>NC_140590.1:1069296791-1070515804 GCF_964204655.1 Triturus cristatus | reverse complement strand
GGGGTTTGAGGTTTCAGTCAGTAATGCAAATACATTCAACATTACTAAGGCTGGTTGCCCTTGCTGGAGTGTAGTCAGTCACCCAGGTTACACATGGTGCTGGTCTGAAAAAGCAGTTTGGACATGTGCTTTTATCAGAATTTGAAAAGTGGATTCATAATGTGTCAGTCTGTAAAAGTGTTTATCACTTGCCAAAAAAATGAGTAGTAAGTGTGCTTTCAAATTGGCAAAGAAATTTCGTTTTGTGACTAATGTGAAATCATGACTCTGTGTGTAAATAGGAATTACAGGCAGAGATTTATTGCGTATTGCTCTGGTGATTTTACATTTGCATTGGATGTAAAGGGGGAGCCATTTTTTTGTATGCAGAAGCAGACTCTTAGCACACAGCCATCTGGTTATCCTGTGGAATCATGCACAGTATTCACAACCGAGTGGGGTTTGAGGTTTCAGTCAGTAATGCAAATACATTCAGCATCACTAAGGCTGGTTGCCCTTGCTGGAGTGTAGTCAGTCACCCAGGTTACACATGGTGCTGGTCTGAAAAAGCAGTTTGGACATGTGCTTTTATCAGAATCTGAAAAGTGGATTCATAATGTGTCAGTCTGTAAAAGTGTTTATCACTTGCCAAAAAAAAGAGTAGTAAGTGTGCTTTCAAATTGGCAAAGAAATTTCGTTTTGTGACTAATGTGGAAACATGACTCTGTGTGCAAATAGGAATTACAGGCAGAGATTTATTGCGTATTGCTCTTGTGATTTTACATTTGCATTGGATGGAAAGGGGGAGCCATTTTTTTGTATGCAGTAGCAGACTCTTAGCACACAGCCAGCTGGTTATCCTGTGGAATCATGCACAGTATTCACAACCGAGTGGGGTTTGAGGTTTCAGTCAGTAATGCAAATACATTCAGCATCACTAAGGCTGGTTGCCCTTGCTGGAGTGTAGTCAGTCACCCAGGTTACACATGGTGCTGGTCTGAAAAAGCAGTTTGGACATGTGCTTTTATCAGAATCTGAAAAGTGGATTCATAATGTGTCAGTCTGTAAAAGTGTTTATCACTTGCCAAAAAAAAGAGTAGTAAGTGTGCTTTCAAATTGGCAAAGAAATTTCGTTTTGTGACTAATGTGGAAACATGACTCTGTGTGTAAATAGGAATTACAGGCAGAGATTTATTGCGTATTGCTCTGGTGATTTTACATTTGCATTGGATGGAAAGGGGGAGCCACTTTTTTTGTATGCAGTAGCAGACTCTTAGCACACAGCCAGCTGGTTATCCTGTGGAATCATGCACAGTATTCACAACCGAGTGGGGTTTGAGGTTTCAGTCAGTAATGCAAATACATTCAGCATCACTAAGGCTGGTTGCCCTTGCTGGAGTGTAGTCAGTCACCCAGGTTACACATGGTGCTGGTCTGAAAAAGCAGTTTGGACATGTGCTTTTATCAGAATCTGAAAAGTGGATTCATAATGTGTCAGTCTGTAAAAGTGTTTCTCACTTGCCAAAAAAAAGAGTAGTAAGTGTGCTTTCAAATTGGCAAAGAAATTTCGTTTTGTGACTAATGTGAAAACATGACTCTGTGTGTAAATAGGAATTACAGGCAGAGATTTATTGCGTATTGCTCTGGTGATTTTACATTTGCATTGGATGGAAAGGGGGAGCCATTTTTTTGTATGCAGAAGCAGACTCTTAGCACACAGCCAGCTGGTTATCCTGTGGAATCATGCACAGTATTCACAACCGAGTGGGGTTTGAGGTTTCAGTCAGTAATGCAAATACATTCAGCATCACTAAGGCTGGTTGCCCTTGCTGGAGTGTAGTCAGTCACCCAGGTTACACATGGTGCTGGTCTGAAAAAGCAGTTTGGACATGTGCTTTTATCAGAATCTGAAAAGTGGATTCATAATGTGTCAGTCTGTAAAAGTGTTTATCACTTGCCAAAAAAAAGAGTAGTAAGTGTGCTTTCAAATTGGCAAAGAAATTTCGTTTTGTGACTAATGTGGAAACATGACTCTGTGTGTAAATAGGAATTACAGGCAGAGATTTATTGCGTATTGCTCTGGTGATTTTACATTTGCATTGGATGGAAAGGGGGAGCCACTTTTTTTGTATGCAGTAGCAGACTCTTAGCACACAGCCAGCTGGTTATCCTGTGGAATCATGCACAGTATTCACAACCGAGTGGGGTTTGAGGTTTCAGTCAGTAATGCAAATACATTCAGCATCACTAAGGCTGGTTGCCCTTGCTGGAGTGTAGTCAGTCACCCAGGTTACACATGGTGCTGGTCTGAAAAAGCAGTTTGGACATGTGCTTTTATCAGAATCTGAAAAGTGGATTCATAATGTGTCAGTCTGTAAAAGTGTTTATCACTTGCCAAAAAAAAGAGTAGTAAGTGTGCTTTCAAATTGGCAAAGAAATTTCGTTTTGTGACTAATGTGGAAACATGACTCTGTGTGCAAATAGGAATTACAGGCAGAGATTTATTGCGTATTGCTCTGGTGATTTTACATTTGCATTGGATGGAAAGGGGGAGCCATTTTTTTGTATGCAGTAGCAGACTCTTAGCACACAGCCAGCTGGTTATCCTGTGGAATCATGCACAGTATTCACAACCGAGTGGGGTTTGAGGTTTCAGTCAGTAATGCAAATACATTCAGCATCACTAAGGCTGGTTGCCCTTGCTGGAGTGTAGTCAGTCACCCAGGTTACACATGGTGCTGGTCTGAAAAAGCAGTTTGGACATGTGCTTTTATCAGAATCTGAAAAGTGGATTCATAATGTGTCAGTCTGTAAAAGTGTTTATCACTTGCCAAAAAAAAGAGTAGTAAGTGTGCTTTCAAATTGGCAAAGAAATTTCGTTTTGTGACTAATGTGGAAACATGACTCTGTGTGTAAATAGGAATTACAGGCAGAGATTTATTGCGTATTGCTCTGGTGATTTTACATTTGCATTGGATGGAAAGGGGGAGCCACTTTTTTTGTATGCAGTAGCAGACTCTTAGCACACAGCCAGCTGGTTATCCTGTGGAATCATGCACAGTATTCACAACCGAGTGGGGTTTGAGGTTTCAGTCAGTAATGCAAATACATTCAGCATCACTAAGGCTGGTTGCCCTTGCTGGAGTGTAGTCAGTCACCCAGGTTACACATGGTGCTGGTCTGAAAAAGCAGTTTGGACATGTGCTTTTATCAGAATCTGAAAAGTGGATTCATAATGTGTCAGTCTGTAAAAGTGTTTCTCACTTGCCAAAAAAAAGAGTAGTAAGTGTGCTTTCAAATTGGCAAAGAAATTTCGTTTTGTGACTAATGTGAAAACATGACTCTGTGTGTAAATAGGAATTACAGGCAGAGATTTATTGCGTATTGCTCTGGTGATTTTACATTTGCATTGGATGGAAAGGGGGAGCCATTTTTTTGTATGCAGAAGCAGACTCTTAGCACACAGCCAGCTGGTTATCCTGTGGAATCATGCACAGTATTCACAACCGAGTGGGGTTTGAGGTTTCAGTCAGTAATGCAAATACATTCAGCATCACTAAGGCTGGTTGCCCTTGCTGGAGTGTAGTCAGTCACCCAGGTTACACATGGTGCTGGTCTGAAAAAGCAGTTTGGACATGTGCTTTTATCAGAATCTGAAAAGTGGATTCATAATGTGTCAGTCTGTAAAAGTGTTTATCACTTGCCAAAAAAAAGAGTAGTAAGTGTGCTTTCAAATTGGCAAAGAAATTTCGTTTTGTGACTAATGTGGAAACATGACTCTGTGTGTAAATAGGAATTACAGGCAGAGATTTATTGCGTATTGCTCTGGTGATTTTACATTTGCATTGGATGGAAAGGGGGAGCCACTTTTTTTGTATGCAGTAGCAGACTCTTAGCACACAGCCAGCTGGTTATCCTGTGGAATCATGCACAGTATTCACAACCGAGTGGGGTTTGAGGTTTCAGTCAGTAATGCAAATACATTCAGCATCACTAAGGCTGGTTGCCCTTGCTGGAGTGTAGTCAGTCACCCAGGTTACACATGGTGCTGGTCTGAAAAAGCAGTTTGGACATGTGCTTTTATCAGAATCTGAAAAGTGGATTCATAATGTGTCAGTCTGTAAAAGTGTTTATCACTTGCCAAAAAAAAGAGTAGTAAGTGTGCTTTCAAATTGGCAAAGAAATTTTGTTTTGTGACTAATGTGGAAACATGACTCTGTGTGCAAATAGGAATTACAGGCAGAGATTTATTGCGTATTGCTCTGGTGATTTTACATTTGCATTGGATGGAAAGGGGGAGCCATTTTTTTGTATGCAGTAGCAGACTCTTAGCACACAGCCAGCTGGTTATCCTGTGGAATCATGCACAGTATTCACAACCGAGTGGGGTTTGAGGTTTCAGTCAGTAATGCAAATACATTCAGCATCACTAAGGCTGGTTGCCCTTGCTGGAGTGTAGTCAGTCACCCAGGTTACACATGGTGCTGGTCTGAAAAAGCAGTTTGGACATGTGCTTTTATCAGAATCTGAAAAGTGGATTCATAATGTGTCAGTCTGTAAAAGTGTTTATCACTTGCCAAAAAAAAGAGTAGTAAGTGTGCTTTCAAATTGGCAAAGAAATTTCGTTTTGTGACTAATGTGGAAACATGACTCTGTGTGCAAATAGGAATTACAGGCAGAGATTTATTGCGTATTGCTCTGGTGATTTTACATTTGCATTGGATGGAAAGGGGGAGCCATTTTTTTGTATGCAGTAGCAGACTCTTAGCACACAGCCAGCTGGTTATCCTGTGGAATCATGCACAGTATTCACAACCGAGTGGGGTTTGAGGTTTCAGTCAGTAATGCAAATACATTCAGCATCACTAAGGCTGGTTGCCCTTGCTGGAGTGTAGTCAGTCACCCAGGTTACACATGGTGCTGGTCTGAAAAAGCAGTTTGGACATGTGCTTTTATCAGAATCTGAAAAGTGGATTCATAATGTGTCAGTCTGTAAAAGTGTTTATCACTTGCCAAAAAAAAGAGTAGTAAGTGTGCTTTCAAATTGGCAAAGAAATTTCGTTTTGTGACTAATGTGGAAACATGACTCTGTGTGTAAATAGGAATTACAGGCAGAGATTTATTGCGTATTGCTCTGGTGATTTTACATTTGCATTGGATGGAAAGGGGGAGCCACTTTTTTTGTATGCAGTAGCAGACTCTTAGCACACAGCCAGCTGGTTATCCTGTGGAATCATGCACAGTATTCACAACCGAGTGGGGTTTGAGGTTTCAGTCAGTAATGCAAATACATTCAGCATCACTAAGGCTGGTTGCCCTTGCTGGAGTGTAGTCAGTCACCCAGGTTACACATGGTGCTGGTCTGAAAAAGCAGTTTGGACATGTGCTTTTATCAGAATCTGAAAAGTGGATTCATAATGTGTCAGTCTGTAAAAGTGTTTCTCACTTGCCAAAAAAAAGAGTAGTAAGTGTGCTTTCAAATTGGCAAAGAAATTTCGTTTTGTGACTAATGTGAAAACATGACTCTGTGTGTAAATAGGAATTACAGGCAGAGATTTATTGCGTATTGCTCTGGTGATTTTACATTTGCATTGGATGGAAAGGGGGAGCCATTTTTTTGTATGCAGAAGCAGACTCTTAGCACACAGCCAGCTGGTTATCCTGTGGAATCATGCACAGTATTCACAACCGAGTGGGGTTTGAGGTTTCAGTCAGTAATGCAAATACATTCAGCATCACTAAGGCTGGTTGCCCTTGCTGGAGTGTAGTCAGTCACCCAGGTTACACATGGTGCTGGTCTGAAAAAGCAGTTTGGACATGTGCTTTTATCAGAATCTGAAAAGTGGATTCATAATGTGTCAGTCTGTAAAAGTGTTTATCACTTGCCAAAAAAAAGAGTAGTAAGTGTGCTTTCAAATTGGCAAAGAAATTTCGTTTTGTGACTAATGTGGAAACATGACTCTGTGTGTAAATAGGAATTACAGGCAGAGATTTATTGCGTATTGCTCTGGTGATTTTACATTTGCATTGGATGGAAAGGGGGAGCCACTTTTTTTGTATGCAGTAGCAGACTCTTAGCACACAGCCAGCTGGTTATCCTGTGGAATCATGCACAGTATTCACAACCGAGTGGGGTTTGAGGTTTCAGTCAGTAATGCAAATACATTCAGCATCACTAAGGCTGGTTGCCCTTGCTGGAGTGTAGTCAGTCACCCAGGTTACACATGGTGCTGGTCTGAAAAAGCAGTTTGGACATGTGCTTTTATCAGAATCTGAAAAGTGGATTCATAATGTGTCAGTCTGTAAAAGTGTTTATCACTTGCCAAAAAAAAGAGTAGTAAGTGTGCTTTCAAATTGGCAAAGAAATTTTGTTTTGTGACTAATGTGGAAACATGACTCTGTGTGCAAATAGGAATTACAGGCAGAGATTTATTGCGTATTGCTCTGGTGATTTTACATTTGCATTGGATGGAAAGGGGGAGCCATTTTTTTGTATGCAGTAGCAGACTCTTAGCACACAGCCAGCTGGTTATCCTGTGGAATCATGCACAGTATTCACAACCGAGTGGGGTTTGAGGTTTCAGTCAGTAATGCAAATACATTCAGCATCACTAAGGCTGGTTGCCCTTGCTGGAGTGTAGTCAGTCACCCAGGTTACACATGGTGCTGGTCTGAAAAAGCAGTTTGGACATGTGCTTTTATCAGAATCTGAAAAGTGGATTCATAATGTGTCAGTCTGTAAAAGTGTTTATCACTTGCCAAAAAAAAGAGTAGTAAGTGTGCTTTCAAATTGGCAAAGAAATTTCGTTTTGTGACTAATGTGGAAACATGACTCTGTGTGTAAATAGGAATTACAGGCAGAGATTTATTGCGTATTGCTCTGGTGATTTTACATTTGCATTGGATGGAAAGGGGGAGCCACTTTTTTTGTATGCAGTAGCAGACTCTTAGCACACAGCCAGCTGGTTATCCTGTGGAATCATGCACAGTATTCACAACCGAGTGGGGTTTGAGGTTTCAGTCAGTAATGCAAATACATTCAGCATCACTAAGGCTGGTTGCCCTTGCTGGAGTGTAGTCAGTCACCCAGGTTACACATGGTGCTGGTCTGAAAAAGCAGTTTGGACATGTGCTTTTATCAGAATCTGAAAAGTGGATTCATAATGTGTCAGTCTGTAAAAGTGTTTCTCACTTGCCAAAAAAAAGAGTAGTAAGTGTGCTTTCAAATTGGCAAAGAAATTTCGTTTTGTGACTAATGTGAAAACATGACTCTGTGTGTAAATAGGAATTACAGGCAGAGATTTATTGCGTATTGCTCTGGTGATTTTACATTTGCATTGGATGGAAAGGGGGAGCCATTTTTTTGTATGCAGAAGCAGACTCTTAGCACACAGCCAGCTGGTTATCCTGTGGAATCATGCACAGTATTCACAACCGAGTGGGGTTTGAGGTTTCAGTCAGTAATGCAAATACATTCAGCATCATTAAGGCTGGTTGCCCTTGCTGGAGTGTAGTCAGTCACCCAGGTTACACATGGTGCTGGTCTGAAAAAGCAGTTTGGACATGTGCTTTTATCAGAATCTGAAAAGTGGATTCATAATGTGACAGTCTGTAAAAGTGTTTATCACTTGCCAAAAAAAAGAGTAGTAAGTGTGCTTTCAAATTGGCAAAGAAATTTCGTTTTGTGACTAATGTGGAAACATGACTCTGTGTGCAAATAGGAATTACAGGCAGAGATTTATTGCGTATTGCTCTGGTGATTTTACATTTGCATTGGATGGAAAGGGGGAGCCATTTTTTTGTATGCAGAAGCAGACTCTTAGCACACAGCCAGCTGGTTATCCTGTGGAATCATGCACAGTATTCACAACCGAGTGGGATTTGAGGTTTCAGTCAGTAATGCAAATACATTCAGCATCACTAAGGCTGGTTGCCCTTGCTGGAGTGTAGTCAGTCACCCAGGTTACACATCGTGCTGGTCTGAAAAAGCAGTTTGGACATGTGCTTTTATCAGAATCTGAAAAGTGGATTCATAATGTGTCAGTCTGTAAAAGTGTTTATCACTTGCCAAAAAAAAGAGTAGTAAGTGTGCTTTCAAATTGGCAAAGAAATTTCGTTTTGTGACTAATGTGGAAACATGACTCTGTGTGTAAATAGGAATTACAGGCAGAGATTTATTGCGTATTGCTCTGGTGATTTTACATTTGCATTGGATGGAAAGGGGGAGCCATTTTTTTGTATGCAGTAGCAGACTCTTAGCACACAGCCAGCTGGTTATCCTGTGGAATCATGCACAGTATTCACAACCGAGTGGGGTTTGAGGTTTCAGTCAGTAATGCAAATACATTCAGCATCACTAAGGCTGGTTGCCCTTGCTGGAGTGTAGTCAGTCACCCAGGTTACACATGTTGCTGGTCTTTTATCAGAATCTGAAAAGTGGATTCAAAATGTGTCAGACTGTAAAAGTACTTATCACTTGCCAAAAAAGTAGTAGAAAGTATGGTTTGCAATTGGCAAAGAAATTTCGTTTTCTGCCTAATTTCAAACCATGACTCTGTGTGCACACAGGAATTGTTTTTAGATATTTAATTTGTGATGGTGTTATTGTGATTTTCACTTGTAGGAAAGGGGTACATAGTATTTTAAGATTTGAAAAGATCATAAAAAATGTAGTAATATATTTAAATAAAATAAAGGATTTTTTTTTTAGTTTTTTTCAGGTATTGCTGAAGAGCAGTGAACAAAATTTAAGATGCCTACAAAATCCAGACTAAGAAAAGACCACAAAAAAAATCTATATTTGAAGACAACTTGAGGACCTAAGTTAGTTGGAGATGCTCATGTTGGGAAAAAGAACAAATCTTCTGGTAAGCAGACAAAAGATTTTTTAAAGAAAATCTTCAAAAAAAGGAAAAATGTACAAAATGTCTGTACTGGAAAGAATCTTTTCAAGAGAAAAGAACAGGAAAAAATTGAGAATTTAGTTAATGCAAATATACCTTCTGCAACAGAAAAGATTAACTTAAACAGAAAAACAGCGTTTAAAGAGATACGTAGAAAAATGTTTCAGAGAAGAGTTATGTCCAATTTGATAAAGGATGTGAAGAAATATAAGCAAAAGGCAAAATTTTACAAGAGAAAAAAAGAAATTGAAGCCATTGCAGCAAAGGCATTAGAATTAAAAAGGAAACTATTCATTTTAATTTTGAATAGGATGCGTACATTAGATAAAATGGTTAATGTACTGAAATCACAAAGCAAAAGGAAAAGAGTAGTGAACAGAACAAACTTTTGTAAAGTGTTTTTAGGAAAATGGATGCATAGTTCAAGTAGTGAACCTTTTTTTAATGAAGAGAGTTATTTTCAAAGTAATAGTTTGCTGCATGCAGTTGACACCAGAGGTCGTGCTTATGAAGTGAAACATGGTTGCATAATGGAGAAGGAGATAATGGTTCCAAGAGATGAGGTACAAGTGATGGCGGATGAGGCTATGGGGAGACATCCTAAAGCCCCAGTGTACACTTGGAATTGTTGTAGTATTTGCACTGTGCGTCAGGAATCTATTGATAAATTTCGTGAGTTTCTAAGAGAATATAGTAAAAAAAGTGTAAAACAGAAGATTAAGGTGCTTCAAAGTCTAGATCCATGCAGAGTGAGAGAGAATACTGGTTTGCAGGGTCATTCTCTGGCTTGTCTATCTAGAAAAGTGTGTAATAGTGTTTTCCATTATTTTAGGATGCTGGCTGTTCATCATACTGAAATGAGAAAGTTTGTGAGACGGTTGTATTTTGCTAAAAGTCCAGCAATAAAATTAGATGAATTGAATAGGGCTCTGTTCCGTGGATCGGTATCAGATGTAGAGAAGGTTGTTGATGAAATTCAGTTTTGTTACTTTGGTCCTGAACAAAACAGTGCAGAAAAGGACACAGTAAATGAGGAAGAAGTGGAAGAGAATGTAGAACCCTCTGTAAGTAAGACCTTTAACGATCACATAACAAAATTTGAAAAAATCTCTAATGAAAGACCAAATATTATTTGTATTTGTTGCCGCAGAACTCATTATACAAAACAAACTAGGAATGTTGATCTCTACAGAAAGAGTGAAAATGAAGATAATTATAAGTGGAAAGATTTTGCCACATATATATTTCTAGAAAATTGTTTTGAATTGGGTGAAGTTCAGCGTATTTGTAAATACTGTTACAACAAGTTAGAGGAAAATAGAATGCCGACCAGAGCTGTACATAATAATTTAGAATTGGATGCTATTCCTGCTGAATTTCTGAATTAAATACATATGAGTCTATACTTATTCAATGTGTTCATCCGTTCCAGACCATAGTACGTATGGAGCCTAAAACTGGTAAATTACCTCCTTCAGATTTACTGAGAGGTTTAAAAGGTAGAGTGGTGTATTTGCCCTTGGATTTGAAAAAAAATATGGAAACTATTGATGCGGATACTTTGGAAACTGAACCATTAGTTATTCTGGTTAATGGTGTACCTACAAAGAATAAGAAGATTTGGCAGGAGCTGGTAGATGTACGGAAAGTACAAAGAGCAAATTTGTATTTGAAAAGGAATAACAAATGGTATGAAACAATTTATATAGAAGAAGAAGAAGAAGAAGATTTACAAGAAGACACAGAAACACCAACTGGACAAATTGAAAAAGTGGACAAGTCAAAGGAAGAAGAAATTTATGAACATTTTAGCATACATCCTCTTCATTCAAAAGAAGTTATGGGAGACAATATTGATCTGTTTCAGATGAAGAAAGCAAAAGGAACTCCCGTGAGTGTATGGGAGGAGAGCTTGGAAGCTCGATGTTTTCCCCAGCTGTTTCCTACAGGAAAAGGAGGACGATACGATGAACGTCCAGAACAGATTCCAGCTTCTGAGTATCGGACTACAAGACTATATGCTGAAGATCCCAGATTTCGACAAAGTATTCCTTATTTGTTCCATCTTTTATTTGAAAGCGACTTGTCTGCACTGTCTTATGCAGTAAATCACATTTTAAAAAGTGGAGTACATTTACAAAATGTGTCTGCTAAGGATTTTATGGAGAAAGTGCAGCACCGAGATGATCATTTGGAAACACAACTGATCAATCTGATGGCTTGTCAGCGTGGGACAAATGAATATTGGTACCGACGCCATGGTGAATTAAAATGCATGTTACGGAATTTAGGAACACCAACATGGTTCGTTACCCTAAGCTGTGCTGAGTACGCTTGGGATGATTTACTGGATTTTCTACGAGAGGCAAATTCAAACATTAAAAACATCGAATACAAAACAGCAGGAGAACTGTGCTCATTGGATCCGGTTAATGTTTGCAGATATTTCAATCATAGATTTGAGGCTATGATGTCCTTCATCTGCAATAAAAAAAATCCACCTCTTGGAGAAGTAGTGGATTTCTTTTGGAGAAAAGAGTACCAGGCAAGAGGTGCTCCTCATATTCATATGCTGTTGTGGATCAAGGATGCCCCAAAGTTTGGAACAGATGCTGATGAAGCAGTGTTATCTTACATTGAAGAATATGCAACATGTGCTATACCAAAAAGCACAGAAGAGAAAAAGTTAAAGGAGCAAGTTTTACGTTTCCAAAGTCATCGGTGTGGAAAATACTGTCGACGGAAATACAAGAGCAAAGAAAAATACTACACTAAATGTCGATTTGGATTTCCTAGACCTGTTCTTTCAAATGGAAGAGTAAACAGTTTTATGTCATCTGTGAGACATACTATCACAAGAAAATCACCTAAGAATACCTACAACCTAAAAAGAAAAGAAGAATCAAAAAATATAAATGACTACAACCCAGTCATTTTATCCATGTGGAATGCTAACATGGATATACAGTATGTAGCTGACAATTCCATTGCTGTTGCTCGATATGTAACGTCTTACATTACTAAATCTGAAAAAACTGAATTGAAAGAAATGTGGGAAGAGATTTCTCACGAGAAGACTGTCAGTAAGAAGCTGTACAGTTTCAGTTTAAAGATGTTATCACATCGAGAAATTGGATCCTACGAATGTTCAGATAGGTTATCTTCTGCAAGTCTCTACTCGAAATCAAGAAGAATAATTTGGGCAAGTTTAGGCCTTGCAGCAATGAGAAATCGGGTACTGAAATCTGTTGGAGAAATTGAATATTTGGCCGAGAATGACCCAGAAAGTACAGATATTTTGAAATCAAACATGTTGGACACATATTATCCCAAGAGAAGTCAACATCTGGAGAACATGTGTCTCTATGAAGTGCTGCAGAACTACATTTATTCACGGAAAGCCGCAGAAGACATCAACAATGGAAAATATAAAGTCATTGGTGAGGAAGGATGTTTGGTGAAGCAAACAAAAGGAAGTTTGATAAATCACAGGAAGCTGAGTTGCGACACTACTGACAAAAAGGAATTTTACTACTTGGCTCTTTTACAGCTATTTAAACCCTGGCGTACAGAGGATGAACTACTGGGAGAATTTCAAAGCTATGAAGATTCATTTAATGCTTGCAAAGACAGCATACAATGCAATACATTCACAACTTATCTGCAAATGTTAAATGAAGAAATTGAACAGGAAACTACAATTGCAGCAGAAGTAGCTAGAGACAGTTCTCAGGACAGCCAAAGTTCAGGAACACTCAGTCAAGATCCCCTAGGACAACCAATCGTTGAAAATGAAGCATCAATAGCCATGAATGAAGTGGAAACGGCTATGAATCAAGCTCAAGAAGAATTTGTAGACTTACAAAATTTGGAAAGACAACTGAACGAAGAGCAGCAACAAATTTATGAAGAGATCAGAAACAAAATTGATCACGGATTTCTACATGAAAAAATGAGTGTTCTTGCACATCATTTAATCCAATCAGGATGTATGTAAGCGGACAAGCTGGAACTGGAAAAAGTTTCCTTATAAAAGTCATCAGAAGCTACCTACAGCAAAAAACGGATTCTACTTTGTCTTGTGTGGTTACTGCTCCAACTGGGTTAGCAGCATATAACGTAAAAGGAATCACTTTACATCGTTTGCTAATGTTACCAGTGGAGCATGAGAACAAAATACAATACAACAAGCTAACTGGAGAAGCATGCTTGGAAGTTTCAAGAGTATTGAAGAAGATGCAAGTTCTCATTATTGATGAGGTGAGCATGGTATCAAACTTAATGCTTGCCTTTGTGCATTTAAGAATGCAGCAAATTCTAAGGACAGACTATGACGTGTTATTTGGTGGAAAGCATGTCATAGTTTTTGGGGATCTTCTACAGCTTACTCCAGTTAAAGGACAACCAGTGTTTAATACTGTGACACATGAAGACACGAAGAAGTCATTGGGAAGCATCGGTAATGCAAATATTTGGTCCTTCTTTGAGTACAAGGAACTTACTACTAATATGAGGCAAGCAAACGATGAAGAATATGGAAGTATTCTGAAAGATATCAGGATTGGACTACTCACAGAAGTTGGCAAAAAAGCATTACAGAGTCGGCTGCTACATAATTTATTTCCAAAGGAAGAAATAGTTGCAGAGAAGATATACAAGAACATTGCAGAAAACAAAAGTGTCATTTGCTTAATGCCAACTCTACGTGAATGCTCAATATTCAATGAGGAGCTTTTAAAATTGGAAAAGGAAGATATCAGGAAATTGGAAGCAGTGGACAAAATTGAGGATGGAAGAATTACTATCACATTAACAGGCACACTGAAAAATAAATTGGATTCACTAGAGAAGAACATTTCCAAAACAGCTGGATTAGAAACAAATCTGTATGTTTGCATGAACTGTAGAGTATTTTTAAGGAGAAATTTGGATGTTGAAAAAGGTTTAGTTAATGGAGCTATGGGAAGAGTTGTGGGTTTTATTAATTATCAGAAAAAAGATGGAATTGAATGTTTAAAAATAAAATTTGATCAGATAGAAGAAGTTAAAGATATTTGTCGTTGTTCAGTTCGTTTCATGCTTGTGAAAGACTTATATGTACGTAGGAAGCAGTTTCCTTTTTCGCTAGCATATGCTGTAACTATTCACATGTCTCAAGGATTGACAGTAGATTGTGCTTTTGTGAACATTGGTTCAACTGTGTTCAAAGAAGGTATGGCTTATGTAGCTTTGTCACGAGTGAAAACATTATCTGGTTTATTCATGATAGACTTTGATGACTCAAAAGTTAGTGCTGATACAAATTGTGTAAAGGAGTATAATAGATTAAGAAGAACCTATGCTCCTCATTTAGGTCAGTATCCTGTGTTGGAGAAACGTGTAGTTTCTCGTAAAAGGAGAAATGAGAATATCTGTAATGAAGATGTAGAGAGGAGGAAAAAAAAGAGTGATGTAATTGCAAGCAAAAAGAAAAAGGAAAATGAAGAAGAGGTTGTAGGATGTCATTTTGAAAATAGCTCTGGTGTCAACTGCTATGCTAATGTAGTGCTGACTGTTGCATTTTATCTGGAAAGTGTGCAAGAGCAGATAATAGTAAATCAGAGAAAAAGATTCTGTTCTGAGTTGAGTCTCCTTTTTCAAAAGCTGAGTAATGATAAGAGTCAAATAGAAAGTGCTACTGAAATTAGAAAACTTTTAGATGTATGTTCAGGACGAACACAGTTTTCTCAAAATGTACAGCAAGATGCACAGGAATTCTTGATGTTTTTTCTTCAGGTACTGGAAGAAGAAGGGGTTCCCATTGAAAATTTATTTGGTCTCGCTTATAAATGGGAACATAGTTGTGAAAACTGTTATAATACATGTGGCTCCTATGTTGATTCTGAAAGGTTTATTTATTTAACATTGCCAGAAAGTAAAACAGTCACTTTTGCTAAATTAGTTAAAGATGCTAATCATAACATGGAATGCAGTGAGTGTCAATCTGAAATGTTTTCAACGTTACTTTTAAAGGAATACGGACAATATGTAATTTTAATGATGCAACAATGTAAAGCTGATGGTTCAAAATTGGATACTTTAATAAAGAAGTTTACAGGACAGCAATTATCAATTTCAGGAAAAACTTTTGTAACTGTTGCAATAATTTTCCATGAAGGACCTACTGTTACTTCTGGACATTACACAGTTTATCTTAAATGTGAAAAAGGCTGGACACTGTGTAATGATTCCCAATTGATTTTCAAGCAACGTTTGCCTTTTGATTTAGCAAATTCCTATCTAATCTTCCTGAAACCTAAATTTTAGAGAGACTTGGCAAGATTTGTACAAAACAATTTTACCATTTTATTGGATTACCATTGGAATTTTCAAAAAAAATGATTTTTCAAATTATCATTTGGCCTAATGGAAAGATAACCAATTGTAATGTGGACTTTTTAAATTTTTAATGAAACTTTGGAAAACCAAAAATTTAGACAAAATCGGTAACATCTGCACAATTTAAATTTTGGAATGTTATTGGATTGCCATTGGAAATTTATTCAAAAAAGATTTTTAAAATTACTATTTGGCCATGAGGAAAGGTAACCAATTGTATTGTGGACTTATTTAATTATTAATTAATCTTTTGGAAACCAAAATGTTACAGAGAATCGGTGAGATCTGTACAATTTAAACTTTAGAATTTTATTGGATTACCATTGGAAATTTAATCAAAAAAGAATTTTAAAATTACTATTTGGCCTAAAGGAAATGGAACCAGATGTATTGTGGAGTTATTTGAGATATATTTTTGTGATTATATTTCTGAAACAAAAATGTCAGACGGTATTTTAAAGAAATAAGTTTTGATATTAGTAGATATTTTTTTAGAATATTATGCATTTCTATAATGTTATGTTTAAGTTAAAAGAGATTCTGGGCTTTTTTTATACAATCTTTGAGATTGTTATTTTTTTTTTGCCCGCTGTTAAATGATGAATGCAATTGCTTTCACAATTTATAGTGAAATGCAATATATTCTGAAAACAGCAAAAAAAAGGCAAAAAAATTGTTGGGAAAAACATGTAAATACATGTACTGTGTAATATATTGATTTATTAAATATTACTACTTTTTTCTTTTTTTTTCAGATTGTGAAAGAAAATTTCCAAAAAAAGGCAACCATTTTTTCAAGTAATTTCAATTACATTTTAATTAAAAATTAAATTGTTGGGTGGGTCAGGTAAGTGAGAAATTAGATGGTCCTTTTCTTCCTCTTTATCTCAAAAAGATTTTTAGTATTTAGTTAATAATTCCTCAAGGATCTTGAGATGTGGTAATTGATTTTTAGTGTTTAAAAAAAAAAAAAAAAAAATACGCTTACCGTACGCGTACGGTAAAAAAAAAAAAAAATTTTTAAAGAAAAAATAAAAAAAAGTTGAGAGGTAAGGTTGGCTCTTAAAAGAGCCGTTGTGTTCATGCAGGGACAGAGGAAAGGAAGTATGGGAACATTAGCTGGTTGGACATTTGTGCTGATCTATTCTGTTGTTAATGAGGGAAACACTGGTCTCCCTATGAACAATTAGATCATGGCAAAATGAACACCGCATAGTAACCCTACCAAACCGAGGGTTAATTTCCAGAGGTTCAGAAAAAGGTGAATGTGCCCCCACAGATGAAGGGCTCTGCTGAGCTTCCCAAGAAGGACTCGGCTGAGCTGCTGTGGATGTGCTTGGTTGACTTACTGAAGGGTTGCCCCTAGTATGTCTAGCATGTGTCCTAGGATGCACATCCTCAAGGTGTCTCAACATAGTGTGATTCCCGAAGGAATACTTCTTGTTGGGATTACCTCGTGAAAGTACACGCTTGCACAGCTTGCAAGTCACCAAGGCAGCATTGACTTTTTTCTCACCCTCAGGAAAAGTAAAATACTCCCATATGAAAGAGCCCTTCTGTTTCCTCCTTCTCTGCCTGATGGTGGTGCTGCTAGCCTCACTCTCAGCAGAAGAGTGCTGTTCTGCCATCGTATCACAAAGACAAGACAGGTCCTTCTCCTAAGGAATCACAAGCAGAAATGAGGGGAATGGGTGTGGTGTAGGAGAGTTGTAGAACTGAAAGTAGTTTCAACCAATCAAAAGTTGTGTTTCATGATCACATGACCCACCGTGCGCGTACGTTACGCTTACGTTACGCTTACGGTGCGCTTACGGTGCGCTTACGGTAAAACTGCGCATGCGCGTAAAAAAGACACGCGCTCGCGCGCATGCGCAAAACAATCACTCTACAACACTTCCGCGTAACGTGCGCGTGTAGCGTACACACCTACGCACCCCACGCACAGTACGCGCGGCTACGCAAATTGCGTAACTATACGCAAACAGAGTAGATAAATTACAAACATTGCGTAAACCGTACGCTTACCGTACGCGTAATAAAAAAAAATATATATATATTTTCTATGTTATACTAATATATCTTACCTGTTTGGTAAAAAAAAAAAGAGAAAACTTGATATATTGCATATTTTTTTTTTAAAAAACAGTGTTTTAAGAGAATAAAAAGTTAAAAAAAACTTGTTTTTTTAAAAAAAAAAAAAACATTTAAGATAAGAATTTATAATAAAAACATCATACAAAATCAATAAAGAAAAATATGGGAATCACATATGTTATAGGTAAAAATTAGCATTTAAAAAACCTTGCAAATTCACTGAAAAAACCATAGGTTTCACACATGTTATAGTTAGGAATTAGCATTTAAAAAACCTTGCAAATTCAGTGAAAAAACATTAGGTTTCACACATGTTATAGTTAGCTGGACATTTCACTCGTAAAAAACCAATGAAATTTTCCCGTTATAGTTAGTTCAGCTAACTATAACTCGCGCGCCCGCAATGCACTGCTGATCACGTCACATATTACATCACTCATGACATGGTCAGTGACATCACTCATGACATCACTGATGACATCTCAAATGACATCACTGATGACATCACTGATGACATCATCCTTGTGATAGAGTGGCAGACCTCCTCTCACCCTAATATAACCTTTGATACACACATTCAAAAATGGAGACTGAAATTTTCAAAAAAATGGACATACCAATACCAATTACAACAACCTCTTCAATAATTCTAAGAACCACATACACATCCACTCATTCACCAACAGTCCTGTACAGTCACTCATTCGTGTACTCACACATCATATGTACTCATACACCTATACATCCTGTTACACAACACCACTCATCCATAGAGTTACTCACACACATAGTCACTCATGCTAATAAAGAATCAAACATCCATTTACTTGCATATACAGTTATACACACACCACCACACTTACTTCTACAGAAACTTACACATACTTAGTCTTTTAAACAATCACTTATAGAAACACATACTTATTCATACAGGAACTCTTCCAATCTCTCACTCTCACATATACTCACTTATATACACCAATAGTCACATATACTAGTTTAAAACATATGTAGTTACTCATAAAGACACTATTGAGACAGTCATTCACTCACTAACACACCCATACACACACTCATCCACCCATACAGTCCTGCACACATGCTGTCTTCAACACATACAAACAGTGAATCACTCATTCATGCACCTATGCACTACATAATACCCCCCAGCAAACCATGCAGTCACTCAGACTGATACTCAAAAAACAACCTAAAATCCAATATAAACACCCATGTAGCTACTCACCAACCCATGCAGACACTTATACACAAAGTGAGAGACTGATACAGATATTTACATATTTAAACATTACTCACTAAGCCATGTATTCACTATGATACACTTAATCAGTCAGTTACACAATCAATTTTTCAAAAACAAATCATCCATTTAGACACTTATATACCCATTTATTCTTCCATCGACCTTGAGATATACATATATAAAACATATTTAATTTTCAGAAAAACACACATTCACTGGATGATGTCATCAGTGATGTCATTTGAGATGTCACCAGTGATGTCATGAGTGATGTCACTGACCATGTCATGAGTGATGTAATATGTGACGTGATCAGCAGTGCATTGCGGGCGCGCGAGTTATAGTTAGCTGAACTAACTATAACGGGAAAATTTCATTGGTTTTTTACGAGTGAAATGTCCAGCTAACTATAACATGTGTGAAACCTATGGTTTTTTCACTGAATATATATATATATATATATATACATATATATATATATATATATCCTCAGTTCCGTTGCTTCCTTTTTGTTTCTCTTTCAAACGGGCACGGACCAACAGATAAGGGCAGAAGTTTTTTATACAAAGGGAAGCCATTACGTGTTTCGGCTCTTGCGAGCCTTGATCACATGACAAACGCCGCAGCATCATTTTGATCTTTTTAAAGTGACAAGTGCAGGGTGCAAAAAGATGCAGTCATAGACATAGAAGAAACAGTTTTACATTATTTGTTTCTGTTCAATTCGTTACTAACTTTATGCTGAGTTTATAAAAACCTGAAAGCATAAAATATTATTTTAAAAGTATAAGTAACAAATTATATTTTACAATTGGGATGGGGGTAAATAACATCAGTTCTGTTAAATTTTGAATACCTGTAAAATTCGATATATATTACACACCCTTGATGTCATAGTTATCAACCAACACTTAATTGCAGTGTCTTTAATTTCATCTGTCCCTGTGGCCCGTATGGTTTCCTACATACACATAACGACTGCCTAAAGTTAAAGTGCAAATAACTTAAAACCATAAAGTGCATATCTTATTTTCACCCTCTAACTTTTATCTAAGTGCTCTAGTGCAAAATGTAGTTCATTGGAGAACTCATTCTTATTAAATAAGACCCTATAAAATGTCAATTCTTTTTCCTTTACTTTTTTTGTGTTTTTTTTGTTAGTATGCTCGGTATTGGAAGTTACGCAACTCCTTTGTTACTAGATTAATATTGGTATATATAAATTAAATACCGGCGATCGCCAGTAGGTAGTTATATTTAGAACCATGTTCGCATAGGAAAAGCTTTTTTTAACGAATTCTCATGAAATTTCCCAAAAGAAGTGACCCGGTGAATTTTTTTCTTCATGGAAAGTTTCGGCTTGATCTATCAAGTGGGGGCTGAGAAAAAGGAGGGGAGGTCAAAAAAGTGAATTTACAATGCTAATTCCCATAGGAGCTTTGAACACGACTACAGCCCGAACTTCTGTAAGGAATTATACAGTGGTGGCTGTCAGGGAATGGGGTGGTGAGGTGGGGGGACGGGGTGTGGGGGCGGCTGGGAGAACAAATAAAACGTTTCTCTCTCTGCCGCGGTCTCTCCTCAACTTTGATCTCTGAAGCAGGAAGCACACAGGCTCTTCTAAGCCAATCACAATGCTGTAATGCAGTATTGTGATTGGTCTGAGTGCTGTGGCATGGCACTCAGATGTGGATGGGGAGCCTGTCCATTTTCTGTAACAGGCTGGGTATTACAGTTTGGGGAGGAAAATACAAAGTGAGCATAACTATTAGGCCGCCCGAAGCCACACGGCGAAACCATCATGCGCACTTAGATTGTGCCCACCACTCCTCCCTCTGTGACCCCAGCCCCGCCCCAACCTAGCTCTGTAGTGAAGAAAAGAAAATGACAATACCAATGTTATTATCATTTTATTTCTCCTTTTTCCTGCTCTGAGAAAAGTGGGGCGATATTTAAGGGGGAAAAAGATATCTGTGGGCGCAACGGCTTCGAAAACAATAGCAGGCTCATACAAGAAAATGCTTCAACTAGGAAGTGTTGGAGCCATCTTGGGACTCGGCCCACAAAAAGCATAATAAAAAAAGAAAAGGGGCAGGTTAGGAATACCCTAACGCTCAAGCCTTGGTCTAGGGGTCCCCGTGGGACCCCACCAGGCCAAAAAAGCATTTTTGAAATAACAAATTGCTATGAAATCACACTATTCATGAAAAAAGCAAATATAGGCTCCTGTGCTTGCTTTTAAATAACCCCCGTCTGGGTGGGCCAGTCCCTAGAGGTATATCATAAAAATATGAGGGAGGCACATGGGGACCCTCTCCTAGGGCTTATGCAAACAAGGGTACTGCCACCTCCTGCGCACGCTGCTTTTAATGTATGCAGGGATGCCCCATGGCACCTCCACACCACGGGGACCGCGATCCTCCCCTGGACAAATGGCTACAAATAAATGCGGAGGCGCGCAAACCCCCAGCAACTTCGGGACTGCCACCTCCTTGAGGCACATAGAAATATGTATGCAGGCAGGTACGCTAGCCCACATGTGCCCCAGAGATCACCGCCTTCCTGGGGCTAAACATATAGAATTAACCAGGGCACTTCAAAATATGTATACAAGTTGGTACGCTGGCCCCACCAGCACACCGGGTACTGCCACCTCCCCAAGGCACAACATTTAGTATCAATGCCGGGGGCTCATACGGCCTCCCCTGTAGCTCTGAGAAACTGCCACCTCCCCACGACTAAACATCAAATGAATGCTTACGGCCCATGCAGCACCCCCGCAGACTCAGGAATCATCTCCGCCAGCACCCCAGGGCAATTCATTCAAATTAAGGGGGGCTGAACAGCCTCCCCACTGCCCCAAGACCTCCACCTTCCTGGGGCTAAAAACTACAATGAAGGGGGGCCATGTTCCCTCGTTTGTGGAGCCATGGATGAACCTGGGGACTGCCGCCCCCAAGGACGGCCCCTGCTACCTTCTGAGGTGCCCACCCTCAGGAGGAAGCTGAAAGTTCCCACCAAGCAAAAGGAAACCTAACTCCACTTTCTTCAAGCGGGAGGTGTCAAACAGTTCCTGTTTGCAGGAAGTAAATATTTCATCTGTTTCCCTGCATACAAATATGCGTGAAGGAAAACAGCTGCAAACTTAACTCCCGCATGCAGGAAACTGCTTTTCCAGCAGCTTCCTGTGTGCAGGAGCAATGCCTGCCAGGAGCTGGGGAGCAGGCAGGGATCGTGGGGCCCTTCAGGGTCCCCCCTCGGTCCCATGGTACATTTGGTCCCCTGGAAAGGCTCAAGAGCACCCACTGTACACGTCCAGGCCCTAGGACATAGGATCCTCTGGGCCTAAATCAGCCTGGGGAGAGGGACCGAACGGCCCCACTCCCTTATTAAAATAATAGGCCTCCTGATCGCTTTTCCCGCTAACTAGTCTGGAGACGGGGTCATGGTGCCTAGGAATACGATTGCATCTCCACAAAATAAAGAAGCACTTCTGTAAAGTGCAGTTCATCCAAGTGTGTGTTCTCTGCATTTGCACTGTGAAAAGTTATCTGTAATCTGAAATGGAGGTGCAGCCTTGCTTTTCTCGAGCGTAATATCTCACGTAGGGTCTGTGATAAGGGGGTTCTTTCTTGTTATCTGCTGCAGTGACAAGAGATCGTGTTCTAAACTTTTAAAATCTAGGAGTATGTAAATTTGCCTAAAACCCCGCCCATTTGGCACGGCCCCATATACATCCGTGGTATGCAACTTAATCCTGCCCTTTGCCCAGGCTGATGGACAGCTTACTAAAAGGCCCCCCAAGCTTGTTTCCTGCCAATTTTGGAGATGGGGCCTTGATGCCGTGGATTATGATCGCATCGCCACCAAACAAAGAAGCACTTACTTGTGTAAAGTGCAAATCATCCAAGTGTGTTTTATCTTCAGCTCCACCTTGTTAAGTTATCTGTTGAAGATCCTCTAACAAAAAATCACATTAGCAAAGTTACAGACACACAAGATCACTGGAGACATTACCTCTGTGGTCTTTACACAGCTGTAGAGTAGGAGATGCACTATACATTTACTAAACGGGGTAGCACTTACTAATTATCCAAGAAAAAGTACTTCAGCTGTGTACAGGTGTTGCACAAAATGGTGGCCTCTTCTTGGATAAACACACAGGGCAGGATTCATTCTGTCACAATGCTCATTTCACAGAAATTATACCTCAACAGGTTACAGTTAGGAAATAAAATTTTAAAATTGTTGAAATTCACTGAATAAACCAAAGGTTACTGGGATGTGATCATTTGGAGATACAATTTAAAAACGTTTGAAATCCACTGAAAAAAACAAAGGTTACAGTGAAGTTATAGTTAGGAAATAGAATTAAAAAACCTTAGAAATTCACTAAAATAAACAAAGATTACAAGGACGTTATAGTTAGGCCCACATTTCACTCATACAAAACCAGAGAAATTCAGGAAGCTAGCTGTAACTTATTCCCCCGCAATGCACTGCTTATAACCTCACACATTACATTACATATGACATGGCCAGTGACATCACTGATGCAATCACAAATGATATCACAGATGATATCTTGAATAACATGTAATCACGAGGGAACTCCACAACGTGTGAAGGAGGCGTGGGATTCTAGGAGCTAGCAGCCTCCACTACTAAATGTTTACCGAAGAAAGCTGCTCCTAGTGAAAAATGACCCTAATACAGTTACAAAAGCATTGTGAGTGAGGGCATCTCACAAAAAGTGACGGACTGGTCTCACACACCACCTGGTGTCATGCTTCATCATCGGCCAGTCCTCGCCCTCTATTACCTTCGTTTGATAGAGGGCGGGCATACACCTGACGACAGGGATGCACTTCTAAGCTAAAGAGTGGGGGCCAGTGAGACGATATGTGAGGTTAAAAATCATTATTGTTACCAGAAAATCAGTTTTAATGTGGCTAATAACTATATGATACTTAAAAGCATTGGACGGTGAGTGGGGTGTTTTTTGTCCCCTAACTGTCTCGTTAATGGTCAACACCAGGTGGTGTGTGAGACCAGTCCGTCACTTTTTGTGAGATGCCCTCACTCACAATGCTTTTGTAACTGTATTAGGGTCATTTTTCACTAGGAGCAGCTTTCTGTGGTAAACATCTTGAATAACATCACTAATAACATCATCCACAGAACCACTCACACACCCATTTACACCCCCATACATCTCATACACCCACTCCCACACAACCACTGACACACCCATTCTGTCAGCTCGGTTATTCCTCAGGAACGGTTCGATGCTAAAAATGGGTCCACCTCTCGATAGTTCCAACCCAGAGTAACTTTAATAGCACAGGTATTTGGAACTATCAAGCGGGGGTAGGAAAGGGTAGGAATCAGCTGGGAGGGAGACATGAAATGCAAACAGTACAGATAAGTGGGTGTTTTCTATTAACCTAAACCACCTAACAAACATGCACTGGCTTGTATACCTGTAAATGAAAATAACAAGTCCAATGTTCTATATACAAGAAAACATCATTCCTAATTCTCCATCAAGGGTAGGATTTTCTGAAAGAATAACAAACAAGATACAGTCTTAGTGATATAGTTTAGAGGATGCATGTTTTCTGTACCATCCAAGAAAAAAAAACACATCTTCAGCACATGACATATATATGTATATGTATACACACCAGTAAGAAAACAGTGCACCACTTCACAGGGGAAGAGCAGAATGACACCTCTTGAACCCCCTGCTAAGAGGAAGCAAATAAACAATCACCATAGCGTAATAAATGAAAATGTTATCTCTTTTCTTTCCAGTAGAATCAAATAAAGGGAATTTTCCACAATTTGCATCAATTATCGTGTGGCTTAATTCATAAATAATGCCATGTATTTTTTATCCCTGGTTAACTGTCACCAAGCATACCCTCAGCACAATGTCAAACGCTGTTGAAATATCTCAAGGACTCCCCACTGTACCAAGAACAACTTCTCTGAGGCAGGCAGGGCTGTAATACTTCAAAGCGGTCCCAGGCTGAGCCGCTCTCGGTACAACACAACAAGACCACCGCAAGCTAATATACTTCTTCTAGTTTCAAGAATCAGTGCAGTGCAAGTGCACCCTTACCGGTCTTGAAACGTGAAGCTGTAGCGTTCGTAGTGAGCTGCAAAACAAATAATCGGCAGCGTTCATTATTCCTGGGCACTTTACATACAGACAAGTTCTTCCGGGTGAACACAACTTCCGCTTTGCCTCATATGAACTGTAGTCTGCACAGCATGATTCTTCCTCTCTGAGTGTAGGACGCAGAACGCCTTGGAAGAAAGAAGTTCCTGATTCTTCTGTGAGGTTACCTGCTCCTTCCCACCACCCCGCTAGCTGGTGAAATACCCCTCTGTACTTGGTGAGTACTGTGTGAGGGTCAGGAGATGCCCATATCCTATCTTCTATGGGATTGGGTATTGCTCTGGTGATTGCATGTGTAACACATTCACAGACCCATTCAAACACTCACACACCTACTCACTGATCCATAGAGCCACTCACACATCTACTCACCCATACAGCCACAAACTTAACCACTAACTCACATATGCAGCCACTCATGCACCTACTCACTGACAAGTACAACCACTGACACATACAGTCATACAGACATACAGATACTTACATACCCCCTCATACACACATAAGCCACTCATACATTGAATCATTAACCCATACAGCTACTCACACACCTACTCACTCACCCATACAGTCACTTACAGTTATTACCTCATCCATATAGTTACTCACACACCCACTCACTTTCTCATACATATATTAACAAATGTATTCACTCGCCTATACAGTCACTGAGACAAGCACATACTCTCACAAACAACCTCTCCCACACTCACTTACTCACCCACACAGCCACTCACATACCCATTCACTCACCCTTACAGCCGCTCACACACCCACTCACCCATACACCCACTCACTCACCCATTCATGTACCCATACAGCCACTCATGTACTCTGCCACTCACCCATGCAAACATTTATATACCTGCTCAGTCACCGATTCAGCCTCTCATGCACCCTGTTATTTACCATTTACAGCCACTGACACACCCAAACACTCATCCATACAGCCACTCATTCACCCACTCATTCACCATTACGGCCACTTACACACCCACTCAAACACCCATACTGATACTCACATATCAACTCACTTACTCATACACCCACCTACTCACCCACTTGCTCACCCATACAAAAACTCACAAACCCACTCACTCATGTATACAGACTCTTACATATTCACTCACTCTTCTACACACCACTCAAACACCCACTCATTCACCCATACAGGCACTCCCACAACCACTTACCATAGTGTATATGTTTAACACTCAGTAACATTCAGAAAACACTCACACTCACTGTATGATGTCATCAGTCATGTCATTTAAGGTTTCATCAGTGATGTCATTTGAGATGTCATCTGTGAAATCCTCAGTGATGTCACTGACCTTGTCATGAGTGATGTAATATGTGAGGTCAAAAGCTGTGCATTGTGGGGGCATAAGTTATAGTTAGCTCCTATAACTATAACTGCTGAATTTCTCTGGTTTTGTATGAAATAAATGTGAGCCTCACTATAATGTCCCTGTAGCCTTTGTTTTTTCAGATCATTTCTAGGGTTTTCTTTTTTATTATATTCCCTAACTATAACGTTGTTGGAACCTTTGTTTTTTTCAGTGAATTTCTAAGATTTGTTTAATTTTATTTCCTAACTGAAACGTCCCTGTAACCTTTGGCTTTATCAAATATGTGTGTACAAATAAATATGTGTATATATATATATATATATATATATATATATATATATATATATATATATATATATATATATATATATATATATATGTATTACCTACTTGCGGTAGACAGTACTTAGTTATAGTTAGGACCTAGTTTCCATAGGAAAAGCGTTTTTTGATTTGCCAATAACTTCACCGCCGTTTGACGAATCTTCATGGAATTTTTAAAACAAATTTTTCACTCAAGTCAGCTCCTGTCTTGAAAGTTTGGTGATTCATCAGGGGGGGGCAGGAAAAAGGGGGGGTCCCAAAACTTGTTTTTCCCATGTTAATTTTCATAGGAAACTTTAGACACGGCTACAGCCTGAACTGCTTAACGGAATTACACCAGATTTGGTGGAGAGATAGCTCTTGGTCCAGAAAGCACGCTTTTTTAAATGGTGTAAATCCGTTCAGTAGTTTTTGAGATATTTAAAGATTTACAGATATTAATATTTGAGAATTGTGATATCTGATTGGCTGAGCCTTCCCGAGCACGAGGTTGCCTCTGATTGGCTGCCATTAGTTCAAACCAGGAAGCGTTGGCAGCCATCTTGTGACTCGTTACCAAGGGGGAAGGAAAAAGGTGAGGGTAACATTAAAAAAGAAGAAAAGGGGGCAGGGTAAAAACACTCTGACACCCCAGGCCTCCTCAGGTCACCTGGCCCCAAAATTAAAAAAAAAAAAAAGAATTCGGGCGGGGTCACGCCGGGTGCGCAAATCCATCCGAAAATGTACAAAAAGCGAGGTACGGCCTCCTGCACTTCGTTTTTGAAAGCCCCTGGTTGGGCCAAGAACCCGGAGGCAAATTAATTTATGTAGCGGGGGCCAATGGGGCTCCCGCAGACCTGGGGACCGCCACCTCCCCTGGCAAGTTGTAAGTTGGGGAACTAATTCCCCTTGACTACTGAGGGTCCCTGGGGGCCAACTAGCCCACCAGTTACCTCAAGTAAGCGCCACAGAGCTGGATTGCAGAGAGGTGGTCTGAGGCCATGCCCCTTTTTACACCACTCTGCAAACACGCCTCGTGGCGCACTGCTGGTGGGGCAATGAGGTTCTCTTGTGTCGTGAAGACCTCAGGACACAAGTGGACTTCATCCCCCGAGGAGCAGTGCGCCAGGATGCACGTTTACAGAGTGGTGTAAAAAGGGGCATAGCCTTGGACCACCCCTCTGCAATCCAGCTCTGTGGCGCTTACTGGAGGTACCTGGTGGGCTAGTTGGTCCCCAGGGACCCTCAGGATTCAAGGTGACTTAATCCCCCAACCCAGAACGTGCCAGGAGGTGCGTCTGCAGAGTGGTGGAGAAAAGGGGTGTGGCCTGTATGAGAAGTTAGCAATCCTGCTGTGTGGGACTTAGTTGAGGTAATAGGAGGGGTAGTTGGCCCCCAAGGATGACATTAGGGGCTAACTACCCCTCCTGTTACCTCCAGTAAATTGCTAAGAGGTGTTCAGAGGGCACACTCACCTTTCTCCACCACACTGCAAACATGATTTCTATCTTATAGTTAGAAATTAGCATTTAAAAAACCTTTGAAAGTCACTGAAAAAAACATAAGTTTCAGGGACGTTATAGTCAGAAATTAGCATTTAAAAAACCTTTGAAATTCACTGAAAAAAACACAGGTTTCAGGGACGTTATAGTTAATTGGACATTTCACTCGTAGAAAGCCAGAGAAATTCGGCTGTTATAGTTAGTTGAGATAACTATAACTTGCGCTCCTGCAATGTACTGCTGATTATGTCGCATATTACATCATTCATGACATGGTCAGTGACATCACTGATGACATCTCAACTGACATCACTGATGACATCATCCACATGATAATCTGATGCACCTCCTCATGCCCTAATATAACCTTTGATACACCCACTCTAAAATACAGACTACCATTTTCGAAACCATAGACACACCAATACCAGTTACTACATACCCACTCGCTGATTCCAGGTCTGCACACACATCCACTCATTCACCCATACAGTCACTCATACATGCAGTCACTCGTCAATACAGCACTATCATATGCACACATACACCTATACAGACACTCACACACTGCTACTCATCCATAGAGTTACTCACACAACTAGTCAGTCATGCAAAGAATCAATCACACTCCCATTTACTCACCTATACAGTTATACACACACCACCTCACTTATTCATACAGATACTAACACATACTTACTCACTTATTCAGTCACTGATACAAGCACACACTCATCCATACAGCCACTCTCACAATCACCCACTCTCCCATATAGTCATTTATATACTCCAACACTCACATATACTGCCTTTCACATAGTAGTTACTTACACATGTACCAATGAGACATCTATTCACTCACCAGCACACCCAGACAAAACTCACCCACCCATACAGCACTTCACATATGCAGTCTTGAACCCATACACCCAGTGAATCACCCACCCACACATCTATGCACAGAGTCACACACTCCCCACTCATCCACACAGACACTCAGGCACCCTTACAGATACTCAGGCAACCAATCAATAACCCATATAGACACTCATGTAGCTACTCACCAACCCATGCAGCCACTTACACACCAACTAACAGATTCATACAGACATTCACACAGTTTAGTCACTAACCCATACATTCAGTAAGACACATTTAATCACTCACTTATACAGTCAGTCACACACCTATTAAATCATCCATTCAGACACTCATACACCCACTCATTCTTCAATACACCTTGGCATTTATATATATAAAACATATTTAAATTTTACAGAAACACAGTCACGGGATGATGTCATCAGTGATGTCATTTGAGATGTCATCAGTGATGTCATCAGTGATGTCACTGACCATGTCATGAATGATGTAATAATATGTGACGTCACCAGCAGTGAATTGCGGGTGCGCGAGTTATAGTTAGATCAACTAACTATAATGGCTGAATTTCTCTGGTTTTGTATGAGTGAAATGTCCAAGTAACTATAACGTCCCTGAAACCTGTGTTTTTTTCAGTGAATTTCATCTATATATATATATATATATATATATATATATATATATATATATATATATAAATATATCTATATATATATATATATATATATATAGATATGGTAATTACTTTTATGTAGTACTTACTACCCATGTAGTACTTACTACCCAGGGCGAGGCATCAACATGCATTTTGGTGAGTAGCATGTTACTCCTGAACTAAAAAAGGGTTATTGATGAATTAGTATAGGGAAAAATGAAAATATGAAATTAATTTAAATGGTGAACATGTGAGTCTATTTGAATTGAAAAAGGATAGTCGAGGGATAGAAGAGGGAAGGGTTTTCATTTATATAGCACTTGGTTCAGCTGATGATTCATCAAAGTGTTTTTCAGCACGTAGCACACGACTCCAGAACCCAAACAGAATTAATGGTGAATTAGTGTAGGGAAATATGAAATTAATTTGAGTTGTGCACATGAGAGTCTTTTAGTTGGAGTGAGAAGGATAGCAGAGAGAAGGTCTAGGAAGTGTTTATTTGGATATCATAACAGCAGAAGGAGGTTTTGGATGAGTAGAGGGGAGGGGCAGGGCCGAACTGGGAACTGGAACCAGCCCTGGCAAACTGCTCAGCCGGCTCCCCCTCCAAGGGGGAGGGGTATGGCCGAGCTGTTTTCTAGGGCCGGTTTCGGCCGATTTTGTTACCGGGGGCCGTTATTCCTGGCCCTAAGTAACAAAAATGGCCCCCCTGGGGCCCAAATCAGTCCCCATCCTGGTGGCCCACCGGGTAAATGCCATTGTCATTTGAGATGTCATCAGTGATGTCATGAGTGATGTCACTGACCATGTCATGAGTGATGTAATATGTGACGTCATCAGCAGTGGATTGCGGTCGCGCAAGTTATAGTTAGCTGTACTAACTATAACGGGGGAATGTCCAGCTAACTATAACGTGTGTGAAACCTATGGTTTTTTAAGTGAATTTGCAAGGTTTTTTAAATGCTAATTCCTAACTATAACGTGTGTGTAACCTATGGTTTTTTCAGTGAATTTGTATGGTTTTTTAAATGCTAATTTTTGAATTATTAAATTATATTTAAAAATATATATTATCTGTATCCTTTTATTTGTTTTGGCTCTTTTTTTTTAACTTTCAATTAGGATAAAGTTGAACAGTTTATTTAATTTTTGCAATTCATTTTTCTCCACTTTTTCTTTTTTTTATATAAATTCTTGGGGTGCGCGCTCAGAGCGCGCACCTAGTACGTTTTCATAAGTTTTTTATGAATACCGTCGTACGTTATTTACGTACGCATACATACGTTTTAGTGCGCGCTGGGAGCGCGCACCAAGTACGCATGCGTACGTACGTATGCGTACGTACGCATGCGTGCGTGCGTCGTACGCGCTCCACGCGGTTCACTTCCGCATACGCTTAAATTACGCGCGTTTACGTTCGCGTATACGCGTGTGCAACGTATGCGCGTTACGTACGCGCATATGACGTATGCACATGCGCTCCTACGCGTTCGCGCATGCATAATCACAAGGTTATATGCTTAATAAAACAACACTTCTAATTGGTTATCATTACTTTCAGTTTCTGATTGTTTCAACACCACACCCAATCCCCTCATGGCAAGTCATGTGATCAAGAATCATCACTTTTGATTGGTTTGAAGTAATTTCAGTTCCAGATTCTTCCCAAACCACACCTACTCCCCTCATTATTAGTTCTGATTCCCTTGGAGAAGGAGCTATTCTGTTGTTGAGAGACAATGGCTGAACAGCAACCATCTTCAGAAACTGACCAGGACACTCTTGAGAGACAGAGGAACAGGAAGCAGAAAGACAGCTTTATATGGCAGTTTTTTTACTTTCCCAGAGGGACAAAAAAAGGTGAATGCACCGAAAGTTACTTGTACATTGTGTCAAAAAGTCTTATCACGTGGGAATGCTAACAAGAAGTATTCTTTTAGTATTCATACTATGATGAGGCATGTTGAGGCAATGCATCCAGTGACTTTTCGTCGAGCTTCTGGAGCAAACCCTCCACCTGCTCAGCCGACGACATCTGCAGCAGCTCAGCCGAGCACATCTTCGGCAGCTCAGGCGAGCACTTCTTCTGCGATGGTGCCTTCGCCTTCTTCCACACCTCTTGTTGGACCACCTTGTTTGGCGAGGTTGTCCACACGCTGCACTGATTACGGTCGACTTATTTCTGTGGGTGTGACCAGTCTTGATCTCATTCAGAGAAAATTTGATGCGCATGAGTGCAGTAGGCCATAGATGTTTTTTCTTTTTTTCCGTTTTTCTCTTCCTGTTTCCCTACATTAACTCAAGGGCTCTTTTAAGAGCCACTTAAAAACTAAACCCCCAAAAATTTTTGGGGGATTTATTTATTTATTTTTTTGGGGGGGGTGCGCGCACCCTGCGCGCACCCTAGGACGTTTTAAAATTTTTTTTTTTTTTTTTTTTTTAATTTAATGTACAAAGAGAGGTGAAGAAATGGAAGCATGAAAAGGGAGGATTGAGAAATACAAATATTTTTCACTTATTTTTTTAAAAAAATAACTTATTTTGAAAAAAATCTTTTTTAGTAATTTACAAGGGAACAGAATTTCATTTTTTAATTTTTCTTTCTAGTTCTGCAAAAAAAGAAAAAAAGTATTAATATTCAATCATACATTTTAAAAAGCATTACATGTTTTTACATATTTTACAAAGCAATTTTTTGCCCTTTTTTTGCTGTTTTCAGAATTTTTTAATTTTCACTTAAAATAGTGAAAACAATTTTATTCATCATTTAACAGCGGGCAAAAAAAAAACAATCTGAAAGATTGTTTAAAAAAAGCCCCAAAACTATCCTCACTAAAATATACCTTGTTAGAAATATTACATATATATTACAAATACTTTTCTAGATGAATAAAAATTTTCTAGATAAACCGTCTTTAAACCTTGTCGCAAAAGCACACATGCCAAAATATTTTCTGTCAAAGGAGTCCACAATTGTTTTTATTACTTTTCCTTTAGGCCAAATAGTAATTTCAAAATCCTTTTTAAGTGATATCTTCAATTATAATCCTTTAAAATTACAAAAAATGCTTTCTTCAGATGCAGTTTTTAGTTTTCAAAATTTAGGTTTCAGAAAAATTAAGTAAGAATTGGGTAAATCATAAGGCAAACATTGCTTGAAAATCAATTGGGAATCATTACACAGTGTCCAGCCTTTTTCACATTTAAGATAAACTGTGTAATGTCCAGAAGTTACAGTAGGTCCTTCATGAAAAATTATTGCAACTGTAACAAAAGTTTTTCCAGAAATTGATAATTGTTGTCCTATAAACTTCTTTATTAAAGTATCCAATTTTGAACCATCAGCTCTACAACGTTGCATCATTAAAATTACATACTGACCATATTTCTGTAAAAATAACGTGGAAAACATGTCAGATTTACATTCAGAACATTCCATGTTGTGATTGGCATCTTTAACTAATTTACTAAAAGTCACTGATTTACTTTGTGGTAATGGTAAAAATATGAACCTTTCTGAATCAACATTACTACTGCATGTGTTCATACAGTTTTCACAGCAATGTTCCCATTTGTAAGAGACACCAAATAAGTTTTCTACTTCTACTCCTTCATCTTCAAGTACGCTCAGTATATATATTATGAATTCCTGTGCATCTTGCTGGACATTTTCTTTAAACTGTGTAGATCCAGAACATACATCTAAAAGATTTCTAACATCAGATGCACTTTCTATATTAGTTTTATCATTACTTAGCTTCTCATAAAGGAGACTCAGCAGAGAACACAATCTTTTTCCATGATTTACGATTATCTGTTCTTGCAACTTTTCAAGATAAAATACAACATTCAGCACTATATTTGCATAGCAGTTGACACCAGAGCTATTTTCAAAATGGCAACCAACAACCTCTTCAACACTGTCCTTTTTCTTTTTCCTTGCTATCACATCACTGTCCTTTTTTTTTCGTTCTGTTCATCCACATTACAGATATTTTCAATTCTCCTTTTCCGAGAAACAACATGTTTTTCAATCACAGGATACTGACCTAAATGAGGAGCATAGGTTCTTCTTAATCTATTATACTCCTTTACACAGTTTGTATCAGCACTAACTTTTGAGTCATCAAAGTCTATCATAAATAAACCAGATAATGTTTTTACTCGTGACAGAGCAACATATGCCATACCTTCTTTGAACACAGTAGAACCAATGTTTACAAAAGCACTGTCTACAGTCAATCCTTGAGACTTGTGAATAGTTACAGCATATGCTAGAGAAAATGGAAACTGCTTTCTACGCACATATAAGTCTTTCACAAGCATGAAACGAACTGAACAACGACAAATGTCTTTAACTTCTTCTATCTGATCAAATTTTATTTTTAAACATTCAATTCCAACTTTTTTCTGGTAATTAATAAAACCCACAACTCTTCCCATAGCTCCATTCACTAAACCTTTTTCTACATCCAAATTTCTCCTTAAAATCACTCGACAATTCATGCAAACATACAGATTTTTTTCTAATCCAGCTGTTTTGGAAATGTTCTTCTCTAGTGAATCCAATTTATTTTTCAGTTTGCCTGTTAATGTAATAGTAATTCTTTCATGCTGAATTTTGTCCTCTGCTTCAATTTTCTTAATCTCTTCCTTTTCCAATTTCAAAAGTTCCTCATTGAATATTGAGCACTCACGTAGTGTTGGCATTAAGCAGATTACAGTATTTTTTTCAGCAATGTTCTTGTATATTTTCTCTGCAACTATTTCTTCATTTGGAAATAAATGATGTAGCATCCTACTCTGTAATGCTTTTTTGCCAACTTCTGTGAGTAGTCCAATTCTGATATCTTTCAGAATACTTGCATAATCTTCATCGTTTGCTTGTCTCATATTGATAGTGAGTTCTTTGTACTCAAAGAACGACCAAATATTCGCATTACCAATGCTTCCTAATGACTTCTTCGTGTCTTCATGTGTGACAGTATTAAACACGGGTTGTCCTTTAACTGGAGTGAGCTGTAAAAGATCTCCAAAAACTATGATGTGTTTACCTCCAAATAACACGTCATAGTCTCTCTTAAGAATTTGTTGCATTCTTAAATGCACAAAGGCAAGCATTAAGTTTGATACCATGCTCACCTCATCAATAATGAGAACTTGCATCTTCTTCAACACTCTTGAAACTTCGAAGCATGCTTCTCCAGTTAGCTTGTGGTATTCTATTTTGTTCTCATGCTCCACTGGTAACATTAGCAAGCGATGTAAGGTAATTCCTTTTATGTTATAGGCTGCTAACCCAGTTGGAGCAGTTACCACACAAGACAAATTTGAAGCTGTTTTTTGCTGTAGGTAGCTTCTGATGACTTTTATTAAGAAACTTTTACCAGTTCCAGCTTGTTCACTTACATACATCCTGATTGGTTCAAATGATGTGCATGAGCACTGTTTTTTTTCATGTAGTAATCCATGATCAATTTTTTTGGTGACTTCTTCATAAATTTGTTTTTGTTCTTCATTCAGTTGTTGTTCCAGATTTAGTAAGTCTATTGAATCTTCCTGTGCTTGATTCATAGCCGTTTCTACTTCAGTCCTGGCTACTGCAGCTTCATTTTCTATGATTGGTTGTCCTAGGGGATCTTGACTAAGTGTTCCAGAACTTTGGCTGTCTTGAGAACTGTCTCTAGCTACTTCAGCTGCAATTTTTGCTTCCTGTTCATTTTCTTCATTTAACATTTGGACATAAGTTGTGAAAGTACTGCATTCTATGCTGTCTTTGCTAGCATTAAAAGAATCTTCATAGCTTTGAAATTCTCCCAGTAGTTCGTCCTCTGAACGCCATGGTTTAAACAGCTGTAAAAGAGCCAAGTAGTAAAATTCCTTTTTGTCAGTAGTGTCGCAACTCAGCTTCCTGTGATTTATCAAACTTCCTTTTGTTTGCTTCACCAAAAATCCTTCCTCACCATTGTTGATGTCTTCTGTGGCTTTCCGTGAAAAAATGTAGATCTGCAGCACTTCATAGAGACACATGTTCTCAAGATGATGACTTCTTTTTGGGTAATATGTGTCCAACATGTTTGTTTTCAAAATATCTGTACTTTCTGGGTCATTCTCGGCCAAATATTCAATTTCTCCAACAGATTTCAGTACCCGATTTCGCATTCCTGCAAGGCATAAACTGACCCAAATTATTCTTCTGGATTTCGAGTAAAGACTTGCAGATGATAACCTATCTGAGCATTCGTAGGATCCAATTTCTCGATTCGATAACATCTTTAAACTGAAACAGTACAGCTTCTTACTGACAGTCTTCTCGTGAGAAATCTCTTCCCACATTTCCTTCAATTCTGTTTTCTCAGATTTAGTGATGTAAGATTTGACATACCGAGCAACAGCAATAGAATTGTCTGCCACATACTGAATATCCATGTTAGCATTCCACATGGTTAAAATGACTGGGTTGTAGTCATTTAAAAATGTTGACTCTTCTTTTCTTCTTAGGTTGTATGTATTTTTGGGAGATTTTCTTGTTATAGTGTGTCGCACAGCTGACATAAAACTGTTGACTCTTCCTTTTGAAAGAACAGGTCTAGGAAATCCAAATCGACACTTTGTGTAGAATTTATCTTTGGTCTTGTACTTCCGTCGACAGTATTTTCCACACCGATGACTTTGGAAACGTAAAACTTGCTCTTTTAACTTTTTCTCTTCTGTGCTTTTAGGTATAGCACATGTTGCATATTCTTCAGTGAAAGATAACACTGCTTCATCAGCATCTGTTCCAAATTTTGGGGCATCCTTGATCCACAACAGCATATGAATATGAGGAGCACCTCTTGCTTGGTACTCTTTTCTCCAAAAGAAATCCACTACTTCTCCAAGAGGTGGATTTTTTTTATTGCAGATGAAGGACATCATAGCCTCAAATCTATGATTGAAATATCTGCAAACATTAACCGGATCCAATGAGCACAGTTCTCCTGCTGTCTTGTATTCAATGTTTTTAATGTTTGAATTTGCCTCTCGTAGAAAATCCAATAAATCATCCCAAGCGTACTCGGCACAGCTTAGGGTTACGAACCATGTAGGAGTTCCTAAATTCCGTAACATGCATTTTAATTCTCCATGGCGTCGGTACCAATATTCATTTGTCCCACGCTGACAAGCCATCAGATTGATCAATTGTGTTTCCAAATGATCATCTCGGTGCTGCACTTTCTCCATAAAATCCTTAGCAGACACATTATGTAGATGTACTCCACTTTTTAAAATGTGATTTACTGCATAAGATAATGCAGACAAGTCGCTTTCAAATAAAAGATGAAACAAATAAGGAATACTTTGACGAAATCTTGAATCTTCAGCATATAGTCTTGTAGTCCGATACTCAGAAGCTGGAATCTGTTCTGGGCGTTCATCGTATCGTCCACCTTTTCCTGTAGGAAACAGCTGAGGAAAACATCGAGCTTCCAAGCTCTTCTCCCATACACTCACGGGAGTTCCTTTTGCTTTCTTCATCTGAAACAGATCAATAGTGTCTCCCATAACTAATTTTGAATGAAGAGGATGTATGCTAAAATGTTCATAAATTTCTTCTTCTTTTGACTTGTCCACTTTTTCAATTTGTCCAGTTGGTGTTTCTGTGTCTTCTTGTAAATCTTCTTCTTCTTCATCTATATAAATTGATTCATACCATTTATTATTCCTTTTCAAATATAAATTTGCTCTTTGTACTTTCCGTACATCTACCAGCTCCTGCCAAATCTTCTTATTCTTTGTAGGTTCACCATTAACCAGAATAACTAATGGTTCAGTTTCCAAAGTATCTGCATCAATAGTTTCCATATTTTTTTTCAAATCCTATGGCAAATACACCACTCTTCCTTTTAAACCTCTCAGTAAATCTGAAGGAGGTAATTTACCAGTTTTGGGCTCCATACGTACTATGGTCTGGAACGGATGAACACATTGAATGAGTATAGACTCATATGTATTTAAATCAGAAGGTTCGGCAGGAATAGCATCCAATTCTAAATTATTATGTACAGCTCTGGTCGGCATTCTATTTTCTTCTAACTTATTATAACAGTATTTACAAATACGCTGATCTTCACCCAATTCAAAACAATTTTCCAGAAATATATATGTTGCAAAATCCTTCCACTTATAATTATCTTCATTTTCACTTTTTTTATACAGATCAACATTCCTTGTTTGAATTTTATAATGGCTTCTGCGGCAACAAATACAAGTAATATTTGGTCTTTCATTAGAGATGATAGTAAATTTTGTCATTTCATCCTCAAAATTTTTAGTAATAATGAGTTCTACATTCTGTTCCTCATTTTCCTCATTAACTGTGTCCTTTTCTGCACTTTCTTGTTCTGGACCAAAGTAACAAAACTGAATCTCATCGGTAACCTTCACTACATCTGATACAGATCCACGGAACAGAGCATTATTTAACTCATTTAACTATACTGCTGGACTTTTAGCAAAATACAATGTTCTCACAAACTTTCTCATTTCAGTATGATGAACAGCCAGCATCCTAAAATGATGAAAAACACTTTTACACACTTTTCTAGATAGACAAGCCAGAGAATGTCCTTGCAAACCAGTATTCTCTCTCACTCTGCATGGATCTAGTGTTTGAAGCACCTTCATCTTCTGTTTTACACTCTTTTTACTATATTCTCTTAGAAAGTCACGTAATTTATCAATAGATTCCTGACGCACAGTACAAATACTACTACAGTTCCAAGTGTACACTGGGGCTTTTGGACGTCTCCCCATAGCCTCAGCAGCCATTACTTCTTCCTCATTTCTTGGGACCATTTTCTCTTTTCCCATCACACAACCATCCTTAACTTCATATGCTCTACCATTGGTGTCAACTGCATGCAACAAACTATTACTTTGAAGATAACTCTCTTCATTAAAAAATGGTTCAGTACTTGAACTGTGCTTCCATTCTCCCAAGAAAACTTTACAAAAGTTACTTTTTTTCACTTCTCTTTTTCTTTTGCTTTGTGACTTCATTGCATTGACTAATTTATCTAATCTACGCATCCTATTCAAAATTAGAATACAAAGTTTTCTTTTTATTTCCAAAGCCTTACTTACAATATTTTCTATAAAAAAAAAATTCTTAATAAATTTTGATTTTTTTCTTATATTTTTTCACATCCTTTAGCAAATTTAACATCACTCTTCTCTGAAACATTTTTCGACGAATGTTTTTAAAATCTAATTTTCGTGTTAAATCAGTTTTACTTACTTCTGATTGTACATTAGCTTTTGTTTTTTGCTGTTGACTCTGTTGTTGCCATTTTCTGTTTTTTTGAAGATATTTTTAAAGAAAACTTTAGTTTTCTTACCAGTAGAGTTTTTCTTTTTTCCATCACAAGCTTTTCCTCCTATTTTTTTTCCCCAGTTTTGTCCAGATATACTTGTTGTTGCTTTTCTTTCCTCTTTCTTGCCCTTAAAGGCATTTTTTTATTTTTTCACTGTTGCTCAGCAATACCTGCAAGAAACTTAAAAAAAATTCCTTTTTGTAATTATAATTCATTAAAATATTTTTTAAGCTTTTCATTAATTTCAAATGTTTTACCATTTGCCTCTCATTTGTGATTTACTGATTTGTGCAGAGTGCTAACCACCACAGTTGAAAAAAACAAGCTGCCCATTTCCTGCAAGTGCAAGTCTTTCAGAACAACTGCAACACACTTTAAATCTCTGCCCACAATTCCTGTGCGCACACAGCCTCATGGTGTGATTCTAGGCAGAAAACAATATTTGATTGGCAATTTAAATGCACATTTACTACTGTGGTAGAGCAAGTGATAATTGCTGTTACAGCCTGACACATTTTCCTTATAGTTTACAGAGACAGAAAAGAGCACATTTCCTAACAGCTACTTCATACCATGAGCATGTGCAACCTGGGTGAGTGATTAGAATAGAGCAAAGAAAATGAGGCCTTGATGATGTTTTTATGTGTTTGCATTACACACTGCTATCTGAAACATCACACAGAGCTGAGTACTATGCATGGGAGTGTTGGAGAAGCTGCTGCATGTGTGCCAAGAGTGTGTTTCTGGAGACTGTGTATTCTCTGGTGCAAGAGAGATGAGCAAGGAGACTTCCAGAACTGCATGAAGACTGCAGGGATGTATTTAACAGTGCATGTGTGCTAAGGGATAATTTGAGTTTAGAAAACAGGCTGCCCCTTTCCTGGGACTGCAAATCTTACAGAACAACAACTTCACAAATTAAATCTCTGCCCACAATTCCTGTGCGCACACAGACTCATGCCGTCATTTTAGGCACATAACACAGGCTGCCCCTTTCCTGGGACTGCAATTCTTACTGAACAACAACTTCATAAATTCAATCTCTGCCCACAATTCCTGTGCGCACACAGACTCATGCCGTCATTTTAGGCACATAACACAGGCTGCCCCTTTCCTGGGACTGCAATTCTTTCAGAACAACAACTTCACAAATTAAATCTCTGCCCACAATTCCTGTATGCACACAGACTCATGCTGTGTTTTTAGGCACAAAACAGTGTTCCTGGATAGTACCAAATTACTGTTACAGCCTGACACATTTTCCTTATCATTTAGAGAGGCAGAAAACAGCACATGTCCTAACAGCTCCTTGAGACCATGCCCATGTGTTACAGGGTGAGTGATTAGACTAGAGCAAAGAAAATGAGGCCTTGATGATGTTTTTATGTGTTTGCGTTACACACTGCTATCTGAAACATCACACAGAGCTGAGTACTACGCATGGGAGTGTTGGAGAAGCTGCTGCGTGTGTGCCAAGAGTGTGTTTCTGGAGACTGTGGTCTTGTCTGGTGCAAGACAGATGAGCAAAGAGACTTCCAAAACTGCATGAAGACTGCTGGGATGTATGTTACAGTGCATGTGTGCTAAGGGTTATTTTCAGTTTTGAACATATGGCAACTACCTTTGCCTTTGCTATTTTTAAAGGAAAATCTACCCTGTTGGTTTCAAATGTTTTAGCTTTTGCCTCTCATTTGCGATTTAGTGATTTCTGCTGACTGCTAACCACCACATTTGAAGAAAACAAGCTGTCCTTTTCCTGCAAGTGCATGTTTTACAGAACAACTGCAACACAAATTACATCTCTGGCCACAATTCCTGTGCGCACACAGCCTCATGGTGTGCTTCTAAGCAGAAAACAGAATTTGATTGGCAATTTCAAAGCACATTTACTACTGTGGTAGAGCAAGTGATAATTACTGTTACAGCCTGACACATTTTCCTTGTAGATCACAGAGGCAGAAAAGACCACATGTCCTAACAGCTACTTCATACCATGAGCATGTGCAATCTGGGTGAGTGACTACACTAGAGCAAAGGAAATGAGCCTTGGTGACGTTGAATGTGTTTGCGTTACACAGTGCTATCTGAAACAGCACACAGAGACTGTTTATTGTCTGGTGCAAGAGAAATGCATGAAGACTGCTGGGATGTATGTAACAGTGCATAGTTTCAGCACACCTTTGATTCTGGGGAAGACATACTCCAAAATATCTAACATGTTCAAGACAGATACATATCTTCCACAACATAAAATGTAATTCACAACTTTTAATGTAGAACGGAAATCTACCATGCTGGTGCAAGTCTTACTTTTCAACAGCAACACAAATTAAATCTCTGTCAACAATTCCTCTCTGCACACAAACTCATGGTTTGATAGTAGGCACAAAATATTATTCCTCATTGTTACCAGTACACCTTAACTTATGGTGAAAACATACTCCATAATATTTTACATATTCAAGACAGTTAAATATCTCCCAAAACACAAAATGTAAATCACAACTTTAAACAAATAATCACAATTCTTTTTTTTATATCTAAATTAACCACAAACACCCCCTCTCAAACTCATAACTCACCTTTAAAATTAGTTAGTTGTGAAAGAAATGTGGCAGTCACGCAGCAGTTTATCAGACCAGAATCTCTGAGCTGAACACCTCTCTCCTCTCAGCAGAACCAGTTAATGGCACAGTTTCCCTCTCTTTTTTCACACATATACATGTCAACTCCAAATCACATTCCTTCCCACATTTTTTCAAATGGAATCACACTTTTTTATTGGTTGTCATTTTCAACCCTTTTCCAACTGAACCCTTCCCCCAACATGACTTCTGCCTGCTGCCATAGCAACAGGTCATGGAACACTGGTGTGTGCAGAGAGGTCAAAAGTTCAGCACACAATGTTTCAAATCCAAAGAGCAAGAGTGCTTGACCTGTCAAACCTCTCAGCAAATCCAAAGTAATGTTCAGTGGCAACACATTTTTCATAACCAATACAAAACATGCATCTAAAAATGTATACAGACAGCCTAGTTTTAAATTTAAAATAGTTTGAATCAGCCAATCAGTTATTTTTGTTAAAAAAAAATATGTATGCCTCCTTTTTTCAACTGTCTTTCTTTTCATATTGCCATTCTGCTGAAAGACACATTCTGAGTGCATCCAGATCTCCTTGGAAGATGTTCACAGTGTGGATTGTAGGTCACAGCTATGTCTTCTGGAGTGAAAAGTATGCAGTAAAAAGAGGTATGATGAGAGACCTTGCTTTGCCAAATGTAGACATTAAATGGATTGGTCAGAGAGGGTTAAAGTGGCACCAATTAATGCCTTTGGTGAAAACCTTTCTACATCTCCCACAGCCTAACCTTATTATTGTGCACTGTGTTGGAAATGACCTAGGCACTTTAACTGGGGTAGGTCTGGAACTGCTTGTTAAGGACACCTTTGGGCAATTGATGTCACTTTTTCCACAAACTGCCTTTGTATATTCTAATATATGCCAAAGGCAAAAGTGGAACTGGTCCAACCAATTTTGTCCACAGATTGACAAAGCAAGGAAGCACGTCAACAAATCTATTTCTGCTTTCCTCAGAGACTATGGTATGGGTTCTATATACCACAACAACTTGCGTTACAACATGCAAGACATTTATAGAGGAGATGGTGTACACTTCACTGATGAAGGCAACAGAGTCTTCCTCTTGAACTTAAGACTCTGCATCGGTACTTACTTGTAGGTACTACCAAAAAAAGCACTCAATGAACACAAGGGCTCTTTTTAGAGCCACCTAATATCTAAACACTTTACTGTGATTTTTTTTTTTTTTTTTTGTTAAAAGTTTTTTTCGGGTGCGCGCTGGGTGCGCGCACTCGGCGATATTTTAAAAAAAAATATAATTCTTTTTTTTTGCCCTACAAGGTCCTACTGTGACCCCCTGCCAATGCCTCGTGGGTCAATATCTCCCCACTCTGTCCCCTTTACACGTTCTCCCCCTTTGTTTTTTACTGCCTCAGACTGCGAGAGACAAAATGGCGGCTGCCGCTTCCTGATTTCCACCGATTCGAATGTTTACTGACATCTAACAACCAATCAGAAGTGCGCTCGCGCACGGCAGGGTGCGCGCACAGGGCTTGCTCAGTGCGCGCACGCTGCGCGCGTATAGATATATATATTGATTTAAATGCTATTTTCTCAGGAAATACTGAACAGATTTACACCAAACCTGCAAAAGGCACTTCATGGACCTTATGGCTACCTCTCTGCCAAATTTCACGTAATTCTGTTCAGCCGTTCGGGCTGTAGCTGCGACTAAAGTCCCTATGGAAAAATCCATGGGGAAAACGTGTTTTGGGACCCCCCCTTTTTCTCAGCCCCCGCTTGACGAATTACCCCGAGACTTTCAGGGTAGGAGCTGAGCGGAGCACCCCATTAGTTTTGAAAAGTTTGCGAGGATTCGTCAACCGGCGCCAAAGTAATTCAAAATAGAATTTTCAGATTTCCTATGGAAACACGGTCCTAACTATAACTACCTACTGGCGACCGCCAGTAGGTAATATTTATAAACATGATAATTATACACATTTATACAAAGGAATACACATATCTAGATACAGATATATAACCCAAAGAGCTGTGTGTATACACAGGGATATGCTGTATATTTATGCCTGAGTATGGTGGTTATGTGGGGAAGAGCAAACTCTTGAGTAGTCTTCTGAAGATGAGGTAGTTTTCTGTGGATCTTGTGGGAGTAAAGCATTTCATAGTTTGGCTTTTTGAACAGAGAAGGGTGTGCCATCTATGTGTTTTTCTTGTATGGTAGGATTTTGAGGCAAGGTGCCAGTCTAGACCAGAGGTATCTTTGTTCAAAATATTTGCTGCTTTTATTTCTGATAAAGAGTGGGCCTGTTCCATGTATCACTTTGTGGGTGATACACAGTGGCTTGAATGTGGATCTTCTGGCAGTTGGTAACCAATGTAGGGCCTTCAAGGCAGGGGAAAAGTGGACTTGTGGTTTTATATGTTCGAGTAGTCTGGCAGCAGAGTTTGAAATTGTTGTAGTCTTTTCATAGTTGCTAAAGATGATCGTGGTAGAGTCTATTGGCATAATCGAGTTTAGACAGAACAATACAGATAGCAGCTTGGACCTTGTGTGGAAATCCCATGTGGGGGAAGATGTATCGCAGAGTTTTTATAGTAATGAAGCTTGATCTTGGTAGGTTGTCCACTTGAGCATTCATATATATTACCTACTGGCAGTCGTCCTTAGGTAGTTATAGTTAGGACCAAGTTTTCATAGGAAAACCGTTATTTGATTTACCAATAACTTGGCGCCATTAGACGAATTTTCACAAAATTTTCAAAACTAATTGGGAGGTCATGTCAGCTGCTGTCTTGAAAATTTCAGAGTTATCCATCAAGCAGGGGGGAGAAAAAGGGGGGTTCCAAAACACTTTTTATCCATGTTAATTTCCATAGGAAACTGTTGACACAGCTACATCCCGAACTGCTGAACAAAATTACACCAAATTTAGACAGGTAGCTCTTGGTCCAGAGAGCACTCTTTTTGTTAAATGGTGTTAATCTGTTCAGTAGTTTCTGAGAAATGTGAAGATTTCTCAGATATACAACTGCGGCCGTGGTGGATCTGCGAACCTTCCCGACCTCGTGTCTGAGATCTGATTGGCTGTCTACACTTCAAACCAGAAAGTGTTGACAGCCATCTTGCGACTCGGTTGAACCGAGTCACAAGCAAAAATGTTGAAAAACAAGAAAAGTGAGCAGGGTAGAAACACCCTGACCCCCTAGGTCTGTTCAGGGCGTCCCACAGAAGTCCCAGGGACAAAAAATCATTTTTTTCACATTTTCAGCCAAGTTCACAGAGGGGGACTGCTGGTGGGGGGATGAGATCCCCTTGACTCCTGAGGGCCTCAGGACTAAAGTGGACTTCATCCCCCAATCAGCAGTGCAACAGGAGGTGCATTTGTAGAGTGGTGGAGAAAGGGGGCATGGTCTCTGATCACTTCTAAGCAATTCAGCTGTGTGGGGCTTTCTGGAGGTAATAGATGGGCTTGTTAGCCCCTAAGGACCCTCAGCAGTGAAGGGTAATTTATCCTCCAACCAAGAGCATGCCAGGAGGTGCATGTGCAGAGTGGTGGAGAAAGGGGCATCGCCTTTGACCAACTGTCAGCAATCCCATAGTGTGGGGCTCCCTGGAGGTAACAGGTGGGCTAGTTAGCCCCTAACAACCCTCAGCAGCGAAGGGTACTCCATCCCTCCAACCAGGTGGCGCATTTGCAGAGTGGTGGAGAAAGGGGGTGTGGCCTGCTATCAGAACTCAGCAATCCTGCTGTATTTCCTTGGGGGCCTACTACCCCTCCTGTTACCTCCAGAATGTCCCACACAGCAAGATTGCTGAGAAGTTGTGAGAGGCCATGCCCCCTTTTTCCACCACACTGCAAATCAGTCTCCCCGTGCACTACTAGTTGGGGAATAAAGTCCCCTTGGCTCCAGAAGGACCTTGAGGGCCAAGAAGCCCTCCTGGTACATCCTGTAAGTCCTACGCAGCGGAAGTCCTGAGAGCTGGTCGGAGGTGCAGCCCCCTTTCTCCACCACTCAGCAAACATGACTGCGAGTGAAAAAACTTTCTAAATTAACTAAAAAGACTAAGGTTACAGGGAGGGTTATAGTTGGGAATTAGCATTTTTTTAAAACCTTATAAATTCACTGAAAAAAACAAAGGTTACAAGGACATTATAGTTAGCAAATAGAATTTAAAAAACCTTAGAAATTCACACAAAAAAACAAAGGTTACAGGGACATTATAGTTAGGTTCAGGTTTTACTCATGCAAAACCAGAGAAATTCAGCCGGTATGGTTAACTGTGTTAACTATAACTCGTGCCTCCACAATGCATGCACTGCTTATGACCTCACATATTACATCGCTCATGACATGTTCAGTGACATCACTGATAACATCACTGATGACATCTCAAATGACATCACTGATGACATAAATGGTGGCATCATCCACAGCACACCACTCACACCCCTATAGAATCTTTTATACATCCACTGCCACTCTGACACAACCAATCACAAACCCATTCACAGAGCCATACTAGTACTTAAACAGCCACTCACTGATTCACAGATTTACACACACATACACTTGCTCATCTATACTGCCACTCATGCACCCACTCACTCACTAATACAGCCATTGACATGTCCACTCATACACCCATATAGGCACTCACACACAGCCGCAGTCCATGCAGGTAATAGCGGTGGGGCTGTGTAAGGGGGAATTTCGAGGGACGATGCAGAGGGAAAATTAAATAAATAATTAATTTTCCCTCTGCATCGTCCCTCGAAATCCCCCGTTACATGGCCCCACCGCTATTACCTGCACAGACCGTGGCTGCTCACACACCAGCAATAGAACTACTCAATAAGGGTGGGCGGAATTTGCGAAAGTGCCTTTCGCAAAATATCGCGAAATGGCAAAAAATCTCCGTGATCACGTGAAATTTCGCATGATCGCGGAGAATTTTGTGTGCTGATTAATCCGTTACTGAAGTTGACCTTCAACTCGGGCACCTGCTTTATTGATATCTGTAATACTTACAGATATAAATAAAGCAGGTGCCCGAGTTGAAGGTCAAATACTATAAGTGCTTCCTGTTGGGGTTTAATTTTTGTGACAGGAGCATCGTGCCAGAATGAATCCTGCCCTGCCTGCATATTTATCCAAGAAGATGCCACTGTTTTGTGCAATATCTCTACTGAACTGGAGTACTTTCTACTGGCTAATCAGTAAGTGCTACGCTACCTCGTTGGGTAAATGTATAGTGCTTTTCCTACACTACAGCTGCGTAAAGGGCCAGAAGAGTTATCTACAGTGACCATGTGTGTCTGTAACATTGCCACAGCGCCGACGGGCGCGGGGGTCCCTCGAGTGAGCTGTCCATCATAGTGGGGGAAAGGGTGGGAAGACGTTGCACACCGCTGGTGTGTGGGCCGGTACCAAATGGGCGGGGCTTCCATGCAGTTCACATGCCTCTTGTTTATAAAGGGCCAGAGACCGATCAGAGCAGCAGATGAGGAGACAGAACCTCCTGATGTCAGGAACTACACGGGGATTGCGCTCGAGAAACTCATGGGTGCACAGAGCTCCATCAAGTATTACAGCAAATTGTTGACGGTAGATATGGGGAGAAAGCACACCTGCCTAGCCTCCACTGTGTGCTGAATAATGCATTACTGAAAGTGACCTTCAACTCGGGCACCTGCTTTATTTATATCTGTAAGACTTACAGATATAAATAAAGCAGGTGCCCGAGTTGAAGGTCAAATACTATAAGTGCTTCCTGTTGGGGTTTAATTTTTGTGACAGGAGCATCGTGCCAGAATGAATCCTGCCCTGCATATTAATTCAAGAAGATGCCACCGTTTTGTGCGCGCAATACCTCTACTCAACTGTAAAGGTGGGTGAGAATTTCCGTTCCCTCGCGGATCGCGGAAGTTTTGACATTTTCGCGTTCCGCGTGGAACGCAAACATTTCGAATTTTCGCAATTTCCGCGACCGGAACAGAAATTGTCGCCCACCCTTACTACTCACACACCTTGACACACACCCATACAGTCATTCACACAGCCACTTACTCACCCACAACAGTTATACATTCACCCACTTACTCATACAAACTGTAACACATACTCACTCACCTATACAGTTAGTGACAGAGGCACGCACTCCTCCATATAGTAACTCTCATATTTACTCACTCATGCATACAGTCGCTCATTTACCCCATCACTCTCCTAAACTGCTTTTCACATTCCCAGTTCCTCACCCATACTGATACATGCACTCAATCACTGACACAGCCATACAGACACTCACTCACCCATACAGCTTCTGAGACACACACACAGTACAACATACAACCACTAGCTCACCCACTCACTGACGCACACAGACACCCAGACAACCATAGTGGTAGTCAGACAACCAATCAATCACCCATATATCCATTCATGCACCCACTAACACACTCATACACCCACTTAGGCATCAACTGACAGATAGATACACTCATTTACACAACCAGTCACTCACCTATGCATTCACTGAGAAACCTAATCACTCACTTATACAGTCACAGTCAGTCATCCACCTACTGAGTCATCTATACACACACTCACACACCCACTGATTAAGCAATACACCTTAATATATATATATTTAACACTCATACACATGAGTAAAACCTGACCCTAACTGTAACATCCCTGTAACCTTTGTTTTTTTAATGAATTTATATATATATATATATGTATATGTATATATATATATATATATATATATAGATATAGATATATATATATATATATATATATATATATATATATATATATATATATATATATATATAAATTTTCCCCAAAAAGTTCCCCAGTGATTCTAGCTGTGCATGGAAAGTTTCAGGGGCGATCCATCAAGTGGGGGCCAAGAAAACAGGGGGTTAATAAAAAGTACATTTCCCATGTTCATTCCAATAGGAGTTTTGAACACGACTACAGCCCAAACTGCTGGACAGAATTACACTAAATTTGGAGAAAGATAGCTTTAGATTCTCAGATCATGCTTTCAGCTATTCGGTGTAAATTAATTCACTAGTTTGCGAGTAATTAAGGGAAATCCAAATTTGTATTTTTGTGGTTGCGAAGCTTTCGTGAGTAATGAGGAGCTCATGCAGAGATCTGCAGAGCTCTAATTGGCTACCAACATTTCAACCAGGATGTGTTGGCAGCAATCTTGGGACTCGGCTTCAGCCAAGTCCCTAAAGTAAACTGAGAAAAAAAGAAAAGGGGGGAGGGTACTAATACTATAACCCCCTAGCCTTGGTCCTGGGGTCTGAGAGGGACCCAGCCAGGGCACAATTGCATTTTTAAATATGTTTGCCGTACAACCATAACAATTTGTGAATTTGAGGTAAAGATTTTTTTTTAAAAAGAACTGTGGTTTCCCTTGTTTGTTTTCAAAGAAAGTTGCCAGGTATGCTAGGTCCAGAGGGCATGCGGAGATGTAATGAAAAAATGGAGTGGGGGCATGGGCCCCCCATCCAAGGCCGTATTTATGCCGCAGGGACCACACCTCCATGAGGCTCCTGTTAATTACAATTGTGGGGCCTCGCAGACATTCCCCGGGCCCCGGGAACCACCAAATAACCGAGCCTACAATTAGACCTCCCAGGCCTTTGGCGACCAACCTCCCCCCCCCCCCCCCCCCACAAGTTACAGTTGTGAAAAAAAAATGCTTGGCGGAAGCTGGCAGTTCCAGCCAAGCAAAAGCAAACACTCGACTTCCAGCAAGCAGGAGCTGTCAAAGTGCTCCCGCTTGCTGGAAGTGGAGTTTTCATCTCTTTCCGTGTCCACTGTCATGCGGGCAGGGAAAGTGATTAAACTTTTGCTCTCGCATGCAGAGAGCTTCATTTCCATCAGCTCTCTGTGTGTGAGAGCTATACCGGCTCCAGCTGGAGGCAGGGAGCTGGCTTGGACCACAGGGGCCTTGAGGCAATCCCTGTGGTCCCCATGAAACCACACTGGATGCCCTGGGTGGCACCAGGGCACCCACAGACACATGGCTGGGCCCCACGGTTTAGGGTCCCTGGTGCTGAAATCAGCTCGGGAAGGAGGGACCCCCCACCATCTCTGTTGATTTGTGGCCGAGCCCCGGAGGATGGGGAACCCAGGGCTGAAATCGCCTGGGGAGGGGGGGTGCAGCACCATTAAATTTGGGGCCGACCCTGGGGGATAGAGTACCCGGGGCCATTCTGGCCCTGATGCTCCTTTTACAAATATTAGCAGGTGCCACCTTTGAAGTTCCACTTCTGTAAAGGACATATGATCCTAACTCCTGGGCTTGGCGAAGGCAAAGCAAGTGTGTTTTCTCAATAATTCCATATTGAAAAATGGTCTAAAATCCTTTGTGGAGGTGACTGCATCGTTGATCTATTGGAGTGCAAGCTGTATGAGACTGTGGCGAGTGGGTTCTTCCTTGTCCTCTCCTGTTGAGGAAAAAGTCTATGGTTCTCCCTTTAAATTGCCAGGAGTATGCAAATGTGGAAATCACTTGGCTGCTTCCCTCTTTGGACTCACCCAACCTAGTAGTTTCCAAAGGTCTTCCTACCATTTGCCAGGATGATGGATGGCATAGCAAGCAGCCCCACAGCTCATTTCCCGCTGATTTTGGTGAGGAGTTCTCGGGGTTAAGGAATATGACGACATCTCCACCAAGCAATGAAGCACTTACTTCATATATTCAAGTCAAAGAACCCTTGTTTGGTGAAGATTTGCCTCTTTGTAGTCTTGTTGTCTTCTCGATAAGAGGATTTATGTTATATCACATATTTCTGGATAAAGACACACCAGAAACAATCTCATTGCTAAAATGCACACAAGATCACTGGTGACATTTCCTAATGAGACCACTATTGCAGCTGTAGTATAGAACACATTCTGAACATTTACCAAGGAGGTAGCACTTAGTGATTAACCGGTAGAAAGAACTCAACTTGGGTAGATATTTTGTGCAAAACTGTGGACTCTTGTTGAATAAAAGGTCAGGTGCCGTTCTTTTGTGACTGAGCTACTCACACAGCTACTGACACACCCATACAGACACTTAGATACACACTCAGGCACTCACACACCCACTGACAGATCCACTTAGATGCTCAATTCAAAAAGCTATTGGTACTAGACCACTATGTAACGCTAATCACCCAGCTGGACCAGTCATCTATATCATTGGCAAATATAACAAGTTACATAATATTGTTATGACTGTGGTATGGTAACATATTACACTAGTGAAATACGAGGTATACTAATTTTGTAGCAATAGAGTTAGATCTTCTGCAAATCAAACAGGTACAAGAATTGGAAATGTTACCCTGAGGATTTTTTGGCGAGCTTAATAGTCACATATACTTCTGTACAGTCAAACATGAAGTATACCATACCTACATAAGTTGGTGTAGACTGTTAAAATCCATATATGTGTAATCATGTTTTCTGGAGTGACAAGAAAAGGTTGACTCAATGATTTTAACCATTGAAATAAGAAAAACAACGTATCCAACAATGCCTCTAATTGGCTGTTGTGGAAACAGAGTATAGATACCTGTGTGAAGAAAGGCTCCCCTACTGTGAAAAAGATTTTGTGAGGTTAAAAAAGACCCTATGAGGTTAAAGCGCATTGTGGGGCGTTATGTGAAGCAATAAATGCTTTTGAAGTGGAGTTCAAAGAGTGCGGCATAACTTTGTTGTCAAGTATTTATCTATAGATAGATAGATAGATAGATAGATAGATAGATAGATAGATAGATAGATAGATAGATAGATAGATAGATAGATAGATAGATAGATAGATAGATAGATAGATAGATAGATAGATAGATAGATAGATAGATAGATAGATAGATAGATAGATAGATAGATAGATAGATAGATAGATAGATAGATAGATAGATAGATATGAGTAGATCATTTACTCGAGCTGCAACTTTCTGACTGGATGTGGTTGCGCCCACCCACATTTGACTGAGAATTATGAGCGATTACAGTTTAGGTCTCTCCCGGCTTTACACATCTCAAAATCTCTACCCACCCTTAAAGCTAAATCCTTAAATGTGATAGATAGATAGATAGATAGATAGATAGATAGATAGATAGATAGATAGATAGATAGATAGATAGATAGATAGATAGATAGATAGATAGATAGATAGATAGATAGATAGATAGGTAGGTAGGTAGGTAGGTAGGTAGATAGATAGATAGATAGATAGATAGATAGATAGATAGATAGATAGATAGATAGATAGATAGATAGATAGATAGATAGATAGATAGATAGATAGATAGATAGATAGATAGATAGATAGATAGATAGATAGATAGATAGATAGATAGATAGATAGATAGATAGATAGATAGATAGATAGATAGATAGATAGATAGATAGATAGATAGATAGATAGATAGAGATTAAAGAAGGCGTTGCTTACTGTCTTTACAATTTCATGGAAGATTGATGTTCTTTAACGTTTATCAGATTGTCTATTCCAGATGTACTACTACACAATTCTCCTGTTCTTTATATATATTGGTTATTTAATATATTGCTGTTGAATGACCCTGTTAATTATATTTCTTTTAAAACTGGCCTGTCTGAGATTCCGTATTTTGTGTTCTCATTCATCAGTGTGCACGCTAACTTAGCATGAACCCCAGGAATCATAGATTGAAAACAATGCTTGAAAGGGGTCTGAAAGTACTTGACAAGCTCCAATACATTATAATTAACCACACAAACACACCTACAGAGTTAGGAGTTGCTACGTGCTGTGGAGAGTAGCCTCACTGCCAATCTTTGTACAGGAAGCTCTTAGCAAACAAGAAAACCTGGCATACCAAGATACACGCTGTTGCAGTAGTCTAGACCTGCTGATATAACGTCAGTCCTGGAAGGGAGAACAGGCTAGGGCATTCTGTAATAGATTTAATGGAATTGGCAATACATAAACATTACCTCATGTTCATTTAATTACAACTCTCAACAAAGCCCTCTACACAACCCTCTCGTCTAACTACTTTTCTGGCCAGGCCAAAGGGATAGAGACATAAACCGTTTGTGAAAACGACTGTGCACCTTGTCTGGTGAAAAAAAAACAATGAGTAGTGCACATACAGGCAGAAGCAGCCGGCACAGGTAAATGTGGTGGCGCGGGGTGTGGGCGGGTGGGATGGGAGGGGGGTAAGTCGACAGACAATGGAATAGGTATACTTAAATAAATAAATAATACCTTTTCCGTCATCTGTCGGCTTCCCCCCTTGCCGCGCCCTGCCCAGCCCTACCTCACTTAACTGAGCCAGCCGCCGCTGCATAGATTGCCCACTGAAGCCAGGTGAAACAGTTCACTCCAACCAGCCTCCCAGAAACTAGCCCCTGAACTCCCTGTTCAGCTTCTCTTCTGCCCAACTCTCTACCATGACCCCCCCTTCACTTTCACTAATGATCTCTTAGCTTTGCACTGTTTGATGATACCACTAACAAGGTGGCAATAAAGTATATAACCGAACAACTGAGGGTTGAGACAAAGACAGAGAAACTGCACCTGTCAACAAAAAAGTACGGCAAAGTAGTAATGGTGCAGGAAAACCAGGAAGGGCACCCCTCTCCACTCCCTATTTGGAATATCCAAAATTAGAGCAGTAAAGAAAACATGAATTCCGCACACATCAGTTATGTCGGCACTCAGAGTCAGTTCGACACAAATTGTTTGCGATGATCTGAAGAATATGCCAAGTCGTTATGTTCCTATTTCATTAATTCTTTATTGAAAACGATGAACACATCAAGTTGTTAAAATCACTATTCATAGTCCTTTTAGCCAACGCATTTCATCTCAATGTGGACTTCTTCAGGGCTAAAGGAAAACATAGATACAAATCTTACATATCTGACCATACAAACAGATATCGTTACACTATTTACAAGAGTGACAAACTGTTAAAGAGTTACCTAATCAGGAAAAGATGTTATCTCCACAATGTGGAAGTGGACATAGACATTTCTCACAATTTCCTAATTTCTTTTTACAAAAATTAATTAAGAATCGAGGGGTACAGTTGCTTATTTATATACAATTTTAACCAAATATTTACACAATAACATACCTCAAAGAGGAGCTAAGGTATATGTTCGTTTTCAGTTACAAGTCAACAGATAAATCCTAAGACACAGTAGGTAAAGTGTCTTCGAGGTCACCTAGGACAGTGAGGGAAAAGAATAAAATATACTCTTGTTTCGTATACATGCATTGTGTTCAATTCTTTGAATTATAAAACCTCTTTAAGAGAACAAAGAAAAGTAGCAGTCAATCAAAGCTACAGTTCTCACCGATTTCACATAACAAGTATATGTTTTATTCAGCTATTGCAGTCACACTAATCATTCAGATTCACATGACGTCCCTAATGATGAATTATTTGTGGGCGACCTTTATATTTTAGACCAACACTATTCGTTAACGTGATGCTTGTGTCCAAAATAATATATTATAAATGTTGTCAGCTCAAAGACAGACTTAATAAAGACTGGCTGACAACCACTTCATAAGTGTAAATCGCCACATGTCCGTCCTTAAGTGAGAAGGGTATGCTTGAATATGTGTCAGAATACGTGAACCGACCACAAACCCAATCGGGTATACATTACGTAATTGTTGCATATGTCATAAATGTATACAAACTAAATTTAGTTGGATTCAGAAAACGGACTGAAAGTCATCCCTCAGTAGTACCCGGCCGCCATTTTGGAGTGAGAAGATTGTAAAGGGACACCTGACATCATAAGCTGTCCTCTGCCCTTCCTCTACAAATATAACAGCATGTTTAAAGTTCATTGGAACTAAATGCTTAAGTATAACATAATTATGCGATCAGAAATCCAGGAACTCAATTGCGTTAGCTTTGTAGTCGCTAAGGTGAACCGGGGCATGTCGCCGGAAAAGCAAACTAAGAATGGCTCCGTGAAGTTAAACCAGACGCCATCTTTGATGGGAAAATTATTTTGGTGAGAAAGCTTAGAACTACAGAGACAAAAATTATATATGCTAGATCACTTAAAGCGCATACTATATGTTCATACTTTTAAATAGTGAAGGCCAGAGAGAAAATATGCGAACAAATTTAAAAAAGACAAAGTTGAACACTCATTGTAGTTACGATGTTGTGAAGATTAATGGCCCTACCATTCGAGTAGCACGGTAGCCCAGAATAGCCGTTTTAGCGTCCGCTCCAAATGCATTGAAACCAAACGCTATCAGACTACTCAATTTTATACTGTTTCAGTACAACGAGATGCACCGCGTTATTCAGAACTAAAGACGGACTTCATCAAATGCCCATGTCGGTCATCTTAGTAATGAGCGTACTCCTGTTAATGATCATTTATGGGGGGCCATCACAGTAAAGGACATATTCCTTATAATTAAATGTTGAAAGAGGCCATCTCACTGAAGAGCCTGACTGAGATTGCTACTGTATATACTCCCCCAAATAATTCAAATCGGAAAAAATAAATAGAATAAAACTATTGTGTTGTAAGCAAAGATGCTGATGCTAAACAATGATGGACTTCATCTAATATCCACGGCGGCCATCTTAATAAAGGAAATGCTCTCGTTAGTATTCGCTAATGGGGGCCATCTTGGTAAAGAGCGTCCTCCTTTTAATTATCATAGACGTGGTCCATCTTGGTGAATAGCATGAATGTTACTAGATATGACTAAGATCTTTAATGCATCTACTCCCCCAAATAAATCAGAACAGAAGACTGACTCTATGCAATATCCATGGCGGCCATCTTGACAAAGAACGTACTCTTGTAAATAATCACTAATAAGGGACATCATGGTGCGGAGCGTCCTCCTAGTATATATTGTTTAGCATCCCCACATATCAACAATACTTAAGTTGAGTCCGCATAGCTGTATAAAACAAATATCGGAACTAAAATCCAATAAAAAAAGACCTATTTAGATGCTCATTGATATCGGCCACTTGGAAAGAAAACATACATATAAATATTAAATTGTATACGCTATGTTGGGTGTGATTGTCAAATCACAAACAGCAGATAAGACTCTAGTATAGCACAGGAATATCTCACAATGAAAACACATTAACATCATTTGTTCAATAAATGTCCAAATCCAAGCAAAGTAAATATCAAGATCCTCCATAATTGAAAAGGCATAACACACATTTTGGCACAACATGAAACCGCCAAACAATTATTTCATTCAACTATATATGGAAAAACATGTCGAGACATTAACCTGCTAAATGGATGGGAGGAATATAGATGGCATATCCTCTATCTTACGTCACAGAAAATAATGAAACTCATTGTTATGATTAAGTCCAAACTTAACACTCCGTAAGGGGCGGATCCATTTTGCCTCGAGCTGTGTTAAAGTTAGCTCCCTGTTTCCACCCCTTTCGTTTACAGATACATGGCCAATGACATGAAACTCTATGGTCTTGGATACGCAGTTTCAAACTGCGTATGCTACTACCAATGGACATTTTCCTACGTGAACATATGATTACATATACAATGAACATGGTGTTGCAATTAATGAAGTCACCAATGGTATATTCTTTTGAGCTATTATAACTGAACTTGGTAATCTTGTTCTTTCTGAATTTGCATACACAACAAAAACCGCATGTGTAGAAACCATTCGGTTTGTCTGGAAGCCATGTTTTTATCTCCATTTTTTTGTTAGTCTTGATGTAACTTGGACATGAGGTATCTTTTGGAGTTCTCCCCCTCCGATAAACCACTCTCGGTTTCTTAGATATAGCACCCTTATGAATGGTATCCAATCCTAACAGGTGCAAGTTTTTCCTGAGTACATTATATATGTGACTACTATATGAGTTGTATTCCATAATGAATTAAATCTCTGTCATCAACTGTCCACTGCTTTTCCTTACAGTTGGTCTTAGTGTCTGTTTTCTGTCCAAACGTAGTGCTCTCCTTTCTGCTTTCTTTAAACAGTTCGTGTCATAGCCCCTTTTTCCAAAGTTTTCTTTAATTTGGTCAATGTTTCTGAAGAAATGTATGTCACGACTACAATTTCTTCTGCACACACCATTTTGCTTGGATGTGAACTAGTAGTGTGTAGAACAATAGAGGTTTTCTTCTTATGTACATCACTGTGAATAGTACAAGCATGGACGTAAAGACGTAAGTCCAAAAATCGATCTCACTTTCGGAGTATTTGATCGTTAGTTTTACATTAAATACATTGGCATTCATATAAGTATAGAAATAAATCAGGCTCTCAGTTGATCCATTCCATATCAAGGTGGCAAGAAAGTGTTAGAATTGAGTATCACAATGAATTGATTATTGTTTTCTAGCCAGTCATATGTAAATGCCATTGTACTAGTGCTCAATGGCCAGTAAGTTCCATTCCCTTACTCTTACGTGTAAACACATAAATTAAATTCTGCATAACTACTAAATTAATAAAATTGCAAGGGTTTAGTAGGAATAAGTACCAAAAGCAAGACGCTTGATCCTTAGGCTAACGTTTATCAATGATGTAGAAGGTATTATCAGGATTGGTGAGGTGGGAATAGACTTTTTTCTAAAATAATATGTTTTTATTCACTATTTATAATATACCTTCTAAAGACTAGGGACAATATGAACTAAGCCCCTTTTGTGGTAGTAAACCCGACTATTTGCAAAAACAGAGGTTTTGCAACTGAAAAAACAGTGGTGTAGCAAAGGAATCAAGGACCTAATACAAGCAAGGAAAATGGGCTCCCATCTCCTGAATTAGTAAAAACATTTATGATTTTGGTGCAGTGGGCGCCTTAAACCCCAGATCTCCAGTACCACTGCACTTGCAGCACTATTGGAAAATTATTTCCAGCTCACAAGGTCTTTTTCAACCCTTTCTGAATCTTAAGTAGGAAGGGTCTAAGAAAGGGATGCCACTCCTTTTATATATGAGTCAGAAAGGTATGTTTAAATAGGTTGCAACAGGGGTGGCTCCTCAGTTTGAGTGGAGGAGCGTCGCCCCACTTAAAAATCCGCCCGAAGATGAAAAATAAAATGGTAATTAATCACCATTTTATTTTTCATTACCCATCCCAAGCTGATTGTCAGGATGGGGTAAGGCCGCTGCTGAGTAACAGCAGCATGTCACTCAGCAGGGAGGAGGGTGGGCTGGAATGGCACTGATTAAAGTGCGCATGTCTTTTTGGCCAGCTGTCTTGCAGCAGCCAGCCACACATGTGCACTTTAAACATCTCTAATCTAGCTGTCTTAAGACAGCTGGGTTAGAGAAAGCCAAAGCCTCCAGAGTGCTGTGGTGCATCAAGTGAGGCTACTCCCATCAATCCAATGGAACATTCTCCCTTTGGATCTACGTCAGGTCCAAAGTCTTATGGATTTCAGGAAAAAGTTGAAAACGTTTTTATTCCCTAGGCTGGAGTAACTTTTCCTTCTGATATTATCTCTCTCTTCCTCCCTTCCTGTGTCACACCTCGGCTGCCCCTATTAACTTCTGGTGGGGACTCTCCTTTTTAAGCGCCAGGATACCCGTCGGGGGATAGAGCGCTATATAAGCACCTCATTAAATTACATTACAATCCTAGGGCTGCTCTCATTCTTGTGAGAGCAGCCATAGGATTGGCCGAGGGAGTTGCTGCTTCCAGTTCCTGTGTTGAAAGAAGAGGTCCGTAGTGAGGACGTCGCGGAGTTCAGGTAAGTTTTTAAAAATATGTATATATTATTTGAAGCACACGTGCACCCTCCCCCGTAGATGCCAGCCGCCGCTGGGTTGTAATGATAACTGGATTCACAATCCATTAACAGTTATAACTGATATGTATTGGGAAAGCTTCCCCTTTGGGAAACACAGCCTCTAAGAGAAACAAAATCTTGTTTTTTTGTAACATCACCTGTCCCTTGCAGGGGTAGATGTCTGCTAACCCTTGCAGTTCTCCATCCATTAATTAGCATCAATCATTGGAGGTAATAGATTGTGACCTGCCTAATTAATATTCATTAGGTAGGTCATTTTTCTACATTTGGAAAATAGAGAATTTACTATGCAACCTATTACCACATAAGTCAGTTTGCAAATCGCAATGACATACTAGTTTAGAAAAACGCTTTTCAAAACCATTTTTGATCAATAATTGTATATGATTACAGAAATAGTGTGGAGCAGCATATATTTAATTCTGAAAAATAATTATGTCCCTTTTAAGGGCAGTGAAACACAACCCAGAGAGCAACACAATGGAAAGAATGCTGAGGAGATTGGAATTTCAGTCTGAATGGACCCCCTTCAGTGTTCTCCCTTCCTTGTTGCAACCAATCCTTCAACACCTATAACTGTTTGCAGGATCATGGATAATAGAGCAGAGATGATGCTGAATCAGCAATGTAATAGAAAAGCTTTGCCTCGCATTTGTTGTCTTGCCTAGCATCTGTACAAAGATCATTAACTACAACAATCATTGACTGTAGGAACTCCCTGCTCACCATTATATAGAGTTTTGACACAAATGCTTTATGCGGAATTATTTTTTCAGTAAACACACGGATGTAAATATGGCAGATCTCTCAGCAAGGATTGTATTCCGTTTATCAGCCATCTTGTCGTCAGCCAGTCTTGTGGCCATTTCACTGCACAATGCATCTTAGAAGAGAGAGAACAACAAATGTTCATGTGGATCAGAACAGGATTGTGCACGGCAGCTATTGTTAATTCAGGTTTTCAGAAAGCACATCTGTAAATTATGGGCCAGATATACATACAATGTATTTGGTAAAAGTTCTTGCAAATTGTGCACTAACTTTTACTCAACACATTGGTATATTGTGAACCAACCAATGTACTACTAAGTCTGATCACAAAATACTGAATCGTAGTGGGTCACAACTCAACCAACCTCATTAATATTAATGAGGTAGGTGGCAAATTGCGGCCCACTACAATATAATGTCATCACAGGGATGGTGACTGTGGGATCTATAAAGAAAAACCGAAACAGGGTATCATAAGAGTATATAGGAGGGGATGACAGTCTCCCTGGTTAAACTAACACATTGTCAAATGTATCCCGTGCCTGGCTCTATTTTATCATTAAGTATATTAATTCCTCATCTAATTATCACACTGCTGGCAAAGTAGAAAGTAAATTTTTCTTTGTTAGACTCTCACCCACTCTAGTAGTGGACTGCTGCTACTTCGGGTCTTATTCTGGTCCCTAAAGAGCGTGATCATTGAGCATTTTAAATATTTTCTTTGCTGGGGTCTTCAAAAGATAAAAATACCTCAAACAACCAAGGTATCTAATTAATTGTGGTTATTTGGATTGGCTATGGTTATGTAGGGGAGTAAGAATATAATGCTACTATTACCCTAATGACTGGTCGACATGTTTCAGCCCCAAGTTAAAATACCTCTTGGGCCCAGGGCTTTCATCTGGACACAAAAACTTCCCTAGGATTCATTTTAAAACAAAAACCGCATGCAATACTAACATGCATGTAGAGTGAGATATTATTTGCCTACAAATTCTGCATTGTCTTGATACCCAACTCAGGAATTTTTTAAATAGGCTGGGAAGAGGATTACCCCAGACTCAACTGCACCACCACAAAACCAAAGCCCATGTCTCTCGGGGCAGCAGTGACTGCAGTCAGGGAGAGCAGTGAGTCTGAAATCAGATTGTCCCAGCCGCAAACTGAATTTTCACATGATCACCATCAATAGGAACCATGTCCTGCAATACCTGATATTCAAGAAGTAGGAGAAGAGTAGGAAGTTTAGCTTGCTGCAGGGATGGATGTTGTTGTGACTGCTCTTCCATTGGATACATCAGCTTCAAAATCCCCAGTGAGGAAAAGAAAGAGCACGCACCCATCTTCTCTAAGCACCCTTTTCATGATCTTTATGTGAATTGGAAAGCAAAGGAAGTCCCTCAAACCCTTGGAAGTGAGGAAACTAATGATACGTCAGTCATTGTTAATATGGGGAACAGCACATCGGAAGAGCGGCTTACCTCTATTGCTCTTAGCCATGTAATTCCACCAACCCTTCCTGCTTTCATCTTTTCATGAAAACTAGAAAAAACTGCAGCAACCACCCACCCACAACCTTACCGCAGTCACATACCACCCAAGAAAAAGACCAACACAACTGCCAAGCTCCACCTCAACAAGTTCCTCAGGTTTTGGCACAGTAGGAAACATCTTCTGTCCAGTGTCACGATTTCCGTGGCCGGTTATAACGCTAGCTGCAACAGCGTATTTCCGGCCAGGAACTACATTACCCAGCATACTTAGCGGGGGCACGGCGCGCGTAACGAAGAGGCGGAGCCGGAAGCAGGAACTAAAATGGCTCGAGCCCCGGGAGGCGCTGCCGATTATTCTTCCCTGAGGTCTGTTCCCGTGCAGATTGGAACTCCGGCTACTCCTAGAGGCGGTAAGAGGGTTCTGGAGATAAGGCTCCTGGAACCGCCATATTCTTGATTTGGTCCAGTGATGGACGTCCCAGGTCACGCTATCTCCTCTGTTGGCAGAGACGCGCTTTTGAGGCCGTTTCATGCAGAGGAGAGTTGTCGCCCATAGAGGCGCTTGGGCAACATTCTCTCTATTGGAAAAAACCAGGCTTGGTTTTTATGCAGGGAGGGTATAGTGCCCGCGATTTGCAGTATATGTATGGAGCGTGAGTGTGTGCTGTGACTTTCGAATTTTGGAAAAAACACGCATCAAGATTTACGTATTGAATCAGTGAGAGGGGGATATTGTTCCTTCAACAACAACTTTATTCAGTCAGAACGAAAGGAGTGTGTGATAAGTAACACGCAATTATTATTATATGTGGCTTTGAACTCGATTTAGAGCGCTCTCAGGTACAGAGCGCCGGGTGTGGCAGTATACTCCACCGAGGGTTCCAGGACATATGCCCTACAGTGGAGAGTGTTCTATTGTGTTGTAGTTTTGTTTCCTTTTTTGCCTTCACCCAGGAACAAACACTCCAGCATACAGGAGGAAGAAGCGCTGTAGCTATACCTGGTTACTGGGCCCTGATTACACCTGGCTTGCCTCCTTGAGTGCTACCTTTGTTTATCTTTGGACATACTCAGAACCTCCCTTCTATTCCTTTGCAGGTAGGAGAGGTGAAATAGAGGGGGTAGTTGAAGGGGATAAGGGAGTTGGAGGGAGAGAAGAGACACAGCTGTTCGGTCTTCACATTGTTTCCTTGTTTCTCCCCACAGGTCTCCCTCCCCGCAGTCCCCATCCTTTCCTTCCCCCGCTCAATTGCCCCAAAAGTTTGTGTATTGTATACATGCACCAGACTTGGGTCGATTCAGAGATGGGCCCCCATAGAGCATCAACACAGCCCTGAGGACACGGATTTGGAGAGCCTGACAGAATAATCGGCCCACGAATTAGTCTCCTCCCGGTTGTGTTGACAGTCGAGATGGCCACTCTGGAGGACGTAGTGGCAGCTTTAGCATTGGTCCAAGCGGACTTGGTCGCCTCGTGGCAGGAAACCGCAACATTTCACTCCCGAATAGACAGGTTACAAAGAAACCCCTTTGATATAGGGGGAACCCCTCACCCGCCATCGGTGGTAGTAGAAATGCCGGCACAAATACCATAGGCCCCCCTGAGAGGTTCTACGGGGATATAAAAAAGGTCCAGGTACTCCTCACTCAGGTGCTCCTACACTTCTCCTGCAAACCGAAGATGTTTATCACTAACCAAGTCCGGGTGGCATTTTTAATTTCACACCTGGGTGGCGAGGCAGCCCAGTGGGCGGTCCCCATAGTAAGGAGAGACGACCCGAAACTCTATGATTGGGACGAATTCCGTGAGTGTTTTGAAAAAACGTTTAACAGACGGGCCAAGACGTTTTCGGTGGATAGAGATCTGTTGGAGCTACGACAGGGGTCCTCTGAACTGATCAGTTACTTGAACAACTTTCGATGACTAGTTGCGGAAACCGACTGGCCAGAAGCAAAGCAGTTGGCTGTGTTCTATCAAGGTCTCTCCGACGACCTCAAAGACGTGTTAGTCCAAATAGATCTCCAACCGAGGGCCTGCTCTGCACTCATAGACCTCAGGCTGGATCATAGGTTGCGAGAACGCCGAGGAGACCATAAGAAGAAAGACCGCCACAATCCGAATGGCGACCGTTTCTCTCCCATGGAGAAAATATCCACAACGTCAGAACCTATGGAAATAGGAACCGTCAGGGCTTCACTGACAGTAAGCGAGAGAGACTATCGCAGGAAGCAAGGACAAGAAATGGAATGTCCCGTCAAACCCAAGACCAGTCGGACCCGACAAGGACAGGCGGTAGCTCTTTCCACCGAAAGAGAGGAGGGAAACTACAAAGCTTGAGCACACATGAAGGGAGGTTCTCAAGCGGTCGGTCCATCCCTTCAGTGGACACCCTAGTCTTTACCAAAACGGACCATTACTTCATACCAATGACTCTTGAATTAAAGAGTACTCCTGTGACGGCCATGATAGACTCGGGAGCCATGGGCTGTTTCATGGATAAAGGCGAGGCTCAAAGACTGGGAATTCGCTTGGTGCCCAAGGTCAAACCAGAAAGGGTGCATGCCGTAGACGGCAAGGAACTAGACTCCGGTCCCATTACCCATAACACACCGGATTGTGAATTACTATACGACGGACACCATAGAGAAATGTTGTCGTTTGGAGTGATACAAGCCCCACACTATGGGATTATCCTAGGTCTTCCGTGGCTGCAACGACATGACCCAAACATACAATGGGCCACCAAGACGCTGAGGTTCGACTCAGAATACTGCCGTGACCATTGTATCCCGACTATTCCTCAGCCTGCACAAATCCTGTCTACTAACCATCATGTCGCGACAGCTGCTGAAAAGGAGGTAGCACTGCCAACCTGCTACGCGGAATATGTCGACGTGTTTAGCGATACCAAGGCAGAAGAGCTACCACCCCACAGGGAGTACGACTGTCGGATAGACCTGATTCCCGGTACGGTCGTCCCTTGCGGAAGAGTTTATGCACTTACGGTACCCGAAACTACATATCTTCGGAAATATCTAGACAAACACCTAGCGTTGGGCTTCATTAGACCATCCCGATCGCCGGCAGCGTCCCCCCTATTTTTTATCCCAAAGGCTAACAGATATGTGCGCTGTTGCATCGATTACAGGGCGCTAAACGCGATCACAGTGAAAAATCAGTATCCACTTCCCCTGATACCGGTGCTCCTGGAACAAGTACGGAGACTGGCATATACACCAAATTGGACCTCCGAGGGACGTACCATCTGGTTTGGATAAAAAAAGAGGGTGAATGGAAAACCGCGTTTAAAACACGATATGGGCTCTACGAATACCTGGTAATGCCCTTCGGGTTATGTAATGCCCCAGCGGCGTTCCAGTTCTTTCTCAATGAGGTTTTACGGGAATATCTGGACCGCTTTTTCGTGGTCTATATTGACGACATCCTGATATATTCCAACACAGAGGAAGAACACGCTGATCATGTTCGTATGGTACTTCGATCCCTTCGGACACATTCCCTGTTCTGTAAAATCACAAAATGTGAGTTCCACGTCACCACTGTGGAGTTCCTAGGGGTCATGCTCACCCCCTCGGGCCAACTCATGGTGGAAAGAAAGGTGAAGGCCATTACGGAATGGTCCTGCCCTCGCACAGTGAAAGAAATCCAGAGCCTCTTAGGGTTTGCCAATTTCTATCGTCAATTTATTCATCGGTTCTCGGACTTGGTAGCCCCCCTGACCCGGTTGACCAGAAAAAAGGCGCCTTTTGTATGGACTGAAGATACCCAGAAGGCATTTGACAGTCTCAAATCCGCATTCACCACCGACCCGGTCGTCCGTCACGCCAACCCGTCTTTGCCGTTTGTGGTGGAAGCCGACGCTTCAGAGGTGGCGCTGGGTGCGTTGCTCTCGCAAAGACACGAAGAGACAGGTCAGCTGCATCCTATCGCCTTTATGTCCCGGAAGTTCAATCCCGCGGAGCGGAATCACACAATAGCAGAGAAGGAACTGCTGGCTATCAAGGATGCGTTTCTCGAATGGAGACATTGGTTGATGGGGGCGATTCATCAAGTTACGGTATACACAGATCACCGGAACCTGCAGTTTATGCGGGCGGCTCGACATTTAACCCCTCGTCAGCTCCGGTGGATGCTCTTCTTCGCAGAGTATCATTTCATGGTAACCTTTCGACCGGGGGTTCAGAACAAGAAAGCAGACGTCTTGACGAGACAAGACGTAGCTTTCCCGGATACACGTCCTAGCAAGGACTCCATAATCGAACCCAGCCGGGTACTGTGTGCCGTGCACACTGACGATTTTCTGCAAGGAGTACGGCGAGGCATATGCTCATTCAAATGGAAGACCTGGCTCCAGGCCCATCCGGAATGGCGGATGAAACAAGGGCTCCCCATAAAAAATCGACAAGTGTTGCTTCAATATCTGTATTTGTAAAGCGCGAACTACTCACCCTTACGGGTCTCAAGGCTACCTGCTCCTTGTAGGTCACTAGTGGAAGAATCACAAAGAAAACACTCAAACGACCAACTATCAAGGCCATTTTCACCAGTGATTCACTATACTACCAAATCCATGAGAATATGCATTGATACAATAGGTGGCTGGCAAAAATATTCGCAATTGACCTCTTCTCTTTTTCTTTTGTGGAAGGATAGGTGTTTCTTCAATTTGTGGAGCCCCTCTGCACAAAATGGAAGGTTCCAAGGCAGACCTATTTTTCCGATTTTGCTGTGCTAGCACCACACCATCAAGTGCTGCAATCAGTTGACAATGTTAGGAAAGAGAATTCTGTTCAGACCCTCCGCCACTCAATGGACATGTGGATTGGTTGTCAATCATCAGATTACATGTGCATCGCTGCACACTGGATCTCGTTCCAAAGAGTCAAGCAGTGGCTAACTGCTGGTCTCGCCGCTGATTACGCTTTTTGAAACATTAAACAGCATGCATAAGCTAGAATATTCACCGGGGCAAAATCACAGACAGCCTCTTGAATTAATGTAATACTAAAGTTTATGAATGGCTTCAACCCAGAGGTCTCAACATTTGATTCGTTACCACTAGCAATGGCAGTAGTATTGTCAAAGTCATGGCACATGGAGGACACTTTATAGTCCTGTGTTTAGCTCATTGCATAATTGTAGTAGTGCAGTACTTCCTCAAAAAAGAAGCAGTCAACTACATACAGGTCATCTGTTGAAGAATGTGCACTCATTGTAGTCATTCGTACAAAGCACAGAGGCAGTTAAGGCTTGTTGTTGATCGTGCTAATAAAGTACCTGTACCAGTCCTCATACATGTGGTAAAAACACGCTGGAACTCAACCTACTACATGCTGCAACACCTGTTTGAGTAGTACTTGTCTATCAATGGTTGTGTAATTCAAAGGAGATGGGATGCATGACAGTAGAGGTGGAAAAATAGGGGTTAGTGGAGTGCCTGATCTAAATGTTACTCCCTTTTTGAGATTATGACACTGGAAGTCAGCAAAGAGTAGAGTTCAATGAGCAAATAGATCCCATTATTGCACCTGAACGTTTGTAAAAGTTGGAACATTTAGCAATTTCAATGAAGAAGCAGCTGCTTGGTGGAAAGCTTAATCCTTTGCTTGTAAATTAATCAAAGGCTGCAAAAAGAGATTGTGTCCTTCCAAGAGTGCATCTGTACCACAATACTTGATCCACTTTACAAAATTAGCTGGCCACCTTAATTACTTTCTTAACTACAATCCCTCAATTTACAAAACTCTAATTGTCTGGTAAGTTGTTGATCAATAAAACGAATGACTGAAAATTCGAGGGCAGGGCAGAACTGAAGTGCAGCCTTCAACCTCCAGCGAGGGTGGTGCTGCTGTCTTTCAGTCTCTGCAGCAGCGACCAACACTATGGCCGACTACTAAATCCATAGCAACAACAGTTTGAAGTTCACTGCCAGCCTCTGCAATGAATTGGCTCCATACGACAGGACTTAAATCAAGTGCACAGGTGAAGGAAACACAGGCACCTTAAGTGGCAGCACCAACAATTGAGAGGATGGCCCATGACTATCTGGTTGACTACTAGAGAAGTACTTGCATGAGAACCCATTGAAATATTGGCATTGGATTAAGGAACTGTAGCTACAGGACTCAGGAGGCTGGCAATAAAGTATCTAGTGTGTTCATTAGCCAGTGTGCCTTTCAAATGTGTGTTCAGTGCAGCTGAGGCAGTTGTCACAGTCAGAAGGCCCAGTCTCTATTCTTGAAATGCGAAAAGATTGACAATGATTAAAATTAACAAAAACGTCACACCCAAAAATGATAATGCTCTTGAAGAAAAAAACATGGATGACAGTAATTGGTCTGACATCACAAGCGTGGTGAGTAATCGTCTTCCGGACGACTGCCCCAAAGTTTGAGGATGAACTATACTTTCCTGATTAAATACATATTACAACAATAAATATGACTGCTTTAAACTTAACTTTAAACTTCTAAACCTTAAATGAACCAGTATGCATGGCACAGATAGTTAATCAAGGAGGACACAGAGACTTCTTTGTTGAGGCTGGCTGAACAGTGGGAGGTGAGAAATGCTAATTTAACCTTCAGTTCAACTGTAGACATTAAAATCATCAATTGTATTAGTCGGCAGTGGATGGCACAATTTCACGAACAGAACAAGAAGATGCCTCCCATTTCTATCCTTTGTTTCATTCCCATGCTGATCCCCTTACAATTATTTTTCATTGTAAAGGTGATCAGCAGGTTAGTCCCAGCCCCGCCATTGCCAAAATTGATCCGGTAGCTTTTAGATGTATTCTAGAAAATTCCAGGGTCGCTCTTCCTGACGACTTGAAAGGGTCTTTGGCCTGTTTTTCGGATTGGATTGGGCGGGCAGTGGATAGTCTTTCCCCCCCGCTATGTCGTCGCCGTTACAGGAATTCTTCTTCGAAACCTTGGTTCTCAGCCGATTTGAAAATGCTTAAACAGCATTGCAAAAAGCTTGAACGCGGCTGGCGCGCAGACTTTTGCCCAGGGGCCAAGAAGGCACTTAGAGAAGCCCAGAAGGTTTATTACCTGGCCATTAGAAAGGCTAAAAGTTTTTATTATGCTGAACACATTGAGTCCGCCAGCAATAATTCCAAGGAGATATTTTCCATTGTTCAGAGTTTCATGGCCTCCGAAGCCATGGTTACTAATCTCCCTGTCTCAGCTGCCTGGTGCGAAAAGCTGTCTAACTTTTTCATCGATAAGATTCGGGCCATCCAGGCGACGTTTGTTGGCCAGAGCCTTCATTTGGATGTGGGTCCTACTGTTGCTTCCACGTTGTCAGCCTTTGCCTCTGTTGATCTGTCGGAGTCCCTCAAAATATTGAAATCTATCAAATCTGGGTCTCCATCGGACCCGTGTTCGGCCAGGCTTTTGGCCTCCATTACCGAATCGGTAAATTAAGAGGTCAACACACTCATTAACCTTTCCCTCAAAGAGGCAGTTGTCACGTCGGAGTGGAAACAGGCAAAAATCCTTCCGCTGCTAAAAAAGCCATCACTTGACTCGAGGGACCCGGTGAACTATCGCCCTATTTCTCTGCTCCCCTATCTGGTGAAAATTTGCGAAAAGGCAGTCAACAAACAGCTTACTGACTTTGTTGAGGGGTTTAGCTTACTACATCCAGCACAATCAGGATTTAGAGCCGCCTATAGTACTGAGTCCGCCTTGGTCGAGGTCTCGGAAGCTATTCGAGAATGTTTGGACTCGGGTGGAAATGCAGCTCTTATAATGCTGGATTTGTCGGCTGCGTTCGACACTGTTCCGCATGCACTGCTTTTGGCTCGGCTAGCGGACATTGGTATTACTGGACAAGCCTGGAAGATGCTGGAATCCTTTCTGGCGGGACGCTCGCAACAGGTCTGGCTTCCGCCTTTCTCATCCCCTCCTCAATTTGTTACCACGGGAGTTCCGCAGGGGTCTTCCTTGAGCCCCCTGCTTTTTAACATATATGTTACTCTATTGGTCCAATTGGCAGAGGAACGAGGTGCCAAGATCGTTGCTTACGCCGATGACACTCAGCTTTTGTTCACCTGGGGCAAATCGGAACTTTCCACCGCAAGGGTGCAGGAGTGTCTGACAGCCGTTTTCCAATGGCTCTCTGCCGCTCAACTGAAATGCAACGAGGATAAGACCGAAATCCTCCTTTATGGTAAATTTCCTCCTCATTTTAGGGATTCTCTTTGGCCACCTGATTTTCCCTTACCATCTTGTACGGGCCTCCCAGTCAAAAATTTGGGGGTCTGGTTTGACGAGCAGCTGTCCTTTTCAACCCAGATCAAAAAACTGGTGGGGAGTTACTTAGGGATACTAATGTCTCTCAAGAAAATCCTGCCTCTACTGCCTAGACCTGCGAAGGAAACAGTGGTCCGGGCACTAATCCTATCTCGGGTAGACTATGCTAATGGGCTGTATCTGGGCCTTCCTGACTATATTTTTAAAAAACTGCAGGTGGTCCAGAATGCGGCAGCTTGGCTGGTGTTGAACATTCCTATCAGGAAGAGTATTGGGCATCATTTGCGCATGTTGCATTGGCTCCCGGTTAGGAAGCGTGTGGAGTATAAGGCCTTGGTCATAGCGCATCGCGCTTTGTATGATGGAGGTCCCCCTTATCTTAGAAAGCGTTTTGCTTTCTACCTGCCTACTAGGCATCTGAGATCGTCGTCTCAGCTGCTTGCGCTAATTCCCCGTGTGCGTCTCCAAAGAATGGGGGGGTAGATCACTGGCCTTTAGGGCAGCTATGGCTTGGAATTCGCTGCCTTTCTCTCTGCGTGCTATCCAAGAGCTGGGTCAGTTCAAGAAGCGGCCTAAAACTTTCTTGTTCTAACTTTTTTTTTCTATCTTGACCTCGCAGGCTCGCGCCGGGACACTCCTAGGAGTAGCTGTGCGCGCTATAAAACACAATAACATAACCATGGTTACCTTGACTTTCCAATATTGTTTTCTTTTCTTTTAGCACCGCACAGGCCTTCTCTTATGCAAGGAAACTCTTATTGCTGCTGCTCAGTGATTCAGCCCAGCATCTAAGACAGACAATGCTAGCAGAATGCAGATACATGATCCATTTGTATAATGTTTCTTTCACTAAAATTATAACTTTTTTGTTGTTGTTAATAAATATGTTTTTTAACTGTGTGGCTCCTCCTTATTTTTAATTTAATGTTTTCAGTCTAGGTTATGAATAGCACATTTGGGAGCCTGGGCTGCTAGAGAAAAAGATTGTAACAGAACTGTCATTGTCCTTCCATGACGGATGTGACATCACATGATGCTCATGGATGTGATGAATATTGTATTTTTCCATCTCTCAACTATCCCATATTCTGCTTACCCATAGATTGATGAAACCCCTAACCCTCTTCCACCAGGTTTTGCGATCTGCTCCAAGATCAACAGATTTTGCACTTGGTGTGGTTAAAACTTCACCAATTGCTATGGGAGTAGGTTACCAAAAATAAACAATTTGCCCACTCCACCCATCCTACCAGGCAAGAAAGAGACATCAACAGACAATAAATCACAACAGGGGTTGGGCAATGATAGATAGTGTACACTTAATGTTGTACCACAGCCTGTGCCACCTGGATTCTACTGAATTGATCTTCCCCCGGACTTGAAGGTTTCATTATGCTTACTTTGGTAAGAATACTCTCGTGGGATGTTGGGTCTTTGGTTGAATGCAATATGAGGCAGGGTCAAGCAGCAACCACAATCCTTGTCAGGGTGAGGCCCATGCCAGCTCTAAATTAACTTGTGCTTAACCCTCCAATGGGAGAGGATGTCCTTGGAGTACTGGAAAACTACTTTAAGAGTTCTTACCACCAGGACATGCAAAGCTTTGAAGTACAGGTCCTACTTTTTAAATACATTGCACCTTGACCTCTGGCCTGTCCAGGGCCTACCCTAGGGGTGAATTATATGTATTTAAAAGGAAGTTTTGGGTCTGGCAAAGGGTTTACTTTAGCAGGTAGAAATGGCAGTTTTAACTGTGCACACACAGGCTGCAATGGCAGGCCTGAGACATGTTTAAAGTGCTACTTAAGTGGCTGACACAATCAGTGCTGCAAGTCCACTCGTAGCATTTAATTCACAAGCCCTGAGCACTGGGATTGCCACATTATTACGACATACAAGTAAACTAAATATGTCAATTGGGTATAACCCGATATAATATGCTTTAAAGAGGGGGCACAAGAACTTTAACACTGGTTAGCAGTGGTAAAGTGTGTAGAGTCCTAAGGCCAACAAAAACAAACTCAGCAAAAGCAGGAGGTCTGAAGGCAAAAGGTTGCGATGAAACCATGCCAAGGATGCCATGTTTAACATGTGTCCACCCTGCTGAATGTGGGGACAACTGCACAAACCTTTGGGAGTTATTTTATTTAGGGTAGGAGAACCTGAAGAGACCATCAGCATTGGAGTGGTCAGTTCTAGAATGGTGTTCCACTGTAAAATCCATTCCCTGTAGGGAGATGGACCAACTCAACAGTATGGGATTCTCATCCCTCATCTGCATTAGCCATCGGAGGGGTCTGTGGTCTGTCTGAACCCATAAGGAAGCACCAAACAGGTATGCTCTCAGCTTCTTCAGTGCCCAGACCACTGCTAAAGCATCCCTCTCAATACACTCCACCTCTATTCCCTCCTGTTGATGAAGGCTACAGGTTGATCCAGGCCCTCTTCTTTTAGCTGTAGCCCCTATGCCATGCTCTGAGGCTTCTGTCTGGCTAATGGTTTCGTGGGAGAAGTCAGGCCCCTTGAGCATAGGTACTGTGCATATGGCCTCCTTCAGGGTGTCAAAAGTGTTCTGGCATGACTCTGTCCAGATCACCTCACATGGCTGCTTATTGGAAGCCAGATATGTAAAGGGCGTAACCATGATGCCATGCCCCTTGATAAATCTCCTGTAGTAGCCAGTGAAGCCTAAGAAGGCTCTCACCTCTATCTGGGTCTTGGAGCTTCCCAAGCGAGAATGGTTTCAATCTTGGCCCGGAGGGACTGCACTTTGCCTTGTCCCCGCGTTGTGTAATGCTGACACGTTTCAATTCCCAGGGTGGTTTGCGAGATTCTCTTCAGGGCTCGAAACCATCTGCATTACACAACGCGGGGACTCTTGCATTTGATTGAGTTTGCCCCAGTAGAAATGTTATTTGAATTTTCTTACTACTGGGCCTAATGGGTTGTTTTCTCCGTGGGTAGCACCACTTTAAATGTGATATACACTGTGGATGTTAAAGGATGTCCTAGCAGCTGCTACTTTTGTGAATTAAGACTGGTGATATGTTGTTTAGACAATTGTTTTTGTGCATCACATTACCTTATCACAAAGCGTGTATGTCTTTGCCCTATTTGTTGTTTTAACATGCATAATTTGTACTAATTGAAACGCATCCATACTTACCTGACCCATGGTAAAATGTGGATTAAGGTGAAAAGAATGAAGTAGCAAATAAATGCTTGACGTCCATATTAATAGAATTCATAGGCTGTTAAATTGTTTTAACAGCATTTGAATGTGACGACTAGGACACCCCTTTTCTTTGTTAATTATATTACCCTGTCCAGCCGCATAGGGCCAAACCCCTTGTTGCTAATAAGCTTTCTAAAAGTAGCATTTTCAGAAATGTAATAAAAAAATTAGGCTGTGGAATGTCCACTTTGCACCCAGCAGAGTATTCAATCGGATGTAGTAACTCTGATATCATACAGCCCTTGCCTTTAAGATGCAAAAGTGTGTACCAATTTCCAATACCTACTAATTGAGACAGAGAATAAGCTGAACTGAGAGATTCTGTATAGCCCCCATCCTCCATTATAAAATCCTTACGGAGATTTTGGATTGAGAGAAAACAAAAAAAACGAAGGGTTAATAGCTGGATTCAAATTAGACAGTTGCTGCCAGGTCACAAATTCCTTATTACAAAGGAAATCTTGAATCCTACTGTATCCCATTCTATACCACTTATTTGAGATACACACTCATAAACAAGCGAATGGAAGAAACACAGTTCACCAACACTTTTGAATATGTAGTTAAATATATTCAAATTCTTCATTAGAAATAAAAAGAGCTATAGTAGTGTCAAAATGTCAGTAGCATTGCCATTACCTACATATGTTGTTACATGTGTTGATACATGTAACAACATATATTGTTTAATATATGCATTAAATTCCCGCATACCCACACCTGTAAAAAATGTTTGTGGTTATTTAAGAGACATTGCGCAAAATCTTAGTGCCGGCAAAAAAAGGATTGCACATGAATGTTAAGGTCAGTAAACATGAGACATACTATTCATATTCTTTTGCACGTATTTTGTGTTTAGTTCAATAACACAAATACATTTTGAAATATGTTTTTCTACATCCATAAATGTTCTACATTTCTAGAAAATGAATTATATGTAAAGACTTGTTTCCTTAAAACATTGCTTTCAACTGAATATGTTTCACATGTAATCGGTAATCTTTTTATTTACTTATCAAAAACACATATATTTATATTATTTCATTTCTACCATATACATACATAGAGAATTTGATGCTAGAAGTTTCACCCAAAAACATATACAATGTACATTATAGTCGTTATAGTACTACATTTTTACTGATTTCTACACCACTAACGAGTCTCCACTCCTCCAGGTATTCCAAAAAGGCCCTCATTGTATAGTATGGACAGCACCTTCTCCTTCCAGGGTATAAGACTGAGGGCTTGGAAGAACCACCCCCACTTAGGGATTATCTATGAGCGCCGGAAGCAATGGAGTGTACCCCACTCTGCAAGTCATTCCACCACTTTCTAATTGCCTTCTTTGACTGGTGCTTGTGGTTTGGACTAGGGAACCAAATACATATTGATGCACCTTGAGATCTGCATCAGCCATAACAGTCAATTAATTCTCAGAAAACCTTTGGTTTCTTGTACCAAACATTATGAAAAATAATAATAATAAAACCTAATTACCGAATTACAATTTAAAAAAAAAACGGGGAACAGGAGTCCTGCTGCTGTATATAGTTCATCCTCAGTTGACAAAGAAAGGTGAAGTTGGGGTAGAGGTTCTTTTTCATAGTGGTAGGATCAGGTGAAAGTGTTCACGTAATACATAAGAGGTGTGTTTACACAGCCGTATGGGTCCGTCATAATGATATGTGCATGTGTAAGTATGACAGGTGCATCCGCCATTTTGTAGGAAGCGTATAACAAATGTACACTGGGCCTGACCATAATGTACTCTGTGGCGCTGTCCCATCAACCAAATGCATTGGCACACAATTCGAACTCGGGTGGATGACTAACTGACAGACCATCGTCAACCTTGGAATAACCGATGACGGAGTACTTACTCTGCATCGACTGACAGCAACAACTCCGCCATTATAGACGGAGGAACTTAAGGTTAGGCTCTAAGGGGCTTATTTACAAGCCCCTTGTGCAGACAGCGCGTAACTTTTAATATGGGAAAAAGTGGCTCACCAGCGGCGCTAGGGGCTTGTAAATAAGCCCCTAAATGAGGTGGGCGATATACCATCAACTTGGTGGACAGATAAGCTACTTTGTGAGGGAGAAACAGTGGCTCATACTCTTAAATAGGCGTTTGGATGCAAGGAAGAAATACCTTAACAAATGAAGCAGTTGTAATTGAGGAAGGAAAGTGGCTTATCACTCATCTCAACAGCAGCTTCATCTCCTCCATCCACATGATGGTCTGTCCCCTCCTCAGCAGCAGCCTGGACATACTTTAAAACCTATACAAAAACGTAAAACATATATAGAATATCAATACCGGACACAGTATTTTGCACAAATTAAAAAACAATACCTAACTACTGCCAAGGTATCGCTATTCACAGTATCACTCAATAAGGTTTACCTGACATTTAAAAAAACAAGTAGTCAACAATTCAACTTTATAAAAGATATATTAATGGAGGCAAATGGCTAGGGAAGGATCAGAAAAAACATTATTGAAGTGAGGGGAATGGAATGAAAAAGATATATGGTATTGGTATCCTGTCCTGTCATACTTCTCTTTTATGACTTCATTGTATAATGGGGGTTCCACAGAGTCAATGTTGTGGGAGTTAGACCTGGGCTGAGCTGTGTACAGTATCCTGTTGGGGCCTATGACCATCTATATTCCTGCACTTCCAGTCAACCTACATGTTGTGAGTCTGGGTTTCTGTTCACTTATCATCACCATGAAATATACAATAGAGCTGTATGGGAAAGGTGACTGCCACAGTTACAGAAATGGTGGAAAAGTAAGCTACAGACAGGAAGAAGCCAGCTGCAGGAACAAAGGGAATATAAAACAAAACAAAAGGAAGTGTGCAGGGTTAAAAATATGGACACTAAAGACGGTATGGGGAATTTATAAAAAAAATAAAAATACAGAAAGCCATCTTGCGTACTAGCTGTCAAAAGTAAGAAATAATAGGCCTGACGTACCAGCAGGAATGGCTGGCATGGAGGATGTGGCATACTGTTGGCCTAAAAGGAAGTAAGAGAAAGAGGACAGAAATTAGTACGTGGTGTACTATACAAAAAAGGCATTTTGCAAGCAAGCATATCTCCTACCTGAATAACCAGTCCTTTTCGCCCTTCACCTTCTCCTTAAAAATAAAATAGTTTCTTCTACTGTGCATTAAGTCCTGAAAAGGTTACTGCTCCTCTACTTGCTTCATACATATTTGCTATTTTGTCATTTTAAGGTCATAGGCAAAATCAGTCTCCCTTTGTGTACTGCACCCTACAGAATCACGGAAGTCCTGGGGGAACACCAACACCCCGGATATCAGACTGTCCTCCTGTCATCCCATATATCATCCTAAACATACCTGGCATGCAGTGGAACAAAATCCAAGCAGTATGCATCTCCTAACATCCACCCTACTCCTCTCCCAATCCTCCAGCCCTGCACCCTCCCTGTCGGGGTGACTACATGCCTCACTACTCTCTGGACCACCTGCACTACCAAAGTGTATACAGAAACATACAGAATGTACAATATGTACTACATAGACACTCCTTTGTAACAAACACAATGTATGCAGGCCCTCTGATGCAAAAAGTGCTTATATTAGTGTTAGTAGCACGAACAGGCCAAAACTCTGAAATGAATCGTGAGCATACACAAATGTACGTTTTGCATCAGAAGGTCTGTGTGTGTCCACAGTCTTTGTTGTACAGAAGGGGGCAAATAAATAACAAATAAAAATGATATATAATGTATATATTACACAGACACAGACACACATAAACTGGACTTTTTATTATATAAAAAATATAACATGTGTGTTATAGTTACGGTTGTTTCACTCTCACTGACAAGACCTAACAAAGCCAAAACTGATCTGGGGTTGTTTGTGTTTGCTCCTGGAGGAGAACTCGCATGACAGTTCAGGATGTACTGCTCCCATGAGGAGCAGTGTTAGTACTGATTTGAATAAGGCAGGCCTTTGTCTAGAGGGGCACAGTGGGTGAAAAATAATGAGTTTTAATTGTACCCCTAGCAATTACCAGTGCTCAGGCTATTTGCAAGCATTCCTTCCATCATCATTTGTGTGATTGATGTAGTGCCCTAAGTGACCAAGAGTATTCTTAGACGTGGGTCCCTTGCTGATTGTAACATAGGAATCAAGCTATTACTCACTGATGAGACCTAACAAGGATGGATCCAGTCTGAGGTTGCTTGTGTTCCCTTGTGGAGGGTCCTCACCTGGCAGTTCAGGATGGGCTGTTTCCAAGAGGAGCAGGGTTGTCCTGATTTACATAAGGCGGGCCTTTGTCTCTAGTGACACAGTGCACAAAAACAATGGGTTGGAATGCTACCTCAAGTGAATGCCAGTGGCTAGACTATCTGCAAGCATTTCGTCCATCACATTTTGTGCACTTGATGTAATGAATGCACTAAGTGGCCAAGGGTATGCCCAGATGTGGGTCCCTTGCTCACTCTACCATAGAATCCAAGCTAAAGTTCACTGATGAGGCCTTGCAAAGCTGAAACTGTTCTGGGGTTGTTTGTGTTTCCTTCTGGAGACGGCCTTGCCAGGCATTTTGGGATAAACTGCTCCAATGAGATGTACGATCAGTACTAATTGGCATAAGGCAGACTTTGTTTAGAGTGGCATCGTAGGTGAAACACGATGGAATGGAATGCTACCTCAAACAATTGCTAGTGGTTAGACTATCTGCAAGCCTTCCTCCCATCACCTTTTGTGTGATTGAGGGAACGCTCTAAGTGGCCAAAGATATGCCCAGACGTGATTCCTCTGCTCACTGTGCCATAGGATCCAAGCTGTACCTCATTGACTAGGCCTAACACGTCTGTGACATGTCAGGGTTGCTTGTTTTCCCTCCTTCTGGAGGGGGCCTCACCTAGCAGTTAGGGATGGACTGCTCCCATGAGGAGCGGGTCAGTTCTGATTTGCATGATCTGGACCTTAGTCTCAAGTGGCGCAGTGCACATAAAAATGGGTTGGAATGCTACCTCAAGTGATTACCATTGCTTAGACTATCTGCTAGCATTTCTTCCATCACATTTTTTGCATCTGTTGTGATGCACTAAGTGACCAAGTGCATTCCCAGATGTGGGTCCCTTGCTCGCTGTACCATAGGTTCCAAGCTCTGATTCTGAGCACTAACAGAATCGGAAGAGGACTGAATAGGTCACGTCTCTTCTAACCGTAACGATCACTCAAGTGCGGCATTGTTAAATCACTTTTTCTCTGCCCCAACCAGCTGGTGGAGCCTGTTCGAGATAACTACATTCCTCAAAACCACAACCTGCTGGTGTAGGTTTACCAACCCCTCGCATTAGGAATCAATCCAGATCCCCTTCTATTCATTCATTGGGATCCCAGGCATTTATTGCTTACGGCTGTCAACAATTGCGCCCCCACCCCCACTCCTGATGAAGACCTACCTCTGACGAATAATTAGCTGCATTTCCACCCATGGTCGAAATGTCGACGTTGCTGTCACGCTAGTCCATGCAGCTTCCCTGACCCTACAATAAAGTCACATTGGGTCCCAGGATTCATGCTTAAAATCTTCTATGCCCATGACGAGATAGTCTCGTCATGGAGCGCGGTTGCGCTGTGCCCATGACGAGACTATCTCGTCATGGACCCCGCCCGCTAATACAACGCCCGGCACAGGAGGGGGAAAGGGCGGGGCACTGAAGGGGTTAAAGGAATGGACAGTTCAACATAACTGTTATTTGTTTGTATAATATGTGTATAGCACTTTTTCACTTATCACCATATGTCACTTTTTTTTGCACTTTATTCACATTATTGCCGTATATTGTATTGCCTCATTGACAGCCATATGAATTGACATGTAAATATCATATTCATACAATACAATCAACATTTTTGACAAACAATTTTTTCTTCTGTGGTGTGTTCTATTTATCCTAATTTGGTTCTTGAAAAGTTTAGTTGAACCATCTTCAACAAATCCTACATAAAGTCTGTGATGTTTCTGATTTAAAAGTTTATGATATATTAGTTATATTGAGCAAAGGAATTGTTACACTCCCGACAGAACCACCCCTTTGCATATCAGATATACCCAGGTTCTGAGGGACACAGGGTTACCCCATTACTTCTAATGGCTAAATGCAGAGTACTCACGTTTTCTTTGACAGGGGCACTGTGACAGTTGCAACCTAAATTATTTTATTTAAATTGCAAGAAATGGGTAAGTCTTGGATAAAGTGCACTTTATATGTGTATTTTAAGAGAACAAACTGTGGGAACTATCCTTTAGTGCGTGGTAATAGAATGGGTGTGTTACAACTTCACACTGCTGGAACATGATATAACTGTAAGGACGCTGTACAAAGTAAAGTAAATCGCAAATTAGTCTGCTGACACATAATGATTATGAGGGAGTTGTTGATGAGTAACTGCTGACACACTTTATAAGAAAAGAAATGGTAATAAATGTACACGCTTGAGAAAACTGGCTGATTACACGCCATCATAAAGTCTGACAGAGTGTTATGAAAGTTCGAGAAGGAATTTCATAAAACCCTGGGAAGGGATCAACCAATGAACGGCATCTATACATCTAACCAAGATCCAATTCAGGCTGTAATGATCTTACTTCGCCAGAATTGACCAGTAAATTTCACGAGAGTGCCCGAGACACAAGGACGCACAAAGCAAATCAAGTTAGAGTGAGGTTGAAAAAGAAAGCACTGTAATGGAGGTAGCTCGTTAAATATCTCACTCATAATACTTATGTAATGATCCGTTTAGTCGTTTAAGAAATAACCATATGCTGCGCCCAACACCAACTCCACAAAACACTTTTTCCTTTTTGTTTGTGTGTTTTATGATAACTAGTACATCACATTTTGGGATGTTTCAAGTGTATTTTAGACTCTGCAGAGAGTTGAAGGGGGGGAAGAGTAGGTAGTAGAGGTTGGAGATAAATGAAGACAAGCATGAGTGTTAATTAGCTCATATTTATTGTTCTCTTTTTTTCTCTTCTCATCTCCTTTTCTCTTTGTATACCTGTGCCATCCCATCCACTTTCTTTTTCCCTCGCCCTTTTTATCTTTTTTTTCCAACTCTTCATCCATTTCATCAGTTACCTCTTCTGTTGTCTTGTCTTCACATTCCCCACCCCTCTCTCTCTGTATTCAGTTTTCATCTTTGAGCTTCTTCCTCATTTTTAAATCTTCCAATCCCTTTCTTACATCATTCTCTTTTTCTTCATATGTCCATAGGTCCAGCCTCCTGCTCTATTTTCCAGTTGGTTTCTCTTTCTTTCTCCCTCCCCCTCTTTTACTACCTCTCATTTTTCTTCTCTTCTGTCATTTTCATTCCTTCCACTCCTATTTCCTTCCACTATTATTTATTGAGCTCTGCTTTTGTCTCTTTAGTTTCTACTTTTATGTTTCTCTCTTAACTAGTGTATCCCTGTGCCTTTACCATTTTATTCTTTCTTTATTCTCTGTGTTGCTCTCATTCCTTTGACTACTTATTTATCTGACTCTCATTATTTGTCTCCCTTTAGTTTTTTTTTCTCTTTCTCTCATCCTTACTATCTTTCTTTCGCTGCAGTTTTCCCTCGTAAACGTCTTTGTAATATCCACTTTCTTGCTCCCTCATGCAGCAGGCGTCTCTCATCCTTTGCTTGATTTCTAAAAAATGAAATAAATAAAAGGGCAAGCACTGAAAATTTGCCTTGGGAGCCGACTGGCGTCCCTGCCGAACTTCGAGTTGGTGAGAGCAGGTACCCCTAGTCTTTATTCCACCTCATGCCTCTTTCTCTTTCCGGAAGGTTCGTTCTCTTTTTTTATTTGCTTTATCACTCGATTCCTATCTTTCTCTGCCTTCTCCATTTTCTGCCTTTCTCTCTACAAATCTGATGACGAAAAATAAGTCCCTGGCCCCACAAATGAGCACCAGGGCGCACACTGCAAACACCAGTACAAATCAAGCACTCACTCATGAACCTATTATGCAAAGTCTGCCGTGGGCCCAAAAATCCTCACCTCCGATGTTTTTGCGCACACCGCTTAACAAAGGCCTACATTCTTTAATGAGCCTGTCATTAAGTGCCTGGGCAATTATTGCTGAAGATGCGGTGACTCAGCTGTTTACAGAAACTTGGTTCATGTGCTATGCCAAGGAGGACGGGCCACTGTTATGATGGTTTGGCTCAGGAATGCCAATCACCACCAATCACACCGGAAAGGGCCCTCTCATTGGTGGAATATTTAATCCTCGGGCGATACTTGGTAGGGTGCGCCCTCGGCAGACAAATAGACTTGCTCTGAGGGGGCCTGTCATGGTAAGGGCTGAACACGCGGGTATGGTCGGTTTCAGACAGAACCTTCAATAATATAGATCAGCCAAGGGATGACATCAAGTATTATCAAGAGCTTCCCTATTGGCTCATGACTATGTGGAATTCTATATCGATGGTAATTACATTTGAAGTCGTTTTTGGACATTGGAACTTAACTTAGAATGCTTGCCTATGGCTCACTCCGCCTCGTCCAGAGAATCCCTCACCTGATGAGTTTCCGAGAACATCAGAAGGGCACGTTTAAATACTTGCTCTAGTTGCAGGCTAGCCTGCGTGTCCTGTTCTGAGGCATGTCATTGTTAGTTAATGAGTGGATTCCTTTATTGGCAGAGTGCCCCACACCTCCATCAATCCAATGCCTTTGGTTTGTGTAGATTTTGAGCCTTCACTAATCTGAAAATGTTCAAGCCAGGGGCATAGTGGTCATTGGTAAAGCAGGGAGGTGGGATAGATGGGCCACTTGTGCCCCACTTATGATGGTCATTTGTAACCCATCCAATGGGCCGGAGGGCGGGCCTTTTTTCCTTGCTGGCGTTATGGCCCATGTATTCACTGAGTCAAGCCTATTTGAAGCCTACCACTCATTGGCTTTAAGAGGCTTCCGTGGATGTCACTCCCATTGAACTTACAAATGTAGATCCCACCCATTTGTCCATTGGTTCTATTTTCCATCCACTACTCCATCTCCTGCCTGTGTCCTGACTGTCTGACACCAACAGCACACATTTGACTTAGGAATCCCTCTCCTCATTGACGGAATGCAGAAGACTGAACCACGTGGGCAACCAATGACCTCACTCTCAGGCACCTAAACTTCGTACCGCTCAAGCTCCTGTGACTTCATTACTAGATACCTGAAATGTCCCCATTTTAGCCTCTGAAGGCCCTTCAGCCTCCTAATGCTCAACCCCATGAAGCCCTAGTACTCACACTCCTAGCCCCTAAACCTCCTACCTCACAGACTCTGTGCCCTCAGAGCAAAGCCATAATGTTCCCATCTCTGACAACTCATACCCCCGGTAGCCTTAAGACAAGGCTGTTGATGCTCGATCTCCCTGAACACCCAGTATTCTCTCTCATATACCAAAGCCTCTTCCGCGACCCTTTTTTTTTTCATTCAATAACTTTATTCGATTCGAAAAAGAATCATAAAAGTATACATATTTAACATACAAACTCACAAATTGTATTTCTTATCAAAAAGTTACGAATACATAAGTGGCAAAGACCGTATATTAAAACACATTTTCTATGGACACTATATTCTTTATAAAAAGTTCTTTAAAATTCAATACGATAACACTAATACAAATTACATTAAAAACAACAAAAAATTTATAAAAATCTATTACTCCAGATTTCCCAATGGACTCACGATCAATTTGTATCTCCGCGGACATTTAATAACTTCCTTTAGACACAAACAAAGATATAAAGTGCAATGTGCATTTTTAGACTACATCATCAAACCACTTGAATTTGTAGGGTAGCTACCACGACTCAGGTTATTTTAGCTGAATATGTTCATATAAATTATAAATTCTATGAATTTCAGTAACTTGTAGCAGGGAACATACTATCAATAACGATTTCTGATTGAGAATGCCAATCTAATAAAACTGATCATAGAGCTATATATAGCAGCAGTTTGTAATGTTCTTCAATGTTCAAAACCTTCCTTAAAATTGCAAGGTCTAATTTCCCTTAAGATAGGTTTAATAAAACAATCTCTTGGAGCTTTGTAAAGTGTGCAAAAAAGTACAAAGTGCAGAGTGCTTTGTTCAGCTTCATTGTCACATGGGCAAGGGGGTAGCCTCTCACACCAACCCCTTTGCTTCGGGAAAGCAACCAGAAAATACAATATTTTTAACCGAAATTTGGTCGAATAAAAACGCCACTGCGTATGTGTAGTGAAAGACAAATAGAATTGATGCTGTAGTGTAACTGCCTGGTATGATGGTCGTTCATCATATTTAGATAAGCCCAGTATACTACGATATGCATTCTTAATCGCCATCTTTGAGCCTGGGTTAATAGAGTCAGGATTATCATATAAATTACCAAGGCCAATTTTATGAAAGGTTTCCTTTACATAACTTATCCATGGGATCCGCATCGCATGATCCAGATTTACACAATCTTTCAAAATTTCTTTTGAAAGGTGCAAATCATCTAAGGACCATACTTTTCCCCATAGGAGCAATGGGGACATATGGATACTATCGCTCACAAAGTCAAGGCCCATCTCGGAATGACAAAATATATTAGGAGAACTATTTGGAACTGATAAAAGATGTTTTAAAAACTTGTTCTCCATAACTTGTAATTGGACGACCCCATATACTCTCTAGCAAACTCATAGTGCCCTCACTCCTCAAGCTTACAAACCTGGAATCCCTTTGCCCTGGTCCAACACCACCAAAACCAGAAAATGTTCCCAGAGGTCAACCTCCATAGATAGAGCCCGCACCCCCCCCCCCCCCAAACAGATATATTACCAGGGCTTTAAGTGAGAGGAAAAAACTGGGGTGTCTCTCAAAGGGGCGTGGTCAACATAATTAAGGGTGTGGCTTAAAACACGTCAGCTGAAACTCTGTGCTTAACTTAGTATGCAGCCCGACTTGGATTTTGCTCTGTCTGTCATTGCATCCAGATATATGATACAACAAGTAACATCATACCTACAAGTTAGGACTATTGGCTTTGTCAGTGGTTGTTAGTTGCATAACATAAATAAGCAGCAACTGTGGCTTATATATATTATTGAAAAAAAGCTTCCACTTAAAGGACTGGTGAATGTTGCTGCTTCTGAGTTTCTAAAAGAGAAGAGAAATCCAGAGAGTAAATGACTCTTTAAAGGATTTCCCTTCCCCTACAACGCTCACCTGGCATGATGTCATGCCGTAACTTCTCCACTAGTGAGAAGTGCTCAGTGTGAGAACACGCACATCGATGTGCCTGCTGTCACTGCAGTCCGGAAAAAAATGGACCGCCAGTGCCAGGGCACAAAACAGAGTCCAACAGAGATCCGTTTCGAGGCCCCCTTTAAAAAACTGCTGGTGCTCAGCACCGGTGAGACCCGGCCCACTTAAAGCCCTGTATATTACCCTCAGTAGCCAGGTAGGATCCAGGAAGAATCATTGCAGGGCTACCAAATATGGGATTGACCGAAGCATTCAAGGCCTATCAGGGACCCTGGCAGGCGAGACATATATCTCGGTTTCTTAATCCCCCTCATATGCGATTAACCAATCAGAGAATGAGTTACTGGTTCAGAGTCATTGTGTTCTTCTTGGAGAAATCGACAATACTGTAAAGACCTAAAATCACTGTATGTTCCACTTTCCACCATCCCACCCAACACCCAATGCCACCACCCACTCCTCTTGCAAGTCAAGCTTATGAACATCAGGACCGCCTTGAAGATCGTGGCCCCCGGGACGCTGTTATTTTGGGTGTAGGCCACGGGCAGCAATGACAAAGGCACCAAGTTACGCAACTTTGTTAAATGACTGGACCAGGGCAAATTCCTTTTTACAGACCTGGTCACATGACTTGTGACCCGGAAGGGGTGGGGGTGTCTAGACAACTTCTCCACGTGAACAATACAAGAGTTAGGCTAACAGCAACATTTACAACAAAGAGCCTCGCTGTGATGCGATGCGAAGTGTGAGCTGTTTATTTTCAGAAGATGCCGTCACATATGGGATCTTGCAGTCTAGCTGCAGGTACTGTGAACACGGACATCCGGTTCAATTTCCAAGTCATCCTATTTGCATAGATGCAGTCAGTTTGCTTGAAGCCCTTGAGTTAATGCGGTGAGTCACCCCCTCGTGACCAGGGTCTGTGCGGGTGAAACAGTATAGTTGGGGACCTGTTACTGACAGCTCGAGGTCTTTACGGGCCAACAGAGGGGCAGGACGGCGACAGGATGACATTACTCGACAGCAGGTCAGAGCCTCTGAAATGACTGACAGAAGACCTATCAGTCACATTTAACTGCCTTCAAAATACAAAAACCTCCCAGTCAGCCTCTATTTCTTCTAATCTGTTAAACATTAATACGATCTATGACTCATCCCGCCTATACATTTGCATTATTCAGATTTATTTATTTATTTATACAGAACCATCATGAGATTGTATTTACATCTCCATCATATACGCGTTGCTTAGTTATATTTTAACAACCTTAATTTACTCTATTCATATGATATTCTATCTCAAAACAGATTTTAAAAGAATCTCTTACTCCCTCAAGTCATTCGTTCACACATTCATTCTCTTTCATGCCCCTAGATAATACATTACAGACATACAATAGCTACAGCGTCGACAATCCCTGACATTTTGGGGCCTATTTACATGCCCCTATCGCCATCACAACGTCACTTTAAGTGACGTTGTGATGGCGATAGGTGCATAGCATCATTTACAAAGCAGCGTTAAGCCACTTAACGTAGCTTAATGCTGCCTTGTAAATAAGGCCCCCTTTCACGGTGTGTTTAGCGTGAAAGGGGTGGGCAATGAGTGGTGTGGTGCAGCCGCGGTCCACGCAGGTAACAGCAGTGGGGCGGTGTAAGGGGGGATTTTGAGGGACGATGTCGAGGGAAAATGATAGTTATTCATTTAATTTTCCCTCCGCATCGTCCTTTGAAATCCCCTCTTACACCGCCCACCGCTGTTACCTGTACGGACCACGGCTGGTGTGGTGGGCGTTCCACCGCAACACCCATTCATTTTGGTGCTGCTCCCTTTTTACACGGGCAGCGTAAATAGGATGTAGCACCAAAATTAAGACCAGGGAAAACCTGGTCTCAAACAGGCGAACGAAGAGAAATGCTTTATATCTCCTTGTTTTTGCTGTTTCCATGTGTGCTGCCTTGTGCAGCACACATAGAAACAGCAAATAGCCTATGAATGTTCATGTGCAGGAAGGTCCCCCTTCCTGCACATGAACAATATTTTTTTTAAAAAATGCCATTTCGCAACTTCTATGTGTGCTGCATTAAGCAGCTTACATAGAAGTTACAAAACGGCATTTAAAGATTGTTTATGTGCAGGAAGGGGGTCCTTCCGGCACATAAAGAATCCTCCCTTCAACACAGGCACACTTGCACTATGGTGCAAGGGTGCCTGTGTTGGCGCTTGGCAGTTAAAGTTAGCGCCAGCGCAGAAGGAAATGCAGGGCTGCACCATATTCTAGTAAATATGGTGCAGCCCTCGTTTCTAAAGCGACGAAGCGTGTCGTTAACCTTCTTGGCTTAAAGACACTCTTTGCCACTTAATTGTAAATATGCCCCTTTGTGTGCAGCATCTTGTTCAAGTTTATCTCGCTCTCTTGGTCCCAGTACCATGAACCGAGAACAAGCAGTCAATACATATTTCGGTGGCTACTGCTCCCATACTGCCACCTTCTTCAGGACCAGCATTCATTTAAAATACTGAGGGGCATATTTATCAAGGGTTTGCCTTACCCCTGCTCCACATAAGGGGACACAAGGGCGATGCAAAAGCCAAATGAGACTTATCAAGCCACACAAGCCCACCTTGCGTGGCCCTGAGGGGCTTGATACATCTAGAGTAACACAAGGTAACGCAAATCACTTCCGTGCGTTACTCTGTGGCAGCAAGTCGTGCCATCTATTGAGCGTGGGTGTTCCAATGCACATAACCATGGATTACGAAACATCCCTGATTTACCAACTTTGGCAGACCTGGGAATGCGTTGGAATTGTACTCCTCCCCACAAGAGGCGCAACAAGGAGAAATATCATTCTGCAGCACACTTAGAAAGAGGAAAATGCACCCAAGGATTGTTTTTTTGTGCAAGAGGTTGTTCCTCCCTGCACAATAGCAATCCTGTATGCGACGCAGGCACCCTTGCAACATGACACCAGTGTGCCTGCATTGGCTGTAGGCAGCCAAAAGTGTGCCAGAGCTTGGAAAGAACAGGAATGCAGCATATAGTGCTAAATACAACACAATCCTGCGCTTTCACGCAGCGCAGTAAGGTGGCTTGCTGGATTGTGTGAAGTTTTTGATAAATGTGGTCCTGAGAGTTTTGCTGGGTTCAGAGCCTTTCATATCTACTATACATTACACCAACAAAAATTTAAACAATGTGTTCAACACAGATCCTTAAATATAGATATCCTAAATATTATCCCATAATCAGGTCACACACATTGCTAGATGTACCGTCCATATAACAATCACCAAATCAAGGCTTACATGAGCAACCAAAAAAGGGATTTGTGCTATCTTAAATCTATCAAGAGTTGTGTGAAAACAGCAATCTAACAAATGCGTTAAAAGTACAATGTGTAGAGAATGGCCCACTTAAACTCTAACACCCATGTGGAGATCACACACAAGAATGTCTTCATAGAAAGGCTTATACATAAAATTCAGCAAAGCTCATTCATTTGGAGACCTCATCTGTAGGGCAATTGTATCCTCTACACAGAGAAAACACAGAGAAAACACATGTACTTATCTTTCAAGATACCTGGAAATACACTAATACCATTTTTAATGCTTGAACTGTTCAATCAATCAATCAATCAGGGGTTTGTAAGCGCACTACTCACCCGCAAGTGTCTCAAGGCGCTGGGGGGGGGGGGGTCCGCTGGTCTGTTAGCCGAAGAGCCAGGTCTTGAGCGTCTTCCTGAAGGAGTTCAGGGAGGGGGTGCCTCTGATGTCTGCCGGGAGCTCTTTCCAGGTCTTGGCTGCAATGTGAGAGAATGATCTCCCACCTGCTCTGGCTCTGTGGATGCGTGAGGTTTCGGCCAGTGCGAGGTTGGATGATCGGAGGTTTCTTTTCGGTACATGGAAGTTGATTCTGTCATTGAGGTATTTGGGTCTGGTATTGTGTAGGCATTTATAGGCGTGGGTGAGGATTTTGAAAGTGACCATTTTCTCCACGGGGAGCCAGTGGAGCCTTTGTAGGTGTTGGCTGATGTGTTCCTGTCGGGGGATGTCCATGAAGAGTCTTGCGGTGGTGTTCTGTATCGTCTGGAGTCTGTGGAGTAGGGACATGTTTATGCCAGCGTAGAGTGCATTTCCATAGTCTAGTCTGCTGGTGATGAGTGCGTGAGTGACTGTCTTCCTTGCCTCGGTGGGGATCCATTTGAAGGTCTTGCGGAGGATGCGGAAGGTGTTGAAGCAGCTGGAGGTGACGCGTTGACCTGTCGGGACATGGTGAGTGATGAGTCAAGTACGATGCCGAGGTTTTTGGCGTGGTCTGAGCCACAGAAGTACATACACTTACACTTTCAAATCACAAATTTGGAAGCTTCTTAAAAAAACATCCCTGGCAACGATATATGTCTAAATCTAATGTTATTTGTTTGATAAGTAGTGGATATGTGTTAAAGTCCAAAACGTACCGTGATGTTCTCCAATGTCTTTAGCAAAGAACAGGGTTTAAGTGAGTAGGTAGGAAGGTGGCGCGTGCCCAGAGTGAAACACTAATCACTGTATCATATGTAGTGGGACGGTGCATACAGGAAGGGGTTAACCCAAAACCCCCTGCTTAAAGACCAGAGGTCTTAAACATGTGAAAACGAGCCTGCGCACACGTCTTAAAATTAAAGCAGAGTAAGCACTCTGTCTATCAGAGTTCAACAACACTTATACACTCTTCACTGTACTCTACCGCCTATTCCAGCCGGGTCGGAAGTACAACCGTCAGAGAGATATCAGATCTCCATTACTTGCCTCAAGCCCTGATGAAGTCTAGCGTTATTCACCCAGACGAAACACGTGTTGGCTGGGCAATCTCTCAAAAATAAAAGAAAAACACATTCAAATGTTGAATGTTTATTGTGTCGTAAAAAGTGTATACCTGTACTGTTTAAGTGTTGTTGAACTCTGATAGACAGAGTACTTACTCTGCTTTAATTTTTAAGATGTGTGCGCAGGCTCGTTTCTACAATGTCTTGACTACAGTGAAAGCCAGGATATTTAGTAACACAATTTCACAAAGATACAACAAAGTTCAAATAACAGAGATATTTAGGAGTCGAATGTGAAGATGTTTTTGCTCTGTACTGAAGTGTATTAGAAATAGTTCAAGGGCTATGTATTTAATTATGCTGTGGAAGTAATTTGTCAATCCACTCAAATATTTGTTTCATACTGTCTTCAACAGCATAGGTATGTACATTGTATGTGATACATTGCTGAGCTACTTCAGTACAGCATTCATGTATAATTTTTGACAATTGACATATACTTTAGTGACTTGAAGTGTTACTATTGTGAAATTCCAAAACAAAGGTATCTTGCTTTCAGTTTATGCTAATATTGGTACACAATTGTAGTATTTGTTGACACACATTGATTCATATTTTACTTACTGAGAATGAAAAGTATGCAGATTTTAGGGCCTAGTGAACACATTGTACAAAGGTATTTTTGGTGTGTATCCTTTTTGATGACATCAGTTTACTATTCTAAATAACAAAACCATTCAAAGATGTGATACAGTTCATGGAGAGACATAATAATGGATAAGAGACAAGATCTCACATGATATAGGAGTGACATGGTGAATGACATAACTGTGACCAAATGTTTTCTGAGAATTATGCCTACATGCATGAGCTTACCATAATGTAGAACCAAAGTTTAAGAGACTTGAAGCAGGTGAAATCTGGAAACTTGGTAACTATTTTGTGATCAAACTTCATGATCTGTTCTGTCTACACAGATTCAATAACACTATTATATATGTAATTTCAACATCATCCAGGGCAGGTGAAGGAGAAGTTGTCAATGTAGATGGGGAAGCATCTAGCAACTGGGTTTCCGGTGTGGACACCACCAGCACCGAGGAACCCAATGGCACAGAGGATGAGATGAGTGCAACGAAGGCCACCAGCCGTTCGACATCTTCATCGGAGTCCTCCTCCAGTGAGCACTTTCCAGTGGTGGCGGAACTTATTGCTCCTGTTACACCTGCATCCTTTTCCGACACCCAGAGTACCATCTCGAAACTCCCTCTTGCCCCCCCCAGTTTTCCACACTCGCCCCCTAAAAGAGGTGGCATCTCCTTTGCTCCAGTCACCTCCACCCCTGCCCCTGTCCCCAAAGCTGTGCTGAGTGAGGAGGATATTGATCTCCTCAGGAACATCTCTGTTGGTTAGACTTCACTACGCAATGTCATCCAGAGGCTTGGCTGCCAATTGAAACAAATGGTAGCCTACCTGGAAGGCATTCACAGTGCTATTTCTGGTTTACAGAGGTCTTTTCAAGGTCTAGCCTCCTCACAGACCGCAGCCTCCCAGCCATCCAAACCTTGTGCCCCACCTCCAGCCCCATCCTAATTCAAATTCCCTATGCCCAGACCTGTCCCAAGCTCACTCACACCTTTGCAGGTACCCACTCACAAAGACACAAGCAGCACACACACAGAAACCCAACCACTACAAAAAAACACAGGCATGCATCCAGACAGACACCATCCCAACCACCAGCCTAACCGCAGACACTGCAGCCACCACCACACTCACATGAAATACCATCACCACTAGCACATCTCAAGACACTGCACTCACCACTACAGCCACATCCACTACCACAAACACACCCTCAGACACCACAGCCATCACCATTCTCACAACTAGGCCTGGGTGGTAAACTTTGCTCCGTTGGCGGAGTTCAGAGTTTTCTGCACTCCACACTCCGTGGAACTCGCGGAATGCAGAAAACTCCACTTCGTGATGTGCAGCAAAGTTTTTTCCCCGCTTGCGAACGGTAAGTTCGCGATCACGAATGGTAAGTTCGTGAGTGTGAACTGTCGCTCTGGTAGAATTTCTACCCGAGCGGTAGGAATACCATCACAAACTGCAGTTCGCACTCCACTCCGCCACTCGAGGAAGTTCGCAGAGTTTTTTTGTAACTTCACGGAGTTCTGCATAGCAAAACTCTGCGAACAATGCCCAGGCTTACTCACAACCACTATCACCACCACCAGCACACCCTCAGACACTGTTCCAACCACCACAGGCACATCCATCACCACAAACACACCCCCTACCACCATGCTCACATGCACTTCCAGAAGCACACCCAAATGCACTGCACCTAAAACCACAGTCACATCCACCACCACAAGCACATCCCAAGACACCACAGCCACATGCACCATGACCAAACCCAGCACTTCCACAGCACACTCACCCACAATCAGAAACACCGACACTCACCTAAACAAAACACTCCAACAATGAAACACACATCCAAACCTGCATGACCTACACCAGAACAACAGACACCTGCACCCTCAACAGATACATGCTCAACAGACACTCCCACCTCCTCTACCTCATAACCCCAACTCCCTTCCAATCATCCTACCCATTTTCCCTGTGAGAATTATATGTTTGTCCTTCACCTGACCCCTTCCCTACCCAAACACACACGTACCCCTTTCATCCCACAACCCATCCCTTCCACATCCCAAACCCACTCCTCAAGACAGGAACCGCCCCTACTTCCCCCAAGCTACCCCTACAAAATGGAAAGGCCTTCATCCCAAAACCAAGACCACTCCTCCCAAACCCCAACTTCCCCTCCCAAATAACATCTTTGAGGTGCTTGCTCCACCCACTAGATGGCCCTTTCTAGAGCTGTTACGTGAGTGCCATGGCACACCTGTGCACAGGACTTTCTGGACACCATTTGGTCTGGCATGTGCCTTGTTTAAAAAAAGTTGAGAGACTTATCTCATTGTGAATAAATCAGGCCTGGGCGGTGAACTCCGCTCTGTTCGTGGAGTTCGCAGAGTTTTCCTCACTTTGCTGAGCATGCAGAGTTCTGAAAAACTCTGCTTAGCGCAGTTTTTACCTCGCTCATGCTCGCTAATGTTAAGTTGCCAAATGCAAACTTGGAATATCCACCTCCTGGAGAGATTTCTCAACACGGGTGATTAGATCTCTCAACACAGGCGGTTACGAATGGTCGCGATCGCTCGTGTTAAAATATCTTACGTTCGTGTTGAGAAAGCTGCTACTCGGGTACAAAGTCTACTCAAGTAGTAAGAAAATAAGCAGCACCCTCTTGAGCTGCGCATAGTGCCATTCGTGCTGATTTTACAGTGGGGCAAAAACCCCCAACGCTGAAAATCAACACAAACTGCATGACCATACGCACTCTGCCGATTGCAGAACTCCGCGTAGCATGGCAGAGTTTTTGGATCACTTCCGCCCAGGCCTAGAATAAATCACAATTATAATTTTCCTTTGCAATAGTTTGATACCTAGAAATGTTTCAGTGTAAGATGTGTAGTACATATTTTTCTTTAGCATGATGACAGGAACTACTACATACTTTTCAGGGCCGGCTTTAGCGCTGATGGGGCCTGGTGCGACCTTCATTTTTGTCGCCCCCACACTCCATGAACGCCTCCTCCAATTCTTTCACTTTCACCGGGCAAAAATGCCCCTCATCTCTCCAATGATAAATTATTGCCAAACCCAGCATCCCCATTTGACGTCAGCGCCCCCTCCACAGGCCAGCGCCCAGTCGGACTGCACCGGTCGCGCTGCCCTAAAGCCGTCCCTGATACTTTTTAAATGTCTACTATGATAAGTCCATATACTGGCTCACATGGTATGTGATGGTCATTTGAACTTAGGTGCAGCCATTCAATATAATAGTGGACAATTGCACCAACAAATAGATATTGACACATTATTTAATGATATTTTACTACAGGTGTGTTTGTTTCACCTTGCTTACTGATAAGTATGTGCACATATGCATTGCACCTTGTAATATAAAGTGCACATTGAAATTGTATACAATACAAGACTTGCACTAGACAAGGGGAAATGTTACATGGATGCTTATGTAGGGTGCTTCAAATTTGGGAATGCCATTGATTTTCCAGGTAATCTATGAGGTGTGAGATACAGCTTGTCTAGTGCAAATTCTACATGATGTTACATTGCACTTTTCCCAATGATGTGTTGATGCATATGTTTTTATTGTGACAGTTTTCTTACTTTATTTAAATGCACCTGTATTGTGAGTTTTGGACTTTTGATTTGATATCATTTTTTGTGCAAGTGTCCTTTTTTGGAAGGCAGCTGGCACCAAATTTATGAACACAATCTGGTTATACAGTTGTGCTACCATAAATTTCTTAATCGTCAACATTAGAGACATATGTGTTGCACATTAGTATGCTATTGCTTGTTTTAATGATTTAAAAATGCATGAGTCCAGAGCAAATGTGAACAGCCAAGTTAAAAGGTAACAGGTAGTCGAGGGTTACCTACGGTTCCGGCGACAACTGTGCAGATTTACAACGTGATCAGTCAGCATCAGCCGAGGCAGGACATGTTGAATGGGGTCCATGGTAGTACGCGAAGTGGGTAGGTGAGTAAAGATGAGTTTGTGCCTTATTTGCACTTGATTCTGCCATCACAGGTGCAGAGATTTCCCCATCACAATTGTGTCTGCAGGAAGAAACATTGTGAATGGCCCAGCAGACAAAGTGGCTGTACAGCCTCCAACAGCCGCTTTTGCCTATCCCCCGTCAGCATGGTCAAGATTTCCAGGCAGTGACAGCGGGACTGCAGTGGTCTTTCATCTATGCAATAGGCACCTTCAAAATAGGGCAGGCTGGAAGACTGCCGAAAAAGCCACGGTGGGACCCGATCCACCAAGATCTAAGTCAGGACCATAGTCGCCAGTCCTGAAGTTTAAAAGTAAAAATAATATAAGGGAGAAGGCCACCAAGTAATGTTGGGGGCACCCAGAGGGATACCACTTGGGGTAAAATAAAAATAAATGGTGGATTTTTCTGTGCTCACGTAGGACTCCCACTGGATCACATCAATAAAACTGAGAATAATTAGGGTGGGGGCCCGCTTAGGGCCCTCCTTCAAGAGCCCATTTTGGGCCCCGAAGACCACATGCCAGGGTCCTCAAATAAGGGGAGTGGGGTTCTTAGCCCCCTCCCTGAGCCGATGGCGGCCCCGGGGACTGCATCCCCCGTGGCACTATGCATTAAGGGGAGGGAGTAAGCAACCCCCCGAACCTTGTTAGTTCCTGTCAATCCCGTGTCCGGGCCAATAATCATAAACAAAGTGGAGGGGGGCTACTCAGCACCTCTCACTGAGCCTTAACAGGCCCAGCTACCCCATCCCCCTGGCCCAGCTCAAGTACTCTGTCCCAGGGAGCCCGCCTCTGGGACAGAGTTGTTTCCCAGCCCGTATCACCGCAGGCAGGGAAACATATGTTTGCTCCCACTTGGCGGTATCATTTTAAAATCTCCCTCCAGATGGGAGCAAACATGTCTTTCCAGTCTGCAGCAGTGCAGGCAAAGAAACCATGTTGGCTCCCATCCGGCAGGAGCTTTAAACATGCTGGAAGCATACTTTTGTTTCTCTTCCCGTGCTCCTCCAGGCAAGGAAACAGATATTTCTTCCAGCCTCAGGGAGCGAGCAAAAACAGCTTTTTCCTCCGGATGGGGCCTATGGCAGCTCACACACCACGCAGAGAGCCGGTTGGGGCTGCAGGGGACCTGGGGTTCCCACCAAAGCACCTTCTGTGCTGCTTGGTGGGTGCCCTGGGGCCACTATAAGCCCCTTTATAATGATATATTGAGTCATGGGATGGGGTCCCTAAGGCCGAATAAGGCCCTGGGATGGCTCTTCTATAGGAATGGAACCCTGGGGGATGTCATCCCGAGGCGTATTGAGGCTCCGGGAGGAGTTCCACACAGTCTGTTTCCCTTTTTGTTGGAATTTAGCTCCGGGGGATGGTGTCCATAGGGCCCATTAAGGCACGGGAAGGGGGGCTGTATGCCCCGCTCCTCTTAATATATACATTTTGGTCCCAGAGGATTTGGGGAACACAATTAGCACGGAGATGAGGGCTGTGTGCCCCCTGCTTTACATACATGGTTTAAAGGCCCCGAGGATAGGGTCCTCAGGCCCCTTCTGGCTCAGGAAGGCATGCCAAATGCCCCCCTCCTCTTTAAAAATATAATTTGGGGGGCGTGGCCAAGTTGGCGGCGAGGTGAGACGTGCCTTTCTGTCTCTCCCTCGCCCGCCTGGGATCAGCGCCGAAGCGGGACCGTTACCTGCCCCCGCTTTCGGCACACAGCACCGCCGGCGACGCCAGTGAAGGAGGCGAGCAAGTAGAGACCCCGAGGGAGCCCCGGTGAGCTGTGGGGCCTCCACAACGGCAGGGGAAGCGATCGGACGGCCGCGGCCTGGAGCCGCGAAGCACAGCCCCGGCCTCGCGTGACTGAGGCCCGGAGAGGCGGAGCAGCCCTGGTGGCGGTCCGGGAGGTGTGTGGGCGTCCTGCTGGCCGGATAGAGAGGGGCGACGGCGGAGCTGTGCCCCTGCGGAAGCTGCGGCAAGGGGCCGATGATTGCAGCGCAGAGTCGGAGGAGCCGGGTGCAGCGCCTACGCGGGGAAGCTGGCGGCCTACAGAGACGAGGTGAGACGCAGGCCCAGACAGGCGCGAGAGGACGCGGAGTGCCCGCGAGAGCGGACGGAGACCTAGTGCCCACACCGAGGCCGGGGAGAGAAGAGGGGGCCTGCGCGGAAGCGCCGCCGAGGACGCCAGAGACGGGAGCGGGTCTGTCGGGCCCCGCGTGAGCCCCGCCGAACAGTGGGGTCCCCTTGGCGGCGGGGGCGGCGGACGATAGGCCGCGGCCTGGTGATGAGCCACGCAGCATTGGCCGCAGGTAATTGCCGCCCGGAGTCGGGGGTCTCCCTGGTTGGCCGCCACCCGTGAGAGCTGGAGCATCGTGGCCCGACGGTGAGAGGATTGGTGGTGGGGAGACCCCTTGTGGGAGCGGAGGACGCGGGGCGAGCAGCGGGCGACCGGAGGAGTGGAGGCATGGCGCCGGAGTGCCGCTGGGCGCAAGGAGGTGATCCGTGACCACTGGGCCCCCCCAGAGCGGGCAGCGGCCGGTTGCACCCCGTCGGGGGCGGCCTGGGCCTTTGGCGCGAATCCCGCTGCGGTGACTGGACCCCGGGGGATTGACCGGCCGATCAGTGACCCAGTCCCCGGTGCCTGGCTGGGAGAGTCGGCTCGGGGGTGCGCCCCATTGTACCATGGCGACCCAGCGGGGCAAGGGCAAGGACAAGACACAGAGCAAGTCGCTGCAGGAGCTGTTTGCCAAGACCCAGGGAGGGGCGGCGGCGGCGGGGCCCGCGGCCCAGGCGACTGCGACGGAAGAGATGCGGTCGACGCGGGCCGGGGACGATGGATCGGAACCCGTCACCAGGGCCTTCCTGCTGTCGCTGTTCGCGGAACAGCGGGAGGAACTTAAGAGCATGAAGCAGGAACTCTCGGCGGAGCTCAGGGAGGTGCGGAGGGACCTGGATGGTGTGGGAGAGAGAGTCCAAGCAGTAGAGGACAGGGTGGACGCTCAAGACACGGAGCTCTCCCTGGTGCATCAGGACCTCATAAGGCTCCACGACCAGCAAGTGGACATTCAATCCCACCTGGAAGACTTGGAGAACAGGTCGCGGCGGCACAATATCCGCATTCGAGGGGTGAAACACAACGCAGAAGCGGGGGACATCTTTGCCTTCACGCGAGAGCTCTTCAATCAGATCCTGGGGCGGCCGGCCGGGACGGAGCTCACTCTGGATTGCGACCACCGGGTGGGCCCCCCGCGCCCGGACAATGCCCTGCCGGCCGACATCCTGGTCTGTCTTCAGGACTATGGCACTAAGGAGGAGATCCTCAGGATGGCGAGATAGCAACACCCCATCTCCTTTCAGGGTACCCTCCCGGTGCTCTATCAGGACCTTACAGCCCTGACTCTCCAGAAACGCAGGACCTTTCGCCCTGTCACGGAGGCCCTCCGTCAACGGGACATTAAATATTCCTGGGGACATCCGTTCCGTCTGATCTTCCGGCATAACGACCGGTTGTACCAGTTGCGCTCCTTGACGGAGGCATGCAAGCTGTTGTACATTGACTGCCCGAAGGATGATGAGGAGGGTCCTGCGCCGAGCTCCCAGAGAGTCGGCGGTCCGGGTCCAGGATGGACCCAGTTGAAGCAAAGGCGCAGAGGTGCCAGGCGGCGGGGGCCGCCCCCCGAGAAGATCGCTCAGGGTCGTCAAGACGCCATATCCTCGGTGGCGGGGGCGCTGGCCCCGAAGGACGCGACCCCTTGAGGGGGGTTCCCTGCGGAAAGCGCCTCTATTGCTTTCTTTCTCTGCTAATCACAATGCCGCTAGGCCTGTTGGGGCGGCGTTGGCGGGTACACAGCCGGGTGGGTGGGGGGGAGGGGATGCCTTGGTGAGCCACGTTGCCCCCACTGACTTTTGACTTTCTGATCTTCCTTGGAAGATGGACTATTGGTTTGTTTGATATGGTTGGGGTGGGGGAGGGAGGGTTCGCGGAGTTAGTTGGGCTTTCACTTCCTTTTCTTTCTTTTCTTCCTTTTTCTTCTCTTTTCTGTACCGGGCTTGAGGGGTGGTGGTTGGGTGGCTTAGGGTGCATTTTGGTCATTACAGGGTTGAGCGTTTATAGCGGGTGTTCCTTGAGGGGTGGGTATGCCTTCCACAACGCTTAAGGTCCTTACGCTTAATGTCCGGGGCTTGAACAATCCTATCAAACGTAGATCTATCCTCTCCCTTCTTGCGCAGTCAGGGGCCGAGCTGTGCCTGCTTCAGGAAACGCACCTCCTTCTGAAAGACACGCACCGGCTGCAGTCCCGATCATTCCCCATACAGTTCTTTTCCTGTGACACCTCTAAACGGGCGGGGGTGGCGATCCTTCTCGCGCCGAGGTTCAGGGGGCTTTCGATGCTCAGGGTGGCGGAGATCAGAGGCAGGTTGCTTGTATACCAAGTCCAGATGGGGGACTACACATTCACGGTAGGCTCAATTTATGCACCTAATGACAGACCGGAACATTTCCTCCAGGCGGCGCTGACGGAGCTGACGGCCTCCCCGGACCGGAGATTGCTGCTCGGGGGAGACCTGAATTTGGTCTTCGATAACGTGATGGACCGGTCGGCACAGCGCACGGGGCAGGTGGGTGCTCTATCGCAGAAGGGTCACGCGGCGCTTCAAGAGTTAGATATGGTGGATCTCTGGCGGGTGTACAATCCCTCAGCCCGGGAATACACGCATACTTCATGCGCGCACGGCACTTACGCGCGGCTGGACTACTTCCTGGCCACCCGAGCAATCTGTCAAGAGGCCTCCGGGGTGGAGATACTGGCGGCGTCTCTGTCGGATCATGCGGCGGTGGTCATGACGCTGCGGCTTCCGCCCGTGGGCGGGAGATGCCGCCAGTGGCGCCTGCGGGACACACTCCTGCTTCGCCCCGTGGTGGACAAAAAGCTACGAGGAGTCATCGAGGAGTATCTTCGCTTCAACGATAATGGTGATACGGCCGTGACCACGTGCTGGCTTGCTCTGAAGGCGGTGGTCCGTGGGGCTATCATTGCCCTCTCCGCGGCCGAGAATAGAGAGCGCCAGGCGAAGCGCGCGGAGCTAGCGCAGAAGGTCAGGGATCTAGAGCGTATGCATAGCCGCACGGGGGCCCCGAGGGTCTGGCGGCTGTTGAAGGCACAGAGGGCACAGTTGGAGGCGCTGGATCGCGACAGGGCGGAATATGCGGCATTGCGCCTCCGGCATAGCTACTATGTGGGTGGGGATAAATGTGGTGGTCTTCTGGCCCGGTGCCTGCGGGAGCGCCGATTGAGGGAGGGGGTCAAGGCGATAGAGGACTCGAGCGGGGTCCTGCACACGGACGACGGCGAGATTGCCGCAACGTTTCGAGACTTCTATGCTCGGCTTTACGACGCGCAGACACTCGACGACAGCGGGCTTGACGCGTACCTGGACCACGCGCGAATAGCGGGCCTCTCAGCGCCCCAGGCAGAGCTGCTTGAATCGCCAATCCGCCCGGAGGAGGTGATCTCGGCCATCTCGCGACTCAAGGTAGGCAAGTCCCCGGGCCCAGACGGCTTTACAGCTACGTTCTATTGGCAATTCTGCCCTTTGGTCACCCCCATTCTTACTCGACTCTTCAATTCGTTCGACGCGTTCGGAGCCTTGCCCTCCCCACTGCTGGAAGCTGCGATAGTGGTGATCCCTAAACCCGGGAAGGAGGGCACAAAGTGCGGTTCCTACCGGCCGATCTCCCTTCTAAACGTGGACCTTAAGTTGTACACGGGGATCTTGGCGGCCCGTCTCGCGCCGCACTTACCGGACCTTATAGACCCGGACCAGGCAGGCTTTATTCCGGGCCGCCAAACGAGCGACCACACGAAACGGGTCCTGCATCTTATTGAAAAGGCCTCACGCTTCCCGGCCGACTATGCCCTTCTGGCGGTCGACGGCGAGAAGGCGTTTGACCGGGTGCATTGGCCCTATCTGGAGGCGGTTCTGCAGCGGTTCGGGCTCCGGGACAAGATGAGAGCGCGCATACTCAATTGCTACCGAGACCCTCACGCCACGGTCCGAGTTAATGGTCATACCTCGGAGCCGTTTCGGATCTCCCGGGGCACCAGGCAGGGTTGTCCCCTCTACCCGTTGCTCTTCGCAATGTACATGGAGCCCCTTGCTCAGCACATACGATACAACGGCCGGATCTCTGGGATCCGGTTTGGAGGGGATATCCATACAATCTGCCTTTATGCTGACGATGTCCTCTTGACCTTCCGAGAGCCAATGACGTCCCTGGGAGCGATCCTGGAGGAACTTACTGCGTTCGGGGAGGTATCCAGCTTCAAGGTCAACGTTGCCAAATCAATGGCGCTCTCCCTCTCTCTAACGCCGGGAGCGATCGCAGACCTACGTGCGAAGTATCCGGTCCCCTGGTCGTCGGGACCAGTCCCCTATCTCGGGGTGCAGCTGACCCCTACGATTCCCGGCATCCGGACCCTGAATTACGATCGTCTCCGCGCCACCGTCAAAACAGATCTCCTTCGCTGGCGACGTTTGCCGCTCTCATGGCTTGGGCGGGTGGCGGCCATCAAAATGACGATACTGCCCAAGATACTGTATGTGTTCCACACGCTCCCCATATACCCACCGAAGGGCTGGATCAAGAAGGTCCAATCCGATTTAGCTCAGTTCATATGGCAGGGCAGGAAACCTCGCCTCAAGCGCCAGATTAGCTCTCTCCCGCCGGAACATGGTGGTGTCGGCGTTCCCGATCTCGCGCTCTACTTCCAAGCCGCCCAACTCCGCTACCTGGTGGAATGGGTGAGGCCCGAATCCGCAAAGCACTGGATGTTCCAGGATCGGGCGGTGGCGGGGACATCCCTGGCCGCAATCCCGTTTCTATGCCGGGAGCAGCGGCCCCCCAATCTTTACGCCTCGTGGGTGACCCAGGCGGTGGTGCGGATCTGGGACCAGACCGGGGAGAGGCAGGACCTGACGACCTTTCCCTCGCCGCTGACCCCCCTGTTCGGAAACTCCGACTTCCCGCTGGGGCAGCCGGAGTCCTCTTTCCCGGGTTGGCGTTACACTGGCTGCAGGGCGTTGGGGGTTTTGTACGGGGCGGGCGGGCTGGCCACACTGGCCCAGCTGGCCACCGATTATGGTATTCCGGCCAGGGACCAGATTGGTTACCTTCAGATTAAACACTGGGCCACGCAGCCGCGGGAGAAGAGCGCGGCGCAACGTCTGCTCACGGCGTTTGAACGCTGGCTCATCACACGGTCCTCGGACAAAAAGTTGACCTCGGACCTCTACAAGATGCTCCTTTCCTCGCACATTCACTCGTACCACGCGGGTAGGTCGCACTGGGAGAGGGACCTAGGGAGGGATCTGCTCACAAAGGAATGGGAGGGTTGCTGCTACAGGGCCCGGCACACGGCTACACATACAGGGCTTACGGAAACGTTCACTAAACTGGTGAACTATTGGTATTATACACCGGAACGCTTGCACCGAATGGACAGCTCACGCACCACGGGGTGCTGGAGGGGGTGCGGTCAATCTGGCACCTTGACGCATATTCTTTGGGACTGCCCCCTGATATCCCTGTATTGGCGACAAATTCTGGATGAGGTGGATAGATACTTCGACAAGGAGCTGCCCAGACTACCTGCATACATCATTCTGGGGGTCCCCAATGCCATTACCTACCCCCTGAAGTCCCATAGGGGGAAACAGATAGCCTTAGCATTGGGGGCGGCCACGCAATGTCTACTAGCTTGCTGGAATACGCCCCGCATTCCTACACACTTGGAGTGGCTGCACCGCCTCTGGCACATCCTGGGGATGGAGCGTATCTCCTTAACGCTGGCTGGTAAAGGTGACTCCTTTCCGGACTTGTGGCAGCCGTTCCGGGCCCTCCTGACCCAGGACTTTAGGGAGCTGACGTGTCCCCGGTACCTACGCCTTCTACGGCTTAGCACGGACCCGGAGGAGAAGGACACTGCTCAGAAACCATGATTGGACTATTGCCCAGGGGCGGCCTTTTGCGCTCGGCCCCCAGGTCCCTTTGACCCCGGGCTCGGTTCTCCATTTCCTTCTTTTTTCTTCCTTCTTCTTTCTTCTGTTTCTTTTTCCACGGGGGAGGGGGGGTGGGCTGGTCGAGGGGAGGGGGGTTATTTGGGGGTTCAGGTTGGGGGCGGAGGGTTACTAGAGCGGCGGGTGCTGGGCCTTGCGGGCACACTCTCGCCACTCCGAGCGTTTAGTAGTGATGAAGGCGGGCCCAGTTTATCCCGCTCCTGCTGGGGCGGGGGAAAGTGTAATTGTTTGCCGCCATTTTTCCCTCTGTTGAAAACTTTAATAAAAAGATTTAAACCTAAAAATATAATTTGGGACAGAGGGATGGAGTCCTCTGTGGATGAAGTGGCTCGAGGTGGAGGACCATCCACCTCACCTTAAAACAAATGCTCTGTGGGATGGGGTCCTCATGGCTTGAATGTCAACCCTTCTATTTTCCTGCCAAAGGCCGTGAGCTGCATGTGGTGACAGCCTGCGGGGGGTTGGTCACAGTGTCTGACTGTAGGTCAAGACCTGAAACAAAGCCCGTCAGCATGCACGGCTGTCTGTCTTCAGTGGGGTCAGCCCATAGGCTAGGCTTTGCGCCAACCCACTGCCGTGCACTGCCAACTGCATGGTGGTGGCTGTCTGCAAGGGGTTGAACCTGGGCCTCCATGCATACCATACCCTGTGACCAACCCCACACCGCACACAACCAAAGGACATGGACAGCATGGGGTTAGCAGCCTCCAGGTGGGTTGGTGCCCAGTTACAGTTAGTTCCGGTAACTATAACTCGTGCACTAAGTTAACTATAACTCTCACCCTCATCATATACTGCTAATTACTCCACATATAACATCACTCATGACATCTTCTATGAAACCATTGATCATATCACTGCAACATTTGCAATTAAATTATTGATGAAAAAACTATGCATACTGGGGGCACGATTTATAGCTACCTTGGGGCCTTAGTTATAGTTACCAGGGCTAAAAAATGTTGAATTTTGGTGGTTTGGTATGTTTAAAACGTTACGTTGGCAATTTTCACCTATCACATCACATCAACGTTTGTTTTTTCAGTGAATTTCTACGTTTAAAAACAATGTAAAGTAACATATATTAACAATTCCTATCTATACCGTCACTTTAACCTTTGTTTTGTCAGTGAATACATTTATACACACACACACCTACACACATGTATATACATTTACATGTACACCCATATACATACCATTTAAAAAAAAAAACTTTCATTTCTCCCTTTTCGCCCCAAGAACATCTCACATCTTACATTTACCTATTCCATTTGATTAATCTATCCCTATACAGAACAAGAGAGTAGATGCAAGAGATTCATCACAAATATAACACAACTAATCTTACAAGGAAAAGAAAGGACATTTTACTAATGTATTACCTATTTCCCTCCAACCTTGGATTCTTGAGTCGTGAGCTCTAGATAATTACAATTTATTATTACAAGTGGTCATCTCTGGGTTCATACTCTAAAGATCTGTTGCCAGGTCACCTACGCTCATCTACATGATTCAAATTAATGACTGGAAAAGGTGAACTACTAATAAAGATTTGGGAAGCTCAGGATGGGCCCAAGCTCCAATCAGGGATCGGTATTGTTCATATTTGACTAGTCAGGGCAGAAAGCTTCTTCATAGGCAGTGAATCCTTGACTGGAATCTACCCAGAAAGCTCTAGACAGAGAAAAATAAACCTGTAAATGGACTTTGTGGGTTTAACAATGGCTCAAGTGAGAGGCAGTGTGCATAGGAGAGGCACACATGCCAGGTACTTCAAAGCTCCCCCGAGAAGAGCAACATCAGTACATGCACAAATGCCCATGGAATGAATCACATTCTATGTTCACCATATCCCCACAAAGGAACTGGTTCTGATTTAGGAGACTGCACCTATTTTAAATAGTGGTTCTTACCAATTACCCTTGGTTGGAGATGGCAGTACCACAAAGAAATAGACTCTCACTAACCAGGCTTTCCCACCTCAACTAACTGTTCAAGAGGTCTTCTAGCCTTAAGGGAGGATCTATGAATACAGCCAGCCAAAAGAAACCTAAGACGTTAAAACGTCAAATCAAGTAATTACAATTAGGTAGGTGTCTGGGATGGGGGTTCAGAAGAAAACAAGGTAGCTGCAGAGCATACTTGCATCCAGATCCTAGAACAACTGACTAACTAAGCTATTCATCACAATAATCACTCACTGCTGGAATCATAATTGTTGTGCTTCACTTTGCTCAATATGTTACTAACACAAGCCACATTGCAAGCTGTATCTTTAATGTGTCATTCATTCTAAATGTGGCAGCCACTGGTAGCAAAACAACCAAATAAACAAGCCATACCAAGTTTTAATCATTGTCAAATCTTCAACACATCAATTTATTAAGTAAAACTGAAAACATTGAGGTAATGCTAAAACCAGAGAGAAGTTGAATTCTAAATTGATAATAAGAAGAATAGAGATCCGCCTGTGCACCACCACATTCACATATTTAACCAACCCTTTAGCCTCTTACAAGAGCATTAGAGCAATTTGGAAATTCTCTAAACATTGCAATGCAAAATGTGTTGCATAAAGGCAGAAACAAAGGTCAACAATAAATGATTCAACTAGCAATTGGCACTACTTTAAAATGAATGGCCATGAACTACATAAAAGGGTGGAAAACATCAGGAGATGCCAGTTGCAAGATGAGATCCAAAATACACAATCAAGGGTAAAAACAGACAGTATTCTGCCAAAAGAAATTATATTAGGAAACTGGGCTACGCGAGGCCACCCAAAAACTTTCAAAATCCACATAATTGTCCAACGAGTTTTATGGCTGCATCAAATATACAAATTTGCACTGCTCTGGAACGTATTCCTGTGCTGTTGAATTTGTTTCAATTAAAAGATGGCATTATAGCATCAAACAAATCAGCAGACCCTCGAAAAAATGATCACACAAACACACACAGACTTCTATACATTTTAAGCCATACCTTAAAGCCAAAACATAATGGTTTTTAAAACCCTGCAACCCACTATTCAGCCTAAGCATGGCAAAGTATTGTTTAAAAAATGTAGTTTGATACAAATATCATAAAAAAATATCATGATGGCAAGAATATTATGGGACAGAATATTTCAATATGAATATCATGTTTTAAAGCATTTAATATCCTTTTTTTAAATATAGTTGCGTATGTTAGCAATTTCTTCATTATTTTTCTAGGTTTTATGGTTTTGTGTACTGCAAGTTATTAATATGTAATGAATTGTTAATGGGTGTACTGTTTACTAGTTTTTTTATTGCTTTGGTAAGATATTTTAAGTGATGTTTTTAGCTTATTTTAATTGTTTTAATTATTGGTGGGTTGTTAGGTTTGTAAGGTGGTAGTATGGGAAGACATTATACTATATATTTTGATTATTGTATACATTTACTCAATTTGTAACCCTAAATTGGTTAGATTTATTATTAATTATGGAAATAATTTAGCTGGTGTTATTGAATGAACATTTCTATAAATTGGTCATTATTTATCTACTTTACTTGGTGAATCAGCTTATTATTGATGTAAATTAATTAAGTGATACATTATTTAATGCATATTTTTGTTCATGACACTTTTTATTTTCATTGTATAATTACGTAATTATGTAGATTTTTAATCACTGGTGTTTATTGATTTACTTTATTTTAATGTCTTATTTTTTAATATTTATGTTTTTTGTAAAATATATATTAGTTGATGTGATGTATTATTTTGTTCATTATTTCATATTTGGCCAGTTTCTGTGTTTTTGGGGGGATTAGGATTGCTTTTACTATTTTCTTTAGTTTTTTATTGGAATTTAAAAATAATTTTAATAAGTAAAATGTTTACAAATCTATGTTTAGGTAAATTTTAACGGTATGTAATTGTTTGACAAAATTGGTAATATTTATTTCTTTTTATATTTGCTCACGCATTCTTTATTGATTTTTTCTATGACAAATATTTTATGCTGTGATTTAAAAAAATATTTCATAATAATCACTGTTCCTGCTGTTGCTTAGGTTGGAGTGGGAATAGTTAATCCAACCCCATAAAAGTTCAATGCTTTCCATACGTTTGCTTAGGATGGTGTAAGAATAATAAACCTGACTGCCTCAAAGTCCAAACGCCCCTGCAGTTGTTTAGGTTGTATTGGGAATTGAATTTGACCTCCCCAAAGTCCAATATTTTCTTTACTGCTGCTTAGGTTAGAGTGGGAATACTAAGATGACCACTTCAAAGAGCAATGCGTTGTCCTTGTTGCTTCCATTGGAGTGGGTTTAGCAAATCTGACACCTACCCACCCCTAAAAGGACAATGCCCTCCCTACTGTTGTTTAACCCCTTCAGCGCGGCGCAGATTACCGCGCCGTGCTGAAGGTTCGTTGCGCGGGCGGGGCCGTGACGGAGCGGTTTCGTCATACGCACAGCGCGACCGATGCGCATGACGGAACCACTCCGTCATGCTCATCGAAAGGGTTAAGTATGAGTGGGAATAGTCAATCTTATTCCCCCCCCCCCCCCCCCCCCAGTTACAACTCTTTGCACAGTTTGGAGTAGGAATTATAAATTTTATTTCTCTTTGAATATCTTTTAGACATATTTTCATGTTGAATTTGGAATGTGAACTTTGATTTTTTGGTGGATTTGTTTTCATATTTATTGTAATTAAGATGCAGTTTTTGATAGCCAGTTAAAAGTTTTGAGTATATTAATTAATTAATTATATTATCAATTAATTGTAAATACCTTTCCTGTTTTGATAAAGTTGTATGCATTTTCAGTATTTTTGATAGATTTTTTTATGTTACAATTTTGTGATCATTTTTGCTAACAGTTTATTATTATTTTGTTTTTGGTTTGTTTTTTAAATATATTTTGTTATTTTATTCTACAGTACATTTCATTGTAATTTTATATATTTTACCTTTTGTTGAGTAATATAATATTTAATAATGTATTTTTCAAATTTAATTTGAATGATTTAATAATTATATTGTGTAATTTAAATGCACATTTCATTATTTTTAGAAATGTATATATTTTGTGTTTTAAAAATATGTATATTATTATTAGCATTTGTATTAATGCTTTAAAAATAATTTTTATAAGTTTATACATTAATTTTTAAGTAATATATATTTTTGAAAAATGAAAACAATTGTTTTAACATTTTTCAGCTATCTAGACGTATTATAAATCTAATATATTTTAACGGTTTAAAAAAAATGTACAAATATATATATTTCTATGTATGTGTAGCTAGATAGATAGACAGATAGATATACATCTGTTGTGTCGATATGAGGACCACAATATTCTGTAGATTAATATATTGTACTTTTCATTCTAATTATGTGAAGGCAATATTCAGGACTGCAATATTTTTGCCAATTTCTTTTGGTATTGCTGTATTTCTGACGTTGATATGATGTAACAGAAGCATTTAACCACAACCACCTGTGGGCCATTCCAAGAATGTTGTCACTGAGCACAAACATATGGAAAAACATGCAAGCAAGTGCTGGTGAACTCCACTAAGATATAGATAAATACAGAACCGAATGTGTACTGCTCAGTTTTCAAGCTGATCAATATCAGTGAATTTAAAGAAAAAATGGTTATTGGGCAACACCAAACTCACTTTAGACAATCAAATGGCTAGTGACTAACAATTACTCTTCAGGCTATAAAGAGAGACATAAGAGAACATTTCTTAACTGGATAGACCAGGGCAAAATTGCAGCATCAATCCTAAACCAAACCTGTGCCCCCACAGGTTTTTATTCCATCACTCAGTCAATCACAGTATCCTGCTGCTGAATTCAAGAATGAATAGACATCTAAACTTCAGCTTTTCTGAGTCAACCCAAAAATCCAGCTTCAAGATTATGGATTGGTGAAATTTCCATTTTCTACTGTATCAGTTAAGTTCACTATTTCCTTTTAGATCAAATTCTATATTAGAATATTTTCTATATAAGTTTTTAGTGAAGTATCCACAAAAACATTTTTGGTGAGAAACGTTTATGCAACAAGTCAACTTTGAAATATTACTACACCACAATACGTGAAAAACATTAGAAGGATGTATCAATTATTTTAAGAAAAAACTGCAAAATGGCAATGTTCTTGTATCTTTGCCTTAGCTACCTTTGTGAACTGTTTTTCCTGTTTGTCTTTTTTTAAATGAAGAAAGTTTAACGCATTCTTTGGAAGATTACTAGAGCAAGACCACATTTGATTTATACTGGGAGCTACTGTGGTCCTTACTAGAGATGTTTATTTACTGATTTGGAATGTTTTATACAGCGCAAACAAGACCGGTCGGGGAATCAGAGCACTGTACATTGAAGCAGATAGGTTAAGCTGGTAAAGGAGAAAATAATCGACTCATAAGCGGTTACACCAGATGCACATTGCAGAAAATAATAGACATATAATCGGTTACATGCACATTGTATAGTAGGTAAGGAAGGTCAATGCTGTAAAGCACTTAAAGTTAGTTTGTATGGTTACAGGTCTATTGTGGCAGGTAGTTATTCAGGCGCAATCCTTTTACTTCTTTTTAAATGCGGAGGTCGAGGGGTTCGTTCTGATTTCGGGAGGGAGAGTGTTCCACATTCTCTGAGCAAGACCAGAGAAAGCACGTTGTAGGTTCTCTTCTTTTTGAAGTATTGTCATTTAAACAGTAGAGTGTTTAAACGTTTTAGTGCTTGCTTGCAACCAGATAGTTCAAGTTTATTTGTCAAGTGAGTGGGAGTGTTCTGATGCACTGCTTTGTGCGTCAAGCAGGCTATCTTGTACCTGATCCCTGCATTAGGAACAAGCCAGTTGAGTTGGATTAGATCTGGTGTGATGTGATCCAGTTTTCTTGATCCCGTGATGGGTCCAGCAGCAGAGTCAGAATGGCCCTTAAAGGAGCCAGTTTAGCTTTGGGTAGCTTTGCCAATGTCACAATTCTGTAGTCTAAATGGGAGATAGCTAGGGATTGGACTGCTAGTTGCTTGTCAGATGGCAGGAGGAACAGTTTGATTTTCCTTAACGTGTAGAGTTGGTGATTGGCTCCTCTTGTTGTGTCACTGATGTGCTCTTGCATATTCAGGAATGTGTCCAAAGTTATGCCTAATGAGCTTGTGGAGTTAACAATATGTGGAGTGCAATTGAGGGCTGTTAGTTGTTTGAGACAATCCTGACATGGGGGCAGGATGATTGTGGCGGTCAAGCAGGAGGAATTCCGTCTTGAGTGTATTTAGCATAAGGTGTTGTGAGATAACCATTGCTGAGTTTTCATAAGAGTGCAGTTAAGAGTACTGATGTTATCCGGTGAAAACATTTTCATTTAGAATTCAGTATCGTCAGCATGTGATAGCGTATGGTTGTGCATTTCAGAGTTTCGTTGAGAGGTTCCATATACAACACGAAAAGTGTGGGTGAAAGTGCGGATCCTTACGGAACTCCAATTGAGACCAGTTTACTGTTGGAAAGGTCTTGGTTGAGTTTGATGTTAGCAAACGCTTAGAAACGTACCTTCTTAGTTTGACATACACTCACATACAGCGGGTCTTACATTCTACAGTTAATAAGCCTATCCCACTGTGGTTCCGGCTGGTTTTCAATATTTGAACTTATGCTGGCTATGACACAAAAAAGAGTACACCTCTGTTACTTCGGTCTGTTTAGTCCATCCATTCAAGAACTCTTTAACCTAATGTTTACATTTGAGATACTTGTAGACAGTTGGCTATGCAGTCCCTTTTAATCCCAGCTTCACTGCATTATATACTATAGCTAACAGGGGGCCAATTCCAATCCTGGAAAAAGGCTGTACGAATCGTTGTACGGAGCGATTTCTCCGTACGACTCATACCCGGTAAACTTTCCGTACAACCTAGGAAGTACGATTCGTACAGAAAGCCTATTTCCGTACGTTTCATACAAAAGACCGTACGGGTAAAAAAAACAACGATTCTGATCCGGAACAGCTTGTACGCGACGTCCGGACGTATTCAAGCAGCGGTTTACGGCCCAGCAAGTACGATTCGTCCCTACGTCACTCCATACGGCTCTTTTTTTAGGGGAGCCAAACACAGCCGGAAAAGCAGAGTCCTACGCGAACCGCTACGCAACGGAGCCCCGGTACGCGACGTACACCCCATGAACCCCATCGTACATGTCATCCCGGTCCTCCTAGCCTAAGACCTGGTGCACCGGACCCGACGCACACGCCGCAGAAGGTGAGAACAACACCCAGGAGCCAGGGTGGGGGTGAGGGGCAAGAAACATACCCCATACCCAAATCCAAACCTATAATATGGAGCCCATACATTACCACCAGGGTCTGGTCACTTGTGGGGGAATGTCCAGCAACCCCTGCATACTGCAACAACGGAAGTGGACGTGTACGGTGTGTTGCACACGTACCCCTACGGCACCAGTAGAATAGTGATACGGACCGTACACACGCAATGAATGCGTGGGTACGGTGCGTTTCACACGTACCCCTACAGCACCAGTAGAATAGTGATACGAACCGTACACACGCAATGAATGCGTGGGTACGGACCATTTCACACGTACCCCTACGGCACCAGTAGAATAGTGATACAGACCGTACACACCCAATGAATGTGTGGGTACGGTGCGTTTCACACGTACCCCTACAGACACCAGTACAATAGTGATACGATGCGTACACACGCAATGAATGCGGGGGTACGGTGCATTTCACCCGTACCCCTACGGCACCAGTACATTTGAAATACGAGGCGTACACACTCCACGAATGTGGGGTTACAGTCTGGCCCTGCATGTCACCTTCATATTGGTGTGTGTGTAGGTCCAGGCCAGCAGTGTACTGCTCCAAGGGAGTGGGTGGGTGGGTGCAGAGGATTCCCAGCAGTGGCCAGCCATATGGGGGCGGATGCAGATCAATACCAGCAGTGTCCAGACATGTAGGGGTGGCTGTAGAGGACTCCCAGCAGTGGACAGAGACATGTGGTGGGTGCAGAGGACTCCCAGCAGTGGACAGCCATATGGGGGTGGCTGTAGATGAATACCTGCATTGTCCAGCCATATGGGGGTGGCTGCAGATGAATACCAGCAGTGGACAAACATATAGGGGTGGGTGCAGATGAATACCAGCAGTGTCCAGACATATGGGGGTGGGTGCAGAGGACTCCCAGCAGTGGACAGAGACATGGGGGTGGGTTCAGAGGACTCCCAGCAGTGGACAGAGACATGGGGGTGGGTGCATATGACTACCAGCAGTGGCCTGCACAATGAGGGGTGGGTGCAGAGGACTCCCAGCAGTGGACAAAGACATGTGGTGGGTGCAGAGGACTCCCAGCAGTGGACAGAGACATGGGGGTGGGTGCAGAGGACACCCAGCAGTGGACAGAGATATGGGGGTGGGTGCAGAGGACTACCAGCAGTGGCCTGCAATATGAGGGGTGTGTGCAGATGAATACCAGCAGTGTCCAGACATATGGGGGGGGGGTGCACAGGACTCCCAGCAGTGGACAAAGACATAGGGGTGGGTGCAGAGGACTCCCAGCAGTGGACAGAGATATGGGGGTGGGTGCATATGACTACCAGCAGTGGCCTGCAATATGAGGGGTGGGTGCAGAGGACACCCAGCAGTGAACAGAGACATGGGGTGGGTGCAGAGGACTCCCAGCAGTGGACAGAGATATGGGGGTGGGTGCAGAGGACTACCAGCAGTGGCCTGCAATATGAAGGGTGTGTGCAGATGAATACCAGCAGTGTCCAGACATATGGGGGGTTGCACAGGACTCCCAGCAGTGGACAAAGACATAGGGGTGGGTGCAGAGGACTCCCAGCAGTGGACAGAGATATGGGGGTGGGTGCAGAGGACTCCCAGCAGTGGACAGAGACATGGGGGTGGGTGCAGATGACTCCCAGCAGTGGACAGAGATATGGGGGTGGGTGCAGAGGACTACCAGCAGTGGACAGAGACATGGGGGTGGGTGCATATGACTACCAGCAGTGGCCTGCAATATGAGGGGTGGGTGCAGAGGACTCCCAGCAGTGGACAGAGACATGGGGGTGGGTGCAGAGGACTCCCAGCAGTGGACAGAGACATGGGGGTGGGTGCAGAGGACTCCCAGCAGTGGACAGAGACATGGGGGTGGGTGCAGAGGACTACCAGCAGTGGACAGAGACATGGGGGTGGGTGCATATGACTACCAGCAGTGGCCTGCAATATGAGGGGTGGGTGCAGAGGACTCCCAGCAGTGGACAGAGACATGGGGGTGGGTGCAGAGGACTCCCAGCAGTGGACAGAGACATGGGGGTGGGTGCATATGACTACCAGCAGTGGCCTGCAATATGAGGGGTGGGTGCAGAGGACTCCCAGCAGTGGACAGAGACATGGGGGTGGGTGCAGAGGACTCCCAGCAGTGGACAGAGACATGGGGGTGGGTGCATATGACTACCAGCAGTGGCCTGCAATTTGAGGGGTGGGTGCAGAGGACTCCCAGCAGTGGACAGAGACATGGGGGTGGGTGCAGAGGACTCCCAGCAGTGGACAGAGATATGGGGGGGTGGACATCATTATCAGATGACCACACCTACATGGTGGTATGTACGTATCCCTAACTTTGGACTATGATGACAGTGCTATAACAACACATCACTGACAACAGTGTCCCACTCCCAGGAGGATGGATGTCTTTCACCCACTGCATGACACACCACATGTGGGTGTGAGGACAAATAACACATGCATACCCACCCATAACGGATGCAGCACAATACACACCCTGATATCAGGCCACAAGACTGTATAGTCATGTAACTGCCTACAAAACTGGCTAAAGGGAACACACACTGTCACGCACATCCCAGGACTGATAGGAATGTCCAGGGGCTGGTCCAGCCACCAAGATGTTGTCTCTCATGGAAGGAATAGGGTGGAATTCCCCTAGATACAATGCCCACAATTGTGAGTCAGGTGCCCAAATACCCTGCATAACAAGTACCATTTGTGTGGTAGGCTGTGATTAGACACATGCATAGTGCTGAAAAGGGTGAATTTGTCCCTGAAGGCATTTCGACATACTCAAAACACAAGTACAGTGACTAGCAAGGATGGCACAGAGGATTCAGCAGGATACATCGGTGAGCAGGGATGGCCATTGTTGAAGGGATCCGTCACCAGCAAAGGAAATGTTGACAGAGGCCAGCACAACAATTGTGCAACTGTTTGCAGGGAAGATGTCAGGTGCCACAGAGGAAGGAACACTCCTTGGGACAATGTCTCAAAACAAAATGAACACACACTACCAATGATTATTTGCAGAGACATTGTGATGGCACACAGATACCATGGTCCACCTCATGACCATCATACAAAAACATTTCTCAGAACCCTAACACATTACCAGAACACCAACTCCAGGAGCCTCATCACCAACATCAAGTACCTGAAATGCAATAGTGTTGAAAGTAAAAATGAAGGCTTTATTCAGCACAAAAAAATATCAAAAAATAGACTATTTACAGAGGCCAATGTCCGGTCCATACGTAAAGTCCAAGGGGGGACGTAGGGGAGCGTGTCTACCCCTAGCTTGCCTGCACAAATGAACCTCCAGGTTCGTCGGATGGGGGTGGAGCATCATCTGTCGCAGTACCAGGCACCGCAGGGACAGGAGGGGGAAGGGTAGGTGTGGTGGGTGCAGGGGTGGACGTCTGCACCACAGGGGGTGGGGCAGCGCCGAAGGTGGAGGCGAGCTCGGCGCTGCACACCGCTGCCAGTACGTCCATCCGAAGCCCTGCACCCGAGGATTCCCCAGGGTCAAGGGAGGGTGTGGTGGGCGAGGGATGGGGTGCAGCGCTCCTGGGGGAGGGTGTTGATGTTTTGGGGGACTCAACTCCCGTGCCCGGGGACTTCCTCGCCCGCTTGTGGGGTGGTGGCTCAGCTTGGGCGAGGTCCAGTCCACCCAGAAAGAGCCGCTTGGGTGAGCGTTTGGCAGGGGAGCCAAGGGGAGCCAAGGAGAGTGGTTTTGGAAGGACAGGGTTGTGAGGACTGCGGACTGCGACTGTGGCTGCGTGTATGTCGCCTGTCCCCAGACCCTGTGGGTGTGCCTACATCCCCCTGAGTGTGCGTGCCAGGAGGTGTGCGCTTTGCCTTACTTGGGAGTGTGCTGCCTGTGTCTGGTGGGGTGCATGATCGTGACTGTCTGGGTGTGCATTGGACAGGTATGGGAGAGGGAAGTGTGGATTGGTCCGGGGTAGGGGGGGAACGGAGCGCTGCAGGAGAGTAACTGCTGCCGTCAGGAAAGAGTACATGGACTGCAAAATCTTGCGTTGCTCAGACATCGTTGCTGACATGCCCTCCATGAACGACACCATCTGTGTGAGCAGTTTAGTGTGGCCATGGAGGACATTCAGCACCGATGCCTGCCCAACCTGCAACTGCCGCAGTATGTCCACAGATTTTTCACTGAGGGCAGCAGGGGTGACAGGGGCAGGGGGTGCGGTGCCTGGGCCGAAGGAGACATGGTGGGCCTCTGCACGGACAGAAGGGACGGGAGCAACTGGGAGGGCGGAGATGGTAACAGAGGAGGCGGGGACAGATGCTGCCAGGTGGTGTAGCAGCCTCCGGCTCCTCGAGGATTTCAGCGTCGGACCCGTCGGCGTCGTAGGTGGTATCGCCACCAGACAGGTCCTCGGACTGACTCCCCTCGCCCTCCGTGCCACTGGCTCCCTCGGACTTGCCAGCAATGGTGGGACTGTCGCTGGGTCCCTCCTCCAGGTCCGTGCAGGTGTCTCCTTCGGTTTCGGATGATGATGCTGTGGGCAAGGAGAAGAAACAGAAATGCATCAGTCACCTGTGTACATCTGACACATGAGCACAAAAACAATAGGACACAGTGCATATCAGGCAATGCATCATGAGTAACAGCTAGATTACTCTGCACATATGTAAGCCCTGTACTGCCCAGTTGGTAGACCCACTATGCCACTTGGACACAAGGAAAAAAAAGAACACACCAGGCCACAACTTGAATGAGAAATACACTGAGAAGCTAGTGTCTGTGAACAGGTGAGCACAGCAATACAATGAAGTCATGCCATCTCTTATTTACCCTGAAAGAAACAGTAGTGGTGCACCCAAGGTAAACTAACACACCTCACTACTCAAGGTTTCACCACACTCAGAGACCTGTAAGTACTTTGGAACACAAAATGAAAAAATGTTGTTACCTTGAGACTTACAATACTTTACACAATCGACATGTATTGAATGTGGCAATTCGCCATTTCGTGAAAAGAACACTCATGTGCCTGCATGAAAGATGTCTCCCAAGGAAGTGCACACAAAACTACATTTACACTGTCATTGAAGAAGCTGGCACCTTTTTCAAAGAAGCCACTGTTAGAAATAAATGGTGTTGCATAAAGTACATATACATGGGCCCACGGAGGTCTTGATGTCTTGACACACGTTAGTTTGTATCACCAACAACAAAGGAGTTTCACAAAATCAAGACCACTGTGGGAACATGTATACGGAGAATCTGCAACACCATTTAATTCTAACAGTGGCTTCTTTGAGAAGGTGCCAGCGTGTTCCATGAAAGTGGAAATATTGTTTGGTGTGCACTTCCTTGGGAGACATCTTTCATGCAGGCACATTAGTGTTCTTAACACAAATCATCAAATTACCTCATTTAAAACATGAAGAACTGTCGCCGTAGTGGCGGGGAGGGTCGAGCCCCAGCTGTTTTCGGACCTGTGATAGGCGCCGACTCCGATCCCCCACCGATCTCACGGCCCTGACGATGTCCTGCCAGATCACCATCTTCTCGTAGGCAGTTACCTGTCAGGATGGCAAAGTGAGACAACATCACTACACCTGCTCCATGTCCCAGAGACAAACATTTGAACATCTTTGATATGTTGAACAGGGCATAGGATGCTGACAGGAATTGCATCATTCTCAATGAGAAATTGGCCTGTGTGCAAGCCCCAATGCACTACATGGCATTGAAAGTCAACAGGTGGCATAAGGAGTGCAACACACTCACTGATCATGGCACACACTGTGCAGCACATGCAACAGCAGGCTGATGGACAGCACGTGCCAAGCAGTCACATGTCCCACTCCACTGACGCACCCTCAGAAGACTAGACAGACACACCCAGGCACAGATCACTCGCCTGTAAGTGACAACAGCGGATACAACCCTCACTCTGCACATGTGCCACTTGCCTGTGGGGTGTCACAGGTGTCGTGTCTGTCACATCAGATGGGTTGAGCTGTTGCCTCCTCCATGCAGCTGTGGTGCAACACATCACATAGACACCCACATGACAAGAAACATTCACACACATCAATGTCCATGAGGTCGTACACATCATTTGGACACTCTCACCACAGGTCCACTCAACTCATACACATCTGTGGGTACAGTCACCTGTCACACCGGGGGGACCACTAAATCACCTCAGGACAATAGGAAAAAAAGCCACCAAGCATTTGCCAGGCTGAATGTGTCATGCACTATGCAGTGAATGTCACAGTAAGCACAATGAAAGTTAGGAGTGCACACAGGAACTACCTCATGCTCTGCATGAGAGACATAAGCATGTCCCCCTCCCATGGGAACCACTCTAAACAACATTGCATGTCTGTCACACCTGGACACAATGCCAGAAGTGACAGTCACACAACAGGTGCATAGGCAAAGGTAGTGGAGTCAGCACTCACCTGCTCCCCTGGTCTCCCATACAGCTTGGGGTACTGTGGGAGGAGGCAGTCCAGCAACGCCTCATTCTCCTCTAGGCTGAATGGCTGGGCATGGTCCAGAGGAAGCAGAGACAGCAGCAGTGTGGTCGACTGGAAAGTTGTGCAGGCAAGTGCCCTCTCATGGTTTCTGGCTGCCTCATATCTGTCTTGCCGAGGGGCATTCATTTAGAGGAGTACATAGTGATTGGTCAGACTCATTTGCATCATACGTTTACTCCAATCCCTTTAAACATACACCAATGACACGCATTTGCATCGTTCAAATTTTGAGCATCATGTCAAGTCAACAACCACTTTGCAACATTGTATTTTTTGGCCAACTGACTGTTCCAGGACACCTGATGGACACATTGCAAATGAAAACTCTGTATCCATGACAACCAGCATGCATTTTGGGCCTAATACTTGTCCCCTATGTGTCCCCTATGTAATTTTGAAATCCACACACATGTATGGTGCGTTTCACACGTACCGTATGGCACCAGTAGAATAGTGATACGGACCATACACACGCAATGAATGCGTGGTTACGGTGCGTTTTACACGTACTCGTACGGCACCAGTAGAATAGTGATACGGACCGTACACACTCAATCGAATGCGTGGGTACGGTGCGTTTCACACACACCCCTACGGCACCAGTAGAATAGTGATACGGACCGTACACATGCAATGAATGCGGGGGTACGGTGCGTTTCACACGTACCCGTACAGCACCAGTAGAATAGTGATACGGACCGTACACACGCAATGAATGCGTGGGTATGGTGCATTTCACATGTACCCCTATGGCACCAGTAGAATAGTGATACAGACCGTACACGCAATGAATGCGTGGGTATGGTGCGTTTCACACGTACCCATACGGCACCAGTAGAATAGTGATACGGACCGTACACACGCAATGAATGCGTGGGTACGGTGCGTTTCACACGTACCCCTACGGACACCAGTACAATAGTGATACGATGTGTACACACGCAATGAATGCGTGGGTACGGTGCATTTCACACGTACCCGTACGGCACCAGTAGAATAGTGATACGGACCGTACACACGCAATGAATGCATGGGTACGGTGCGTTTCACACGTACCCGTACGGCACCAGTAGAATAGTGATACAGACCGTACACACTCAATGAATGCGTGGGTACGATGCATTTCACACGTACCCCTACGGCACCAGTAAAATAGTGATTCGGACCGTACACACGCAAGGAATGCGGGGGTACGATGCGTTTCAGGAATGGAGGGCTACGAGTCGCACAAGGATGTCCATCAAGTACTTGTCATTGCATACTTTCATGTGCAGGCCTAGGTGTGTCAGCCAGTAATATTGCACAGGTCATCTCATCTAGTTGCACAATTGATGTGTGATAACCTGTGTACACATGTCATGTGTGATGGGGCACTATGTGGCACACATCACCTTGACACTTGCCACATGTGTGTCTGTAGTCCAACTGTGTCATGCACAGCAGCAGTGGAATGGCACAGTCATCACCACCCGCACCTGTCTCCTGATGCCAGGGACAGGGATACTCTATCAACCGACATGTCACGATCAGCGTGCCCCTATGTGACTATGTCAGGTGTGTGTCATGTGTTCCCATGAGCTTGTTGTTAGTGTTCCGTCAACTGCATCTGCTGTTGGTGCATCCAACATGGGTCTGTGTGGAGATGGGCATGGCACACATCTACGCACACCATGCCACATGTGGATTCCCACGGCTGTAGGGTCTGTGTGCATTGGACATCATATTTTCCCAGGCATACATGTCTGCGTCGTCTCAATGGCTGTGTTTATTTGTTGTCACGTGTACCCCTTCATCGCAATGTGTTTCATATGTACATTTGACATTCCATGATGTGACCTGTGCGTGTGCCTGCAGTCAACTGTCTGGATGAGATGACATCCTTCCAATGCAGCTATGTGGATGTGTGTCACTCCGGTGATATCTCTGGCTGTTCACTCAGACTTGCCCCCAGCTCATTTCAGGGCATGTCATGTAGACTTGACAATCAACAGGTGTATCTGGCTTTTCTTAGAAGTGCCAGCAAGCTGGCATATGTGTCCTGGATGTATTGCACACACCAGTTACCTGATGTTTAGTAGCAGTTTAGCATGTGCTATGTTCATTGAAATTGATTTTAGCAGACTCTCAATCTTCATTATTCCTAACAATGTCTTGCAGGGCACCGCCTGTCCCAAGACCAATGCCAGACTTGGCTGCCATGAGGGATCGTGCCTGCATCCGACGTTACAGACTCACTCGACAGTTGATTGAGGACTTGACCGACAAGCTGGCACCACACCTCCAACCGCGACACAGGTATCTTACTGCGCTGACCCCCAAGATGAAGGTGATAGCAGCCCTACATTTTTTTGCCACAGGTATGTTTCAATTGACCATAGCTGATGTTGGTGGGATTTCACAGACAATGTTCAGCCGTGTCCTGCGTGATGTTTTGGCAGCCATGTTGGAGCACCTTGATGAATTCATCAAATTTCCTACTCCTGAGGAGATGACAGATGTCAAGGGGGATTTCTATGCCCTGGGAGGGATGCCCCATGTCATTGGGTCCATTGATGGGACACATGTGGCTTTGGTACCACCACAGGCACAGGAGCAAGCCTATCGCAACCGTAAACATTGCCACTCAATAAATGGCCTTGTGGTGTGTCTTGCTAACATGCTGATTTCCCATGTCTGTGCAAGTTTTCCAGGATCAGCACACGATGCCTACATCATGAGGCATAGCAGGGTGCCACAAATGATGCTGCGGCTGCACAACGAACGAGCATGTCTTGTTGGTGGGTATACTCTGTTTGTCCTGTGTGTTGCGGTATCTTTGGCTCTTACGGCATCTCCTGACCCACTTATTTACATGATGTTTCCATGTAGGGGACTCTGGATATCCCAACATGCAATGGCTAATGACACCTCTCCGCAACCCAAGAACAGCTGCAGATCACCGGTACAACAATGCACACGGGCAGACCAGGCAAATGATTGAGAGGACGTTTGGCCTCCTGAAGAGCCGATTCCTGTGCCTTGACAAGACAGGCGGGTCCCTCCCATATGTACCGGAGAAGGTCTGAAAAATCTTCATTGTGTTCTGCATGCTGCACAACATGGCCATTGAGAAGGCAGTGCCACTCATCCTTGATCCTGATGAGCAGCAACATCCACCCGTGGAGGATCCAGGGCTTGGTCATGAGGCAAGTGATGAGGAGGAGGAGTCAGCTAATACGCAACTTCTTCTCATAATGGTGAGTCACTGGGTATGAGTGTGCAATCTTGTAGCATTGAGTGGCATGTGTTGCAATGTGTGTGTCTAGCTGACTGAATGCAAAGTGACTTTGATGTGTGTACTGATTTGTCACTCGAGTGATGATGTCATGCCACACAGTTTTGCAGAGAGACTTTCTTTGAAATTTGCATGTGTCCAACATTGTTCATATTTCGTAACTGACCATGTGTGCGGCGAGATTTGTTTTAGGTGACTTCTTGTGTGTCTGTCATTCCCAGGTTTTTGTGTTGTCTGCTCGTGTAATCTTTGTCCTCCTGCTATTCCTCATGAGGATTGCAACGTGTGTTGAATCAGCGTTCCATGCACCGACATGTGGAAATGTCAGTTTGGGTAAAGATTGCAGCAAGGCTTTTTGGTGGTGGTACGGGTTGGGAATGTGTGGGGACTGCTTCTGTGCATGTTGTGGTACCATGCATACATGTCTTCTCACCATGGAGCATATAACATGTAGCATCACTCCCATGCCATGATAGTCACCCTTCTTGACAGTCATCTGTAGTGGAGTGTGGAGTCTGATGAAGGCATCAATGTGTGTATACCTTGCCTCTGAAACATTGCGGATGCTACGGGTGTACATAGTGTGGGACATCACAACAACAGGCTCTATGGTGAATTGCAGCCTCTCCGTGTGCAGCAGGATGTGTTTGGCTCATCCCCTTAACTTGTGTGCCAGTTCATTGGGATTTACAACATACGTGTTGTGAAGGGGGGGTCCTGCGTATGTCCCACATGTTCTGTCAACTGACCTGTGAGTCTGTTCGTATGGATGCATTTCCCTTTGTGTGAGTTTGTGCAATAAAGGTGTTCAGCACAATCCAAAGTGCCTCATCCCTGTCACTGCAGATCTCTTGCCAGTTTGCATGCGTCATCTATGGCATAATTGTCAAAGATTGAGCATATGAGTGTATGTGTATTTCGGCAACATGCATGCAGTTCTTCAAACTAAGAACCATATGAGGTACTTGGGTGTCAAAATTGTCTCTAACATCGAGAGATAGCAAAGGTGAATCTTTCAAATATTTTCAGAGAGAGTAAAAATCAAATGAAGTCTTGGGCTCATCTCCCCTTAACAATCTTGGGTAGAGTAAATCTGATAAAAATGGTTATTTTACCCAAACTAACTTTTCTCTTCAATACCATCCTCTTACACTTTGATAAGCAACTCATTGATAAATTTCAGCAGGCTATAAACTCATTTGTATGGGCCTACAAGGCAACTAGGATTTCATGGAAAAAACTTAGACGAAGAAGAGAAAAGGGTGGTCTCACACTGCCAGATATTCAGTACTATGCATGGGCATTTCAATTAACTCACTCAAGAATGCTGTTAAAACACCCAGATGACTCGGCTAGGGGAAAAATGTTTAAAGCAATGTTGGACCAATCAGAGCATTACCCAGAAGGCTTTCTTTTTAAATATGGAGATAAAAAATTCTTCAAGAAAGTTAGGCTGAAGGTTTTAAGGGGAGCAGCTCAATTGTGGGCTAGAATAAGAACCTTAACGGGACTGGGGTATCATTCAAGACTAGCCCCGTGGTGGGACAGTCCAGGGTCACCTAGTTGTCTTAAAGACGCGCTTGTCATACCATTAAAAACATCAGGCCTAACAACAAAGGGAGATTTATTAGAAGATGGTTTTCTACTGCCTTGGGAAACCTTAAATGATAAAACTGTGGATGGTATGTCAAGATTCAAATACATGCAGCTTAAAAGCTGGTCCCAAAACTACAAACAGCCAATTGGAATGGGAAATGATCTTGCCAGTGGGCAAGAAGGAGGTAGCCTCTCTTTATTGGGCGATTGAGGGTGCAATAGACGGCGACTTCAGATTAGCCGGGGAACTATTGGACGAGTCGATCTCTGAAGGGGACAATATTGACGTATGGCAGATTTCATATAACATCTTGTTTTCTGTGGTAAAGCCAGCTTGGCTGAGGAGAAATCATTACTTCACAACACATAGAGCATATTTGTCCCCTGCTAGACTTTCTAAGATGTCTAATTCCTCTCCGGCAAGATGCAAGAAATGCAATGAAGATAGTGTACCAGATATACACATGTTCTGGTCAGGAGGAGCAAGGTCAGCGGTAACCCTCTAGGACAGCACCGGATTATCAATTACCCCTTGTATTAGTTGGTGACAAATTCAAATTCACCCTGTGTGTGCGCTCTTGAATAGTACCCGCTAACACAATACCTCCCCAAATACTGGGGCAAAATGAGACATAAACAGCAAAAGGCGCACCACATCCACAAATTTAAATAGTATCAAATTAGTCCATGTACATGAGATATTTTCTTTTCCAAATTGATCTTCTTTATTATTCATTTGTTAAAATGACATTTAAGAACAGCCAAAGCAGCCGACGCGTTTCGTCCAACTTGGGACTTCTTCAGGGCTGCAAAGTGTATATATAAAACAATGTATAAATACCACGAATACCCACATCAAATATATACAAATCCAACAGACATAATCATTGATATTAAACAAATTCAAAAACGTATTACAAAAAAGAAGAAAAAGAAAGACACTATTAACAGTACATAGAAGACATAAACAAATTAAAAACAGGATTGTAAGTCAATTAACCCTTATTGTTAATTCATGTTCAATAGCTTTCGATAGGGACAAGTAATCAACTCACTAACATGTTTCTGGTTAAATAACAGTTTAAGACTGCACAATAATGAAGTGCAACTGGTTTCTTTAAACCAAGTCTCATTCCTCAGCCAAGTTTGCATCGACCACAATTAATTGGGTCAGAAAGGATTAAGAATTTATTATCAACAGGCTCAATGCAGTTTCAAAGGAAGCAGCAAGAGAAAGGGGAGACCCAAGGATGTACCCACCGTAAGAGACAATGCATCTGTTTGTGTAATTCTTTCTTGAAATTTCTAGAACGTCATTCAAAATCACTAGAAAAAGTCAAAATGGGAGGGCATTACTCAACGGAATGTCCTAGTGATTATAAGTAACAGAATGCCAAGGGTACGTCATGTGTTGTGATAGCCTAAGTCCTGACCGGAAGAAGTTAAACAGGGAGAAAAGTGTAAAGCGAAGAGGTCATAAACAGGATTTAATAGTGCGAATAAGCTAGAGGACTGAGAATCCTCATTTTTCCCACCTTCGAAAACCTTGAGACTGATGACCTCAAGGACTGGGAGAAGAACTTACACGACGCATCATTTGTGATGATGCGGATACTCATTAAAAACGCTGAAGGGAAAGGGAAAGAAGCTACAACAGGAGATTAGTGACTTAGAGGCGGATATAGCCACACTGGAACCTAAGGAGGCGATTAGAAAAAACTATGAGATCCTTAACAAAATCCTTGAAGATTACCAAATCTATCTCAAGGACAAAAAGGTGAAGAAAATACGCAGAGATGATAAGGACTATAGGGATGGTAGGGTGTATACCTTTGCCCGCAAATATGATAACATCAAGGCTGTAGGAGAGGGGAAGAGGCAACGTGAAGACACATTGGGTTCATCACTTGCGGGTAGTGTGTCTTCAGTCTCCTCCTCAGTCAGCTCCATACCACCTGAAGATGTAACACCAATACAGACCAAGACTACCCAACCCTCTTCTTTTTTATTGGAAATGGAGAAGGTGAGAGTAGGGGGAAGGATAGCTCCAAAGGACCAAGGACAAGAAGGGGCGGTAGGCGATGGCAGAAACAGCGAGAAAAACAAAAACACAACAAATGTGACCTCAGACAGGTCAACAAGATCCAGGAGGGGAGGGAACAGGAACTAGACCCTAATGAGGAAATCACAATGGAGGAACTGAGGATTGTGAATCTGTCCCAGAAAGATCTGTCAGTCTGCGAATTATCTGTTCTTAGTAAAGGCCTAGGATTCTGCCCAACCCAATCAGGCAAGGATGTTGATGTTTTTGTTGACTTGTTTAAATTTGTGCGGCAAATAAAATTGAAAGATCATTTCTCAAGAGTCTGGCCTGTGTGTACTAACAACCAACAAGATCATGGGGGTTCAGAACAAACAGTTGCAGAATTTAACGCTCTCAAATCCATGTTGTCTATACAGTTTGAAACCGAAATGGACACAGACTCTTTACGTTTGGAATTGAATATTGATGAGGACCTCAATATAAACAGTGGTTTAAAGGAAAGATCCAAATTCATACCAACAGGCACACACCCTAATATAGATGTCTTTTGGGAAAAGGTTAGCCAGGATCTGCACAGGCTCCAGGCCACACACTCTAGAAGCAACAACACAATACACAATCTTACCATAGCCGAAAATCGCGCTTTAAGGGACCTAAGATCTAATTCTGCACTAGTCATCCGCGAAGCTGATAAAGGGGGTAACGTGGTGGTGATGAACACAATGGACTACATGGGGGAGATTGAAAGGCAATTAGCTGACACAAATTGTTATACGAAACTGTCTCATAACCCGATGAAATCACTATGTAAATACATCAATGGCAAACTAGTTGAATGGCGGGAGACTGGGCTACTTGATGGCAAGGAATACGAATATCTTGCTGTCGGAGAACCCACTTTCCCGTGCATTTACATTCTGCCCAAAGTTCATAAGGGAGCCCCTTTCCCACCCGGTCGACCAATCATCTCCGGTATTAATTCTCCAACGGAGAGATTATCGGAATATGTGGATGGCTTTCTACAGCCATTGGTCCAAAACCTACCTGCTTATGTGAAGGACAGCAAGGACATCTTATCTAAACTTGAGGGCTTGGAATGGACGGATACCTTAGTGTTCACCACCCTCGATGTGTCCAGCCTTTATACCAGCATTAAAAAAGAATTTGGCCTTAGGGCCTTGGAATTTTTCTTGGGACAAAGATCTGCTGTCCACTTGTCCCATAATGAGATGCTAATGGAGATGACGGACATTATTCTGTCCAAAAACTACTTTCTCCATGACAATGAATGGTTTCAGCAGACACAGGGTACGGCCATGGGTTCCAGGTTTGCGCCTGCTTATGCCGGCCTATTCATGGGCTGGTATGAGCGGGTGCACGCCTGGGGCCGCCATGCCTCCACATGGATGGAATATGTACTTTTCTGGGGCAGGTACATAGATGATGTTATCATCATCTGGAATGGACCTGTCCCTGAATTGATGAGTTACTTCCATTTCCTCAATGATAACCCATACAACATAAGATTTACAATAAACTGGAGTAAGGAGAAGATCGATTTCCTGGACATCCAGTTTTTTGTACAGAATAACGCAATACAGAGCACAGTCCATCGCAAGAGCACTGCCTGCAATAGTGTATTGCGCTACGACAGTGCCCATCCCCGACATGTTGTTAACAACATCCCCTTTGGGGAAATGATAAGAATGAGGAGGATTTGTAGCACTCAGGAGGGATTTATCAAAAATGTGACGGAGACCAAAAACAGATTCATCAATAGAGGTTACCCTGTGCCCCTCATGAATAAGATCGAAAAGAGGGCCCTGAAGGTAAAAAGAGAAAGCACTCTGGATAAAAAAACATTGCGTACTGAACGCAAGAAACAATCCACCACTGCTCTTGTTACCACCTACAATAAAGACAGCAATCGGATCTATAATATCCTCAGAAAACATTGGAGATTACTATGTGAAATACCAGGCTTAAAGGATGAAATTCATAGGACACCCAGGGTCACCTATAGACGAGGTCAAAACCTGAGGAATCTGCTATGCCCTAGTTTTATAACGTCCCCCAAACCTCCAAACTGGCTGACAGAGGGCAATGGGGGCTTTTTCACATGCATGAAATGCAATGTGTGTAAACTGGGAAAAAATAGAACACGTACGTTCCGATATAACACTGACAAAACACATAAGATCAAACATACCATCACGTGTAAATCAACCTTTGTTACATACATATTGGGCTGTCCGTGTGACATCATCTATGTAGGCAGCACCAAAAGGGAACTTAAGATCAGGATACAGGAACACCTGAGAGCGGCAGTAAAGGGTGACTCCAAGTATCCCCTTACCACACATATCCAGGACAAAGGGCATAAGCCAAATGAACTGTGGTTCTTTGGGATAGACCATATACCACCATCCCCTAGAGGAGGGAATAGAGAGCTGGAATTAAGACGAAATGAGGCAGGTTGGATATGTAGGCTTCGATGTGTGGAAATGGGGCACAACACCGAATCTGAAATGCATTATTTCTTGTAGAAATCATTTTATGAAAGAACAACTCGGGTTGACTACATATTACCATGTATGTTAGCACATGAATCTTTTGTATCATTTCACCATCACTGCCTACTAACCCAACCTCATCTCTTGATTGCTATTCTGGAAATGCCAATGTTTATGTGATTATGTACAACCTTGTTGGACCTATGGGTCCCTATGTATGAATTTGTAACGTGGCATCCTGATAATTGCCACGTACAGTGTTTTCATTCGTTGTTATTACTGTTATTATGTTTTTTTGGTATAGCCAATGTCTTGCCATCTATTTACAACTGTTCAACCCTCGGTCCCTGTGTTTGAATTTTATTCTCACTACAGTTATTGCCAGTTAATCTCTCATTAATGACAATCACATTAACTGTGTGAGTTCCCCTTGGAACGTCAGGCTATGTCATTGGTTTTGCTGAACACCGCTGGGTGACCCCAGAAACAAACTGTAGAAACATCGTTTTTTTCCATATGACCCATTACACACTTACATTATAGAACGATCCCTCACAACATCACACATATGAGTTGATACCTTGAAATATATCCGATATGCACATCGGTTTTTTATATCTTATGATATGGATCTCAGCTTTCGAGAAGACATGATGTACTTTGCCTCACTAATATTACTGCCACTTTTAGACCCTTGCTGCTTATGTGATGCACGTGCTGTGAATAAACTTAAATGATTTAGACCCACAGTCCCTGGGGCACTCTCTCCCTGGGCACAATATTTTCCCTAGTTTTCGCAAACACTTGACCGACCCCATTTGGTGAATATGGCGTAATTTCCCTGGGTACATTGTTTCCTCTTGCTTTCGGAAATACTCAACCGGCTTCGCTTGTTGAATATGGGGCACTTTACCTTCCCAATATGGTAGCCGGCTTTGATGATCGCCAAAACACGTAGCTCGTGTCACGTGGAAGCCGAAATTTGTTATTATTGATGCAATTTTTGTTTAGTCCCCTTGCTTTTCTAATTTATCAAATATATTGGGGGCGAGATATTGGGTTGTAAATTTGCTTACCCACACAGTTGATACTTTCATAAGTTGCCCATTCCAACATGGCTGTTGGTTTGCTCGCTCCTAAATCAATACGGAGTGTTGACTTGTTTGTACCATTATGACTTTAATGGACTGGTACTTCACTAGACATACGGCACTTAAATTGTGCTTCGTTCGTTTTCTATTTCATGTCAGTAATCACAAAACTTCTTATCATATGTTCCCCACATTGGAATGTTCGATACCGTTTACCCTTCCAAGATGGCAACTTGGTTTACATACAATTCTTAGCGATCACGCTATGACGTGAATCCCGGTAACGAGGCTCGAGACCCAGGTGTTTTGAGTTTACATGGGGTCAATTACTATTTAAACATACGAGCGCGAGTCCCGTATGTTACGGATTGCCAAAGGATTAGGTCCCGACCAGGATTTGGAATATGCGGAATCGGGTAGGTGCTGTAGGAACCTTGGATAGTGCCTTATTTTGTGAACGCTGGGATAACCGAACTTACTAATCTTTTTTAACAAACCTAAATCTCTACTGAGCTTAGATCTAAGGGCTGGTGGTAATTTGGTAACATGTCTTCATGTCAATATGACATTAACTAGATTCTTTATGCTAGCACTGGCACTTGCCTTCAATTATCACTTTCAAAACACCACGGATGGTAACACTTAGACCATCCCATCTTGGAATGGTAATCTGATTACAAATAGGCTGATCAGAAAATCTCTTTTGTTTCGTTAGGTTACCCTTTAATACTCTTTTTGATTCTTACTGTTTTTAAATATGGGTATACCTATATAGAAATTAATGAGTGAGTTTGTCGATTTAACTCAACACGCCCTGTTTTTCTTTTGGATTATTAGTTTACTGTGTTTTCACTTTTAGGCATTATAAAGACTCTGACTCCTATCCTTATCATTGGATAAACTTTTGATCTGGTGTTCTATTACTGATAAAAAGACGGGACCATCAATCGCAATTTGTCGGATTTAGACCGTTATCCTATTCATCACATTCTTTATATCATGAATGTAAGTACACATACCCCCAAGGGGTTTTTGTTGTCTCTTCTAGCCCCTTTGTACACTTGTACAGTTGAAAACGTCTCTTTAGGGGCTTACTTGGGACACTTGACTAGGAGTTATACGCTTGCTTATTCGCACTATTAAATCCTGTTTATGACCTCTTCGCTTTACACTTTTCTCCCTGTTTAACTTCTTCCGGTCAGGACTTAGGCTATCACAACACATGACGTACCCTTGGCATTCTGTTACTTATAATCACTAGGACATTCCGTTGAGTAATGCCCTCCCATTTTGACTTTTTCTAGTGATTTTGAATGACGTTCTAGAAATTTCAAGAAAGAATTACACAAACAGATGCATTGTCTCTTACGGTGGGTACATCCTTGGGTCTCCCCTTTCTCTTGCTGCTTCCTTTGAAACTGCATTGAGCCTGTTGATAATAAATTCTTAATCCTTTCTGACCCAATTAATTGTGGTCGATGCAAACTTGGCTGAGGAATGAGACTTGGTTTAAAGAAACCAGTTGCACTTCATTATTGTGCAGTCTTAAACTGTTATTTAACCAGAAACATGTTAGTGAGTTGATTACTTGTCCCTATCGAAAGCTATTGAACATGAATTAACAATAAGGGTTAATTGACTTACAATCCTGTTTTTAATTTGTTTATGTCCTCTATGTACTGTTAATAGTGTCTTTCTTTTTCTTCTTTTTTGTAATACGTTTTTGAATTTGTTTAATATCAATGATTATGTCTGTTGGATTTGTATATATTTGATGTGGGTATTCGTGGTATTTATACATTGTTTTATATATACACTTTGCAGCCCTGAAGAAGTCCCAAGTTGGACGAAACGCGTCGGCTGCTTTGGCTGTTCTTAAATGTCATTTTAACAAATGAATAATAAAGAAGATCAATTTGGAAAAGAAAATATCTCATGTACATGGACTAATTTGATACTATTTAAATTTGTGGATGTGGTGCGCCTTTTGCTGTTTATGTCACATGTTCTGGTCCTGTCCGGGAATTGCTGACTTTTGGCAAAAAGTTTCTACTACCTTGTCGTCTATTTTAGTACAGTCAGTTCATATCACCCTTTGCCTAATAATCTTTGGAATTGACATTGAAATCACTGGACATTCTAGAAGTTTTCGCTTTTTCGCAATTCTGTTGGCAAGACGAGAAATATGCAAAAAATGGATAGAGGCTTCCCCCCCCCACACATTCATAATGGCTTTCATCACTATACAAAACATCGATAATAGACTTAGCTAGACTGAAAAACAGCAAAAAGAAAGCAATCTGGGACTGTTTATTAAATTGGCATACAGTCCATACAACAACAGAGTAAATAACTCATTTTACTCATGTCATTGGTAAAGCTCTTTTCCCTCACTTCTTTTGTGTACAATGATTAGGCCCACGGAAAAAGCTCCTAGACCGGGATGGTCAGATTTCCCCCTCCGTATCTTTGGGTCAACAGATATGGGTGTTTGGAGGTGGGTTCTGTCCATTATTTTTCTGGTTTCTGATCTTATCAGAATAAGCAGGGAGCATGACCACCCTTTTATATACAATAAAAGGTTAGCAACAGGTTGGATGGGGATGTACCACTGGTAGGCCGGCAAAATAGTAATCTTTCTAGAGTTAAGAAACCTACCTCTCCATAGTGAGTAACAGTGGAGACCTGCAGATCACCAGTTTGCTGGGGTCAGAGGCTAATGAGGACAAAAACAAAAAATAAAATGCATGCAGTTCTTCATGGCTAATAATCTCTATTGTGCATGGAGTACCTGGTTGTGTATGTATTTGTGCAGGTTAATCCCCACAACGGGACGTCAACGCCTGCTGACGGTGTGTCTACTGTGCGCAGCTCCGCATTTTGTTGCCTGATCCTGTGGCGGTCATTTTTGTTGATTCTTCATACATTTTCTCTGAGTGACCCATGAGTAACCTGACACTCCTTCCTTTACATACACCTCTTGCACTGTGCCTTTCTGACCTCCTTGTCTTTGTGTGCTACTTTTTGCCTATTTTCTCACCCCTTCCGCCTGCTGCAGCCTCTGCGGCACCGCCCCACCGCCCCACCGAGTGCCCTGATTCTGCTAACCACATGCCTCCAAAATGCTCCTCCCTTCCCCCTCCACCCATTCTTAATGCAGCCAGCAGCTTGTCTGTGCCACTGTTGCGCCAACGCCGTGCCAAAGGCAGGACCGTCTGCGCCTGTAACGTGCACAGTGCACGACCCTCTGATCCTTGCATGACCCACGTCACACAACAGGCTCATGCTGCAGCCACCCCTCCAAGCAATGTCCACCAGACAAGCAACCGCCTGCTTTCAGGCAACCCCTAAGCGCACACACAACACCTTTGCATGCTGAGTGTGCAACTCCAACTGCCTACACAGCGCTGCCCCACCTACCAGACCCTGTCAGAACAACCAGGTCATATGCCTCCTACTCCACCCCCGCTCCGTCCACCAGCACGCCATTGGACTCTGTTACCTCCTCAACACAACAGCCCCACACATCACCTTCATGACAGTAACCTGGATAAAAGCATCCTCAGCACACAACTTCTTCATTGCCATCTCTGACGGATACAAGTTCACCCGCAGGGACGGCACCAACAATCCCGGCACATGACTTGCAATTTATTCACAAGTACACCCTCAGAGTCACAAATCCGGTTTCACACCAACCCCCTGGCAACCCTCAGAGTAACACTCATCTACAGATCTCCAGGCCTACATCCACAAATCCGCAAAGCCATCAACACCACCATCCATCATTGGTCCATCAACATTTGCATCCACGTCTCCGACAAGCAACACACTGCCCCACACCCCACAACCGATCCCACAAAGATGCTTGATGTAAGTCACCACAGACAAGCTGTGTGGGACACTCGAACCGGCACCAGACCATCTTCCACAGTAATCACACCACTGCAACCGTCATAATTGCCACCACCAACGACAACTTTGCCCTGCTCAACAATGTTGAGACCACCCCCCTTGACCTCTCAACGGCATTCTACACCATGTGCTACCACACTGTCAGCTCACACATCTCAAACACTGGTATCCAGAGGAGGGCCCAGGATTAAATCAACAAGTAGCTCACCAGCAAGGCCCAGGGAGTCGGCCTCCACCCTTCCGCATGTGGTACACTGGGGTCATCTGGCCCATGCCCCAGGGCTCATCTCTCAGCGTGACGATCTTCAATGTCTCCATGACCCCCCTCTCCACCATCACATGCGCACACGTCCTCATCATCATCTCGTATGCCATTGACACCCTCACCAAAGACCCAGCCATTGCCAGATCCAACCTTCAAGAAGGCATGAGATCCATTGACGAATGGTTGAACATCAGCCACCTGAGGCTGGACTTGGACAGGACTGAGGTCATCATCTGAGGATTGTCCCCTTACGGCTGGGTCAACTCCTTGTGTCCCACCGGTGTGGGCACCGCACCAGCACCCAGTGGCCATGCACACAAGCTGGTGTTCATCATGGACTTATCGCTCACAATTACCATGCAACTCAACACCATCTGTACCTCATGCTGCAACACTCTCCGCATGCTGCAAATGATCCACAGATAGATCCACTCCAAGGCAAGACAGACCGACCCCCAGGTCCACGACACCAGCCGGGTCAACTACAGCAACGCCCTCTACGGAGGGACAACAGCAAAACTGCAGGAAAACTTGTCCACATCAAGGGTGCATCCGCACACCACATCTTCAACATCCCCCGCCCCAGCCACATCACCGTCCACCTGAGATAGCTACAATGGCTCACTGTCTGCTGCAGGATCACCTTCAGACTCCTCACCCACACTCAGGAGGCAGTCCACAACCCCAGACCCAAAACCGACCTTGGTCGTCTGTCATCCAACACCCCGTTGGCCCAACTCTGTGCAGACAACCTTGCCCTAGCCACCATTCATCAGATCCACAGAACAACTGCATGCAGGAGATAGTTCTCCCACCTCGCCAAACAGACCTGGGACTCCCTCCCCGGGCACCTCCACATGACCCATGACCTCTACGCCTTCATGATACTCTTCCAAATTGGTCTGTCCGAGCAGTATTGCAAGCCCCCCCTCAGCAGCTTGAGGCCATCACGGGTGAGTATTGGGCTCCATGTGTATCTGATGATACATTGTGACCCATGTGTGTCCTCGACCGGACTCAGATCCCAGTGTATGGATGGCTGGAGTTAGTTCCACACTCAGGCATACTTTGACATATCCCCACACTTATGTTGTGGACTCATGCGAAATGACTTCAACATCAAATATAATTATTTTTTTTATTATAGGTCTGGGGCATGATTTGTGCAAGAAAAAGTTGCAATACAGGGACCATAGAATCCAAAGTTCCCAGGGGGACATGGGATCCTTGGCATTTGAAAGCAGCAGAGTCCAGACCACAGTATTTGGCATCATTGGTCAGACTGTGACCAGCAAGTCCATGTGGCAGAGAATGTCAGTCAATGAGGTGATGCTGTTGCACATGAAGGCCACATGCCAGGCCAGGTGACCTAGGAGATGTGGATGGGCCGCTGCCTCTCACGGTCTTTTCCGTGGACGACCCACCTTCCTCTGGGGACCCTCAGATGCAGGCCTTGACGATGCTTGGGACGCTCCATCAGACAAATCCTCCTCCTCCTCCCTCCCTGTGGCTGGTGGTGGTCTTTGCCTGGTGGCACAGGGAGGGTTGCCCATGTTGTCTGCGATCCGACAGAGAGAATGGCTTATGTCCTTGTGCACCTCCAGGAGCTCAGCCAGTCTTGCCTCCATCCGTCCTTGGTGTTCTTGTTGACTGCCATGTTGCTCGGCCTGCTGGTTCTTCATCTCTGTGATGGTCCCCTTTATCTCTGTGAGTGTCTTTACTACCTGGCTGATCTCCCTGGTGTCACGCTGGTATGCCTCCATGATGTTGTGTATGTGTGACATACCGGTCTCTTCAGCTGGCTGGTCAGGTTCTCGCCTCCGTCTGCCTCCACTCCCACCAACCCTGCCCACACGAGCCTGGGCTGCCGTTGTGGGCACATCGGGTCTACGGGACCCCTGAGGGATGGCAGTGGTGGTGTTGTCTGCCTCCTCCTGGTTGCCCGGCGAACCTTGTCACTCCTGGTCAGACTGGCTCAGTTGTTCACTGCGGGCAGGGCTCCTCGGTGTCTCCTGGGATGTGGCAGGAATGGGGGTGGTGGTTGGCACAGATGTTCCTGAACCAGGTGCTGCAGGAGCTTGGACAGCAGAGGGTCCAGGTCGGTCGGGGTCATCCGCGGAGTGTTGAGAGGTGTTGCTGCCGGTGGGATCAGGTTTCTCCAGAGCCTGGGACTGTGATTCTTCACCCCCATTGTTGGGGGGAGATTCATCACGTTGCCCTGTGTGTGAGAGACAGAAAATGTTAATGCTGTTTCATGCAACATCCATGTTTCATACACATTCTAGATGGCACTGTTCCTCCAGGTAGTTGTATGTGCCTAGCATTCTCCTCAATGTTCTCTTGTGGATGGGTATGTTGCGGGGGACAGATTGATATGTGTTCCTGAGTCTTTGACTTGTTGATGTTTGGCTTGGATGCTTCTTCGGCTATGTATTGGTCTTGTTGTGTTACATGTCCATTGTGACAGTGGGTAAATCCATTGCCTGTCCTGGGGGTGTCTGCTTGTGTAAGGGGTGTGTGTGACAGAGCCTGCTGGTGGGTGTAGTGTGATTTGGCAATGGGGCTCCCAGGTGATGTAGCTGTCCCCCCATGGAGCATGCTGCTATGACAGTCAGTGTGAGTTCCTGGCTTAGATATCTGACCTTGTTGTCTTGGTGTTTGTGTTTGCACTGGTCACAGGAGGGCCTTGTGCTGCCTACACCAGGGCCCAGTGTCAGCTATCTTGTCAGTACTTTCCCAGTCCCTGTGTATTGAGCATGGTGCATGGGTATGTACCTGGGCCATATGGGATGAGGGCAATTGTGTCTGATTTGGAGTTCAACAATGCATTTTGTGACACCCACCCTCCCAGCATACCAGACATCCATTCTTGGGTTAGTGCTTCGTGTAGCATGGGACATAGCATGGCCTTGCTTTCTCAATGGGGCATACACATGTTAGTGGCATTAGCGTTGTTTTTGACTATGGTTGTGGCCAGTGAGTGTTTGGGGGTAGTTGCGTGCGTTTTGTGTAGTTGGGGTGTGGATGCCATTACCCCCATGTTACATAAGTTGTTTGTGTACTCACCAGGCTCTGGAACTCCTTGTAGTCCATGTGTTCCCAACGGCGGAAGCAGGGCCATCACCTTCTCCTCCCAGGGATGGAAATGTACTGGTCTGCGGGGCCCACCACCTCCAGTGATGTTGCTCTGGGCGTAGTCGTCATTCATTTTTCGCTTGACTGCCCTCCGCAGATTGTACCACCTGGCTTGGCATTCAGTCCTGGTCCTTCTGATGGGTGCAACAGCATTCACCCTATCGACAATCCTCTGCCACAGGCATGATTTTTCAGCTATGCTGGTCTGTCTGACCAATGTTCCAAACAGCTGTGCTCGACTCTGATGACTTCATTGACAAGGATCTCCAGCTCCTCCCTTGTTAACTTTGTATTCTTGTCTGTGGGCATGGTGTGGGGTGAGGGTGTAGATGGTTGTGGGTGTGTGAGTCTGAATGTGAATTTGTGGGTCTGAATGTGAAGAGGGGGTATGTGTGAAGGAGGTTGTGTGAAGGTGTATATGTTAAGGTGGATGGGTGCAGTTGTTGGTGTGTGCTCTCTAGCTGCAGTGAGTCTGTTGCAAAGGCTCATGGTTTGTGTGTGGGCCCTTTTTATTGGTCCATTTGTGGGTGGGCCTCAGTTTGAATTTTTGGTGGGTGTGTTATAAGGGGTGGTTGTGAGTTTGGCCCGCTGTTTGCCTGTTTGGATGTGGTCAGGTCAGTCATTTCCATGTTTAGTGCACTGTAGACGTGTTTTGTGGTGTTGTGCGAGTCGAATAGACCCTCCTTGTGCTGTTTTACATTGCCTATGTACGGTGCATACATACGCGATGTTGTTGTGAGGTGCAAACATACGCGATGTTGGGGTACGCACCGAACATACGCGATGATGTTGTTGTAAGGTGCGTACATACGCGATGTTGGCGTACGCACCGTACATGCGCGATGTTGTTGTAAGGTGCATACATACGCGATGTTGGCGTAGCACCGTACATGTGCGATGTTGTTGTAAAGTGCATACATACGCGATGTTGTTGTAAGATGCGTACATACGTGATGTTAGGGTACGCACCGTACATACGCGATGTTGTTGTAAGGTGCGTACATATGCATGGGGGGCCTGTACGTCTCGCACCCCGGGAACTACTTTTCCCGGGATACGAGTCGTACAAAGTTTGCTTTGTAGCGGGTAAAGTCATTCCCCGTGTACGGGAAGTTTTCTATATGAATCCTAATTCGGAAAGGCAGTCCGGATCGTACTTGTACAGTCGGACTGTATTTTTAGGATTCGTACGGAAAAGTGTCCGGGTCCGTCTCGTACAACTTTTCCCGATCCAATTCGTACGATCGGGCCGATCGGTATGTATTTTTCCCGTACGAATCGTACTTCACGGGTGGGACGGGACTTGTACGATTCGTACAGGAAAAATTACGGATACGAGTCATACAGAAAAAAAAAAAATACAGGATCGGAATCGACCCCCAGATGTCGACTGTCCATATCCTAAGAAATTGAGATGGTCTACTGTTCCTTCACTGTCATGAGAATTTAAGTTTAAAATGTTCAAGGTCCCTGTTAAATTGCTTGATCAATACATTGTTGGGACTAATACTTGGGGATTCACCATTTAGATTGTGTAATTTATTCCTGCTGCGGTGTTGTCCCAAAAACTATTACTTGATTCATAGCTACTTGGATTTTTGAACTTCTCTATATGGATGCCTGCCACAAACAATTTCAAGCAGTTTCCAGCAGATCACATAGTTATTGAGTCATTGAAAAGATCCACTGGTTTGAAGGCAAGAGAAAACACAAATACTTCTTGGCCAGTCTCTCACAGTCTCCTGGAATTCTGGGATGGGTACCCCTGTCACTTCTTCATGAAGCAATAGCACAATGATTTTTACATTTGAAACAAAAAATGGCATGCACAAGGTCTTAAAGATGGCAATATTTTTGGAGAAACTTTGTATAGTTGTTAAGAAGCCAGCATCACAATTCCCACACGCCCATGCTTAGACTAGTCTCACATATCATTAAGCATTTAGGATTACTCACTTTTTCTTTAAGCATTTAACAGTCCGTTGCAACCCAGTCTCACACACAATTTAATTTACACTCATGTTGGTGAAAGAATTTTAGACATTTTACCTTTTGTCTAGAAGACTGATGTTCCTTAAGTTAGCCCTACACAGCGTAAAAAGCCTTTGGTTTGTTCTTGCAGTCTGATGTCACATCCAAGAGTTTGGGCATCAGGTCGGAAGGGTTTTGGCTAGTTTGCACTCTTGCTCTGTTACTCAATTCACAGTGCATCCCAGCATTCCAGATGCTCTACTGGGGGACTCCAGAAGTCTCCCAAGGGAAACTCAGGAATTGGTGAAAGGATCAGTAGCATGGTCCAACAAAGCTAAGGTAGAAATCTTCAGCGCTGGAGTGCTCGCTCTTTGTTCAACTAATATGCAGGTCCTTTTTTAAACTGCATGATGTTAGAAGCTGTCAGGCTATGCACCTCCAACCAACCCTAACCAAAATAATATCTGCGCAGTGGCTATGCTGACTTTAATCAATGTATGAGCCTTGATGGAGGTTGACCTTGAAGATATGTCTCCTCTGCAGTGTCAATGCTCCTGCTATTATTTGATGCTTCCTGAAGGGTCCTGTATCAGCACTGTAGGCCTACAAAGACTCTGTATAAATAGATCATTTAGATTATTAGGTTGAGGTGCTGGCTCTAGGAAGACCGAGAGCCTACTGTTTCAGCAGGCGTACTCATGGATTTCCTGCAGAGAACCCAACCCATACACTTAAATTACCTCTATGTCCCTCTTCCCAAGACCAAGGGACTAGGGAACATGGTAGAAGCCATCCAAAAACATTTTGGATGCAGCTCCTCCTTAACCGGTTAACTTTTGACTAATTTACCCTGGAAAATTGAAGCACACACGCATGTATCACCTTAGTATGAATGAACTATGTGTCCCATCATGTCCTTGATTGGCTGACAGGTTTGCTTCTGCATAGCATGTACAATGCCTCTCGTCAGACCTTCTCCTAAGCCATCCTGCCTTTTAGTTTGTTTGTTTCTCAGCACGCCTGCCTCTCAGGCCCTTTCCCCATCACTCGTCCAATCACTTTGCATCTTGTCTCACAGGGCAAAGATGAATGCCTCTCTAGGACGGGTGTGCTAATCTCTTCATTACTTTGATAAAGAGGTTTAACTTCTTTGCTTTTTTTAGGCGATAAGAGGCATCTTTTAATGAGCTCGTAAATCTTTTCCCAAAAAATCCTTTACAATGCTATTTTGCTTGTCTTCGTCTATCCAGAAGCAATGTTTGAAGGTGACGCTTGAGGGGTGATGTGAATGTAAATGGAGATTTTACTTCCACGTGTGCCACCATTTATATAGTTGTTGGAAATCTTAAAACTGATAGTGGTCCAATTTTATGAGCGTTTCTTATTTGCATAAATTATCCTTCCTTGACTATTTATAAGGCTATGTAATCGTGTATTTGTGTCACACCTGTGTGTGTTTATGGCTGTGTTTGCTTATTTTTTGATTTAAGTTCTTTATGTAGCGTTCACTGACTCTAAACATGAGGTGGAGCATGGCATGGAAATAATAGTGAACAAGCAAACAATATGACATAAGAATAGGAGTTCAGGAAATATAGGGGCATATTTACAAGGGAGCTTTTTCCGATGCTCCGGTAGTGGTAATGGTAATGGTAATGGTAAAAGTATTTCTAAAGTGCTAACATTCATCCCGAAGGATATCATGGCGCTAAGATTAGACAAAGTACAGAAAGCTGACAAGGATAAATAAGAGTTTTAATGAGTGTTAGGGAACAACATGGTTTTAAGTTTTTTTCTAAAGGTGAGGTAGTCGTCAGTGAGTCTTAAGTCTGTTGATAGATTGTTCCACAGGTTTGCGGCTAAATGTGAGAAGGCACGGCCTCCCGTCCTAACCTTCTTTATACGGGTGGTGGCCGCTCTTGCGGTGAATTGAGATCTGAGATTTCTATTTGGTACATAGAAATTGATTCTATTTTTTAGGATAGTCGGGCCAGTATCGTGCAGTACTCTGTGAGTGATGCACAGCATTTTGAAAGCGGTCCTTTCTCTTCATTGGCAGCCAGTGTAAGGCTCTCAAGCAGCTTGTAGCGGAGTCATATTTTCTTTTGTTACATACGGCTTTTGCTGCCGTATTCTGAACAAGCTGTAACTTTGAAAATAGGTAGTCCGCCATGCCGACGAATAGGGACTTTCCGTAATCAAGTCTACTAATTAATAGTGACTGGACTAGGATCTTTCTACATTCCAAGGGAATCCAGGGAAATACTCTTCGTAGCATTTTCAAAAGTGCGAAGCCTTTACCACAAGTGATTGTTACGTGGTCTTTCATTGACAATGCATTGTCAATGTGGACTCCCAGATTCCTCGCCGTCTGAGTTGGTTTGGGGGGTGTGCCAAGACTATTGGGCCACCAAGTGTCATCCCAAAGCTGTTGGGAACTGCCGAACAATAGAATCTCCGATTTATCGGCATTTAATTTCAGGCAATGATTATGCATCCAACTAGATAGTTCAGAGAGGCAGTTGAGCAATCTGTTTTTAGAGCCTTCTTCACCATTTAATGCGATCATAAGTTGCGTATCATCTGCATATGAGCAGATGTTGACGCCCCACTTCTTCCCGATAGCGGCTAACGAGGAGACGTAAACATTAACTAGTGTTGGGCTTAATGATGCCCCCTGTGGTACACCGTACTTGATCTTTCGAGGAATGGAGGTATAGCTGCCTAGTCGAACAGATTGCAATCTGTCGAGTAGAAAGGAATTCAACCTCCTTTTCATCGAACATCTCATGGATTTGATCTCCTCAAACAACGGGCGGCAAATTACCCAAATATTCCTAGGCAACTTCAATCTCCATTGGAATGACATTAATGACTCAGGGGTCAACAGTTTCAAAAACTTCCTGGATGATCTAGCCTTCACCCAATCCTGCAGTAGTCCTACTCACATTAAAGGATCAACCCTTGATCTCATTATCTCCAAAGCTGACGTCATCCAGGTGGACTCGATCCACCCATGCGACTGGTCCGACCATCACATTATTGCCTTTCACATCAAAGAAACCTTTAAACTCAACTCATCGCAACCCACAAAACCAAAGATCTGGAAACGAGACTGGAAAAAAATCAACCCCAACTCACTACCCGCCTCCAGCTATAACCTGCTCCAGCCCCCTGTAAACACCTCTGACGTCCATGTTCTCACGAATCACTATCTCGACGCCATGACCTCGATAATAAATGAGGCCGCCCCACTGCAACTTAAGAGAGCTCCCATTAAAGATTCCAAGCCCTGGTACAACGCTCTACTTAATGAAGATCGAAGAGCCCTCAGATCCTCAGAACGCAACTGGAGAGCAGTCCCATCGGCTCTCCACTTCTTAGGAAAAAGAGAAATGCATACTACAAAAAAATTAAACGCACTAAAGCTGACTTCTTCAGACACCAACTTGACCAAGCTAAAAACCGGCCAAAAAAGCTCTTCGAACTTGTCAAAAATCAATCCAAGGAAGCTCCCCAACAGGCCCGAGACCTAGATCGCCCACAACCTAACTGTCAAGAATTCTCCACCTTCTTCAATCTGAAGACCGACAACCTCATAAAGGACCTCCTTAATGACAGCCCACCACACACTGCTCCCCATACGGTTATCACCCCGTTATTTACACCCATCCCATGCCTTTCCCCCCCTAAGGCCTGCCCCAAAAACAAGGCAGCATGGTCTTCCTTTGAGACGTACACTGAAGACGACCTAGGCAAGATCCTCAACAACCTGAAACCGGCCAATCATTTCACTGACCCCCTCCCGGCTAATGCAGTCAAAGCCCTTTCACCGTGGCTCCTTCCACTCTGGACCAAAATCATTAACAGCTCACTCCAACAAGGCTGCATCCCGGACTCCCTCAAAGTAGGCCAAGTCTCACCTATCCTAAAGAAACTCACTGCGGACCCCTCTGACCTCAACAACTACCGTCCCATTTCCAATATCCCCACTTTGGCCAAATTGCTAGAAAAATGTGTAAACGGGCAACTGACCAATCACATGGATCACTTCAACCTACTAAATAAACACCAATCAGGCTTCAGAGCGGGTCACAGCACTGAATCGGCCATGACACACATTCTTGATGATGCGCTACAAATCCTTGACCAGAATGGTTCGTGCTTACTCATCTTACTAGACCTCTCATCAGCCTTTGATACGGTCAAACACCAGAAACTATTAGATCTCCTGGAGCATAGGATGGGTCTGTCTGGCACAGTGCTAAAATGGTTTACATCCTTCCTGAATAACCGTTCACAAAAATTCAAGGTCAACAATGCGCTCTCCAATGCCTCCCCTGTATCTCTTGGGGTGCCGCAAGGGTCCGCACTCTCACCGTCCTTATTCAACCTGTTCATGGAACCGCTCACTGAAATCCTGCAAACATCCAATGTTCAATTTCATATGTATGCAGACGACACACAACTATACCTCAAGATCAATTCCATAGAGGACATTAATTTGCTCAACTCCACACTCATGATCACCCAGTCTTGGTTATCAGAAAATCACCTCAAACTCAACGCATTAAAAACAGAATTCCTCCTCATAGCACCACCGGCCAAGATCCCTCTAATGCATGACCTGATCAAACAACTCTCCGCGTTCAACGTACAACCAACTATCGTGGATTCTGCAAAATCTTTGGGGATCACTCTCGACAACAATCTCATGATGCAAAAACACATCAGTAACGCCACAAAGAGAGCTAATTTCCAGATAAGTACCCTAAGGAAGCTGAAACCCTTCCTGCCAATCGAGGACCTCAAGTTGGCAGTACAAGCCCTAGTTCTCCCTTGTGTGGATTACGGAAGCGTCTCCCTGTGTGGGCTACCAAAAGCCGCAACAGCGCCCTTAAGAGCGTCTATCAACGCTGCGGCAAGACTCATCACTGGCTCGAAAAGAACTGCACACATTACCCCTGACTTAAAATCCTTGAATTGGCTTCCATTTGAAGCTAGAATCCACCTAAAAGTGGCGTGCATGACTCATAAAGCCTTACACCACAACTCTCCCAGCTACCTCGCGCAGAAACTGACAATCTCTGGTGGTCTACGGACTTCCAGGAGTGCCGAAAACCTTTTACTGAAACCTCAAAGGTTCAACAAAAAGAAAACATATAATCGATCCTTCTCTGGGATGGCGCCCAAAATTTGGAACACTCTTCCCCCCGAAACCAGACGGAATGCCTCCTCCGCCGCTTTCAAAAAAGAAGTCAAAGCGCTTCTCATGGCAAAATTTACTTGAGCTCTTTCCCTTCAGAACTGAGTTCGCTAGTTCCTGTCTTATGTGACAGCACCATGTTGTAATCCCTCTATACCACTATATTTGCCCTCATCATGGTTTTTATATGTTTGTTCACTTGCTTATCTCTGTTTTTTGTTCCTCTTATAGGCTGCTGTTATGTAAAGCGCTCTGATATCCGCAAGGATCTTGTTTGCGCTCTATAAAACTTTCTAAATAAATAAATAAATAAACCAGGTCAGGGCTTTTCCCTGTATTCCTTTTGCAGCTAACATTCTTAGTAGGAGGTTGTGGGATACGGTATCAAAAGCCGCTGATAAGTCTAACAATATCAGGGCCACCGTTTTACCCATATCCACCTGGTTTCTGATGTCATCCAGTACTGCCAGAAGGGTTGTCTCAGTACTATTGTTAGACCTGAAGCCCGTCTGTGAAACATCAAGCAAGTTATTAGTTTCCAGAAAATTTGACAGTTGCTTGTTCACCAGTTTCTCCAACACCTTTGAGAGGTATGGCAACTGTGAGATGGGCCGGTAGTTAGCTGGATTATTTATGTCCGCACCTGCTTTTTTTAATAAGGGAGTCACTACTGCTGTTTTCCAAGTAGTTGGGAATTCCGCATGGTCTAGAGACTTGTTTAAAACTTGCGTCACTATTGGTGCTGTGCCCATCTCCATATTGACAAGGCAGCGCTAAGCCACTTTGCGTGGCTTAACGCCATCTTCTAAATACGCTTCTCCTCGATGCAGTTTTCTGTGGCAAAGGGGCGTGCAAGGGGTGTTGCTGTGAGCGTTCCCACGCAGCACCCATTGCTTTTTGACACTGTCCCAGATTTACAAGGATCTGTAAATCCGAGGCAGCTGCAAAAACTAACGCCTTTCATGAGGAGGTGTTAATGTGGCGCAATGAGGAGAAATACTGTTATTTCTCTTTGCTTTTTTCTTTTTCTATGTGTCTTGAATTCTGCAGTACATTTAGGGCCTTATTACCACTTTGGCGGTGCAGCACCGGGTCTGCCCCGCTGCCGCACTTCTAAACCTATGGTCTGGCCACCCGCCAGATTAGGAGTTTCCTCCTGTTTGGGGGACTTTTTTTTTGGGCGTTCCCATGGCGGTGCCCTGAAAATGGGCACCGCAATGTGAACGCCAAAAACAGTTCTTGCACGGCATGGACTGTAAAGTCCAATCCATGTAGGAACTGGGGCGCATGCATACAGGGTGCACATGTCATGCCCCCCTGCATGCATCCCTATATGGAAGAGCAAATTTGGGCACTGCAGAGCCCCCTTTGTTTCCTCTCCACCGCGGTATTCTAGGAGGAACCTCCATGACACCGATGGCGGAGAGGATACTCATAACATGCTTGGTGGGACCGTGGTGGTCCAGCTAAGCATACTGCGTCCTCCTGACCACCACAACACTGCCAAGGAACAGGGGTTCCCTGGCAGCTGTGTTGGGGCTATCGCAGTCTGACAGCCCTAATCGTAATAGGGCGGTCGGGAGAGTGTCACCACTGCACTCTCATGAGCCTGGCGGTCCGTGAACCGGCAGACTCATAATAGAGCTCAAAGAAGGAGCAAAATGCCATTAATTAATATTTTTCAGCAGAAAGGTGCCCCTTCCGCCACAAACACAATAATTCCTGCAACGCAGGCACGCTTGCACCAGGGTGAAAGTTTGCCTGCACTGGTGCTAGACAGCTTTTTTAGCGCAGGAGAGAGCACGGGGGTGCGCCATATTCTAGTAAATATGACGCATACCTGCATTTTATAAATTGATTGCAGCGCCGTGCTGCACCATTTCATTGTAAATATCCCTTTGGTGTCTTTGCAGTGCAGATCTGTGGTGTTCAGATACAATAGATAAGGATGAAATATAAAGGATCTTTCGGGGTTTTATCGATTACTCCTTGAAGCAGAATCAAAAGTTGGAAATCCAAAGATGGCTTACATCGAGAGAAATACTATGTGCTGTTGAAGGAATAATGCATGATCTTCCTTTATGAGGAACTTTTTAAAACTAATCTGCATTGTGGTCTGTCCGACTTTAATAAATGTTTTCACATACAACATGTCAAAACCAGTTTTCCTAAGCTTTGTAGTAAAAATATTATTAAACCACTGTGCCAAGGACAATGGAAGACATATCCACAATAATACTGATCTACCTGTCTTGAGGCCAAAGTATTCATGTTAATCATACCCCTCATAAAATATTATTTCAACTGAATTGTTTGTGAGGCAGTGATAAACCAGTCATGTTCACAAACTCGAAAAATCTGTCACTTTCGCAAAACCTCTTCTGTGCAAAACATGTACACTGAAACCAAACGTTTTGTGGAAGATTTTTGGGTACGAACCTCTTGGTGGTCCAATTCTCTCATGAAAATTAGATTTTGCAATATTTGTTTCTCCTGCAAAATCTGACCTTGCAGGATGAATCCACTGCTACTATTTTAATCTTTAACAACTTTAGGAAGTTGGTGAAGTTGTAAAGAAACATCAAGATTTTGTTGAAATTCAACTTTATATATTTCTAACACAAATTAGGAAAGCTATTATAGCCTTAGAGCGGGCTCTACTGGCCATTAATGGCCGCTCCCTTGTTAAAGGCCCAAGCCGAAGCCGAGGGCCTTTAATGGCCGGGAGAGCCCGCTCGGAGGGCTATAAGGCTATTAGAACATTTTGCCCTAGAGGGCAGAATGTTCTAACTGGTAAAAACAAAAGCCTCTCTGAGCCCGAGGGGTTTTAAATCCCCTCAGGCCCGAGAGGTCTTTGTTCACAGCAACAGCTGTGAATGTAAAACAACAATAGAATGTTGTTCTGCGGGCTTTTACTGGCCCGTAGAATCCCAGAGCCCTCCATTGCCTGCAATGGAGTGCTCAACATTCTAATGTTCTAATACAGCTTCAAGCTTGCTGCTATTATTCAGGAGTGTTCTCCACATTCATATATCCAAATCAGATATGGACTTGCAGGACAGTTCTCATGGTCATTTAAGAGAAAGATAGGGGTAACACAAGCAGCTTTCTCCGATTCCTACTTTTCAAAATATTTTATCAATGATCTCGACAAAGCCCTGATTATGAGCAAAGATCTTCCAAAAAAAACAAACTCAAACCTTGCTACATTTATATTTAGTTATCTCATTTGAGATTGCTCATTCATCTGTTGTCCTCCAGAAATAGATGATCAATGCAACACAGCAGTAGAAAAAGAATTGAATAATTATAAAGCAATCAAAGTCCAAGTTAACCGAAGTAAGCTTTCCAAGTTTTGGGGAGCTTGACAACTAAGACATCTCCCAGCAACTACACAATCTTACAGCAACTCACAATTGACTATGGACAAGAACTCTGGTCAGCCCATAGCTTTAACCAATAAGCATTATAATGTGGACAAGGCTTTTATATCGACTCCATACAATGGAGTGAATAGTTATAGGGGAGTATTGAACACACTGCAAAAATAAATTTTAGGCGCAAAAAGACCTGCCTCTAAATCAAAGAAATAGATTGATGCCTGCTGGCAAGAGTTGATAATGGACAAATTGCTCACTTCGGCATTTTACAATAGCTGCCAAAACATATTGCACATCCCAGAGGAAATATCATGGTACAAGAGATGTACCATTTCACTGATGACAGTCAAATTCTTGTTGCAAGGAAAGATTATTTTTTATGGTTGATCTTTATTCTTATTTTCTTAATGGTACAGAAGGACAAAAGAGAAAGAAAGAGTATAGTCCTGATGACATACATGATGTAACACCACAAGTGCCATTCAAAGACCTATTATGAGGCCTGTCAATGACGGACAACGAAAAAATAACCCAACAATCCAGATTCTCTCCTCCATTTCTGACCCAACTACATGGTTAGCCTATTCCTCCATCATTATGAAGGTTATTGCACACTGCGGAAGACATAATATCTCAATACTAAAATGGAAACCCATGAAGATCTAGCTCCATAATACATGTGCAGTGCTCCACTATCCTTTTGTTAACAGAAATGCTCATTAGGATGTTCATTAAAATTTTCCTCTAATATGGTTTATTGTCAGATATAGGGTTGATGGAGCTGAGAAATGGTTCCTAGTCGAGCATTGCTGTGGGTCCAGCTGTGCCACCCATCAGGCGAGAATTTGTGTCTGACTCTGCCTTAGCGAGTTTATGTACATCCGTTTTCCAGCGCCCCAAGTCTGTGGCTACTGACAACCTTCAATTCATGGCTATTTTGGATTTAGAAAGGGTCAAGGCCAGATCTATGAACTTAGTAGTAGTTCTGCTGAAATTAGCTCTGTCCCAACAGGCCGATTTTTAGTGAGCCTAATGCTCTTTTCCCAGAACACTCAGAAAGGTTGTTAGGGATCTCCTCCCACCAGTACCCAATGAAAAGTTTGCAAGAGAAAATGACCATTTCTAAAAAAAAAAAAAAAAAAAATAAGATATAACTGCTAAATTATAGAAATATCCTCTATGGAGATATTGGAGCTTGTTGTAATTTACTTGTATTCTGTTGTGCACAGCCAATGTCAGTGGTCGTCCTGGTGACAGAATGTGGGTCTCATGGTTCTATGATGAGACTGGCATTCTGACTGAGGAGACGTTGGAGAGCTGACCTGTTGGCTGAACCTGTCGGTGGTTGAAGATAATAAAGTCTTCCTCTGGATTACAACTCTTTTGTGGATTTATTACTGGCGACGAGTTGCTTGATTGGGGACAAGCAACAACCACCGATTCCCCTGCGAACCTACACTGGATGGATTAATGACTTGGACTAATCTATGCATTCAAGGGATTAGCATAGTACTCGTTTTTGGATTTACAGACCTACGACTCATCGGATTTACAGACCTACGACGAAGCTTCGGCGAAATTTGGATGACAATTGGATTGGATTGGAAAAGGACTTTACTCGACAAGTAAACGGTTGTTTACTTACTCATTTCAAACGCTTTGAAACGCCTCACGAGATCACCAACGCGCGCTGCAGACTCCTTAGCAACCATTCTTCTCACGGGTCTCGTCCTTGGATCTCTAAATCACGTTAGAGTTCTGACGTCGTGACGCTTACGCTCATGTTACGCGGCGTGTAGCGTCATTGAGCGTGGTGGCCATCTTGGATTGGGCTATTCATTACTCCTCGCGTTTTGCCGTTTTAAGAGAATTCTCCTCATTCACACTAATACCGGCATTTGGATAGTGGGGAAACTTTAAGGTGAGAGGGTTGCTTTGAGTTTTGGGTATTTTTAATTATTTTGGACATTATTTGAAATATGGCCACTTCCACCAGCATGTCTCAGCCCCCAGCATTTTTATCCGAGAAGGGTGAACCCCTTCTTCCTTGGAAAAGGTGGAGAAACTTATTTGATTCTTATCTGGTGGCAATTGGGGGTGAAAAATTCTCTGCTGTACGGAAACAAGCCATATTATTGCATAATCTTGGAGTTGAAGGCAGGAACACTTATGACAGCATGGATCCCCTAACTATTGGTAGTGGAGATGGAGAACCATCAGATGTCTATGAGATGTCCATGACAATGTTAGAACAATATTTTGGACCGTGTATAAACGTTGTTTTTGAACGTCATAGATTTTTCACAAGGGTTCAGGGTCCTGCAGAACGCGTTGGAACTTACGTTGCTTCCTTAAAAACATTAGCACGCACCTGTGACTTTGGTGAATTGTCGGATTCCTTAGTAAGGAATCAACTTGTACGGTGCACAAATAGTTCAAGAGTACAAGGGAAGTTACTGTCGAAAAATCCCTCATTGTCTGAAGCAATCGCTATTGTGGAAGGTGTTGAGAACACTTCCTCTTGGGTGAAAGAAATCAGGAAAGACAAGGAGGATGGTAACCAAACTCATAATGAACATACCAAGAAAGGACAGGGTAGTGTCCACTCCATGTCAGAGTGTGACGATGAGACTGATTTTTCTGAGGGGATTGCTAAAGTGTCGTTGGGATCGAAGAATAAGAATACCTTGAGGAACACTCAGTCACATACCGTAACTGGTAGAGACAAAGATATCCAACAGAGAAATGAGCGTGATCCTCGACAACAGCGTGTTTTTGATAGGGAGAAGATCAGCAATGATGTTAGGAGAGTACGCTGTTATAGATGTGGAAGCTTTTCACATTCCTCAAGTTTTCCTAACTGTTAAGCCAGAGACTCGATATGTTTAAATTGTGGTATCAAGGGACATTATGCCCGGGTTTGTAAATCCTCGAAGAAAAGTCACAATGTAGATAACCCTTCTGACATGATTCGTACTTTAGTCATATCCAATATTTCAGAAGTGGAAGACAAGGTGGACTCTGAAAAGGTCACCATGCCTTTTTGTGACATTTCTGTTGATGATAACAGTTTCACTGTCATGGCTGACTCTGGCTCTCCTTTCACACTGATTGGAAACAAGATTTGGGATGAAATGGTTGGGTTGGAGAGTGTGATGTTACAGCCTCCGGATATTGCTCCTTTTAGTTATGGAGGTTCCCGTGTGGACATTGTTGGATATGTTACTGCTAAGATTGGATTTAAACAGAGAGTAATAACGGGCAAAGTTTATATTGCTGTAAGGGGTGACAATCTTCTGGGGTGGAGACATCAACGTGATTTGGGTATAATTTTAAATCCCAATGCCACTGACCCGAGGGATCAAGTCATGTTGATGGATGAGATGTGTGAGAGGTTGAGTGGAAAGATTTCAAAGATTGACGACGTGGATAGTAATGAGAAGTATGTCAAGGACTTACCGGAAGTGTTTTCGGATACTCTGGGTTGTTTAAAAGGTTTTGAACATCGGATTATTTTGAAGAATTCGGCTAAGCCTTGTGTACATAAGGTGCGCAGAGTGCCAAATTTGATGATGGAACCTTTGAAGTTGGAACTGAGGAGATTGCTGGATTTGAAGGTGATTGAGGAGATTGAGGCATCAGAGAGGCTGGCCCCAGTGGTTTTAGCACCCAAGGATGGTGGGTCGGCTGTGAGGATGTGTGTGGACTTGCGCGGATTGAATGAATGGATCTGGGTAGATCGGCAACCTCTTCCTAACATTTCTGAATGCATCAGTTTGTTGAAGGGGGCCAAGGTTTTTAGCGTGTTGGACTTGTCCTCCGCGTATCATCAAGTTAAACTTCACAAGGATTCCAGGCATCTAACGTCTTTTGTTACTCCTTTGGGGGCATACCAATTTTTGAGAATGCCTTTTGGGTTGGCTTCGGCGGCGGCTTGTTTCCAAAGGATAATGAAGATGGTACTTGGAGATCTTCCCAACGTCTTGTTCTTCCAAGATGATATCTTAGCTTATGGGAGGTGTGAGAGTGAGCATGAAGAGGTTTTGAGATCTGTGTTGTGCAAATTGAGGGAAAGAGGGCTCACCCTCAAGAGAGACAAGTGTAGACTAGGGTTGAATTCTGTGACTTATCTGGGACACGTTATTTCTGGAGAGGGTATACAACCCAAACTCAAATTAGCAGAGAGTATTGTGAAGGCTCCTGCACCGCAGGATAAGGAACAGGTTAGGTCCTTTCTGGGTATGGCCGAGTTTTACTCTAAATTTGTGAGGGGATTTGCTAGTGTGGTTGAACCAATTAGAGTTTTACTAAGGAAAGGGGTGCATTTTGCTTGGACACCTGAGTGTGAAAGAGCTTTTGAGTTGGTCAAGTCTGAGATTGGGAAGATGCCCACATTGGGTCATTTTGATGCGAAATTAAGAACTATTCTTACGACTGATGCGAGTCTCAAGGGATTGGGGGCAGTACTTTCGCAGGTTGAGGATGGAGAAGAGAAGGTTGTGGCATTTGCCTCCAGGGCTCTTAGAGATGCGGAGGCTAACTATTCTTGTATTGAGAGAGAGGCGTTGAGTGTGTTTTGGGCTATACATCATTTTAAGTTTTATTTGTGGGGGATTCCTTTTGAGGTAAAGTCTGATCATCGCCCCTTGTTCAAATGTTCTCGAGTCGTCACAGCGACCATTTGACTCCTAGGCTTAAGAGATGGAGTGAAGGGCTACAAGAATTTAATTTTCGTGTGCACTACATTTCTGGCATGAATAACAAGTCAGCTGATTGTTTGTCTAGGTTACCGGCAAATGGTGAAGATCTGAATGAAGAGTCTGTGAATGTGTGTTGGGTGATGGAAGATCCGCTCTCAGAGGAAGAGTGGTTGGCCGGTGTTGCTAAGGATGAGGCATTTATTTCCCTGAGAGAGATCATAGCTAAAGGCTGGCCAAGCTACAGGGATCTTGATCCTGTTGTGGAACCATATTGGTGTGTAAGGGATGATTTGACTTTTTGTGGAGGTAAATTGATGAGGGGAGATAGCATGGTTCCGCCTGGTATTCTTAGGGATAAGGTGGTTAATCTGGCCCATGAGGGACATCTTGGAAGAAGTCTCACAAAAGCACGTGTCAGGGAGAGGTACTGGTGGCCAGGAATGGATCGAATGATAGAGTCTGTAGTTAAAGATTGCCGCTTATGTGCCATCAATGACAAGTCTCATGTGACTAATCAGGTTCCTCTTTCACCTGTGGATGTGCCAGATGCAGTTTGGACTAAGTTGGGGTTGGACATCATGGGTCCGTTGGAGTTGATGCCTTTTCATGAGAGGTTTGTTGTACTTTTAGTGGATTACACTTCAAAGTGGGTGATTACCAAGTGTATGGGTACGGTCAATTCTAAGTCAATAATTGAGTTTCTTAAAGATGTTTTTATTTCTGAAGGGGTGCCCAAGTTTCTGGTCACCGACAATGGTGTGCAGTTCGTCTCCCAGGAGATGCAGGATTTTCTTGAGGGTCTTGGGATAGTTCATCAGAAGACTGCATTATATTCTCCTCAAGCCAATGGTCTCACGGAGAGAATGAACAGAGTTGTAAAGAGTTGTGCTCAAAGGGCGCTTGATTCAAAAGTCTCTTTGAGTGAAATACTGAGGGAAACTTGGTGGGCACATCGAACAGTTCCCAATGCGATTTCTCAGAAGTCTCCTTTTGAAGCCCTAAGGGGGAGATTGGCTGTTTCAAAATTGAACCCGGTTTGGCTTCCTAAGTGGGTGAGCAAGGGTGTGTGTGAGGAGGAGAGGAAAACTAGACTTTCTGAGTATCAGAAGAGATACAAAGCGCGTTATGATGACAAGAAGTCTGTGAAGAAGAGGTTGTGGAATGTAGGAGATAGAGTTTGGGTGAAGAGGGTGAAGCGTTGTCATAAAGGGGTGTCCAATCTTTTAGGCCCTTTTGTCATCATTACTATAAAAAGGAACGTTGTGACCTTGGACAATGGCTGTACTTGGAGTATGTCTAGGTTGGTTAAGTCTGATGGCATAGATCCAGGTGCAGCCAGTGTTCATGGTTATGTTCCGAAAGAGAGGAATGGGGGTTTTGTGAGTTTGAATAGACGGAGGCACATGCCTTCGAAGTTTAAAGATTATATTTTGTATTAGTGTTTTTTTTAGTTTCGAGCATTCTTGAATTTGAGATTATTTGTGTATATGCTAGAGATATTGTTTTTCTTTCTTTTTATTTTCTGGGGTGTGGTGAGTTCTTTTAGTTGTTTGTAAAGGGGATGTGTTGTAATTTACTTGTATTCTGTTGTGCACAGCCAATGTCAGTGGTCGTCCTGGTGACAGAATGTGGGTCTCATGGTTCTATGATGAGACTGGCATTCTGACTGAGGAGACGTTGGAGAGCTGACCTGTTGGCTGAACCTGTCGGTGGTTGAAGATAATAAAGTCTTCCTTTGGATTACAACTCTTTTGTGGATTTATTAGAGCTGCATTGGTGTATCCAGCCCAGCCTATTGAGCGCTGAAATTAACAATAGAAATTTACACTTGTAGGAGCTAATTCATTTGTCTTTGAGAAGAAAATAGGCTTTGATGACAAGTTTAAATGCAGCAGCTTTTAACATGAAATTTACAACATGTTGACGTAGATAAGAAAGTTCTCAAGAGTGAGATAAAAGTGATAAGGTGTTAACAGGACATAATTTATTCATTTTTTGCTTGTTTTTGTATTTGTAGCACTTTTGACAGAATTGTGTTGTGGTGGGTCAGGTATTGCATATCCACATTTGTAATTCAGATGGTTCTGTAGAGGGAGGTTGAGCTTTACTGGCTTTTGTATTCTGGTCAGTGGTTGAAATTGCACATGGGGACTTGGGATCATGATGTGGTAAGAGCCACAGTCCATGCCACAAGTTGGAATAGACCGTACCGGCTCTGCGAGTCTGCCAATGGAGCCTATCACTTGTGGACAGAGGGGCTAAGTTATCAGCAGCTTCTGAATGAGTGGTACATGAGCCTTACATGCTTAACTGACACTTAAAGAAATTATGCGATGCATAAAGGTTAGGGCACAGGGGCTACTCATGGTCAACGTGATGTGTTGGAGGTGCAATCCGGGTGTGATTTGGCAGCACCTATGAGCCAGCTCCTCACAGTCCTGCAGACTATTGTCCTGGACTCCACCTGCAAGAACTACAAATAGGGCCTTTTTAACGATTATTTTAAATTTGCAAGACAAGTTGCAGGTACACACGAAGTTACTACAGTCATTATGCGATGGTACACATTTCTTAGGTTCACCTTGTACCAAATGCAGATCAGGATACTAATGAACTAGTTCTCAAGGCACAATACATGTTTGGTATGTGTTTGTAGCGAGTCACATATTCACAAGGAAGCCTAGAAGAGAGAAAGTGCCTCGAGCTGGCCAGATGCAGGAGGAGGAGATCAGAGAGAAGAGATGGGTAGACAGACTACAGCTACAGGAGATCAAATGATGTTTTTGTTTCAAACAGATGTGTTTTTAACGCTTTCTTAAAGAGTGCCTGACATTACCGGAAGTGAGGAGGCGAATGGAAGCAATTCCAGATGTTGGCCTCTCAAAATATTAACAGCTTCTCCACTTCTCTCCGCTCTTTGTTTTTTAATGAGCATCAGCTGAGCCCCACACATTTCTATTCCCAGAAAAAACAGTTTTGGGATTTGAAGGTGCACAATGGCGGAGGAGGCCCAGTGCCAGCCAGTAAAGCCTTGCAACGGATGCTCAAGCATTCTGGGAAGCACAACTGGAATGACCCATGAAAATGTGTCATATAGTCCTGTGTCAATATTGAAATGTCCTGTACCTATTCGGGCATCATTTCCAGTACCACTTTATACCTGATAGTCTTGACACTTGATGAACATTATGTCTCAATTGAATTTAAAAGTCTTGGCATTTCAGAGGGCAATTAATTCTGCACTTCACCACTTTTCTGATGGTTATCATTTCGCTAGGCACAATATTTTGCTGGTCAATACACCCTCCATTAAATGTATTTTTCTAGACTATTATATCTTCTGAAAGATTATTTCTGATGTGCTCCTATCAGGACTGCCACTCACAATATTTCTGATCCACATTTTTTCCAAATTTGTGACGGCCATTACATCCCAGTGTGACCAACAAAGGGCAGGATTGTTTGGAGGATCATGAGTATTTTTTTGTAAAGACCAAAGTGTGGGCCCTCCCTTACAGTAGTTTCTGCACAAATACAGTGGGCCTTAAGAAATGTAGGATTCCCTAGAATATGGTAATTGTCTTCCTTTTATGACCGTCCTCTAAAGCTGTATGTGTGTTTAGGATTAAAAAAAGGACACAGGCCCCTCACCCTTCCTGTGGGCATGCTGCATCACTGGATCACTCCTCATTTCAACATACTGGTGCTGGCAGGCTCACCACAAACTCTTTATTTGTGAATTTCCTGATATTGAGGACCTAAATCCGTAGTGAAGAGGATGCTATCACATATATATAGTACTTTTCACCTACCTCAATCACAAACATAATTGAGAGTAGTCCATTAGAAGTATTGTAAGATTTGTAGAAAGTATGATTATTTCCTGATGAATGCTCCCTGCCTTCAGACACGTACATTAGGGCAGAAACATGTTTTTTTGTTGTTTTTTTTTATGTCCTCATTCGCCATCAGATATCCCCAGAGCAATTAAGATTCCTCCGTGGCCCTCCTCTTGATTGGCACCGACTGAAGCGCTCTGTATCTAGATGGATGCACTTTACACAAAGCCTCTCTTTCCCATTTTCGGTCTGTTCTGATCCACTCTCTGAGCGCCCTACAGAATAACCAGAGGGATAAAGTATTGCAGTGTAGAGGCATAATCATTGGACATTTTTCCACTGTTATTAAAGGGTAATCAACCATTCTGCACACAGTAACCAAAAATCTTTTTGCTTGCTCTTCTTCTTTAGTAAGTCTCTGTCCAGTTTCATTGTATATTTAATAGAGGTTATCCAATCTATTAGCGACTGAGATAATGTTTAAAATAAGATCTGATGTCTCTTCAATAACAGCAACTAGGCAGTGGGATCTGGGAAAACTACTAGAACCCTTCAGAAAACTGGGTGCAACAGCACAGCTTAAATTTCCTGCCATGCTAAAAGTAATGTATAATAATAAAATGCAGTCATTTAGGTGGGTGGAGGAAGCAGAATATTTTTTACAATCTATTTCAGGGTGTACTGAGGCTGTGAGAGGTTAAAAAGGAGATCTGTGCAGCACCAAAGCTTCACTGTTAAATCGATAAAAGGTCTAAAGGAGAAGGACAAACATAAAGAATATTAAATCTATAACATATTTTCCAAGACAATACATAATACCCAGTGTTAAAGTTCCTGACTCAAGGGGGGGGGGGGGAGCTTCCGACGGCCAGGGTAGGGCCACAGGAAAGGAAAGAAGGGGTACTCCGGATGAGGGATCACGGAGGAGAGAGGGGAGGGAGAGGGTGGGGACAGGGTGGGGTGCAGTCGGAAAAAAATTAAAAAATATGTCCAGTTCGTCTAATTAAGGTTCTGAAAAGAAATTGCATTTTAAGAATAGAGATATGGCCCAGATCAAAAGAGGAGCATAATATTCTTCTAAAAGTCCTTTCATATTTCCCTTGAAAGTAATAAACTGGACAAGATGGGGAGATGGGCCATAGCTAAATTTAAATGTCATGTTCACAAATTCATGGTGGCAGGATGCTACGGTCCTAACATTGACGATCCAGCTCCTTTTAGAGATGTGCTTTCTGAACTATTAAACTTTGCAGATCCGTTAATTGATTTCAATGTGGTTTTAGATCCAGTCATGGATAGGTCATTGTAAAGTAGAGCAATGCCGAATAACAAAATGAGATTAACGATTAAAAATGCTATAAAACAGTTAGCTTGGTTTGATGTATGGAGAGATAAAATGGGGAAAAGGAGGGGATATACTTTTCATAATAAGAAATATGAGCACAAGTCTAGATTAGATTTTTTTTTTGTGAGTCTAGATGTGAAAAGGTGGGTACAGGATATAAAACATCTGGGGGAACATCTTTCAGATCACTCAGCATTATCCTTAGCTCTTAAAGTTCCATTAAAACCGTCTCACAGGAGATGGACCTTAGACGGTGCCATCCTGTTAGAGGAAGACGTAATTGAGGCCCTAATTGTAGAGACAAAAGCTTTCTTCTCAATTACTATGGAATCCGCCTCATTAGAAGTCGTGTGGGATACATATTATGCTTTTTTGAGAGGTTATCTAACATCACTCCAGATTGCTAGACAGAAAATATATAGACCTGTGGTGGGAAAGAGAGAGGGTGATATTCAGAAGCTAGAACAAGACCTTATTACTCAAGGGAGTAATATGACAGACAAAGTCATCTCAGTAAACTTGCAATCTCTAAAATCTGACCTGGCTGTGGTGATGGATTTGAGGTTAAAAAAGAGGTGGCAAGCTAGCAGACTTGCCCATTTTGACTATGGGGAAGGTTGTGGCAAGCTCTTGGCATGGAAGACCAAACAAGATATTGCCCGAGGGAACATCAAAGAAGTTAACTGCGAGTGGGATTCTACTAAAGAGTCCCGCAGATATTGAAGAGGCTTTTCAAAAACACTTTAAAGGTGTTTATCGAGAGGACTTAACCTTCCAGGAAGAAACAATAAGGACTTGGTGGGGCCGAGATCTCCCAAATAAAATTACTAAGAATGAATCACTTAACTTCAATAGCCCGATAACAAGTAATGAGGTTAAGAAAGCATTAGTAGCAGGTACATCTGGTAGAGCTGCTGGACCAGACAGCCTGCCTGTGGAGCTATATAAGGTGGATGTATGACGTTACAACGCATACATTTACATCGCGGTACATTACATCGCGGTTTTTACAACGCAAGTCGTTACAACGACTTGCGCTAGATGGCGCTCTAGGACAAGGAATAGGACTTAGGAGTAGTATAATTTACTATTCCAACTCCAGTCTACGTACAGTAGGGAAGGTGTTGGATAGTAAATTATACTATTCCTTGTCCTAGAGAGCCATCTAGCTCAAGTCGTTGTAATGACTTGCGTTGTAAAAACCGCGATGTAATGGCATCGCGATGTAATCCCCGCGTTGTAAACGATGTTTCCCATATAAGGTGCTTACGGAGGTCCTTATTCCCGTTATGGAGGAACAATTTTCCTATATTTTTGAAAAAGGTGGGAACATGCCGCAATCTTGGAATGAAGCTACGGTAACATTGATTCTTAAACCTGCAAAGTCCCCTAGCTCTCGCGATTCATATCGTCCCATTTCTCTACTTACGTAGATTCTAAGATTTTTGCTAAGATCCTAGCAGAGAGGTTGAATGGGGTGATAGGGGGCTACTGTATAGGGATCAAAAAGGTTTCGTCCAGGGGAGAGGAATCCAGGATCTTACCTATAACCTGATAGGGGCAATCGACTTAGCAACACTTCATAAAATACCACCAGCCATCATTACCTTGGATGCCACCAAGGCATTCGACAGAGTTAACTGGGCTTATCTAAAGTATATGTTGAGAGTATATTACTTTGGGGAGAATTTTTGTAGGACAGTCAGTTTTATTTATCAAACTCCCGTAGCTAGAATATTAGTGAATGGAAACTTGTCTGTTCATGTGAAAATTCAGAGGGGCACAAGGCAAGGCTGTCCATTGTCCCCGCTGCTTTTTAACTTATATATTGAGCCTCTAGCGGGAAACATCAGAAGCAACCTCGGAATATCTCCTTTTAAATATAAGACTTGGGAAAGGAAGGTGGCTTTATATGCCGATGATTTGATGGTATACACATTAGATTTAAATAATGCAATACCAATAATCTACAAGGAAGTGCAACAGTTTGGCGAGATATCGGGTTATGAAATTAATACAAAGGAAAGAAAAACAAAGGGGGGAGTAGAGAGGTTCCACTGAACGAGTGGTGGAGGTGGATACTTCCTCCCAATGAAGCGTACTTAAACAAAGGGATCCACCCGCATGTATAGTAGATCAAGAGACTCCCGTTCATACCATGTGTGTCCCACGGTCGTGGAGAATACACATCAGTTGTTAAAATACCCCTCACACACCAAAAGGGCCCTTGGTGTCATGCTTCATCATAGGGGTCTTCCCGCCCCTCTACGGGACGGGGCGTGCTACGACCAACGTATACGTGGGAGCACTGTTCTTGGTGAGACTACTATGTGTAGTGCAAGGGTGTGCAAGGAAGGGTCAGGAGTGAGTGGAGAGTGATTTTAAAAAAAAAAAAAAAAAAAATACCTGGCTCACTGGACTAGGAAAAATTTTTTTATTCTGCCATCTAAGCTGGTATTAGTAAAAAGGTGGGGGTGGAGGGTGTATGCCTCAATGAGCTTGACCTCCTGGTGTCGACATGTTTCGAAGCTACCCCAAGCTTCTTCGTCAGGACCTAAGAAGATCCCTTCCAACGACGCACTGTGATGTGGTGAAAAATAGTGGGTGAAAAAATCCATCGACGGAGCCGACCGGGGTGGTTATTTGAGCGGGACACTGATCCTAGGAGGCGTAGCCTATTTGGCACTCCAACCACTCGGTAAATGAGCTCATGAGGAAATTGTTCTCTTTGCAGCAAGTTACAAGGAGTATGTAAGACCCATTGGGGCGTTACCAACTCTTGGAGGCTATTTACCTCCTATTTGATTTTTTCACCCACTATTTTTCACCACATCACAGTGCGTCGTTGGAAGGGATCTTCTTAGGTCCTGACGAAGAAGCTTGGGGTAGCTTCGAAACATGTCGACACCAGGAGGTCAAGCTCATTGAGGCATACACCCTCCACCCCCACCTTTTTACTAATACCAGCTTAGATGGCAGAATAAAAAAATTTTTCCTAGTCCAGTGAGCCAGGTATTTTTTTTTTTTTTTTTTTTTTTTTTTTTTTTTTTTTTTAAAATCACTCTCCACTCACTCCTGACCCTTCCTTGCACACCCTTGCACTACACATAGTAGTCTCACCAAGAACAGTGCTCCCACGTATACGTTGGTCGTAGCACGCCCCGTCCCGTAGAGGGGCGGGAAGACCCCTATGATGAAGCATGACACCAAGGGCCCTTTTGGTGTGTGAGGGGTATTTTAACAACTGATGTGTATTCTCCACGACCGTGGGACACACATGGTATGAACGGGAGTCTCTTGATCTACTATACATGCGGGTGGATCCCTTTGTTTAAGTATGAAATTAATACGCCAGACCGAATGTATGGCCTGGAACCTAGATACTAGCCCCTATTTAATGAAAAAAGAAATAAGGTATTTGGACATCATGATTACACAAAACATTGAAGACATTATAGATACAAATCTCGACAAAGTCAGCAAAGAAATGCATAACTCCTTAATAAGTTGGGCATATTTACCCCTAACGCTAATAGGTAGAGTTAATTTAATAAAAATTATGGTTTTACCTAAACTTTTTTTTTTATTTCAAAACATCCCTCGGAACTCCAGGCAAAAATAAATAGTTTCATATGAGTTTCTAAAGGCATCAGGATAGCATGGAAGAAGTTACGTAGGAAGAAGAACAAGGGAGGGTTATGCCTGCCAGATTTAGTCTTTTATGCATGGATATTCTGTATCAGGGCCGGCAAAATGCTTATGAATGAACCAGGCAGCTCTGATATTGGTATAATGTTTAAGGAGATGTTGTCAGATTTAAAGGGAGGAGATCAGGGCTATATAGACAAGTTTGGTGACCCAAGATTTTTTTAAAAGGTTCGCCTAAAAATCTAAAGGGTTTAGCATCTACATGGTTCAAAGTTAAGAAGTTCCTGAAAATCAGCTCTTATAGCGCATTGGCGCCCATTTGTGATGCTCCGGGTTTGCCCGATTGAACTAAAGACACTCTGGTAAGCCCGTTGAAAACAGCGGGAATACTACGCTGGGAACAAGTTATACCTGAGGGCTCTCTACTTTCTTGGGAATCGTTGCGGTCACTTACGGACAATGAATTATCCAGATTTAAGTATATGCAAATCAAGAGCTGGCATCAAGCGGTCGGCACAACTGTCGGCCTGTCTAATGAACTGGAGACAACTCTGAGAAAGAAAACTGTGAAAAAGAAAGAGGTGGCGACCCTATATTGGGTTTTGGTGGACCTGGCAGAGGGCGAATTTAAACTTCCATCGGAGCTGTGGGGAGAGTGCTTGCCTGGCATTCAATCAGAAGATTTATGACAAGTATCTTATAATATTGTACATTCTACAGTCCAACTTGCAAACCTAATGAGAAATCATATTTTTTGTCTCTACAGGGTGTACTGGTCACCCTTAAAATTATCTAAATTCATGAAGGGTGATACTCCAAAATGCCCGAAATGTCTCCAGCTCAAAGTAGACGATGTTCATATGTTTTAAAGCTGTCCTATGTTACATCATTTCTGGATAGCCACAATTAGAGGTATTGAAGCTATGTTTGGGCATGGCATTCAGATGAGCACAACTTTGGCATTTTTTGGGTTGTCACTATTTTATGAGTTAATGTCTCTAGATGAGAACAAGTTAATTTTTACTTAATTTTACTTGCACAGAGAGAAATTTGTAAATTTTGGTTTTAAAATACATCTCTGTCACTATGGGCAGAAACATGTTGACCCATAATTAGAGACCAGGTAGGTCCTTAACAAAAAAGCCCCCTGCCCCCCAAGTTTGAGGTTTGAATAGGATGGATTATACATAAAATAATGCCTAGGTATCTGTGAGCGGTTGGGAAGAATAACGCAGCACACGGCGTTTGGTTAACGAAGGCTTTATTCTCAAGGGGAAAGTGGTGCGCTTGGTATCCAGTTTGCGATCCCAACCGGTCCCTAGGGGGGGGTCTTGAGATAGTCTCTGTCCTTGGCCTCAGGGGATGGTTCCGCTTGCTTCTCTCTTGGGGAAGGATACACTCTTCTCCCGTGCGTGATGTTTCGCCAACTCCCAGCGGCAGCCGCCCCAACACAGGAAGAAAGAAAGAACAAAGGCTGGGGTCAGTACGACGCTCACTGTGACCTCTGGTCAAATGGCCCGGGGAGGTGAAGGGGACACTCCGGTGCTCAGGTGAATTTAACTAAACAGTATCCAACTCGACCGGTGTGAGAACAAGAGAGGAAGTGCAAGTGAGGGGGGGGGGTGAACAAAAGAAGGTAGAGATAGTCGAGGCGGCGAGAAGCCCCGGTGTTACTTCGCAGCCTTCTCCCGCCTCCCGACCCAGCCCGTGAAACGGTCACGTACCTGGGTCAGCCACGCTCCTTCCTGGGCACGGCTCGGCGATGCGTAGGTGCGGAGTACTCCTGTCTCCGACTTATCCTCCTTCGACGGCGTCCCTCTCGTCTCCTTGCTTCTCTCGTCTTCAGCTCTCCGCTCCACTGCTCCACTCGCTCTCACTTCTCCCGCTCCGGTGTAGCCACACACCATAGCTCGGTCTTCCTCCGTCTTTATTGGGTGTGCGAGTTCCTCGTCATCAAAAGGGGCGTGGTTACCAGAAGGAGATCCCCAGTTAAAGGGGTATACGTCCGTATCGGCGTCTCCTGCTGTTGTCGTCCACTTGTTTTCCTGTGAAGCACAAAAGATACTGTCCGTGATGTCTCGTGCCTCCCACCAGTCGGCCCCTTGTATACTGTTGCAGCGGCTCTCCTCGTGACACTCCTCCACCGCCGGTTTCTCCCGATCGGGGAGAGGAAATGTCCTGGACAGGTAGTCCGCATTGGCATTGTCCTTCCCCTTCCGATGTTTAAGGGTGAAAGAGAAGGGCTGTAGGGAGAGAAACCAACGGAGAACCCTAGGATTGTTGGAGAGATTCCTACTCATCCATTGGAGCGGGGCATGGTCTGTGTAGAGGAGAAAGTGCCGCCCCTCTAGATAGTACCGTAATTTATCAGTCGCCCATTTAATAGCCAGGCATTCTCGCTCAATGGTCGGGTATTTCGCCTCTCTCGGGTACAGTTTACGGCTAATATAGAGCACAGGATGCTCTATCCCTTCCTCTGTTTCTTGTGACAAAACCGCCCCCAACCCATGATCTGAGGCGTCTGTGTGCAGAATGAAGGGGCGTGAGAAGTCCGGGGAGGTTAATACGGGACTAGAGGTGATAGTCTGTTTCAGGAGATGAAAGGCTTGTAACATCTGATTGGTGGGTCGGTGGAATACCTGGGGACTCACATCTTTCTGGAGGGTGTCGGTCAATGGGTTAGCTATGTCAGAGAAGTTGGGAATAAAGCGTCTATAATACCCGATTAAACCCAGGAACCCCCTCATCTCGCGTTTTGTGGTTGGGAACGGGGTGTCGGTGATGGCTTTCACTTTCTCAGTTTGGGGGGCTATCACTCCGTGTCCAAGGACATAGCCCAGATAATTCACCTTGTGGAACGCCATGCGAGATTTTTTTGCGTTCACGTGTAAGCCGGCCGGTTTTAACGCCTGAAAGATGGTGTGTAAATGTTGTAGATGGGACTTCCAGTCGGGACTGAATATCACGATATCGTCGAGATATGCCGAAGCAAAGGACTGGTAGTGTTGGAGGAGGGTGTTCATAAGTCTCTGGAAAGTGGCAGGTGCCCCATGCAACCCGAAGGGTAGAACCGTAAATTCAAACAGCCCGTCGGGAGTGGAAAATGCGGTTTTTCTTTGGTCTTCTTCTCGCAAGGGCACTTGCCAGTACCCTTTTGTTAGGTCTATCATGGTGATGTATTTAGCATCGCCTAACTTCTCGATGAGCTCATCGATGCGTGGGATGGGGTAGGCGTCGAAGGACGATATCTCATTAAGGGCCCTAAAGTCCATACAGAATCGTATGCTCCCGTCGGGTTTTGGCACCATCACTATGGGAGACGACCACTCACTTCTGGACGGCCGGATGACTCCTAGTTTCAGCATCTCTTGTACTTCCTGCTGTACTGCTCTTCTTCGGGCCTCCGGGATGCGATATGGTCGCTGTTTGATGACTTTTCCTGGGGGCGTATTGATGGAATGTTCGGCCAGGTGCGTTCTCCCTGGTAGATCCGACAAGATGGGCTTATGCATTTGTAGTACCTCCATCAGTTCCGTCTTCTCCCTTTGATCCAGCTCAGGGTTGATGGGTAACTGTAGCAAGGTATCGTCTCCTTTTCCCTGGGTGGGCAGAGTAAGGGAGGCTGTCTTCGGTGGAGGACCTATCCATTTTTTTAGCATGTTAATGTGATAGACTTGGGTGCGGTTGGGGGATAGACGCAATTTATATGTTGTCTTCCCGATAGACGCAATGACCTGAAAGGGGCCCTTCCACTCTCTTACGAATTTCTTCGTGGTGGTGCTTGGGAGTAACACCAGCGCCCAGTCATTCACGTTCAAGGTTCTCCATTTCTTTCCGCGATTGTAATAAGAGGCCTGCTTTTCTTGGCTCTTCACCAGGTTAGAATAGGCCAGGTCTCTAAGCTTCCCTATTTTCGTTTTCAGTGTCTGCGTATACTCCAACATTTCTCTGGCCTCCAGGGATTCTTCCTTCTCCCATGCCTCTTTTGTCATTTCCAACAGACTGCGGGGCCGGCGTCCATACAAAAGCTCGAAGGCTGAACACCCCAGGCTGCTCTGTACTTGGCTTCGGATGACATACAAGGCCAAGGGTAGTAATCGGTCCCACTCGGTTCCTTCAACCTCTAGCATTTTTTTAAGAGTGTTTTTCAGGGTGCCATTGTAGCGCTCCACCAGTCCATCCGTCTGTGGGTGGTAAACAGACGTCCGGACGTGGCGCAGATCCAAGAGTCGACAGACTTCTTTCATGAGTCTGGAGACGAAGGGTGTTCCCTGATCCGTTAATATTTCCTTCGGGAAACCTACCCGGGAAAACAACTCCAAAAAACAGTCAGCTATGTTACGGGTGTTGGGGGTTCTTAGGGGGAATGCCTCTGGGAAGCGAGTAGCATAGTCCACTATCACTAAGACATACAAGTGGCCTTTTTTTGTTCGGGGTAGTGGTCCAATCAGGTCCATCCCCACCCTCTCAAAAGGTGTCCCTATCACTGGCAGAGGTTGTAAGGGGACGCCAACTGGCCTGTGAGTGTTTCTTTTCTGGCATATTACACAAGCCTGACAATAGGTTTTGATATCCTGGTATATCCCCGGCCAATAAAAATGTCTTAAAATAGACTGAGTCGTTTTTTCTGCCCCGGTGTGTCCTGCCAGGATGTGTGTATGTGAAAAGAACATTATTTGCTCCCTGAAGGATTTTGGGACCAATAGCTGTTGAGGGTCTGTCAGGGAGGCTTTTCGGTACAAGAGCCCGTCCATAATGAGAAACCTAGGATACCCCTGGGTGTCGGTGTCTGCAGTGCTATGTGCTTGTTCCCACGCGTTGTATAAGGTAGCGTCGTTGGCTTGGGCAAATTTAAAACTACGGTCCGTGAGCCACGGTTCTGGGGTTAACAAGGCTGACGAAGGTGGGGTCCGTTCCTCCCTAGGTGGCTGACTCTGCCCTGGCATGTTCAGTATCCGCTTGAACAGGTCTAAAAAGTCCGGGTTGTCGGTGCCGATAATGAGGTCCTCCAGGAGGTTATCTAAGACCCCTACTTTTATATGGGTTTTAATCCCCCTCCCACCGTGTACCAATGGAATGACCGCTACGGGGTACGGCTTCACATCTCCATGAACACACCTGATGTATACAGAGGACTCGGGGACTAATTGTTCTAGTAATACCCAGCACCCTTGTACCACCGACTGCTTACATCCTGAATCTAGTAGGGCTTTCAGGGTCTTCCCATTTACCTGTACATTCACATGGAACGCTGTCCCCATCTCCGCGGTGTACAGAATGGACTTAGGTATGTAACCCACTTCCATGGGCTCTTCCGTTGGTCTCTTTTTGTAGCATACACGGGCAATATGGCCCCACTCCCCGCACTCAAAGCACTGGGGCCCCTTTAATCCCGTCACTTCAAGTCTGGGTTGTCGGGGTTTCATCAGTTCTGGGGGCTTGGTCTTTTTTTCTGCTCTGTAGGGGATAGGGCGCGGCTTCTCCCCCTCCCATCCCACTCCTTTGGGTTGGGCTCGGGCAAAGGTGGCGGCCATCTCCACTGCTTGTTGTACCGTGAGTCGACTATGCTGCCGCAACCACCTTTGGGTATGGAATGGCAAGGCCTCGAGATATTGCTCCAGGTAGATCTTTTCCATGATCTCCTCTTTCGTACTGACACCCGGAGTTAGCCATTTGTCGGCCGCCATCTTTAACCGGATGAAGAGCGTTTTAGGGTTTTCGCCTGGTCCCCCTTTCTCCCTCCTGAACCGGACCCTATACGCTTCCGCATCCAGGCCTAGGTGGTCCAGAATGACACCCTTAATAGTCCCGTACGGGGCATCCCCAGTGGCATTCGCCACCTGATATGCAGACTGGGCTTCCACTACCAGAAGAGGGGCTAGGAAAAATGGCCATTTATCCAACGGCCAGCTACACGCCCTGGCCACCCTCTCAAAGTTCGTAAGGAAGGCGTCTGGGTCTTCGCCAGGAATGTATTTCTGTAAGGACAGTCCTGATGGAGTGGGGTGGCTAGGACCTCGAGGGTCACGTAGAGGGGTGGATTGGGGATCGGTTATGGCTTTCTGTAGTCCTTCCAGTTGGGCTGTGATTGTGTTTTTGAACACCTCCCTGTCCGCACTGGCGGAGGCCATCTGGCGCTCGACTGCCCATTCGAGCTTTTCCTGTCCTTTGATCATGTGCTGGATTACGACGTCCATCTTCACTGTACAGATGGAAGGGTCAGTGCCCGCATTCTCCACCACTGTGAGCGGTTGGGAAGAATAACGCAGCACACGGCGTTTGGTTAACGAAGGCTTTATTCTCAAGGGGAAAGTGGTGCGCTTGGTATCCAGTTTGCGATCCCAACCGGTCCCTAGGGGGGGGTCTTGAGATAGTCTCTGTCCTTGGCCTCAGGGGATGGTTCCGCTTGCTTCTCTCTTGGGGAAGGATACACTCTTCTCCCGTGCGTGATGTTTCGCCAACTCCCAGCGGCAGCCGCCCCAACACAGGAAGAAAGAAAGAACAAAGGCTGGGGTCAGTACGACGCTCACTGTGACCTCTGGTCAAAGGGCCCGGGGAGGTGAAGGGGACACTCCGGTGCTCAGGTGAATTTAACTAAACAGTATCCAACTCGACCGGTGTGAGAACAAGAGAGGAAGTGCAAGTGAGGGGGGGGGGTGAACAAAAGAAGGTAGAGATAGTCGAGGCGGCGAGAAGCCCCGGTGTTACTTCGCAGCCTTCTCCCGCCTCCCGACCCAGCCCGTGAAACGGTCACGTACCTGGGTCAGCCACGCTCCTTCCTGGGCGCGGCTCGGCGATGCGTAGGTGCGGAGTACTCCTGTCTCCGACTTATCCTCCTTCGACGGCGTCCCTCTCGTCTCCTTGCTTCTCTCGTCTTCAGCTCTCCGCTCCACTGCTCCACTCGCTCTCACTTCTCCCGCTCCGGTGTAGCCACACACCATAGCTCGGTCTTCCTCCGTCTTTATTGGGTGTGCGAGTTCCTCGTCATCAAAAGGGGCGTGGTTACCAGAAGGAGATCCCCAGTTAAAGGGGTATACGTCCGTATCGGCGTCTCCTGCTGTTGTCGTCCACTCGTTTTCCTGTGAAGCACAAAAGATACTGTCCGTGATGTCTCGTGCCTCCCACCAGTCGGCCCCTTGTATACTGTTGCAGCGGCTCTCCTCGTGACAGTATCTCTATTCAGTTTTAATAATTGAGACCCCCATTAGGTGATCAACAAGCACATTTCTTGTTGTGTGCTTCATTTTCTCTACATGTTATGATTAGACAAATTCCCAAGAAAAAAGCGCACAGTGAGGCCGCCAGCATCTGTCTGTTACAGGAAAAGAGTGACCCCATTGAAGCAGTATGGATTAGGGGTCTGTTTCATTTTCTATCCAAAATCTGCGCCCAGTTGTACTGTCGTAAAAGGAAGCCAATTACTGAATTCCAGAACAATCTTAGATTCCTGAAGAATCATAGCCTTCGTATATGAAACTACCATTATGTCGCATGCACAGTATCTCCAATGGGCGTACTTTTTCTCAACAGAGATGAGATATCTGGGAGTTAGAGTGACTCATGACATTAATAAAATGGCGGAAACAAATTTTAATAGAGTGAAGAAAGAGGTATGTGATCTGATGGCAGGTTGGGCACACCTCCCCCTAAACAATATTTGGGAGAGCGAATTCAGTAAAAATGATTATTCTACCGAAGCTCACTTTTCTTTTTATTGCTATACCCCTGCCTTTTAAAGAAGGATGGCTTATGAAATTACAGGGCAAGATTGGTTCATTCAAATTGGCAGCAAAAGGTTCACGTATTTCGAGGAAGAAATTGCGGAGGAGGAGAGAAAAAGGGGGGTTGGCTCTCCCGGACTTGCAATTATATGTGTGGGCCTTTCAACTTAAAAATGGCAGGATGCTTTAGGACAGACCCTCAGACTCAGAAATTGGGAGGCTGTTTTCAGAATTGTTAAAATGATGACATTTTCAGATCCAAAATATTTCACAAAGGTTAGGCTAAAAATTCTTTAAGGTTTGGCGGAAACCTGGTATAAGATTAGAAGGAGACTAAAATTGCCGTACTACAGTAATATGGCCCCTATTTGGGACTCACCAGGATCGCCTGACTGCACGAAGGATAAATTGCCTGGTGCACTAAGGAAAGCTGGTGTAGAGAGATGGGAAGACCTATTGAAGGGAGAGCAATTGATTTCATGGGAAGGTCCTCAACGTAAAACGAACCACCAAGCTTTAAGATTCAAATATTTACAAATCCAGAGTTGGTTCCAGTCATCGGACAATAGGGTAGGTGGTTCGAGTGAGGTTGAAGAAACTTTGATTTTTGATGGACCCAAGAAGAAGGAAACATCAGATTGGTACTGGCGGTTGATGGAGGAAGTAGATGGGGAGTTTACATTGCCTCAAGAGCTGTGGGGGTCGATGCTTGCCAGAACCAACTATGGAGAAGTTATGGCAAGTATCCTTTTCTGCACTATATCAAGTGATCAAACCTGCCTATTTAAGGATAAACCATCACTTTTCTATCTACAGGGTGCATTGGATGCCACATAAGCTGTCAAACTTTGGAAATAGAGGAGAAGTGGCGTGCCCTAAATACGTTCAGAGGATGGCAGACGATTTGCATATGTTCTTGAGGTGTTCAATGATTCAGGTATTCTTGGGGGAGGTGAATAAGGCATTAACCGTCATCTTGAAGATAAAGTTTCAGGTAAGCCGTCTCCTCGTTTTCTTTGGTGTGGCCCAGGAAGTGAGCGAACACGATAAAAATAAGCAAAAATGTATTTTCTATGCAGTATTGCTGGCACATAGAGAGTTATGCAAGAAGTGGACTAGCCTGAATACCCCCACGTATATGGAGTGGAGGGCATCCTTGCAATACACATTTAGGTTGGATGCAGTTTTCTTAGAAAGGAAGACATATGCTTTCTGGCTCGCGATGGTGGAATGGTTGGAGAGGTAGGGATAGGGATAAGGACAGGAAGGGACTGTCCAATGATTAAGCCTTACCAGACCTCAGTATAAGCCAATACCACTCCCACTTGTTCTTCCTTCCCTTTCGGTATCGTTCTTTTTTGGGTGTTCAGCTAGGAGAGTCGAATGTAAGGGAAAATGCATTGAAGTGCAACTGGCAGGTTTTTGGTCAAGTGAGGCAGTATCAGAAGCTCCTATCCCAGCATAAGGGAATGGTTCTCGGATGGAGGTGCTGTGGACGGTGAATCTGAGGCTAATGAGGAAAAAAAAAGACGTATCTCTCCTATCACAATATTTCAGGTGAGCACTGTATGTTCTCACATAGTGCATTCACAATTGGCATTTCATCTCCAAGCTTGGGGATCTAGCCGATTCAGAGGCTGGCTCCATGGCCCAAGGGGGTCTCTTTGGAGAGCCCTTTATCAGGGAATTGTGCAAATTTGTGAATACTTTCACATCTCTTGATAAACCTCGATTCGCAAGGTTTTTCGACCTAGGGTTTTCCAGGGGTCCGAACGAGGTAGGGGCCGCTCATCCGGCCGTCCAAATCAAGGCAGGGGGCAAGGCTCCAGAAACGGACAGTATCAGGATCAAGCCAGGTTCAGCAATTTCTACCCGACCAGAGGACGTCGTGGGAAAGGCAGAGGTGGCCGAGACGGTGGAGCCTCCAACTCTTCCGGTGAGTGTTCTTCCTTCTTCCCTTCTAAAAGTGGGGCGCCGTCTGGCGCATTTTTTCCAGGCCTGGACTTCTGTCGCGGGGGACGCCTGGGTCCTGCAGACTGTCCGGGGTTTTCACATAGAGTTTTCACATAGAGTTTCACGGAGATCCGTCACAACCGGTTCCTCCACGCCCCCTCTCCTTCTCGGCTACAGAGGCTGCTCTGGTTGACCAGGAGGTTTCCTCTCTTCTCGACAAAGGAGCAATCGTGGAGTCCATTCTGCACCCCAGGGGTTTCCTCAGCAACATCTTTTTAGTGGACAAGGCGGATGGTATGCAACGTCCGGTCATCAACCTGCGGGAGTTCAATGGGTGGCTGGTGTACCGCCACTTCAAAATGGAAGGGATCCATCTGCTGCGCGATCTCTTCAGACCCAACGATTGGATGGCGCGTCTGGACTCGAAGGACGCCTATCTGACGATTCCCATTTTTCCACCACACAGGCGGTTTCTTCAATTCCCCTGGCGGGACAGGGTGTACGAGTTCACTACCCTGCATTTCGGTCTGTCCTCCGCGCCCTGGTGCTTCACCAAGGTCCTGCGGCCGGTGATCGAACGTCTGTGAGCGTTAGGTATGCGTCTGATTGTATACCTGGATGACATTCTGTTGATGGCTCAATGGCCCCGAGCCTTGGCATTGCAGCTTCAGACGGCGGTCGACCTCCTTCAGAGCTTGGGCTTCATGGTCAACGAGGCGAAGTCAACGCTGGTGCCGGCTCAGAAGGTGGTGTTTTTGGGATTTGTGATCAACTCGTGGAGTCCACTCTCAGCCTCCCGTCTCGAAAGATGACGAAGATTCGCCACGAGATCAGGAGAGCCCTCGCTCAACCACATCTGTCTCTCCGTCAGCTGGCCCGGGTCGTGGGGCTCCTCTCGGACTCCATCCAGGCGATATTCCCGGGTCCTACAAGGCACTTCAGCGCCTCAAGGCTCGCCACCTTCGAAGGGGTCTTTCTTACTCGCAAAAGGTAACCCTTTCCCCCAACGCCAAGGGGGAGCTCCAGTGGTGGTTGACCAACATGGAAGCTTGGAACGGGCGGACCATATTCGGTTCCGCGCCCGATCTCATTATCGAGTCCGACGCCAGCAGGTCCGGCTGGGGCGGGCGATGTGGAGAGTTCACTACCAGCGGTGTGTGGTCTCCGCAATTGCAACAGCTTCATATCAATTGTCTAGTGCTCTTGGCGGGCTCTTTTGCGATCAAATGTTGGACCAAAGAATCGGTCCAGTCTTGTGTTCCCCTCAAGATGGACAACGTGTCAGCTGTTCGGTACATCAATCATCTTGGGGGCCCACAGTCGCGGGCTCTAGCGGACTTGGCAGCGAATTTCTGGCAGTATTGCCTGGATCACCAAGTCTCTGTCACGGCGGAGTACCTCCCGGGCCTGGACAACCAAGTGGTGGATTTCCACTCATGCCATTTTCACGACATGAGCCAGTGGCAGCTTCATCCGGGAGTTTTCGCGGATCTCCAGAACATCTGGGGTCCTTTCTCGGCGGACCTTTTCGCCTCCCGGCTCGACTTTCAGCTTCCTCGGTTCTTCAGCTGGAGGCCAGATCCGTTGGCGGCAGCCACGGACGCCTTCCTTCAGGATTGGAGGGAGGAGACGGGGTATGCCTTTCCCCCATTCGCCATGTTAACGAGGGTCTCGGCCCAAGTTCGGCGCCCGGGGGCGGACCTTGTGCTGACGGCGCCCGGGGGCGGACCTTGTGCTGATATCGCCCATCTGGAAGTCTCAAGTCTGGTATCCGGTTCTTCTGGAACTTTCTTGGGATTTTCCAATCCCTCTCCCCCGCTTTCCTACTCTGCTGCTCAGTCCAGACAAAGTTGCCCATCCGCTCATCGCTCAGGGCTCTCTGAACTTGATGGCGTGGCGGATTACAGGGGACGCTGGGCGGTCCCAGGCCTTTCAGAAGCGGCTGAGAGGCTCATGTCCAAGGCCTGGGCCGATAGTACGGTTAAGCGATATCGCTCCACGTGGAGACGATGGGTTCGCTGATGTCTGCGACGGGGTCTCAATCCCTTGGCAACAGATGTGACGGACATTCAGAACTTTTTGGCGGGTTTGACGGAGGAAGGTTTGGCATACAGGACCATTAACACATTTCGGTCTGCCATATCTGCCGGCCACAATATGGTGAATGGCTCACCCGTGGGCGAGCACCCCCTTGTTTGTTGACTTCTTCGAGGCATCCGTCTTTGTTTACCACCTGAGCCTCGTTACCCTCAATTGTGGGACGTGAATCAGGTCCTCAATTTGTTCTTGTCATGGCAACCCAATCGCTTCTTGTCTAGGAAGGAGCTGTCTGCCAAACTGGCTATGCTCCTTTGTCTCATTTCCTGCAGGCGAGTTTCGGATGTGCGGGCTCTGGATGTCTCGGGTAGAATCTATTCTTCCTCCGGGGTGACCTTTATGATCAGGCGGTGTACGAAATGTGGGACATCATCCATCTCGTACCCGACGTTCCCGGACTCTCCCAAGTTGTGTGTCATTGCTTGCCTTAAGGCCTATGAGGAAATGTCAGAGGAGTTCCGTCCTCCGGGCGAGCGACAGCTGCTTATCGCGCTCAGGAAACTATTTCTTCCCCCATGATCTCCCGATGGGTCCTTGGGTTGATGCAGGAAGCTGGAATTGATCTGCAGCTTTTTGGTGCCCATTTGACTAGAGGGGCTATGGCCTCTAAAGCGTTTGCCCTGGGAGCTCGTCTGGAAGACATTCTGAATGCGGCAGACTGGTTTTCCGACTTCACCTTTAAACGGTTTTATTTTAAGCCGGTGCTAGACATGGCACACTTGGTGGTGAGCAAGCTTTAAACGAGCATAATCCTCACCTCCGGTCCTGACATAGAATGAAAAATTTCCTAGCTACCGTAACGGAAAGTTTCAATTCTATTACGGACTCGGAGGCGTAGATTATCCCACCCAGGGTACCTGTTTCAGGTCTACTGCCCGCCCTCGTACTGGGATAAGTAACTGTGTTTGTTCTTGGATGATTCACTTATGTGGTTTACGCTTTTATGCTGTGATTTTCCCTCCCTGGCAGGATTAAACCTTAGCCATTGCTGTTGCTTACTTTGTGCTTTGCTTCTGCAGGCGATGCTAGTAAGCAGGACTCGTGAGGATTCTGGATTGGCTGTCTTTGAGCGATGAAAGAGGGAGAATGAAGAGGGACAGAGGACTCCATACTAATAGGAGCCTCGTGATTGGTGCATTGGAAGAGGACAGTCTTTCCATGGACACTCTATTGTTTTTTTGTATTGTTGTTCCCTATGGTTCATGGGAATTGCGGTTTGTTAACTTTGAAATGGCTGCTGTGATTAAAGTGAAGGAAGTTTAAGCATAATCCTTGCCTCCGAGTCCTTAATAGAATTGAAACTTTCCGTTACGGTAGCTAGGAAATGTTTCATTCTTAGCCAGTAGTCCACAACGTAAATTAAATAATTTCCAGTGACATCAGAGAACTTGACTCAGGGGCTGCTTGCCAGCTGTTCCAACCCCTGAAACTTAAATTGATTGTTTCTGAACAGAATTCTCACGTGACTGTAAAAGGAGTGGTCAGTGCATTGACAAGTTGGACATGAAGAGCCACATGAACTGACCAGCAATTGCTGAATTCATATGCTAAAATTGCCAGAGGTAAGACTTAAGTGAAAGGTCTTAGAATGAGTGATGCCACTATGTCATTAACAGTGGGCAGCTGGGAACTCCAAAGAGAGGTAGAATTTAGCATTGAAAAGCTGTTGTACTGTCTCCAGTAAAGAAGATTCAGGGCAGGAAACCTCTACCCTGAAAAGAATAAGGGGCTGCAAAATGATGATGCTAATGTAAAGAACCGATGACGTGTAACTTAGATGTCAGTTTCTCGTGCAACATGCAAGCATAGAGATATCAAATTGAATTGCTCATTTTGTGCACCATCTTGATTCCGGAAGCACCATCACTCTGTTTCATTATCATTTTCTGCCTTAACTTATAATAGCGCAGCACAAAAATCACTAAATTAATGCTATACAGGCTACACCCTTTGACTTGGTCGTACCATTGAGTCGTCCTGATGATTTCAGACCAATACTGCAATGAATTCATTTTACACATTTTGATTACAATAATAAGTTGTGTTTGTTTAGAACTTAGGCCCTTTGTTAGTGTATAATTTATTACACAAAATGTCTGCCTAGCCAACATGTTTCGTTCCATTTTGGAATTTTATCAGAGTTGCAAAAAATCATAAACACATATTACAAATATATATAAAACATAAATAAAAGAATGTTGTGTAATGACAATTATAAAGTGTTCAATATGATCTTTTCAAGCACAAAACCCTAAACTCGCCTAAACAAACAAATTAATGCTCCTTTACAAGCAGAGGATAGCATCATATAACGAAGTTACGCAGTCATATTTACAACTGGACCGGTATGTTGATCATTAACATAAATGCAATGTATTAAATACTATGAGAGAAAGTGTCCTGCTTGCAATGGAAACAGCAAAAAGACAATGATTGTTTATGTGTAGGAAGGTCCCCCTTCCTGAAAATAAATAATCATTTAAAAAAACATGCAGTTTTGCAACTTCTATGTGTGCTGCATTAAGAAGCACGCATAGAAGTTACAAATCGGCAATCAAAAACTGTTTATCTGCAGGAAGGGTGACCTTCCTGCACATAAACAATCTTCCCCTCAGCACAGGCACCCTTGCACTATGGTGCAAAGGTGCCTGCTTTGCCGCTAGGCATCTCAATTTAGTGCCAGCACAGGGGGAAATGCAGGGCTACATCATCTTCTAGTAAATATGGTGCAGCCCTGCGTTTCTAAAATGGAGAAGAGTGTCGTTAGCCTTCTTAGCTTAACGACACGCTTCGCCACTTTATTGTAAATATGCCCTCAAGATGCTAAGAGAAATGGCGGATTTGACATTGTCAAACAATGTCTTTCTGTTTACGGCTAAATGGTACCAACAATTACAAGGTATTGTTAAGGGTTCTAGGCTTGCCAACTCTTACGTGAAGCTCCTGATGGAGTGGTATGAGAGGGGACACACTAAGGTCTGTGGTGCCAAGGTATAAACTCAATACATTTATTTTTGGGGACCCTACATCGATGATGTCTTTATCAGATGGACGGACACAGAACAACATATGCGAGTATTATATATGCTTGAATCAAAACCCATATAATATATCATTAACAAAGACCATGGGCAAGTATAAAATTACCTTCCTTGATGTAGAATTTTGTATCAAGGATAGCAGATTTTAACACAGGTTATTTGGAAAAGAAAAAATCTCTAACAACATTTTGAGAGCACACAGTGCACATCCGAGATCAGTAATGAAACATAATCAGTTTGGAGAGATGACCACAATTCGTTGACAATGAAGCAAGGAGAGACTATTTGGAAGCTGCCTAACCAACATCAAAGATAGATCATGAGCTAGAGATGATGATGGCACCCCTTTGAATCAATCACAATGGCTCTCACAATACTGAAATCAAGCCCAGACTTTTACTGGAAATCCTTACGAAAGAAAAAAAGCCAAAACTCTGAATCAAGCACTATTGTGAGGAGGACAAAACTTCCGGAATTCACTGTCCACATTCATTAGATTTTTGTTCGCGTTTCTGATCCTTTGAAAATCTCTGAAGTTACAGCGTAGAAACTGTCCTTGTTAAGTGTTACCCATATTTACATTACTATTCTCCTTCTGAGGTTTTAATTCCTATTTTATGATATATTTTGTGATTGAGGTGTTGTAGAGTAAGGACAAGTCCTTGAGGGGTAGCTGCATCAAAAAAGTGATTTAAAGAATGCTTGAATCAATCTCAGCCACTGGTGATCACTTGGGGCCACTTTCCGACCAACCGTTTGTTGCCCACCTTGACACTCTGGCAAATGTTAATCAATCTTGGTCCTGCTCCAGTTGAAATAGTGCAGCTCAAACTGCCAGGCCAGGTCCACTCCAGATTGAAAGCAGCCCCAGTCATATTTCAACCTTTTGTTAGATCTTGTCATTGAGGTATAGCTTGAGTTCTCTAGCACAGTGAGAGAACTGAGCCCAGGCTTGGGAAGATCCTTTGCATTAAGGGATTTTAATGCAACAAACAACAATTTGATCGAAGGAATGCTTGTATTAATCCCATTCGCCAGTGAATGCTTCGGCCTTTTTTGGAACCATTGTTTTTCAACTACCATGTCTTTCCACACAGGGACCTGCCATTTGCATATCAGCCTTGGTCCTGCTCCAATGGGAACAGCCCATCCCAAACTTACAGGGCTGATCCACTTCAGAGAGGAATGCTGGCAGAAGAGTAGACAAGCAGCCCTAGACTGGGTTTGACCTTCTTAGGTCTTGTCAGTGAGGTATAACTTGGGTCTACTGGCACAGTGAGCATGGAACATATGTATGGGCATACCTGTAGCACTTACGGTGTCTACTGCAACAAATAATAAGGTGATGGAAGGAATGCTTTCATTAATCTCAGCACCTGGTGATCACATGGGACCAAGGCAGCAGAGGACACTACATAACAACAGGTACACGTGATCCACGTGAGATGTTAGAGAGGCACGTGCGAGTATTTACATAGCAAGAGGAAGAGAGGTACATCAAGGTATGAGTTGAACGAGAGAGATGAATAAATCTCAGCTACTGGGGCAGCCGAGCACAGCAGTTAGCAACAGGTACACGTGATCAACATGTGAATTTGGAGAGCCATGTGGAAATGTTTGCATAGGAAGAGGAAGCACGTTACATCAAGGTATGGGTAGAACAGGAGTGTTTCCTTCTTCACATTGTCTTCCTCATAAAAGTGCATCATCAGCTGTGTGTGAAAAAATACACTAATAAATAAAGCCACATCAGACATAAGGCATCTGAGGCAGCTGGGTCAGAGGGAGTGACCCTACCCATGAGGAACAACGTCTATTTCTCTGACAAATGTACTGTCTTGGCCAGGCCGACCTTTGTAACTTGTTCCCATCACAAAGTCGATTGTGGATTTTTTATTTTTAACAAGTGTATTTATTGCTACATCTCTGACAGTTCTAGTCATAATTGTTGCTTCTTTAAGACTTATAGGGATGCTAAAGATGTGATAGGGCTGGCGCCTTCCTGTATGTCTCACTGGGTTTTTGGGTTTTAAATTGAATACATTCTGTTTTTTTCTCAATATTACTATATAAACAAAATGAAATGTTTTAGTACTGTCTCTGCTGTAGTAATCATTTATTTGTTCCTGCCTATCAGCAAAAGAGAGGTTGTTTTTCTTGGCACATTACCAGCCAGAGAGAGAACAGTAGTCCCTGGTGTGTGGGAGTGGAGAGGGGTCATTGTTCCCTCCATGTGGTGGCCTCACTCAGAGTGATATGATGGGAGCTGTCCCAATCCCTTCATAACCCTTTGTCCTAGTCTTCCTCCTCACAGTTTTTACTGAGCTGAGCAGGCATGGCTACCAGTGACAGTAAATCCTTAAGCTGAGAGCTGGAAAGAAAGTGAAATACTATCAAGGCCGGACTGGGATCACAAATGAGCCCGGCCAATTCGGCTAGACTGGCCCCCAGGGGGGGTGCAAAACTGGCCCCCTGTAACAGAACCTCCCCCCTCCGCTCCAAAGCCATCCCCCACGCTTCCAGCCCACCAGGAAAATGCTTAGTGCCCAGTACGGCCAATCCAGCTTTGAAGACCATGGCTTACTTGAAGCAGTCTTCTTCCCTGTTACCTCTGTAGGCCCCTCTACCTACATCTCAATACCATGACCAGACTGGGTCCCAGGTATGAAGAGGAGGAAGGTGACGGTATGGCAACCAGAGAACAGGGATGTGAAAGGCTGGAACTCGAAGTGATTAAGATCACAGGTAAGTAATGTTCCCTCTAATTGTATTTGCCCAGGTGCAGCAACAGATCATCGGCGTGTGATCTTCCTTGGCCTTATGCAAACCTGAATCACAGCTTATGTCGCTCTATCAGTGATTATTAATCAATCAATATTCTTTTTTCGAGTTTAAGAATAAAATCTTAAAAGACAAACACATTATAGAACAGAGCACAAAGATCAGCATCGACACAAGTTAAAATTACGCTAGCGTTAAAACCCCATAAAGATAGCATGAAAGAAAAACACACACTGTAGGTGTATTTAAAAACTGTAAATGCAATAATGCAGGTCTAACTTGGGTAAAATTCATAGGCTTCCTTCATGTAGAATTTTGTATCAAGGATAGCAGATTTTAACACAGGCTATTTGGAAAAGAAAAAATCTCTAACAACATTTTGAGAGCACACAGTGCACATCCGAGATCAGTAATGAACCATAATCAGTTTGGAGAGATGATCACAATTTGTTGACAATGAAGCGAGGAGAGACTGTTTGGAAGCTGCCTAACCAACATCAAAGATAGATCATGAGCTAGAGATGATGATGGCACCCCTTTGAATCAATCACAATGGCTCTCACAATACTGAAATCAAGCCCAGACTTTTACTGGAAATCCTTACGAAAGAAAAAAAGCCAAAACTCTGAATCAAGCACTATTGTGAGGAGGACAGAACTTCCGGAATTCACTGTCCACATTCATTAGATTTTTGTTTGCATTTCTGATCCTTTGAAATCCTCTGAAGTTACCGCGTAGAAACTGTCCTTGTTAAGTGCTACCCATATTTACATTACTATTCTCCTTCTGAGGTTTTAATTCCTATTTTATGATATATTTTGTGATTGAGGTGTTTGTAGAGTAAGGACAAGTCCTTGAGGGGTAGCTGCATCAAAAAAGTGATTTAAAGAATGCTTGAATCAATCTCAGCCACTGGTGATCACTTGGGGCCACTTTCCGACCAATCGTTTGTTGCCCACCTTGACACTCTGTCAAATGTTAATCAATCTTGGTCCTGCTCCAGTTGAAATAGTGCAGCACAAACTGCCAGGCCAGGTCCACTCCAGATTGAAAGCAGCCCCAGTCATATTTCAACCTTTTGTTAGATCTTGTCATTGAGGTATAGCTTGAGTTCTCTAGCACAGTGAGAGAACTGAGCCCGGGCTTAGGAAGATCCATTGCATTAAGGGATTCTAATGCAACAAACAACAATTTGATCGAAGGAATGATTGTATGAATCCCATTCGCCAGTGAATGCTTGGGCCTTTTTTGGAACCATTGTTTTTCAACTACCATGTCTTTCCACACAGGGACCTGCCATTTGCATATCATCCTTGGTCCTGCTCCAATGGGAACATCCCATCCCAAACTTACAGGGCTGATCCACTTCAGAGAGGAATGCTGGCAGAAGAGTAGACAAGCAACCCCAGACTGGGTTTGAGCTTCTTAGGTCTTGTCAGTGAGGTATAACTTGGGTCTACTGGCACAGTGAGCATGGAACATATGTATGGGCATACCTGTAGCACTTACGGTGTCTACTGCAACAAATAATAAGGTGATGGAAGGAATGCTTTCAATAATCTCAGCACCTGGTGATCACATGGGACCAAGGCAGCAGAGGACACTACATAACAACAGGTACACGTGATCCACGTGAGATGTTAGAGAGGCACGTGCGAGTATTTACATAGCAAGAGGAAGAGAGGTACATCAAGGTATGAGTTGAACGAGAGAGATGAATAAATCTCAGCTACTTGGGCAGCCGAGCACAGCAGTTAGCAACAGGTACACGTGATCAACATGTGAATTTGGAGAGCCATGTGGAAATGTTTGCACAGGAAGAAGAAGCACGTTACATCAAGGTATGGGTAGAACAGGAGTGTTTCCTTCTTCACATTGTCTTCCTTATAAAAGTGCATCATCAGCTGTGTGTGAGAAAATACACTAATAAATAAAGCCACATCAGACATAAGGCATCTGAGGCAGCTGGGTCAGAGGGAGTGACCCTACCCATGAGGAGCAAGGTTATTGATCTGACAAATGTACTGTCTTGGCCAGGCCGACCTTTGTAACTTGTTCCCATCACAAAGTCGATTGTGGATTTTTTATTTTTAACAAGTGTATTTATTGCTGCATCTCTTTCGTGTACAGCCTCTCTGACAGTTCTAGTCATAATTGTTGCTTCTTTAAGACTTATAGGGATGCTAAAGATGTGATAGGGCTGGCGCCTTCCTGTATGTCTCACTGGGTTTTTGGGTTTTAAATTGAATACATTCTGTTTTTTTCTCAATATTACTATATAAACAAAAGGAAATGTTTTAGTACTGTCTCTGCTGTAGTAATCATTTATTTGTTCCTGCCTATCAGCAAAAGAGAGGTTGTTTTTCTTGGCACATTACCAGCCAGAGAGAGAACAGTAGTCCCTTGTGTGTGGGAGTGGAGAGGGGTCATTGTTCCCTCCATGTGGTGGCCTCACTCAGAGTCATATGATGGGAGCTGTCCCAATCCCTTCATAACCCTTTGTCCTAGTCTTCCTCCTCACAGTTCTTACTGAGCTGAGCAGGCATGACTACCAGTGACAGTAAATCCTTAAGCTGAGAGCTGGAAAGAAAGTGAAATACTATCAAGGCCGGACTGGGATCACAAACGAGCCCAGCCAATTCGGCTAGACTGGCACCCAGGGGGGGTGCAACACTGGCCCCCTGTAACAAAACCTCCCCCCTCCGATCCAAAGCCATCCCCCACTCTTCCAGCTCACCAAGAAAATGCTTAGTGCCCAGTACGGCCAATCCAGCTTTGAATACCATGGCTTACTTGAAGCAGTCTTCTTCCCTATTACCTCTGTAGGCCCCCCTACCTACATCTCAATACCATGACCAGACTGGGTCCCAGGTATGAAGAGGAGGAAGGTGACGGTATGGCAACCAGAGAACAGGGATGTGAAAGGCTGGAACTCGAAGTGATTAAGATCACAGGTAAGTAATGTTCCTCTAATTGTTTTTGCCCAGGTGCAGCAAGTGATCATCGGCGTGTGATCTTCCTTGGCCTTATGCAAACCTGAATCACAGCTTATGTCACTCTATCAGTGATTATTAATCAATCAATATTCTTTTTTCGACTTTAAGAATAAAATCTTAAAAGACAAACACATTATAGAACAGAGCACAAAGATCAGCATCGACACAAGTTAAAATTACGCTAGCGTTAAAACCCCATAAAGATAGCATGAAAGAAAAACACACACTATAGGTGTATTTAAAAACTGTAAATGCAATAATGCAGGTCTAACTTGGGTAAAATTCATAGGCTTTAAAAGTGGGTGTATGATTTAAATCGCAAATGATTACATTTCGTACAGATCATTACAATGTGTAAGGTGTCATTCACTGAAACATTATCGCAATCACACAACAGCATCATCAAGGTCTTGAAATAGCCATGATTAAAAGGCAATAATCATGGAAATTAATCAAGCCTAAAACTTGTCAATAGACGTTGATGGTGGTGAGACAAATTCCAGGTCAAATAGGGCTCCAGACCGCTCACAGTTTTCACCAGTATCGCTTGACACACTAAGGGGCCGATTCCGATTTCGTCCGGAAGGGCTCCGAACGATGATCAGAGCCCTTCCGACCGAGTCGGAACATGTCAGCCGGATTACTTTCCGACCAAGCCTTTCCGATGAGCTCGGTCAGAAAGGAATCCGACTCAGATTTACGGATGGCTGACGACAGGCTTGGAGAGCCCGTCCGCCGTCCGGAAATCCCTCAGTACTCCCCCGGTCGCCTCTTTACGACCGAGGAAGTACGATGGCAGTTTTACACTGCCTTTATGTGCCGGTCTTTCCGGCACGAAAAGGCAGTCGGAAACTGTCTTTGGGGCCCCCAGTAGGGCCCCCATGAGTGCGAGGCTGCCAAATGGCGGCCTAGGGCCACCTATGGTGCCCCTCTGTGGATACCTGCACCCGGTGCCGGCACCTTGGGGTGCCGGCCACAGGGTGCAGGGATGAACTGCACCCCTGCTTTCCACTTTGCAAGCATGCATTCCACTCAGAATGCATGCTTGCATTGTGAAGTATATGAGTGCGACCGAATCCTGTTCGGTCGCATCATACTTGCAGGGCCGTAACCGACGACAGCAGGTCGGTCGGTTATGGCTCCTGACCTGAGTCCGTCCGACATCGGAATCGGCCCCTGAATGTTTATACAGTGCTATGGCATTGGGGTCTGCTGCCATCTTGACTCTGAACGCTTCAATGACCCATCTGAAATCAGGTTTAGCTATGCTACTTGGGTTGGTACAGAGTTCAGGTCTCCCAAAAGATTTCATATTAGAGGAGATATAAGCCAATTTTGCATGATAATCGATTAAGACCTCGCTCCTCCTTTGTCCAAATTGAAAGCCAGAGTTTTAAAGGAAGGAGTCGGATCTGGTCAGTGATATAGCCCAAGCCCAATTCTTCAAGCACGATTTCATAGGGTACGCTTTGTGGGACACCTAACAGTCCCCTAAGGAATTTGTATTCCACTATTTGAACTGGAGTAACAGGCCCATAACCCCATATGCCTCATCCATAGCTGGCTATTGGGATGCACTTGGTCTTAAAAAATTCCAAGACTGACTTTATGTGGGTGCACCCAAGTCGACGAGAGAAATCCCTTATGCTAAACATAGCTCTATTAAAAGCCATCACGTTATGGGTTATTAGTAAATGCCAATTAACCCCTTTGACTCTGTGCGGGAGAATTAGTGAGTGGGCGTGTTTCGGACGGCCCCGGCCGTCCTCTGCACACGCCCACTATGATGTCGGATGGCCGGGGGCCGTCCTGAGCACCGAAGAGGTTAAGGCCAGATTCTAATTGGATCCCTAAATAACGAAACTTGTCAACCTGACTAATATGGTGACCTTCTACTATAAATTTCGTATCAGTGACTATCCCTTTCTGGAGAAGATAGGTGTGGGGTTGGAAACATGATAGAAGGGTCATTCAAAGTCATTTTTTTCTTTTTGCAGAATGGTACTATTTTAAAACAGTTTTATAATGCCAAAATAGTGTATTTTGTCAACAAACAGCTTAACATATCATAAAAGACAACTCAATTCCGATTGACACGCTACTTTGATTCTCCTCACCTCAAAAATACAATTATCTTTTTCTTATTTAAATTGCTCCAGCTCAATTAACAACAACAATTCCCCACTGTGATGTGCAGCACAACAGCAAACTGCAATAAATACAGTGCTCTGACAATGCACCTCAGTCGGGGGCTGTCTTGCAGCCTTCTTCCACACACCTTTGACAGTGCACCTCATAGAGTTGCCGTCGGTCTGCATTCACACAACTCTGCAGTTGCTCCTCATTCACAGGTTTGACTCCTGTTTGAATTTACACAGCTTTAATGATGCACCACATCCGTGGAGCTGCCCTTGGCCTGTATTCTCTTAACTTCACTACTGCCATGTTCCTGTGCCTGTGTCTGCTGGTTACACTTCTTCTACTCATGGATGGAATCTTGCAATAGTTTACCCACACTGCCTGTAAGCAGTGCATGACTACTAACTGCTTCTATGCCTGTCCTGGCTCGACTCTATAGAAACCTCTTCAGACCAGTGCTTAAAAAGTTTACCAAACCGCAGGCCTCATTTACGAGGCCCCTAGTGGCACATTTGTGCTGCTGGAGCGTCACTTTTTTGACGCTTCGGTGGTGCAATATGCCGCAGCATATTTACAAGGCCACCCAAAGCCACTTTAAGTGTCTTTTCATGTCCTTGTAACTGTGTGCCCCTTTCACCACAGAACCATCCTTGTGAAGAATGTGAACTATAAAGAGATCAAGACGTACACAAGAAAGACACTATCCATAAATTACACATCAAACTTAATCAGATTTATTTTCTTTCTTCACTTCTTTCCTTTCTTCCTTCCTTCTCTCTCTCTCTTCATGCCCTACTCTCTATCAGCTTCTTCTTCTGTTATTTGTGACGTCATTGACTCTGTGGCCTACTAGTGCAGTGTGACTGACCTCTGGAGTACTCGGAGTCTGCAATACTGCAGGTAGACAGATGACACTCTTGGGCCTTGATTATGAGTCTGGTGGTCCACAGACCGCCAGACTCGTGGGGACGTGGCGGTGGCGGTCTTCCAAACACCCTATTACAATTAGGGCAGTTGGCCTGCCATTGCCCCGCCACAGCTACCAGGGAACCGCCATTGCGGTGGTAGGGAGGCAGTAATATGCTTGGCGAGCCTGCAGTGAACCCGCCAAGGATATTACAGGTTTCCTCTCAGCTATGGTTTTCATGGCATTTCCACTGCCATGAAAACCATGGCCCCCTTGTGCCTCTGTGCCCTTGGATGCACACAGGTGGTGGGGGTGGGTGCTGCTACTGCTGGATCAGCCAGGTCTTGAGTGGCCTCCTGAAGGTTGGTAGGTCTTGGGTCTGCCATAGGAGGATGGGGAGGGTGTTCCAGGTCTTGGCGGCGAGGTAGGAGAATGATCTGCCACCAGAGGTCACTCTTTGCATGCAGGGATGATGGCGAGGGCACGGTCGGTGGAGCGGAGCTGGTTCGGGGTGTAGAAGGTGATTCATCTGTTGAGGTATGCTGGGCTGGTGTTGTGGTGTGCCTTGTGTGCATGGGTGAGGAGCTTGAAGGTGATCCTCTTGTTGATGGGCAGCCAGTGCAGGTCTCTCAGGTGGAATGTGATGTGGCTGTGTCGAGGGATGTCAAGGATCAGGCGGGCCGAGGTGTTCTGTATGCGTTGTAGTCGTTTCAGCAGTTTGTCCGGGGCTCCCTCGTAGAGGGCGTTTCCGTAGTCCAGCCTGCTGCTGACGAGAGCCTGGGTGACCCTTTTTCTTGTGTCGGTGGGGATCCAGCTGTAGATCTTTTGGAGTGTGTTGAAGCAGAAGGATGAGACGGCATTCACTTGCTTGATCATGGAGAGTGTTGAGTCGAGGGCGAACCCCAGGTTGCGTGCGTGGTCGGTGGGCGTTGGTGCTGCTCCCAGGGTGGTTGGCCACCAGGAGTCGTTCCAGGCTAAGGGGGTGGAGCCGAGGATGAGGACCTACGTCTTGTCCGAGTTCAGCTTCAGGCGGCTGTTCTTCATCCATTCGGCGACAGCTTTCATTCCTTCGTAGAGGTTGGTCTTGGCGGTGAGGGGGTCCGTGGTGAGGGAAAGGAGCAGCTGTGTGTCGTCGGCATAGGAGATGATGTTGAGGTCGTGCAGTCTGGTGACGTGGGTGAGCGGGTCCATGTAGATGTTGAACAATGTCGGGCTGAGGGATACTGCGTGGGGTACGCCGCAGATGATCTTGGAAGCTTCGGAACAGAAAGGAGGGAGGCGGACGCTCTGGGTTCTGCCAGAGAGGAAGGAGGTGGTCCATTCCAGAGCCTTGTCTCGGATCCCTGCGTTGTGGAGGCGTGTGCGTAGGGTGCGGTGGCAGACCGTGTTGAAGGTGGCTGATAGGTTCAGGAGGATGAGGGCTGCGGTTTCACCATTGATCAGCAGGGCCCTGATGTCATCAGTGGCGGCGATGAGGGCAGTTTCGGTGCTGTGGTTGCTGCGGAACCCGGACTGGGATGGGTTCAAGATGTTGTTCTCCTTGAGGTAGCGGGTCAGCTGCTTCTTGACGGTTTTCTCGATGACCTTTGCCGGGAACGGGAGCAGGGTGATGGGCCGGAAGTTCTTAAGGTCCCTCGGATCTGCCTTGGGTTTCTTGAGCAAGGCATTGATCTCGGCATGCTTCCAGCTCTCTGGGAAGGTCGCGATCTCGAAGGAGATGTTGATGGCCTTGCACAGATGGGGTGCGATGGTGGCGCTGGCTTTGTTGAAGATGTGGTGTGGGCACGGGTCTGATGGGGAGCCGGAGTGGATGGTGTTCATGATCTTGATGGTGTCGTCGTCGTTGATGTTAGTCCAGGTGAGCAGGTGGTCCTTGTGGGTGGTGGTTGTGGGGTCTGAGGTGTCGTTGGCTGTTGTGGTGGTCTGGTTGTCGAAGCTGTCGTGGATGTCTGTAATCTTGCGATGGAAGAAGGTGGCCAGGGAGTTGCACATGTCTTGCGATGGTGGGATGTTGTTGGTGTTGGAGCTGGGGTTGGAGAGTTCCTTCACGATGTTGAAGAGTTCTTTGCTGTTGTGTGCGCTGTTGTCCTTTTGGCGGATCTGATGAGGTGATGGTGTTGGCGCATGGCGTTCTTGAGGGCTGCGTGATTCTCCGGTGTCTGTTCGCGGTGCCATTTCTTCTCTAGTCTTCGGCAGGTTTGTTTGGAGGTCTGGAGGTCCGCGGAGAACCAGCTGGCATTCTTGTTGGTGTGTCTGTTGGAAGGTTTCTTGATCGGGGTGAGGGTGTTGGCACAGTCGTCGATTCAGCGCCTGAAGTTGCTGGCAGCGGCGTTGGGGTCGGTGGGGTTGGCGGATGGGCTTCGGGCGAGGGCGTTGTTTAGCTGGTCTTCAGTGATTTTGCTCCAGCAGCGGCGGGGGATCTGTTGGGTGCGGTGGTGCGTGGTGGGTTTCTGGAAGGTGAAGTGGATGCAGCGATGGTCGGTCCAGTGGAGTTCGGTGGTGTGGCTGAAGGAGATGTGGGAGCTTGCGGAGAAGATGGGGTCAAGCGCATGGCCGGCGGAGTGGGTGGGCATTGTGATGAGATGTCAGAGTCCGAGGTTGGCGAGGTTGTCGATCAGGGTAGTGGAGTTGGTGTTGTTGTTGTTCTTGAGGTGGAAGTTCAGGACTCCGAGGAGGATGTAGTCTGCGGAGGTCATGGCGTGTGTGCTGACGAAGTCGGCGATGGAGTCGCTGAACTGAGGCCAGGGTCCGGGGGGTCTGTAAATCAGAGTTCCTCTGAGAGTGGTGTTGGGATCAGTGTGGATCTGAAAGTGCAGGTGTTCGGCGGTGCTGAGGGTTTCGTCAGAGTTGGTCGAGACGTTGAGAGTGGACTTATGGATGATGGCAATTCCCCCTCCTATTCCGTTGGTGCGGTCTCTGCGGGTGATCTTGTAGCCGTCCGGGATGGCTTTGGCGATGTCCGGTGCTGAGGAGTCGTTCATCCAGGTCTCTGTCAGGAAGGCAACGTCCGGGGAGGATGTGTCGAGCAGGTCCCAGAGTTCGACGGCGTGTTTGCGTGCGGAGTAGTATGCATCTGAGGTGGTTGCATCCTGTCCTGGAGGGCGGGTTGGCAGCTCTGAGACTGGTGAAGCTGCAGCTTCGGCAGGAGAAGGGTCCTTTGGTGCAATTCGGGGTGGCCAGGAAACAGGTGTGCGCTCGCCTGGTGTTGAGTGCGTGGAGGCTGTTGGCATCGTAGTGGAGATGGACGTCGTGGCGGTCGCGGGGGCCAGGGATTGTGGCGCTGGGCATGGTCCAGACGCGGATGGGCGCAGACGGGCTTGCCTTAGGCGCGCCCGCAGCAGCCGCCATAAGAAGGGGAGGTGGGAGGAAGGAGCAGCTGGGAGGTGGGAGTGGATGAATGGGAGAGTGGGGGGGCGGGGCCGCAGGGAACGCAGCGGCAGGAAAACGGGAGTGAGGAACAGCAAGGGGTACAGAAGGCAAAATGGACAAAAAGGCAAAAGGGCACAGTAATGGCACAAGAGGGAAGGAGGAAAAAAAATTAAGACAAGAAAACAAATAAAAACAAAATACAGAGACACGAGCAAGAGCAAACCTTCGACCTACCCCTGGCCACCAGGGATGAGGCGCAGGTGGTAGCCTGTGGGTGGAGGAGGGCCTTGAACTCCGTCAGCAGCGTCAGCTGGGCTAAGGGCACAGGCACACAGGTGGTGCTGTGCGGCGTGGGGAGTGACCTGCCTAAAAGGGTCAAGGGTCGCTCTCCTCACCACGCAGTGGCCGCCATAAGAAGGGGAGGTGGGAGGGAGGAGCAGCTGGGAGGTGGGAGCCTACGAATGGGAGAGCGGGGGGCGGGGCCGCAGGGGACGCAGCTGCGGGAAAACAGGAGTGAGGAATGGCGAGGGGTACAGAATGCAAAAAGGGCAAAAAGGCAAACGGGCACAGTAATGGCACAAGAAGGAAGGAGGAAAAACAAAATAAGACGATAAAACAAATAAAAACAAAATAGAGAGAACACGAGCAAGAGCAAATCTTCGGCCTACCACTGGCCAGCAGGGATGAGGCACAGGTGGTAGCCTGGGGGTGGAGGAGGGCCTCGAACTCCGTCAGCAGCGTCAGCTGGGCTAAGGGCACAGGCATACAGGTGGTGCTGTGCGGCGTGGGGAGAGCCCTGCCTAAAAGGGTCAAGGGTCGCCTATTTTCAGGGCACCGCCATGGGAACGTGGAACGTTGAAAGTAAAGCCCGCCGGACACAAGTTACACTCATAATCTGGTGGGCGACCCGACCGTGGCTTTGGGGGAGTGGCAGCAGGGAGGACCTGGGACCGCAACGCCAAAGTCATAATCAGGCCCTAATCTAAGTTAGGAGTACTTTGGGAAGAAATGGGACCTGCAATGCTCTCAGACATGCTTGAGTACATTTATCCTGTCTTCACACTACACCCCTATGTGTTTGTCCCAAAAAAGCCTACAACAGCGAGAATATTTTGCACTGTGTGCCTATGAGGCTCTGAGGAAACACCTTGATTCTCAGCAGTAAAAGTCGAGAAGCATTGTTTTCATTGTTAAAGGTTTCCCTGCAGAGGATGGCCTATGAGTATAAATGGATGTTAAATGAGCCTAATTGCTACCCCTGTCACGGCCCTGCCATGCTGTTTATTGTTCATACCTAATCACACTGCCAATCCCATTACACGTGGAACAAACCTGGAAAGGGTCAGAAGGACTGCTCCATCCAGTTTACAGACATAGCAGCTCCAATGGCACCCAACACCAAGGGCAGGACTGGCAGTAGCAGGCACTGGCGTTTCCCCGGTGGGCCTCCAGGGTGGGGGCAGGTTTTTGGCCCCTGGGGGGCCGTTTTTGTTACCGGGGTCGGCAATATCGCCCCCCTGTAACAAAATCGGCCCAAACTGACCCTAGCAAATAGCTCGGCCGCACCCACCCTCCCCTCCCAGGGGCGCCCGCCGAGCAGTTTGCCAGTCCGGTTCTGCCAACATCCCTTCAACTTGATTTCCACCAATGTGGCTCCCCAACCACCCACCAGAAAGATCGTCCCCAGATGAGTCCTAAACAGAGCCCCAATGAATTGTCTTTCCAGTGCTGCCACCAGATGAGACTCCTAGGCATTCAGAAGGATGCCTAAATCCATCAGGCGGTGGCAGACCTTCTGAGTGTTGGACTCTGACTTTGAAAAAGAAGAATCAGTAATTAGCCAATCATCTCAGCAAGAGCAGAACTCCATCTACCTGAAGAGAAGCTACACAGGTACCTTTGTGAGCTCTCTGACCCTCAGAATCCTCTGGCCGTTCCATGTGAACTAGAACGTTAAAACGGGTTTCTTTTTTACACCGTAAAGTCTCCTAGAGACACCAGGGTGATGTGTGCCTGAAAGATGACCATCTCAACAGGATTGTGGCTCACAAACCTGTTGCCCAAAGTAAGGTCTCATCAATAAAAACAAAACAGGAGTAGGAAGAGAGGTTGTCCAGAGGTTTTAGGGAGTAGGTGGGGTAAGAAAATAGAGGAAAGATTAGATTTAAGTAAGCAGCGTTATTTAATTTCTTCCCAGATTTCAGCTAAAGGTTTAACTGTCTCTGGGAGGTGTGCCTCTTAAATGCAGTAAGAACTGAGAATAGGAAGATGGAGATGAAAATAATTTGGCCTTCTGCTTTATGAACTTAGATGAAGCCTAATAAACGGTAAGTTAGCATCTCATACACAGTCTATCAAAAGGGTATTATTTTTCATTGCACATCTTTCGGAGCGGCAATATTTCTTTTATTGCTTCTTCTGCCGACATTGTTTCTGTTGGTCCATTAACACTTATATGTATTTCCAGTGCTTAATTTGAGCCAGTGGTTTCTGGGGATCGGCCCTGGCACTGAATTGTCAACACCGACGCTTCTAACAGTCTGCCACTATGTGGCGCTGTCTGGCTAATTTACAGATGTCCACAACCACAGGTAATCATTAATTCAACATTAAAAATAACTATTAACTGCTGCCCAAGCCATTCTAATAGCTTAGTGTCCGAATTGTCACACTTGTTGGAATAGTTGTGTTGTTGCTATCATTGCCAGCATGGCAGAGGCAATGTGTGGTGCAAGCTGCGGTGGTCTCCTGACGAGAGCCCTGGCATTCAATTTTTTTTTTACAAATTAAGCACTGTGTATTTCTTGCTCCATGGCCAAATATTTCTCAAAGACAAGATTTCTCTGGTTCTGGTAGAAACTTTCCACTCTACACCATTGAATTATTTGGGCTCATAACTATTCAAACCTCTCTTGAAGGAGTTTATTCTCTACTTTGATCACTGGCATCATGCATGCTAACATTTGTACCCCATCATTGTTTTGTGAAAGCATATGCATATCTATTGAAATGATACGTTTAATAGGGAGTGTGGGTGAAAACCAGCATCCTAAATTGCTTATTTGCTCCAAAATTAGTCCACGTTTAAAGGAACCATTCCAGAATCTGAGGCACTCTAAAGGAGACACATTTACGTCTGATTAATCTAAAGGGAAGCCTTAGACATGGTTAGTGGTTATCCTGAAAATCTTACATGGATACGGCCCCCATGAACCATCGTTAAACAATGAACACCCTCAATTGTAAGCTCCTGGCCTACTTTCTTGGGGAGGAATCACCAAATGATTACGTCAATTGCTCTTTGGACACTCCACAAATGAAATTGTCCAGCTTCACATAGATCTTAATACTGGTGTAAGTGGATTTCTAAGTGCTGCCAATTTCAGCAGACAAAAGAGCAGAGCAACAGAGTTACAAGGCGATTTGCCCACAGTCAGTAGAGGTTCGTCTAGTGGGAAAGCCAGAATTTGAAATATGACTGAAAAATTATATTTCACCTGCGAAGTCGAGAAAATTTGCACTTGATGAAGTTGGGTGAAGTTTCCTTGACTAATTCTAAGGCAAACCTTAACTTCTGTAAACACAAATGGGGCTGCCCCTAGTTGGGATTTCTACAGGTCTGTTAGAGATGCGTGTGAAGTGGGGGCATCTCACAAAAAGTGTAGGACTGGCCTCACACACCGCCTGGTGTCATGCTTCATCATAGGCCATCCTCGCCCTCTAAAAACTCGGTTTGATAGAGGGCGGGCATACACCTGACGACAAGGATGCACTTCTAAACTAAGTGGGGGCCCGTGAGTAGTGAAAGTGGTTTAAAAACCATTACAGTTGTCAGAAAGACAGTTTTTAATTAATTGGGCAACTGTATGGTATTAAAAGTAGTGAGCGGTGACTTGGGAACTGATCATCCCTTCACCGTGATGGTTTTGGTCCATACAGTTGCCCACGCGTCTCTAAAAGACCTGTAGAAATCCCAACTAGGGGCAGCCCCATTTGTGTTTACATTTCGTGTTGGAGGCTGGCTAGCCCCTAGGCCCTGTGCCTCTAGTTCCCATCCCCAGCTAAATACCATGGCTAGTGTGTTTGAAACCTTAACTTCTCCCACATGAATTCTCTGCAGAATTATGTTTTACCACAGAAGGGTAGGATGTCATGCTGCAAGACATTAGTTGCAGTGTTTTGCCCCCTGCCAAAAAGAAACCTCCTTAGAGCCCTGAGTGGCATTGAAGACATGGCAGAATTGCTGTGACTATCGATTCCCCACCCTCTGGATGTCTTGGCTCAAATGGTGGAACCCTGGTGGGCAGATAATATACCCTTGCACCATTAATCCATGCCTACCAGGGGTGGTATTATAGAAAGTACCCTGCGGCACAACGGGGATGTGCACCCAGTTTGTGTGCCTCTGGAGCACTTTGACATCACAAATGGGGCCGCAGACACTTGTGCGGCCCCTTCTGTGATACAAATATTGCATGTAGTGCCAGCGCTATTTCAAGAGAGCGTTCCCTCATTTGCATGTGGGTGTGGTGTACATGACAGAATCTCTTTACCTCTGCGCTCGTGCAGTATTATGGACACGGACACAGAGGCAAAGAAGCTGTCAGGAGGTGCACTAAAAGTGCACCACAAAAAGGTGGTGTACAATCAGTGAGCCCCCTGATGGCAGCCCTTTGACCCCCCAGACATCCCCGTATAGGTGGGTGGAATCACTCACTGAATTTGCCTGCATAGGGATTTCTAATCCCTCTTACAAGTGCTGGTGAGTTGACGCCTGCACAGTGAAACACGTAGCGGCTTTGAAGCAGCCACTCCATTTTTCACTTGAATATGCTGCCGCCAGGGCAGTACAACTTCACAGCTCATTATCTGAGGTAAACGCATTCTTTATAATAGGGAGCACATTGCCTGTTTGCGCACGGCACACTGTAAGGAAGTGCCCTCTTTTTGCATGGTTTCCCCCACTTTTTGCTAAACTGCTGATGTACTTTGACTGAGTGTGACCTGGGTTCCTGCCAAACAGGTACCCAGGGCCTATGTTCTTTCCCTAAACTGCATTAAAAACAAAAACAAATTGGCACGCTTTCGCCACAGGTCAGTCCCTTGTAAATGGTACCACGGGTACCAAGGGCACTGTGGCCAGGTAAGGCCTTTAAGGGAAGGCCTCTAAGGGCTGCAGCCACACTCAGAGGCACTGTACCTTTACACACTGCCATTGCAGGCTGCCTGTTTTGGTGCAGAACAAAGTGCAGAGTCGTAAATGGCACACATCCCTGGTCTCCCCGGCGATCCTGACCTGAGATCTGGTGATCTCTGACCTGCCTCGAATATCCAAACGAAGCCTGCAGCCCCTTTCTGGAGGATCCCCCTGACCGTGACTGGAGCTGGTAAGAATACCCGACGCCTAAAGACACCCCTGCACCTGATACCCCATGGCCTTGGGTTGCCCAACTGACAGTGTCCCAGCATCCCCCGGCATCCCAACTTACCTCTCCAACCAGTGGTCACCTCCAGAAGACCTTCATCCCCGAGTCTGCAGTCTTTGTTACAACCGAAGAATCCCCATTGAAAACGAAAGGGCACCCAACGCAAAAACTGCACCCTGCCCTAGCCGCCCCTGTGCTGCTGCGGGTGTACTTTGGGTTCTAACTCAGACACCCCTTTGCCCTGAGCCTAACACCAGAAGCTTTGCTCCCACAACCTTGTGGCCTGCTCGTGAGCAGCCACCAACCAGAGGCCCATATCCCCCTTTGGATAACATTGGGCCTCAGCACTCTGCACCCAGCCACCCTAGTGCTGTTGAGGGTGTTTCAGAAGTGCATCCTTGACCCTGGGAGAACCCTGGTTCTAACCCCAGAATACCAACTCCCACAAACGTGTACTTACCTGCAAACCGTTAACTTCAATTTTCACCTTAGGAATACATTGACTGTTTTACCTTGAAAATTGTTTTAAGTGTGGAGTGGTTTGATATGAAACGCTGAAAAACTGCAAATGTACAAAAACTGATTTGATGACCTTTTCTCTAGGAAAAGTCCCAGTGTGATATCTAGGTTTATCACACTGAGTAGAAAAAGTAACTTAAAAGGTAATCTAAAAAGTAATGTACAAAGCAATCTGTAATGTAACTGAAAAGTAATTTCGAAACATTGACTTACCTGTAATTCAATCAACTGCATTTGAACCTGCATTCAACTGTAAATCATTGAGTACAATTTTGCAAAGCATTTATTTCCCTTACCTGCACCAGGCTTGGCTTGGTTCTAGAAATAAAATAACTTAATAATAATTTTGATAGAAACAAATTGGTCTGAGTTCAGTCTTTGAGTGTGTGACATCATTTGCTGCCTGAGTGTGTACAACAAATGCTTAACACTGCCCTCTGAGCCTTACTGCTCGCCCACACTAACACAAAAAGTCTACTTTTACCTCTGCCTACCTTTGAGGTTCCACTGGACTCAGTTCACACTATACCTCATTTTGGTATAGTATATACAGAGCCAGCTTCCTACAGACACCTATTTGAAGGCGCACTGTGGCGCAAACAGGAAATGTTGGCCCTATCGCTTATAGAGCCCTATAACTCATGTGCTAACGGACTGGTACTTATAATGGCCAGTGAATGGATGGTGAATGGGTGGTGAGTGGCAGCCAACACCAGGTCGATTGGCTTTGCCAATGCTTGTGTTATCTTTGCACGTCCTCAACTAAAATGTAGGTTTCATGGCATTACATTTCTTCCTGGGCAGTATAGCAGTTATATTCATATTTTCAGTTTTGCTACCACGTTTGCATGAATACTATATAGCAATATACAGAAGAAACAGCAAAACACATGTCTCTGTTTCCAGCAGAATTTAAAAGCTTATTTGATAATGTGGGGAATGACACTCCAGTCTCCAGGTCTGCCTCTGTGTGTGCTTGTTTCTCAGCGTGAGAGCGCGTTTGTTTGCGCCCCAGGCCCATTCGGAGAATTCAACATGATGAAACATTAATGCTTCATTAAAAGTAAGAGACAAGGGGCCTGCCTCTAGGGCCCTTTGCTTTTTAGTTTTTATCTTCACTGGGTGGCTCCGGCGGCATCATGGGGTGCAGCTCAAAGGTCGCATCTGCCATTGGGTATCCCTAGAAGGGAGGCAGGAGAGACAGATCCCCCCCTACTTGCTTTCATAGAAGGTTACTATTGTCTCTTCCACTTCTGGGAACTCTGCTTTGTGACTTCCTCCAGGCATCAGCTAAGCAGGGGCAGGTGAGAATTCACGATAAATTCCTGAGTTTAGGAAGAAAGGGGGCCTTTGAACCAATTACGCAAAAATGGGAAGGGAATAACACCTTTGAACCACCTTCCTTTTCAGGGTGAGCGTGCAATAAGCAAAACAAGCATCGGCACAGACAATAGTTCTAGCTCGGCAAGCTGGTGTGATGGATATATCTTTTTATTGCAAGCATATGCTACGAAAATAAAGGAAGAAAATAAATCATGATTATATTCTAAATATTTTTTTAAAATAATTATGACATATAATTATAATGGAACAGTACGGGGGCTTCCTAGGAGGCAGGTATACTTGAAACAGTTGCAGAAGAGTACTAGAAACCATTTTAGATTTTAAAACATATCACTCGAAAATTAGATTCTTGATAGGACAAAGACAATGTATTATTGGCTTTGAATTATTGCAGCCTGAAGACATAGTTTAAACACACAAGGGTGACAAAAAAGGTAAAGAATGAAAAGCAAAAAAACACTGTCAAATGTAAAGTATTGGCCCACCCACCCTGGTGGGTAATGGTGTTCTTCTTTTTAGACAGATGTGGACAATTGATCATGGAAAATGCCATCTCTCAGAGTGCAAGAAAGTTAATGGTTGAAGTTGGTTGACCCATTTCCCTGTAATGGGCAAAAGCAAAATATAAATGAAAATTAAACACACCAATGGATGAACATGGTTGTCTCAAAGCCCCACTATGCATACATAAATGTATGTATTTATTTTCCATTCATGATTTTTTGATATTACATGGGGCTAGAAGGACAGCATAGCCCCCTTTAGGCGTGAACTAAAAATTAGTCATAAAGGGTACTTCTTGTAACATTTTAATACACATTTTCTTTCCCTGAAAGCTTCAATTTATTTTTATAAACTGCAGGTTATTTCCTGCCAGTGCTTTAATTTGAGGAGAAAGCATCCACCGACATTGTATTCTCTATCTGGAATAATAGCCATGCCACAAATGATCCGGAAGTAATGTGATGGATAAGGAGGTTTGGGAACTAGGGTATGCTGCCACACAAATGCCTCATAGGACAAATGTCTTATTTCAATGGTCTTTCAAATAACGATAATGAGCTAACCAGAAAAAACAGCTGTTCATATAACAATAACACAACCAAAGTCGGAAATTCTCCCATACATCTTGGGTCCTTGGGAAGAGACACTTTCTGAAAGACAGCCGATGAATTTAATATCAGCTGTTTCAGGAGACAAAAACCTGCATGGACTGCTTCACCTATTTACAATAAAAAATGGAACCCTGTATCTCACCTAGTAGCAGAGGGTTTTCCACGCTTCAGAATGGGGAAGGCCAACAATACAGGCAGGATTCTGAACGATTGAACATTCTCAATGCAAGACTCAGGATTTGAAAGCGACCAACTGCAGTGTTGTCCAACTCGTCGCTTGGCTTTGTTTTTCTTTTCTTATTTCAGGGTCCCACAATACTCGTCAAGAGTCTGCCGCCACTCCTCCTGCTCCGTCACTGGAAATGCAGCCATGCCTCTTCTTCTTTGCCTGTATGTGATCAGGGTGGTGTCCCGATGTCACCCTTAAGAGCGACCGGGCATGGGTCCCTGCACTTCTTCTTCTTTACCATGATTGAGATTCTGAAGTTGCACCTGATCCAGCGCAAAAACCCTAGCAACGGGGAAACAACCCGTACCGGTATCCTCCCTGCGTCACAGATCCGACGTCACACTAACTCATTCACACATGCAGACATTGGTGGGGCCCATAACACTCACACGTTACTTCCACACCGGTCTGCATGCACAGGAGGGATGTGTGATTCAAGCGCCGGACATGTGAGGGGAACACCTTATAACCTATAGGGAAGGAAAAGTTATTTACAAAATATACATTAACGCCCTTTCGCCTACAGATCCTTAATCCCAAAATATCAAGGCACTCCTCCCACTTCGGTGAATGGACCAAATTAGTTGGATTGGTTGATGGTGATTTAGAACCAGCTAAAACACATTTTAAGACCTCAGAATCTATCTCTTAAATGAAACTCATGACTCATGAATTCTCGTTAATCAATAATTTAGTCTAATATTTCATAATGATTTGAATTTGCATTTGTCTCTTCAAAGTTTATATAAACTTTTGAGTGAATTGCAGAACATCATATTTACCTAATCTGGCTATTTGGAGTCCTCTAATTCATTGGCTCTGCATAATTTTGTTGTAAATCGTCCGAAAGCAAGCCAAAGCTCAAAGCTCTTAGCTCGGCACGTTACAGTCCCAAAGATCGGCAAAGGACCAGAGACGAGCAAGCATCTATAATTGCCCATAGATTTAGGAAAAGTTTGCAGTCATCAGATGATCGGGCAGCATCCGGACCTTCAAGAATTCAGGAGAACGCGCAAAACGAAACAAGGCAACCCAAAGGTAAGAGCGAAAAACGAACCAACCATCTCTATTCTACTACTTCTTTTATAATACAATGAAGAAAAGAAGATCCAATATAATATTTTAGAACAGTCGTGATTGGCTGGTTGAGATCGTCCGATGTCAGTTTTAAGTTTTCAGTTCAGTTACTAATAAAAGAATGGTCTCCAGACTCTATAGATTGATAAAGAGTGAATGCAACCCTGATCCTGATAGAAGCTGGGAAAGGTGGAATTTGTGTCTTACAGAGCCCATAGTTGAAAAGAATTGGAAGCACATTTGTGAACTGACCAGGGCGCTGGGTGCGAATGACAACTTGCGCATAATACATTTTAAATATATACATCAGGTATACTATATGCCTAAACGCTTGTACAGCTTTGGGTTACGTGAAACTGATTGTTGTACACGGTGTGGTCAGGGGGGTGCGGATTTCATGCATCTAGATTGGAGTTGCCAAAAGGTGAACGAGTTCTGGGAAGAAGTGGTGTAGACTTTAGTGAACATGACAGCGACGGACATACAATGCACCCCAATGGTTTGTCTACTCTGTTGTGCGCCACACCTCAGGAGTGTGAAAGGGAGATTTGTTCGATTGGCACTTATGCTGGCGACACGCAGAGTGGCAGTGGTTTGGGGGAGTCGACGTGGGCCTAAAACAGAGCAATGGTTGAAAGACCTAGCATATTGCAGAGAGAACATGGAAATATATGCAGAAGAACTGCCAGTAACGGCCAGGCCCGAGGTATCTGGGAACCATTGCGAGCCTTCCTATTAGCCAGGATGACTGATGGTGAGTGAGGAGTGTTGCGAAGGCTGCCGAGGGCACTGATGGGGAGACAGGCATTCTTACTAGGGGATGTGACCGCACTTTGACACGACTATGTACTTCTTGATTACGTTTTGAAAACAGATGTTTGTGGTATGATTTTCTGTGCTTATTTGTGTATCTTTTTTGGTTTTATCATTTGATTTGTTAATTTTTGTTTTATGGTATACATTACTCTCCTTAGGGAGTCTTGAGAATATTGGGAGATATACGGTTATGGTTTTTGCTATGTTATGTTTGTTTTGTAAATGTGTTCAATAATAAAACTTTAATAAAAAAATACGTTTTCAGTTCAGTTTGAGGGGTGAGGTCATGAGATAGTCCAAAAGTCAGCTTGTTCATGTTTATTGTAAGGTTGATTGTTCTCTGGTTTTGTCAGACGTCCCACTCTGTCCTTGTTCGGGTACATGGTGAACAAAGGTCGTGACAAGGTTTAGGAGAATTCTTGCGCATGTGCAGCTCACTCTGCGCCTCGTGGGACAGTGGCCACTTCGTTGTGTGGTGTCAGCGGCCATCTTGGATTTAGGACCAAATGCTAATTTAAGCGAAACAAACACAAAAGTGTAATTAATACATAGAAATAATGAATCTAATGTTAACCCCTTACTAATCCCTCTATGTGCTTGTATTTAAGTAGCATATAGCAACATTTAAAGCCATTATATTCACTTTTTCGGTCCTCCTCTTGGGCAACAGTACAAAAGCAACATATATCAAGCAGTATTCTATTTACCACATATACTACCGTTAATATGCGTACAAATTTTAGTTATACAGGTTATTTAGCCATGCAAATGCAAATCCCACGTGTAATTCGAATGTTAATAATGTTGGTTAATAAATAGGGGTGGGCGGAATTTGCGAAAGCGACTTTCGCAAATTATCGCGAAAATGTTACAAATCTCCGCAAACACGCGGAAATATCGCGAAGATGCAGAAGTTTTTTTCCCGCCCGTTCACGGTAGTTTCTGCGTGGTCGCGGCTCGCCAATTTACCCATGCGGTTGCTCGCGGGCACGGTTATCTTGTTTTCACTCTTCTCGCGGTGCATGATCGCGATAAGAAAGACGTGATCGCGAGACGCATGACGTTACTGCGGGCGTGAACTGTCGCGAGACAGCGCAAATGGCTACCAACAATCCAACATCTCGTGGAGAACGCGACCGGATCGGGAAAACTTGTCGGCGAACACGGGGATTCAGGTAAGGCGATCGCGCGAGAATGTATTATTTTACAGCGCGAGCAAGAAACAAATTATCGCTAAGCTGCAGAATGCGGAAATTTTGACATTTTCGCGCTCTCCGCGGAACGCGAAAATGTCAAATTATCGCAATTTCCGCGAGCGGAACGGAAATTAAGCCCAGGCCTATTAATAAACATGCAAACTTGTTTAATAATATTATAGTTAATAGACTATATAATTAGTATTTTCATGCAGAATAGAGGAGGTATACAAAATTTTGCATTACCCGCTCCATCAATCCCCCCTTTGGTGATTTTATCACCACACCATTAACATTTTGTATCAATTTGTCATAAAAAGCAAAATGAATTCTTAATATTAGTTCACATTTCTGTTTCCCCAATTTCTTCTCTTCTTGCTGTTTTATACATATTATCTTTCATCTCTTCTAATTCTACTTCTTCAAATTCCCTCTATTGTCTCATATTCTGTCTTCTTTTCCAATTTTATCTTTTTAACTTTTTCTGTATTTTCGTTCTTTTATAACATAAACATCCTAGTCTTAAAATTAATACTAGAAAAATCACACATGTTAATGGAAATAGGATCCTACCTATAAATGTACTACTTAATTTTAACAAGAAATCTTTAATGGAAGAAAGTTTCTTTCCAATCTTTTCCCAAACACTTTCAACCTCCAGTGGTGCAATTTTCTCATGCAATTCAGTTATATTTTTAATGTATATCTTTAGATCTTTACTTTCATCCGGAATGTAAGTAAAACAATGTTGAACTTTCAGCATTCCACAGACTCCACGCTCTTTTACTAATATTATATCAAGGGCAAGTCGATTTTGCATTACCATGGCATGCATGGCAACCATTTCAGTATTTACCAATAAGAATCCTCCAGCGGTGCTTGTTGACAAGCAATCCACTACTGTTGATAGCTTTCTAATTCTAATTTTGTGTGCATTCAGAGATATTCCCACTGCTGGTATCAATGCTCCAAAAATGTCTCCTACAATTTCTGACCAAGATTCTCTTTTTCTACGTGTTAATAGACTACCTAACTTATGTACACCATCTTCTCCTCTTCCCATGTGGAATATCTTTGGGAAAACCAGACCTACATAACATGTGCCATACCAATGATCTGGCAATCGATAATATGCCCTGTTCCCGCAGATAAAATAATAACCCAGGAAAAACTGGATCATTTCCTCCTTTAAATCCCCATCCACCCATGATTCGGTATGTATCATGGCATTCACTGTTACCTACAAAGTAATTATCATATGCAGTTTGATTCCTTCTAATACACAACTTTCCTTTCTGAGGCCAATCTAAAGCCATAGTTGGACCAGCTTCTCCCTTCAAGTGTTTTTCCATTTCAACATCCCAGACTGTCTTTTCCTCTCTTCCCTCAGATGCTTTCTTTTGCATTTTCAATCTCCTTTCTTCAACCATATCTAAAAAGGTCTTTTTCTCTTTCTTTAAACTGCAAGTCAAATTATTTCTAAATATATATTCTAATGTTAGTTCTTTAGTTTCTAAGAAAAATTCACCTAACACCTTTGTAGGCTTTACTTTATTCAATTTGTTAACTGCAGGTACTTGTGAAAATATGTTATCTACATCTGAAAAATAATAGTCTAATTTCCCTATTTTGTAAAACAAACTAGCTATTACACTACATGTTAGTCCATAGGTTACTGGAAGGTGATGGTAGGTCACTCCATCCGATACAGATACATTTCCTTCCACTAACTTCTTCAGCATGTCTCACAGGAAACAAACCATCAGTCATATTTGCACTTCGCCATCTCCTCATTTTGTCATCATGATTCTCCTGTCCATGTGATCTACCAAACATGTATCTATACCTTCCGCCACTCCTCTGCTGTTCCCTCTCATGCATCTCATCTTCCCATTCAGTCAATGCTTCGAACTGTGTTGGCCTAGGTCTCGGTTCTAGATTCATCATTCTTTGTCTCAAATTCCTCAAGACCGCTAAATTAAATGAACCATGTTCTGCAAATGCCAAAACTCCATCATCTTTTGTATACTTTGCCCAATTTTCCAACCAAATACAAGTATGATATCCGTATTTCGCAACCATAAAGGATGCGGGCGATTTTGGTGGGGGAAGTAACTGCCCCTCTCTAGTCTTAATCGGTTTGTCCTTTTTAAATAAACTCTTGCTTTTTCCAAACCAGGACTTTTTCTCTTTTTCTGGTGGATCGTAATACATCATTTTGTCTTCCATGTATCGCTAGATTTTCCCTACGACTATTCTGTTGTTTTAACCAATCGTAGTGCGGCTCACTCTAACGCACCAATCCGGAGCGTCTACGTCACTTCTGCAATTCTCCAATCCCAGCGCGACTTACACTAACGCAGCAATCCGAAGTGTCTGCGTCACCCTGCAATTCTCCACTCTCATCGCGGCATACACTAACGCACCAATCAGGAGCATCTACGTTTCTTACTGACTGTCCAATCCTAGCGCGGTCTTTCTGACGTCAGCTTTTTCTTGCTACTCCTGCTTCTGCTGACCCCTCCTTTACAAACATGTTCTCGATAAGCTCCTTACGTTCTTTTAACTTACAAATCTGTTAGTAACGACATAAAAACGCCACCATTATCTGTTTCGCTAACAAAGGAATAGTTAATGACCTTTTTCACAAGAATTCCGTCTTTCCTGAGAGCAGCGCTTACCTCTGCCCTACTACGGAATCGTTGATTAAGTAGCACATCCCTCTACCTTACCCTTCTAACAAGCATTAGCTAACCGTTTCTCCAGAATTAAGACACCTAGTTGGAGACGCTCTGCTCCTGAGAAATAAAACCAGAGTTTCACAATTAACCTGAATGCTATTTCATTCACGCACTTTCATATGGAAAATGTAGTCAATTCACACAGAATTCTGTCTTTCCCGAGAACAGCGAACAGTCTGTCCTACTACAGAATTATGACACACATTAATAAAGTAGTGCTTTCCTCTACTTTATCCTTCTAGCAAGCTTAGGGAACACCTATTACCTTTCCAGGGATAAGCGTAATCAGAGTGCCTTTTGGACTCCTGGTGCCTAAGACCAAAATTTCACAGGTGCCCTTCGCTACCATACATTTCTCTCTTTCAGAAAATATCCCTAATGGCAACACACGACGATGTTACCGAATCGAACCCAGACAATGCGTTGTGCAACTTCAAACGTTACACATTTTCCCTGTGTACCTACAGGGCAACAATAACTCCGTCTTTCCCGAGAGCAGCGCTTACCTCTGCCCTACTACGGAATCATTACAAACATCCGACTTCCTACTTCCCAGAAGTCTTCAAAACAACATAAAACGTGACGCGACTCAACATAGAATGTTAGTACATAAATCAATAATCAATAAATCTGTCCTATGAAATTACCAATTCAATCAAAAAAAAAAAAATCAAGTCAAAATGAGCAAACTTTCATCCACAGTCAAAACCCTTACTATTTTTCAACACCTCAAAAACATGCCTGCAAGCACATTAACATTTCACAACTCTATTAATACTCACACCACTCCAGCAATCTCCTTCTTGTATCATCTTTCCAGAACTGCTTTGCCAGTCTTCAGGTTCTGAGCACAGGAATCAGGACTCAGGACTTTATCTAACTTGGGCAATTATTTTCTAGCACTAGGCATTAAACTAACTATGCTCCTTTTGGTGATGGCACTAACCATAACTCTGCTACCAAAAACTGATCCAGCAGTAATTACCTGGTAATTTCCCTATTCAAAACCTCATTACCTATGGTTTACCGCTGTAAAGGGTGAAAATGATGGACCTTTTGATGACCGTGTTTCACCAAACAGGAGACTTTACATAAATATGAAAATTAAATGCAAACAATATTAGAGGCAATAATGAGAGTGGTGAGTTATTTTAAAGGGTTTTATTTTAAGTCAAAAGTTAAGGTTCTCTGACTCTTTATTCATTAGTCAAATATCAATCAGGTTACAGAATTGAAAAATAGGAAAAATAGCATTAATACAGAACATATTACAGTCTGCATATAAGCATCACATATAGGACGGGGAAATGTGGCGCAAATTGTCAGTCAAACTCTTAAAGAGTTTCTAAGAAAAAGAGTAAGTCTTACAAGGTTAATCAATAATTAATAATGGCAAAAATCTCCCATAAAGAGAAATAAATGCAGTTTAGCACCTAAAATCTAAATCTGTTCTGATCCTTTCAGCTCTTTCCCTCTGCCTCTGCTTCGCTGTGCTAGTCTGTCTCTGTCTCAAGCTGCACCATAGACCCCACAGAATGCAGCCCCTCCCTGTCTCTGTGTCCAGCACAGAAACTTGGCCTGGCCCTCAGAAAAAATGGAAAGAAAAGGAGGCAAAAAAGCACTCCTCCCACTTGTAAGCCATATTTCAAGTAAAAGTTCACGTGCTCAGTCCTCATAGCTGGTCCAATCAGAACTTCAAGACACATCATCTCCCCATGGGCAGACTGGATATGTCATTAATCAGGCTTGTTCCTGTTCAAATTTCAGTCTTGTGATTTATGAAAAAAAGTGTGTTATTCTCTCCACGTTTAAACAGGCTACAAAATATGCAACATAGTGAAGGTCGAAGGAAACTGGAGGCAGGATTTTTTAACAGAGCCCTTTCATTGAAAGTTGCTAGCAAAGAGGAGCACATTCCAATCTAATGTTTCAAGGGCAACACTGCAGTTAGCTGAATCCACTAAAGCAAACTAAAATCACGTGGTTTTCTACACTGTGAAGCACAATTCAGCACATTTCTACTCTTGCAAAAATACATGATGCCATTTTAAAAGTACAAATACATTTTCTAAATTAATGTGCATTCTATAGTGAGATTACATATGGATTAATCACATATAAACATGGCTGTTCAACTAATTGAGCATGTTTTCACATGAAAGCACCTCCAAACTGAAGCATTCCGATCAGGCCTATGTTTTCATCTTGCTTGCGCCACAATCTGCGTGCCATTTTAGAACTCATGTCTGCAACCTTTTGTCATATAATAATGCATACATTTTATAAGTGAAATCTAAGCTCCATCACACCTCTAACAATTTTTTTCTCTGGTCTCTATTTTCACCTTTGTCGCCTGATGTAGAATACCTCAACATGGAGCAGATGTTACACCCTGGCAGGAGGTGTCTTTCTTTACTTTGTGGTGTGCCTGAACACCATGTCTATATTGTCCCATGCTGTCCCTCCAGATCCCCACCTGGGTCATCCATTTCCTCCCTTGGGTCCCGTCCCTGAGTAGTGACACTATTATCACTGGTTAATCCAGCAGAGTCATAGTGCCCTGCGATTTTCCTTCTGCAATTTAACACGCTCTAATGCCCTTGGGTCAATTTCGAAATAAAAAAAACCACGAACGTGTCATGAAGCATCAATTCTTCCTGTATACTCCAGTAGATTATTCCACAATCACATCCCCTCATAAATGACCCAGGTACCTATAGTGCTAAATCTTGCTTCACCAGATCGAGGCAGCAGAGGGAGGTGCCAGTGCCTCCCTGTACTGCAAGGCAAGAGGGAAGAGAGTGATCAGGTGACTGAGGAACAGTGCCATCTTGTAATCTCAGGCTCAGTTGACTTTTGCCAAGCATCTGTTTCCAGATAGACTTTGCAAGGGTGCTAATGGCATGATTAGCAAAGATAGATACTGATTGGAAGACACAAATGTGGCTACATTGAAAGCGATCTCTCATTCGATTCTTATTTCTTGGAGCAGGCAACAAAATAAAGGTACCCATTGGCCATGCATGGCATCTGGATTCAATGAAGCTGCTCATATGACATGGACCCCATTGGTAATTTAGGAAACCTAATTCCTGTGTGTTTAAATTGTTAGCAATTCCCTGAAACTCCCAAAAATGTTCCTCAAAGCACAGTCCAGCGCACACCCGCAGCAAGCACCTGGATACCCTCACTGGTGATAAGCCGCACTATACAAGTATGACTTGATTGATCGATTGATTGAAAGGTCTGGACACTATTCATGGAAACAACTCTGTATCATGAATTTTGAAGAGGTGGAGCTAAGTTTAGAGAGTCAGTCAAATTAAGCAGCACTTTCTACTTCATCCGAAAAAATTGCAGTCCTTCTGAAACTAAAAAGCCACACACAGAACTATAGTTTCTGGGAACCACGGTAATATTAATGCACCACAAATATAAACAGTAGAACTTGTGAACACCCCATGGAGTTTGAATTCAGTCTGATTACTGATCATTCAAGGTGGCAGACTGCTTTCAGTCATGGAGTGAGCCCTGTTAGCTAGTCTTAATGGTGCAGTGCTGGAAGGGAGTTTCTCAGTCAACAGCTCGCCATATATGTATATAGGTCCAAAAGACAGTCAGTGGCGTAGCTAGAGAGGGGTGGGGGCGACCCACCCCCGGTACTTCACGTGAGGTTAGCAATGATGGCGGGCGCAAGGTAAGTGGTTTTCTTTTTTTAAAATTGTTTTCTCCCTTGTCGTCGTCTCTTGACCTCCCCATTACCTGCACAGGCTGTCACTGGGCAGCAAACTCAGGGACCACCCCGGGCAGCAAAAGGTCTCGCTACGCCACTGGAGACAGTTTTCAATGGAATATATGTCGTTACTACGCATTCCGTTGCAACGCATGCCTTTACCACGCATGCGTTACAACGGAATGTGTTTTCCACGCTTTGCCGTTACCTCGATTTTACCTTTACTCCGCTTTTTCTTTTTTGGGGGGGGGAGACCCCCCCAAGCCCCCTTTCTTATTTTTTTTCCTTTTTCCGCAGGTCTCCGCCGACACTGAAAACGGACTGATGCTTTTTTTCGGATTAGGATGACGTTGTTCCGTGATGACGTTGCTTGCGTGGTGAAGATGGTCGTTGAAGCATTACGCGTTGTGAAGACGTTTACGAGGTAAGTGTATCGTTGTAAACGTAATGCGTAGAAAATGCTTCGTGGTAAAGGCTGTTTCCCGTTTCAATGTTTCAGGCGAATTTTCGATGGAAACCCTCCCAATGGGCTTTCAAACACAGATAAATCATTAGTCCATCTTACACTTTTGACAGCATGATTCCTCTAACAGAAATTAACATTTAGAGGTGTCACTGGTTCTAGAGGTATCCTGCACAGTGGTGCTTACAGATTTCATGGTAGATCACAAGTAACGACAGGACCCTAGGCATTCAGGCCCGAGGCAAGACCGGTCCATTTAGTTTAAGTCAAAGACAATGGTATGTGCAGCCTTTGTACACTGCGTCTTCTAGTAGCTTTGCTCCGGGTTTCATGTACTGATTTCATCTTCCAGTTAGGGAAGTCTTATGTCGGTATTAGTTAGTCCTTTTTCTGCTTCAGTTGCAAGCCTGTATATGTGGAGATTTCAGTCCCATATCATTATCAATTAGTTTAAGGTCAGTCATGGTCCAAAGTGGATCAGAAACTACTGCCCTTCGTCTAAGTCTAAACTCTTAATTAAAAAAAAAAAAAACATTCCAGCTTTGGAAGCAATAATCACCTTTATTACATTTTGAGTAGCATTCAAACCTACTTTGAGTTAGTGAGACGTATATTCACAACACACAAAAAACTGCTCCTCTTCTAGACACTTTGTCAAGTTTACAACACGATACGAGAAGATCATTTTATATTATGATTATTTGTAAAGCTTTACATATTCTACACCCTGGTGAACTTAAGTTAAAGTCAAATAAAACACATGTACAGATATATGAGTCATTTTACAAACTGAAATGTCTCTAGGCTATGTCTGATGAACAAATTATATTACTGTAATTTCAACAGTAAAACGAGAGCCTTAAGAGGCAGAAGTATTCATCAAAATTCTCCAGCCATAGCTTGTTTGTTATGAATCTCTGTACTTTGGGCCTCATTTAACACATTTTCATGCAACGCAGCAAGCCACTGTGCTGCGCTGTGCTGCATGAGAGGGAGAGGGCAGGAATGTGCTGTATTTAACCTTATATGGCTCATTCATGCTCACTGCCTGCACAGGCACACAAACTGCTGCCTACCGCCAATGCAGGAAGGTACCTGCATTGTAGGCAGGATTGTTTTTGTGCAGGAAGGAGCAATCCTCAGAGGCATTTTCCTCCTTCTTTTCCATAATCCAGCACACGTAAAAAGAAGAAACAACGAGGAGAAATAGAGATGTTTCTACGCGTTGCACCACTGGTGGGGAGGTGTACAATTCTGACGCATTCTCAAGTCAACGAGTTTTGGTAAATCAGGGAATGTGTCAAAGTCCATGGGTGGATGCGTGGGAATACCCACACTCTACCCATGGCATGCCTCCCTGTTGCACAGTAACGCAAGGCAGCGATTTGATATGCCTTATGTTACTCTCGATTTACCAAGCAACGGAGAGCCACGCAAGGTGGGCCTTGCGTGGCTTGGTAAATCTCATTTTAGGCTTTGAATCACGCTGCGTCCTCTTGCGTGGCACGGGGCGACGCAAAATCTTTAATACATTTGGCCCAAAACATTTAAATTCATGGGTGGATGAGACACGTCTGATAAATTGGTATAGTAGTAAACAATTAGAGCAAAACATAAGTCCTAGATGGGGCAGAGCGAAGAGGCTTAAAGAGAACTGATTTTGTTGGGATGAGAAGTAGAGACAGCCATCTTAGAGACAGCATAAAAACGCTGGCACACTACTTCCTGGCAAGCCCTCTTCGTCACTGGAAACCAAAGGAGCACTCACAAAGCTGGAGTGATGCAGTCAGAAATCCATAAATTGTTTGGTCGCAATTGTACAGACCTGCTCTATGAACAGGAACTGATTTTTCAGAGTTCCCAGGTAGATATCTTTAATCAGCTGAAAATATTTTTTCAATATCCTAGTCAAACTAGCACCAAACATCAATCCCCATCATCAGATCTTCCACGTAAGTGCTGACCATTTGGCATCCCCATTAGGGAATCTTACACCGCGCACATGAGATGGAGGAAACATGTCTCGTGCCATCCCCGAGGGCCCAAGTTAAGCCGGAGAAGTGACCTTCACAGGAAAACAAGCAGGTTTCAGCAAAGGTCATGTTCAACAACTACACAAAACAGGCAGGATTCTGAGAAGGCAAATGTCATTGCCTCGTGACATGCGGAAGGCGAGATAGTAAAAGGTCTCACCCGTCAATCACACATGTCAGCCTCTGACTAGGAATGGTTCACGCTGGATGACGGGCGCTGACGTACGCAAATGTCAAATGAGCCCACAAGCTGGGATTGTGAGGTCTATTTAAAAGGTACCGTGATCCGGTGCGCGGTAGTTGATGGAGAGCAGAAGTGGAGTTGTTCTGAGTAATCTTTTTCTGACAGAGGAAAAAACGAGGACAACTACTTAGGAGAGAAAACACAGCGCAGAAGGGCTGCAGGCGTATTCTGAGATGTGTAAAAAATATTTCATGTTTGCCGACAGAAAGAACTTGCTGAATAGTGGCGGGAGGGCCTACAGAGAAGCAACTCTGTCAACTTTCCTGTCAAGTCTGTGAAATGACTGACATCAAGTATGTCACATTTGTTTCATGCGCGAAAACGTTTCCCCCACCCAGTTGAGTAGTAAGGGTGCTACGGACCCTGATGCGAGCAAAACAATGGACCTTCTTGTCACCTGTTTAAGTAGCAAAAGGCCAGCATAATTTGGATGCAGTCCGTGTCTTCTTAAGGATTTTGGGGGCCCGTTTCCTACTAACTCCAGCCAACACGATTCTAAACAATGCTAAAACATGCACTCAAAAACAGTTGACATATGTCTTGCCTAGACCACAAAAATTCCTAAAATGACACTGGGCGAGAGGGAGCCAGATTTATAGGTTGAGGTAGGCCTTGAGGGAGAGGGGTTTAGATGGGGAAATAGAATAGGAAGAGGTCACATAGGCTCAAAGTTCACTTTTTTAGTGGGCCCCTTGAAAGGCGGGGGCCCTGCACAATTTTTCCCATTGCTCATGCCTTAAAACGTCTCTGGACTTGCGTGTATCTCTCCGGTCCCAGACTGGTTCTTATGGGTAGAAGCGAAGAGGGAATATGCAGAAGAAACTGTGGCCAAGAGGGGTCCTTCCTCCGTATTATCTGGGAGTGTCCTTTGATCCACGACTACTGGAAGGAGATACATAAATGTATGAGTGATGTTTAGGGGGTTGAAATATGGCTCGAAGCCAAAAGGTGTCTTCTAAATGTGTGGGAGCCCATGGACCTCAGCGCCAAAGGCAAACTCTGGTCAACACTCGGCCAGATGGTGGCTAAGCGGAATATCGCTCGCCAACGGGGAGCAACAACACCACCGACGCTTGCTACATGGAAAACCGATATGGACTGGTGTATGATACGGGAAAAAACTGTGTATGTGTCACGTGGATGTCCCCGAAAGTGGATAGCACTCTGGACAAAATGGAACAACTATCATGGCAACATATGTGAACCCCGATATGTAACCCCCTTGACGAACCACTGACTCCCTGATGTATATTTCTGTTATCCTAACTATTCTTTCTCACTGTCCTTATGATCGAAGCAACCTCCTATCTTGCGTAAGTGTGCTACACCTGTATTTTCTGACCTACTGATTGTATGCATTGACTGCTCCACCTGTGTTGTTAATAAAAATTATTTTAAAAAAAGTCTCTGGACACAGTGAGCCCTCAAACCCTTGGAGGTCTCGGCCTCCTTTGCCACCCTCCCTAGATTAAATGCCGGGAGAGCCTCCAGAGAGTGAACTATGGAAATACCCAGGTATTTGATCTCTGACTTCACCCCATTGCAGTTAGCGATATTCCAGCACATAATCTCTGACTTTGATATGTTTCACAGAGTATAGCGATAGGGCCCCAAACTCCTGCGCCAACGTTTCTTCCTGAGAGATGGTCTGGGTGAATCAGGTGTATAGAGTATGAGATCATTGGCATAATGTGCTATCTTATTTTTGTGATGCTGCAAGGAGAAAGGGTACACTCATTGGTGCTGTTTGAGGCGGAGGCCAGCCAAAGGTCTAGCTTAGCCACTGGCATTACTTGTTGATCCCTTCTAAGCGGTTGGGCGAATGGCTCAATATAAATATTGAAAAGAAGGGGGGACAGGGGCAACCCTGTCTCGTGCCTCTACCAATTCCAAAGGCACTTAGTCAATGACCCATTAAATAGGATTCGGGCAGACGAGTTCATATATAATCGCTGGAGAGTCGAGATGAAACACGAGCTAAAGCCAAATGCCACCAGGGCCTCCCAGAGATAGGCCCAGCATACTCGGTCAAATGCCTTGGCAGCATCAACTGAGCAACTGCCAAAGAGTTTGAATATGCCGTGGCTAAGTCAATAGATGTTATTAGTTATTGAGTGAGCTCATGAATCTAGGGCTTCGGGACAAAGCCCTTTTGATTGAGGTGGATTAACCGAGGATTTAATTTAGCCACTCTGCCAGACGATATTTGACGCTCTGCCAACGTTCCAGTCTCATACCCAGCCATACTCTAACTTTATACACAGTTACTACAATGACCTTATAATTGGCAGTCAGTAAAGAAAATGGCAATTATGAATCTGCCTTTCGAGGGTCCTTGGCAGGTTTTAAAATCAAAACTAGCATAGTTTCTCTCCATGAGTCTGAGATCTGGGCATTTTCTAGGTAGATGGAGTTAAACAGTTCCCCCCAGATAGGCTCTAACTCTTTCTTCAAGAACTTATTAAGCTCTGATGGACTGGCATCTGGACATGCTGCCTTCCTATTCTTAACATATTTTAAATGCTCCATAATTTCTGCCTCAGTAATCCCTGCCTTTAGCCACTCGCTTCCTGACTCCATAAGCCCGTAGAAGTCCCTTTCCTTCAACCATTCCCTGAGCCAGTCAAGGTCCATGTAAACCTCCTTTGTGTATACTGCTGAGAAGAGGGAGACTAAATGATCCTGCATTTCTCCTGCCTTTTCAGAAATATCCCCCCGGAAATTAATGATCAGCTCCTTGATGTTATTCCTGGACCTCTCTGTCCTCGTCTTCCATGCCAAGAGTGATCCTGATTGTTTCCCATATTCAAAGAGGTTTTGACACTTGGCCTGTCATCTTTCCCTGCACTTCTTCTGAAGCTTAATTTGAAAATGTAGCTGCACCTCTTCCAAACGCTTCAATGTTTGTTCCCCTACCTGATCCAGCTTTTGTTTCTGCAAAACCCCAATTTCTTGCTCCAGGGAAGAAAGCTCCATTCACTCTGCTTTATTCCTAAAGTGAGCTTGACTTCTCAAGACCCCCGTATAAATGCATTGAAGGTATCCCAAACTATAGCGAGGAAATCAGATCCCATGATATTGATGAAAAAAATCATCACAAGCTCTTTTCAGGGCCACTACGATTTCTTTGTCCAAGGGAAGAGCATGATTGACTGTCCACCTTGACTTCTGCACACCTCTGGGACATTGGAGGAGCATAGTCATGGCTGGATGGTTGGAAATATGACCTGAGAGGTGATTAACCTCTTTAATCCTATCAGCTAAATCACCATCTTCAAACAGATAATCGAGCCTTGAAAAGTGCTCATATTTCTTACTGTGAAATGTGTATCCCCTTACCAAACCCATTTGATGGCACCACACATCAACCCATCTGAAATCCTGTAACATACTTCTTAGAGCCTTTCTGGTCTTAGGTGTATGGATACACTCTCGTTTGCTGGATCTAACAAGGTTAATGTCCAATAAGGTATTGAAAGCGCCCCTCAGGACCACTGGAATTGTGTAGTCCATCAGATTCCACACCAGGGTTGATAGAAAGGGATAGATCAGCGTTTGGGCCATAAAAGACTGCACATGTAAATTGAAATTCTGCACACCTTAGATCTGTTAAAACCCATCTACCGGAGCTATACATTTTGAAGTCTATAACCTCCACCCCTATCCCTCATTTCAATAGGATTGCAACCCTGTTACAATAAATAACTGGATCCTTAGAAAAGAGGTCTCTACTCTTAGTTGCTGTTTGATGGGTCACCTGCAGAATCATAACATGGGTGGTGTTCCCCTCAAGGTATCTGTACACCAATGTATGCCTCCCCTTTGACTTGAGACCATTGACGTTCCTGGGCAAGAAGCAAATCTCTTTGCTTACCCCCATGTGGTTTCCAGCCACGGCCCGCCAAATGCGATGCAGCGCACGCAACAAAATTTGTTTTATTGATTTTTTTCCTTACTTGCCTGAAATCGTCCGTATGCCGCATTTTACAACCCCCCACCCTGCCTCTCCCCCGCCCCACGTCACCGCCCGGTGGCACGCCCTATACGGGCCGTGGCTGGTGGTTTCTAACCATCTCCACCCCGTCTTTCTTTTGACGTAGTTAGTGCCAATGGTTATAAAGACAGCAGTTTGGTGAATTTGAGGACTTTTGTCTTTTTTCTTTTATCACACTGCCTCCCACCCAGTGCCCCTTCCCAAAACCCACCCTGAGGACCCCTCCCACTACTAATTGGCATTATATATACCCTAGAGCATCACCGAGAGTTGGAAAGAAAAAAGGAAAAAGAATCAGAAACATAAACTTTACCGCAGATGACCCCCACACCTCTCACCACTCCTGATCCCTATATGGAAATATAAATTGAAGTGTTTGAGTCCCTTTTGATAGAGTCAATCAACACATCCATGTCTTTCACACAACAATAATTACACATCGTATTATTCCACATGATGCGTAGCATCGCCGGGAATTTCAGTTGCACCTTGGCCCCCAGGTTGTGAAGTTCGTCCATTCTTCTGCTAATCTCTTACATACATCAAGCCTTATGATAAAACAGAAGCCTTTAGCAGTAAAGAATCTGCACTTTAAAGCTATACCCAGAATGACCTCCTTCACTGCGCAGGAAAAGAAGTTTACCAAGATCTTCTTAGGTTTCTGGTGCTGTAAGTGTCTTTTAAATGGGTCCCTATGTGCTCTCTGTATCTCCTTGCACTTTTATTGTAACTTGCACTTTTGTAGTAAGTACCTACCTCCATTACTTTCTAAGGGAGGGTGTAGTAGTGTCCATGGTTGACCATGCATATTGGTGGACTTGCTACAAAGGTGTAAATTACCACAATAGTGTAAGCTACTGCAAAACTGCAGTTTGTGAGCACCAATGAGTAGTAAACTCACTCAAAAGTTTGAACTTACTCACAAATGTACGTTACCTTTGTGAATCAGGCCCCTAGGGTCGTCTTAAAAAGTTCTCTTACTGGCAAGAGTGTCGAAACCCCGCAGGAAGACTTAATATTTGTTCATCCACCTGAAATGTAGGGAAGTCTTGGGTTCTTGTTTGTGTTGAATGCAGAACCTTTAAATGGGCAATACTAATACGAAATATGGCAAACAAAACAGTTAGGTTTAAGATGGTCTCCCACTAATGTGGATCTTTTTCCACAAAATGACAAATTCAAAGAAAGTCTCACCTACTTAGGTGGAGAATGTTTTGCCAAAGGGCATGGCCTCTGGCTTCAGTATCGAGAGCTGTGGTTTTCTGAAAGGCATCTATTGGCTCAGAAAAATGATTTTTCTTTGATAGGAGATACACAAATATACACTGAATGGGGATGTTCATAAAATCGTCAACTTATGGGTTTGGGTTTCATGCTCTAATAAAAAAAGATAACTGCAATCAAATATGTATACCAAACCATTACTAAAAGCATCTACAGCCACCACCGACCCAGTGCAGTTCAGTTTAGTTCAATTATATGACAGAAGATAAAGCTTTGGCTTTCACAATGTTCACATATCGTTTTAACCCCTTGAGTGTCCCGCCCTTTCCCCGCCCTGTGCCGGCCCTTTCATTAGCGGGCGGGGTTCATGACGAGATAGTCTCGTCATGGGCACAGCGCAACCGCGGCCCATGACGAGACCATCTCGTCATGGGCACTCAAGAGGTTAAGTAAACAGAAGATTTCATGCTACAGCTCCTAACCCCAAGTTAGGGGTGTGCGAAGATGTCAAGCTTCTTGAAAAGTGACTCTATGATTTCTTTTGAATAATTGAATGCAATACTTGCAAAATATTTTAAACAAGCTCTGGCAATACCAATATGTCTAGTGTATCATTGCACTGTCAAGCTAGACCTAAAATTCCATGTAGAGTAATGAGTGAGCTCCTCCTGACCTGCTGCAGAGAAAAGCACCATCAATTATCTTGCTATTTAAGACTTTAATGTAATTTCAATGTTGTGTATGAGCCGCTGAAAGTTCAACCTCAGGCAGCTGGATAAATTAACAAAATGATCGCAGCTGTGTGAAGGGCAAGCACTTTTTTGTGGAAGTATACAACTTCTGCCCAATCGAAACATGTACTCCTGGCTCCCAATATGTGGGTAAAGCCAAAGCCCCTTTCTAGTGATGCTCACATAGTTTTCTGGTGTCAGTCCATAAAAACATATAACAACAAAACAGCACATGTTATAACAACACTATTAATTACACCTATGTATAACACACTGAATACTGCATTGACTCTAGGACCTGCTAATATATCAAAGAATCTTCAGAAGCCCTAAGTTGCAGTACTAAATGGTTCCCGCTGTAGCAAGTGGCAGCAGGTCCCTTGCCCCTATATCACCCACTCATTTTGTCTCCTGTGATGTTAAACACACAATCACTAAGGTTCTGTGGTTAGACACTCACCCACAGGTGCATGTCCTGGAGTTACAGTGTCCCCCCCCACACCAGACCCAATCATTGGTACCCTGCCATACCTACACATCTGCAGCCATTTTCGAGTTACAGTGTATTCCGCCCATCACTACCTTTGCAGGACTCAACAGGAAAAATTCACATCAGTGCCTGAATTCATACAATGTCGCAGATCGGGGTGAAACTTTATCGATCATGACTCCTAGTGTCCCCTATAAAGAAATGCTGGTCACTCATGGTCAATTCTACACAGCACATGTTCATCATCTATGGGTTTGCACAGGAACCCGACTGCCAGACCTACCCAAGCATCACGCCTTTGCAACTCAAGGTATTTCTGCTTTTAGATCAGTGGTACAGAAATAAAGTGTTTAACGTACTGAGGTCATAGCCCTAAAACCAGATGGGACTTTGAAATATCTTAGGTACATCTGGAATTCTCAAAGATCATTGTGCACATGTAAGAATCTGATGAAGATGAGTAATTATTTAGGTAGACTCTGGGGCCAAAGAACAAATAGATGTGAGTGCAACATCAACATCTAATGGCGATTCAATGAAGTCAGACTTGTCTGCGCCTCTAGAGTGTACCGCAATCATGGGGTTGCATTGTGTCAACCACTTTAGGGAAGGTTGAAGGCAATGGAAGCACAAACAGAAGCCTCTACAGAATGTCATTCTAATTAATGTACACATATCACAACAAGAAATAAGTGTGCTGACAACATTAAACAGGATACACATGGCACAGCGTGGATATGACCTGCTTACTGACAAGGAATACATTTATTTAATAACAAGCCCAACTTTCTACATGCCTCATGTCAATTCAGACTGAGACATGTACCATTGGCCACAAGATTGGTCCTTTTGCAAAAGATCAATGGAGGATCCCAATGGCCAAATTGTTGTATTATTAATTTGTTAAGCCTGTCTGGAACTCAGGATCACTTATTAGCAGACAATCCATGATTGGTGGCTTTTACATGAGGGTGCAAAATATTTTGGGTAACGACTGCCAGCACAGAGCTTGGCATTGTGCTTTTGGCTCTGGTTAAAACAAATAAAGTCAAAGCCAATAGACTGGCTTTTGGTAGTGGTAATGATGACAATTGTAATAGTGGTGATAATGGTGGTTGGAAGGCTGGTGGTGATGGTGGTAGTGGAGGAGGCGGGGGTGAGAATGGCGATGTTCATAATGGTGGTGGTAGTGATGGTGTTAGTTACTATGGCTCATACTGAAATTGTGACAAAACAACCCTACTGCAATAAAAAACAACTGAAAATAATGTATTTCTCTATAGACTGCATGTGTGTGCTAAATACCTGAGTGAGTGATGACTTAGGGCTCAAATACAAGGCTTGTGGGGGCACAAAGGTAATGGTTTATGAGTTGGGCAGTGGGACCACTAAAGCCCTGCCGCAGCTGCCAGGGAACCACTGTTCCTGGTTGGTGTTGCAGTGCTGCAGAGGCATCAATATGCTTGGCAGGCCCGCTGTTGTCCTGTCAAGCATATTATAATTTTCCTCTCTGCCAGGGTTTTCAATGCGGTTCTTTCTCCATGAAAACCCTGGCGGAGAGGAAACAAAGGAGGTCCTACAGGGTTCCCTGTGCTTCTGTGCCCTGTGGATGCACACAGGTGAGCACAACATGTGCCCGCCTGTGTGCACACACAACAGTTCCTGCACAGCATGGACTTTTAAGTCCATGCAGTGCAGGACCTGCTTTTGGAGTTCCCCTTGCGGTGCCTGTTTTTCAAGGCACCGCTGTGGCAACGGCAAACAAAGCCCACCATACACAAGTTACACTTGTATTCTGGTGGGTGGCCTCTCCACGGGTTTGGCGGTGGGGCGGCGGGGTGGGCCCTGTGCGCTCACCACCAAACTCATAATCCAGTCCTTAGTGTATTTTCAGATGAAAAATAATCCCTCATGCATTACAACCCAAGCACTCCATAGGAGGAGGAATGATTCCCAAAGCAGGCAACAGCAAGAAGTGTGAGAAGAATTCTTATCTAGTCAGAGCAACACCCCACTGAATGCATATTTTAAAGAACGAGTAACAATATGTCTGCTGATAGCAGCACTGTCAAGCCAGGCCTAAAATCCTAGAAAAAGGCAAGTTTGTCAAAACAGGTGATTTGTGTGTGGACCTTCAAAAATACAAAGGTGTGTGTGTTCTGGTGAGAGTAGGCAAGGAAAATTATCTCATCTCAGAGTGGTTGGCTTAAAGTTATTGTTCACTTACCTATAAAGGACAGAGATGAGGAAAATGACTACCTAAAAAATAAATCAGGAAGACACCTGGCACAATTATGCCTTTAAAAGATACGTACTGCAGCACTGAAAAGAGGCCAACGTCAGGCTCAATTTGACATGTTCATGAGTGTGTCTCAACTGCTGCATTGTCACGTCCCAGCACACTGGCCTTTCAGCAGATGTTGTGATTTCCATATAAGGTAACTTTTGGTCAAGTGCCAAATAAGAATGAGAGTTAGTGCAAACCTTTTCCAAAGACATGCCTTGGAGAGTGAAAGACGTTTTCCATGTGAGGGATAATATTGGTGCATTTCTCATATCTGTGCTTGACTATTTGTTAGCTTCTGAGGGCTATTGAACAGTACTTTCAGGTACTACCACAGAATGCAAATGGACCTGAATATATGTTGGTGGTGAATCTGTTCCTAGCTCTCCTAACTCCTGCTGCTCCACTGTCACCTTCTCTGGATTGGACTGGGATATAATATAGTCCTGAGCACTAAACTAAAAGTGGCCCCAGTTAGTAACTCAGATAGCTGAAAAGGTGCATATCATTTGCAAATCAGGGCAGTTCTGAACTTGTACAGACATGCTGTATAAGTGTTTTGCAAGGTATGCAAGAATGCATCCAATTGTACTTGCTGCAAGCAGTGTTTGTATTAATATCAGGAAATCAACTGTAAAAACTGGCCCACCAAACCATAAAACAGGTGCATTAACTGATAATAAAAACAACCAATTCACAGATCTGTGAAACCAGCCCTTCAGGCACTGCCAGATTTCCATGTGGGCCTGTCCACCCAGCCTTGCACCTCTTAAATAGACAGCATTTTAAAATGTCACCCTTCTCATGTTCCTCTTGATGCCATGCAGAATGCTCCAGGTGTTAATTGTATGTCAAGTATCATCAATGGCCTTTCCTTTGTAGACCAACCACTGGGGGTGTTGGTTTCTGCACATTCATACACACTACTGTGCTGAGGGCACCCAGGTGCTGCTAAAATATTAGTAGATGACTTCATGAACCTCAAATAGTGACTATTAGATAAAGAGAAATGAAAGCCACTACCTAATTCCAGCTCCATCTCCATGAAAAGTAAAATCAAAATTCACTCTGAAAAGCAAACACCACATAGTTTTAATACAATGATGTATGACACATACAATGATCTACTAACCAGTAACAATGAATCATCAATTCACCCTGATCAGCAGAGCAGTATGTTGCACAGCTGATCTCATGTTTCCACTAATATCAGAGTATGTATCCATATTGTAATGTTCATACACTGTCTAGACCCCCATAAAGTGAGACCCTCATCGAGACAGCTTACCAAACTGTTATGAACCCCAATGTACCCCAATATAGGACTAGGTAGTTACACAACCCTTTAACTACACCTGTCCTACAATTGTTCCACATAACAGGTCTGGCACTGACCTTTTACATAGTTAGGTGCTACATGACTGTCCTGTGGTTTTCTCCGAAAACTAGCCTCATGTATTATGCATGAGGATTCTCAGTATCACAGCAGGATTACCATCTTATGCATAATAACTCTGTATAAGGGTCACCTTTGCCGTCATCCTTGCCTGACCTGCCCACAGTACACTTCTAAGTAGAACCCCTAAGGGTACCTTTTGGGTATATAAACACTACATCCTCACTGGGCAAGCTAGAGGAAATAGACTTCCATGCTGACGTGAGACGCTGAGGTACCTGCACGCAGACACTCCAGAATGCAGTGGTCTGACATCCCTTGCGGGGTGTCCATCTCGACACCAAGACAAGGTCATTCACTCTCCCACATCAGGTAATGAGGTTGGCTCTATCCTAAGGGGATTCCTGGCTACATACCTACATACATGCTAGGTACATGCTAGGTACACCTAGTTAGGGTTTGCATTGTACGAGTACACCTTATTACTGTTATGTATATATATGCCTGCATATATTCATTGTTTGAGCACTATGGTAGAATTCTACCTTTTCTTTACTCTATTGGTTCTCATAACCGTATATATCTGTTTGTGTCTAATCATTGTTCATAAATGCTTATTGAATACATCCCCGCCATTTATTCTGTGTATCTCTTTGAGACAAAGTAAGCACCAGTGACTGAGCGAAAAGTACTGTACTGTTTCCACGATCCCTGAGGGGTCAGGGTTGTCATGTACGATAGTTGCCAGAAACTAAATAATAAAACCCCCACGACGGCGGACTGTCAGGGCCACACTTTTGTGTTCTGTTTCTTTTACTGTATGCTTTATATTTTATATGCAAATGTGCACAACACTTTCTGCACCTGCCGTCGTTTGGTGCAACTGCAAAGCAGAACAGAATTCTTGAATCTTGGAATGGTGCACCATGCTGATCCGGCTGGAGTTTTGACGGGCCACTGCTTCGTTAGGGCATATTTGACGAGCTATTATACCTGTGGTATTAATATGGGACGTTGCTTCTTCAAACTTTGCCAGCTTTGGATGTAACAGGATTACATATTTGGAAATATACACATGCCTTAATGTACATATACAGCATTTTAAGAGGAACTTGGACATCCCAACAGGTTATTAATGAACAAGCCCTGATGAAGTTCAAGTGTAAACTGAACGAAAGGCGTTGGCTGGATGTTGTTCGTTGATGCAAAGAATTTGAATCGAACAAATAAAGAAATAATTAAAAGGATCATCTGATCTTACGTATTTCTTTATTGACTGTGGACAACAAGTCTGATGGTACACCATTCCAAGATTCAAGAGCTGCCAGAACCTATTGGCTCCTTGGTAAGTGGTGCTCATAGTGGCACTTTGAGCTAGCTGGTCTACAGACTAACATATCCTTTGGGGGTGCCTGGAATCAGTCTGGATACCAATCCCTAAATTTATGTTATCTAAACGCGCAGATCCTATACAGATTTGCACGAACTTCACGACAAAACCTACAAAGATTTTCACAACAGTTTTCCCGATCGCAGGACAACAAAATCTAACAACATCTGTTTGCTAAAGCCGGGCACATTTTAACTTCATCCAACAGCTCAAAACAAAATGGTATTATTTAATTCAGTTACAATCCTTCCTGATATATGTGTGGAAGTGGAACTCTGTACCCCACTATTTAAAACTGTACTCCAATAATGATGACACAAACAATTTGTAATAATGACAATTTACCTTCAGTAGCTCCACTCTGAGTTGTTCTTGCATTAAAGGCACCCCCGCCCAAGATCAATTTAGGAGAGTAGCACCATAAATTATGAAGACCTCTCAATAACTGAGTTGCACAATACAGGAAATTTGAAGGTTTTTATTACAGAAATTCTTAAAAATCAAGTGTTACAAAACAAATGTCATGAAGGCTCAAATGCAGAGTTATACAGAATAGTCAGAATGAGGAAAACTCAAAGCCCTGAATGAGCAGCAGAGTCTTAAATAAATCTAGCAGCATCCCTAATAGAAAAGGGAAATCTTCTCTAACATATGCTTACTCCCAGAATTAAGGGTTTCTTTTGTAAAATTCTTGTATAACAAATTAGAAGAAATGGCCATACATCATGACATGGCCACAAGTAACAACCTAATTGTCAAATCCAAATGATCCTATTTCATTTTTAAATTTCTAAGCACTAACCCATTCTACGACACCATCCAACACTTTCAGGGGCAGATTTACAAGAAAGTGCTGCAGCGCTGCAATGCAAGCCCTTTGGCTGTGCCATGCTGCAGCACTTTCAAAGCACAGGAATGCGACATATTTACAATAATATGTTGCATTCCTGTGCTCCCCCCAGCGCTGGCGCACAAACAGCTACCATGCGCCCAGAGGCGGAATGGCAGAAGGTTCATGGGGGGGTGCGTAAAGTGAGTACGAATGCTCGTTTTAAATTACTCCACTACAATGTCATACACCAGGTATATTTAACCCCATGTACGTTACATGTAATATACCCAGCCAGGGAGGACTGCTGCCCTAGATGTCATGCTCAGGGGGCGGAATTCATCCATATGATCTGGACTTGCCCCACATTGCAGTTTTATTGGGAGGAAATATTAGAATGATTGGGAAGAGTCTCGGGCTGGACTGTTAGGCAGGACATCAGGACGGTGTTACTGGGCCTACTGCCAACTCCTAAACATAAAAAAACATAAAAAATTGAGCAGGCGATTTGTTAACTTGGGTCTAGTGTTAAGCAAACGACGGATGGTAATTGCCTGAATGCAACAAAAACCTCCGAATCAATAAGACTGGGTGCGGGATATAAATGAGAGGCCGATGCAGAGCTGGTCCGGATGCGATTTGTAACAAATGACGAGAAAGCAGAGGCTGACAGATTAGCTTGGGCATCTATGATTTCAGAACTACAGAAAGGCCAGGGTCACCTCACACAACACTCTCAAGATAGGGATGATATTCATGGCAGGATCACAGACAGGCACACCTCAACACCTGAATAACTGATGTATCTTACAGGATCAATGGTAGTTACAACAAATTCTGATATGGTATGGATCGGAAGGAAGGAAGGGGGGGTTGTCGGGTATTGTTTAATTTCTGCTACTGTTCTATTGGATGCTATGGACTGTTACAAACACTACAGCTGTGAATACACATTGCTGAGGGTACCAGTAGAATACTACTTGTGGTCCGACATGCGCTTTTGTATAAATGCTGATTCCTAAACTGTGTCTTATAACATGCAATGTACACATTGTGCAGAATGTATTTGTGTTTACGGTTGAAAATGCTAATAAAAATATTTAAAAAAAACAGCTACCATGCGCCGGCACAGGCTCCCTTGCACCATGGTGCAAGGATGCCTGGGTCATGGGGAGATTGTTTTTGTGCAGTAAGGGGCACCTTCCTGCACAAAAACAATCACTACAGTCATTTTCCTCTTTCAATGCGTACGTAGAATGCAGCACGCATTGAAAGAAGAAAAAAATAAGGCGAAATGAAAAAATGTCTCCTCATTGCGCCTCGCTACGCCACCCCTAGAGTGGCGTAGCATTCTGACGCATTTCCAGGTTTACGATTCCTCGTAAGTCTAGAAATGTGTCTGGTTCCATGGGTGTTTCGTGGGAACACCCACAGCAACACCCATGGAATGCCCCTTTCATCCAAAGTGTTGCGTGTAAAGGGGTCATATTTACAAGGACAGGTAAAGTCACGCAGGGTGGCTTTTCCTGTCCTTGTAAATATGGGGCAGTGAAGTGTGCCGCCGTGTGGCAATAAAAGTGACGCACTGGTGGCGCACGGGGCTTGTAAATCTGCCCCTCAGTGTTTATTTCTCGCCAGAGATGTTCAAACTAAAATGTTTTATTCGAACAATGTCTATTCCTAATATGCCCAGCAAAGGAACTACAGTTGAAAGGCCTTGCTAACTTCCAAAAGTTAGGAACACTAGGAAGTTAAATCAGAGCACATTGGTAAAATTCATGACATCAGTTAGCCTTTGTTCTGCAGAGCTTTGTGAAGAGAGAAGATGCACAGGGGACCATATGGCATGGGAGTGCATACAAGGGTGAATGGATAACAGAACAGCATCAAACAGCAACAATTTTATCCAAAATGGAGTTTTCATAAAAATGTGGCATAACTAAATGACTTTAATAAACACACTTCTATACATCATATTAAACTTGCTTCAATTGCAAGCATATTATATCAGCATTAGTGTACTCAATCCAACTTAAAATAATCATTAATCATTATTATTTTCCAAGAAAATATATCCCTAGAAAAAGCTATTACACATGCCTATACCCTTTTATATGTATCAGAGTCAGCTGTCACTTGATCACTCAGCAATATCTAGAGGTGGGTATAACTTGCGTAGTTCTGTGTACTGGAATCATGCAGAACTACCCAACAAGTTCCAGAAATTACACAGAATTACGCAAGAAGATTAATTCAGCATTTAGAACTATTTTCTTGAAAAAATAGCCCCTCACATCCAAAATGGATGTGAGGATGCATTTTGTACAGGCTCACAAATATTAGAAAGTTGTTTACCTAGAATGACACAAGTGGTGAACCCAGAAGTTTTGTTTCACATCCAGCCCACTTGAAGCTCTTAGACCACACTTGGGCCTACTAGCCCTTCAGTCCCACCTGTTCATTAGACAATTAACCACCTTTAAAATCCAGGGGGCATATTTACAAGGCGGCGATAGAAAATTATCGCTGCTTTTGCGGCCGTTTACGGCCGAAAAGCGGCGATAATTTTATCGCCTAATTAGCAAAGTCACGCTAACGCGTGAAACCTTGCATTAGCGCCCAAATTCTAAACGCCCAGCTTTGCATCTCTAATGAGATGCAAAGTGGGCGTTTCTGACCTGACATGACAGGAGAAATGTCGCTAAGCGACATTTCTCCTATCATCAAGCCCCACGCTATGAAGCTTAGTGGCAGGAAATGTAGCGATAACCCGTTATTGCTACTTTCCTTACGCCTGCTTCAGGACTGACTTAGCCATGATATCCTATGGAAGGTGGATATCATGGCTAAGTTTGTGGGGCCCTATCAGCAAGCTATCACCACATTTCGTGAGATTATCGCTGGGTTTCCAGCGATAATCTCACGTTAGGCAGTTAGCGCTAGGATTTTTATCGCTTTTGAGATAAGCGTTGCTAATAGCACACTTTCTCAGCGATAAAAATCCACGCTAGCCGGCGATAATTATCCTAGCGCTAAGTGCGCTTAGCGATAATTATCGCCGGTTGTTGCTGATATGCCCCCAGGCTCCTTCATGAGCTGCTATAAAATACGTTTTGTACAAATATTCTCTTTGGCCAAGGCTTGTTGTGAGGCTCGTTACCACAGTAATGTGCAGCGGCGAAACGCCTGAACAGGCCGCCTCCATGCTCTATAAAACTCTAACATTATTCAGCAAAAGGTAGCCGAATCGTTGGGTTCCATTAGGGCCAGTTGCTACAACAGACGCCAGCATGCTCCGGACCTAGAGTGAATCACGGGTTTCGTGGGCCTGTTCCATGCCTATCGCCTAAGCCAGCCAATTTGTAGTTCGTGTATTCAAGTCTGCTGTTGTATCTCACTATATCCAGCCCCTGTAGCGCCCACTGGGTCTCTGCAGGCGGCGCGGCTGGTCAGGAGCTTAGCACATCGAAGCAGCAGCTCTCTCATTAAAGTAAGCACCGCTGCAGGACTTTTTCGAAGACAACCGCTTTGCGGAGGCGGATGCAAAGTAGGCCGTTCAATACGCAGAGCAAAGAGATTCAGACAGTGCACGAGGAGACGTGGGGGGAGAGACAGAGGAGGGAAAGAGGTGGTGGAAGAAAAGAGTAACAGAGTTTAAAGGCGAAATGTCTGGAAGAGATGCGAAGAGAGGGATAAAACAATTAAAATATTAAAAAGGAAAGAAGATGTTAAAAGAAGATGGAAGAAGCAATGAAGACAACTAAGAGATAGAAATATAAGGACATGTTTGCAAGAGGTCAAGCATCATATCGGATTGCCTGAAGAATCAGCGACAATGTGTTTGTTGGTAAAATCTTTTCTGTTTAGTTTCATCTGTTTGCACTGGAAGCCCTCCATTCTTAAATACTATATCAATGTCATTACTTACTGGGGCGACCATCAATCACCCACACACAATTTGTCGTCTTCAATTTCCAGGAATGTTTCCAAGACGTTCCAAATCATTTATTGAACAGATGTACGAACGGCTGCAATGAAACAAAAATGCAGCTTGTGAGAAGGTGCAATCTGTTAGGCTTCGAAAGTTCAAGCTGTGAAGGGAAAGCAAGCATTCAAAAGACTTTCTAAAAGAGGAAGGTCTTTCTTGGATGTACCCTGGTACCCGAAGGAGGGAGTTTTATTGCAACTCAACTCTTGTGGCAAGAAGCCTCTTCTGCTTAGCTCTGATTTTGTTAACGGAGGGTGGTGCAGCTTGGAAGAACTCTTTCAAGGTAAACTGTGGCTTGAATTGCGCATTAACATTCTCATTTGTAGGTATGTTGGACCAGAGATCCTTAGTGAACAGTTAAAAAAGCAGAACACTTTCAAAAGGATCCTGGCTGAAATGGAAAGCCAATGTAGCTCCTGTGTGAGAAGTTTAACATTGGTTCTTTTGTTTGCACTTACAATCAATTATGTTTCTTGGCGGCAAATTATCAAGGACGGCGTTAAAATTATCACCGGTTTAGCGGCACAAAATTGCCGCTAAAGTGGCGATAAAGGGCTTGATAATATGCCCTGGAGAATTCCATTAGCAGCCCATGTTCACACCAGAACATGGACTTCTATTGGAGTTTTCAAGGACATATTATCAAGCCCATTATCGGCGCTTTAGCGGCAGTTTTCTGAGAGGAACAAGATAGAGAGAAAGCGATCAGATGGAGAGGAGAGAAGGAGAGGGAGAGACTGGACTGGATGGATGCAAAGAGAGATATTGTGCCACGAGGAGATGAAAGGACCGGGGCTGCTTTGAGCATTTTTGGTTTGAGCAGTGCAGCCCTGGGAAACATCACCTCCAACATTGATTGAAGGGTTCCGCGGATAATCATCTCTATCTTAGCCACACTACACCAAGCTGGAGAAGGTGAGGTGAACCCAAGTAGAATAAACCCTCCCTGACAGATAGGGTGCCTGTAATTGAAAGTGACTCAGGCGGGCCCTGTACTAAGGTGTGGGACCACATTGTGCTGCCAAATAGGCTGTGGAGCATGATGAGGGAGCACGCGGGCGAGCCATGAGCAGTCTGACTGCACAGTGGTGCGGCTAATTGAAATAAAATGTGAGAAAAACAAGAAGACTAAAATGTGAAATGCGCATTCCATTCTCTGAAGCAGCTCCTAGGTCTGCGTGTTTGTGTGCAGTGACGTTGTTACATATCGTTCAGAACACGGCTCACCTCACGCACCTGCCATGTAGGGCAAAACTACAACAATCACATTCATCAAACATGCCCACGAATGCATGCTCAGGAATCCGATGTAAATTGAAATGGTATTGCAGCCTCATCCAGGGTCTGACTCGCTGAATACATTCTGAAATAGTTTTGAACAAAGTATTACTATTAAAACTGACACCTCTCAAAAAAAAAATGTCAGTGTCAGTAGATACCTGTTTGATGTGGGTATAATAAGAGTAAAGGTAGGCTTGAAATCTTAATGACCCTATGTACATGTGTACTTGAAATTATGTCATCAATTACTTTTGCACTTGCACTTGATAGACTATGGGGAATGTCCTGTTAGTTATAATGGTCGCACGTAAAGCATTTGGGGGCATATTATCAAGAAACGGCGTTAAAATTATCGCCGCTTTAGCAGCAGAAAACTGCCGCTAAAGCGGCAATAATGGGCTTGATAATATGCCCTTGAGAATTCCCATAGAAGCCCATGTTCTGGTGTCAACATGGGCTTCTATTGGAATTCTCAAGGGCATATTGTCAAGCCCATTATCACCGCTTGAGGGCAGTTTTCTGCCGCTAAAGCGGCGATAATTTTAACGCCGTGCTTGATAATATGCCCCTTGCACTTTTGATTAGATTCCTAGCGGGAAGCTGCACTTAAGGATGTATAGACAAACACCTGCAGCTCTTGGTTATTTCCAATGTTATTTGATTCACGTATTCCTCAAGTGCTTTTATAAACTTAACTATGCCTGGCACTTTTAATGTATTTATGATATTTTAAAATTGACAAATAGACGATCTTTTGAAAAAAAAAATTCTTCTGTTTTTAGAATTTTGTATTCAAACTGCGAACTTCTTCTTTTTGTTTTTTTTTCTTATGTAAATGGTCTAAAGTGGTACCTTCTTAAGGCATAATTCATTCATATGTTTTTAATATCATGGTGTGTTATTTGTTACTGTGTATCTTATGGTTCAAACTAAACCAAAAAAAAGATTGACATTGAAATTGTTATTGTATTACTTTATTTATATACTCTACAGACACTGCTTTTGTCATCCTCAGTGAAAGAATACAAATCATGCTATTATCATTAACAGCAATTAGGCACTCTCATTATGCCAGTATGTGTGGCTCTAACTACAGAATGAAGCCACAATTCCAAACATTCCTAATTTAAAACAATTGAAATTAGATAAACTGTGTGACCTCGTCAGCTTAGGTCGCTCAGGTTTGTTGGTGGTCCACAGGCCTCCCAATTGTAGTGATGGAGCCACCGGGCCCGAACTATACTTTGTCGCTGTTAGCATGCACCCGGAGGGCGGGCACGCCTGAAGGTATAATAAAACCGCTTGGGGTCCAGGCCAATATTATAGTAGTGTGTGTATGTCACATTTAGGGTGTCCTGCCAATAGGGCCTACCTTTGTCCATGCGTAGCAGTCCAGCTACACCCAGATTACCACATTGGCGATGAGGCGCGTCCCACCCACGCCTCTACCGACTTGATCGGGACTGCCATCCAGCCCGCTGGAGGTACGGCGCTGATCGGCCGCCACGCACCCACGTGGCCATGCTCTGGGCCCTGTAGCACTGCGAAGGACACTGAGACTGCGGGTGTCCACCCCGCGTCCTCGGCGGTGTGAGGAGCCCTGGCTGCGCCAGCACGCACCGAGACTGCGGGTGCCCACCCCGCAAGCCCGGTGGAAGAAGGAGTTCTAGCGGTGGCACCTATGAGGTCAGTGAGTCGTGAAGGTTGAGCGTGCGGCCCGAGTTCCCCAGCGTGTGGCCCGCTCCAGCGCATGCCTCCCAGGCGAAAGGTGAAGACGCGAGGACGTGCGTTGCGAAGCCGTGTCCTTTCTCTGCCCAGAAGTACAGGCGCACGTGCGCCTGCACCACCCTGGTGCTGCTGCATTGCTCTCGCCAGCCTGCAAGTCACGCAGGTCAACACAAGCGCGAGCAGGAAGATCAGCCTTTGACAACAAGCACTGGCAACTACAAGAGCCCCAAGCAGTGCCACACAACTAGCAACAAACCTTGGCCAAAGCAAGAGCCATGCACACAGTGTGTAGGGGAGGGATCTCCGCATCTGGGTGTTTGTAGGAAAGACAGTAGTGCAAGATCCCATGCAGTCCTCCCCAGCGCAGCAGCCACTGAGGTGTCACCCCCATGAATTGGCTAAAGCAGCCACAAGCCAACCGACATGCAGGCGCCTGCGCACGCACGTGCCCCTGGGGTTATGAGTGTCCAGAACTCAAATGGGGCGGGTGCCCCCACGCCTATACAGCAGCCCCCACAGCCAGCTCAGCAGCAAGCCCCACAGCAAGCCATGCAGTGGCCAGCCAACACTACAGCAGCTCCCCTGACCCCTGACCCCTTTCAGTGAGTTGTCTGATCCAGCCATGGCCACATCGCGATGAAAGTCGTGGATTGGCCGGTTAGATCACTATTTCGTAGGGATGAGAGAAACAGATGGAAGAGTCAAGTGATCCCTACTCATGTACTACGGGGAAGGTGAATTATATGACCTGTTCGAAACTCTACCGAACGCTAGGGCTGACAACAACTATGATGCAGCGGTTGTGACTCTAAACAGGCACTTTGAACCTCGGATCAACCCTGATTTTGAGAGGTTCAAACTCCACCAAGCGAGGCAAGGAGATATAGAGTTGATAGATGTTTTTAGGGACTGCTAGGGATACTGGCACGCTCCTGTACTGTCCCTGACCAGAGGGAAGAAATTAGAGCACAGATCATCCAGGGCTGCAAATCGATGACGCTGCCCCACCTAATACTCAGGCAACCCGGCATCTCACTGGGCGAGATCCTGGTGCTCACAAGATACCACGAGTTGTCGAACGCTCGGGCAGATGAAATGGAAGCATCGCTCCACCGTCATCCAAACACCACAGGTCCACCTCGGCTGCCGGCAATAAAAGAGGAGAGAGTAGGCATCATTCAGAGATGCCCTACAGTTCATGGGACCGGGAGTCCGTCACGCAGTGGCACATGTGGCAACTGCGGCCTCGAGCACCCGCCAGCAGGACAGTGCTTTGCAAGGGGAAAGACCTGTTAACGGTGTGGAAGACCACTTCGCAAAAGTGTGCCACAGGGGATGAAGTAGAACCAACACTCCGGGACAAAGAGGGATGTCGACAGCAGTTAGGCAGCTGTCGCTGGAAGACCCACAGGAGCAGACAGACTCCGACCTGCAAGGATTCAGTTTGGGCACCGCTGACAACGATGTCTTTGTAGTATCGTTCCTGAGCCGGGATGGCCCACGTCGCCGACCCCCACCCATGTGTTCCATTGTGGTGGCTGGGCCTACAATCAAGGCGCTCATAGACACCAGAGCCTCGGTAAATGTCATGGACAGCGACCAGTATGAATGACTAAACCCGCGGCCACCACTATCACCCTCGAAAGCTAAAATCTATACGCATGGGTGTACAATGCCGCTTCCCCTGTGGGGGGTCATTGAGGTCGAAGTGGCCAGCAAGGGACACCGCATCCAAACACGGTTCCACATCACCGAAGGGAAAAGGGGTACCTTCCTTAGCTGTCACACGGCGGAGAACCTGGAGTTGGTTTTCTTTGCCAACCAAGTGCACAATCTACACACACATGACAAGGGTCTGGGATGCCTCAAAGAGAAACTATTCAAGCTGCATATCGACCCCACAATCAAACCGACGGCACTCCGGCACCGGAGAGTGCCATTTCATCTCCGCCCTCAAGTGGATGAAGAGTTGCGAAAGATCGAACAACTGGGAATGATTGAGAAAGTTTCTGGGCCCACCCCATGGGTATCGCGCCTGCTTGTCGCTCCCAAGCCAAAGCAGCCAGGTGCCATTCGGCTATGTGTTGACATGCGACTCCCCAATCTGGCAGTGAAGTGGGAGCGACACCTCATGCTCACCATGGATGACATAGTGGTAAGCCTCAATGGATCAAAGTGGTTTACAAAATTAGACCTCAATGCCGGGTACCATCAACTGGAACTACACCCGGAGAGCAAAAACATCATGACGTTCTCCACATATGTGGGGCTGCGGAGGTACAAGAGACTGAGTTTTGGGGTGTTGTCAGCCGCTGAGGAGTTTCAAAACGCCATCCGAGAGACACTCTCAGGGCTACAGGGGGTCATTAACCTGAGTGATGACATCCTGGTGTTCTCGAAAACTCTGGAGGACCACCATGTGCACTTGAGGAACACACTCCAGCGGCTAGCAGACAGTGGACTGACCCTCCATTGAGCCAAGTGCTCCTTCTATCAGGAGTCCGTGGAATTCTTCAGATATATCTTCTCACGGAATGGCCATCAATTCAACCCAATGAAGGCTACAGCCATTCGCTCCGCTCCGAGGCCGACGTACCCCACAGAGGTCCGAAGTTTCCTGGGGATTGCCACATACTGTGGGTGTTTACTTTCATCCCCAACTTGGCGTTACTCTCTGAACCCCTCAGAAGGATGACGAAGACTGGAACACTGTGGTAGTGGACTGGAAAAGAAGACGCAGCATTCCACGGCGTCAAAGAATCCCTCATGGATAAGACAGTCATGGCCTACTTTCAGCCCAAAAGACGTACCGAAGTGGTAGTGGACGCCAGTCTGGTAGGACTAGGGGCCGTTCTCCTCCAAGAGACATCAGCCAAGGAATGGATTCCGGTAGCCTATGCCAGCAGAGCCCTGACTGACACCGAGATGCGGTACACCCAGATTGAAAGGGAGGCTCTAGCGATTAAGTGGGTATGCCACCACTTTCATCTGTACCTCTTCGGGCAGGTGTTTCTCATGGTGACGTATCACAAGCCATTGATACCCCTCTTTGCAGGCACCGCCCGGCTGGTGCCTCCCTGCATTGAGAGATGGGCAGTCCAGTTGCAGGCCTACCAGTTTGAAGTGGTGTTCCGCCTGGGCGTCAACAACCCCGCTGACTTCCTGTCGCGACATCCGTTCAGGACTGTGCCGGCTGGACAGTCCACCGATGAGGACCACACTGAGGAGTTCGTCCAGATGGTGTCTCAAGAAGCGTGCCCGATAGCACTCACTCTAGAGGAGGTCAGGAAGGCCACCATGGCTGATGAAGGCCTGGCCAAGGTGAAGAAGATGCTGCTTGACCACAGCTGGCAGCACGTCCTGGATGGATCCAGGGATTTGAGGGATGACGAGAGAATGGAGGGTTCGGAGCGAGCCAAGTGAAGGATATCACAGAGTGGTTCTGCGAGGGTCAACGATAGTGATTCCTCGGGGTCTGCAGAAGAGAGTCGTCGACCTTGCACATGTAGGGCACCAGTGGATCACCAAAACGAAGGCTCGTCTCCAAAACAAGGTATGGTTTCCTGGCATGGATGCCCTGGTAGAAGACACCATTCGCACCTGCCATTCGTGCAACATCACCAGCAGCGACCCAACTCCTTACGCTGTCATCACGGAGGAGCCGTGCCATGACCCATGGACTCAAGTCAGCATTGACTTTGGATCCTTTCTGGATGGGCGGAGCACACTAGTCCTCATTGACTCACACTCTAAGTTCCCAGTCGTTGAGAGTCCACCGCCTTTCCCCAGGTCAAGACCACCCTGAACAGAATGTTCACGATGATGGGGCTTCCGACGGAAATTCAATCAAATAATGGGCCCCCCTTCCAGAGCAGAGACTTTCAAGAGTACCTGACATCTCACAGTATCAATCACCACAACATCACTCCGGAGTGGCCACAGGCCAACAGAGAGTTAGAACGTTTCACGCGGACCTTGAACTGGGCCCTGCGAATCGGAGTGGAGAGAGGTGAAGATGCCGAGCAGTGCCTGCACCAGTTCCTGAATGCATATCGTCAAACGCCCCACTGCACGACACAGTGTGCCTCATCGCACCTGCTGTTCACGAGGGCTCCCCGGGATACTATTCCCGCCGACCCGTCGTGGTGTCCAAAAGAACTGGACCTAACGGCTGCGCAGGCCCGGAGGACAACCTCCAACAAAAAGGCGAGCCAAGTGCGGAGAGCACAGGTGATGGACGTCCGAGTGGGAGACCACGTCATAATTAAGGGTCGGTATCCCGGGTGGAAGTATCGCACTCCGTTAGGCCTGGGCCAAAATTCCGTTCCGTTCGCGGAAGTTGCGATATTTTGGCATTCTCGCGTTCCGCGGAAAGCGCGAAAATGTCAAAATTTCCGCATTCCGCAGCTTAGCGATAATTTTTTTCTTGCTCGCGCTGTAAAACAATACATTCTCGCGTGCGCGCGATCGCCTTACCTGAATCCCTGCGTTCTCCGACAAGTTTTCTTGACCCGGTCGCATTCTCCACGAGATGTTGGATTTTGGTAGCCATTTTGCGCTGTCTCGCGAGAGTTCGCGGCCGCATTCAAGTCATTTTTCACGCGATCACGTCATTTGTCGCGCGATCAGGTCTTTCTTCTCGCGATCATGCACCGCGCGAGTATGAGAAGATTGAGATCTCGAACATGTCATTCTACATCGCGAGCCAGAGAATGAGGACGCGGGCACATGAAATCGAACGCGAACAGGAGAAAGAGACCGCGAACACGTCATATCCAACGCGACAGGGACAAAGAAGAGAACGCGATCATATCGTTTTCGACACGCCGGCGGAAGTAATGTGAAGCTGGAGAACTCAACAACGTAAAATTTACAATTTGGAGAGGAATATCGGCTCTAGCAGCATGAAACCATCTGCAAATACTGATTTTGGATGAAAAGAACTCCTTACATTCACATTTGGCTTTCCTTTTTTGTGCAAGGACTCCAGGAGTCATTTTTTTTTTACAAAGTGGAGAGAGGGAGGAAGTGACACAGATTCTCCAACTTCCTGTTCCTGTCCAGCAGGCTCCTCCCAGTGCTTTGTCCATCTCCTGCTCATTCTGCCTTTGGATTTGGAGCTGGAAAGATCTCTCTTTTTGTCTGCTGCATCATTGCAATTGGATTTCAGGATTTTTGGAATAGGATATTTTACAAGTAAGTGGTTGTTGTGTTTGATTGTGGGCATTGCAGTTGTTGTGTAACTACAATTTATTTTTGATAATTAATTATCATCATTCCTTTTTTTTTTTTTTAATTTATTTTAATTTTGTGGGTTGTAGTAGTAGGCCCGAGCTAGCCATGGGCATGGCCTCATGGGTGTGTGTGTGCATGATGAAGCAACTGTTCCTTTTGTTTTTTGAATATATTTCATTTTCAATCACATTTAGGGCATGGATGGCATTGGATTGAGTTGGGGAAGTGTGTTTTTTGGGGTGGCCTTGCTGATGTTGTTGGGCCTGGACATGTGGCTGGTGGCCATTTTGAGGCCTAGGCCTGCAAGCTTGCCTGGCCTTGTCTGCCAGCAGGCCTGCTTTCATCCACTGCTACCAGAGCAGGTAGCCACAGCTTTAGTAATCTACTGTTTTCTGTGTGCTCTGTTGAATTTAGACATCATTTTGGGCATGGATGCCATTGGATTGAGTTGGGGAAGTGTGTATTTTGGGGTGGCCTTGCTGATGTTGTTGGGGCTCTCCATGTGGCTGGTGGCCATTTTGAGGCCTAGGCCTGCAAGCTTGCCTGGCCTTGTCTGCCAACAGGCCTGCTTTCATCCACTGCTACCAGAGCAGGTAGCCACAGCTTTAGTAATCTACTGTTTTCTGTGTGTTCTGTTGATTTTAGACATCATTTTGGGCATGGATGGCATTGGATTGAGTTGGGGAAGTGTGTATTTTGGGGTGGCCTTGCTGATGTTGTTGGGGCTCGCCATGTGGCTGGTGGCCATTTTGAGGCCTAGGCCTGCAAGCTTGCCTGGCCTTGTCTGCCAGCAGGCCTGCTTTCATCCACTGCTACCAGAGCAGGTAGCCACAGCTTTAGTAATCTACTGTTTTCTGTGTGTTCTGTTGATTTTAGACATCATTTTGGGCATGGATGGCATTGGATTGAGTTGGGGAAGTGTGTATTTTGGGGTGGCCTTGCTGATGTTGTTGGGGCTCGCCATGTGGCTGGTGGCCATTTTGAGGCCTAGGCCTGCAAGCTTGCCTGGCCTTGTCTGCCAGCAGGCCTGCTTTCATCCACTGCTACCAGAGCAGGTAGCCACAGCTTTAGTAATCTACTGTTTTCTGTGTGTTCTGTTGATTTTAGACATCATTTTGGGCATGGATGGCATTGGATTGAGTTGGGGAAGTGTGTATTTTGGGGTGGCCTTGCTGATGTTGTTGGGGCTCGCCATGTGGCTGGTGGCCATTTTGAGGCCTAGGCCTGCAAGCTTGCCTGGCCTTGTCTGCCAGCAGGCCTGCTTTCATCCACTGCTACCAGAGCAGGTAGCCACAGCTTTAGTAATCTACTGTTTTCTGTGTGTTCTGTTGATTTTAGACATCATTTTGGGCATGGATGGCATTGGATTGAGTTGGGGAAGTGTGTATTTTGGGGTGGCCTTGCTGATGTTGTTGGGGCTCGCCATGTGGCTGGTGGCCATTTTGAGGCCTAGGCCTGCAAGCTTGCCTGGCCTTGTCTGCCAGCAGGCCTGCTTTCATCCACTGCTACCAGAGCAGGTAGCCACAGCTTTAGTAATCTACTGTTTTCTGTGTGTTCTGTTGATTTTAGACATCATTTTGGGCATGGATGGCATTGGATTGAGTTGGGGAAGTGTGTATTTTGGGGTGGCCTTGCTGATGTTGTTGGGGCTCGCCATGTGGCTGGTGGCCATTTTGAGGCCTAGGCCTGCAAGCTTGCCTGGCCTTGTCTGCCAGCAGGCCTGCTTTCATCCACTGCTCCCAGAGCAGGTAGCCACAGCTTTAGTAATCTACTGTTTTCTGTGTGTTCTGTTGATTTTAGACATCATTTTGGGCATGGATGGCATTGGATTGAGTTGGGGAAGTGTGTATTTTGGGGTGGCCTTGCTGATGTTGTTGGGGCTCGCCATGTGGCTGGTGGCCATTTTGAGGCCTAGGCCTGCAAGCTTGCCTGGCCTTGTCTGCCAACAGGCCTGCTTTCATCCACTGCTACCAGAGCAGGTAGCCACAGCTTTAGTAATCTACTGTTTTCTGTGTGTTCTGTTGATTTTAGACATCATTTTGGGCATGGATGGCATTGGATTGAGTTGGGGAAGTGTGTATTTTGGGGTGGCCTTGCTGATGTTGTTGGGGCTCGCCATGTGGCTGGTGGCCATTTTGAGGCCTAGGCCTGCAAGCTTGCCTGGCCTTGTCTGCCAGCAGGCCTGCTTTCATCCACTGCTACCAGAGCAGGTAGCCACAGCTTTATTGATCAAGTGTTTTCTATGTGATCTGTTGAATTTTTAGACATCACCTTCCTGAGAGTGTAGTGTGGCTGTACACAGTACTAGTAGTATAACATAGCTCTAGTTAAAAAAAATTCATAAATGGCTAGACTATCTTTTGTTTGCACTAGTACAGTACTAAGTAACTGAACCACAAAAACAAATGCAACATTTCACTGATGTTCTTCTCCTGTCTTCTTTGCTTTTAGGTGCACAAAAGACAGAGTAGGAGGTGTCATCGGCATCACCTGGCTACCCGTTGTACTGCCAGCCAGACAGAAGTCCTGCTGCGCATCACGCCCACGTGTGACCAGAACTTGTTGTGCATCTGCCTCCTGCCTGACGTCGGAATAAGATGGCCCCAAAGAAAGGTACCAGGTCCAGTACCAAGAAAGTTGCTGGTGAGAAGAAGGAACAGAAAAAGGAAGTGCCATTAACCACGACTGGTGGTGTGCCGGCCAAGGTTTTTTTTGGCACCAAAGCGTTGTCCGGGAACCAAGCTGGGAGCAGCACAGCGGTCCAGCAACCCCACCAACCTAGGCCCAAGGGCTTTACTGTCGCAGAGGTAGCCAGTCTACTAACGGGCAGCGATGTTGAAGAAATGTCATTACTGCAAAGTAGTACACAATCAAGTTCAACGCAGGCGCAAACTCAGCAGATCAGTGTGCAGCCGCCGCAACAAGAACAGCAGCAGCAGCCGGCGCAACCAGAACAGCAGCAGCAGCCGGCGCAACCAGAACAGCAGCAGCAGCCGGCGCAACCAGAACAGCAGCAGCAGCCGGCGCAACCAGAACAGCAGCAGCAGCCGGCGCAACCAGAACAGCAGCAGCAGCCGCCGCAACCAGAACAGCAGCAGCAGCCGCCGCAACCAGAACAGCAGCAGCAGCCGCCGCAACCAGAACAGCAGCAGCCGCCGCAACCAGACCAGCAGCAGCAGCCGCCGCAACCAGAACAGCAGCAGCAGCCGCCGCAACCAGAACAGCAGCAGCCGCCACAACAGCCCACCATAGTAGTTGTTGCTCCTGACGTAGGGGCATTTCAGGAAATCGAGCTTCCTGCAGACAAAGCGGAGCGAAGTCAAACCACTGTTTCAGAACATCTATTGTCTTCCAGACCACCAGCAAGGAAAAGGAGGCTTAGTCCATCATCTTCTTCTTCAAGCCCCGCTTCTGATGATCGTGATGACACTTGGGTCCCACCAGCTCGGTCTGAGAGTAAAGTACGCCACAAGACATTGCTTCTGAAAAGGAAGGTCCCAGAAAAACTTAGAGTTATGGAGGTAGATGTAGAAGAGGGGGGTGATGATGTTGATGAAGACGAGCCAGTCATCACGCACATTACTCCCGCCCCAAAGGGATTGGAGACCGACATTCTAACCCTATCCAGAAAGGCTGCTACTGAGTGGGATGCAGCACGGATCTCACCAACACAGGTTACACCACCACTACCTCCAGCTGCCATATTTTCCAAGGCCCGGCAGGGACCTACATCCAGCTCAACCACCTCAGTAGGAAGTGGTAGTAAAAGTCACAGTGTAGGTGGACAGGGTCACATATTTTCAAGGACCCCCTCAAGTTCATCTGGTGTTGAAAGTGGCACATCCAGCAGTGCCAGAAAGTTCTCCTCCCCAGTTTGGGACTTCTTTTCTGTTAGCGCCAAGGAGGAGAACATTGCTATATGCGCAATTTGTCGGCAAGGTGTTCGGCGTGGTAAGCTTGGTACAAACTATGGTACCGGAGGACAAGCAAGTCATCTCAGAATACACCACACTATTGTGTGGGAGGATCACCTACTTAAGTTAAAAGAAAGTAGGAAAACTAAACCCTTTGAAGTTGGTCAGGAATCAGGGAGCGATATTATTGTGGTGGCAGGTGAAGAACAGGGAGGCATTTCTAGCCCTGTCTCCAGTAGTGCAGTCACTGCAGTGGTAACGCCCACATCCTCCTCAGTAACATCAGAGTGGCACCGCAGTAAGAGCCATACTCAGAGTGTGGGTGAGACACCAAGGCGACCGGCGGCGAGTACCTCAATGAGACAATCTGTGTCGTTGAGCCTTAGTGGGTTAATGGCACCACTAAGGAAAGTAAGCCAGCCTACCATTGACAGCATGTTTAGGTTGGAGGGGCAGTTCCAACGCAACCACCCAACGGCACGATTGTACAATGCGAAGCTGGCTAAAATGTTAGCGCTGGACCTTCTTCCTTTTTCATTTGTGGAAGGGGTGGGTTTCCTTGAATTTGTGTCTGCCATCTGCCCGAAATGGAAAGTTCCAAGCCGGTCCTATTTCGCAAGAATTGCTGTTCCGGCACTACATCATGATGTGCTGGAATTGGTTGGACAAGCTTTGCAGAAGAGTGCTGTGCACAATATCCACCTGACAACAGACATGTGGACCAGTTGCCAAGCCACAGATTACATGTGTATCACTGCACACTGGATCTCTTTTGTGGGGGTTAAAGATCAACTATCTGCACGAGGTGTTGTTGACACAGCTGCGATTTTTGAAGGTACTCGGAAACATGCAACTGTAGCCATGTTCGCCATGGAGAAATCTCATACGGCTGAAAACATTTTAGAAGAGTTTCGCACCAAGGTTTTGGAATGGCTGCAGCCCAGAGGGCTTGGTATTGGTTTTGTTGCCACAGACAATGGCAGTAATGTACTTAAGGCCATGGAACTTGGTTCCTATTTCAGGGTTCCGTGTTTGGCACACTGCATAAACATTATAGTGCAAGACTTTCTGAAAAAAGAACCCATAGTAAGCAATTTACTGTCCATCTGCCGAAGAATATGCACTCATTTCAGCCATTCTTTTAAAGCTCGGAAGCAGCTGAGGATCCTCCAACGTGAGCGTAGGGTGCCAGTCAAGGCACTCATCCAGGAGGTGGCAACACGTTGGAACTCAACGTATTACATGCTTGATCGTCTGTACGAACAGCACAGGTCACTCAATGATTATGTCTGGTACAGAAGCAGTGATGCTAGTGTTAAAGGCATGACCCTTCAGAGGGAGCAATGGACCCTAATTCAATGCCTGACTGAGATGCTGTCTCCTTTTGAGGTCTTCACACGTGAAGTCAGCAAGGAGGACTGTACAATGGGCCAAGCGATCCCATTGTTGCAAATGCTAGAGCATGAGCTGAATAATGTGTCTGAATCCTACAAAGGTGTAGAGGACAGAAGGCAAGCCCATGACTTGGTGGAGAGCTTATCCAGGCGCTTATCAGAAAATGTAAGGATACAAAATAAAATTTTGTCACAAGACCATTACATTTGTGCCACAATTCTGGATCCACGTGCAAAATTAGGACTATTCCGTTCTTTTTCCGACACTGATGTTGCCCGCTACAAAAGTTGTATAGCTGAAGCAGCCATCAAGTTTGAAAACGAAGGGCTGCTAATTAAAAGCCCGCCACATCAACCCACAACAAGTACTGATACTGAAGCAGGCCATGCAGAATCAAGTGCAACTTCGTCGGCTGAGGGCAGTGCGGTTGGCTCACAATCGCAACACTCACCATCACCATCGACTACAAAAACAATAACTGGATCATTCTGCCGAGTACAATCATTATCAGATTGGTATGTAAAGATGGGCTTTAAGCACAGTGCTGATGCACAGAAAAAACAGCACAAAAGCTTACCAGCAGCAACCCTGAACATTGAGCGGATGGTCCAGGCCTATCTGGACGACCAAACAGAGGTGTACGTTGATCAAAACCCAGTGCAGTATTGGTATAGGAAAAGGTCTGAATGGCCACAGCTCAGCAGGCTGGCGATAAGCTATCTGGCTTGCCCTGTCGCAAGTGTCTCTTCCGAACGTGTTTTCAGTGCTGCTGGTTCCATTGTAACCTTGAGAAGGACCAGTCTATCTCCCAAAAACGTGGAGAGGTTAACAATGATCAAAATGAATCAGCACTTCATACCACCGAATTACACAATGCATGAATCAACAGAGGAAGATGAGGACAGCGGCTCAGGTGACGGAAGTATTGTGTCAGATGATTACCTACTACTGGACGATCCCCCAGAGTTTGAGGACGAGCTATACTTCCCTGACAATTAGGCTCGCACTTACTGTCTTCCTCCCTTTTTTCCCCCTTTGTTTGTGTCTGTTGTTCCGGTTATAAACTTGTGAATCGCAACCAATGCATTATCACCGTCTTCTAATCTTCTAATTTAAGATACAAGTTTCAGGTGTCTGCCATTTGACACTACAGTCCTCAGAATCCAGCTCCTCCGCTCGATCATACTGCATCTCCTGGTCAATTCCATTTCCCTCATGAATGATGATTGGATGATGGTAACAACAAATTCAAACTTTCCTCGTCCTTCCAAAACAAGTGGACCATGAATCTGATGACTTCTATAGCTATCCTCCTTCAGAGCCGAGAGAGACTGGCCATTAACTGAAAATAAGATGCAACAGGTAATGATTGATGCCATGCATTGTCCGCAGAAAAGCAGACTGAGTGATGTAGATTTTGTTGTGTGTGTTGCGCATGAATGAATTGATGTAATTGTGCACTGCCACTAATCAACTTTCTACAGAACACACTAGTAATTACTAATTTTCCTCTTCTGGCAAACAAGAAATGTGTACTTCTCTCCTGCATCTTGGTGATACATTGCTTTTAATTCAATACAGGAAGGGCACTCACTCAATCTGCGCAATGCAAATGACTGTGACTTAACAGCACCGTCCATCATGATGATGGCGAAAGAGACGGCCTGCAGCGTTAACGAGATGAGATGCAACAGGTAATGATTGATGCCATGCATTGGCCGCAGAATAGCAGACTGAATGATGTAGATTTTGTGGTGTGTTTCGCATGAATTGATGTAATTGTGCACTGCCACTAATCAACTTTCTACAGAACACACTAGTAATTACTAATTTTCCTCTTCTGGCAAACAAGAAATGTGTACTTCTCCTGCATCTTGGTGATACATTGCTTTTAATTCAATACAGGAAGGGGACTCACTCAATCTGCTGCGCAATGCAAATGACTGTGACTTAAACAGCACCGTCCGTCATGATGATGGCGAAAGAGACGGCCCGTTAACTTAAGATGAGAAGTAACAGGTAATAAATGATGATAATTAATGGCATGCATTGGACACCTGACTCTGAGCTATTGATCTTTGTGTTTGCGTTGTTTGTTGTGCACAAAGTGAATGATGTCAAAGTGTACTAGTGTTAATCTATCTTTCTGTACACAATAAAGAATGACTCAAGTCAGTAATATTTATATTTCTACTCTTGTTGTGTTCTAAAAATTACACTTGTACTGCAGGCCGATCTTCAGTCAGTAGAAGTATCAGAGCTGATGATGAAGTCAGGAGGATGTTTCATGAGTGGCATAAAACGGAAAAGCCTAAAGGTAAACACGTGAACCACAACCACAGCACACCCAAATGTCTGTGTAGAAGTTGAATAGAGTGTAGCGGTGGGATGACTGCAGTGCATTGATTTTACTAACTTTAACTGTAAAATGCTATGTCTGGAATGGATAATGTGCTTTGCGTTTGTCCAACTCTTTGAGAGAAAAAAAAAAAGGACTCTAAAGTGTTAACGTAGGATGTGCTAATGGTAAGCACTGTGGGCCTGATCTCTCCTGTTACTGTTGAAGGTCTATGCTGGAAACAGACTACAGTAGAGATGATGCATATGCATACATGCCACCTCGGAAAGTGTTCTTGTTGCACTACACCATCACTTGTGCATTTGTTTTCACTTTATTCCTGAATATCCCCTTTGGTTTTCAATCTAAAATTACAGGCCGGGCCTTGTCCAAAACTTTGTAAAACATTACAATGCATATTAATTACCTTACCAATCAATCACCTTTTTATTCCAGCCGGGCAGTGGCGAGTGGTGAGGCGACACACCCAAGATTGATGGACGAGAGGAGCAAGAGGAATGCCGAGATGCAAAAAACCAGTCCACATTTTTGACCAGGATAAGACAGTAACAGTATCCACTTTTCACTTCTTTTAAATAATTTGATTAATATCTTGTATACATTCTTTACAACAGTGTGTTCTTGGAGTTGTTATTATCAATCATCATTACGTTTGCTCTGTGTTTACGATTCTTCACTACCAATATTTAAAATTTCTATTTGCTATCTGTTAAAGTTTTAAGGCCGGAACAGAACAAGAAATAGAAGTGTATGTAATCCGGGTCTCATCATGCATGCATTTCCTTTTTTATACCTTAACATATGGAATGGATATGGTATGGTAGTCTTCAATGATTGTCGTTTGTTTGTCTATGTATGCATACTGTTTTTCTATGTCAAACCTTTCCCAAAATCCCCCTTCCCATCCAATCAACGGACCCTAACCCTCTTCCCCCGGGCTGTGTGACTTATTGTCGAGGTGTAACTAAATTAAATGTACACCAATACTTAATCACACACTTGCTGGGGCGGATGTGGTGAAAGCAACACTACTTCAATTTCAATGCAGAGCGATGATCTTCTTCTGCTTGCCCACCCATGAGTAGGATATTTCACAGGTTATTTTATTTAACAAAGGAACATATACCTCAGCATGAATTGCCGGCATTGATTTGATTTGTTTGTTGTCATTCCTCATATACAGCACTAACTGTTAGACTGTAGGCATAGCCAAGTCGACAAAACTATAGTTTGTAACTCTGTCTAGTAGGCTATCCTCATAATATCCAGCATTCATTTTTTTTGTCAAATATTTGAGCATATAATTGTTGCTCGGTAAATTCTGTGATGTACTTCATTCAACTACTCCTCTAACAGTCTCTCAAAGGCGATTGACTATCTCCTTTTCTTTTTTTGGAAATGCTGCTACCCTGCCAGTGTATACTACTACTATACTACCACCACCACCCCAATCATGGCATGTATGAAAAAGGAAACCATCTTCACCATGCAGCCAGTGCTGTGCCACAGTTGGACATAAACATCAAGCACCGGTAAGAGAGAAGTTTGGGGGAGGCAGAATCAATAATGGACATGTTGTCAATGATGTCAGTTTCAAACACCACTCCAAAGAATGCATAGTAGGACCAGTCAATGAGTGAGGTGTGTCGCATCTATCTGTTTGTGTCTTATACAGTCAGCAAATTATTGAAATCAAACACACGCTATGGGCGGCCATGCACCAGCAAAGAAACAGTGTGATGTAAAACAGTTACCCCACCTACAAAACATTAACAACATTGCATGTAACATAGAAAAATATATTTAATTGACCCTAACAAATAAACTAAACCCACAAAAGCTGACCCACCCCCCTCCCTAACCCCAACGACTGTCCATAGAAATAGAGAACGCCCAAACGAGTGAGGAAACAAACAGGAATTAAAAAAGGGGCAGTGACAGGGACTAACTGGTGGGGCGGGACTGGAGGAGGACACGAATCTGGTCCTCTAAATGGGCGACGCGGCGTCTAAGGCCGCGGCAGTTGCAACCACAGTGGGGGGGGGCACCGGAGTTGGCACGGTGGCGGCGGGCAGCCGCCAGACGGTGGCGCCGTACCGCTGGAGGGCGGTGGCTGGGGCCCGGGGCACTGGAGGAGGCTTCAATTGCTGCTGCACTCTCCTCCTCCTCCTCGGCTAGGACCACCAGCCGCCGGTATTCCTGCTGGATTGCCTCCAGCTTCCGGCGCCGTGCCTTGGCGGCCAACTCCTTCCGGTTGATTTTCGGAGTAGCTGTGTATCAAAAAGAAAAAAACAAGACAATTGTAAAATATAGTCTTAATAAAACAGTAGGACAAGGTAATTATTTATACACATAGTGGCATGGTAGAGTAGCACTATAAAATAAAGCACAGTAGTACATAACATTTTAAATGTCGCCCGTCCTTCTTCCTTCCACCTGTCTTACACTTTTTAGTTGAACAGTGCACCAGGTGCTCTTCTCCATAAAACTTTCAAAGCGGAGTTGAAATCAGATAGATGAGGCCATTGGTTACTCAATACTCTGGCTCCTAGTCCTATACCAATTAAAGGGAATTCTAGTCTTCTAGTTCACTCTTCAAACGTCCCCAAGAACTCATACTTACTTACGACATCGGATAGCGGGCGGACTTTGTCCGCCCGCCATCCGACTGCTAAAAAGGGTGGGGGTCCCGTGGGGACAATTAATTAGGATGATGCGCCCGGCACAGTGGCGGGCGCACCCTGTTATTTTAAATTTAAATTCTGGTTGGCTTTGCTGAAAGCAATGCTAAAATGTTGTGCTGCTTTTCCAAGCACAACATGACGGGCCTCGCACGGAGCCTGTCACGTTTTGCTTTGAAAGTCGGGGGGTACCATAGCATCGGTAGGTACCCTCCATGGGGGCCCCCAAGCATACTCTGCAATGTGTGCATGCCTTTCCGTGGCGGACGGTAATGCCGCCACGCAAAGGCATTCCAAAATGCAGATTATATGGCTGCCGGTGTGGTGAGAGAGACACCACCGCCATATTGAACCCTTTTCCGCCTAGACATGTCTGAATATTTTCTACAGGGATGGCGGGAGGTTTGCCCCTGCTGTGACGGCAGTGAATTCCAGCCAGCCCGGCGGGGGCAATACGCCCACCATCCTAATGGGGCCCTAATTCACAACTTTACAGTATACATATACATACAGTACACCTTTGCAGTGAGTGTGCTGTCAAGTTCAACAATAGTTAAAGATTATGAATCTAACTTACCACCGCCTGCCACTGGTGCTGCCACTCCCCCTCCGTTGCTATCTGCAACTGCCGCATCCTCGCCCTCTGCGTCGCCTTCGCTGGCCCCAGCAATGGTGGTCGGTAGTGCGCCTAGAAAACATTACACATTTATTAGGCAACATATACACCTCCCCCCTATTGATCAGTAGCAAGGTTGAAAAATGAGTTAATACTAACATAAATCACTAGTACAAATCAGGTAGTAGTAGAGTAGACACTAAGTTATATGATCATTGTAGCATTTGCTTGATTAGCCCTAGCCATGCACATGTGACGTTACCTTTACCTTGCAGCTTCTTAAGACACCTTTGAGCCCACATGACCTGCCTCACACTGCTACTGTCTAGTCTACGCGCTGCGTACAGGCGGTCAACAAACATTAACAAGCCACTTTTTTAGGAAGAACTGGTGTACTACTGTTACTGTTAGTCCATATTGCTTATCCATAGATGCTACACTTTTTGGCACGGCTGAGAAATGCTTGCAAGTTGCAATATACTAACGCACACCATTTCCTTTTTTCGCATTACAGACGCAAGATTCGCTTCTACGAACCAGAGCTTCTGAACGATGCACCAACTACCAGTACTAGGTTCTTCTGAGGTGAGGGGTCCCTTCACTCACATCTTCATTTATAAATGTATATAAACTAAATTGCTATGGGATGGTGGTGCTGCCTTCCACCACTTCAGTTATCATGATTTAATTCCCAACTGTATTAGTGTAACAATGTATTTTGTTTTAATGTTATTGATTTGCCGGTTGGTGCTGCTAAGATAACAGTGTACAGACCTTCTCAAATTGAAATAAAAATTTTAAACTTACATAGACTTTGTGGTATTTGGTGTGGAGTGGACTAACTTACACGATTGAGCAAATTAAAGTAAGGGTGTGCATGTGAATTGCTTCCACGACAGAGGTTGGGTGTGTTAATGTTCTGGGTTGTCTACTTGTTGGTTGTCTTGGGGGGAGGGTTCCGAGACCTAATAGGTATGACAAGACAGTACTATAGTCAAGCAGTGGAATTGTGGTGGGTGCGGAATTTCTGATTGAGGTGTGCAAGGAAGGTCCAACCTACCATCACCAACATCCTATTTTCTGGTGCAAATGTATGTGCAAGATCCCTACAACAGTTGTATGTCCTATAGGGTATCATATCAAAATATTAAGAAATCTGGTAGGGCTGTTGCTGTGAATTTTCAAAGCCTAAACATCAACAAGAGTAAAAAGTAGTACAAGACAACGACCCAACGGATTGTACGAGCTACTGGTGAATATGAGTTTTATATTACAACCTTTCACAAAGAGTGGCACTGGGCAAGACTAGCTACTACAGTACAGACAGACAGACTGATAGTATGTAGTAGTACTCAGTCATCATAGCGGAGGCAGGGATAAGCTTTTTGAAACCGTACAGATCGAAGGATAATTGGTGGTAAAAAAATAGCATTTGGAAACACACTATAGTTCGGGAGAAATGGGGCAGTAAAAGTTATGGAATAAGAAATATTATTAAAAACAAGAAGACTTACTGGGGCCAGCAGAGGAGCCCTCAGCGGTGTCCTCCTCGTGGTGTTCCTGTCCCGCCGACTGCCCAGTCCCTGCCCGTCTGCCCCTGGGTGCTGATGAACAGGAAAGATATAAGAAAGACAAACATTGATGGATGGTGTCAACTTAAGCAAATACAATTTTTTTCAACAACGGTCAAAAAACACTTATGTAAACAATTGCAATAACTACATTGACCGATCTCATCTGGTCAACATGTAATATCGGGGGATTCGCAGTTCGACTACTTAAGTTACTATTTATCAACAGTAATCCATTCTTCCATTCTGATTCCAGAAAACTAAGTTACAAGTAAGCCTAAGTATTTGTACAACCTACCACCCAACCTAGCCCACCTATTCCAGGCATGCCAATTGTACATTAAGTATGCATTTCGACTGTATTCCTCAACAATGTGTATGATCCAATCATGGAGGACACATTAACATGACTACATTTTTTGTATATACACAATTTTGGTTTGATTGATGCTCATCTGCTACTGCTAAGTAACTGCAAAGCCTACCTCCACTCATTGAACAAACTAGAAAGGTTATAAAGACTGGCGTACTAGCAGCACGTCACGTAACTGAGTGAGGGGGCATCACGCATACCACTAACCAATTAGAAGCTCATACAAAGTACCTAAACCTATGTATCAATCCGCCCCTATCTATTAGTGACAGGACAAAGTAAGGAGTGGACATGAGTCACTGTAGCATTACGTAACTTAATTTCTCTAAAATAAACTCGTAAAGAATCACGCTAAGCAAGCGCAAACGCAAAGCTGCAAACAAGTAAGATTAGTAGTAGCGCAGAAGAGCACCTGTGTCATAATCACAGAAGACTTTTAAACATTATTAACCTGGAATGTATTGCAAGCAGCAACATTCTATCTGGTTGGAAGGAAAAAAAGATATTCGCAATATATAACATAGAGCAGAAGAACAGACACAAAGTTGTAATAATTAAATAGGTACTCACCAAGCCCCGGGACCTCCACTCCTAGCAGGTCCAGCAGGTCCTGCTCACGGTCCAGGATGTCGGACCACCGGTGCGTCAGCTGTGCCTGGGTGCGCTGGACCCCAGAGATGCGAGACACTGCCCGGCGCACCTTCCCCCACCGCTGCCGACGCTCCCGGAGGCCGTACCCGGACCCAGGCCTGCCACCTGCTGCCAGGGTTGAGGGGAGGTGGCGCTGCACAAAGAAAATTAGTGCAGCCAACTCCGCCTTCCCAAATAAGGCCCGTGCATGCACCCCTTGTGGGCGCCGCCTTCCGCAAGGAAGGCGGTCGCGGCTCTGGCTGCGCCGGCGAACAGCCCTGCCCTTGGACATGGTTCTGGGGACGGGGCGGGAAAGAAAAGGTAAAATAAATAAAGGAGTAAAGGAAATAAATAGCAGGCAATACAAAGAGAAAAAGTAGCTAAAAAACAAAAAAAAAGGTACACAAAAACCAAAAATATAGAGGCAGGAAAATAGTTAGAGAAATAATAAGTAATAAAGATCCGAAAAAAGTGGCTATAAACAAAGGATTGAAAAGATTTAGGGAGGATTGAAAATCAGGCCCCAGAACCATGCAATAGAGTGGAAAACAAGATGGCCGCGCCCGTTGCGACCACGTGCGCAAGTTCGCGCGATATTTTCTCCCTGAGCAAGCAAAAAGCAACGCGATCAAGTAAAAGCGATCGCGAACAGGAAATATCGACCGCGAACATGCATTGCGCGACCCGGAACAGGAAGTAAACAACGCCAGAGGGCGGGACAAGTGAAAACAAGATGGCCGCGCCCGTGAGCGACCGCATGGGTAAGTTGGCGACCCGCGAACACGCAAAAAATACCGCGAACAGGCGGCAAAAAACTTCCGCATCTTCGCGATATTTCCGGCGTGTTTGCGGAGATTTTCTGCATTCTCGCGATAATTTGCGGAGGTTAATTCCGCAAATTCCGCCCACCCCTACACTCCGTATGAGCCGGAGGTGTGGGAAGTCACAGTGGTGCAGAGAACCATGGTCTCTGCTCGATGTGGGCATCGCACAGTTGCAAGAAACATTTTCTGGTTCAAGAAAGTGAGTGTCAACCCGAGGGATGAGAACTAGAGTATCGATGGAGGTGAGGGGGAAGCAGAAGAAGAAGTGGCATCACCTGACACCCCTAGGAGGAATGCAGACGGTACAGAAAGGGGTCCAGAGGGAAGCGCAACCGCAGCTGGGGAGCAACCAGAAATCATCATGAGCCCCTCGTCAAGTGCAGAAGACCCGGCTGGGACAGATAATACTAACAACTCCCGGAGCCAGAGGTATGGTCTCCGGCTGACCCCTACTCCAAGCCAAAGACTCCGAGACTTTGTGTGATACGTGCCCGAATGAGTTTCTGCGGACACTTTGCACCATTACACCTAAAATAAAGAAGGGATGTAGTGACGGAGCCACCCGGCCCGCACTATACTTTGTTGCTGTTAGCATGCACCTGGAGAACAGGCACGACCGAAGGTATAAATAAAAGGGCGCATGAATGCTTGGGGTCTAGGCCCATACTATACTAGTGTGTATATGTCCCATTTATGGTGTCCTATCCCTAAGGCCTACCTCTGTCCATGTGTAGCAGTCCAGCGACACCCAGTTTACCCCACCAATGAGTCCAACCAAGTTGCATAGAAAACAGCAACTAATGAACCAGCGATGAGGAAATAGTGGCACGGCCTTCCAGAGCTGCACACTTCAGTGTTCAAAGTCAGGTTGGTTTATCCTATATTGTGGTGCTTCTAAATGACATAATCAGTTCCTCCCGCCCAAGCGCAGTCTCCTCGTTTCCCCTTCCCGTGCACCGTTTCCGGGAATGAGTACCTCACCACATTTGTCAGGTACCTTACATTTCTGAGCTGTTGGAATATGGGTTCCATTGGTTATTTCCTTGCCTGCGCTAAGCATCTTTTTGTCACCACCAGTGGTAGATTAAGGAACTTAATTTATTGCCACTTTCTTCCAGAATCAAAATTTAAGATCAAGTAATTCAGATTTAAAAAAAAGATACCCTGGATGGACAGTGACTACTCCAGCGCACCTGCTATTTTCATTTAGTATTTAGCGTTCACTGTGCATGCCCAAACCACATGGAAGAAGTCTCTTCTGTGGCTCAACATTTAGTTTAGTCACATGTTACAGAGGCGTACGTTTTAGACAGTCTTTGGGGGTCAGACATGTTCTATGTGAAAATATGTTAACTGGATTTTGAATCCAGCGTTTCTAGAAACTAGAGGCATGTTTTTTAAGACAGACTCTAGTTCCTCACGCATCAGCATTTGATTTAATCATGCAACTATTTGTCTATTAAGCTCGATAAAGTTTTGAGGTCAGATGCAAATGCTGTGGTGAGGTAGTTTTCGCTCTCCTTCCTGTCTCTAGAATGGAAAAAGTTACAGGTATTGCACATGGATGGCTCTATAGTGACGCCAATGTCCTGGTTCTATGTTGAAACCATGCATGCCTTAATAACACGGTCTTAACTATGCATTGGCATTTACCATGCATGTCTTTATCACGTAAAAGTGTACCATGCATATACATTTGATATACATGCCTTTACAATGAAAAAGTTTGTATATGTCAGATATGTATAAAGACTTTAAAAAAAACATAACTATATATATATATATATACACACATACAGACGCATTCATATATATGTATGTGCATATCTATTTATACATATACTTATATATGAATACAAATATATATTTCTGTATATAAATATTACCTTATCGAGCCCCAACAACTGAACCCTTACCCACCCTAAACCCAAAGAATACCCTTCCCACCCAAATACCCCTACCCACACTAAACCCTAAAAATACCCTTGCCACCCTAATACTCTTACCCAATACAAAGCTGTAATACTGTGCCTGGAGTGGTAAAAGGCTTTTGTGATTTCACAGCTCGGAGTGGATGGCACTGTGCTAATCCCATGCTTGAAGACATTACTGTAGAAATTGCAAAATACTTTGGGCTTGATTTTGACTTTGGCTGTGCTGCATCAACTCTGCGCCAGCTCTGCACCGCCAAAGCCATGGCAGGACTGTCTGCCAGATTACGAGTACAACTTCTGTCTGGTGGGATTTTTTGGTCCTTTTGCTTTCCCAGGGCAGTGCCCTGAAAACAGGCAACACAATGGTAACCCAAAAGAAATTCCAGAATGGCATGGACTGTGAAGTCCATGCTGTGCTGGAACTTGGGGTGCATGCAAACAGTGGGGCACATGTTGTGCCCCCCTGAATTCATCCCCATCTGGCGGGGGCATGATGGCCATGCAGGACCCCCTTTGGTTCCACACTGCCAGCCTTTTTATGGCGGTGAGCCAGCCATTATGCTTGGCGAATCACGGTGGTGCAGCCTTGCATATTGAATAGCCCTGTCCACTGCGCCAATGCCAGGGAACGCTGATTTCCCGGCTCAGTCAGAGCATTGGTGGATGGTCCAAAATGCCACCTCATAATACGGTGGGTGCAGGACCGCCACCGATGTGCCACCATGAGTCTGGCAGTCAAAGACCACCAGACTCAAAATTGGGAGCTCTGTTCCTCTCTAGCTCGGCATGGATGGTACTTTGCTAATACTATGCTTGAAAGCTTTACTAGAAAAACAAACATTTGAGCTGAGCAAATTTGCAGGTGTTGTAGGGTGCTCTATAAAGGAGTTGCTCTCCACCTAAACTTGGGAACTGCCCAGTGTTCTCTGCTTCTTTTTTCCATAATGTAAGGGGTACTTTAGGCCTGAAAGGGTATTGTTTTGACTTATATTGGGTTCTCTTTTGTTTCTGGGCAAAACTAAACCTCTCTGAAGATCTATAATGATATCGAAAAACCTTCCAGGGGTTGCTTTTATTCCTTCCAGGTTGGCATGGATGATATATTACTAATCCAAAGCTGTGATACTGTGCCTGGAGTGGTAAAGGCTTTGTTGGCACTGTGCTAATCCTATGGTTGAAGACTTTACTGTAGAAATGGCAAAAGAGGTTGTCCCTTTCTAGCTCAGAGTGCATGGCACATTCACATCTGAGATGAACAAATTTAGAGCGTTACCGATGTTGTAGGGTGCTCTATACAGGAGCTGATCTCTACATAAACTTGGGGCATACTCAGTGTTCTCTACCTCTTTTTTGCACACACGCACACACACACACACACATATATATATATATATATATATATATATATATATTCACTGAAAAAACCATAGGTTTCAGGGGCGTTATAGTTAGCTGGACTTTTCACTCGTACAAAACCATTGAAATTCCCCCGTTATAGTTAGTACAGCTAACTATAACTCGTGCGCCCGCAATGCACTGCTGATGACGTCACATATTACATCACTCATGACATGGTCAGTGACATCACTCATGACATCACTGATGACATCTCAAATGACATCACTAATGACATCACTGATGACATCATCCTTGTGATAGAGTGGCAGACCTCCTCTTCCCCTAATATAACCTTTGATACACACATTTAAAAATAGAAACTACAATGTTCAAAACAATGGACATATCAATACCAGTTACAACAACCTATTCAGTAATTCTAAGATCCACATACACATCCACTCATTCACCAACAGTCATATACAGTCACTCATACATGTACTCACTCATCATATGTACTCACACACCTATACATCCTGTTACACAACTCCACTCATCCATAGAGTTACTCATACACATAGTCACTCATGCTAATAAAGAATCAAACATCCATTTACTTGCATATACAGTTATACACACACCACCACACTTACTTCTACAGAAACTTACACATACTTAGTCTTTTAAACAATCACTTATAGAAACACATACTTATTCATACAGGAACTCTTTCAATCTCTCACTCTCACATATACTCACTTATATACACCAATAGTCACATATCCTAGTTTAAAACATATGTAGTTACTCATAAAGACACTATTGAGACAGTCTATCACTCACTAACACACCCATGCACACACTCATCCACCCATACAGTACTGCACACATGCTGTCTTCAACACATACAAACAGTGAGTCACTCATTCATGCACCTATGTACTACGTAATACCCCCCACCGAACCATACAGACACTCAGACACTCATACTGATACTCAAAAAACCAACTAATAACCTATATAGACACTCATGTAGCTACTCACCAACCCATGCAGCCACTTATACACAAAGTGAGAGACTGATACAGATATTTACACATTTAAACATTACTCACTAAGCCATGTATTCACTAAGATACACTTAATCAGTCAGTTATACAAACAATTTTTCAAAAAAAATCATCCATTTAGACACTTATATACCCATTTATTCTTCTATCAACCTTGAGATATACATATATAAAACATATGTAATTTTCAGAAAAACACACATTCACTGGATGATGTCATCAGTGATGTCATTTGAGATGTCATGAGTGATGTCATGAGTGATGTCACTGACCATGTCATGAGTGATGTAATATGTGACGTCATCAGCAGTGCATTGCGGGCGCGCGAGTTATAGTTAGCTGAACTCACTATAACGGGGGAATTTCAATGGTTTTGTACGAGTGAAAAGTCTAGCTAACTATAACGCCCCTGAAACCTATGGTTTTTTCAGTGAATATATATATATATATATATTCACTTAAAAAACCATAGGTTTCACACGTTATAGTTAGCTGGACATTTCACTTGTAAAAAACCAATGAAATTCCCCTGTTATAGTTAGTGCAGGCAACTATAACTCAAGCGACCGCAATCCTCTGCTGATGACGTCAGATATTACATCACCGTATTTAGACACTAATTTACCCATGTCTTCTTCCATTAATCTTTAGCTATACATATATTACAAATATTTATTTTTCATAAAGACACATATGTCATCAGTGATGTAATATCTGACGTCATGAGCAGAGGATTGCGGTCGCGTGAGTTATAGTTGCCTGCACTAACTATAACAGGGGAATTTCATTGGTTTTTTACGAGTGAAATGTCCAGCTAACTATAACATGTGTGAAACCTATGGTTTTTTAAGTGAATTTGCAAGGTTTTTTAAATGCTAATTCGTAACTATAACGTGTATGAAACCTATGTTTTTTTTCAGTGAATTTGTACGTTTTTTTAAATGCTAAGTTATGTATTTATTAATTACTTTTTTTTTCAGGTTATTCACCATGCGCGCACCGTGCGCGCTCGGTGCACTTCGCGCACCGTGCGCGCGCTGTGGTTCGCGCACCGAGCCCCTACGGTTCGCCGTGCGCGCACCTTGCGATTTTTAAAAAAATAACAATTGTTTTTTTTTGCCCTTGAGGGTCCTTCTGTGACCCCCTGACCAAGGCTAGGGGGTCAGGAACTGTCCACTCTGCCCCCTTTTCACGTTCTCCACCTTTTTTTTCCACCCCCTCAGACTGCGAGAGACAAAATGGCGACCGACACTTCCTGGTTTCCACCGATTCGAATGTTTACCGACATCTAACAACCAATCATAATTGCGCTCGCGCACGGCAGGGTGCGCGCACAGTGCGCGCACGGTGCGCGCGTATAGATATTGATATGCTTTTAAATGCTATTTTCTCAGGAAATCCTGAACAGATTTACACCAGACCTGCAAAAGGCACTTCCTTGACCTTATGGCTACCTCTCTGCCAAATTTCACGTAATTCTGTTCAGCCGTTCGGGCTGTAGCTGCGACTAAAGGTCCTATGGAAAAATGCATGGGGAAAACGCGTTTTGGGACCCCCTCTTTTTCTCGGCCCCCCCTTGACGAATCACCCTGAGACATTCAGGGTAGGAGCTGAACGAAGCGACCCATTAGTTTTGAAAATTTCGCGAGGATTCGTCAACCGGCGCCAAAGTTATTCAAAATAGAATTTTGAGATTTCCTATGGAAACTAGGTTGTAACTATAACTATCTACTGGCGACCACCAGTAGATAATATATATATATATATATATATATATATATATATATACATATATATATATTCACTTAAAAACCATAGGTTTCAAACATGTTATAGTTAGCTGGACATTTCACTCGTAAAAAACCATTGAAATTCCCCCGTCATAGTTAGTCCAGAAAACTATAACTCGCGCGCCCGCCATCCACTGCTGATGACATCACATATTACATCACTCATGACATGGTCAGTGGCATCACTCATGACATCACTGATGACATCATCCTTGTGATAGAGTGGCGGTCGCGCGAGTTATAGTTATCTGAACTAACTATAACGGGGGAATTTCAATGGTTTTTTACGAGTGAAATGTCCAGCTAACTATAACATGTGTGAAACCTATGGTTTTTTAAGTGAATTTGCAAGGTTTTTTAAATGCTAATTCCTAACTATAACGTGTGTGAAACCTATGGTTTTTTAAGTGAATTTGTAAGGTTTTTTAAATGCTAAGTTATGGATGTTTTATTATATTTTTTATATATTTATTTTATAATAAGCTACCTATGTTTATAGTTATAGATTGACTGTATCCTGTAATATGGAATGGCTCGTTTAAAATGTTTTTTGTATTTTTTAAGGTTTTTCACCGTGCGCGCACCCCGCGATTTTTTGAAAAAAATTTTTAAAAAAATTTCACCCTTCGGGGTCCTTCAGGGGCCCCCTGACAAAGGCTAGGGGGTCAGGAACTCTCTACCCTGCCCCCTTTTCACGTTCTCCACCTTTCTTTTTCACTGTCACACACAAAACACACAAAATGGCGGCCGACACTTTCTGATTTCGACCGATTCGAATGTTGACTGACATGTAACCACCAATCAGAATTACGCTCGCGCACGTTATGGTGCGCGCCTATAGATATTTATGTACTTTTAACTGCAATTTTCTCAGGAACTACTGAACAGATTGACACCATATATGCAAACGGCACATGCCTGACCTGAGGACTACCTCTTTGCCAAATTTCAAGTAATTCTGTTCAGCCGTTCGGGCTGTCCCTTTGACTAAAGGTCCTATGGGAAAATGCATGGGGAAAACGCGTTTTGGGACCCCCCTTTTTTCTCAGCCCCCACTTGACGAATCACCCCGAGACTTTCAGGGTAGGAGCTGAGTGGAACGCCCCATTAGTTTTGAAAATTTCGCGAGGATTCATCAACCGGCGCCAAAGTTATTCAAAATAGAATTTTCAGACTTCCTATGGAAACACGGTCCTAACTATAACTATCTACTGGCGACCGCCAGTAGATAATATATATATATATCTATATATATATATATATATATATATATATATATATATATATATATATCACCCAAATTTGCCCAGCAAGATGAGGCCGCACTCCCAGTCAGGTCAGGAACATCCTTTATTTCGTTAGGCAGGCAGCTTCGCATCCCGTTTGGTGGTCCTTCCAACCGACGCGTTTCGGAGATTTTCTTTCCCCTTTTTCTTGGGCTAGATGCGAGCATTCAATACATAGATTTGCTGCCATTACCAACCCTGCATGCTTTTCAAAGTTCTAATTGGCCTCTGGTGTGCCGTTAATCAATCATTTTAGTCCCGTTGCATGCTGGTCAGTGTAGTTAAAATTTTGCATACTTTTTGCCCTCCACTGGGTCTGAGTGCTCGCATGAAATTCAGGACCCATTCATCAAGCGGGGGCCAAGAAAAAAGGGGGGTCCTAAGACGCGTTTTCCCCATGTTCATTTGCATAGGAAAAATTGGAACAGGCTACAGCCCGAATTGCTGAACGGAATTACACCAAATTTGGCAAAAAGGTAGCCATTGGATCAGAAAGAGACCTTTTTTTTAAATGGTGTAAATCCGTTCAGTAGTTCATGAGAAATTAAAAAAAGAAAACATATTGATATCTGAGCACCGAGGAGGGTTTGCGAACCCTCCCTGGCATGAGCTTCACTCTGATTGGCTGGCAACACTCCAAGCCAGGAATTGTTGGCAGCCATCTTGTGACTCGGTAACCGAGTCACAAGAAAAGAGTAAAAATAAAGCTGAAAAAAAAGAAAAGGGATTCAGGGTAGAAACACCCTGACTCCCTAGGCCTGCTGAAGGGCCAAAAAAAGCTTTTTAAAAATAAGTAAATCGGTCGAATTCCCGCTGGGGTCGCGAATCCGGCCAAGAAAATGAAAAAAAACGAAGCGTGGGCTCCTGCGCTTTGTTTTTGAAGGCCCACTCACCAAATTAATTTGTGGGGGCCCGTGGGGGCGCCCGCAGCCCCGGGGACAGCCATCTCCCTGGGGCTTATGAAATTGAAAGCGGGGGGCACACGGCCCCTGCAGCCCCAGGGACCATCACCTCCCCAGGGCTTCTTTAATAAATGCGTGGAGGTCCCAACACCCCCATGCTGCCCCGTGGACCGCCACCTCCCCGGAGAATTCATGAAAAAGGGCAGGGGGCCTTGCAGGCCCCCCGATTCCCGGGGACCGCCACCTCCCTGGGGCTATAAAGAATAACTAGTGTAGGGGGCTCAAGTCCCCCACACTGCCCCGGGCACCACCACCTCCCGGGGCATTCAATATTTAAATACGGGGTTCCGTTGCGGACACCCGGGCCCCGGGGACCACCACCTCCCTGGGGCTTTGAAATGGAGGGAGGGGGGCCACGCAGCCCCCATCCAGGAGCCCTCGATGGCCCTGGGTACTGCCACCACCCAGAGTCAGCTCCTGCAGTGTCCCAGGGTGCCCACCCCCGGGACACTGCTGTTTGCTATGGCAGGGGAGGAGCTGTGCGGCTCCCGCCCTGCAATAGCAAACTCTGCTTTGCTTCCTTGAAGTGAGAGCAGGGAAAGCTGCTCTCGCTTCAAGGAAGCAGAGCAGAATTGCTTTTGAACAAGGGAGCTGCATGTCAGCAGCTCCCCTTGCTCAAAAGCAATGCCGGCTCCCGCAGGTGGCAGGGAGCCGGAGGGACTGTGGGGTAATTGGGGCTCCCCCCACAGTCCCAAACGCAAAGGGCCGGCCCCGGGGGATGGGGTTCCCGGGGCCAGAAGTGGCCCAGGAGGGGGGCACGCGGCCCCATCCCTCAATAAAATTTTTTTTAAACGCACAGCCCCGGGGGGTGGGGTACCCGGGGCCAATAGAGTCCTCAGGAGCATGGTGTAAAAAGAGACGTGGCCTCGGAAAACCTCTCCAACGCAACTCTGTGGCGCTTACTGGAGGTACCTGGTGGGCTACTTGGCCCCAAGGGACCCTCAAGATTCAAGGGGACTTAATCTCCCAACTTACAATGTGCCAGGGGGCACCTTTGCACAGGGGTGCAGGGAGGGGGCAGGGTCTGATATAACAAGTTAGCAATCCTGCTGTGTGGGACTTACTGGATATAATAAAAGGGGTAGTTGGCCCCCAAGATTGACGTTGGGGGCTAACTATCCCTCCTGTTACCTTCACTAAATCCCACACAATGGGATTGCTAAAAGGTGTTTGGAGGCCACGCTCACCTTTCTCCACCACTCTGCAAATGCGACTGCTATATTATAGTTAGAAATTAGCATTAAAAAACCTATGAAATTCACTGAAAAAAACCATAGGTTTCAGGGACGTTATAGTTAGAAATTAGCATTTAAAAAACCTTTGAAATTCACTGTAAAAAACCATAGGTTTCAGGCATGTTATAGTTAGAAATGACCATTAAAAAGACCTTATAAATTCACTGGAAATAAAAATAGGTTTCAGGGACGTTATAGTTAGTTGGCCATTTCACTCGTACAAAACCAGAGAAATTCCGCCGTTATAGTTAGTTCAGCTAACTATAACTCGCGACCCCGCAATGCACTGCTGATGACGTCACATATTACATAATTCATGACATGGTCAGTGACATCACTGATGACATCTCAAATGACATCACTGATGACATCATCCTTATGAAAATCTGATGGCCCTCCTCACACCCTAATATAACCTTTGATACACCCACTGTAAAATACAAAACTACCATTTTTGAGACCATAGACACACCAATACCTGTTACTACATACTCACTCACTGATTCTTAGGTCTACACACACATCCACTCATTCACCCATACAATCACTCATACGTGCAGTCACTCATCAATACAACACTATCATATGCACTCATACACCTATACAGACACTCATACACTGCCACTCATCTAGAGTTACTCACACACCTAGTCAGTCATGTAAAGAAGAATCAATCACACTTCCATTTACTCGCCTACACAGCTATACACACACCACCTCACTTATTCATACAGATACTAACACATACTTACTCTCTTATACAATCACTGATACAAGTACAAACTCATCCATACAGCCACTCTCACAACCACTGACTCTCACGTATAATCATTTATATACTCCAACTCTCACAAACACTGCCTTTTACATATGTAGTTACTTGGACATGTACCACTGAGACATCCATTCACTCACCAACACACCCATACACACACTGACCCACACATACAGCTGTTTCCACATGCACTCTTGAACCCATACACCCAGTGAATCAACCTCTCACACATCTATGCACAGAGTCACACACCTCCCTCCCACACATACACACATCCAGGCATCCATTCAAATACTCAGGCAACCAATCGATAACCCACATAGACACTCATGTAGCTACTGATCAACCCATGCAGCAGCTTACACAACAACAGACAGACTGATACAGACATTCACAGAGTTTAGTCACTAACCCATGCATTCAGTAAGACACATTGTTGTATATGATCTTCAATGCAATGCATCTCTCCTGGTTCATGGTTCTTGCTGCTCAGCCAGTGTGGATGTGCTGTAGAATGCTGGTATGAGTGGTGAGGTCACAGAGTGTTGGGATGCCTGGGGAGTTTCAGTTGAGAGTATGGGCTGAGCAGCAAGGTGGCTGCTCCTGGTGGGGCTCTCGCTTATTTGATTACTACCTTCTTCAATAAAGTACCATCTTCTTCATCTACACCTCGGCTTCAATGGACTTATTAATATTACCACATGTGGCGACGATCTGGAAAATCTACGTGTACCTGATGGAATACAAATTTTAAATTCTGAAGAAATCATAAGGCTACTACAAGAATCCTTTGAAACTACAACCTTTGAACTTTAAGACAAGGTAAAGATCTCTTTAATTTACAACTACAGCTAGGCACCTAAACGCATACTGGCACCCCTGAGAGCCCCACCAGTGACCTCTCCATCGGTCGCCCTCTTCCCAAAAGTGCCAGTTCCTGCTCCTTTAAATCTGCTGTGTGATTTCAGCTGTGTGCTAGTTTCTGCACTTCTACTTTTCTTGCTACCGTGCTGACAGCTGTGTTCCTATTCCTGTCTTCAGCGGATCTGTTACTACTGTACAAAACCGGAGACAAGCAGTAGGTTAAGTGTCTTATATAGTGAGTGGTTTGTCTACAAACATTTGCCCGTTGTACTTGAATTGCCATTTCAGAAGAGCATCACCTACTTAACCTTCTGTGTTTTACTACCTTCGCTGTGCATTTCAACAATTTCTACAGTTCTAAAGGTGAAGGAGACCCTCGTCTTACACTTCAGCTTTGGCAGTCATCCAGCATTTCTTTGCGTGGATTTGAGACATCGGTAGTGTGCACATTGTCTCCCTGGTGCACTTTTGCCATGGCAGTTGAATCGTCGCTGTCTTTCATTTCAAAATTGTCACAAGTGGTCCTCTGCGTGCGCTCTTACATCATGTGCCTTCTTACCTTGCCTCAGCTCGTCCTGTAGATCCTCTGGGACGTCATTTCTTCCTCATGGATCTGTGCTCATGTGGTGGTTTTGATGCACGGTGATGCCGAGAGCCATCCGGTGCGGCGTCACCAGTGCATGCCACCATCTTACGTTTCCAAAGGGGATGATGGATGGAGCGCTTGAGCAAATCAAACACTCACCCCCGAAACCGGTCCCAGGATGCTTGTTTCCGGTCCAGGGAAGACATGACTTGGCAGTTCGGGCTGGACTGTTCCCATGAGGCACAGGGTCAGAATGATTTGCATATGGCCATGTCTGAACTGAGGTGGTGGAGTGAGCTAAAGAATGATGATGGATTAAACCCAGATCAGTTGACTGGGGGTGAGTGTTTGATTAGCTCAAACGCTCCATCCATCATCCCCTTTGGTATCGCTTTGTTCGCCCTAAGTTGGCAGGGTATGCCCAGACGTGGGTCCCTTGCTCACTTTGCCATTGGATTCAAGATAGCCTGGCTGATGAGGGTTATGAACCCGAAACCGGTCCCAGGATGCTTGTTTCCAGTCCAGGGAAGACATGGCTTGGCAGTTCGGGCTGGACTGTTCCCATGAGGCACAGGGTCAGACTGATTTGCATATGGCCATGTCTGAACTGGGGTGGTGGAGTGAGCTAAATAATGATGATGGATTAAACCCAGATCAGTTGACTGGGGGTGAGTGTTTGATTAGCTCAAAAGCTCCATCTATCATCCCCTTTGGTATCTCTTTGTTCGCCCTAAGTTGGCAGGGTATGCCCAGACGTGGGTCCCTTGCTCACTTTGCAACTGGATTCAAGATAGCCAGGCTGATGACGGTTATGAACCCGAAACCGGTCCCAGGATGCTTGTTTCCAGTCCAGGGAAGACATGGCTTGGCAGTTCGGGCTGGACTGTTCCCATGAGGCATAGGGTCAGACTGATTTGCATATGGCCATGTCTGAACTGGGGTGGTGGAGTGAGCTAAAGAATGATGATGGATTAAACCCAGATTAGTTGACTGGGGGTGAGTGTTTGATTAGCTCAAACGCTCCGTCCATCATCCCCTTTGGTATCGCTTTGTTCGCCCTAAGTTGGCAGGGTATGCCCAGACGTGGGTCCCTTGCTCACTTTGCCACTGGATTCAAGATACCCTGGCTGATGAGGGTTATGAACCCGAAACCGGTCCCAGGATGCTTGTTTCCGGTCCAGGGAAGACATGGTTTGGCAGTTCGGGCATGAAGCACAAGGTCAGACTGATTTGCATATGGCCATGTCTGAACTGGGGTGGTGGAGTGAGCTAAAGAATGATGATTCATTAAACCTAGATCAGTTGACTGGGGGTGAGTGTTTGATTAGCTCAAACGCTCCGTCCATCATCCCCTTTGGTATCGCTTTGTTCGCCCTAAGTTGGCAGGGTATGCCCAGACGTGGGTCCCTTGCTCACTTTGCCACTGGATTCAAGATAGCCTGGCTGATGAGGGTTATGAACCCGAAACCGGTCCCAGGATGCTTGTTTCTGGTCCAGGGAAGACATGGCTTGGCAGTTCGGGCTGGACTGTTCCCATGAGGCACAGGGTCAGACTGATTTGCATATGGCCATGTCTGAACTGGGGTGGTGGAGTGAGCTAAAGAATGATGATGGATTAAACCCAGATCAGTTGACTGGGGGTGAGTGTTTGATTAGCTCAAACGCTCCGTCCATCATCCCCTTTGGTATCGCTTTGTTCGCCCTAAGTTGGCAGGGTATGCCCAGACGTGGGTCCCTTGCTCACTTTGCCACTGGATTCAAGATACCCTGGCTGATGAGGGTTATGAACCCGAAACCGGTCCCAGGATGCTTGTTTCCGGTCCAGGGAAGACATGGTTTGGCAGTTCGGGCATGAGGCACAAGGTCAGACTGATTTGCATATGGCCATGTCTGAACTGGGGTGGTGGAGTGAGCTAAAGAATGATGATTCATTAAACCTAGATCAGTTGACTGGGGGTGAGTGTTTGATTAGCTCAAACGCTCCGTCCATCATCCCCTTTGGTATCGCTTTGTTCGCCCTAAGTTGGCAGGGTATGCCCAGACGTGGGTCTCTTGCTCACTTTGCCACTGGATTCAAGATAGTCTGGCTGATGAGGGTTATGAACCCGAAACCGGTCCCAGGATGCTTGTTTCTGGTCCAGGGAAGACATGGCTTGGCAGTTCGGGCTGGACTGTTCCCATGAGGCACAGGGTCAGACTGATTTGCATATGGCCATGTCTGAACTGGGGTGGTGGAGTGAGCTAAAGAATGATGATGGATTAAACCCAGATCAGTTGACTGGGAGTGAGTGTTTGATTAGCTCAAACGCTCCATCCATCGTCCCATTTGGTATCACTTTGTTCGCCCTAAGTTGGCAGGGTATGCCCAGACGTGGGTCCCTTGCTCACTTTGCCCCTGGATTCAAGATAGCTTGGCTGATGAGGGTTATGAACCCAAAACCGGTCCCAGGATGCTTGTTTCCGGTCCAGGGAAGACATGGTTTGGCAGTTCGGGCTGGACTGTTCCCATGAGGCACAGTGTCAGACTGATTTGCATATGGCCATGTCTGAACTGGGGTGGTGGAGTGAGCTAAAGAATGATGATTGATTAAACCCAGATCAGTTAACTGGGGGTGAGTGTTTGATTAGCTCAAACGCTCCGTCCATCTTCCCCTTTGGTATCGCTTTGTTCGCCCTAAGTTGGCAGGGTATGCCCAGACGTGGGTCCCTTGCTCACTTTGCCACTGGATTCAAGATAGCCTGGCTGATGAGGGTTATGAACCCGAAACCGGTCCCAGGATGCTTGTTTCCGGTCCAGGGAAGACATGGCTTGGCAGTTCGGGCTGGACTGTTCCCATGAGGCACAGGGTCAGACTGATTTGCATATGGCCATGTCTGAACTGGAGTGGTGGAGTGAGCTAAAAAATGATGATGGATTAAACCCAGATCAGTTGACTGGGGGTGAGTGTTTGATTAGCTCAAACGCTCCGTCCATCATCCCCTTTGGTATTGCACCATCTTACGTTTGGCATTTTCCATTGAACTTATGTTCAGCTCCTAGCGGGATACACGCTTTGCCAGTCTCGTTTTGTTCTCTGTTACGGGACAATAAAGTTAATTTTAATGACGTGAACTGGTGTTATTCTCTGAATATGGAGTTGATTGCTGCGGAGTGAGGCGCCCGTTTTATCAGGCACTGAGGGGTGAGTCATGCATGTGTGACTTTTACTATAAGTTAGTCTCGATCGCATATAATTTTGGAAAAGAAGAAACCGAAGTTTGCCACAGTCTGCCTACGGGGGATCAACCTTCCATTTGCGAAGATGTTCTGTACTATTCCTTTTACAGGCATTCGGATTTTCCATACAGTTTTTAATACATTTGCCTTCACAGTTGGGTGCAGTAAAGGTATTTACCTTTCGATGAAGGAACACTTTGCTGTTATATACCACAATAGTCATTTTGGTTCCATCTTCCGTAATTGATCTTCGTTCCAGAACTGCATTCACCTAACTATACTTATCATCTGAAGCTCACAGGACTTCAATGTAATTTTAATTGGTTCCTTCAGTGGACATGGACTTCGGGTGAGGAGTTGCTCACCGGAGAGTATTACCAGTTCTTTACACTGCCTTGTTTTTAATGTCATTGTTTTAAGATAGTCTTTTAGTCTATGTGACTTTCCACGTCAATGTTATTTTCCTTGCATGATTTGTTACATTACAGTAATTTCTTTTGTCAAAGTTTACTTAAATTAATTTTCTTATTGAGATATGCTTCATAATAGTGTCTAGCTATGTGACTTTTCATGTCACCTACATTTCCTGTTTTATTTTACATTACATAGCATATAGTTGCTTTGCTTTAAAGTTTCATTAAGGGAGCCTTTCTCTGAATTGAGGTTTGTATTATGTTATAGCCTATAGGCTATGTGACTTGCCATTGTTAACATGTTGCTTTGTGTGGACTCGTCACTTACATTCTTTACTATACATTACTGTACTTTTTACAAGTTCCGTATTTGACCTATATTTTAGTGCAGGTAATATTTCTTTACATGAATTTGTTTGCAGGATTCCTGGAGCCGTTACTTACAATTTTAGTGCACGTTACTTTTACTTTACACGTTTAGATTGCAAGATTCTTTTATGTGGGATCTTTACTGAAATTATCAAATGAATTTTGTAATCCAGTTTTCTATTTTGTGAAAAAGTCTTCTGTTGATCTGGCATTTGAGGTTTCCCTCAAATTTCTTTTGTCTGTACTCCTAGCGGGTGTTCTTCTCACCCTTCTCCTCTGGAGATCCTGTTTGTTTTATATTGCTGGGAGTAACTCTTGTCTTTTCTGGTTGTTGTTTCCACCTTTTAATATTTTTGTTCTCAGTTTCTCTTCATGCTAGTCTGGCCAACTGGTGTGCCGTGGTGAACGCTTTAATTTCTGTTCGTTCTTCTTTTTATTCAGTTTTGCTGTGTATTGTGAGAATTTTGCTTTATTCTCATTTTGCTTCTCCTTTTAGGTGTTTTCTTTGCTTTACAATACTTCTTCCTGTTTCCAGCAAAACTTTAGCTGTTATTTGTTTGCACCTTGCATCCTTTCTACTTATTTTCCATTGTGCCCTGAAAAAGGGGAAGATGTGTCTTCTTATTATTTTACTGGTGACCTGCAAAAGGGAAGAGGTGTGTGTCTTGTGTGACTCTCATTTAATACTTCTCTGCAATGTCTTCTCCTTTATCACTGTAGGTTTGTGTCATTCTCTTTTTCTAGTTCTCCTTTATCACTGTAAGGTTTCTTAGCATTTCATCCATGCGATTTAATGCATATCATTAATTAAAGTTTTGTGGTTGCCTTGCTAGCTTCTTTCAAGTTGTTTCGTAGCTTCTTCATGTCATTTTTACCTATATGATTGACATGCCTATTTATTGATTTATTATTCACGTAATTGTTATTGATATGATTCTTATACTTACTCCTTGATGTATCATTAAGTTGTTATTTTATAAGGGGCAAGATGTGTTGTGTCTGATCTTCAATGCAATGCATCTTTCCTGGTTCATGGTTCTTGCTGCTCAGCCAGTGTGGATGTGCTGAAGAATGTTGGTATGAGTGGTGAGGTCACAGAGTGTTGGGATGCCTAGGGAGTGTCAGTTGAGAGTATGGGCTGAGCAGCAGGGTGGCTGCTCCTGATGGGGCTCTCACTTATTTGATTACTACCTTCTTTAATAAAGTACCATCTTCTTAGTTTACACCTTGGATTCAATGGACTTATTAATATTACCACACACATTTAGTCACTCATTTATACAGTCAGGTATGGACCTACTAAATCCTCCATCCAGACACTTATACCCCCACTCATTCTTAAAAACACCTTGGCATATATATAAAACATATTTAAACTTTATAGAAACACACAGTCACTGGATGATGTCATCAGTGATGTTATCAGAGATGTAATTTGAGATGTCATCAGTGATCTCATCAGTGATGTCACTGATCATGTCATGAATGATGTTATTTGTGACGTCATCAGCAGTGCATTGCGGGGGGGCGAGTTATAGTTAGCTGAACTAACTATAATGGCAGAATTTCTCTGGTTTTGTACGAGTGAAATGTCCAACTAACTATAACTTCCCTGAAACCTATGTTTTTTTCAGTGAATATATATCTATATATATATTTATATATATGTATTCCAAACGAAAAACACGTCCTTCTTAGTTCGTGCAATCAGGCCCAACCAGACGTGCTTCAGTACAAAATTCTTTATTCATGGCAGATCTCAAAGCATTATGCGTTTCGACTTAGAAACAGTCTTAATCAAATGCAGCCAAGAAATGCCAGTACGTCCGTTTGTTCTATTAAACGTGATTTAGACAGCAATGAAGGACTACAATGTACCAGCCTTACATGTTGAGTATTCTTTAAAGTTGCAGTGGACACATCATTAATATTATTAAAGTTATCACCAAGCAAATTAGAGAGGAATTACCTCTCTACATGTGGAAGTTCAATATCAATCTTTTTAATAAAGTTTGTCAGTTGATTCCTTTTCAGGTATTATCCATCGATGTCATAAACCACAGCAACCACAATGCTTTGCGAGTGTCTTTTTCTCTCAAAGGTACGTATCCTTCAACGCTAAGTTCTTGAGTTTACCCCATGAATTATTACATGCACCAACATTCCTTTTACGCCTTTAAAGGATTAAATTCCATGTGTGGCAAGGTCTATTGAAATCCATATAAAGTCTGAGATAACATTGCATTGCCCACGCGGACTTGCCTGAATGTTGTTTTTGTAGCACGCTGTGCAAGGGTATGGTACCCCTGCAAACCCTGGCTGCTCCATAGAAATTTGCCAAGTCGAAGCGGGCCTCTCACTCGTGGCCCTGTTATCAATACTCTTTCAACCTCGCAGATTCAGCCGGCGGGCATCCCCTTTGAATAGCTTCCAAACGAAAAGGCGACGTGGGGATTGCCCAGCCATTCGGGTCGGGGCCTGACAGGCGCGTCACCACCTCAAATATTCCAAACTAAAAACACGTCCTTCTTAGTTCGTGCAATCAGGCCCAACCAGACGTGCTTCAGTACAAAATTCTTTATTCATGGCAGATCTCAAAGCATTACGCGTTTCGACTTAGAAAGAGTCTTAATCATATGCAGCCAAGAAATGCGAGTACGTCCGTTTGTTCTTTGAAACGTGATTTAGACAGCAATGAAGGACTACAATGTACCAGCCTTACATGTTGAGTATTCCTTAAAGTTGCAGTGGACACATCATTAACATTATTAAACTTATCACCAAGCAAATTAGAGCGGAATTACTTCTCTACATGTGGAAGTTCAATTTCAATCTTTTTAATAAAGTTTGTCAGTTGATTCATTTTCAGTTATTATCCATCGATGTTATAAACCACAGCAACCACAATGCTTTGCGAGTGTCTTTTTCTCTCAAAGGTACGTATCCTTCAATGCTAAGTTCTTGAGTTTACCCCATGAATTATTACATGCACCAACATTCCTTTTACGCCTTTAAAGGATTAAATTCCATGTGTGGCAAGGTCTACTGAAATCCATATAAAGTCTGAGATAACATTGCATTGCCCATGCGGACTTGCCTGAATGTTGTTTTTGTAGCACGCTGTGCAAAGGTATGGTACCCCTGCAAACCCTGGCTGCTCCATAGAAATTTGCCAAGTCGAAGCGGGCCTCTCACTCGTGGCCCTGCTATCAATACTCTTTCAACCTCGTAGATTCAGCCGGCGGGCATCCCCTTTGAATAGCTTCCAAACGAAAAGGCGACGTGAGGATTGCCCAGCCATTCGGGTCGGGGCCTGACCGGCGCGTCACCACCTCAAATATTCCAAACGAAAAACACGTCCTTCTTAGTTCGTGCAATCAGGCCCAACCAGACGTGCTTCAGTACAAAATTCTTTATTCATGGCAGATCTCAAAGTATTACGCGTTTCGACTTAGAAACAGTCTTAATCATATGCAGCCAAGAAATGCGAGTACGTCCGTTTGATCTTTTAAACGTGATTTAGACAGCAATGAAGGACTACAATGTACCAGCCTTACATGTTGAGTATTCCTTAAAGTTGCAGTGGACACATCATTAATAATATTAAACTTATCACCAAGCAAATTAGAGCGGAATTACTTCTCTACATGTGGAAGTTCAATATCAATCTTTTTAATAAAGTTTGTCAGTTGATTCCTTTTCAGTTATTATCCATCGATGTTATAAACTACAGCAACCACAATGCTTTGCGAGTGTCTTTTTCTCTCAAAGGTACGTATCCTTCAACGCTGAGTTCTTGAGTTTACCCCATGAATTATTACATGCACCAACATTGCTTTTACGCCTTTAAAGGATTAAATTCCATGTGTGGCAAGGTCTATTGAAATCCATATAAAGTCTGAGATAACATTGCATTGCCCACGCGGACTTGCCTGAATGTTGTTTTTGTAGCACGCTGTGCAAGGGTATGGTACCCCTGCAAACCCTGGCTGCTCCATAGAAATTTGCCAAGTCGAAGCGGGCCTCTCACTCGTGGCCCTGCTATTAATACTCTTTTAACCTCGTAGATTCAGCCGGCGGGCATCCCCTTTGAATAGCTTCCAAACGAAAAGGCGACGTGAGGATTGCCCAGCCATTCGGGTCGGGGCCTGACCGGCGCGTCACCACCTCAAATATAGCAAACGAAAAACACGTCCTTCTTAGTTCATGCAATCAGGCCCAACCAGACGTGCTTCAGTACAAAATTCTTTATTCATGGCAGATCTCAAAGCATTACGCGTTTCGACTTAGAAACAGTCTTAATCATATGCAGCCAAGAAATGCGAGTACGTCCGTTTGTTCTTTTAAACGTGATTTAGACAGCAATGAAAGACTACAATGTACCAGCCTTACATGTTGAGTATTCCTTAAAGTTGCAGTGGACACATCATTAATATTATTAAAGTTATCACCAAGCACATTAGAGCGGAATTACTTATCTACCTGTGGAAGTTCAATATCAATCTTTTTAATAAAGTTTGTCAGTTGATTCCTTTTCAGTTATTATCCATCGATGTTATAAACCACAGCAACCACAATGCTTTGCAAGTTTCTTTTTCTCTCAAAGGTACATATCCTTCAACGCTAAGTTCTTGAGTTCACCCCATGAATTATTACATGCACCAACATTCCTTTTACGCCTTGAAAGGATTAAATTCCATGTGTGGCAAGGTCTATTGAAATCCATATAAAGTCTGAGATAACATTGCATTGCCCATGCGGATTTGCCTGAATGTTGTTTTTGTAGCACGCTGTTCAAGGGTATGGTACCCCTGCAAACCCTGACTGCTCCTTAGAAATTTGCCAAGTCGAAGCGGGCCTCTCACTCGTGGCCCTGCTATCAATACTCTTTCAACCTCGTAGATTCAGCCGGCGGGCATCCCCTTTAAATAGCTTCCAAACGAAAAGGTGACGTAAGGATTGCCCAGCCATTCGGGTCGGGGCCTGACAGGCGTGTCACCACCTCAAATATTCCAAACGAAAAACACGTCCTTCTTAGTTCGTGCAATCAGGCCCAACCAGACGTGCTTCAGTACAAAATTCTTTATTCATGGCAGATCTCAAAGCATTACGCGTTTCGACTTAGAAAGAGTCTTAATCATATGCAGCCAAGAAATGCGAGTACGTCCGTTTGTTCTTTGAAACGTGATTTAGACAGCAATGAAGGACTACAATGTACCAGCCTTACATGTTGAGTATTCTTTAAAGTTGCAGTGGACACATCATTAATATTATTAAAGTTATCACCAAGCAAATTAGAGAGGAATTACCTCTCTACATGTGGAAGTTCAATATCAATCTTTTTAATAAAGTTTGTCAGTTGATTCCTTTTCAGGTATTATCCATCGATGTCATAAACCACAGCAACCACAATGCTTTGCGAGTGTCTTTTTCTCTCAAAGGTACGTATCCTTCAACGCTAAGTTCTTGAGTTTACCCCATGAATTATTACATGCACCAACATTCCTTTTACGCCTTTAAAGGATTAAATTCCATGTGTGGCAAGGTCTATTGAAATCCATATAAAGTCTGAGATAACATTGCATTGCCCACGCGGACTTGCCTGAATGTTGTTTTTGTAGCACGCTGTGCAAGGGTATGGTACCCCTGCAAACCCTGGCTGCTCCATAGAAATTTGCCAAGTCGAAGCGGGCCTCTCACTCGTGGCCCTGTTATCAATACTCTTTCAACCTCGCAGATTCAGCCGGCGGGCATCCCCTTTGAATAGCTTCCAAACGAAAAGGCGACGTGGGGATTGCCCAGCCATTCGGGTCGGGGCCTGACAGGCGCGTCACCACCTCAAATATTCCAAACTAAAAACACGTCCTTCTTAGTTCGTGCAATCAGGCCCAACCAGACGTGCTTCAGTACAAAATTCTTTATTCATGGCAGATCTCAAAGCATTACGCGTTTCGACTTAGAAAGAGTCTTAATCATATGCAGCCAAGAAATGCGAGTACGTCCGTTTGTTCTTTGAAACGTGATTTAGACAGCAATGAAGGACTACAATGTACCAGCCTTACATGTTGAGCATTCCTTAAAGTTGCAGTGGACACATCATTAACATTATTAAACTTATCACCAAGCAAATTAGAGCGGAATTACTTCTCTACATGTGGAAGTTCAATTTCAATCTTTTTAATAAAGTTTGTCAGTTGATTCATTTTCAGTTATTATCCATCGATGTTATAAACCACAGCAACCACAATGCTTTGCGAGTGTCTTTTTCTCTCAAAGGTACGTATCCTTCAATGCTAAGTTCTTGAGTTTACCCCATGAATTATTACATGCACCAACATTCCTTTTACGCCTTTAAAGGATTAAATTCCATGTGTGGCAAGGTCTACTGAAATCCATATAAAGTCTGAGATAACATTGCATTGCCCATGCGGACTTGCCTGAATGTTGTTTTTGTAGCACGCTGTGCAAAGGTATGGTACCCCTGCAAACCCTGGCTGCTCCATAGAAATTTGCCAAGTCGAAGCGGGCCTCTCACTCGTGGCCCTGCTATCAATACTCTTTCAACCTCGTAGATTCAGCCGGCGGGCATCCCCTTTGAATAGCTTCCAAACGAAAAGGCGACGTGAGGATTGCCCAGCCATTCGGGTCGGGGCCTGACCGGCGCGTCACCACCTCAAATATTTCAAACGAAAAACATGTCCTTCTTAGTTCGTGCAATCAGGCCCAACCAGACGTGCTTCAGTACAAAATTCTTTATTCATGGCAGATCTCAAAGTATTACGCGTTTCGACTTAGAAACAGTCTTAATCATATGCAGCCAAGAAATGCGAGTACGTCCGTTTGTTCTTTTAAACGTGATTTAGACAGCAATGAAGGACTACAATGTACCAGCCTTTCATGTTGAGTATTCCTTAAAGTTGCAGTGGACACATCATTAATAATATTAAACTTATCACCAAGCAAATTAGAGCGGAATTACTTCTCTACATGTGGAAGTTCAATATCAATCTTTTTAATAAAGTTTGTCAGTTGATTCCTTTTCAGTTATTATCCATCGATGTTATAAACTACAGCAACCACAATGCTTTGCGAGTGTCTTTTTCTCTCAAAGGTACGTATCCTTCAACGCTGAGTTCTTGAGTTTACCCCATGAATTATTACATACAACAACATTGCTTTTATGCCTTTAAAGGATTAAATTCCATGTGTGGCAAGGTCTATTGAAATCCATATAAAGTCTGAGATAACATTGCATTGCCCACGCGGACTTGCCTGAATGTTGTTTTTGTAGCACGCTGTGCAAGGGTATGGTACCCCTGCAAACCCTGGCTGCTCCATAGAAATTTGCCAAGTCGAAGCGGGCCTCTCACTCGTGGCCCTGCTATTAATACTCTTTTAACCTCGTAGATTCAGCCGGCGGGCATCCCCTTTGAATAGCTTCCAAACGAAAAGGCGACGTGAGGATTGCCCAGCCATTCGGGTCGGGGCCTGACCGGTGCGTCACCACCTCAAATATAGCAAACGAAAAACACGTCCTTCTTAGTTCATGCAATCAGGCCCAACCAGACGTGCTTCAGTACAAAATTCTTTATTCATGGCAGATCTCAAAGTATTACGCGTTTCGACTTAGAAACAGTCTTAATCATATGCAGCCAAGAAATGCGAGTACGTCCGTTTGTTCTTTTAAACGTGATTTAGACAGCAATGAAGGACTACAATGTACCAGCCTTACATGTTGAGTATTCCTTAAAGTTGCAGTGGACACATCATTAATAATATTAAACTTATCACCAAGCAAATTAGAGCGGAATTACTTCTCTACATGTGGAAGTTCAATATCAATCTTTTTAATAAAGTTTGTCAGTTGATTCCTTTTCAGTTATTATCCATCGATGTTATAAACTACAGCAACCACAATGCTTTGCGAGTGTCTTTTTCTCTCAAAGGTACGTATCCTTCAACGCTGAGTTCTTGAGTTTACCCCATGAATTATTACATGCACCAACATTGCTTTTACGCCTTTAAAGGATTAAATTCCATGTGTGGCAAGGTCTATTGAAATCCATATAAAGTCTGAGATAACATTGCATTGCCCACGCGGACTTGCCTGAATGTTGTTTTTGTAGCACGCTGTGCAAGGGTATGGTACCCCTGCAAACCCTGGCTGCTCCATAGAAATTTGCCAAGTCGAAGCGGGCCTCTCACTCGTGGCCCTGCTATTAATACTCTTTTAACCTCGTAGATTCAGCCGGCGGGCATCCCCTTTGAATAGCTTCCAAACGAAAAGGCGACGTGAGGATTGCCCAGCCATTCGGGTCGGGGCCTGACCGGCGCGTCACCACCTCAAATATAGCAAACGAAAAACACGTCCTTCTTAGTTCATGCAATCAGGCCCAACCAGACGTGCTTCAGTACAAAATTCTTTATTCATGGCAGATCTCAAAGCATTACGCGTTTCGACTTAGAAACAGTCTTAATAATATGCAGCCAAGAAATGCGAGTACGTCCGTTTGTTCTTTTAAACGTGATTTAGACAGCAATGAAAGACTACAATGTACCAGCCTTACATGTTGAGTATTCCTTAAAGTTGCAGTGGACACATCATTAATATTATTAAAGTTATCACCAAGCACATTAGAGCGGAATTACTTATCTACCTGTGGAAGTTCAATATCAATCTTTTTAATAAAGTTTGTCAGTTGATTCCTTTTCAGTTATTATCCATCGATGTTATAAACCACAGCAACCACAATGCTTTGCAAGTTTCTTTTTCTCTCAAAGGTACATATCCTTCAACGCTAAGTTCTTGAGTTCACCCCATGAATTATTACATGCACCAACATTCCTTTTACGCCTTGAAAGGATTAAATTCCATGTGTGGCAAGGTCTATTGAAATCCATATAAAGTCTGAGATAACATTGCATTGCCCACGCGGATTTGCCTGAATGTTGTTTTTGTAGCACGCTGTTCAAGGGTATGGTACCCCTGCAAACCCTGACTGCTCCTTAGAAATTTGCCAAGTCGAAGCGGGCCTCTCACTCGTGGCCCTGCTATCAATACTCTTTCAACCTCGTAGATTCAGCCGGCGGGCATCCCCTTTAAATAGCTTCCAAACGAAAAGGTGACGTAAGGATTGCCCAGCCATTCGGTTCGGGGCCTGACAGGCGTGTCACCACCTCAAATATTCCAAACGAAAAACACGTCCTTCTTAGTTCGTGCAATCAGGCCCAACCAGACGTGCTTCAGTACAAAATTCTTTATTCATGGCAGATCTCAAAGTATTACGCGTTTCGACTTAGAAACAGTCTTAATCATATGCAGCCAAGAAATGCGAGTACGTTCGTTTGTTCTTTTAAACGTGATTTAGACAGCAATGAAGGACTACAATGTACCAGCCTTACGTGTTGAGTATTCCTTAAAGTTGCAGTGGACACAGCATTAATAATATTAAACTTATCACCAAGCAAATTAGAGCGGAATTACTTCTCTACATGTGGAAGTTCAATATCAATCTTTTTAATAAAGTTTGTCAGTTGATTCCTTTTCAGTTATTATCCATCGATGTTATAAACTACAGCAACCACAATGCTTTGCGAGTGTCTTTTTCTCTCAAAGGTACGTATCCCTCAACGCTAAGTTCTTGAGTTTACCCCATGAATTATTACATGCACCAACATTGCTTTTACGCCTTTAAAGGATTAAATTCCATGTGTGGCAAGGTCTATTGAAATCCATATAAAGTCTGAGATAACATTGCATTGCCCACGTGGACTTGCCTGAATGTTGTTTTTGTAGCACGCTGTGCAAGGGTATGGTACCCCTGCAAACCCTGGCTGCTCCATAGAAATTTGCCAAGTCGAAGCGGGCCTCTCACTCGTGGCCCTGCTATCAATACTCTTTCAACCTCGTAGATTCAGCCGGCGGGCATCCCCTTTGAATAGCTTCCAAACGAAAAGGCAACGTGAGGATTGCCCAGCCATTCGGGTCGGGGCCTGACCGGCGCGTCACCACCTCAAATATTCCAAACGAAAAACACGTCCTTCTTAGTTCGTGCAATCAGGCCCAACCAGACGTGCTTCAGTACAAAATTCTTTATTCATGGCAGATCTCAAAGTATTACGCGTTTCGACTTAGAAACAGTCATAATCATATGCAGCCAAGAAATGCGAGTACGTCCGTTTGTTTTTTTAAACGTGATTTAGACAGCAATGAAGGACTACAATGTACCAGCCTTACATGTTGAGTATTCCTTAAAGTTGCAGTGGACACATCATTAATATTATTAAACTTATCACCAAGCAAATTAGAGCGGAATTACTTCTCTACCTGTGGAAGTTCAATGTCAATCTTTTTAATAAAGTTTGTCAGTTGATTCCTTTTCAGTTATTATCCATCGATGTTATAAACCACAGCAACCACAATGCTTTGCGAGTTTCTTTTTCTCTCAAAGGTACATATCCTTCAACGCTAAGTTCTTGAGTTCACCCCATGAATTATTACATGCACCAACATTGCTTTTACGCCTTTAAAGGATTAAATTCCATGTATGGCAAGGTCTATTGAAATCCATATAAAGTGTGAGATAACATTGCATTGCCCACGCGGACTTGCCTGAATGTTGTTTTTGAAGCACGCTGTGCAAGGTTATGGTACCCCTGCAAACCCGGGCTGCTCCATAGAAATTTGCCAAGTCGAAGCGGGCCTCTCACTCGTGGCCCTGCTATCAATACTCTTTCAACCTCTTAGATTCAGCCGGCGGGCATCCCCTTTGAATAGCTTCCAAACGAAAAGGCGACGTAAGGATTGCCCAGCCATTCGGGTCAGGGCCTGACAGGCGCGTCACCACCTCAAATATTCCAAACGAAAAACACGTCCTTCTTAGTTCGTGCAATCAGGCCCAACCAGACGTGCTTCAGTACAAAATTCTTTATTCATGGCAGATCTCAAAGCATTACGCGTTTCGACTTAGAAACAGTCTTAATCACATGCAGCCAAGAAATGCGAGTACGTCTGTTTGTTCTTTTAAACGTGATTTAGACAGCAATGAAGGACTACAATGTACCAGCCTTACATGTTGAGTATTCCTTAAAGTTGCAGTGGACACATCATTAATAATATTAAACTTATCACCAAGCAAATTAGAGCGGAATTACTTCTCTACATGTGAAAGTTCAATATCAATCTTTTTAATAAAGTTTGTCAGTTGATTCCTTTTCAGTTATTATCCATCGATGTTATAAACCACAGCAACCACAATGCTTTGCGAGTGTCTTTTTCTCTCAAAGGTACGTATCATTCAACGCTAAGTTCTTGAGTTTACCCCATGAATTATTACATGCACCAACATTCCTTTTACGCCTTTAAAGGATTAAATTCCATGTGTGGCAAGGTCTATTGAAATGCATCTAAAGTCTGAGATAACATTGCATTGCCCACGCGGACTTGCCTGAATGTTGTTTTTGTAGCACGCTGTGCAAGGGTATGGTACCCCTGCTTGTAACTTTATTTTATTTTTTTTAAAACGTCTAGAAATGTGTGTGTTTTAAACTTTGCGATCCCCTCCCTGGGCACTTATCATTTTTTCCCTCTCACCTGTCATCCCCCGCACAGCGGATTTATAGGTGCCACGGGTTAGAAACCTCGTCTTGCCGCCATTTCCTGGAACTCCCCAGGACACGCCCACTATCGCTGCCACGCCCTCTCCACTAGGCTACTTGAACGCGCGCTGATTACTAGCGCCCGACATTGTTAGCAACCTCCTGAGGCGGTAGCCGGGAGTATTGACAGCTTGTAACTTTAATTTTTTTTTTTTTTAAACGTCTAGAAATTTGTGTGTTTTAAACTTTGCGATCCTCTCCCTGGGCACTTATCATTTTTTCCCTCTCACCTGTCATCCCCCGCACAGCGGATTTATCGCTGCTGCGGGTTAGAAACCACGTCTTGCCGCCATTTCCTGGAACTCCCCAGGACACGCCCACTATCGCTGGCCACGCCCTCTCCACTAGGCTACTTAAACGCGCGCTGATTACTAGCACCCGACATTGTTAGTAACCTCCTGAGGCGGAAGCCGGGAGTATTGACAGCTTGCAACTTTAATTTCTTGTTCAAAAAACGTCTAGAAATTTGTGTGTTTTAAACTTTGCGATCCCCTCCCTGGGCACTTATAATTTTTTCCCTCTCACCTGTCATCCCCTGCACAGCGGATTTATCGCTGCCGCGGGTTAGAAACCTCGTCTTGCCGCCATTTCCTGGAACTCCCCAGCGTTGAAGGATACGTACCTTTGAGAGAAAAAGACACTCGCAAAGCATTGTGGTTGCTGTGGTTTATAACATCGATGGATAATAACTGAAAAGGAATAAACTGACAAACTTTATTAAAAAGATTGATATTGAACTTCTACATGTAGTGTAGAGAAGTAATTCCGCTCTAATTTGCTTGGTGATAAGTTTAATAATGTTAATGATGTGTCCACTGCAACTTTAAGGAATACTCAACATGTAAGGCTGGTACATTGTAGTCCTTCATTGCTGTCTAAATCACGTTTAAAAGAACAAACGGACGTACTCGCATTACTTGGCTGCATATGATTAAGACTGTTTCCAAGTCGAAACGCGTAATGCTTTGAGATCTGCCATGAATAAAGAATTTTGTACTGAAGCACGTCTGGTTGGGCCTGATTGCACGAACTAAGAAGGACGTGTTTTTCGTTTGGAATTTTTGAGGTGGTGACGCGCCTGTCAGGCCCCGACCCGAATGGCTGGGCAATCCTCACGTCGCCTTTTCGTTTGGAATATATATATATATATATATATATATATATGAAAAAATCACAATCCTGATTAGAATCCAGTCCACGGAAATCTGGTACGGACCACAACGTGCTTGAACTTGAAGTGCTTTATTGCAAAATCCACAGCATGACGCGTTTCGACCGGGTCTTCTCGGTCTTGATCACATGACGTGCCTGAACCTGTAACAGTGTTTTATAGTGACACAATGATTCTAAAGCCCCTCCCTCTCACATGATAGAGCTAAACAAAATACTGCATGTGTGCATTAAAGGATAATCTAATCAAAAAGTATAAATACCAATAAAATATAGCGACTATCAGCATCCATTATACAAACAGAACAATTCATGTTATATATAAAGCCAAGTGGCTAAATGCAATAGTACACTGTCAAAGCTGGATAGCGACATAGAGAAGAAACTGCATTTAAATTGAAATAGTTATCCATAGTTAAGCAGATATCGTGCATGGGGAAGAACATTAGTGCAAATTTAAAATTAAAGTGCTAGTGCATAAAAAGTACTTGTGTCAAAAGTAAACCAGCTATTTAATTCATCATAGCTGAAACTTTGATAGAAGTAGATGGATGGCCGTGCTATGCCTGTAAACATGTTTTCAGTATATAAAAGTGCTTGTGCACTATTTGAACATAGTGCAAAAACCGGACATCAATGATAGCCATTAGATACTGCACCAAAGTTGATTCACAGCTTGACGATTAATGGGTTGCAGATTCAGAGAGTGATATCAGTCTAATGTGCAAAATAAGCAGTGTAAATAAGCAGATGTTGGACCTTACTGTTACCTAGTGCAGATAGTCATACAGTACATCAATGATTCGGGGAATCCTTCACAGTATTCTAAAACCGATTAAAATCACCAAGTAAAACCCCACTTAAACCAAGTAAAACCGATAAAATCAGGTAAAACCAGGTAAAAATTGAGCTAAAACAGGGCTAAAATCAATCGGATAAAAAACTGGAATATACAGATCACCACAATTCATATAAGGCGGGAAACAGATGCAGAGACATATATACATTAAATTACAAGAAATTGTGAAAATCCTCTCCCGTGTTGAGGCCATTCGGCATCTTGGTGTCAAGTTGTAAGATATATTGTGTTTCCAACGCAATTTCTTTTCTCTACTACCTCCCCTTATTGACCTGGGTACTGCATCTATTACAAAATAGCTAAAATCCTTTAGGTTGTTCTTATGAACTAGCTTAAAATGCCGAGCAACAGATTAGCTGGGGTCAGAATTAACTATTGCACGTAAGTGTTGCAAAATGCGATTTAACACCTGCAGCTTAGTGCTGCCTACGTATTGTAAATGACAGGAACATTCGAGTACGTACACCGCAAATTCTGTATATAAACAAACAAATGCTCCTGCACCGGAAATGGCGACACAGCAATCTCCAACATACGGTGTAAGAACCTTTATTCTCTTTTGCTTGGGGCCATGACAAGGAGTTATTTTACAGAAACGCTTTTAAAGTAAAAGTGTACAACATCACATGCCCTAATGGACATAGACAAAATGCTCCACTGGTTTTCAAAATATGCACCATTCACAAGATACTTTTAAATTCCAAAGACTTTAGTTACATATTTGTTTATAATTTACTTTTCTATTAATCCATTTTTTGTTTATTTCGTTTTTCTGTTTTGTATTTTTTAGTGCAATGAGTATTCTATCTTTTTCTTTTTTGAAATAAACTTTATTGTACCACTCGCTGACACATCTACAAGCCCGTGAGTGCCATCTATTTGGTTTGTTAGTGCGTTAATTTCGGTGGTTTGTTGTTAACCACTTTATCTCTTATGTGTGGCAAAGAACTAGCAAAATACAAAAGTATATTTGCAGAACAGTTTCATGAATGTGTCAATTCTTTTAAATTCAATGCTTCACATCTTTGTATTGCCAGTTTTTACAATATATTGTAATTAAGTTTCTTCCTACAGAAATGAATGTACAGATACAAAATGGAAGTGTGCAAATAGAATCACATTTTTATTACTTTATTCAATCAAAAATATGATCATTCACATCATAAAAAAACAGTACATCAGAATAAATATAGTTAAAATTGCATTAAAAAATGTTCATTGAGATATCTATTAAGAAACAGACTTATAAATCTTCCTATAGAAACACAATGAGCAGAATCAATCATAAAAACAGGTGGAGCTAAATAGACACAACAATGTTCAGAGACTGGTTAACACATTTTGACCTCTTCCACCAGGCAAAGAGCAAAATTCTTGAAATAGCAAACACTAGCCAGCTTGCAGTATCTGATTTAAAAATGCGTGTGGCTTCCAGAGGACACCTAAAAGAAAGCATACAACAGACAGGAGCTATCCAAGTTTTTCTAAGATCAGGAGGGACAACAAAAGAGAAAATGCTCAAGTGTCTCGGGAGCAGTGTGACAAGAGGGGCACAATGAATTAACTGACACATTTCCCCAGCTTCTTCTCCTTGCATTTAAAGGACTGGTTTTGTATCTAAATTGGGTATACAGTGCTCGTGCCTGGGGTGGTTCAATATCGTCCAGGAAAGTTTCGAAACCAAAAACCTTTAACATTTAAGAACCTCGCAGTTAAAGTGCCATGTGCAGCGCGTTCAAGCTTTCCGAGACCATCAGTCCCCAGTACCTTTCTTTAACAAGGGGGACCATATATTTAGTAATGGTGCAAGGTTCCTCCCAGAGCTGCCCCAACCCTATTTTTAAAATCCAAGCCTTGATTTTGTTGAACCACTTGATTTGACCTGTTTGCTTGTGCAAGGCAATCAGCTCGACCATGGCTTCCTTCAACGGGACCTGAGAGTGTTGCTTGTCCATGCCCTTATCCAGAACAAAAGTGCCCTAAGAATGGCAAAGTGTTCTATAGGTTTTAGACCAAGATCTAGTCTTAGCGGCAGGAGAGGTGTATTCACTGGCAGGTTCATGATGGCTCTAATTAATTTATTTCCGGCAAGGGTTAGGCTCGTCAGATTTTCCAACCCCCATAGCTCGGCCCCGTATAGGGCCGCTCCTAGGCCTTTTGCCCTATGAAGTTCTAGGATAGGTGAAATTGGCCGGTAGGGGGAAGCCCTAGCCCTGCGTACTATGGCACAATCTACATGCTGAACGGTCAAAGTACTCTTTTCCAGCTGCGGATTCCATACCAAGCTATCGCTGATGCGAACTCCCAAGTAATCGAAGGACTTGACTGGCTCCAAAATTTGCGTGCCCAGCACGAGTTTGCCCTTGTTGGATTTATAGGAATTAAAAGACATATATTTAGTTTTGGAGCAGTTTATTTCTAAGCCCTTTTCTTTGCAGACTTTAGCAAATTTATTTAAGAGGTTTTGGATTCCTCGAGGTGTTCTGGCAATAAGCAGTGTGTCGTCTGCAAAAAGTAGACAAGGCACTGCGCTGCCTGCCAGTTTTGGGGGGTCACCACCACAATTATAGAGTTCGCCAATTAGATCATTAATGTAGAGGGTAAATAATGTAGGGGCAAGGACGCAACCATGGCACACGCCTTTCTGGACCAATATGTCATTGGTCAGGCTGCCATCAGAGTTCCACCTGACCTTGGCATAGGTGTCATGGTGTTGCCGAATCAGGATTCTGAGTATATAAGGGGGTAGTCCTAATTCACTCAATGCTAGCCAAAGTTGGGACCGATCTATAGAGTCAAAGGCCGTTTTTAGGTCCACAAACACCACATATAAGTGTCCTCCTCTGATAGTAACTTCCTTCTATATTAACAGGTGGAATCTAAAGACTTGATCAGTGTTGCTTGTGGAAGAACTAAATCCTGCCTGTAAGTCAGACAAAACATTATTTTCCTCAATCCAATTATGGATTCTGGTCATAATGATTTTGCAAAAGATTTTTTGGGAAACATCTATTAACCTGATGGGCCTATAGTTTCCAGGCAACCCTTTGTCACCCTTTTTGTGGATGGGAATAGCTCCCCCAAAGAAGATGGTGTTAAAGACCTTTCGGAGCAGAGGGCCCCATATAATGGGTTTGGCTTTATACAGATCTCCTGGGAGCTTATCTAGGCCCGAGGCTTTCCCGTTCTACAACAAATTAATGGCCAAAATGGTTTTGTCTACTGTTATGTTGTCTCCATCAGTTGTTTCAAAGTCCTGAAGATTCATATATGTGCCTGGATAGTATAGGAGCCCCTGACCTGCAAATAAATCTCCAAAATATTCCTCCCACACATGGGGCTGTATATGGAAATCTGTTTCCGTTTCTAATTGGTGACCCCTTCGACAGAAGGTGCCAAAAGAGTTGGCTATTCTTATGTTTCGCAGCATCTAGAAGCATACTCCACTTTTCAGACTCTCAGTCCCTTTTTGCCTTATTTTGTCCCAATTTACATGACTTTCTGCAACTTTTTACATCTACGGGAGACTTCCATTTCACCGCGTCAAATAAGTCATCCCTGGCTTTTTTACAGGCTTCATTGAACCAAGGTGCTGTTTTCCGCTTTAATCTAGTACATTGTTTGTGAAAAAGAGGTCTTATGTTTGTAATCAATTTTTAAAAAGTGGTCATAATGGCTACTGACCCTATGGTAGAGGCACTCAAGTCTGTTAGGGTCTGCTCCGCCTTTGTGTATATTTTGGGGAGTACAGTTGGATCAGCTAAAATAAGGGGCCATTTAACTCTTCTGTTGTTCTTTGTGATCATAACCGGAGTGCTCTAAATCCTGGGATGCCCATACAATGAGGCTAAACCAGACACCGTAAGAGACAGGGCATTGTGATCACTATCTTCCCGGATTAAAATAGCCATATCTTTAACACTAGACCACAGATCGAGATCGACAAGAATATAGTCGATCCGAGTCTTAGAAGCCCTCCTCTTAAATGTGTGACACGCTCTTTTATCAGTGTGTGTCCGGCCGTTACAGGCTCTGACCCCAAATGCAATAGTGAGTGATAAAACTTGTTGCCCCACCCTAGTGCATTTCTTAATAGGTGGTATCTGAAGTTTAGCAATACCCCTGGCCTTGTCCCCGTCTGAAATAAGATCCTGTATGTAATCAAACGGTTCAAAAGTTGTATTAAAATCTTTGGCGATTATCAGTCAGTGGCTCCCCAGGGCTGAATCAAGGTAATCAGTCAACGTTGTTATTGTCCCTGATGGTCTATGGGGGCTAATAATCCGGTTATAGATGTTAAATAGTCTTACTTGCACATTCCCCTTACCCAGTGATAGTTCTAGCTCAAGTATTTAACCTGAATCGAGATGTAAAACCTTGTTTTACAGGCCAGCAAATTTTTAACCCAGATCAAGAGGCCACCTGCTGGACGACCAGCTGCTGGCTGTTTGGCTTCAATACTATAAGTGGTGAAACCTACCCTGTGGACACGTCCAACTGCCCAAGTTTCCTGCAGAAAACAAAAAATGAAAACCATCCATTAGCTTACACCAATCACTTTATACCCGCTGCATTCCAGGATAAGATTTTCAAGTCCTGGAACTCGACTAAGGATTCCTGTGTAATTCCTATGGTGTTGGTGACTCCCCCGGGCATTTGTTGGGAATAGAGATGAATACTATGTAGTGCAGGATCACTTAAAACAGGATCACTGCTGGTGCATGTCATGGATATGGCATCAGACTGCATAGCAGATATGTCTTCCGGGAGTGTCAGTAAAGATGAAGATGCTCTGGATAGTCAGTCTTGAGAATCTAGAGTACTCTGGTGATGATATCTATTTCTAGTTTCCAAAAGGGGGGCCTCCTGATGTATAGGAGTCGTTACACTGGCCATTTCAATGGCTGGAGTGTTCCTCCCACTGTTTTCGAGGTGCCTGTATAAGAACCCAAGTGGTAAAATGGCGATTGCTTTGCCCAGCCTCTAGTTGTTTGAGTGAGTCCCCCATCCCAACAACCGACTAGCAATAATTGGGGCTCTGCAATTTATAAAAATGCAATCTCCAGGAAATGACTTGCGTAACGGGCCAAACCAGCTGACTCGCCTCACATGTAAAATATCATATTAGTCTGAATTACATTTTTTTTAAATTCGTTTAGAGCCAATGGCAGGTTTTGTCCTTTAGCTGGGACTGTGATTCATGTTGGTTTTCCTGCAGAGTGGGAACATTGGTGAGAATAGCTACATAAGGACAGCACATTGGTGGGAGATGTGGGGTCACTTTATCGTCTCGATTAATTGGGCTGTTTTTTTGGGGCAGTAATGGGGGTGTTAGTTAGTTTGTGCATACATCGTTACCAGTAGTAACTGCGGATGGTGGACCAGGCTTAATTTTGCTTGGGGGAATGCATATATTTGCCACTTGTCTAGTGCTAGCGGACCCTTGGTGCTTCTGTGCTACTATGCTGGCTGAGTTTCTAGGACGGCATTATTCACAGGACACGGTAGTTGGGCGTTGCATGTGGCAGATGACCCCTCATGTTGGTTTAGAACCCCCCTTTGAACAGAGCCCCCATCCAGTGAATTCACTTTTGCCCCAGCCCCTGGAATTAAATCCCTGACCATGGAGTGCATTATTGCCACAGTAGACTCCAATTTATCTAATCTAGCTAAGATTGGTAAAAAATGTTTAGAAATCGTCTTTTCTATCAGGGATATTAATGCCACAGTCATTTGCTGAGGGATATCTGCTGGCTGAGTTGGTAATAAAAACGTAGTGTCATTCGAGGTAGCTGGTCCTTGTGAGGGTGATGCTGGAGCTTCTGGGCTTGTGTCCTGGAACTTTCTCTTTGACCTGGTCCGTGTACACCTTATGGGCTCCGTAAGTTTTACTTTTTTCTTCCTTTTTCCAGTCGTATCTTGTACTGGTAAAGTAAGAGGTGTTGAGCAGGGCTGCTTAGTGGGAGATGGAGCCACAACACTACTCATGGGTACAGGATTGTTTTGGCTAAAATCAATCATTTGAGCGGCCTGGGCGTCCATCATGTCTGGTCGGTGGCCGAACCAGCCGGGCCTTCCCCCACTGATAGCCGCCGTTCGGCAATCTCAATCTCCTTATCAATAGCCTTTGCCGCTCCCAATATAAAGCAGTGGAAAGTGTGGAATTAGGCATGGATTTTGGCGTAACCACCTTCCCCCGTGATTTCAAGTTTGCCAGCATGTCAATTTAATGAATTATATAGAAGGTACGTGCTTACTAGTGCAGAAGCAGGCCAGTAGAATAGACAGGTAGATATCTAGAGTCTAGGGGCCAAGAGACCTGGCCCCGCCCAGCCTCTTCCTCCCACTGACTGGCATGCCCGCAAGCATCCCGCATTGCAGGAGCCTGCGATCCTCCTTAAGCCTCTATCCCCTAAGTCTTGCAGGCAACAGGCGCGGTGGTGCAAATATGCAATAGCAGCCTTTTTATTTGTGTACAGTTTGAAATAGCAGCCAGTATGACATATTTAGCAGCGTAATATTTATTGTAGCTTATAGGTGTTTACAAGTGCCTTCCTATAAGTGTGCAAATTATGCAGTAGCAGCCTATATGTAAGTGCAAAGTTGCTATAGCGGCCATTTGGTTTATAACAGCCTGTGAATTCATGCAAAATTTGCAACAGCAGCAGGTATGACATATTAGCAGCGTAATGTTTGTTGTAGCTTATAGGTGTTTACATATGCAACTGATTTCCTATAAGTGTGCAAATTATGCAATAGCAGCCTATATAAAAGTGCAAAGTTGCAATGACGGCTATTATGGCCAACACAGTACAAGTGATTTCCTAAACTTTTGCAAATGTACAATAGCAGCCTATATAAAAGTGCATAATTACAAAGACAATTCCATTATGTGCAAAATTGCAAATAGCAGCTCTTGTCATTTTCGCAGGGCAAGTGCAAAAATATAGCAATTACTTCCATTAGAACAATTTTTGAAATTGATCTAAAAACCAGCTAAAAACATAATGGACATTCATAATTAAAACTTGATTTCTAATCTATTGACACAATTAGTCTCTCCTTTTGTCCCTTCCCTGATGTAGGGACACTGATAGAACATCATTTTACTGGATTGACCACCGCCGCACAAATTCATATAATTATTGGTACAAATAAATGTCTAATTACACTACTTAAAAAAGACCTCTTTCTAGTCATCAAAAGATATTACCCAGGCAGATCCCTCCAAGTCGGCATCTTCATTATGGTTTTGAATTTCACTTTAATTTTGACTCATAAGGTATGCTGACCCTGATTCTCTTATGTATCTCTTGTCCTCTCGCTTCCCCTTCCTCTAATCTTGTCACTATTTAGCTCTTTTTCTACTGTTCCTCATCCTAAGTGTACAAATAGATCCTCGTCAGAATTTAAGCCATTGGGGGTCTTATAGTCAAACATTAAAATGTATCGGGACTCTAGTTGTCTTAATTTTCTTTCCCGATTCCCCCCTCTTCACCTCTTAGGAACCAAATCAATTGGAAAATAGCTTAGTTCCTCACTTCTTCCACCATGTATTTCATTAATGTGGCGAGCAACCGGATAAGCCTGATCCTTGTTACTGATTGCTTTGAGATTTTGGAGGATCCTAACGTGAACCATGTGTATAGTGCTGCCAACATATCTCAGCTGGCATGTGCATTGCAGCACATATACCACATGGCTGCCAACATTTCTTGGCTGAAATGTTGGCAGCCAATCAAATTTTAGTACGATCCACGAGTCCACTGCAAGGACTCGAGTCCACAGATATCTATATTTTTTTAGGGGAAATATCTCAAAATCTAATGAACAGATTTACAGCAAATCACAGAAAGCACGCTTTGTGGGCCACCATCTAGCTTCCTGCTAAATTTTGTGTAATTCCACTGTAGTAGTGTTCAAAAAATGAAAAATCCCCTTAGACATAACATGGGAAAACACGTTTTGGGGCCCTCCTTTATGCCCGGCCCGCTCTTGGTGGATCATTCAGAAACCTTCAACACAGATGCTGAACCACAAAGAGGACATTTTGTGAACATTTTGGTGCCGATTACGATCCGGTAAAAACCGGGTACGAACCGTCGGTCGAAGCGTTTTCCCCATCCGACTCGTACCCGGTCGTAAAACTTTACAAACATGGAATTACGATTCGCACGGAAACACCATTTCCGTACGAATCGTAAAAAACACCGACCGACGAAAATATACATACGAATGTGATCCGGGAATGCTGCGACGTGACGTCAGGACGCTTTCAGGCAGCGTTTCACGACCCAGGAATTACGATTCGAACCGACAGCAGTCCGGACGGCAATATTTTCACGGCACCCAAAAAGTGCCGGAAAAGCGAAGTACGGCGCGAATCGACCAGAGTAGGTGGCCCGGTACGCACCGTACCCCCCCCAGCCCCCGTACGTACGCGCCGACCCCCCCCCAGCCCCCGTACATACGTGCCGACCCCCCCAGCCCCCGTACGTACGCGCCGACCCCCCCCAGCCCCCGTACGTACGCGCCGAACCCCCCTGTATGTACACCCGTGTACGTGTCGAACACCCCGTGTACGTTCGAGTCGAACCCCCCCGTGTACGTTCAAGTCGAACCCCCCGTGTATGTACACCCGTGTACGTGTCGAACCCCCCCGTGTACGTTCGAGTCGAACCCCCCGTGTATGTACACCCGTGTACGTGTCGAACCCCCCCGTGTACGTTCGAGTCGAACCCCCGTGTACGTTCGAGTCGAACCCCCCGTGTACGTTCGAGTCGAACCCCCCGTGTATGTACACCCGTGTACGTGTCGAACCCCCCCGTGTACGTTCGAGTCGAACCCCCCGTGTACGTTCGAGTCGAACCCCCCCGTGTATGTTCGAGTCGAACCCCCTGGTATATGTACACCGTGTACGTTCGAGTCGTACCCCCACCCGTGTATGTACGGTGCGTACCCCCAGCGCGTAGCGCTGGGGGTATGCAGCGTAGCGCTGGGGGTACGCACCGTACATACACGGGTGGGGGTACGACTCAAATGTACACGGGTGTACATACACGGGGGTTCGACTCGAACGTACACGGGGGGTTCGACTCGAACGTACACGGGGGGTTTGACTCGAACGTACATGGGGGGGTTCGACACGTACACGGGTGTACATACACGGGGGGTTCGACTCGAACGTACACGGGGGGTTCGACTCGAACTTACACGGGGGGGTTCGACTCGAACGTACACGGGGGGGTTCGACTCGAACGTACACGGGGGGTTCGACTCGAACGTACACGGGGGTTTGACACGTACACAGGTGTACATACACGGGGGGTTCGACTCGAACGTACACGGGGGGTTCGACTCGAACGTACACGGGGGGTTCGTCTCGAACGTACACGGGGGGGTTCGACTCGAACATACACAGGGGGGTTCCACTCGAACGTACACAGGGGGTTCGACTCGAACGTACACGGGGGGGTTCGACTCGAACGTACACGGGGGGTTCGACTCGAACGTACACGGGGGGGTTCGACACGTACACGGGTGTACATACAGGGGGGTTCGGCGCGTACGTACGGGGGCTGGGGGGGTCGGCGCATACATACGGGGGCTGGGGGGGGGTCGGCGCGTACGTACGGGGGCTGGGGGGGGGTCGGCACGTATGCGGGCACGTCTCCATGGTTGCTATGGGAGTTCGGTGCGGTCAGTGTTTTTTCCATACGGTTGTAACCTCGGACGCACGGGATGGATCGTGATTCCTCGGTCGGACTTCACCTTTCACATTTGTACGGTAAATCGTACGAGGACGTGTCGGACACATTTTCCGACCCGAGGACGTGTGGGGAATGATTCCCAATGCGGTTCGTATGGACTTTTTACCATGCGAATCGTGATTGCCAGTTCGTACGGCACTTGTACGATTCGTACGGTAAAAAGACCGGATACGAGTCGCACGGGGACATTTTTTACCGGATCGTAATCGGCACCTATGTGAAGATTCGTCTAGCGGCGCCACGGTTATTGGCAACATAAAAAGCGCTTTTCTTATGGAAACTTTGGTCCTAGGATTAGCACAGTGCCATCCACGATGAGATAGAAAGGGACAAAGTCTTGCCATTTCTACAGCAAAGTCTTTAATCATAGGACTAGCAAAGTGCTGTCCCTGATGATCTGTAAAAATGACAAAAGCCATTTACCCTTCCAGGCACAGTATTACAGCTTTGAATTGGTAAAATACTAACCAAGCCAATCTGAAATGAGTAAAAGCTGCACCTGACACAGTGTTTTGCTCTCATTATAGTTTTTCAGAGAGGTATAGCTCTGTCCAGACACAAGGAGGCACCCAGTATAAGTCAAAGCAATACCCTTTCAGGCATAGAGTGATGCATAAATTATGCAAAAAAAGAAGCAGAGACCTCTGGGTAGTTTTCAAGTTTAGGTGGAAAGCAGCTCCTGTATAGAGCAGTCTCAACACCAGCAATTCTCTCTCTCTCTCTCTCTCTCTCTCTCTCTCTATATATATATATATATATATATATATTCAAAATGACGCTGTAAGCTCCTCCTGGGATTTCGCCCGTTGTTGGGTGGTGCGTTAAGCCGGTAGAGCCACCGCCGGCAAATTTTATCCAAATTGTCTGCTAATAAGCAAAACGCACTCTCAGTAGCTATGTAGGTAACTTTTAATTTGCACTGTAACGCGTTTCGGGAGACACGCTCCCTTGGTCACACAGTGTGGCATCTCATCACAAGCATCCATAAGTACAGGGTGAAATAAACATAGTCAAAGGACTGCCGGCTTGAAGTGCAAAACAGAGGGTGATTTTGCCGGCCATCTTAAAATGGTGTACAATTATATAAACCAAATGGTATACATTATAAATAAACAAATCAGAATGGCCCCATATGCAGTGCGATAGTTATTCATGAAAACCATGTCAATACGTCTCGTCATAGTGACTGATTGAAGAAAAAGACTATAGTCAAAAAGACTGCCGGCTGCAAATGCAAAACTATTTTGGCGGCCATCTTGTAATGGTGTGAAATTATTTAACACCAAGTGGTAAACATTATCAAAACAGATTGGCTCTATATATAGTACGACTGTTATGCATCAAAACCATGTTAATACATCTTGTCTTCGTGACTGATTGATGAAAGGGACTATCTCTTACACATTATAACAGAAGCACATTTTTAAGTGATTACTAGCTTGATATAAGCATCATTGGCTCTATATACAGTACGACAGTAATTCATCAAAACCATGTCAATACATCTCGTCTTAGTGACTGATTGATGTAAAGGACTATCTCTTTCACAGTATAACAGAAGCACATTTTGAAATGATTGCTAGCTTGAAATAAGCATCATTAATTAAGCCTCTATACATCATGATGACAACATCACTCACAATGTTACAAGGCAACACAGTTGGCTATATGGAGCACATTAATGTGACAAAGTAAGTTGAGGCTTATAGTAACTTCCCATATCCGCAATGCACTAAAGAATATACTTAAATAGATTAAATACTCGCACCAAAGTGGATGTGCCATTACAGGGAGGAAGAGAATGAGGAGCACAAAAATTAACTGAACCGGCATGTAAGTCCAAATGTACTCATAAGTGTACTTAGGTGCAGATGTGATCCCTTCAATAGAATTCAATAAAACGTGAGAACTAGAAAAAGAGAATATGTGGAACAATACTAGTGGGATAGAGAGTAAATAAAATCAAAATAGAAAAAGAGTGTTTTCATATCTACTTATTTGCAGATTTCATTCCAATGGAACCGAAGAAAAGGGTAGGAGCCCGTGAAGTGCTCGTGAGGATATAAAGGGCCCCTTCCTTTCCTCCTGAAACGATAAACAACAAAGGAAAAATTGTAGTTAAAATATTGCCATTACCATGTTTTCACAAACATCTACACAGACTGCAAACATTACACATGCATAATACGATGAGAAACTTCAGCAAAAAAGGGCTAGTCTTCAATCAAGTGTGTTGCCAATTCCTCGTCTTGATTATGACCTTTCGGGAATTTCGTTTCAAGGTCCATAATCCACATAGATTCACGTTTTCTCAAGGACAGTTCTCTGTTACCTCCCCTCCTCCCCACTCTCACTTGTTCCACAACAAAATAGCTAAGTAAATTGCTGTTGGAAAGGTGGAATTCAGCAAAGTGTCGTGCAATGGGGTAGTGTGGATCTTTGTTATTCACTGCTCTCAGGTGTTCGAGAACTCTCTTCTTAGCCATGTGAGTGGTACTCCCTACATATCTTTTAGCACAGGGACATTCAAGAACATATATAACATATGTTGTGCTACAAGTAAGGAATTGTGTTATGCTTTTCATACCGACTCTCCCAGGTAAGCTCAATTCTTTAACCATCTTGCTATTTCTGCATGCCTTGCAGTGTCCGCAAGGATGAAAGCCTTTCAAATTATAGTGATACGGGTCCCTATTGACAGTAATATCACCATGCACTAATATATCTCGCAGACTTTTGCTTTTGCGGTATGTTATTTTGGGTCTAGTGCTGATTTGAGGGCCTATGATGGAGTCATTTTGGAGAATATTCCAATTGTCAGTAAGGATTTTTTTAACCTTACGTGATTCTTTGTTGTAAGTTAGGATCACCCTTGTCTCATTATTTTCCGTCATATTTTCTTGTGTCTTAGTTTCTAATGTTTCCTCTCTGGTTATCTTTCTAATTTTGGAAACAGCCCTGTTCAGCACCCAATCCGGGTAACCTCGTTCCCTGAATCTTTTTAACATTATTTGTTCTTCTTTGAGATATCCCTCATTGTCGCTACAGTTGCGTCTTGCCCTCAGCAGCTCCCCATAAGGTATACTCCATTTAAGGGTGTCAGGGTGGCTGCTGAGGGCATGAAGAAGACTATTACCGGCTGTTTCTTTCCGGTATAGTCTTGTTTCTAAGGCATTGCCTTTAGCTGAAATCTTGATGTCAAGGAATTCTATTTCTTCTTTTTGCAAGTTGTGAGTTAAAACAATGTTATAGGAGTTGTCATTCAGGAGGTTTACAAATTCTGTCGCTTCCTGTTCACTACCTTTCCAAATAAGAAACAGGTCATCTATGTATCTTAACCAGGTGTCAACTTTGTTAAGATAAGTGGCATATTTAACATCATTGCGTACTTCTTCTTCCCACAAACCTAGAAACAAATTCGCGAAACTAGGCGCGAAACATGTCCCCATTGATGTACCTGTGATTTGTTTATAAAGGTCTCCGTTAAACAAAAATATATTATTGCGAAGACACATGTTCATCATTTCTGTTAGCATCTTAGTGTGGTCAAGATACATAATGTCTCTCTCATTGAGGTAATGTATGCATGCTCTAATTCCCTGACTGTGTTCAATGATAGTATACAAGGAGCATACGTCTAGTGTTAGAAACATGTGATTTTCATGCCACACAATACTATCAATTTTGCGTAGGAAGTCTTTAGTGTCTTTGACATGTGTGGGTAATTTAAACACATAGTTTTGTAAAAAGTGACCGACATACTTGGAGATGTTTTCAAATACACTACCAATTGATGAGACAATTGGTCTTCCAGGGGGTACAAGTGGGTCTTTGTGGATTTTGGGAAGAAAGTAAATTATGGGGAGTTTGGGATAATCTCTTTTGAGGAATAAAAATTCTTCCCATGAGATTAGACCCTGCTGCTGCCATATAGACAAATTTTCCCACGTTGTGGTAATACTTTCATTGTATTCTCTTGAGCTGCTCTTAGAGTAGAATTTATCATTTCCCAATTGTCTCTATGCTTCTTTTAGGTACATTTCTTTTTCTTGCAATACTACATTGCCCTCCTTGTCAGCTGGACGAATGACAAGGTTAGGGTCATTACCCAATGCAGTAATAATTGATCTCTGTTTCATGGTAAGATTAAAGGATTTGTCCTTCCCTTTATTTCGTCCATGCTTGCAATCAAGAAGGGATTTAGTGACAATGTCATGGAACGTATCAATGTTGTCGTGTGGGAGCATAGGATAGAATATGGATTTTGGCTTAAAACCCGTCATGGCTGCTTTATCAGTTACAATATTGTTTATCTCTGTAAATGTATTTTCACTGCCATCATCTGTGATAATATCATACGCAAGATTTTGCATGGTTCGTACCATGTTGGCATCCCCTATTGTAAGGCTAGGTTGGTCATCAGGGTTCAAGGATGTACTACTGTATTCAGACGTGCCACTTTTGAGGGTGTGCCATTTGGTGAGTTTCAACTTTCTAATAAATTTAAACATGTCTATTCTTGTATTAGAGTAGTTAAATACTTCTGTGGGGCAAAAGGATAAACCAAGACATAGTGTTCTCCTCTCAAGGTCAGACAGATGCCGGTTAGTGAGATTTATGATGGTTTTATTTACCATAGCGTTGTCATTCATCATTGGTTATTCCTGTAGCCTCCCCGTCTGGTTCCCATTGGCTCTGTGGTTCTTCCTCTTGATTGTTCTGTGCTTCCGCCTTGTTCTCCTTTGTTTGCTGCGCCCCTGCCTCTTCCTCTTCCTCTTCCCCTCCCACGGTTTCCTCTTCCTCTCGGTGTTTGTTCTTGTGGAGGGGTTGATCTCCCCGACTGCCGCCCCTTCTTCAGCACTCGGAATTCGTCCAAAAAAGTGGCCGGTCGGGTTATTACTTCTACTTCGGATGTAGTGCTGGTTGTTTTTTCTGAAATATCCGTATCCGAGTCATCAATTATAGTGGTCGTTTGAGCCATGGTTTCCGTGATGGTAGTTATATCCTTATCTGTTTTGGATGTTTGAATATCATACATATGATCGTACTTCCTGCTATAAGTTAATATGCGACCTGTCTCATAGTCTATACAATCGCGATGCAGCTTTCTTTGTTTCCTTATTTTGATGTCTTCTTCATGCTGTGTGAGTTTTGTTTTCAATTCTTCCTTGAATTTTTTAATTACAGCTTGTTCATTGTGTGTTTTGAGTTCTTCTTCAATTTCTAGTATCTCTTTCATTATGCTCTCCCGATCTTCCCATGCATATTTGACAAGAATGCAAAGCATAGTTCTTGCATTGGTTTTGATGCATAACAGTCGTACTATATATAGAGCCAATCTGTTTTGATAATGTTTACCACTTGGTTTTAAATAATTTCACACCTTTACAAGATGGCCGCCAAAATAGTTTTGCATTTGCAGCCGGCAGTCTTTTTGACTATAGTCTTTTTCTTCAATCAGTCACTATGACGAGACGTATTGACATGGTTTTCATGAATAACTATCGCACTGCATATGGGGCCATTCTGATTTGTTTATTTATAATGTATACCATTTGGTTTATATAATTGTACACCATTTTAAGATGGCCGCCAAAATCACCCTCTGTTTTGCACTTCAAGCCGGCAGTCCTTTGACTATGTTTATTTCACCCTGTACTTATGGATGCTTGTGATGAGATGCCACACTGTGTGACCAAGGGAGCGTGTCTCCCGAAACGCGTTACAGTGCAAATTAAAAGTTACCTACATAGCTACTGAGAGTGCGTTTTGCTTATTAGCAGACAATTTGGATATATATATATATATATTCACTGAAAAAACCATGGGTTTCACACACGTTATAGTTAGGAATTAGCATTTAAAAAACCTTAGAAATTCACTGAAAAAACCATAGGTTTCACACACGTTATAGTTAGGAATTAGCATTTAAAAAACCTTAGAAATTCAGTGAAAAAACCATAGGTTTCACACATGTTATAGTTAGCTGGACATTTTACTCGTAAAAAACCAATGAAATTGCCCCGTTATAGTTAGTTAAGCTAACTATAACTCGCGCGCCCGCAATGCACTGCTGATGACGTCACATATTACATCACTCATGACATGGTCAGTGACATCACTCATGACATCACTGATGACATCTCAAATGACATCACTGATGACATCAGTGATGACATCATCCAGTGAATGTGTGTTTTTCTGAAAATTAAAGATGTTTTATATATGTATATCTCAAGGTCGATGGAAGAATAAATGGGTATATAAGTGTCTAAATGGATGATTTGTTTTTGAAAAATTGATTGTGTAACTGACTGATTAAGTGTATCTCTCACTTTGTGTATAAGTGGCTGCATGGGTTGGTGAGTAGCTACATGGGTGTCTATATAGGTTATTAGTTGTTTTTTTGAGTATCAGTCTGAGTGTCTGCATGGTTCGGTGGGGGGTATTACGTAGTGCATAGGTGCATGAATGAGTGACTCACTGTTTGTATGTGTTGAACACAGCATGTGTGCAGGACTGTATGGGTGGATGAGTGTGTGTATGGGTGTGTTAGTGAGTGAATGACTGTCTCAATAGTGTCTTCAGGAGTAACTACATATGTCTTAAACTAGTATATGTGACTATTGGTGTATATATGTGAGTATATGTGAGAGGGAGAGATTGAAAGAGTTCCTGTATGAATAAGTATGTGTTTCTATAAGTGATTGTTTAAAAGACTAAGTATGTGTAAGTTTCCGTAGAAGTAAGTGTGGTGGTGTGTGTATAACTGTATATGCAAGTAAACGGATGTTTGATTCTTTATTAGCATGGGTGACTATGTGTGTGAGTAACTCTATGGATGAGTGGCATTGTGTAACAGGATGTATAGGTGTATGAGTACATATGATGAGTGAGTACATGTATGAGTGACTGTATAGGACTGTTGGTGAATGAGTGGATGTGTATGTGGATCTTAGAATTACTGAAGAGGTTGTTGTAACTGGTATTGGTATGTCCATTGTTTTGAAAATTTTAGACTCTATTTTTGAATGTGTGTATCAAAGGTTATATTAGGGTGAGAGGAGGTCTGCCACTCTATCACAAGGATGATGTCATCAGTGATGTCATCAGTGATGTCATTTGAGATGTCATCAGTGATGTCATGAGTGATGTCACTGACCATGTCATGAGTGATGTAATATGTGACGTCATCAGCAGTGCATTGCGGGCGCGCGAGTTATAGTTAGCTTAACTAACTATAACGGGGCAATTTCATTGGTTTTTTACGAGTAAAATGTCCAGCTAACTATAACATGTGTGAAACCTATGGTTTTTTCACTGAATTTCTAAGGTTTTTTAAATGCTAATTCCTAACTATAACGTGTGTGAAACCTATGGTTTTTTCAGTGAATTTCTAAGGTTTTTTAAATGCTAATTCCTAACTATAACGTGTGTGAAACCCATGGTTTTTTCAGTGAATTTGCAAGGTTTTTTAAATGCTAATTCCTAACTATAACGTGTTTGAAACCCATGGTTTTTTCAGTGAATTTGCAAGGTTTTTTAAATGCTTTTTTTTTTTTTTATTCTTCATTTTTTTCAAACATATTTTTAATTTAATTTATTTATCTTTTATAAAGATTATGCTTTTTAAAAAAAAATTCTTAAATATTTTTTTTAAATATAATTTTTAAAATAAACATGTAAAATGTAATTTTTTTTTTTTTTTTTTATATTACGCGTACCGTAAGCTTACGGTAAGCGTACGGTTTACATAACGTCCGTAATCTATCCACGCTGCTTGCGTAGATTTACGTACTTTGCGTAGCCGCGCGTGGGACGCGTGCGCGCTTACGCAATACGCGCACGTTACGCGGTAGTACCGGGGAGTGACTGTTATGCGCATGCGCGCAAGCGCGTGTCTTTTTTACGCGCATGCGTACTTTTTGCCGTAAGCGTACCGTAAGCGTGACGTACGCGTACGGTGTACGCAACGTCCGTAATCTATCCACGCTGCTTGCGTAGAGTTACGTACGTTGCGTAGCCGCGCGTGGGACGCGTGCGCGCTTACGCAATACGCGCACGTTACGCGGTAGTGCCGGGGAGTGACTGTTATGCCCATGCGCACAAGCGCGTGTCTTTTTTACGCGCACGCGTACTTTTGCCGTAAGCGTACCGTAAGCGTACCGTAAGCGTACGGTAGGTCATGTGATCTTGAAACACAACTTTTGATTGGTTGAAACTACTTTCAGTTCTAGAACTCTCCTACACCACACCCATTCCCCTCATTTCTGCTTGTGATCCCTTAGGAGAAGGAGCTGGTTTGTCTTTGGGATACGATGGCAGAACAGCAGAGCCCTTCTGAGAGTGAGGCTAGCACCACCAGCACTGTCTTGAGGCAGAGAGCGAGGAAAGTAAAGCCTTCTTATGTTTGGGATTATTTTACTTTTCCAGAAGGCCAGCAAAAGGTGAATGCACCCAAAGTTACTTGCAAGCTGTGTTCACGTGTACTTTCTAGAGGTAATCCTGACAGGAAGTATTCCTTTGGGAATCACACCATGATGAGGCACCTCCAGGATGTACACAGAAGGACACATGGTCATCTTTTTGGAGGTAACTCTTCAGAAAGACGAGCCAGTACTTCCACAGCAGCTCAGCCTGGACCATCATCTGCAGGGCAGACTCCTTCTTCTGCAGGTCAGGTGAGCCCTTCATCTGTGGGGGGAGCATCTCCTTCTGCTGGCCCTCTGGAAATGAACCTTCGATTTCGGAGGGTTGATATTCATTGCGCAGTTTGTAAAGGTCTAATTTGTCATAGGGAGACCAGTGTTTCCCTAGTGAATGACAAAATAGATCAGCACATTTGTAGCTTTGAATGATTTTCCCATGGCTCCTTTCCTCTGTCCCTGCATGAACACAACGGTTCTTTTAAGAGCCAACCTTATCTTTCATCTTTTTTTTACATGTTTTTAAAAACTTTTTTTATTTTTTTTTTTACCGTACGCGTACGGTACGCGTAATTTTTTTTTTTTTTTAAAAAAAACACTAAAAATAATTTATCACATTACAAGGTCTTTGAGAGACTACAATTATTACTATTGACTTACCATACTCACTCAAAGAAAAATTTATTCATTTGTTTTTTTAAAAAATAGTTTTTAAAATGGTTGTAGTTTTAGAAAATTTTGTATATCGATCTGGAAAAAAAGAAAAAAGTATTAATATTTTTATAACAATTTATAATACAGTACACATATTTACATTTTTTACCAAAAAATAATTTTTGCCTTATTTTTGCTGTTTTCAGAATATATTGCATTTCACTATAAATTGTGAAAGCAATTGCATTCATCATTTTACAGCGGGCAAAAAAAATTTAACAATCTCAAAGATTGTATTAAAAAAGCCCAGAATCTCTTCTCACTTAAACTTATCATTACAGAAATGCATATTATTCTAAAAAAATGTCATCTAAAAACAATACTTTTTTCTTTAAAAGACCGTCTGATATTTTTGTTTCAGAAGTACATTCACAATAATATATCTCAAATAACTCCAAAATACATCTGATTTTATTTCCTTTAGGCCAAATAGTATTTTTTATTCTTTCCCTGGAATAAATTTCCAAGGGAAAACCATTAAAATTCTAAAGTTTAATCTGTCCAGATCTCACCGATTCTCTGTAACATTTTGGTTCACGAAAATTTTTTGAATAATTTATTTAGTCCACAATAGAATTGCTTACTTTTCCACATGGCCAAATAGTAATTTTTTAAATCATTTTTGAAAAAATTTCCAATGGCAGTCCAATAACATTCCAAAATTTAAAATGTCCAGAAGTTACCGATAATCTCTAAATTATTGGTTTTTCAAAATTGCATTAAAAATTTAAAAAGTCCACATTACAATTGGTTATCTTTCCTTTAGGCCAAATGATAATTTTAAAAATCTTTTTTCATCAAAATTGCAATGATAATCCTGTAAAATGGTAAAATTATTTTGTCCAGATCTTGCCAAGTCTCTCTAAAATTTAGGTTTCAGGAAGATTAGATAGGAATTTGCTAAATCAAAAGGCAAACGTTGTTTGAAAATCAATTGGGAATCATTACACAGTGTCCATCCTTTTTCACATTTTAGATAAACTCTGTAATGTCCAGAAGTAACAGTAGGTCCATCATGGAAAATTATTGCAACAGTTACAAAAGTTTTTCCTGAAATTGATAATTGCTGTCCTGTAAACTTCTTTATTAAAGTATCCAATTTTGATCCATCAGCTCTACATCGTTGCATCATTAAAATTACATACTGTCCGTATTCCCTTAAAATTAATGTTGATAACATGTCAGAATTACACTCACCACATTTCATGCTATGATTAGCATCTTTAACTAAGTTTGCAAAAGTGACTGTTTTACTCTCTGGCAATGTCAAATAAATAAACCTTTCATTATCAACAATAGAACCACTTATATTATAACAATTATCACAACTATGTTCCCATTTATAAGAGAGACCAAAAAAAATGTCAATGGGAACTCCTTCTTCTTCCACTACCTGAAGAAAATACATCAAAAATTCGTGAGCATCTTGCTGTTCATTTTGAGAAAACTGTGTTCGTCCTGAACATACATCTAAAAGTTTTCTAATATCAGTAGCACTTTCTATTTGAGTTTTATCTTTACTCAGCTTTTGAAACAGGAGACTGAGCTCAGAACAGAATCTTTTTCCCTGATTTAGTGTTATCTGCTCTTGCAAACCTTCCAGATAAAATGCAACATTCAGCACTACATTTGCGTAGCAGTTGACACCAGAGCTATTTTCAAAATGACATCCTACAACCTGTTCTTCATTTTCCTTATTCTTTCTGCTTGCAATTACATCACTCCTCTTTTTTTTCCTCCTCTCTACATCTTCATTACAGATATTCTCATTTCTCCTTTTACGAGAAACTACACGTTTCTCCAACACAGGATACTGACCTAAATGAGGAGCATAGCTTCTTCTTAATCTATTATACTCCTTTACACAGTTTGTATCAGCACTAACTTTTGAGTCATCGAAGTCTATCATGAATAAACCTGATAATGTTTTGACTCGTGACAAAGCTACATATGCCATACCTTCTTTGAACACAGTTGAACCAATGTTCACAAATGCACAATCTACAGTCAATCCTTGAGACTTGTGAATAGTTACAGCATATGCTAGTGAAAATGGAAACTGCTTCCTACGTACATATAAGTCTTTCACAAGCATGAAACGAACTGAACAACGACAAATGTCTTTAACTTCCTCTATCTGATCAAATTTTATTTTTAACCATTCAATTCCATCTTTTTTCTGATAATTAATAAAACCCACAACTCTTCCCATCGCTCCATTTACTAAGCCTTTTTCAACATCCAAATTTCTCCTTAAAAACACTCTACAGTTCATGCAAACATATAGATTTTTTTCTAATCCTGCTGTTTTGGAGATGTTCTTCTCTAGTGAGTCCAATTTATTTTTCAGTTTGCCTGTTACTGTGACAGTAATTCTTCCATCCTCAATTTTGTCCACTGCTTCTAATTTCCTGATCTCTTCCTTTTCCAATTTCAAAAGCTCCTCATTGAATATTGAGCATTCACGTAGAGTTGGCATTAAGCAGATGACACTTTTGTTTTCTGCAATGTTCTTGTATATCTTCTCTGCAACTATTTCTTGCTTTGGAAATAAATTATTTAGCAGCCGACTCTGTAATGCTTTTTTGCCAACTTCTGTGAGTAGTCCAATCCTGATATCTTTCAGAATACTTCCATATTCTTCATCGTTTGCTTGCCTCATATTAGTTGTAAGTTCCTTGTACTCAAAGAAGGACCAAATATTTGTATTTCCAATGCTTCCCAATGACTTCTTCGTGTCTTCATGTGTCACAGTATTAAACACTGGTTGTCCTTTAACTGGAGTAAGTTGCAAAAGATCCCCAAAAACTATGACGTGTTTTCCACCAAATAACACGTCATAGTCTGTCTTCAAAATTTGCTGCATTCTTAAATGCACAAAGGCAAGCATTAAGTTTGATACCATGCTCACCTCATCAATAATGAGAACTTGCATCTTCTTCAATACTCTTGAAACTTCCAAGCATGCTTCTCCAGTTAGCTTGTTGAATTGTATTTTGTTCTCATGCTCCACTGGTAACATTAGCAAACGATGTAAGGTGATTCCTTTTATGTTATATGCTGCTAACCCAGTTGGAGCAGTAACCACACAAGACAAAGTAGAATCCGTTTTTTGCTTTAGGTAGCTTCTGATGACTTTAATTAGGAAACTTTTTCCAGTGCCAGCTTGTCCGCTTACATACATCCTGATTGGATGAAATGATGTGCATGAGCACTCTTTTTTTTCATGTAGAAATCCGTGATCAATTTTGTTTTTGATCTCTTCATAAATTTGTAGCTGCTCTTGATTCAGTTGTCTTTCCAAATTTTCTAAGTCTATAAATTCTTCTTGAGCTTGATTCATAGCCGTTTCCACTTCATTCATGGCTATTGATGCTTCATTTTCAACGATTGGTTGTCCTAGGGGATCTTGACTGTATGTTCCTGAACTTTGGCTGTCCTGAGAACTGTCTCTAGCTATTTCTGCTGCAATTGTAGTTTCCTGTTCAATTTCTTCATTTAACATTTGCAGATAAGTTGAGAATGTACTGCATTGTATGCTGTCTTTGCAAGCATTAAAAGAATCTTCATAGCTCTGGAATTCTCCCAGTAGTTCATCCTCTGAACGCCATGGTTTAAACAACTGTAAAAGAGCCAAGTAGTAAAATTCTTTCTTGTCGGTAGTGTCGCAACTCAGCTTCCGGTGATTTATCAAACTTCCTTTGGTTTGCTTCACCAAACATCCTTCTTCACCAATGACTTTATATTTTCCATTATTGATGTCTTCTGCAGCTTTCCGTGAATAAATGTAGTTCTGCAGCACTTCATAGAGACACATGTTCTCCAGATGATGACTTCTCTTGGGATAATATGTGTCCAACATGTTTGTTTTCAATATATCTGTACTTTCAGGTTCGAACTGTGCCAAATATTCAATTTCTCCTACAGATTTCAGTACCCGATTTCTCATTGCTGCAAGGCCTAAACTTGCCCAAATTATTCTTCTTGACTTCGAGTAGAGACTTGCAGAAGATAATCTATCAGAACATTCGTAGGATCCAATTTCTCGATGCGATAACATCTTCAAACTGAAACTGTACAGCTTCTTACTGACAGTCTTCTCGTGAGAAATCTCTTCCCACATTTCCTTCAATTCTGTTTTTTCTGATTTCGTAATGTAAGACGTTACATATCGAGCAACAGCAATGGAATTGTCAGCTACATACTGTATATCCATGTTAGCGTTCCACATGGATAAAATGACTGGGTTGTAGTCATTTATATTTTTTGATTCTTCTTTTCTTTTAAGGTTGTAGGTATTCTTAGGTGATTTTCTTGTGATAGTATGTCTCACAGCTGACATAAAACTGTTGACTCTTCCATTTGAAAGAACAGGTCTAGGAAATCCAAATCGACATTTAGTGTAGTATTTTTCTTTGCTCTTGTATTTCCGTCGACAGTATTTTCCACACCGATGACTTTGGAAACGTAGAACTTGCTCCTTTAACTTGTTCTCTTCTGTGCTTTTAGGTATAGCACATGTTGCATATTCTTCAATGTAAGATAACACTGCTTCATCAGTATCTGTTCCAAACTTTGGGGCATCCTTGATCCACAGCAGCATATGAATATGAGGAGCACCTCTTGCCTGGTACTCTTTTCTCCAAAAGAAATCCACTACTTCTCCAAGGGGTGGATTTTTCTTATTGCAGATGAAGGACATCATAGCCTCAAATCTATGATTGAAATATCTGCAAACATTAACCGGATCCAATGAGCACAGTTCTCCTGCTGTTTTGTATTCGATGTTTTCAATATTTGAATTGGCCTCTCGTAGAAAATCCAGTAAATCATCCCAAGCGTACTCGGCGCAGCTTAGGGTAAGGAACCATGTTGGTGTTCCTAAATTCCGTAACATGCATTTTAATTCACCATGGCGTCGGTACCAATATTCATTTGTCCCACGCTGACAAGCCATCAGATTGATCAGTTGTGTTTCCAAATGATCATCTCGGTGCTGCACTTTCTCCATAAAATCCTTAGCAGTCACATTTTGTAAATGTACTCCACTTTTTAAAATGTGATTTACTGCATAAGACAATGCAGACAAGTCGCTTTCAAATAAAAGATGGAACAAATAAGGGATACTTTGTCGAAATCTGGGATCTTCAGCATATAGTCTTGTAGTCCGATACTCAGAAGCTGGAATCTGTTCCGGACGTTCATCGTATCGTCCTCCTTTTCCTTTAGGAAACAGCTGGGGAAAACATCGAGCTTCCAAGCTCTCCTCCCATACACTCACGGGATTTCCTTTTGCTTTCTTCATCTGAAAGAGATCAATATTGTCTCCCATAACTTCTTTCGAATGGAGAGGATGTATGCTAAAATGTTCATAAATTTCTTCTTCCTTTGACTTGTCCACTTTTTCAATTTGTCCACTTGGTGTTTCAGTATCTCCTTGTAAATCTTCTTCTTCTTCTTCTTCTTCTACTATATAAATTGATTCATACCATTTGTTATTTTTTTTCAAATACAAATTTGCTCTTTGTACTTTCCGCACATCTACCAGCTCCTGCCAAATCTTCTTATTCTTTGTAGGTACACCATTAACCAGAATAATTAATGGTTCACTTTCCGAAGTATCCGCATCAATAGTTTCCATATTTTTTTTCAAATCCAAGGGCAAATACACCACTCTACCTTTTAAACCTCTCAGTAAATCTGAAGGAGGTAATTTACCAGTTTTGGGCTCCATACGTACTATGGTCTGGAACGGATGAACACATTGAATGAGTATAGACTCATATGTATTTAATTCAGAAAGTTCAGCAGGAATAGCATCCAATTCTAAATTATTATGTACAGCTCTGGTCGGCATTCTATTTTCCTCTAACTTGTTGTAGCAGTATTTACAAATACGCTGATCTTCACCCAATTCATAACAATTTTCTAGAAATATATATGTTGCAAAATCCATCCACTTATAATTATCTTCATTTTCACTCTTTCTGTAGAGATCAACATTCCTAGTTTGTTTTCTATAATGAGTTCTGCGGCAACAAATACAAGTAACATTTGGTCTTTCATTAGAGACTATTGCAAATTTTGTTATGTGATCATTAAATGTCTTACTTACAGAAGGTTCTACATTCTCTTCCACTTCTGCCTCATTTACTGTGTCCTTCTCTGCACTGTTTTGTTCAGGACCAAAGTAACAAAACTGAATTTCATCAACAACCTTCTCTACATCTGATACCGTTCCTCGGAACAGAGCCCTATTCAATTCATTTAACTTTATTGCTGGACTTTTGGCAAAATACAACCGTCTCACAAACTTTCTCATTTCAGTATGATGAACAGCCAGCATCCTAAAATGATGGAAAACACTATTGCACACTTTTCTAGATAGACAAGCCAGAGAATGACCCTGCAAACCAGTATTCTCTCTCACTCTGCATGGATCCAGACTTTGAAGCACCTTAATCTTCTGTTTTACACTTTTTTTACTATATTCTCTTAGAAACTCTCGAAATCTGTCAATAGATTCCTGACGCACACTGCAAATACTACTACAATTCCAAGTGTACACTGGGGCTTTAGGACGTCTCCCCATTGCCTCATCTGCCATCACATGTACCTCATCTCTTGGAACCATTATCTCCTTCTCCATTATGCAACCATTTTTTACTTCGTATGAACGACCTCTGGTGTCAACTGCATGCAGCAAACTATTACTTTGAAAATAGCTCTCCTCATTAAAAAAAGGTTCACTACTTGAACTATGCATCCATTTTCCTAAAAACACTTTACAAAAATTTGTTCTGTTCACTACTCTTTTGCTTTTGCTTTGTGATTTTAGTACATTAACCATTTTATCTAATGTACGCATCCTATTCAAAATTAATATGAATAGTTTCCTTTTTAATTCTAATGCTTTTGCTGCAATGGCTTCAATTTCTTTTTTTCTCTTGAAATATTTAGACTTTTGCTTATATTTTTTTATATCCTTTATCAAATTGGACATAACTCTTCTCTGAAACATTTTTCTACGTATCTCTTTAAATGCTGTTTTTCTGTTTATGTTAAACTTTTCAATTGCAGAAGGTATATTTGCATTAACTAAATCCTCAATTTTTTGCTGTTCTGTATGTTTTTTAACTTTTTTCTGACAACAGACATTTTGAACATTTTTCTTTGTTTTGAATAATTTGTTAATAAATTGTTTTTTTTGCTTACCAGCAGATTTTTTCTTTTTCCCTACATCAGCATCTTCTACTAACTTTGGTCCTCCAGTTGTCTTCAAATATAGTTTTTTTTTTAGCGTTTTTTGAACTCGAGATTTTGTAGGCATCTTAAATTTTGATCACTGTTCTTCAGCAATACCTGCAAAAAAACTAAAAAAAAAATCCTTTATTGTATTTAAATATATTACTACATTTCTTTTCACAATAGTCACAAAACGAAATTTCTTTGCCAATTTGAATGCACACAAACTCCTCTTTTTTTTTGGGCAAGTGAAAATCTGTATAACAAACTGTCACATTATGAAACCAAGCTGTTTTTTTTTTTTCAGACCACCACCGTGTGTATTCTCTGTGACTGCCTACACTCCAGCAGGGGCAACCAGCCTTACTGATGCTGAATGTATTTGCATTACAGACTTAAACCTGAAAACCTCACTCGCTTCTAATTACTGTGCATGACTATACATGGCAAGCACATGGGTGTGTGCTAAACCTCTGCTTCTTTCCCCTAAAAATTCGCTCCTCTTTTCCATCTACTGCAACTGTGAAATCACCAGAGCAAGACGCAATACATTTCTGCCTATAATTCTACTATGCACACAGAGCCATGTTTTCACATTAGTGCCAATACGAAATTTCTTTGCCAATTTGAAAGCACACTTACTGCTCTTTTTTTTCGGGGCCAAGTGAAAATCTCTTTTTACACTTTGATATCACTTTTACAGACTGACACATTCTGAAACCTTTTTTTAAAAATTTATTTAAATGCACATGTCCAAGCTGTTTTTTTTTTCAGACCACCACCGTGTGTATTCTCTGTGACTGCCTACACTCCAGCAGGGGCAACCAGCCTTACTGATGCTGAATGTATTTGCATTACAGACTTAAACCTGAAAACCTCACTTGCTTCTAATTACTGTGCATGACTATACATGGCAAGCACATGGGTGTGTGCTAAACCTCTGCTTCTTTCCCCTATAAATTCACTCCTCTTTTCCATCTACTGCAACTGTGAAATCACATTCTGAAACCTTTTTTTTAAATTTATTTAAATGCACATGTCCAAGCTGTTTTTTTTTTCAGACCACCACCGTGTGTATTCTCTGTGACTGCCTACACTCCAGCAGGGGCAACCAGCCTTACTGATGCTGAATGTATTTGCATTACAGACTTAAACCTGAAAACCTCACTTGCTTCTAATTACTGTGCATGACTATACATGGCAAGCACATGGGTGTGTGCTAAACCTCTGCTTCTTTCCCCTATAAATTCACTCCTCTTTTCCATCTACTGCAACTGTGAAATCACATTCTGAAACCTTTTTTTTTATTTTATTTAAATGCACATGTCCAAGCTGTTTTTTTTTTCAGACCACCACCGTGTGTATTCTCTGTGACTGCCTACACTCCAGCAGGGGCAACCAGCCTTACTGATGCTGAATGTATTTTCATTACAGACTTAAACCTGAAAACCTCACTCGCTTCTAATTACTGTGCATGACTGTACATGGCAAGCACATGGGTGTGTGCTAAACCTCTGCTTCTTTCCCCTATAAATTCGCTCCTCTTTTCCATCTACTGCAACTGTGAAATCACCAGAGCAAGACGCAATACATTTCTGCCTATAATTCTACTATGCACACAGAGCCATGTTTTCACATTAGTGCCAAAACGAAATTTCTTTGCCAATTTGAAAGCACACTTACTGCTCTTTTTTTTCGGGGCCAAGTGAAAATCTCTTTTTACACTTTGAAATCACTTTTACAGACTGACACATTCTGAAACCTTTTTTTTTTATTTTATTTAAATGCACATGTCCAAGCTGTTTTTTTTTTCAGACCACCACCGTGTGTATTCTCTGTGACTGCCTACACTCCAGCAGGGGCAACCAGCCTTACTGATGCTGAATGTATTTGCATTACAGACTGAAACCTGAAAACCTCACTTGCTTCTAATTACTGTGCATGACTATACATGGCAAGCACATGGGTGTGTGCTAAACCTCTGCTTCTTTCCCCTATAAATTCACTCCTCTTTTCCATCTACTGCAACTGTGAAATCACATTCTGAAACCTTTTTTTTTATTTTATTTAAATGCACATGTCCAAGCTGTTTTTTTTTTCAGACCACCACCGTGTGTATTCTCTGTGACTGCCTACACTCCAGCAGGGGCAACCAGCCTTACTGATGCTGAATGTATTTGCATTACAGACTTAAACCTGAAAACCTCACTTGCTTCTAATTACTGTGCATGACTGTACATGGCAAGCACATGGGTGTGTGCTAAACCTCTGCTTCTTTCCCCTAAAAATTCGCTCCTCTTTTCCATCTACTGCAACTGTGAAATCACCAGAGCAAGACGCAATACATTTCTGCCTATAATTCTACTATGCACACAGAGCCATGTTTTCACATTAGTGCCAAAACGAAATTTCTTTGCCAATTTGAAAGCACACTTACTGCTCTTTTTTTTCAGGGCCAAGTGAAAATCTCTTTTTACACTTTGAAATCACTTTTACAGACTGTCACATTCTGAAACCTTTTTTTTTTATTTTATTTAAATGCACATGTCCAAGCTGTTTTTTTTTTCAGACCACCACCGTGTGTATTCTCTGTGACTGCCTACACTCCAGCAGGGGCAACCAGCCTTACTGATGCTGAATGTATTTGCATTACAGACTGAAACCTGAAAACCTCACTTGCTTCTAATTACTGTGCATGACTATACATGGCAAGCACATGGGTGTGTGCTAAACCTCTGCTTCTTTCCCCTATAAATTCACTCCTCTTTTCCATCTACTGCAACTGTGAAATCACATTCTGAAACCTTTTTTTTTATTTTATTTAAATGCACATGTCCAAGCTGTTTTTTTTTTCAGACCACCACCGTGTGTATTCTCTGTGACTGCCTACACTCCAGCAGGGGCAACCAGCCTTACTGATGCTGAATGTATTTGCATTACAGACTTAAACCTGAAAACCTCACTTGCTTCTAATTACTGTGCATGACTGTACATGGCAAGCACATGGGTGTGTGCTAAACCTCTGCTTCTTTCCCCTATAAATTCGCTCCTCTTTTCCATCTACTGCAACTGTGAAATCACCAGAGCAAGACGCAATACATTTCTGCCTATAATTCTACTATGCACACAGAGCCATGTTTTCACATTAGTGCCAAAACGAAATTTCTTTGCCAATTTGAAAGCACACTTACTGCTCTTTTTTTTCGGGGCCAAGTGAAAATCTCTTTTTTCATTTTGAAATCACTTTTACAGACTGACACATTATGTAACTACAACAAAAACAATTCCCATTTCTATTATTCATTTCTTAAGTTACCACATACATCCCCTCTCAAACTGTAAACTCACCTTTTAAATTAGTTAGTTGTGAAAGAAATGTGGCACTCAAACAGCAAATTATCAGAGCTAGGATCTCTGTTGTGTTCACCTCTCTCCTCTCAGCAGAACCAGATAATGGCAAACTTTCCCTCTATTTTTCCACACATATACATGTAAGTTTCAAATCTCAGTGCTTCCCCCTTTTTTTTCACATGTAATCACACATTTCTATTGGTTGAAAACCAACCCTTTTCCAACAGTACCCTTCCCCCAACTTGACTTCTGCCTAGTACCCTTCCCCCAACTTGACTTCTGCCTGCTACCATAGCAACAGCTCATGGAACACTGCTGTGTGCAGTTAGGTCAGAAGTTCGACACACAATGTATCAATTCCACAGAGCAAGAGTGCTTGACTTTTCAAACCTAACAGCAAATCCATAGTACTGTTCTTTGGTTACACATTTTCTTGAACCAATACAAAACATGCTTCTATTAATTTTCACATACAGCCTAGTTTTTATTCTGGAATGGTATGAAACAGCCAATCAGTTCTTTTTGTTTTAAAAAAAATATGTATGCCTCCATTTCCAAACTGTCTTTCTTTTCATATTGCCATTCTACTGAAAGACACCTCCTGAGTGCATCCAGTTCTCCTTTGAAGATGTTCACAGTGTGGATTGTAGGGCACAGCTATGTCTTCTGGAGTGAAAAGTTTGCAGAGAAAACAGATATGGTGAGAGACCTTGCTTTGCCAAATGTAGACATTAAATGGATTGGTCAGAGAGGGTTAAAGTGGCACCAATTGATGCCATTGGTGAAATCCTTCATTCAAATCCAACACCCTGACCTCATAATAGTGCACTGTGGTGGCAATGACCTAGGCACTTTGACTGGGGTAGGTCTGGAAATGCTTATGAAGGACACCTTTGCACAACTGTTTACACTTTTCCCTAAAACTGCCTTTGTGTTTTCCAACATATGCCAAAGGCAAAAATGGAACTGGTCCAATCATTTCTGTCCGCAGATTGACAAAGCAAGAAAGCACGTCAACAAATCTGTTTCTGCTTTCCTCCGTGACTATGGTATGGGTGCCATTTACCACAACAACTTGCGTTATGACATGCAAGACATTTATAGAGGAGATGGTGTGCACTTCAATGATGAAGGGAACAGAGTCTTCCTCTTGAACCTTAGACTCTGCATCGGTACTTACTTGTAGGTACCACTAAAAAAATGACTCCATAAACACAACAACTCTTTTTAGAGCTCCCTAATTTCTAAACTCTTAAATCTGATTTTCTTTTATTTATTATTTTTTTTTTTACCGTACGCTTACGGTCAGCTTACCGTACGCGTACCCCGTGATTTTTTTTTAAATCAATAAATATTTTTTTTGTACTTTTCTGTCCTTCTTTGACCCCCTTACAATTGTTAGGGGGTCTGTAACTCTCCTCATTGCCCCCTTTCCTTGTTTTCACTCTTTTTTTTCAGAGTGAAATACACAAAATGGCGGCCGCCGCTTCCTGGTTTCGGCCGATTCGAATGTTTACTAAGATCTAAGAGCCAATCAGAATCGCGCTCGCGCACGCCACCGTACGCTTACCGTAAGCGTACGGTAAGCGTACCGTAAGCTGGCTCAGATATATATATTGATTTAAAGGCTATTTTCTCAGAATCTACTGAACAGATTTACACCAAACCTACAAAAGGCACTTCCTTGACCTAGGGACTACCTCTCTGCCAAATTTTGAGTAATTCTGTTCAGCCATTCGGGCTGTAGCTCGTTCTAAAGGTCCTATGGAAAAATGCATGGGAAAAACGCGTTTTGGGACACCCCTTTTATCTCAGCCCCCGCTTGACGGATCCCCCCGAGACTTTCAGGGTAGGAGCGGAGCGTAGCGCCCCACCTATTTTGAGAAATTCGCGAGGATTCGTCGACCGGCGCCAAAGTTATTCAAAATAGAATGTTGCGGATTTCCTATGGAAAAGGGGTCCTAACTATAACTACCTACTGGCGACCGCCAGTAGGTAATATATATTTATATGTGTGTGTGTATATATATATATATTTTTTTTTTAAATAAACGTTATACTTACCCGCAAAAGGCTTACTTTTTCATTGTAAAGCCATGCGTGGTAAAGGCATATAAGTTGTAAAATTTTGCATGGTAAAGACAAATGCGTGGTTCTGGCTGCATTGTAAAGGCTGTATTCCCTCTGCTCCACTTGGAGAATAAAGTCCCAACTTGTCTGCTATAAGCCATGAATTGTCCCATAGGGCTCCCATAGTTCCAAGTCATGTCATGAGTAGTCTTTGAGGTGCTCAAGTCACACAGGTCTCCTACCATGCAGATGCAATAGGCTTCCCAAATTGTTGAGCCCACAGCACACTGAGCAGTCAGAGCTCCTGTGGTATATACAGCCGTACACCATTTCTTGTGTGGGAAGCTCTCCCAACAGTGTTTCGCTAGAGTTAGCAACCACTATAGCCCAGCCATGTACGTCTGGGGGGAAACAACCTTTACAACGCAACTTTTACAACGCAATGCTATTACAACGCATGTTTTACAACGCAGAAGCTTTTACAACGCATGCATTTACAACGCATGCTTTTATATGGTAAGTACTTTTACAACGCATATACCATTACAACGCATTTTTTTAATTTTTTTATTTTTAAGAAAAATGATGTTAGAAAAATAATTAATTAATATTTTATAATTTATATTAAATACTATATTTTAAAAATATGAAAGAGTAATTATTGAGTATAAATAAATAAATAAATAAGAAAAATTAAAATATATGAGTAGTATTATAAAAGATTAATACTTGAGTATTTTTAAAATATGAAAGAGTATTTTTTAAGTATAAATAAATAAATAAAAAAGTATAATAAATGAGTAGTATTATGAAAGATTAATACTTGAGTATTTTTAACTTTCTTATTTAAAATGTAATTAATAATATAAATTATTTAAAAAAAGGCAGAGTACTTTTGGAGTATTTAAATTTAAAATAAGATAATGTAAAAAATTAGAGATTTTAAATTAAAGAAAAATACTTAAGTATTAATTGAGTAATTAAAAATAATTTAAATATGTAAAAAAAAAAAAATGGAGTATTTCACTTAAAAAAAAATATATATAAAACATTAATATAATATTTAAAATATTAATAGAGTTATTTAAAAATAATTTAACATGAAATTATACCAAAAGAAAATAGAACTAAGAAAATAGAACTTACTTTAAAAAAATTCCCACGCTTTTGTATTGAAGTCTATGTGATAAATTGTCCTTTATTTATTTTGGCAGCTTAAGAAGATACAACCCGCGGAACAAGAAAGGAAGGAGTGAAAAGAGAAGAAAAAGCAAGTTTGAAAGGAAAAAGAAAATAGAGTCGAGGTAAGGAACACATTTAGTAAATTTACATATTATAATATAAATTTAACATGTTTAAATAACAAATTGATAATAAATAACAGTAAACAAATAAGGTTTATTAAATATTTCTTTATTGGAAAAAACATAGAAAAAACATTTTTGATTTATTGTTTTTAATAACATAATGTACATATTTTAGAAAAAATAAACATTATTGATTACTATTTTTAAACATATAATTATTGAAATAGTAAATAAAATAGTCCTTTTTTAACATTGATGCACGCGATGACGTCATGACGTGAACGTAAACGTAAGACGCCATTTTGGAGAGCATCGGAGGAGGAAGCAGCAGGAAGCTGATCTGCGTCCAGGTAGGAAACTTTTTCACATTTATTTATAGATATAAACTTAAAAAAAGATAAATATATAGTAAGTAAAGAATAAGGAGAGGTTGCGGAATATCTAATTGATGTTTAAAATGTAAAAAAGCATGTCCACGTTCATGTCATTAGTGTATGTCTATGTCGGGTCGCGGAAATTTATTTGTTGAAAAAAAAATGTAATTAACTGTAACAGTAATTAAAGTTACAATTAAAAATGTTAATTTCAATACTTCGGTACGAATACCAATGATTTATATCTTCATTTAAAAAAAAAAAAATTTGCGTATTCATAATTTGTGAAAAAAATTATTGTTATTTTTTTGGTGTTTATGCAGCAATGTGCATTTTTGAAAATGGATTGACTTTTGAAAATTTGAATAGGTAGAGATTTTTTGGATTTCTTGGGTGGTAGTTAGTTAGGAAGTTTTCTAAAAATTATTATCTTGCTATTGATCTTTGGAAAGTTGGACAAATATTATGGTAAAGTTGCTTTGGATACATTGGTTGTTTGGTAAAAAATGAAGTTTGGGAAAAAATGACACAAATTAGGAGACCCGACTCGTAATTTTGAAAAATTGTTTGGAAAAAAATTGTATGCCAATTTTAATTAAAGGTTATTAAAATTTGAAGCAAAGCAGGAAAGTAAGAACATAACTATTTTTAAAATGAAAGAATGTTAGCAAGATTTTTTGCTTCTCCCTCTAAACAGCTCGTGTAACAGTTCCACCACTCCACATGGAATCGTGGCTTCCTCCTGCGACCCGATCTGCTTAGGTGCCCAATCCATGTGTCCTCGAAATAATTTAGGATGGGTGCCAATTTCTCTTCATTACTTGTATAAAAAACAGATTCTATAATAGCAGTGTAGTACTCGTCCACACTATCGGGAGGAACAAAACAAAGTGCTGTTAATTTTTTTAATTCAAACTGTAGTTTGCTATCTCAACAGTATTCTGCAACTAGGGATGTTTTTTGTAATTTACGCCAAAATGCCTGGGAAAAATGGAAAAAACATCCCTGAATTTGGGTATCCGTGTACATTTTAGTGATCACATTGATCATGCTCAATTCAAAATCTATTATAATTTTCCTAGGACTTTGAGAAGTTTTACTTTTAATTACTGATAAAAGTTCAGAGTATGTTGCAGAAGTCTTATCAGGTAGCAAACTATATACTAAGGGGATTACATTATTGTTAATTTTTGCATGTATAGTATAAATTTGAGTGAAAGGATGGGGTGTACTTTTAAACGTCCCATCCATCATCCAAATTTCACTATTTTCTAACTTTGCTAGGTTAAGTGGGGTACTAAAAATAAGAATTCGTTTCTGAGGGTTTTGGTTATCATGCAGAAGGAAAGGTTCATCAGAAAAAGAAATAGAAAGATCATGTGGAATTCTAATATCAGAAAAAGTATGTGGTGTAGATAATTGGATGTTACTTGCCTGCTTTTGTCTTTGAATAATTCTTCTCAAATTAGGAATTATAGGCATGTTACTAGCAACATGACTGGGGACATGCTGTGCAACCTCTCTTAAAATGGATCCTGTAGAATCATTGGAGGTGCTTGCAATAGCTTTCATTTCATTAACAGTTTCTCTCATTTCTACCTCCATTGCAGAGGCAGAGTGGTTATGTTCTGTTGTTTTTACAACTAAGTTATCAAGTGTAACCACTCTGCCACTGCAATGGGTAGTGTAGTATTGCACACACCTCCACTGATTTCTAGGAAAACTTATTCTTTCCTTACTATATATGTATCCTGCATGGTTTAATAAATTTTTCCCTTTCCTCGATTTTATATATTTTGCTGCTTCAAGAGTAGACATTATCTGTGAAGAGAAGATAAGAAAAAAAAATTAGGATGTAAAAGTAAATACACTAGCTCTAATGTTACCCCTACACCATCCAACATTTTCCCTACTGCTGCACCTTGGTGGAGTTACAATAGTAAATTTTACACCTACACGATCCTACACTTTCCCTACTGCTGCACCTTCCTGGAGTTAGAATAGTAAATCTTACCCCTACACCATCCAACACTTTCCCTACTGCTGCACCTTCCTGGAGTTAGAATAGTAAATTATACCCCAACACCATCCAACACTTTCCCTACTGCTGCACCTTCCTGGAGTTAGAATAGTAAATTATACCCCTACACCATCCAACACTTTCCCTACTGCTGCACCTTCCTGGAGTTAGAATAGTAAATCTTACCCCTACACCATCCAACACTTTCCCTACTGCTGCACCTTCTTGGAGTTAGAATAGTAAATTTTACCCCTACACCATCCAACACTTTCCCTACTGCTGCACCTTCCTGAAGTTAGAATAGTAAATTATACCCCAACACCATCCAACACTTGCCCTACTGCTGCACCTTCCTGGTGTTAGAATAGTAAATTATACCCCTACACCATCCAACACTTTCCCTACTGCTGCACCTTCCTGGAGTTAGAATAGTAAATCTTACCCCTACACCATCCAACACTTTCACTACTGCTGCACCTTTCTGGAGTTAGAATAGTAAATTTTACACCTACACCATCCAACACTTTCCCTACTGCTGCACCTTCCTGGAGTTAGAATAGTAAATTATACCCCTACACCATCCAACACTTTCCCTACTGTTGCACCTTCTTTGAGTTAGAATAGTAATATTTATTCCGACTACAACTCATATTTTCTGCATTGTGGGATTTTATTTAAATTAATAAATAAAAGGTTTGACTATTAAATTGTTGGATTTATAACAGTGTTCATTTAAAATACCTTTTGTTTTTGGTGTTTCTTTCTTGATGTGGCTTCTGCTGTGGTTTTGGCCTGCTGGCTGGAGTTTTGAGTTATTTGTTTTACAGATTTTTTCAACAAAGTTGCAAACAATTGTCTGTGAAAATGAAATTAAAAAAAAATTAAAAATGAAAAACTTTGACAACGTTGGTGACAAATGCAAATTAGGAAAAATTGTTTATAATGATGACATTTTATTTAAGTATAACTACATAACATATCATACTTTCCCTGGTGCTGCACCACACTTGAGATAAATAAATAATTTGAACCCCTAAACATACTTCACTTTCAATAATGCTGCAACATCATGAACTTAGAGTAGTAATGGATACCCCTACACCATCCCACACTTTCCCTACTGCTGCACCTTCCTGGAGTTAGAATAGTAAATTATACCCCTACACCATCCAACACTTTCCCTACTGCTGCACCTTCTTGGAGTTAGAATAGTAAATTTTACCCCTACACCATCCAACACTTTCCCTACTGCTGCACCTTCCTGAAGTTAGAATAGTAAATTATACCCCAACACCATCCAACACTTGCCCTACTGCTGCACCTTCCTGGTGTTAGAATAGTAAATTATACCCCTACACCATCCAACACTTTCCCTACTGCTGCACCTTCCTGGAGTTAGAATAGTAAATCTTACCCCTACACCATCCAACACTTTCACTACTGCTGCACCTTTCTGGAGTTAGAATAGTAAATTTTACACCTACACCATCCAACACTTTCCCTACTGCTGCACCTTCCTGGAGTTAGAATAGTAAATTATACCCCTACACCATCCAACACTTTCCCTACTGTTGCACCTTCTTTGAGTTAGAATAGTAATATTTATTCCGACTACAACTCATATTTTCTGCATTGTGGGATTTTATTTAAATTAATAAATAAAAGGTTTGACTATTAAATTGTTGGATTTATAACAGTGTTCATTTAAAATACCTTTTGTTTTTGGTGTTTCTTTCTTGATGTGGCTTCTGCTGTGGTTTTGGCCTGCTGGCTGGAGTTTTGAGTTATTTGTTTTACAGATTTTTTCAACAAAGTTGCAAACAATTGTCTGTGAAAATGAAAGTAAAAAAAAGAAAAACTTTGACAACGTTGGTGACAAATGCAAATTTTGAAAAATTGTTTGTAATGATGACATTTTATTTAAGTATAACTACATAACATATCATACTTTCCCTGGTGCTGCACCACACTTGAGTTAAATAAATAATTTGTACCCCTAAACATACTACACTTTCAATAATGCTGCACCATCATGAACTTAGAGTAGTAATGGATACCCCTACACCATCCCTCACTTTCCCTACTAGTGCACCTTCCTGGAGTTAGAATAGTAATTGTTACCCCTGCACCATCACACACTTTCTCTACTGCTGCACCTTCCTGGAGTAAGAATAGTATTTGTTACCCCTACACCATCCAACACTTTCCCTACTGCTGCACCTTCAAGGAGTTAGAATAGTAAATTATACCCCTACACCATCCAACACTTTCCATACTGCTGCACCTTCCTGGAGTTAGAATAGTAATTATTACTCCTACACCATCCCACACTTTCCCTACTGCTGCACCTTCTTTGAGTTAGAATAGTAATATTTATTACAAATACAACTCATATTTTCTGCATTGTGGGATTTTATTTTAATTATTAAATAAAACGTTTGACTATTACATTGTTGGATTTATAACAGTGTTCATTTAAAATACCTTTTGTTTTTGGTGTTTCTTTCTTGGTGTGGCTTCTGCTGTGGTTTTGGCCTGCTGGCTGGAATTTTGAGTTATTTGTTTTACAGTTTTTTTCCACAAAGTTGCAAACAATTGTCTGTGAAAATGAAAATAAAAAAATAAAAAAAATGACAAAGATTGACAACGTTGGTGACAAATGCAAATTTTGAAAAATTGTTTGTGAGGATGACATTTTATTTAAGTATAACTACATAACATATCATACTTTCCCTGGTGCTGCACCACACTTGAGTTAAATAAATATTTTGTATCCCTAAACATACTACACTTTCAATAATGCTGCACCATCATGCACTTAGAGTAGTAATGGATACCCCTACACCATACCTCACTTTCCCTACTGCTGCACCTTCCTGGCATTAGAATAGTAATTGTTACCCCTGCACCATCACACTCTTTCTCTACTGCTGCACCTAACTGCAGTAACATTAGTAATTGTTACTCCTGCACCATCCCACACTTTCCTTTGTGATGCACCTTCAATGTGTTAAAAAAATATTTTTTACCCCTACACCATCCAACACTTTTGCAAATGGTAAAATTAATTTTTTTATTAAAAAAAAAAAAAATGAAGTATTAAATAATTTACCTTCACAATAACAAAGGTGAGTCGAGTAGGTTGAGGTGAAGAAAAATTAGGCAAACGATATGTTGCTTTTGATAGAAAAACAAATTTCTGTTTTAGGAACAAAAATAAGATGTTTTAAGTTTGTATATATTAAAGTTACTTCAGAGAAAAAAAATGGTTAGAGTACATTTTATAAAATATTAAAATTAATTTTAATGCACTGTTTGGATGGAAATAAAACATTATTTAGGACAAAACATGGTGTTAAAAAATAATAGTGACTTACTAGTAGTAGGAAAGAAAGAATGCTTCTCCAAAGGATTGCAGTGTTCTCTCAGTCGAGGTCACAGTCTAGGTGTCAGAGGGTCAGGTTTTTGCGTCTGATCTCTCTGGTAGTTGATAATCAACTGATTGCAAAATGGTGTCTTGCTGGTATTTATAAGTTTTAGTCACTGTCACTATAAATTTTTTTAAAAACAACGTTCGTTGTGTTTTTTAGTATATTTTATTTTGCTGTGGAAAAAGATAATTTAAAAAAGCATTAAAAGATGTGTTGTTTTCATTTACTTGCTCCGTTTTGGCATCCATTTTGGAACATGTATTTTGCTATTGTTTTCATAGAAAGTGTTGTAGGACAAGTTTTAGAAGTGGGATGGATAAAATGGCGACTATGTGTATGTGTTTTCTGTTTTAATCCGTTTACTTATTTTCTGATATAATCATGATTTGCATGTATATGAACTGTTGTTTAATTATTCGTTATTTGTGTAAAAATGTTAAATGTGTTAAAACTGATTTTTTGGGGGAAATAGGAGTATTAATTTTAATACTCGAGTATTAATTTTAATACTCGAGCATACATTTTGTAATGCATTTCAGTTGCTTTACGTTCAGTTTTGCTCCACATTTTAATACACTTCCCCACCCTAAAACCCCTAATTTCCCTGCATCCCGTGCCAGATTTTATTGTACTTTAAAAAAAATATATATATTTTTTGGCGTTGTAATGGTATGCGTTGCAATTGTTTTCGTTGTAAAAGCACTTTTAAGTATTTTACTTAGTTTTGCGTTGTAACAGTATTCGTTGTAAATTATTGCGTTGTAATAGTGTTTGCGTTGTAAAAAATGCGTTGTAAAGTTATGCGTTGTAATAGCATGCGTTGTAACGTCATACATCCACGTCTGGGAGTTATCAACAATGCTATGGCCGCAGATAGCTGAAGCTCCTTTGCCACTCAACACATCTCAGCTGGGGCAACTCAGAAAACCATTTAATGACCCACCGCAATTGTGCTGGGAGATAATTTTCATAATTGGAATTTTCCAGGCCTCTTCCAATGTAGGAAGTCATAGTGTGTGCAGAGCTACTCAATGGCTATCACTATTACACATTAATAAGGCACTTGTCTCCTTAAAGACATTAACGGCCAGTGAAAAGGGCAGGTTGTGGGTAATACAGAAGATGCAGCAAGATTACCATTTTTGATTGGGGCTATTCTCTCCATAATCATGAGATGGAGTGCTTTCCAAAAAAGTAGAGTTGGCTCTGATAGACCTGATCACCCTACCGACTTTGATCTGTGTGTACCCACTCTGGTAACAATATGAGAAGACAGTTTGCTGTGACTTTCATCTGGATATTGTAGTCAATGACAAGAACTATGGCTAAGTTTGCGTGGAAGGCCCAGACATTGGAAGTGAGACTTACAATGTCTTTTTCATGGAGAACAGTAGGATCCCATTCTGGTAATCCAACTCATACTTTATCAACAATTTCAATGCCAATGTGTCAGACTACTGCTTGTGAAATTCCATCAACAATCTGTCAACCCCTAATGTTTTCCCTACTGCCAGGTCAGAGATAGTCATGCAAACCCCCTTCAAAGTTCTTTTATGACTTCATTCTGTTCAAGGGGCCACATCCAGCTGATGAAACTCCAGCTTCTCTCACTCTGTACAGAGCCCACTGTATTATTGGCAGAATAATTGGTCTATTGCAACTTGTTTGTAAATGACAGGCCCTAAATCGTCTCAGAGTTCAGAGACTGGAATTCTCCTAAGTTCCTGGTTATTGAGCCAGGCTAAGAGTCTCCCACTTTTATACCTTGCATTATGTGTCATGTAAATGTAGGTTCTAACAGCCATTATAGAGTAAACACTCTAAAAATTGGATGTGGATGTTTCTTTCCCAAGTGAAGTCTTCATTCATCTCTGGGGTTGGTGGAACTCTTTTTTTCCAAAGTATATTACTTTGCTTCTAGCTTATGTATATCAGTCTCAAAGGATCTGTGCACATCATTTATCATCCGGTGCCCCCCGATCGCCACTCTGAATATGTCTCTCTGACCAGGACACTGGAGGCTTTTCATTTATTTTCTTGAAAATAATGGTCTATATAAAACATGATTCTTTACTTAAAGAATGGATCCTCCAGAACTGCTTTTGGAGCCTCCACAGAGGAATTGCAGTCCTACATCTACACCAGTGCAAGCGCTGCAGGAATGGTTTATGTTATAACCGTGTATTGAATAAGAGCTCAGTGTATGATACCGACATAACTTTCCAGCATTACAATAGATTTTATCCAGCCTAACGTGCAAGTTATGAATACATGAAATATATTAGTATTCCCTGCTTGTTGGTTTTTAATATACCAGGAATCAACTAAACCCGAGTTCAGTATTCCTTCCAACAGTGTTTTTGCAACTATCATATATTGGGGGAAGACAGGAGTGCATGGGATCAATCACAGCCTATATTATTCTCACTGTATAATCACTTCTATGCATCAAGGAAAAGTGTGCACACTCTGCTAGATGGATAGACAGGGGATGGAAGAATATAATGTGGTCAGTACTGGGAGCATGTATAATCACCAAAGAATGTCCAAATCAATTGAAGCCGTGTCATGAGGCCTTCTTGGGCTCACTTTGGTTCTCCATTTTATTTGTACATTTTACACGTTTTAGGCTAACATCGTTTTAACAATGCTTTTTTTACATATTTTGCTTGCACAATATTATTCCGAGAAGACTCGTATATGCTGCTTTTTTAAAAAAAGTCTTTCTCGTCATGTAATCTTTACACTCTGTTCAAGTCTATGAACACAGAACAATATATTATGCATTAACTGTTTGGAGACAGCTTCTAACATCTAGACATCTCATTGCACTAGAGCTTTACCTCTAACACAGTGGTTTTTACTATATAAACGGTACACGGTCCTTCAGAGGTCAGAGAGGAGTACTCTGTGCATGAATGTCCTGGAACAAATGTTGTTTTTGACATAAAGCTCTGCTGATGATCTTCCACCCTGCAGAGAAGGATTGCCATTCCTATTCCAGGCTGTTTCCCTGGTCCAGCTATCCAGGTATGGGTGCTTAGGCCAACCTAAGGGATCAGGCAGAGGGTACACACACTATGCTCTCAGAGGGGTAGTGATGGGTAAAAATAAAAAGAAATCAATCTGCCAGGGTTGGACTGTTTATTCTTTTCACCATGTTCATCATGCTGGGTACATTGTTTTGTTTTATCTGCCTAATAATTGCAGCTCATTCTTTCTATGCAATATTACGATTGTTTCAATAAATGTATTGGAAACTTTATCCATATCTTTCTTGTGTTTACCATGGGAATTTATAATTAAACAATGAAAGGGGTAAGATCTGTTTTCACGTTTCCCTTGGGGATCAGAGTGTCATGTTCAAAATTGCGAAAAATCACCTGCCACCCCAGGAAAGTTAGGGGTTTGGTGAGGCATTGATCTCCCTGATGGTGCAGATGGACTCAGTCCCTGCATTCTGAAGTTCTGTCTAACATGCATTCCTACCTTTTTAGTGGGAACCATATAGCATGGCTCCACCAACATTTATACATGAGGTATTTATTTAGTGGGTCTCCTGAGTAGTTCTTGTGTGTGCCCAAGGTACACTATTCACCTTTAAACTGAGACATCCATGGTGTCAGGGACAAATCCTCCTCAGCCTATTTTTGCCAGTAAGTTGTTCAAGCTTGAACATTTAAAAGACTACCCCACTATAGTAATTCCCTCTCTGAATACCATTCACTACAATGGCACTTGTAATAAATATTCCTGCAAATTGCAGACCTGCTGTTACAGAGCATTTAACAGTGCCTGTGCTACAACATTTTGAAATATTTTGGTCTATCTGAAAGGACCTGAAATTGCTAGTAAGGTGAGATGCCTGCTCATATTCCTATTTTCTCTTTGTTTCGCTCACCACTGAGGCTTTTCATTTTCTTATTTTTATTTTTTACTCTTTTGTTTTTTATATTCTTCTGGGTATTATTGGCCTTTCTTATGATGGTCCGACATTAGCAACATAACAATTTTGGCTCCACTCAGTAGCCTTGGGATATTGTTGCAAGACTTATGATCTGTTATCTATGCTCTGTCTTTATTTTTTAAACCTCACACGTCAAGGGGTATTCAAATCTTGGTACTTTGGTCCTTTGTGTCTAGACTTTGTTATGGTGTAACCGATGTTTGACATCAAAGACCTATTTCTGTGCTGACGCCAATTCTTCCCACCTTTTGATTATCTATCTCATTATCACTTTTTCTCTTTTTGGATTAACCGTATTGTGATATGTCTTCATTTGTCAATGTGGTATGTACATCTTGGTGTGGTATTTCTTGTTCGTTGCTGACTTGCTTGTCTTTACTCTTGTATTGGTCCTGGGCCATTTTCATTTTTAATGTTTGGTAATGTTTATAATTGTGTCTATTGTATATTTTTAATGTATATGTACTACATGTCTATTTATGTCAACTTTTTACAATTGTTACAGCCCTAACGAAGTTCCCATGGCACTAGGGAACCAAACGCGTTGGCTGTGTGCCGGTTTTAATCAAACAACTTTAAATAAAAAGAAGAACCTTTTTGGAATACAAGTGTGTTTCCTGTCTGACTCCTATCAGAGTGCACCCTCCTTTCGTGTGGACTTTCCTCCAAGCTGATAGAACTGAAGCATTCTACTCATGGGTCACTTTTCCTGCATTAAATGCTAAAACACAAACATTTCACACATACGCTGAAGCTGCCTTACCGGGTTAATGCAGAGCTTATAATGACTTAGGAATACCATTAACGTTTCAGTAACGCACAAATTAGTTCCAAGAAGCCCTACCACAAATATTACACAACATTCAACTGGGTCCTCTCAGCAATGAAGGGGCTACATGGGCAGCATTAGCCGGCTGCACAACCATACCCAAACTTAGCACTGCTTAATGTGGTTGAAATACGGACACTCTATACTGGTCTAGTTAGACTATACAACGGTTTAACACAGTTTGTTATGCACACAATAACAACTGCCCAAGCGAGGGCAGTTCAAGCTGTCCAGCCACATTTAGTTGTGCCTGCAATTAGTCCTGTAACTATCAATGCTATTATGGGCAAGATTCCCACCAGATGGGAGGAAATTCCATTCTGGATGGCACAAAAAACAAATCAGCTTGAAGAAGTGGTTCTCCGTACAGGACCCCAAGATAAACTTAGAATTCTCACTATGTGCTCACCACTTTGCATTGTTCCCCCAGGTGACGTCTGTGCCACTTGGAGTACAGTCATATACTGCAATATATACCATACCTCACGGTACACCATCACTTGCTCTTTTGCCTGAAGCGCTAAAACAGATTCAAAATTAATACGGTTCGGCTCCTGCTCTACATTTTAGGATGAAATTCATTGGCAATTTTGCTACAGTATCCTCCATAATATTAAGCAATATTAAAGTAGAAGCAGTGGCACTGGTAACATGCCAACGTCTCGCACATGTTGCAGTAGTAGAACAGGTGTGCGAGTTATCAAAAAATTATTGTGGTCACCTATACATCCAAAGGTCAGAATAATTTGGGGGCCTGACCAAATAAGCCACAGTTTAAAGGTAGTTCTGAAAAGGACAATACCAAGAAAGCACCCAAGTCTTCTAAAAAACGCTGGGACAAACAAAAAAATAAAGAAAAAGTAAAATTACAGAGTGGATCTCTGCTACCAGAGACTTATGATAGATGATATCATTTATGTAACCATGAACCAATAACACAGGGTGATAGGCATCAGTACACGGATACACTTTATTCTTGTTCCTTTCAGGATTCATGGGGCAAATGATCTGAGAGAGGGGGAGATCAGAGCACAGACAAGGAGAGTGTGTGAAACTGAAAAATGACTTACAACACTCGTCTGATGTCATTTCCACAACAAAAACCCTAATTTCAAAAGAAGATGGTTGTGGGAATTTTGGCTAAATATGCCACATATTTTGAGAACTCTCCTTCAGAACTAGACGTGAGTTCTGACACAGCTAGACACCGCGGCAGATGTCACAATAGTTCTCCAGATTCTTCAAGAGTTTCTAGATGGGAAAGCAGCTTATGACTTCATTTAAGTCAAAACTATAAATCAACGCATTAGCCCTCAAGACAGACTTTATAAAATAAACATACAGATTGAGGGTGACATAATCCAGACCATTAAGGTAACATTCTGGGAAAATGTAATGCTTAGTTATGACATTCTCTTAGCGTGTGGGCGATTGGCAATGGCCACCAGAGTTTGTAAATACAGCCCCACAAGGAGAGGAGGAAATTTTACCGTCTTTCTCTGTGCATGTTCCCAAAGAGGTTAAACAAGTGTATGCTGCAGAACGGGCTCTTGCACAAGGCCTGGCATGTACTGCAACCATGTAGATTGGGATAAGGACTCGCCTTATCACGTTATACCCATATGGTCCAGCCGGCAAGTACACCGCAATACCCAATACAACATGAAGTGAAAGATCATATGAGAGAAAATCTCTCACAGCTAGAGTACCAGGCAATAGTTGAACCCTTTGTATCACCTATAAATAATTCCTTATTTCCAGTAGCTAAACCAGAACATTCTTATCGCATACTCTTAGACTATAGACATTTAAACAGTAATACACGCGCACGTGCAATTCAAATTTCCCACAGTATGTCTGTAATGGCAACTTTTCTTTAAAAAATACAAAACTACCTTGGATATTTCCAATGTTTTTTCTGCCAAAACATAGCGCATGAAATCGGAGATCTGATAGGGTTTTCCATGCTCGGCTCACAACGCCACTGTCGGCTCCCTCAAAGGTATATGAACAGTCCTGGATTGCTTGCTGCCTGAGTAATGGCAATTCTACATGCTATTGACCCAGAAGCATTGTCCTATGTCGTTGATATATATCTAAAAGATTACTTCAAAACACACTTAGCCAGAGTAGATCAGATTGTTTTGGGATGTGCTGACAAAGGCTACAAATTCAGTTTAGAAAAAAATAAGATTGCTTTTCTCTGTGTCCTTTTTTTAAGATGTGAGTTAACAAATGAGGTGTTTCTGAATCCATTAAGATGACAGTAATGTAAATTTCCATTCAAAGACTGGACACAATAATACAAATTGTACACTATGAGTGTGTGTTATACTCTATCCATGTTTTCTAGTGCCAGAATCAAGGCTTTCGAATCAGCCAGCTGTGCAGTATAATCCCCTGAGGACAGTGTAAAGGTTTTTTGAGAATAGAACTTTCCATCCATCATGAAACCATGTATTGTGGTGAAAGCCGCCCAGCATTTGTGTTTGATGCTTATAGCAGGCTGGGCTGAACCATCAGCATATATAATGTGTTTATACCATTTAAGAGGCAAAATATTACTGGGCATTGGGTATTTATGTTCATATTGGAGAAATTCTTGTGTTTGTAAAGTAGGGTCAAATGCATAGTCTACATCAGTAGCTCTCAGGGAAGTGGCCAATTGTATCCATCTAGGAAGTAAGGCTTTTCTGTTAGGAACACTGACCTTTGTAACAGCCTCTAAGGCTAGGACAGTAGTCATGACTATTATGCGTTTTCCTAGAGCCAAAGGTATTTCCTTTATGACAGCCATTTGAGCTGCAGTCAGTACTTTTTCTGTGGATGCACAATGCATTTCAGCATTAGAATATAGATGCATTTTATATTCATTCGGCACTGTGTTGCCTTCATTGAATGTGGCACATGTAAAGCCAATGACACCCGCAATAATCCGGATTACCAAGTGTGTTTTGTTGACATGTCTATGTAAGTGTCTTGATGCAAGCATGTTAGTCTGAGAGTGATCTGAGCATTTGTGTACGTTCTGATGTCCAATGTGTACTGGAAACATTAGAGCAAATTAAATCATATAAAGTTTTTATGCATTGTGCATTACCTGTTATGTATGTTCTGCCAAAATTGCCATCAAATGGGAATACTATAAAGCCTAAGCCGCTTTGGTGAAAGGTGGCAAAACTTAAAGACAGTTTGCCACGGGCTCATGTGATACACACATTTAGTCTTCAGTGTGTTGACATGCACATTGTAGAGAATTTATCGGTTGAGAAAGCCTCTAAATCTGCAGTTAAGGCTGATACAGTAGCTACAATTACTCATTCTCATACAAGGGTCAATGAAGACATCTTCGCTGCCATCAATGCTTCACTCAAAGATACCCCTTTACCTAAAATGTATCCAGCAAAATATTTCTATTATTTAAGTGCCCAAAATATTTCTTTTGCTACCATCCTGGGGTAGGTAATTGATTCCCAACTAAGACTGCAGGCTAGAAATAATGTTAATAGCTGCACATGAGGGTATAGCGTCTGCCCATACTGGTGTGTCAGTCACAGTTTCTCTACTACAGAAGCTCTATCGGTGGCATAGTTTGTACAAGCAGACAAAACAGTATGTCCTTAGGTGTGATATTTGCCAACAAATTAAAAGCTCCACCATTTCACACCTACCACAGACACCCTCTTGGCTTCAAATAAACCACTCCAATGCATGTACCTCGATCATTGGGGTGCTTTAAATTTGTATGGTGCATTTAAATTCATTCTACTTGCTGTAGATTCTTGCTTCAGATTTCTAAGGGTGTGGTCCCAATGATCAGCTGATGCTCGCACTGTTATTAAAGATTTGCAAGAGTTTATCATGCCATAAGCAGTAGCTGCAGTCCACTCGGACCAGGGCCCTGCTTTTAGCTCTAGGGCTTACAAGAATACTATGGAAACCTTTGATGTTATTGTGTATTATTCCCCACCCTATCATCCTGAGGGAAATTCAATTCTGGAGGGAAACAAAAAGGTGACTTAAAGCAATCCTTCACAGCTAGACTAATAGGTTCCGGTCGTAATTGGATCCATCACTTGTATGGTGTCCAGAGAGCATTGAATAAACTGCCTAGATGGCCTATGGGTGGCAGAACCCAACGAGGTCATGTTTCGAATCCAGATGAATGTTCTAAATTTTAACAGAGATGCCGTAGTGGTGGCTAATACACTTTGTGACATAAATGAACATTTCACTATCTTACAGAAACTACATGACTTCCAGGATAAGCAGTCTAATAAATAATTCTGCTGCTGATGGAGTGAAGGAGGAACCAGCATTTTTCATCTGAATTCCAAAAGTTGAGGATCTAGTTTGAGAGAAGATTGCAGTTAAGAATGAGTTTGGCTTATCTTACCATGCACCTGCAGCTGTCCTCAGCATTCAAGGTACAAGAACCATGATTTTGCCACTGCTTGTAAAGAAAACGACTTGTCTCAATCGATCAACTAAAATTGCAGTATGTGGCCAGTACTACATTGCAGGCCACAGTAACTCCTGGATGGTTTCCAGACTCCTCTCACTACTCTACAGGAAATTCCTCTACAAGTTTCAAGCAACACCAACGTAATTTCCCATGGTTGGAAAGGGGAGAATAAACTAGTGTTGTTCCTGTTACCGGTACAAATACAAGCCATACATCGGCTGTTTGCTACTACTACTCCTAACAACAGAGCTGTCTACCAGTTCTCCTCTGCCTAATACGGCTTCTGTTTTTCAACAGACTGTTTTCTGGTTACTTTGTGGATGTTGATAACTTTTTCGCTGATTCTTCTCACATTTCACCACATGCTGTGTTACATTTCTTTCTTTACCTGAAAAGCACTTATCTGATTTCTCCATGGCTTTATATTTGGATTGCCGTCTCTTTACATTTTCTGCTTCTGTGAATTGGATTTGTAACTGTTTTCTTCTTGCTAATCAATGGATATTATCTCCCAGAGTGTTCTACGGCAGAACTGGTAGTAGAGGAGTTGAAGCCTCCATTGTCTTTACATAAAGTGTGAAGAGACTTCCCCATGTGAACATTTCTTGTTTTCCAGTGCTTGATGGAATTGTTTGGGATAAGGTCCCATATGATATTTATGGTCCTACAGAGACTCTGCTGATTCCTTATGATAATTATGGAGAGACATTTTGTTATCATCACTATGTGCATAACTATTTACACAGAGCTAGGGTTCCACATACATGTTTTCATTTTACACAATGGGAACATTGCTTGACTCCTCCAGTGGGTAGCTCCAAAACATGTATTGACAGGTTTGCATATTTTTCTGCCCATGATTCCCAAGACCCTGTTTCTATTTGTTTTTAATGTACCCCCTCCCTAGTAAAGAAAAATATGCTAACATAAACTAAATTGATTTATTTGCAGATGATTGTCGACTTTACCCAAATTATAAGTCCCCACGAAGCCCATCCTGAGCAAACGAAAAAACTCTGCGAGATTCCGCAGAATTGCATGAAAGGGCGGATATTAGTACGTTGCACTGTTCGCATTGTGAGTTAGCTCCAAGAGCTCATTCCGTGCTGAAAAATCAGTATTAACGGCACCCCAAGGCATGCTAGAGGGTTTATAACATGGCATCACTGGCAATTACCATGAATGCCTTTAACACACATTTTTACAACAGATATACCAATCAATACCCTTACCCACCCCTAGACCCTAAAAATACCTTTACCTCTTAACACATATACCCACCCCATAAGCCTAAAAACACCCTTACCACCCAATTCCCTTACTCACCCCATAGCTCTAAAAATACCCTTACCACCCTATACCCCTACCCATCCCAAAATCCTAAAATACATTTACCACCTTATAATGTTAATGTTTAATGGTATTTGTAGAGCACTAACTGTTACCCGAGGGTGTCCTGGCGCTGTGTGAAGGCCTACTGTGCACTAGAAGAGTGTGGAAGTTTAACCAGATTAATTAGAAAACAACCATGTTTTCAGTGCTTTCCTGAAGGCCATAAAATTGGTCATATTTCTCCGGGGTAGTGGAAGGGTGTTCCATAATTTGGCCACATTAGCTATAAAGCTTCTGCCGCCCCAGTTGGCTTTTATTTCCCGAGGGACATTCATGAGTTTTGCCTCAGATGACCGCAGTGCTCTTTTTGGTGTGTACCAGCGGAGATGGTGTTTTAAGAATTCGGGTCCGGTTCCCTGGAGAGCTTTAAAAACCCAGACCAAGAGATTTAAATTGAGTTTGTTTCCTAACTGGCAGCCAATGGAGTTTTTTTTATTTTGGCTGAGATTGACTCATGCTTTGGTGTGTCAGTAAGGAGCCTGGCCGCTGCATTCTGCAAAATCAGTAGTTTATTCACCGGTCCTTTGTGGATCGTAAGATAAAGACTGTTGCAGTAGTCCAATCTGGACATTATTAGTGCCGTAACAACTGTTTGTTGTGCGTCTTTTGGAAGAAGTGGCATTATTTTTTTGCGAGATTTGAGGATGTATGATGTTGATGAAGCCACTGTGTTGACCTGGTCCCTAAAGCTTAATTTATCATCTATCCGAACTCCAAGATTCTTCACCTTCCTGATAGGTGTCGGTAGAGGACCCATATCCTCAGGCCAGCATTTAGGAGTCCAGAAAATATGGTTGTTGCCGAAAAACACTACCTCAGTTTTGCCGAAGTTGAGTTTCAGGCAATTTTGGGCCATCCAACCCCCCACGGCTTTCATGCAGTCCTGCAACCTTGGCACGGTTTCATGAAGCTCCTCTGGTAGCAAGGTCAACACAATTTGGGTGTCATCTGCGTAGGAAGTCAAAGTGAATCCAAAAGATTCAATTAAGGGTACTAGCGATGACACGTACACTTTGAAAAGTGTTGGGTTCAGTGACAACCCCTGCGGCACACCACAGGGTACGGAGAAATATTCAGCTTCAAATTCATCCAGGGCCACCGTTTGCATTCAATCAGAGAGAAAGGATTTAAGAAGATTCCAGGCACTGCCCTTGAGTCATATCTTATCCAATCGGTCAATCAGCAAAGCATGATGGACCGTGTCGAATGCTGCAGATAAGTCTAGCATGATCAGTACGGCCTTCCCCCCTTGGTCCAGAATGGTCCTAATCTCTTCTGTGGATTTCAGGAGCGCCGTTTCCGTACTGTGGCCCTCTGTAAACCAATACTGAGTTGGGTCGAGGGCCTGGGAGTCCTGCAGAAATTTATTGAGTTTGGGCATTCATATGTCTTTCTATTATTTTTGCCGGGAGTGGTAATCTGGATATTCGTCTAAAATTATTTGGATCATTAGCATCCAGGCTGGGTTTCTTCAGTAAGGGCAGAATTGATGCATGTTTCCAGTCTTTGGGAAAGTATCCTTCTAAGTACACTGTATTGATGATGGGAGTCAGTTTCTGAGAAACTGGCTCTGCAGCCAGTTTTACTACTGTACTCGGATAAGGATCGTACGGAGAGCCAGACTTTACTTTCTCCAGTAAATTAGAGCTGTCTGATTCTGTTAAGGAGGCAAAGCTGTTTAATCGCGGGGAGTCGAGATTTAATTTAATCTGATCTTTTGCCAAATCGGTGCTTATTTTGGGAGGAGAGTCCGAGAAAGTTAAAAAAATATAATTAACTTTGTCGAAAAAGAATTTGGCAATTTTGTTACACAACTCTTGACTAGCTGGGATAGTCAATGCACGTGCGTGGGCTAAGGAGTTTACTATTTTAAAAAGTTCTCTAGGCGAGATTTTGGCCGATTAGATTTTTTAGAAAATTAGTTTTGCTTTTTGCTTTTCAGCAGCTGTTAGTAGTATGCCAGGCCAACTTGATCTTCCTTTTTATCCTTTTCCTTGTATCCCTTTCGCCAAATTCCTTCCAGGAGTTTGCAGGCCAACCTTTGGTCTCTCAGCTCCTTCGAATACCAAGGGGAGGAAGGCTGCTGTCTGGTATAGCTAAGGCATTTTATAGGTGCTAGCTTTTTTCCTGCAGCTTCTAACCATTTAGTATAAGATCTGGTTGTCTCATCCAGATTACTAGGTATTGAGGTAGTAGAAGAGGTTATTAATTGGTGTAATTCCTCTGCTTCTATCTTGTTCCATGCTCTTTTCTCTGAATATTTTACTGATAATTTTGGAGCCGTCCGGTCCGGCAAAATGAGCTCAAACAAAACTGCTGAGAGGTCCGACCAGACTAGAGGAAGGATGCTCTTGAAAGAAAGCTGCAGATTGTTTGAAAAGATGCCGTCTAACGTGTGGCCGGCCTGATGGGTTGCACCCGTCACCTTTTGCTCTAGGTTTCCAACCTTCATCAGATCAAGCAGACTGAGGGTATTTGGGTCCGAGGGCGATTCAAGATGATAGTTAAAATCTCCTAGAATGGTGTAGGAGTTAGTGCTAATCCCCCTTTCCAATATACTGCCTGCTTGTATTAAAAATCGTCCTCTTGGGCCCGGTGGCCTGTAAATGAGAGCGCCTCTAAAAATGTAGTGGTGTGAAAGATTGAGACAAAACTCAAACGCTTCACATTCCTTGATGGCTAAAGGATTGAAGGATGCCGTAATAGATTTCTGGTAAATGACCGCTAGCCCCCCTTTCCTCTGTTGTCTGTTTAGCATGTAACAGAGGTATTCTGGGGGTGTGGCCTTTACTAAGTCTGGTCCGGACGCCTGATCTGTGCATGATTTTGTGATAAATACAACGTGTAATTTTTCGTCTTCAATGAGAGAGGCAATTTCTAGGCTATGTTTTACCAAAGACCTTGCATTGAAGATGGCACATTTCCGAACACAGAGGGCGTCTTTTTTAATTGATAGTTGTTTAAGTCTTGAGTCTGCTATTGACTGGAACAGAAACTCTGGTAGCTTAGTGTTGCACCCAGAACAGGTCATTTGAGCCTGAGGTGGAAAAAAGTCAGGATGAAAATCACAACAGTTATGAGTTGGGGTGATTAAATTAAGCTTTTTCAATTTGTTACTAGAATACTGTATGATTTTGACAATACCTGAGGGGATTTTTGCAGGGGAGCTGGCGCTGAGCGTGGAACGAGAGTGGACGGGCGCAGACGGGCTTGCCTTTGGCATGCCTTTGGCGCTCCAGCTGCGAGCGTCCGCTGCTCGCTCGCGGTATGAGATCTAGCCCGCTGACCTTCCTACCCCCAAAATATCTGCCCCAGCGTCGGAAGTCCCGCGATCACCCTGCGGTAGACTTTTTGCTGAAAACAGAGGGAGTGCAAGTACTCAGAGTTAAAACATTAAAACGGTTTAAAAATGCAGTAGCGAAGAAAATGTACAAAGAATAAGAATTATGAGCGATTACAATTTAGGTCTCTCCCGGCATTACACATCTTAAAATCTCTACCCACCCTTAAAGCTAAATCCTTAAATACGTGTATAGATAGATAGATAGATAGATAGATAGATAGATAGATAGATAGATAGATAGATAGATAGATAGATAGATAGATAGATAGATAGATAGATAGATAGATAGATAGATAGATAGATAGATAGATAGATAGATAGATAGATAGATAGATAGATAGATAGATAGTAGGTAGATAGGTAGGTAGGTAGGTAGGTAGGTAGGTAGGTAGTTAGATAGATAGATAGATAGATAGATAGATAGATAGATAGATAGATAGATAGATAGATAGATAGATAGATAGATAGATAGATAGATAGATAGATAGATAGATAGATAGATAGATAGATAGATAGATAGATAGATAGATAGATAGATAGATAGATAGATAGATAGATAGATAGATAGATAGATAGATAGATAGATGTGAGTAGATCATTTACTCGAGCTGCAACTTTCTGACTGGAAGTGGTTGCGCCCACCCACATTTGACTGAAAATTGTGCCTTGGGATGACAATTCTCATACAAGCATAACGCAGAGTGGCCAACATTCCACCAATTTTGCCAGCAGAGCAAAATATATTGGTCATCCCTTAAAAAAACTACAACAAAAAGGAATATGAATGAGTGGCAGGGGCCACTCATTTATTATTCACTGGTCCATGCAGGGAGTGCCCCATAATGCCCTATTACTTTTTTTTATTATAATTTCCCAAGAAGGGGCAGCGGCACCACCAAACTTTTTTTTTTAATGTTGTGTGGGGCTACAGGGAGACCAGCAGCCCCCCACAACATTAAAAAAGCACAATAAGTATCCTAGGTTACAGAATCCATGACCCCAGGACAGCTAATTGTACTTTTTTTAAGCAATTTGAAATATAGAGGTATGCTCTGCAACTGGGATGCACAGATCTCTTGTGGTGAGCTCTATGGTTGCATTTTGTGGTCTGAAAAATGGTAACAAACGTACTGAAATACATTTTAATATTCTTTGTTTTACTAGTAAGGCTTTTTTGAAAATATTTTACAACAATCACTGTCTTACACATTGCAACGTGTGAATGTATTTAATATATATTTGTTTATAGTTATTTGTGGCTATTTGTCAAAGATAGTAGGTATGCTTTTCATGTTTTGGTGTTATGACCCTTTGACAGAGTCAGTAGGTCTGCCTTTCTTCAAATGACACATTTTACATTATTCCATCAAATAGTCAGCCATGCGCCCAACTCCCTGCTGCTGCAAACGCTGTGCACTGAAGGAGGTAGGGCACCCAAGGCGAGTTGGGCGCCAGTGGGAGGTTGCTCATGCTGTGCGTGGCATGAACATCTTACATTACAAATTCACAGATAAAAACAAAGGTTAATGTGATGTTATAATTAGTAATAATATCTTACTTTATATTAAAAAACTTTAAAGTCACTAAAATAAACAAAGGTTAAATGGATATTATAATGAGGTGAAAATGATGGTTAAAACATACCTTTTTAAACAACAAACCTACTGAAGTTAAAGTTATCTGAAGAAACTATAACTCACACTCCCGCCATTCACTGCTAATTACCTTGCATATTACATCACTCATGACATTTTCCATGGCATCATTGATAACATCACTGCAACATCTGAAATGAAGTTATTGATGACAATACTGTGCATGCTGGTGGCGGGAGTCATAGTTACTTTAGGGTAGGAGTTATAGTTACTTGAGATGACTATAACTGGTGAATTTCAGTGGATATGTTGTTTAATAGAATAAGTTATAGCTGACATTTTCGCATAGCTTTAATGTCCCTTTAGCTTTTTCTTTTTCAGTGAATACCACCTTCCCTTTGATTGTGAAGTAGATCAGACTATGATCCACTCCAATTCTGAATTTTGGAAACCAACCTATTAGTACATAGGTCAGTTCTAGGCCTGGGCGGTGAACTTCGCTTCGTTTGCGGAGTTTGCAGAGTTTTGTGCACTCCGCAGAGCTCACGGAGTGCAGAAAACTCTGCTTTGCGATGAGTCTTTTCCCAGCTCGCGATCGTGAATGGTGAGTTCGTAAGCGCGAGCTGCTGCTCGGGTGGAATTTCTACCCGAGCAGCAGGAATACCAGCACAAACTGCAGTTTGCACTGTACTCCGCCACTCGCGGAACTTTGCAGAGTTTTTTTGTAACTTCGCAGAGTTCTGCTTAGCAAAACTCTGCGAACTACGCCCAGGCCTAGTCAGTTCCCAAAGTTCAGTTCTGGTATCAAAAGGACTGGTCACAAATTGTGACCACTATTTGCATCCCTGTATTTTGGCACATCTGGACCCTAGGTTGTCAATCAAAAACTAACTGATACATGTGGGTGTTAGAATATTTGAGATAATATCTTGCATAATGTAGGGAATGTATGAGAAAAAAAAACACTCTTTGGAATAAGAGTGCTATGGATGCAGAATACCTTAGCGCTGGAAGGACAAACTTTAGATGGGTTTGGCCTAAGGGCCAGAGCTGCTGACTTTAGAGCTGGGGAACGAGGTTTGAGCCTCGGCAGTGTCACTTACTCTCCCCGTGCCTCCCAAAAATATGAATGTGTCCTTGTGTAATATGACTGGTGCTCATGTAAAGTGCTCCAATACCTTCGGATCGAGTTCGTGCTATATAAAAACTGCAACAAACTAAAAAAACACTTAGCAACATAACATGTCATTGTTCTCAGTTCAGAGAGGGGGGAGCCTCAACCGAACCAGAAAGGGTTTGTTACAGATCTAAAAGAAACCAGTCAATGTTGCCCTCTGGCATTTACTGTTCTAAGCAATATATTTCGATGCAACTACGGGGCATATCAACAAGGGCTTTATCTCTGCTTTTTTGGCTTTAAAAGCCAAAAAAGCAGAGATAAAACTAGCGCCCTATCAACAACAGGGTGCTAACATGCAAATTTGCATGTTAGCACCCTTTTACTCTTCGCTTCCCCTTGCATCTCTAATGAGATGCAAAGGGGGCGTTCCAGAGTAAAATAATAGGAGAAATGTCGCTAAGCGACATTTCTCCTATTATCAAGAATATCGCTAACCCTGTTAGAGACAAAAAAAGCAGCGCTAACCGCGGTTAACGCTGCTTTTTTACGTCTGGTATTTTTCTGACTTCGCCATGATATCCTATGGAAGGAGGATATCATGGCTAAGTTTGCCTGTCCCTATCAACAAGCTAACGTGAGATAATCGCTGGGTTTCCAGCGATAATCTCACGTTAGCCTGTCAGCGTGAGGATCTTTATCGCTATTGAGATAAGCGTTGCTAATAGCACGCTATCTCAGCGATAAAAATTCACGCTAGCCGGCGATAATTATCCTAGCGCTAAGTGCGCTTAGAGATAATTATCGCCGGTTGTTGTTGATATGCCTTATAGTTTTTGAATTAACACTGCCACTCTCTGTTTTCTTTTTGCCTTCTTTAATTCCTCTAGCCACTTCACCCCTCTCAATGTATATATAAACTCTACAGAGAAGGAAATGAAGAGGCTGTAGTTATGATTAATTCTACCCTAAGTGTTTTGAACAAGTTCAAAGTACTGGAAAAAACGGTGATATTGTACGAAGTCGCAGAGATTTTTCAGGGTGATTGCAATGCTCTTGATAATGGTCCTCTTTTTCAGTTTGTGGCAGAGAATCTAAAGTTTAAATACTTCATACGTGGATCATCTCCTAGAAGAATTATTACTAATTCGCATGAACTATCCCACTAAATGCCGTTAAGATTTCCACATAGTGCAACTTTTTTGAGAGATATGATGTGTAATATTATATTATAAGGAAGAAATAAATAAAGGAAATCAAAAGCTGGTCTTGAGCTCAGGTAGATTTTCCATTTCTAAAGTCACATAACAAGTCAAAGCTCAGCAACATGTGGGCAGTGACTTTTTTTCAACTATGTACAACTAAATATAGTTTAAGCTTCAACATTTAAAATATGCACATCACAACAAAGCAGCTGAACAGAATGTTCAATTCTTCCGCATTCACAAATGTGGGTCCATTTTTTCTGAATGTTCAAGTTGCCGATACCTTGAGGGTTGTTCTGCCCAGATCAGCAGGAATGAGACTCGCTGAACAAGAGCATCCACTCCAGGGGACAGATTTACTCAATGCTCAATTTGTAAGAAAAGATAAGTGCCAGGGCTCTCATCAGGAGGCCACTGCGTCTTGCACCACACATTGCCCCAGCCATGCTGCCAATGATAGTAGCAACATAACTACTAACCATCAAACTACTACAAGTGTGACAATTCGAAATATTTCAGGCCCCGAAAGCTAGAAGAATGCATCAGAAGGCAGGTCATAGTCATATTTAATGGATATTGAATTAATATTTAGCTGTTGTGGTGGACATCTTCAAATTAGCCACACTGCTCCACCTTCTGGCAGACTTTAACAAGCACCGGTGTTGACAATTAAGTGCCGGTGCCAAGCACCAGTAACCGCTGGCTCAAATTAAGCACTGGATTTACTAGATTCTCACGGAGTGCAGTGCAGCAGCTGCAAATGCTGCGCTCCATTGCTTGAGAAGGAGAGAGCAGGAGAGTGCAATATTTACTGAAATATGGTACCCTCCATCCCTCTCTCTAATGCCGGTGCAGAAATATGCTGCCATGGGCCACGGGCACACCTTGTCACCGTAGTGCGAGGGTGTCTCCGTGAGTCTAGGATAGGTTTTGTACTGGAAAGGAACCTTTACATTACTCAATACCATGCTGACACTACCTTTAAACCTTTGACCACTTTGTATGTGTGCTGTATAGTGCAGCACACATACAAAGTCAGAAAAGAAAGGAGAAATTAAAGCATTTCTCCTTCATAGCACTTATTTGAAATGGGCGCTATTTTCACACACTAAACCCTGTCTACTTTTTTAAGTAAAAAGGGCTCATTTTCAGAAACCTTGGATGGCTGCTTTGGAATGCCCATCCACCACCTTTGAATTTTGTTACCCATGAATTAAAAGGGACTAGAAGCCGACCTATAGCTTACTATTCGTTGGTTTCATTGTCACTCTTATTTTCTGGCTCCTGATTGGTCAGTGAATGCCAAGTTCAGTTGTTTGTCTCTTCCATGGAGCATGGACCAGCTACTGACAGCTTCTTTTTGATAAGGGGCCTTAAGCTGCTCATGCTGGGATTAAGATACTTTTTTACGTCTTATCCTGCACATGTACAAGAAAGGTCCATGGAAACGTGCTTGGGCCTTAAGCTGCTCATGCTGGGATTAAGATACTTATTTACGTCTTATCCTGCACATGTACAAGAAAGGTCCATGGAAACGTCCTTCACCTGGCAAGGAGAACGCTCTTCTTTTTGCCTACTCTGTGCCCTTTTATTAAAACCTCCCAAATATCCCAAACATCACAAAGTTTGCAAAGTTAAAAAAAAAAAAGATGAAAATGTGTGTAAAAGTAGATTGTCGGTTAAGAAAGACTCATCTAAACCTATTTTCCCTCAGAATCATTTGAATAGATTGAATTCTACCATTTGTAGGGCTACCTTTGCCTGCAGGTTATAAGGAAATCAGTGTTTGCACATGAGGACTGCAGCAGGTTCCTCATTGGCTGAGTACCAAACAATCCACAGGTTTGGAGGCAAGGGAGGAAGCAAAGTATCTAATCCAGGAAGAAAGACTTTTGTAAGAACTGATCTCTGCTTGGGGGTGTTGTGCTGTGTACTAATCACATGGTCTCACGTGCACAGCCACGTTAGACTGGAAAGTTCAAGGAGGTTAGAGTTTGTTGAGAGGAAAGGTAGCCTCCAAGCAGGCCATCTCATGTCATGCAATGGGAGGTAGATGCATGATATCTTCTCTGAAAGGGTAAAAAACCCTGATAGGCCAGGGCTTTGAAAGTCACGTGACCCTGTGTAAAATGGATCGCAGAATGCTAGATCTCATTGAGCCACCGGTGTGAAGACTCTCATTGAAATTAAGGAACAAGTGGAGGCCCAAGAGGTGGAGAGGAGTTGACAGACGCAGATCTGCTTCTTCTTGGTGTAAGATTTAACAAAAAGAAAGAACACTTACCTGCTGTTGCATCGCAGCCGCCACCTCTCCTCTGTTGCAGAAAGCACCCGGGCTCTCCTAAGCGAATCACAATGCTGCAATACAGCATTGTGATTGGTTCCCCTAAGCCAATCACAGCGCTGCAATGCAGCATTGTGGTTGGTCTGAGCTTTGTGGTTCAGCACTCAGATGGGAACAGGGAGCCTGAGTATGTTCCTCGCCAGGTTGTGCATTACAGCCTGGTGGGAAGATACAAAGTGTGCATGACCGTCTGGGCGGCCCAAGAGGGCTGGCCAAACACTCATGCTTTGGGAGTGAAAACCACTGCTCCCCCTGGCCCCTGCTCTGACCAGTCTGTCCCTCCCCCACCTAGGAACAGAAAAATAAAATGATAATAGTGTTTAAGTTATTATTGTTTTATTTTTCCTCTTCACTGCAGTCCAAGCAGTGGGGTGACGCTCCTCCGCCTTAGCGGAGGACCCGCAACTGCTTGTGCCACAATGCAAGGGTACCTCTGTTGTGGTCAAATAGTTTTTATGCAGGAAGGAATAACTTCCTTCACAAAAAAATATTCTTAGAAGCATATTCTTCTTAGTGCAGCACACATGCAAAGAGAAAGTAACAAGGAGAAATAAAGATATTTCACCTTGTTATGCCAGCCTCAGGGGGACACAGGATTTTGGCACAAACTCAGGTTTACAGTTCTTTGTAAATATGGGTTTGGAAAAATCAATGGGTGGATGAATATGAACTCCCATACACTACCCATGGAATGCCCTAGTGCAAGGTAAGGCAAGGCATCGCAGTGCTTCCAGTTGGTGTGTCTTATCATTGATATGCCTCAATGAGTGTTTGAAGGGCATTGCTGAAGTATCACAACATTGCCTGGTTGCCAACTGGGTTATTTGGCATGTGTATTGCCCAGCATATAGTAAGTGAGTGAGATATTGTGGTAAATATTTGCCTACAGGGAAAGGTGGGTGAAATACACACATTTCACATCTTTGTGAAGTGGAACATTTTGTATAGTTCAACCATTTGTGCCAACAGCATTATAGGTGTACACAGAACTAGATGCTTGGCATGAATTCAATGAAACCTAGTGTTATACTATCACAAAACATGTTGCACTGTGCCTTCTAGTTTGTTTTTTGTTGCTGCATAATTTAATCAACCCTGCCGAATAATGTGTTCCTCCCGTGCTGCATAGTTCCAGTGGCCCTGCTCTTCTACACTACTCTAGTGGAAGACTGGAAATGTTTCAGTGTGAAGGAGGGTGAAAAAAGGACTGATTCACTTTAAGTTTTTCCATGGGCACTCCACTGCTGTCTATAGGAAGTCCATTTATTGAAATTCTGCTGACATCTCTAAGGATTTAGCAAGAAGTAGGCAAAAGGTGTTACCTGGTTGATCTCATGGGACTGTAGACCACTGCTTGCACCCAGCTAAAAATTTCCCTACCCCAGTCCAGCTACCCTACCCATAGAATCGGCATCTATGGGTATGCAGCCAGGGGGCATTCCTTAAAATCACAGGATCTATACCCTCAGCTCAAGCCGAACATCCTAAGGTAGCCTTCAGAACCCCACAATGGGAACATTCTATTTGACAATGGAGAGGAGGGGGGAGAGGAAGGTACCGAGTGGGAAGAATGAAATTACAACAGTCACATATGAGTCAAGAAGCAGTAAAAAGCTGCAAAGCGCTGTGAATGGGCAAATGTTTTCTTGGATATGCTGGAAACCACTAAAGTGGAGCCGAACTATGACAAATACAAACTTCCTCCAAAACCTGATGCACTTTCTTTGAGCAGTTTTAACATTAAGGGCTTGATTACGAGTGTCCTGGGGTCAGATGGAATAACTAGCAGGCATTCGGAATGTATGGGATACGGGGCATTTTTGCCCTTAAAATGATGCATGACAAGCAGATTTGGATGCTTACAGTATTTTCCTGGTCTTTTTAACTATTTAAATTCCGGCACATTATGACCAGCCAAAATGTCCACAGACAGTGACGGCTTTATCATACCTGCAAAATTACATTGCATGGTTTGTAACTACATTCTCTGCGCAAACAGGTGTTTGTGCAGGAATCACAATTTATCCACCCATCATAATCAGGGCCTAGGCAGTGTCTGAAAATCCCTACACAGCATTGCCCAATTATACTCTGAATAATATTTACAAAACTTTTTTTGGATGGGCGAAAGTACTAGGTGCTGATTGGTTGCATGATATGTGTCGTACGGTCCTTTTACTCCTATGACTCAGTTTGATGACAAGATAGTTGTGTAAAACTTCAAGTAACTTATGCACGACAAAAGAACCTCCAGGAGGTATGTAAGAACATAAGGCTCCTGTTTACTCTTATGTATTTTCAATACGTCTTATCTTTTTTCCTTGTTTCAACATATATTCATGAAGGTACACACATATTGAAATATGAATATATATGTAAATAAAAATACAAGCACGCTGACATACATACTGAAATTTGTAGCTATAGAAGTATACAAAAAGATAATGTTTAAATGTATTACATATATATTTAAGAATATATAATGCATTGTAAAGGCATGCATGGTAATGGCATATGCATGGTAAAGAATTGTGTGTTAAAGGCATGCTTGGTATAGGCATTTGCGTGGTAATGGATGCTCGGTAAAGACATTGCATGGTCCTGACCACACGATAAAGGATATTTCCCTATTTGTGCATATATATATGTTCGTCTCTTGCATGAGGAACATTTGCAAGCTGTGAGACGACTCCTGTGGCATATATATATATATATATATATATATATATATATATATATATATATTATCTACTGGCGGTCGCCAGTAGATAGTTATAGTTAGGACCGTGTTTCCATAGGAAATCCGCAACATTCTATTTGGAATAACTTTTGCGTCGATTGACGAATCCTCGCGAAATTTTCAAAATAGGTGGGCGCTCCGCTCCGCTCCTTCCCTGAAAGTCTCGGGTGAATTCGTCAAGCGGGGGTTGAGAAAAAGGGGGGGTCCCAAAACGCGTTTTCCCCATGCATTTTCCCATAGGACCTTTAGTCCGCGCTACAGCCCGAACGGCTGAACAGAAAACCTTGAAATTTGGCAGAGAGGTAGTCCTCAGGTCAGGGATGTGCCTTTTGCAGGTCTGGTGTAAATCTGTTCAGTATTTTATGAGAAAATAGCATTTAAAAGCATATATATATCTATAGGCGCGCACCGTGCGCGTACGGTGAGCGCACCCTGCCGTGCGCAAGCGCAATTCTGATTGGTTGTTAGATCTTAGTAAACATTCGAATCGGTCGAAACCAGGAAGTGTCGGCCGCCATTTTGTCTCTCGCAGTCCGAGGGAGGTGAAAAATAAAGGTGGAGAACATGAAAAGGGGGCAGGGTGGACAGTTCCTGACCCCCTAGTCATTGTCAGGGGGTCCCCAAAGGACCCCCAAGGGCCATAAATGTTTTTAATATTTTTACGAAAAATCGCGGAGTGCGCTTACCGTGCGCGCACGGTAGAAACGGGAAAATTATGCGAACGGCGTAACGTGGGCGCATGGTGCGCGAAGCGCACCGTGCGTCCACAGAGTGCGCACGGTGCGTGAAGCGCACCGTGCGCGCACGGTACGCGCACGGTGAAAAACCTTAAAAAAATAAATAAATACATAACTTAGCATTTAAAAAACCGTACAAATTCACTGAAAAAACCATAGGTTTCACACATGTTATAGTTAGGAATTAGCATTTAAAAAACCTTGCAAATTCACTTAAAAAACCATAGGCTTCACACATGTTATAGTTAGCTGGACATTTCCCTCGTAAAAAACCAATGAAATTCCCCCGTTATAGTTAGTAAAGGGAACTATAACTCACGCGACCGCAATCCACTGCTGATGACGTCAGATATTACATCACTGATGACATATGTGTCTTGCTGTAAAATAAATATTTATTAAATATGTATAGCTAAAGGTTAAAGGAAATAAAAATGGGTAAATAAGTGAATAAATACAGTGATGTAATATCTGACGTCATCAGCAGTGGATTGCGGTCGCGTGAGTTATAGTTCCCTTTACTAACTATAACGGGGGAATTTCATTGTTTTTTTACGAGGGAAATGTCCAGCTAACTATAACATGTGTGAAACCTATGGTTTTTTAAGTGAATTTTATATATAAATATATATATATATATATATATAAATATATATATATATATATATATATATATATATATATATATATATATATATATATATATATATATATATATATATATATATATCCACAAACATGTCTCCTTCCTGGAGCCACCGACCCTACAGGGCAGCTTCAGAGAACAGCGGGAACGCAGCAGCCCGTCAATATACACTCCACACAAGGAAAAAACGGAAGCACAGCTCTCCACGAACAGCTATTATTCTTTCTCCAAGCGGCAACGGATTAATTATCTCTTACGCATTTCGGCTGGTACGCCTCATTCATAGAGCAGCAATGATTGCCTTACATAGTCCACAGTTGTTAAAACATGGATCTTTACACACCTCTTCGTCTTGGGAACTTCACTGCCCATAATGCACTGTGATTGTATTTCGTAGTTGTCTTTATTTTCAGTGGACAATTAAACACCCATTCCATTATATCAAGTCCAGTGCTCATTTTTGGGTGTTACCTCAGTCCGTACTTCTTTCTTTAGTGCATTGCGGTAGTCCAAGATGTGTTGCGCTGTGCGTGCTGTTGCCGCTTATTATTTATCAGAAGCTTTCATCATGAGTTCGCAAGAGGTGGTTTCAATACCCCTCTTGCCTTCCTTGCTCATCGCCATTTTATGTATATATTATATATATATACACAAACACATATCTATACACACGCACATATTTATATATACTGCCATATATATATATATCACTTGGTTTATCGTTTTGCCCAGGCAACCAATTCAAATACCCACAAACTAGAGTTGACGTTTTCAAATTCATAAGGAAATTAAAGCTGAGAAAACATTTAAAGTTGAATAAAGTAATGGAAAAATCTAACACTACTGAATCGACCAACACTATGGATGAACTGTTCCAAGTATGTGACTTTCCACTACTCCGCTCTATGCATGCCCTAGCACAAGAGGAGCCCAATACTATCCAACCAACACAAGAAGATATGTCAGCAATGGGCATGCAGGGCAATGCAATTGTTCCAACACCATTTCGACCACCATCATCATTTATCCCAATGATACCAAGGGATGCTATTGATATCTTTAACCCCTTCCATGCTGCGCAGATTCCGCCGCTGTGCTGACGGAATCTTGCGCGGGCGTGGTCATGACGGAACGGTTCCGTCATGAGCACAGCTCAACCGTGGCTCATGACGGAACCGTTCCGTCATGAGCACCGAAGGGGTTAATGACTGCGTCACAGAAGATCTGAAAAAACTAAATCAAAAAACATTACGCACACAGAAACATAGAAAATACAAAGAACTTCAATATTCTAAATTAATGTGTAAACTACAATCACGTGGAGATCTGATTATCAATAACTCCGACAAAGGTGGTAACATTGTCTGATGGCCACGGCATATGTATATGGAGGAAGCACAAAAACACTTGGGAGACAGTGACTGCCATGTAAAAGCAACATTCAATGATTTGAAGAAAGTCAAAGAACTAGTATTCAAAGAACTATCCAAATGGAAAAGAATGGGACTACTGACCAAATATGAATTTGAGTTTTTAAGGAACGACCACCCTATTACTCCAGTACTTTATTTTATCCCTAAAGTTCACAAAAAGACAAATCCAGTCCCAGGGAGACCTATAATATCAGCACAAAAGGGACTCCTGGAGAACATGTCCAAATATGTGGATTTCTTTCTCCACGAACATGTGGAAAAATTGGACTCATATATTCGAGACACTAACCATTTCTTATCTAAACTTCAAACCCTTGAATGGCAACAAGACTATGTTTTTCTGGTTATGGACATTAGCTCTTTATACACTAGCATTCGACACTCTGATGGTATATTGGCTAATGAATACTTTCTTTCTAAGCGCTCCAGTATTTTTTACCAACACAATATTATGCTACTTGACATGATCAACATATGTTTAACTAACAACTTCTTTATCTTCAACAAAGAAGTGTTTCAACAACTACGCGGAGTGGCGATGGGGGCATGCTTTTCCCCCAGCTACGCGTGTCTTCACGTGGGCTGGTGGGAGGAACATGTCCTTAGAACCACCCACCAGGAGATGTTTGACACACATGTCATCAGATGGTGGCTTTTATAGATGATGTGTTTGTTATCTGGAAGGGCAGTAAAGAAACAGCTCAAGAATTTGTTAAAAGTATAAACGTCAACAATCTAAACTTGAATTTTACGGCAGATATCAATGAGAAGTTAACACAGTTTTTAGATGTAGAAATTTACATCAGTAACATGCTACGAGCTCTCACCCCTACCATTTGATTAAAAGTATCCCATATGGGGAATTCTTGAGGATCAAACGTATATGCAACACATAGGAGGACCTCAAGATCTGTCAAATAGGGGCATTTGAGAGATTCATCCAGCAAGGATACAAAGAAAAAGAACTCCTTAAAGCCATGGATAAAGCCAACACTCGTAGCGCTAGTGTAGAAACAAATGAAGGTGTAGGTCTCACAACCAATAAAACTGAATCTGAAAACACCATCAGATTAATTACAGCATATAGCCAACAAGACAAACAAATAAAAAAGATCATTTACAAAAATTGGCCCATTGTAAAAACAGACCTTACTATGTCCCAATTGGTGCCTGAAATGCCTAACATTACTTTTAGACGGGCTCCATCTATGAGAGACGCATTAGTAAGATCCAGTCCTGAAGTTGCTAAAAACACTAGTAACTGGTTAACTAACAAAAAGGGTTTTTACAAATGCAGCTCATGCAGAGCTTGCAAATTCGGGGTCAACACCAATGAAGTTGTAGGAATGGTGGCATCTAATCCTATAAGAATCTCCAAAATGCTTAAATGCCGCACTGAGTTTGCAGTTTATGTCCTTCAATGCACTTGCAAACTCAGATATGTAGGAAGTACCAAACTCCAAGTCTTTAATCGGATCCTACAACATCTGTGAGCAATAGTTAACTCAGACCCTAGTTACCCGGTAGCTCGACATTTCAAACATGTACATAACAACAACTTAAATGATTTCAGCTACTTTGTCATAGACATGATACCCAAATCCATCAGAGGGGGTAACAGGGAGAAAAAATTGCGGCAGTTAGAGTCATATTACATTTTGGCTTTAGATTTCAAAATGCCAAATGGGCTGAACAATGGAGAAGAAATGCACCATTTTCTGTAATATATTGTAATTTTATGTATATTCATCTAATTGGGGACATACATCTTGTGTTATTACCTTCTCTTTTCGGCCAACACATCTTTAAAACTACTTTTTATGCCATTTCTATTTGTTATTTATCAGGCTTTTATTGAATTTTTAGAAGTGTTTTTATCAAGAGTTTTTACTGGTTCTCCGGTTTTCCTCAAGATTTTAAACATTCTATTAATGAAATGATCGCCGATGATAGCATGGGGTATTGGTGCAATAAGTATTATTAGTCGTCTACATTTGTGCGTATTCACTGTTTGTAATCTCATTCAGACTGTGGCAACTTAAATTATAACCCTTTAATATGCTATTCTAGCACTAGCAAACAATACGAGGTTAATAAATCACTATGAAGTACACACCACAACCTCACACGAGGTCGATACATTGTGGACAATAATGGTCTCATTGTTTAATTCGTATTTTCTGTTGCCAACATAAGAGTCATCAAACACCAAACACACGCACTAACAATGAGCTTAGCTTCTCTATATTGATTCAATTTCATATGATTTTAATATGGATATTTTATCAATTTGGTTTTAAATAACTGTCGGTGAAGGAATTCAATCTGAAATAATTTTAGCACTTGCACTTTCACTTTGTTTACATATGTATATATTTATATATGTATTGTAAAACTGCAACTTTTGCACATTTGCCCAAGTACGATTACTTAATTGTACATCTTCAACAATATGTTATTAATATTGTGACTTAATGTTTACATTTGAGATTTTAGCTAACAACGGCATATTGTGTCTGTTTTCACTGTTTTCTCACCGGTATATAAGCTTGGATTGGCCGCATGCATGTCATGTGATCAAGACAGTGTTTCACTGTCGAAACGCGTAATGCTGCTATGCCAGAATTGCTGATAACCTGAGCAATAAACTGCACTGAACACCTTAACACGCTGTGGTCCGTACCTGTTTTTTCCTGGGATTCTCAAGACCAGACGGGACAGTGATACTTTATATATATATATACATATATACATATATCAAGCTCCCAGTTCCATTAGGTAATCGTACCCATCACGGACGACAGCACTCACGGGGGAGAGTTCAAAAAAAGAATTTATTATTTGAACCCTGGGCAAAGACGCGTTTCGGCACTCAGCCTTCGTCAATTTCTGCAATGAAACGCGGCAGCCATTACACATTTTAAAAGCATTTTCGATGTTTCCGGTGTAGAGACAGAAAACAGACTAAGCTAGGTTTGTCAACAAATCATAGCGCCATCTTTGAATGTCTCAAAGAAAAGGAAATAATGCAGTAATTCTGCCAGTATTCCATGTAGATATGTAAATACATTCTTATCACAATATATAATTGATTTGATTTAGCCCACAGATGGGCATGCATGTACTGTCTCAAAATATACACCAGAACTATGAAGGACACAACAACATAGGGGAATCATACGTATATCCTGCCCACAGATGGGCTCATATTATCCTTCCTATGATATTCATAAAAACACACCTTATATACATATACAAGTAGTGCAGTTAATGTCCAGTACTAAAAATGCAGATTATATACAAGAAATAGAGAAATCAGAGGGAAAATTCATCATAGTATGACAATGTGAATCGTTTCATCCTAGATGCACAGCAAGTTCTTCACTACTATTAAGGCCCTGCGGATTCTTACTTTGTAGGTCAATAATATAGCGTGATTCTAAACGCCTGAGCTTCTGTATCCTGTCACCACCCCTAGGGCTTTGTGGTACATGATCTAAGCAAAAGAAAGAAAGAAGATCCTTGTTGTTGCGATGCATCTTATTGTAGTGTCTCGCTACTGGGTAGGATTCGTCTACGTTGTTAATTGCCCTCATGTGTTCGAGAATCCGAATCTTAGCCGGATGAATAGTGCTCCCGATATAACGGAGCCCACAAGGGCACACTAGACAATATATAGCATAGGGAGTAGTACATGTGAGGAACTTGGTGATCTTTTTGGGTGTAATAAGCCCAGGTACATCATACGTTAAAGTGCGTTTGCTCTTCTTACAGGCTTTGCACTTACCACAGGGAAAAAAAACGTTAAGTGTTTTAAAAGATGTCCTAGTGGGTTCCACGTCATGATAGCTATGGACCAAATGATCTCTAAGTGATCTAGCTTTCCTGAACGTGACTAGAGGATTAGTTGGTAAGTCCTCTTTAATGATGTGATCAGTGAGGAGGATATGACAGTTCTTACGTAATATCCTCTTCAATTGATTGGCATTTTCAGAGAAAGTTGTAATCAGGCGGAAAGCACCATTTTTGGACTTATTGACCGCTTACTCCACGAGAAGATCTTTCCTCGGGATTTTTTTAACTCTATCTAGGGCACTACCCAAAACCGCTTCGCTATAGCCTCTCACTCTAAAGCGTTTCAAGCTTAATGCTGCTGCCTTTTCAAATTCCTTATGGTTGGTGTTGTTCCTTTTCAGCCTAAGTAGCTCCCCATATGGAATACTTTCAACCAATTTTTTGGGATGGCTACTAGTGGCAAAAAGGGTGGAATTCCCTGCGGTACTTTTCCGATAGAGTTTAGTTTGTAGCTGTCCATTGTTTACATAAACAGTAAGGTCCAAATAATTTACCTCCTTGGTGCTCACTTCACCTGAAAATTTCAGATTCACATTGTTGCAGTTTAAAACCTCAATATATGATTCAGCCAAGTCAGGTGGACCATCAAATATAATGAACAAATCACACATCAAGAACCCTCCAGGGAGACCTATTATTGCCTCCCAAGGCAGTCTTACTGAACACCTTTCTATGTATGTTGACTTCTTTATTTCCCAACATGTGGTTACATTGAAATCATATTTGAGAGATACGAAAGATTTTTTAACACACATTGATGAAATAGAATGGCAACCTAGCTACTGTCTTATGGTTCTTGATATAACAAGTCTCTACACATGCATTGCGCACACTGATGGTTTAGAAGCTATACGCTTCTTTTTAGAGACTCGTGAACTGAGATATTATGAACATAACAAGATGATTTTGGAATTTGTCAATTTTTGCCTAACTCACAACATTTTTTTGTTCCAAAGCCAGATGTTTAGACAGATGTTGGGGACCGCCATGGGAACCTGCTTCGCCCCCAGCTACGCGAACTTGTTCGTTGGCTGGTGGGAGGAGCGGGTGGCCTGGGCGGAGCCTAATGCATTTTGGAACTTGAGGATAAAGGCTTGGTACCGCTATATCGATGATTTGTTCATTATATTTGATGGTCCACCTGACTTGGCTGAATCATATATTGAGGTTTTAAACTGCAACAATGTGAATCTGAAATTTTCAGGTGAAGTGAGCACCAAGGAGGTAAATTATTTGGACCTTACTGTTTATGTAAACAATGGACAGCTACAAACTAAACTCTATCGGAAAAGTACCGCAGGGAATTCCACCCTTTTTGCCACTAGTAGCCATCCCAAAAAATTGGTTGAAAGTATTCCATATGGGGAGCTACTTAGGCTGAAAAGGAACAACACCAACCATAAGGAATTTGAAAAGGCAGCAGCATTAAGCTTGAAACGCTTTAGAGTGAGAGGCTATAGCGAAGCGGTTTTGGGTAGTGCCCTAGATAGAGTTAAAAAAATCCCGAGGAAAGATCTTCTCGTGGAGAAAGCGGTCAATAAGTCCAAAAATGGTGCTTTCCGCCTGATTACAACTTTCTCTGAAAATGCCAATCAATTGAAGAGGATATTACGTAAGAACTGGCATATCCTCCTCACTGATCACATCATTAAAGAGGACTTACCAACTAATCCTCTAGTCACGTTCAGGAAAGCTAGATCACTTAGAGATCATTTGGTCCATAGCTATCATGACGTGGAACCCACTAGGACATCTTTTAAAACACTTAACGGTTTTTTTCCCTGTGGTAAGTGCAAAGCCTGTAAGAAGAGCAAACGCACTTTAACGTATGATGTACCTGGGCTTATTACACCCAAAAAGATCACCAAGTTCCTCACATGTACTACTCCCTATGCTATATATTGTCTAGTGTGCCCTTGTGGGCTCCGTTATATCGGGAGCACTATTCATCCGGCTAAGATTCGGATTCTCGAACACATGAGGGCAATTAACAACGTAGACGAATCCTACCCAGTAGCGAGACACTACAATAAGATGCATCGCAACAACAAGGATCTTCTTTCTTTCTTTTGCTTAGATCATGTACCACAAAGCCCTAGGGGTGGTGACAGGATACAGAAGCTCAGGCGTTTAGAATCACGCTATATTATTGACCTACAAAGTAAGAATCCGCAGGGCCTTAATAGTAGTGAAGAACTTGCTGTGCATCTAGGATGAAACGATTCACATTGTCATACTATGATGAATTTTCCCTCTGATTTCTCTATTTCTTGTATATAATCTGCATTTTTAGTACTGGACATTAACTGCACTACTTGTATATGTATATAAGGTGTGTTTTTATGAATATCATAGGAAGGATAATATGAGCCCATCTGTGGGCAGGATATACGTATGATTCCCCTATGTTGTTGTGTCCTTCATAGTTCTGGTGTATATTTTGAGACAGTACATGCATGCCCATCTGTGGGCTAAATCAAATCAATTATATATTGTGATAAGAATGTATTTACATATCTACATGGAATACTGGCAGAATTACTGCATTATTTCCTTTTCTTTGAGACATTCAAAGATGGCGCTATGATTTGTTGACAAACCTAGCTTAGTCTGTTTTCTGTCTCTACACCGGAAACATCGAAAATGCTTTTAAAATGTGTAATGGCTGCCGCGTTTCATTGCAGAAATTGACGAAGGCTGAGTGCCGAAACGCGTCTTTGCCCAGGGTTCAAATAATAAATTCTTTTTTTGAACTCTCCCCCGTGAGTGCTGTCGTCCGTGATGGGTACGATTACCTAATGGAACTGGGAGCTTGATAATTTGAAGCGGGAACACCCCCGCTTGGCGTGCACCCGTTCGAGAGTGCAACTGGCTGGTGTTGTGGAGCGGTTATATATATATATATATATATATATATATATATATATATATATATATATATATATATATTACCTACTGGCGGTCGCCAGTAGGTAGTTATAGTTAGGACCACGTTTCCATAGGAAATCCGCAACATTCTATTTTGAATAACTTTGGCGCCGGTCGACGAATCCTCGCGAATTTTTCAAAATAGGTGGGGCGCTACGCTCCGCTCCTACCCTGAAAGTCTCGGGGGGATTCGTCAAGCGGGGGCTGAGATAAAAGGGGGGTCCCAAAACGCGTTTTTCCCATGCATTTTTCCATAGGACCTTTAGACAGGGCTACAGCCCGAACGGCTGAACAGAATTTAATGAAATTTGGCAGAGAGGTAGTCCCCAGGTCAAGGAAGTGCCTTTTGTAGGTTTGGTGTAAATCTGTTCAGTAGATTCTGAGAAAATAGCCTTTAAATCAATATATATATCTGTGGCAGCTTACGGTGCGCTTACGGTGCGCTTACCGTAAGCTTACCGTACGCGTACGGTGGCGTGCGCGAGCGCGATTCTGATTGGCTCTTAGATCTTAGTAAACATTCGAGTCGGTCGAAACCAGGAAGCGGCGGCCGCCATTTTCTCTCTCGCTTCCTGAGTTGGGCAGCAAAAACGTACCCCAAATATATGTAAAGAGGCAGTTTCATGAGATCCTAACCACCCAGCATTGATACAGGGGTCCCCAAACCACCCCCAAGCCCAAAAAAAAATAAAAAAAATTTTTCGGAAATTCGCCGATTACGCTTACCGTACGCGCACGGTAAAAAATTATACAAAAAAAAAAACTATCCACATTCTCCCCACCCCGTGTGCAAATGGTGCCCGAAGAATACATTTCACAAAGATGCGCAAAATATGTCCCCCATGTGCGCACGGTGCGCGAAGCGCATCGTGCGTACATGGCCCATCCCGCTTAACGTGGGCATACGGTGCACGCACCGCGTGACCACTGTGTGTGCACGGCACTAACTGCGTAAAGTGGGCGCGCGGTGCGCGAAGCGCACCGCGTGCTCACTGTGCGCGCACGGTGCGCACGGAACGAACTGCGTTAACTGGGCGCGCACGCCACGAATGGCGTAAAGTAACTTAGCATTTAAAAAACCTTGCAAATTCACTGAAAAAACCATAGGTTTCACACATGTTATAGTTAGCTGGACATTTTACTGATAAAAAACCAATGAAATTCCCCCGTTATAGTTACTGCAGGCAACTATAACTCACGCGACCGCAATCTTCTGCTGATGACATATGTGTCTTTATGAAAAAAAAATATTTGTAATATATGTAAAGCTAAAATTTAATGGAAGAAGACATGGGCAAATAAGTGTCTAAATACAGTATTAGCATCAGCAGAGGATTGCGGTCGCGTGAGTTATAGTTGCCTGCAGTAACTATAACGGGGGAATTTCATTGGTTTTTTATCAGTAAAATGTCCAGCTAACTATAACATGTGTGAAACCTATGGTTTTTTCAGTGAATATATATATATATATCTTTTTTTTTCAACTAAAATTGATAATAATTATCCTGTGGCCAGGCACTTTGCCGAAAAACATAAAAGTAACAGTAATCTTTTAAAATTCTTCTGCCTAGATCGAGTCCCACCCCTTAGAAGAGGTGGTGACAGGATAAGAACTCTTAGACAGTTAGAATCAAAATACATCATAGAGCTCCGTACCCTGGCACCGAATGGATTAAATTGTGAGGAAGAATTGTGGATACATGTTGGCTAAAATATCAAAAAATAGGAATCGGTAAATTGTTAAAAATAACTGTGACATAAGAAAATGTAGTAATATCTCATAAGGAAAAATGAGGATACGGAAGGTATAAGAGTAAAAAAATGGAAAAATCTATGGTGAAATAATGAGAGAAAAAATGAAATCACTATAAGAAAAGAATCATAATTGCATGTGTTGTGGTAAAAACAGAGTATCTCAAATGAATTGATGGCAATACTGTTGAGAAAAACGTCATATATTTAAACATATTTTTATGAAAGCTTTTCCCTCCCAGAAAGTTCACATTTTGTAAAGAATTTGATTGTTTTTAATTGTTAATAGGTCTAACCCATAGAATGATTGATAGGAATTGTGAGTCTGCAATGATGTATGCCCATTCAGGGCTAAATCTCATGGATTAAATGCAACATGTTCCCAGGCCATTTGGGTGTAACATCATGAAGGAGGGCCAATTAATTGAGTTGCCTAAAGAACAGTCATAAAAAACATGAATGAAATGTTCACTGAAATTATAATTGCACATATAAGTTTAAAAGCTCATTCAGGGCGTAAATTTGTGATGAAAGGTTATTCTAATGAATTTATGAATAATCCTGGCAAAAAATTGAAAACAACATGTTTGTTAATTATGTATGTGCAGTTTGGTGGAACTCAGCTATAGGATTATAGAGTATCTCCTCACTAGCTTAAAATGGCGACTGTTTAGATCGGCTGTGAAGGAGTCTTTCTGAATGTTGCAGTCCTCTTTCTATTTTAGTCTGAGATGACGTGGGTTAAACAATGATTATTTACCCGGTGCAAACATTGCGTGCATTGACATTGACGAAGGCCAGCATGGCCGAAACGCGTTTGTCTGCCCTTGGAGCGGAATAAAGAATTTGAAAAGATCATCGAAGTGTGTGCGCCACGTTTTATGTCTCAGACAAAGAAACGCTTGGAGAAATATATATATATATATATATATATATATATATATATATGTAAGACCCATGCTCTCTCTTGCACGAAGAAAAGCTCGACACAGCTCCAGAGTGACAAAGGCAACTTTAATGATATTCATGTACGCGGTGACAGGCAGTCCATGAACGCTAACGGCAGACGCGTTTCAGCTTTGGTTTGCTTTCTTCAGTGTCGGTTTCACGGGCTCCTCACTCTCACAGGGGGTCTATCCAGGTGCAGTTTTTGAAATAAATACTTCCAGTCAGGTGGTTGCTTGCCCCTCCCTCTTCTCAAGGGTATGTCACAAAAGTATCGTGTTGGCCTCACCAGGCAAACAGGATGCTGGTCCTTGAAGTATATATATATATATATACGCACACATATATATATTCACAATTTCCTTCCGCAACGCGGTGTAAATGTGGGCACTCCAGACAGTGTTTCTTTTTTCAAAAATCTTTATTGCAGCACGCCTGATGCTGACACATTTCGGCTGATCCCATCCTTTTTCAAAGTGTACAAGGCCCACCACCCAGTGAATGTTTTATAAAAACCATCATCATAAATATAGAACACATACTTCCATCTGGCTTTTTTTTCTCTCAGAAAAAGGATCCATGAAACACACAATTACTGATATATTCAGTCATTGATTTACATTTTTTGTAACTTTTTTCATGGTACCAAACTTAACTTGTTTAATTTACATTTCAGGCGAATGGTGAAAATTGTTCAATATCGGGCCAGTGCCCAAATTGCAACATCTACAACGTAAACGTAACAAGAAACCAATATTTATCTCATTCACTAATAATGTATGAATCTACGCACAGAGTTTCTCTCATGGATGTTCCTAATTTCACACATGAACGTAGCATCTCATCATAGGTCCCAATCAACATTTTCTATTTTACAAATCGCCAATCTTGCTCATAATCTAGGCCTCTTAATATGTGCAAAATCACAATAAAATAGAAGCAACAAGTTCATAATAAATATTCATTGTATGATGGCTTTGCACTGAATCCCAATAAAAGTGGAAATTAATAGTCACTTCAATATAATATATCCACTATAGATATGACTGTAAACAAACCACTCTCAGTTATGCAAAAACACAAACTGTGAACAAATTTTATAGCAATATCAAAATATCTCAACAAATTGATATTTAAATAACTTAATGTACATAAATAATCCATCAATATTAATTTATACAAACACATATTAAAGAGAATTCATATAAATCATTAAAAGGGGACAGTTCGTATATTCAACATTCATCAATTAACAATTTCATTCCTTTAAAATTCTTCATATCAAAAATCCCAATCATAGTAGCACAGTAAAGAAGACAGAAATAGGTTACAGACAGTTATCCTACATGGACTTCCATTTCTTCATCTCTATTCATATGTAAATCCAGAATATATCTGGATTTCAGACCTCTCAATTTCATCACTCTATTCCCACTTCTCAGATTGGGGGATACTCTGTCAACCGCAAAATAGTTCAATCTCCCCGGGTCACTCTCTTCCTACTCATAAAAGTGTTGCGCCACAAGATAGCAAAAATCATAATTTCTTATTGTCCATTGATGCTCTAATATAAGCTTCTTCAAGGGAAAGATAGTACTACCTACATACATAAGAGAGCAAGGGCAGGCTAACACATAAACACAGTGATCAGTGTTGCAGTTGTAAAAGCCCTTAATCCTTCTCTTTTGACCATCTGAGGAGGTGTATTCTGATGTGTTTGTAACCAGCCTACATGCCTTTCACCGGTTACACTTAAAAAAACCTTTGTTTTGGACAGCCATGTGTCTTGCTTACGATTGCTGTTAAAAAAGCTATAGGTTAGGTCATCTCCAGGGTCCTCCCGTCCCTATAAGTTATAGGCGGTGCACTCGGTAACTCTTCCCCTATCACTGCATCACATTTGGCTGGCGGCCAATGCTTTCTAATCACTTGGCCCAATTCCTGTGATATAGAGTTAAAGCATGTAAACAATCGGGTTGCAGACTTTTCATTTTCTTGTCTGGCATTAGGATACAACAACTGATTCCTAGTTACATTCTTAGATTTCTTTGTGGCCAAATTTACTATTTTGGAGCTGTATCCTCTTTCTAGAAATCTTCCCTTCATCTATGCAAATTGTTTATTATAGTCTTCTTCCTGGTTATATATTCTTTTTAATCTGAGAGATTTCCCATACGGAATACTTTCTTTTAAATTCTTGACATGTTGGCTTTTAAAGTGTAAAGTGCAATTTCCAGCTGTATTTTTGCGGTATACCGATGTATTGATTTCACCATCATTAATCTTCAATAGTATATTCAAGAAAGTTATTTCACTGGAACTAATGAATGCAGTAAATTTCAAATCAAAAGGATTGTTATTAAGATTTTCTATATACTCATATGCTTTTTCCCTTGTTCCATTCCACAATAAACAAATTGTCTATGTACCGAGTTCAAATTAAAACATTCTGCACAAAATCATAGTCGTCATCCACCTAAGCAACCTGCTTCTCCCACCAGCCCATCACTCAATTGGCAAACCTGGGGGCGAAGCATGTGCCCATTGCAGGACCGACTTTCTATTGATACAGCACTAGCAATGCATAAATATGTTCTCTTTAAGACAGATTTGTTTAATCTTGATAAGTGTTCTATTATGGTCCAGAAAACATGCTGGTCTGGGTTTCATGAATATTTACAAGCACATGTTCCAAATGTGTGGTCACGACCACAATCCTGATTTTCGAGAGTTGCGCATAACACAACCAGGAATGGACCACCACGCAGTTGAAATTTCTTCAGTGTGCGTTTTTATTTCCACAGCAACATGACACGTTTCGCCCGGGTTTCTCTGGGCTTGATCACATGACATATCAAGACCACCTTGTGATTAAATAAAGTTACAGGCATGAAAAAATCCTCCCATTTGTTTCATGAAAATGGAAAACAGACAACAGACTATGTATATATGAAAATATGACAGTGATGAGCTTATAATACAACTTCGATTAGAAAACTTTTCCTGCTGGTAATCATTTTACTATCTTATATTGTAAGTATATGCCATTCATAAATGTTTAAATAATTAATTTTTTAAACATTCAAATATTCAAATATTTAAAGCATCTAAAATATTCAAAATACGGAGCAAGTGCCCAACATATACTGGCATTAATATCATCACACTGTCATAAAACTATCAAACTTATATATCTCTGAAAAAGGAGTAAAGTGCTCAGTGCAAAATTTGTGCAAATTTAACATCACATACATAAATAAATAAATACAAATGCTAGTTGACTATTAAAACCATAGATCACCTGCATATTATATGTGCAAATTGTTTAAAGCTAAGTGAAAAGACGCCTAAAATTAACCGTTAATCAGTCATCATAATATTAAATGCTAGTGCAATATTATTTAATAATATCAGAATAAGTTTTCTACTTCATAAAGTGCTATTTTACTGAAGGATTTGAACGTGCAAAATTAAGCACAATATGTACATTGCTAATGTATAATAAATATGTGCAGAAAAGATATTCAAGATGGAAATCATCAACAGTTCATCAAACATCATCAGTACACTATGTTAAAAACTGAGATAATAGATAAATATATAAATTCACCCATGACCAACAAGAATCGTAACCTCATATCTCACAGACACCAAATAAAAAAACAGTAAAACCAAGTTAATAGTAAAACCAGTAAAAAATCCGATAAAATGCAAGGCTAAAATTCCGATAAACATTAATCACAACTGAAAACAGTATTTATCATAATTCAAGGGACGAGAATGGTCACTTAGAGATAAAACCTACTTTATAAGAAATTGTATAAATCTTCTCCAGTGTTTAAACCATTTGGCATCTTAGTATCTAATTGTAAGATGTATTGGCTCTCCAATTGTCGTAGTTTTTTCTCTCTGTTACCCCCTCTTATCGATTTGGGCACTGCGTCAATTACAAAATGACTAAGATCGTTCAAGTTGTTATGATGTACTAATTTAAAATGACGCGTGACTGGATAAGTGGAGTCCGAATTTAAAATGACACGTAGGTGTTGTAAGATACGATTAAAAACCTGGAATTTAGTGCTACCTATGTATTTCAAATGGCATGTGCATTCTAATACATAAATGGCAAAATCGGTTTTACAAGTGAATAACCCCTGGATTTTGAAAGGGTTAAGGGAAAAAGCATCTAAAAACTCCTGTTTATTAACTCCAAATTTGCAAGCTCTGCATGAACTACATTTGTAAAAACCTTTTCTATTGGATAGCCAGTGACTGGTATTACATACTTCTGGACTGGTTTTTACTAGGGCATCCCTCATAGAGGGTGCCCTTCTGAACGTGATAGCTGGCAGGGCATCCAATTCAGGTGCAAGGGTAATGTCAGATTTAAGAATCGGCCAGCTTTTGTTGATAAATCTTCTTACTTGTTTCTCTTGACAATTAAATGTAGTGATACGCCTGACCACTGACTTTTCAGTTTTAGAGTTATTAGTTTCAATAGACGCTTCATTAACTTCTTCATTTAATACTGTTATATCTCTGTCTATGTTGTTTATTTTAGTCAGAGCTAACTGCAAATCCTTCATCTTGTAGCCCCGTGCCAAAAATCTCTGCACTGAATCATTTAGGCAATCTCTTAGGTCCTTCTCATTGCTGCAAATCCTTTTTATCCTTAAAAACTCCCCATAGGGGATGCTTTTAACAAGGTGTCTGGGATGCGTACTACTAGCATGTAACATCGAATTACCGGCCGTAGCCTTTCTATGGAGTTTAGAATGAATGATGTTATTGCTCACATATAATTCAACATCCAAAATTTCAACCCTCTCATTGCTAATAGTAGCTGTGAATTCCAAGTTCAAATTGTTGTTACTAATTTCATCGCCAAAACTTTGTGCGGATTCTTTAGATCCCTGCCATCTTTAGATCGTCTATAAAACGCCACCAGCTGACAATATTATTTGCAAACGTGTCACTGTAGGTGTGGCCGAGGACATGTCTCTCCCATCAGCCAACTTGTAAAAACGCGTAGCTGGGAGAAAAACATGCCCCCATAGCCACACCTCAAAGTTGTTGATATATCTCTTTATTAAATAAAAAGAAATTATTAGTCAAACATATTTCAATCATTCTCAATAACATTTTGTTGTGTAGGTTGAATTTTACATCTCTGCTGGAAAGGAACCACTGTATGGCATTTAATCCATCAATATGATTGATACTAGTATATAAGGAACAAATATCCATGATTATAAAACAGTATTCAGTATTCCAAGAAACTTCTCTCAATTTGCTTAAAAAGTGGCCAGTGTCTTTGATGTAAGAGGGAAGTGCTTCCATATGTTCATGTAGAAAAAAATCCACGTATTTTGACATAGATTTCAACAGAACTCGCTGTGCAGAAATTATAGGTCGACCCGGCACAGGACTAGTTTGTTTATGTATTTTAGGAATAAAATACAAAGTCGGGGTAATAGGATGATCTGTTTTCAAAAAGTTATATTCATCGTTATTGATTAAACCTTCCCTCTTCCATTGTGATAGTTCCTTAAACACTTGATCTTTTACCAATTTGAGGTCATTGAATACTGCTTTCCTATAGCATAAGGGATCACTTAAATTTTTAGTGGCCTCCTTCAAATATGCTTCACGAGGCCATAACACAATGTTGCCACCTTTGTCGGCTTTATTGACTATAACATTGTTATTGTCATTGATTTTGCGCATAAGCTTGGAATATTGTTGTTCTGAATAACTACGATGTTTGTTCCTCTGTATGACTGTTCTGTTTAACTCTTTTAACTCTTCAATGACACAATCGCTGAAAATGTCTATGGCATCTCTCGGCATCATAGGACAAAACGAAGAGGGCTGACGAAACGGGCTCACTGCTGGACTTGTATTTGTAACTCCCATTTGGTGAAGTTCTTGCTGAGTATTGGTTGGGCCCTCGTCAGTATGTCCTGCCAATGTGTACATGGTTTTAAGCATAGAAACATCCGATACCTGTAGTTGTACACTCGGTTTATTTTCTATATTTCTCGAAGTAACCATGTTGCTTGCTTTGTTTACTTTATGATATTTGATTAACTTCAGTTTACGTATGAACTTGAAGATGTCTATTCGTGATTGAACATATTTAAAACCATTTTTAGGGCAAAAAGAAAGTCCCAAGGACAAAAGTTGAATTTCTGCGGCATTTAAGTCCATAGTGGTTAAATTAATAACCGTGTTGTTAATGTTGTCAACATTTGGATTTATAGATCTGAATGGAACTTGCCTCTCCCCTTCCTTCCTCTCCTGTTGCCTCCTCCTCTTATGCCTCTGTTTGCGGCGGTTATTTCGCCTGCTGTTTTTGTTTTTTGGGGTACTTTGCATGGGTTGTAACTGATCTAATGTGGAACAACCTTCATCCGAATCACCGCTGCTAATTACTGAACTTAGGTCTGTATCAGAAGTTATAATCTCTTCCTGATTTTGAATGTGGACAGGCGGTGTTTTAGTTACCAAGGCTTGCCGTTTGACTGATTCAAACTTCTTCGAAAAAGTAAAAATTCTACCTACCTCATGGTCTTTTTTGTCTCTTGCAAATTTAAATACTTTTCGTTCTTTTATAATGCCTTCATGTTTGTCTAGGCGCTTTTTAACTCTTTCCGTGGTCATGACGGAACCACGCCGTCATGAGCCACGGTTGCCGTGTGCTCATGACGGAGTGGTTCCATCATGCTGTGGCCGTTGGCGGCCGCGCCGCCCACGCGGTGCTAATTCCCCGCCTGTGCGGGCGATTAGCGCCGTGGGCGGAGTCATGACGGATCCACTCCGTCATGAGCACAGCCCAACCGTGGCTCATGACGGAGTGGCTCCGTCATGAGCACCGCGCGACCGCGCTGCCCCCCCGCACCCCCAGCGCTGCGGCGGAAATTCCGCCGCAGCGAAGGTGTTAATATCTTCTTTTCCTTTGTTGACTGCCTCTTGTTGTTCTAAGGCATCTAATTCATGATTAAGTATATCAATATGCTTGACAATCTCTGCCCTATCAATTTCAGCGTATTTTTTTAAAATGCAGACCATATTCATGGAGGCATCGAGGTTGTTGGTAGCCCATTCTTTTAACATAAGGGGATTGGGATTCTCAAAAGATGGTGCAATCAGAATCCGCAATCCCCTAGGGACTCTGCCTGCTTCCTTGTATTTTCCAAAGGACTTTTTTTCCCACCATTTAGTTAATTTGGTGCGCTGGAGCTTTTCCAGTTTCTTTAACATGCGTTTCACATCATTCTTTTCCCCAGTATTGCTGTTATTCATCACTTTATTGTCTATATATGAAAAAACCCCAATCCTGATCTATATATATATATATATATATATATATATATATATATATATAAATTCACTGAAAAAACCATAGGTTTCACACATGTTATAGTTAGCGGAAATTTTACTGATAAAAAACCAATGAAATTGCCCCGTTATAGTTAGTGCTGGCAACTATAACTCACGCGACCGCAATCCTCTGCTGATGCTAATACTGTATTTAGACACTTATTTGCCCATGTCTTCTTCCATACATTTTTAGCTATACATATATTACAAATATTTTTTTTTCATAAAGACACATATGTCATCAGCAGAAGATTGCGGTCGCGTGAGTTATAGTTGCCAGCACTAACTATAACGGGGCAATTTCATTGGTTTTTTATCAGTAAAATTTCCGCTAACTATAACATGTGTGAAACCTATGGTTTTTTCAGTGAATTTGCAAGGTTTTTTAAATGCTAATTCCTAACTATAACGTGTGTGAAACCTATGGTTTTTTCAGTGAATTTGTACGGTTTTTTAAATGCTAAGTGACTTTACGCCATTCGTGGCGTGCGTGCCCACTTAACGCAGTGCGTTCCGTGCGCGCACGGTGCGCTTCGCGCACCGTGCGCGCACAGTGAGCACGCAGTGCGCTTCGCGCACCGCGCACCCACTTTACGCAGTTAGTGCCGTGCCCACGTTACGCTAGATGGGCCATGTACGCACGATGCGCTTCGCGCACCGTGCGCACATGGAGGACATATTATGCGCTTCCTTGTGATAGGTAATCTGTTGAAATTTTTGGGGAAATTTCTGTGCTCTGATAAGCCATGCACAAATGGTGGCCTTCGGCCACCATTTGCACAAGGGGTGGAGAAAGTGTGGATAGTGTTTTTTTTATTTTTATTTTTTTACCGTACGCTTACGGTAAGCGTACGGTAAGCGTACCCCGCGAAATTGCCGAAAAAAAAATAATGCCGTTTTTGCTCTTGGGGGATGTTTGGGGACTCCCTCAACATGACTATGTGAGAGGGAGTTGTCAAAACATCCCCATAACATGTTTTTGGCCATCATGTTTGATACATAACACTCAGTGCGGTAGACAAAATGGCGGACGCCGCTTCCTGGTTTCTGCCGATTCGAATGTTTACTAAGATCTAAGAGCCAATCAGAATCGCGCTCGCGCACGCCACCGTACGCTTACCGTAAGCGTACGGTAAGCGTACCGTAAGCGGGCTCAGATATATATATTGATTTAAAGGCTATTTTCTCAGAATCTACTGAACAGATTTACACCAAACCTACAAAAGGCACTTCCTTGACCTAGGGACTACCTCTCTGCCAAATTTCTAGTAATTCTGTTCAGCCGTTCGGGCTGTAGCTCGTTCTAAAGGTCCTATGGAAAAATGCATGGGAAAAACGCGTTTTGGGACCCCCCTTTTATCTCAGCCCCCGCTTGACGAATCCCCCCGAGACTTTCAGGGTAGGAGCGGAGCGTAGCGCCCCACCTATTTTGAGAAATTCGCGAGGATTCGTCGACCGGCGCCAAAGTTATTCAAAATAGAATGTTGAGGTTTTCCTATGGAAACGTGGTCCTAACTATAACTACCTACTGGCGACCGCCAGTAGGTAATATATATATATATATACTGCCACACGCAAAGGAATATATAAAAATGTACACACCTTTTTGACACAAACATAAATACATGATCATAAAGACACACTGATTGAAATGTTAATGTAAACGTATAACTAGGAATACAGGAATACACTTATCAAAATGTACATATGCACAAATACATGAATACACATGAAAACATTGAAATGAAATACACACAAACGCACACACACATGGTTCCATATATGCACAGAGATGTCTATATATAAACACACATAAAGAAGAACTTGTATTAAAATGCATATATGTGCTGTGTTGATTTAAAACACACATTCTGAGACACATACACATAACGACATTTGCATAAATGCACATGTACACAAAGATACATAGCCATATATTTTAAAACATACGTATATAGGTCTATATAAAAACATGTACTGAAATGTGCCTTCATTGTGCATACATACATAACATGAATACACACAAATATGGACATCTCCATATATATTTACACATAGAGATGCACATACACATATTGATATGTACATATATAGATTTACATGAAGCTAAACACACATCAGAATTTATGGTGTTTGTTAAAGTTTGTCACGATCATTGTATAAAGTGAAATAATGTAACTACTGGTCTTCACTTCAAGGTTGTGGTGTGCACACTGCATGCTCTACATCGACAGCCCTCTCCATCTTGCCCGGCTGCCCGTGGAGTCTCCAGGAACTGGTCCTTACTTTTGGCAGTAACACCGACTGCGAAAATCATTAAGGCAGTTTCTCTGTTGAGTTCCCAGGTGGGGGAAATAACCACTTGTTCATTTTGGAAATCGCCTGAAATTGATAAACAAACAAGATTGTTCCACATGGCTGCCAGGCTGCGAGAGGCAGTCAAACCTGTTTTTCACAGTCTAGTGCACATGACTGCTTTCTGCTATTCGCACTTGATTACAGGTGTTACCGGGCCCATCAGAATTACAAGAGCTGCTGGAACACCTCGGACCGGGTGTATTTGACCCAAACGCTTCAGCTTCTGGTAGCAAGAAAGAATCTGTGTGAAATAACTTAAATGAAATGAAAAAAAACTTAACGTGCTTACATGCCTAAGTTGTCATGGCACTGAAAAGCTAAAAACTCCATTCCATACAGTAGACTAAGAGCTCTAGAGACAGGAAACCTAAGAATTGAAGAGCCAGGTTTTAAGGCTTTTCCTAAATAAAAAATGATTGTCTAAAGAGACAACAGACTAGGGCAGAGTATTCTAAATCTTGGCATTACCATAAGAAAAAGATTACCCCCCCCCCCCATCTGGTGTATTCTAGGCGCTGCAAATTGTTTACTGGCAGAAGAGCGCAGTTACCTTGTAGGAGAATACAAGTGAGAGATGTCTCTAAACAATTTGGGGTGCGATTATGTAGCACCTTATGTGCAATACAGAGAGCCTTAAATGTGATACGTTTTCTGACTGGGAGCCAGTGAAGTTTCCTAAGGTCCTGAGAAATGGGCTTGTATTTAGGGATTTCCTAAATCAGACTAGCTGCAGCATTCTGCTCCATTTGTAGCCTGTTCAGTGAGCATTGCTTAGCATTAAGATAAATGCGAAAAGAACAATTGATGGGCAGAATGCTGAACAATATCATGTATTCACACCAGTACAGAGATCTTGGCCTAAATCCATCTTTTTTTCCTCCCCATGCCTCAAAACTGGTCCCAGGATGCTTGTTTTCAGCCTGAGAAGGACCTCGACTGTTCCCATTGGGCGCAGGGTTAAGGCTGATCTGCACATGGCTGGGTCTGAACTGGAATGGCATGGGGAGCAAAAAAATGATTGATTTAAGCCCAGATCTCTGTACTGGGGTGAATGTTTGACATTGTGCAGCATTCTGTCAATCAATTGTTCTTTTTGCATTAGCATTAAGATAAAGCATGTTGCAGTAGTCCAATATGAGGATATCAAAGCAAGAACCACCTTCTTACAGGAGGAGAGAGGAATGTAAGAAAAGATATTCCGTAAAGAGTGGATAATTTTGAAGCAGGATAAGACCACACTGTTAATTTGAGAGTGGAAAGACAATTTATTACCAAACATTACCCACAAGTTCTTGGTCAGTTAACTGGAGAGGGGGGCAAGCCCAAAGCATCAGGCCCCCAGAGACTGGACCACAATGAATACTGAGAGCCAATGTGCAAGATCTCTATTTTGTCTGCATCTCAGTTAAGGAAATTCACCTTCATCCAACGCAGATCTCCTGCCAGCAGTTTTTAAAATGAGTGGCTACAATATGAACATCGTTAGCGATGGTAACAATAATTTGTATGTCATCAGCATAAGACAACTCATGAAGTCCACAGGAATGAATCAGTTAGGCCGGTAGCAAGACATAGAGATTAAACAATGTTGGGCTGAGGGACAACCCCTGAGGGACCCCACATGATAGAATGATTTAGAAAGAGATATGACCACTCATGACCGATTGTGACCTATCAGAAAGGAAAGATCACAAGAGACTCAGAGCCTTCCAAGAGATGCCTTACACCGAAAGACGCAAAACCAAATGAGTGGGTGATACAGCACTAAAAGCTGTGGACAGATCTAGCATAATAAGAGCCGCAACGTCCCCTCTGTCTACCCCAGATCTTATGCTGTCTGATGCCACGATAAGTGCCGGTATTATCGGATAAGAATTGAGGAACTGTCAGGAAAATCATTATTGGAATTACCAATACCCTGTATATCCCAATTTCTAAGGAGAACCTCAAGGCGCTAATTCATACAACCTCCCCCACAGTGTTACTGGTACCTTCATTATTGGTAGGTTTGGGGACTGGTGGTGGTGTTATCGGGTACTATTGTGGTGCAGGCAGAACGAGGACCTATGTGTTCACCAGATAAAGAAAATGTGAGAAGTCAGAATGGGAAAGGTCAAGTGACTAAACCTGGGCTTGGCCTCCCTAGTAATGTCAGAAAGTCTATAAACGCTGATTCCATAGGAGTGCATGAAAGCACGTTTTCCGTAACGGATTTGTTGATGCTCTGGCCTGTGATGGAAAATCTCAGATTCCTCCAAAGTTTGTTTCAACCCTGCCTTGGGATGTGACACAAGAAGAGGGCTAGGGGCTTTGACAGACCTGTGTGGAGCCCTTCCAGTCACCAATCTCAACAGACAATCAGCAGGACTAAAATAGACTGAGGTGGTGCTGTGCAAGGGTCGGCTGTTAGCACTGCACTCAGAGCAGTGCAGGAGCAATGTGGTGTGAAAGTAACACAATTGTGGAGTTGAACATCTTCCTTCTGCAAACCATTGTCATCTAGACACTTAGGGGCAGATTTACAAGCCATATCCGACACTTCTGCACAACCGCTGCATCACTTTTGTGATGCAGTGGTGGTGTAAACAATGCGACACGATGCGGTACATTTACGTGATGCATCTATGGAGATGCATCAAGTTGTAAAGCTCTGCACCACATTATACCTGCGTCAGGTACCATGTATGCAGGGTGGGCGTTCCGACGCAAGAAAGCCTCGTAAATGTGACACACTGAAATGTACAAGATTTCACTACTCTACTTCTATGATGCCACAGCGTCAAAACCTTCGCCTGCTTCAAGCAGGCGTAAGGAGTGACGCAGCACAATTGGTATTGGCCTTCCTGAGCATTGCTGCAGTTGCGTCGTGCTTGCGACATGACTTCAGCAATGTGTGACCTTTGCGCCAACAGATGTGTGATGCATCTGTCAATCCTGGCGCCAAGGTACGCCGCATTGTAAATGCGAGATATCTATGGTGGCATAAGGGTTTTTTTGCACGACGCAAGTAAACTGACACATCTCTGCTATGATGCAGAGATGCGCCAGTTTCTTGAAAATTTGTCCCTTAGTTCCCAGATATAACTGGATTTTTTAATATATAATAACCACTTAAATGGGGTGTTCCTCATGTCATGTAGTCATCTGCTAACCTTAGACGTAGAATTGTGCAGAGAGCAGGGTATGGCAGACATTCGCACAGCTTTAGTATTGACACAGTAGGCTGTGCTGCTGTGAAATGAGGTATACTCACAATGGGGGAAATGTATAGGGGCTCCTGATCCTTGTTTCTCTACCAGCACCACAGATACTTTTGGTCACCAAATATCATTATATTTTTCATGTGCTTTGTTATTGCACATACATTCACCCTTCAACTAATCACCCAAGCCCAAATCAACATCAAGCTAGACTACAGAATCATACATTACGTTGGCATCATCACATGGTTCACCAGGAGACTCCAGGTTATATAGAATGCAGTGACCACAGTCACACTCAAACTACCACCTCACACCCTTATAGCTATACACCTTAACAACGTACATTGGTTCCTTATTGTCAAATGTGCCCTATTCAATTTACTCACACACATTTGCAAAGCACCATACAATCAAAGACCTGTATACCTGAGCAGTTGCCTCAGCTTCCACACCCCTAACAGACATCTCAGCTTTACCAGCTTGCTTCTTGCCCATATACATAGCTCAAGAGCCGGTGGCCCTGTTTTCCATACCCAGTTTTTAAAGCTTGGAAAGACCTAAGACTTCACAGAACTGTCAGCTCAGTCCTAGGATTCTGAAAAAACATCAAAACCTGTCTCTTTCAATAGATCACAGACAGGGCAGCACCCCTTTCTCTAGGTACCAAGATACCTTTCCAGATGACATCTATGCATTACATATACACAAAACGTTTCTACATTCTTTAAATGCTAAAGACCAGCTGACTATGCCTGGGCACAGATCACGGAGTCTGCTACACGGAAGTCTGCGAAGTGCCAAGAAAACTCTGCTGTGCTCTTAAAGTAAGTTGCAGTAAGTTGCGCTGCTCGCACTGATTTTTAGCACCAGGAGTTTGTCCCGCAGTATAATATCAGTGCAAACTGCACCACATGCATTGCAAGGGGGTGCTGCTTCTTTTTGCTGCTCGAGTAGATATTCTACTTGAGCGGCAACTTCCTTAACGTGAGCGGCAGGTTTCTCAACGTGAGCTGCTGCGACCGCCCGCGTTGAGAAATCTTGCCAGAAGGTGGTCTAGCGTTTGATTTTCCTCACTCGCACTGGCCAACTTAACATTGGCAAGCGGTGCAAGAGAAAAAAACACAGCTCCACGCTGCTACATAGAGTTTTTCGTAACTCTGCACTCTACGTAGAGCAGGCAAAACTCTGCTATCTCTAATGGCGGAGTGGATTCAATGCCCACCCACACTCTTGACCATGCTTTACACTTTTCTGGTGTCTTTTTTATCATTTTTAACCGGCATTGGGCAAGTATCATCCTACTTTCCCTCTTCTTGCTTCCTTTAGAATCGAATATGAAGTTGTGTGTATTTAGATGGATATAAGAACCGTCCATATATAAATTAAGTTCCGTTTCCCATCATAACAAAATCAAACTTTTACCTCTGTTCAATTGGCCGCTTTACACCAACTTCTATACCAGTATTTCTCTAAAATGTCACGCTTGACTTCAGCGTAGTTGACAGAAGTCTTTGGGGCATATTTACAAGCCCCTCTGGCCACAACAACATCACTTTTAGTGACGTTGGGTGGCGATAGGAGCTTTGCCTTATTTACAAGGCAGCCATAAGCCACTTAATATGTATTGCGTGCGCCATTTTGAAATGGTTCTCACCACATTGTCAAATCAAACATAAACAGCCATAATTCAAGGTAAATCAAAGGTTTTTGGTTAAAAACACATCAATAATTCATTATATGTATGTATCATTGCTGTTTTAGAAATAATCTGTCATTTGACAATCATTTAACAATCTCGGCGTGTACGTGTTAAATGATTGTCAAATAACAGATTATTTCTAAAACAGCAATGATACATAAATATAATGAATTATTGATGCGTTTTAACCAAAAACCTTTGATTTACCTTGAATTATGGCTGTTTTTGTTGTATTTGACAATGTTGTGAGAATCATTTCAAAATGGCGCCCACAATACGGCGGAACACTAACCGTTGTCTGTTTCCATGCAAAATACATGACGCTTTAAAAATGGTGCCTCGCAGCGCGTACTGTAAACACTGATGAAGGATCTTATCCGAAACGCGTCTGTTTTTGGCTTTAAAATAAATAAATCACTGCTGTGACAAAGCCCCGCGAGTGCTATCTTTCCTTCTATCAAGTGAGGGAATTGTGGCGCATTGATATTATGCGGAGCACCGCCGCATCTCGGCACCCGCCCGAAGAGTGACTCGCTTACCGGTGCATCGGAGCAGATTATATATATATTCACTGAAAAAACCATAGGTTTCAGGCACGTTATAGTTAGGAATTAGCATTTAAAAAACCTTAGAATTTCACAGAAAAAACGATAGGTTTCAGGGTTGTTATAGTTAGCTGGACATTTCCCTCGTACAAAACCCTAGAAATTCCCTTGTTATAGTTAGTTCAGCTAACTATAACTCGCGTCCCCGCAATTCACTGCTGATGACGTCACATATTACATCACTCATGACATGGTCAGTGACATCACTGATGACATCACTGATAACATCTCAAATGACATCACTGATGACATCACTGATGACGTCATCCATCTGACAAATTAGTGCACCTTCTCACACCCTAATATAACCTTTGATACACCGACTCAAAATTTCAAACGGCCATTTTGACAACCATAGATACTCCAATACCAATAACTACACACCCACTCATTGACTTTTAGGTCTACATACATGTCCACTCACTCACCTGTACAGTCACTCATACTTACAGTCACTCTGTGCATTTATACACCTATATCGACACTCACACACCGCCAATCATCCATTGAGGTACTGAAACATCTAGTCAGTCATGCAAATAATGAATCACAGTCCAATTTACTCACCTATACAGTTAAACACACTCAAGTTCACTTACTCATAAAAATACTAACAAATTCTGTGTCTTCCTGCAGAAAAACAAACAGTACATGACACAGATATCCTTGCACTATGGCGCATAAAGCCACTCCCAAAATCACACACTCTCACATATAGATACTCTTACACACATATACACTGCGTTTCACATATGTAGTTACTGACACATGTACAACTGAGATATACATTCAATCACTAACACACCCTTACATACAGTCACCCAACCATACAGTCCATTACAGATGCACTCTTAAAACCATGCACCCACTGAATCACCCACTCACACATCTAGTCACAGAGTCACACACACCCTACCCACACAAACACTCAGGCACCCATACAGATACTCAGTCAACCAATCAATAACCCATATAGACACTCATATAGCTATTCACAAAACCATGCAACCACTTATACACCAACACACAGACACATACAGACATTCACACAGTTTAGTCACTAGTCTGCAGTAAGATACATTTAATGACTCACTTATAGAGTCAGTTACGCACCTAGAAAATCATCCATTCACACACTTGTACACCAACTTATTCTTCAACAGGCCTTTCCCTATATATATTAAACATATTAAAACTGTTCAGAAACACATACTCAATGGATGATGTCATCAGTGATGTCATTTGAGATGTCATCAGTGATGTCATCAGTGATGTCACTGACCATGTCATGAGTGATGTAATATGTGACGTCATCAGCAGTGCATTACGGGGGCGCGAGTTATAGTTAGCTGAACTAACTATAACAGGGGAATTTCTAGGGTTTTGTACAAGGGAAATGTCCAGCTAACTATAACGACCCTGAAACCTATGGTTTTTTCAGTGAATTTCTAAGGTTTTTTAAATGCTAATTCCTAACTATAACGTGCCTGAAACCTATGGTTTTTTCAGTGAATTTCAAAGGTTTTTTAAATGCCAATTCCTAACTATAACGTGCATGAAACCTATGGTTTTTTCAGTGAATTTCAAAGGTTTTTTAAATGCTAATTGCTATCTATAACTTATCTCTAAAGATATCATGAAAAGCATTCTTTTTTAAAAGTAGGGTGCACATTAGTTTGTGGAAAAGCATCTTTGTGATTGGTTAAGAAAAAGCAGTTTCAACGTGGAGTACATATCATAGGATAAAATTGGCTCAACTCAACCACACCTGCTACTTGCATTTGGAAGGCACTGTTCGAACTTAAAACAATCATGAACTTTTAACCTGCATGTGTCGTTAAATGTTCAAGAAAATGTTGCAAAAAAATATCATTAAGTTTTAAAAAATTGATGAAGTTTTAACCTGCACGTGTTGTAGAATGTTCTAGAAATTGTGTTGATAGAATACGTTGCACTTCTGACTTCTATGTGTTGTTGAATATTTAAAAAACGGTTCATATGGAAAATTAAAAAGAAACCAATAGAGAAGTTTTGAAACCTAAAAGAATCAAGGAACTATTCTAATGTATTCTTTACATGTATTTATATGTGGAGCAACACAATTATAGACACAACAGCACCAGGTAGAGGAAGAAGCAGGGAGTGGGGGGAGGGGGGGAGATGGGCAGAATGGCACACATGCACAATTAAGTACAACACACATATAGACTAGCAATGGCCAAAATGAAACACACCAACAAGGAGCACAAGTCACACAACCCGCCAACATCACACCACTGAACGAGCATAGAAGTGAAAACCACGCTGCATTCATACAGGATGTGTACAAAGGCCAGTCGTTGGTGTTGTGGGATGTCTGCGACCGTGGTCATCATGGATGAGATGCCCAGCATGTGGCACATGGTCGAGTTCACTGTGAGTTATGTTGCCAAACAGCTGCTCCTCCCTCCCACGAGCCCCCACACTTTTGTACGTTGCGCTGTTGTACCATTGTAATACCTATTTGCGCATGTCCTGCTACATTCCAACTACACCATCACAGTGCCGTTTGGAGGTGGTGCATGCCACTTTACAACATCAACTGCTGCGGCTCTTGTAGCAGGCCACACCAGAACACAGAGACACACTTACCGCACTTCTTGTTCACGGACATGTCCGAGACACCCCGTTCCCCTTGCCAGATAGGCACACCCCTGCACTGACCTGTGAACCCCAGACCAGCACACGCCAGTTGTGCATGCAGGAGGATACATGCGTAGCTACACATCCAGGCTCACTGCCAATGCTGAGGTGACAGCACACTGTGATGTTGCAGGGCTCGTGCCTATCATGCTAAGACAATGACCACTGGGACACACTTGCTAAGATATGGGTTTGGGGGGCATTGGCGGTCCTGGAGTTGTTGAGATGAGTCTTCTGGCCCTCATGGGTATCCCTGTATCATGCTCATTGACTCTATGGCACCTGTGGGTGTTCTGGTGTGGCTCTTGGCTGTGTTCCCTTTCATGGTGCAGGTAGTTGTCCTGCTTAACACCAGCAGAAAGCAGGTGTAAAATCCCTGGTGCTAACGTGTCTTATCGCCGGAATTTGTTTCGCATTGCAATTGGTGTGAAAGTTGTGATGTGATTTTTTTCGTGTGCAGAACAATATACAAACTGAGCAGTGTATCTCGTCAAGATCCAGCACCTGACGCACTATTCCCAATCAATATAAATACAATGAGATTTCTTAAAGATTTTGTGTGTACACTGTAAGTGCAGCCAATACCTCAGTGCAATTCAATACAGGATTTTAGTATTTAGAATAAATCAGAAAGGTGCACCTCGTGTCTTTTTGCACGGGAACGGCTTGTCTCCATTTCATTATCAGCACTTTAACGGAAGTAAAGTTGAGATAAATCTAACACACTATTCAGAAGTTGGTGCAAACTGCAGATATCACCAGTATTCCAGCGATAAGTGCCCCAAAATTTAACACCATGGTGGACTCCATCAAATAACAGTAATAAGAACAAGAAAGAGTCACACAGCAGTTAAGAGAACAACCAAAAACGTTATTAATTTTTTTTTCAAACTTTATTTTTTATAATGATAAATATGTAAACGATAAACTATTTTCAAACTTTCTTTTTTTATTAACATATATTTGAACGATAAACTAATAAACAAAATGTATCAACAATAATACAAAACAACAAGGCAGAACACTCCTGTGGGGACCATGGATGTCGACGACAGACCTGGAAAATCAGAAAGAGGGTTAAAAAAACAACAACATGCTATTCTCAACAAAATACCACAAGAAACAAATCACAGATCATACAGCTAACAAAATTTTATAAGTTTAACTTACAAAAACGGTAAATGTTGCCGCTTTAAAGTATTTACCGAATCTGAGGAACATTTTTTGCAGAAGGCACCACGCCCACAACGTTTTTCTTCAGTGGTGAGGAAATTTTTTACTTTTCCCAAGGGGCAAACAAAGACCAATGCCACCTTGGTCACGTGCAAGATTTGCAAAAGAGTTCTGTCACAAGGGGATCCTATCAAGAAATACTCGTACGGCACGGCAAGTATGATGAAACACCTAAGGACCCTTCATCCGAACAATCTTGCACGAGAAGAGTGCAAACAGATGAGAAACACTCCTATTCTGTATCTGTAAAAAAGAATCACAAATAAATATATATTAATAACTTTCAAAATTATACTATTCCATTACTGTACAAACACATTTTATATAAATACTGACTAAGAAACTATGTCCCTGAACCACAAGTGTGACGATGGTTAAAACACTACATGCATAGTGCATACTACTTTGAAGCAGTTCATGCCCTAAAGCCTACCTCACTAAAACTCTACATGCTAACTGACTAAATGATTACAGTACTATAAGGAGACACACTGGGTGAGTGACAGGGTGTTTGCTAGAAGAGTATGAATACTAACTAGGGAATTGAAGGTGTGAAACACAACTGTGTAGGTGATTAGAGGACTGCATCCATACTGCATAGGCATTTAAAGCAGTCCATGTGCTAAGGCCTGGCTCACTGCATGACTAATTGGGCACTGACTGAATGATTAGAGTACAGCAAGGAGAGTGCCTAGGTGAATTTATAAGTGCTAGGCTTTTCTTTTTGCACAGGGAATAGATTAGTACTTGGTACTGAATGGGTCACTAGAGGAGTGCAAAGGCAGTGACAATATGTTTGCTGGACTGTATGGATACTGACTAGGAAATTGAAAGTGTGAAAGACAAGTGTCTAGGTGGTTAGAAGACTGCATGCATAGTGGATAGGGGTTTGAAGCAGTCCATGTGCTAAGGCCTTGCTCAGTGCATGAATACTTAGGCACTGACTGAATGATTAGAGTACTGCAAATATAGTATCTTGGTGAATTTATAAGTGTTTGAGTTTTCGCACAGTGAATGGATTAGTACATGATGCTGAATGGGTCACTAGAAGACTGCAAAGGGAGTGACAGGTTGTTTCCTGGAAGTGTATGGATACTGACTAGGGAATTGAAGGTGTGAAAGACAATTGTGTAGGTGGTTAGAGGACTGCATGCATAGTGGATAGAGGTTTGAAGCAGTCCATATACTAAGGCCTGGGTCACTGGATGAGTACTTGGGTACTGACTGAATGATTAGAGTACTGCAAGGAGAGTGCCTGCGTGAATTTATTAGGGTTTGGCGCAGTGAATGGATTAGTACATGATGCTGAATGGGTCACTAGAGGAGTGCAATGGGAGTGACAGGATGTTTGCTGGAAGTGAATGGATACTGACTGGGGAATTGAAGGTGTGAAAGACAAGTGTGTAGGTGGTTAGAGGACTGCATGCATAGTGGATAGGGGTTTGAAGAAGTCCATGTGCTAAGACCTGGCTCAGTGCATGAATACTTAGGCAGTGACTGAATCATTAGAGTACTGGAAAGAGAGTGTCTTGGTGAATTTATAAGTGTTTGGGTTTTGGCACAGTGAATGGATTAGTACATGCTGTTGAATGGGTCTCTAGAGGACTGCAAAGGAAGTGACAGGGTGTTACCTGGAAGTGTATGGATACTGACTAGGGAATTGAAGGTGTAAAAGACAACTGTGTAGTATGTTAGAACACTACATGCATACTGCATAGACATTTGAAGCAATCTATTTGGTACTTAGAAACTGACGAAATAATCAGACTACTTCTAGGACAGTGCTTAGGTAAAACTTTTACATTTTCAGTTCTGCCACAGTGAACAGAATAGTACATGGTACTGCACCTTAGTGTCAAACCCTGACTCATTTTATCAATGCATAAGCAAAGACTAGCTTCTAATGCTACTAAAACTTGACAACATGACAGGTTTTAAAAGAGTTATCTGCTAAAAAATACACGATGTTACCAAATGCTTCTCTCACAGTGCTTCCCAAATGCACACAGACTCACAGTGTGATGTTAGACAAGCAACACTATCCTAGGAGTTTACCAAAACTCATTCACTAGTCTAGAAGAGTTAATGGTACTGCACACAATCTACGGGCCCGATTCACAGAACTAACTTAAGACAAAATCCTAAACTTACTACCATTTTTGTATTCACAGAAGGCACTTACTCATTTTGGTATTCACAGAAGACACTTACTCACTTCGGTATTCACAGAGTTAGGAGTCCTAAGTTTAGGACTCCTAAATGCCTTCAGTGAATACCGAAAGCCTTAAAATTAGGATTTTTCTCAGTTTAGGAGTCCTAAAGTTAGGACTCCTAACTTTACTACTACTAAACTGAGAAAAATCCTAATTTTATGGCTTTCGGTATTCACAGAAGGCATTTAGGAGTCCTAAAGTTAGGAGTCCTAACTTTAGGACTACTAAATTGAGTAAAATCCTAATTTTAAGACTTTCGGTATTCACAGAAGGTATTTAGGAGTCCTAAAGGGAGGAGTCCTAACTATACTATTACTAAACTGAGAAAAATCGTACTTTTATGGCTTTTGGTATTCACAGAAGGCATTTAGGAGTCCTAAAGTTAGGAGTCCTAACTTTAGGACTACTAAATTGAGTAAAATCCTAATTTTAAGTCTTTCGGTATTCACAGAAGGTATTTAGGAGTCCTAAAGTGAGGAGTCCTAACTATACTATTACTAAACTGTGAGAAATCGTAATTTTATGGCTTTCGGTATTCACAGAAGGCATTTAGGAGTCCTAAAGTTAGGAGTCCTAACTTTAGGACTACTAAATTGAGTAAAATCCTAATTTTAAGACTTTCGGTATTCACAGAAGACATTTAGGAGTCCTAAAGTGAGGAGTCCTAACTATACTATTACTAAACTGAGAAAAATCGTAATTTTATGGCTTTCAGTATTCACAGAAGGCATTTAGAAGTCCTAAAGTTAGGAGTCCTAACTTTAGGACTACTAAATTGAGAAAAATCCTAATTTTAAGACTTTCGGTATTCGCAGAAGGCATTTAGGAGTCCTAAAGTGAGGAGTCCTAACTATACTATTACTAAACTGAGAAAAATCGTAATTTTATGGCTTTCGGTATTCACAGAAGGCATTTAGGAGTCCTAGAGTTAGGACTCCTAACTTCTGTGAATACCGAAATGAGTAAGTGCCTTCTGTGAATACCAAAATGAGTAAGTGCCTTCTGTGAATACCAACATGGTAGTAAGTTTAGGATTTTGTCTTAAGTTAGTTCTGTGAATCGGGCCCTACATATTTAAGTACAGCACATCAGTGTCAAAGCATGACTCATTTAATCCACGCATAAGCAAAGACTGGATTCTAATGCTACTAAAACTTCACAACATGACAGGTTTTAAAACAGTTATCTGTCAGCAAATACATGATGTTACCAAATGCTTCTCTCACAGTGATCCCAAATACACACTAACTCACAGTGTGATTCTAGACAAGCACCACTATCCCTAGGAGTTAACCAAAACTCATTCACTACAGTGCAAGTGGTAAGGGAACTGCACACAATCTACATATTTCACGACTGCACTTTACTGTCAATGCCTGACTCATTTAATGAAAGCATAAGCCATAACTGTCTTCTAATGCTACTAAAACTTGACAACATGACATGTTTTAAAACAGTTATCTGTCAGCAAATACACGATGTCACCAAATGCTTCTCTCACAGTGGTTCCCAAATGCACACAGACTCACTGTGTGATTCTAGACAAACAACACTATCCCTTGCACTATACCAAAACACATTTCTTCATCTAGAAGTAGTACTACATTTTAGTATAGAAACATAACTTTTCACAAATTCATAAACAATAACCGGTTTCTAATTCTACCAAAATATAAAAACAGCACAGTTATCTATCTGCAAACACATGAAAAACACAAATGCTTATCACAGAATGGTTTCTACATGCACACACACTGTCAATAAGATGGTAGAGAAAAAAAGTACTCCCTACACTTTAGCAGGAGAAATACATTAGTCTGATTAAAATCAAAATAGTCTACATAGATCCCCTCACATTTAAATAACTCATCTTTCAAGTTCTTTTGTAGATTAAGAAGTATATCAGTCACTCACCATATTTTCTTTTACAGAATCTCTGCACTGTGAACCTCCCAGCAAAAACAAAGAATGGAAAAGTTTCCCTTTCATTTTCCACACATATACATGTAAACATCAAATCACAATCCTTCACACATAAAATAAAGCAAACACACATTTCTATTGGTTAAACATTTCAACCCTTTCCAACTGAAAGACATTTCAACCCTTCCCCCAATCTGCCTTCTGCCTGTTACCATAGAAACAGGTCATGGAACACTACACTAAGCACACAGGTCAAAAGTTCAGCACACAATGTTCCTACACAAGAGAGGAAGTGTGCTTCACTTTTCAACCTATCAGCTAATCATATATAATGTTCCTTAAAATCTGTTTTTGTTAACCAATAAGAATCATACCTTTAAAAAACTGAAATATACACCCTACCTTTCAGTGTACAAAGTAGTCATACAACCAATGATTTCTTGTCTTTTTTTAACAACGCGATAGGATGCACGCACTGTGCGCGCATTTCGCCGTTTTTTTTCTGGGACCCCTAAACACCTCTAGAGGGTCAGAGTATTTCCACTCTGCCCCCTTTATATGTTTTACACACTTATTCCCCTTGCATCTTCAGCCTCGCTTCTACCGAAGCAGAAAATGGCCACCAACAGTTCCTGGTTTCGAATGTAGAGAGACACTCGACAGCCAATTAGCATTCAGCGCGCGATCGGGAGGGTGCGCGCTCGGTTTCGGGAGGGTGCACTTACGGTGCGGGTACGGTCCGCGGATCCTCCCCGGCCATAGATATTTATGTACTTTTAACTCTAATTTTCTCAGGAACTACTGAACGGATTCACACCATTTATGCAAAAGGCATGAGTCTGAACTTAGGACTACCTCTTTGCCAAATTTGGTGTCATTCCGTTCAGCGGTTCGGGCTGTAGCTGCGACAACAGATCCTATGGGAAATTGCATGGGGAAAACGCGTTTTGGGACCCCCTTTTTTCTCGGCCCCCGCTTGACGAATCACCACAAAACTTTCAGGGTAGGAGCAGAGCGGAGCTGGCCAAAAGTTTGGAAAATTTCGCGAGGATTCGTCAATCGGCGCCAGACTGATTGGGAATAGAATGCTGCGGATTTCCTCTGGAAAATAGATCCTAACTATAACTACCTACTGGCGACCGCCAGTAGGTAATATATATATATATATATATATATATATATATATATATATATATATATATATATATTCACTGAAAAAACCATAGGTTTCACACATGTTATAGTTAGCTGGACATTTTACTGATAAAAAACCAATGAAATTCCCCCGTTATAGTTACTGTAGGCAACTATAACTCACGCGACCGTAATCCTCTGCTGATGCTAATACTGTATTTAGACACTTATTTGCCCATGTCTTCTTCCATTAAATTTTAGCTATACATATATTACAAATATTTTTTTTTCATAAAGACACATATGTCATCAGCAGAGGATTACGGTCGCGTGAGTTATAGTTGCCTACAGTAACTATAACAGGGGAATTTCATTGGTTTTTTATCAGTAAAATGTCCAGCTAACTATAACATGTGTGAAACCTATGGTTTTTTCAGTGAATTTGCAAGGTTTTTTAAATGCTAATTCCTAACTATAACGTGTGTGAAACCTATGTTTTTTTCAGTGAATTTGTACGGTTTTTTAAATGCTAAGTTACTTTACGCCATTTGTGGCGTGCGCGCCCACTTAACGCAGTTCGATCCGTGCGCGCACGGTGAGCACGCGGTGTGCTTCGCGCACCGCGTGCCCACGTTACGCTAGATGGGCCATGAACGCACGATGCGCTTCGCGCACCGTGCGCACATGGAGGACATATGATGAGCATCGTTGTGACAGGTAAAATATATGTTTTGTTTAGCTCTGATCAGCCATGCTCAAAAGGTGCCCTTCGGGCACCTTTTGCACACGGGGTGGGGAGAATGTGGATATTTTTTTTTTTATTATTATTTCTTACCGTACGCGTACGGTAAGCGTAATCGGCGAAATTTTCGAAAAAATTAAAATTGCCTTTTTTCACTTGGGGGATCGTTGGGGACTCCCTCGACATGGCTAGGTGCTTGGGAGCTGTGTAAACAGCCCCTTTACATGTTTTTGCACTTTGTTTTTCAACCCCCTGTCAGAGTGCGAGAGAGAAAATGGCGGCCGCTGCTTCCTGGTTTCGACCGATTCGAATGTTTACTAAGATCTAAGGGCCAATCAGAATCGCGCTCGCGCACGCCACCGTACGCGTACGGTAAGCGCACCGTAAGCGCACCGTAAGCTGGCTCAGATATATATATTGATTTAAAGGCTATTTTCTCAGAATCTACTGAACAGATTTACACCAAACCTACAAAAGGCACTTCCTTGACCTGAGGACTACCTCTCTGCCAAATTTCAAGTAATTCTGTTCAGCCGTTCGGGCTGTAGCTGTGTCTAAAGGTCCTATGGAAAAATGCATGGGAAAAACGCGTTTTGGGACCCCCCTTTTATCTCAGCCCCCGCTTGACGAATCCCCCCGAGACTTTCAGGGTAGGAGCGGAGCGTAGCGCCCCACCTATTTTGAAAAATTCGCGAGGATTCGTCAACCGGCGCCAAAGTTATTCAAAATAGAATGTTGCGGATTTCCTATGGAAACGTGGTCCTAACTATAACTACCTACTGGCGACCGCCAGTAGGTAATATATATATATATATATATATATATATATATATATATATATATATATATATATATATATATATATATATATATATATAATATCTGAAAAAAACCATAGGTTTCAGGCACGTTATAGTTAGGAATTAGCATTTAAAAAACCTTAGAAATTCACTGAAAAAACCATAGGTTTCAGGGGCGTTTTAGTTAGCTGGACTTTTCACTCGTACAAAACCATTGAAATTCCCCCGTTAAAGTTAGTTCAGCTAACTATAACTCGCGCGCCTGCAATGCACTGCTGATGACGTCACATATTACATCACTCATGACATGGTCAGTGACATTACTCATGACATCACTGATGACATCTCAAATGACATCACTGATGACATCATCCAGTGAATGTGTGTTTTTCTGAAAATTACATCTGTTTTATATATGTATATCTCAAGGTCAATGGAAGAATAAATGGGTATATAAGTGTCTAAATGGATGATTTGTTTTTGAAAAATTGATTGTATAACTGACTGATTAAGTGTGGCTTAGTGAGTAATGTTTAAATGTGTAAATATCTGTATCAGTCTCTCACTTTGTGTATAAGTAGCTACATGAGTGTCTATATAGGTTATTAGTTGTTTTTGTATCAGTATGAGTGTCTGAGTGTCTGTATGGTTCGGTGGAGGGTATTACGTAGTGCATAGGTGCATGAATGAGTGACTCACTGTTTGTATGTGTTGAAGACAGCATGTGTGCAGGACTGTATGGGTGGATGAGTGTGTGCATGGGTGTGTTAGTGAGTGATAGACTGTCTCAATAGTGTCTTTATGAGTAACTACATATGTTTTAAACTAGTATATGTGACTATTGGTGTATATAAGTGAGTATATGTGAGAGTGAGAGATTGAAAGAGTTCCTGTATGAATAAGTATGTGTTTCTATAAGTGATTGTTTAAAAGACTAAGTATGTGTAAGTTTCTGTAGAAGTAAGTGTGGTGGTGTGTGTATAACTGTATATGCAAGTAAATAGATGTTTGATTCTTTATTAGCATGAGTGACTATGTGTGTGAGTAACTCTATGGATGAGTGGGGTTGTGTAACAGGATGTATAGGTGTGTGAGTACATATGATGAGTGAGTACATGTATGAGTGACTGTATAGGACTGTTGGTGAATGAGTGGATGTGTATATGGATCTTAGAATTGCTGAATAGGTGTTGTAACTGGTATTGGTATGTCCATTGTTTTGAACATTGTAGTTTCTATTTTTGAATGTGTGTATCAAAGGTTGTATTAGGGGAAGAGGAGGTCTGCCACTCTATCACAAGGATAATGTCATCAGTGATGTCATTAGTGATGTCATTAGTGATGTCATTTGAGATGTCATCAGTGATGTCATGAGTGATGTCACTGACCATGTCATGAGTGATGTAATATGTGACGTCATCAGCAGTGCATTGCGGGCGCGCGAGTTATAGTTAGCTGAACTTACTATAATGGGGGAATTTCAATGGTTTTGTAGGAGTAAAAAGTCCAGCTAACTATAACGCCCCTGAAACCTATGGTTTTTTCAGTGAATTTCTAAGGTTTTTTAAATGCTAATTCCTAACTATAACGTGCCTGAAACCTATGTTTTTTCAGTGAATTTCAAAGGTTTTTTAAATGCTTATTTCTAACTATGCCTACAGAGATAGGACATGTGAAGAAAGAAGAAAAAACGCACAGAAAGAAAAAAAGAAATGCAGAAAGAAGCAACAGAAGTCCTCAAAGACGGAGAAAAGTGCAGGAAGACGGATAACGTGCAGAAAGAACAAGCAGAAGAGCAGAAAGAAGCCTTGTTGCAAAATCATCCTGTACCCTCAACTTTTCCAGACGGATACTGGTGGTAACTGAGTCTGACTAACCAGTCCTAGAGCCAGTGCTATGTTAAAAGACACTCAGAATACAATGAAAACACCTACATACACTAAGGAACACTATGCGTTGGGGTCCCTCTGTGATCAGCATGACCTCCTCTGTAAGCCCCATGTATATAATAGGGCAGGGGATTAAAACTACCTCTTAAAACACGCCACAGGGCGTGTTTGCACACGTCACCTCAGGCCCCGTCCCCTCACTTCCCCACTGTGTAAACACGCCCTGTGGCCGTTTTAAGTTGGGAGATTAAGTCTCTTTGAATCCTGAGGGTCCCTAGGGTCCAACTAGACCACTAGGTACCTCCAGTAAGCGCCACAGAGCTGCGTTGCAGAGAGATGTAAAAAGGGGCATGGCCTAGACCACCTCTCTGCAACGCAGCGGAGTGGTGCTTACTGGAAGCACCTGATGGGCTAGTTGGCCCCCAGGGTCCCTCAGGATTGAAGGGGAATTATTTCCCCAACTTAAAACGCGCCACAGGGCTTGTTTGCACACGTTAACTCAGGCCCCGTCCCCTCCCTTCACCACTGTGTAAACATGCCCTGTGGCCGTTTTTAGTGGGGAGATTAAGTTAATTTGAATCCCGAGGGTCCCTAGGGTCCAACTAGCCTACTAGGTACCTCCAGTATGCGCCACAGAGCTGCGTTGCAGAGAGGTGTAAAAAGTGGCACGGCCTGGACCACCTCTCTGCAACGCAGCTCAGTGGCGCTTACTGGAAGCACCTGGTGGGCTAGTTAGCCCCCAGGGGCCCTCAGGATTGAAGGGGAATTGTTTCCCCAACTTAAAACGCGCCATAGGGCGTGTTTGCACACGTCACCTCAGGCCCCGTCCCCTTCCTTCCCCACTGTGTAAACATGCCCTGTGGCCGTTTTTTAAGTTGGGAGATTAAGTCCCCTTGAATCCTGAGGATCCCTAGGGGCAAAATTGCCCACTAGGTACGTCCAGTAAGCGCCATTGCAGAGAGGTGTAAAAAGGGGCACGGCCTGCACCACCTCTCTGCAACGCAGAGCAGTGGCACTTACTGGAAGCACGTGGTGGGCTAGTTGGCCCCCAGGGTCCCTCAGGATTGGAAGGGAATTATTTCCCCAACTTAAAACGCGCCACAGGGCGTGTTTGCACACGTCACCTCAGGCCCCGTCCCCTCCCTTCACCACTGTGTAAATGCGCCCTGTGGCCGTTCTAAGTTGAGAGATTAAGTCCCCTTGAATCCTAAGGGTCCCTAGGGTCAAACTAGCCCACTAGGTACCTCCAGTAAGCGCCACAGAGCTGCGTTGCATAGAGGTGTAAAAAGGGGCGTGGCCTAAGAACACCTGTCTGCAACGCAGCTCCCTGGCGCACACTGGAGATACCTGTTGGGCTAGTTGGCCCTCAGGGACCCTCAGTATTGAAGGGGAATTAATTCCCCAACTTACAACTGGCCAGGGGGCGCGTTTGCAGAGTGCTGCAAGGAGGGGTGTGGCCTCCAGCGCAATGCCGGTCTTTTATTTATTTAATTCTTTTAAGAAGGAGGGCTGTGTGGCCCCCCTTCTTTTTCTAATTTACTGGCCCTGGGGACCCCCATCCCCCAGGGCCTGCACCCTAATTTTTTGTTGTTGAAAACAATAAATTTGGCCCTCCCAAGGCCTTAATCGGCCCCGGGGACCCCAACCCCTGGGTTATGGCCTTTTTTTTATTTAAATTCTTTAGGAGGGGGCTGCGTTGCCCCCCTCCTCAGGCCACTTATGGCTCCGGGAGCCCCATCCCCCGGGGCCGGCCTTTGTTTTTTATTATTTTAAAAATATATATATTTATAGAAACACCTAGGACATACTGGACAAACCGTATGTACCTATCACCATGACGATTTGCGTGATATTCATTAAAAGGCGACAATGCATAGAATGAATCAAAATGGAATGTATTTACACCGCTAGTGAAGCTCTGACGTTTCTGACGCCCTACCGTGCCTAATTCCGGTGCCCCCGCCGGTGGGTACTCTCCAAGTAGACACCCTTGTCGTTTATTTATACAAACATGGGTAGCTATTGACGGGCACATTTAATATACACGCACACCAAGCCATTCAAAGGGGATTCGACAAAAATTCGACCAAACTATGCAAGAAACCCCCCTCACGGTAAATAAAAAAACACATCCACCGCTGGATGTGTAATACTTTTTATTTTACTCTCTGGAAAGGAGACAAAACTCACTTGAGAGTCACAGCGTGCTCCTGGCTGAGCCCAATGCTGTGTTACACCCACCAGTGCCCGCCGATTGCCTCACACCTCTGTGTTGTATTCCACCAGCTAGTGCGTATGCTATGACACTCTCTAGCCCATGTGCACTGTAACACCACCCCGTGAATATGTCATGCCACACTTGCCTTCGCACGGGTTATATTGCCCCATCTAACGTGCCTTCCTCGATGTGTATGTTATAACGCACAGCGCTATGCCATACATATTACAATCTGGGATCCATATCTTTGTCACAGTGCATATGCAACGTTACACTCCCCAGCACATATTTTATATTACAACTTTAGAGACTAGTTATGTTACACAACACTGCCCTGTGCATATTACTCTCCAAGGCGCATATCGCATAGCACGCGCTAGTGCCTGTGCTATCTCGCGCTCTCCAATGAATCTGTCATTGCGCACAATGTATTGCATATTATATTTCATGCCCCGATTCATCTTATATCACACTTTTTGGTGCATAGTTTATACCATATATAGGCTTTCCTGTTTTCAGTTTCTATTTTTGGTAAATTCTGGTGGTGTTTTTTCAGTGTTTTCCAGTGATTTCAATACCTCGAAAAAACAGTGCTTTTCAGTGGTTACTAATTTTCGCGCCATAAAAAACAACTGAAACGGTGTTTTACCGGTGTTTATGGGACGCTTTGCTTTTATTATTGTTTGCTTTCTTAATTGGTGCATGGAATATAGACAGTCTATGTACAGTGTATATGAGGTTAAAATAAATTTTTACACTTGCGCAGAGTACCAAAGTGAGGCTTCATTGGCTTCAAACGCCATAGTTGGTGAAGAGACATTTCTATGCATCATAGCTAGCCATTTCTCATGCATTCACGGAGTTGCGACTGGGGGAGACTTGTCTCCATATTTACAATACAAACACTGGAGATTAGTATCTCCACACTAACTTCAGTCTCTTGCATTGTCAATCCCAACACCGGGCACTGCCGCCTTAAAACATTATTTCACAATGTGGTCTCCAAGCAACACGCTCTAATGCTGATGCAACATTGGGGGTATAAGACCACAAACCCATTACAAATTATTTCACAAAAGGAGATGCTGCACTCAGGGCCGGCTTTAGGGCGGTGCCACCGGTGCAACGGCACCGGGTGCTGGCTTCCTGGGAGCGCCGTGTTTGAAAGTTTATTAAGCTTTTGAAGCGCCTGCTGCAACGTTTCTTGCAATTACCAGGCCTCACATAAATGTCAAGAAAACTCGTGTGATTAATTATGTTCCTGGAGAGAGATCAGCATTTTGTATAGTTGAGGTTTTGACTTAGGCGAAGTTAGTGCAGAGGGTTAATATGCCTGCTGCAAAGAACGTGTACCAAGTAGATTACAGAGTGCGTATGATGTAAACAGATCAGCAGGTTACAGCTTTCAAAAGAGACATCCTTTTGTTACTTGCAATTTATAACTTAAAGTCCTAATATAGAATAGTGAGTTATTGACTTTCATCCCAGAACTGCATACACACTGCAAAGTATACATTATTAGAACATTGATTAATGTTGCAAAAAGGGTTAATTTGGCTAGAAATCGATTCTTATTATTAAAGAAAACTCCCAACTATGCTGTTTCTTCTTCGACTCTGAGTTTGTGCTTCTCCACACCAAGCACTCTTAAACTATACTGCCTACCAGTGTGGATGACATGTGACTCCTACACTTTCAGTCCTTTGGCTTAAGTAACATTCCTTTACACTGATTTACACACGTATGATTGATTGTCTCTGTGTAATGTGTGTGTGATGCAAAGTGCTCGGACACCCTACGCTGGTATGAGTGGCGCTATATAACTAATTCAATGCATCTGAGAGAGTGTGGTTATGGAGACTTGGTCACTGCTAAAGGGTGCTAGTGAGAGAATCCGTGGTGGTGATGGTTATTGGGGGGCGCAAGGGACTGGTGCTCTCCATATTGCTCGTCAGATAAGGGTGAAGTTGCACTAGGTATATTTAGGGAATTACGACCGCGGAACACTGACTCATACATGCCAACATTTCAGAAGAGCAAAGAGGGAGATTTTTTAGAAAAAATCGGGAGAATGGGGCCTTGAATCGGGTTACTCTCATGTATGGGCTTTGGAAGTGTGCTGCTGCAGGATCGGACATTTGAAACACAAATGCACGTTTTCTTCTTCATGGAGCGCAATGGCAGGCAGAGAGAGGGTGACGTAAGCATTGTAAACTGGCCTGGCAGGTTGCTGGCAGTGCATACGCCCCCGGGCACGCACACAGCCGCCCCCGAGTACTTCACAGGTCTTTAAAAGACCATTCCTTGTTAACGAGGCTTTGTTGGGTTTTCACACCATCTAGAGCCCCTGCATCGCCACTCTGACTATTGCTGGAAGAATTAGCACGTTAAACAATACCAATACCTGCTCCTTAAAAACATGTGACTATTTCATGTCTTGTGAAACGAAATTTGAAACGTGCTCTTGCTCTACTGTTTCTTTAAAGTCGCATAAAACCTTAAAGTTTCGAGATGCAGGCAGGGACAGACTTTATACCGCCGTTTGTTAAATAACTCCGCATTTATGATACCAGTTCCTACTCCAAGCACAACTACATAAAGCCCTTTCCACCGGGTAGGTCGGACAATAAAATACCTTCACAGAACTATTTAACAGCGACATCTCATCCATTGAGGATTATTCTATATATTGTATTCTTTCAGTGTCCAAAGCGCACACAAACTGTGGGAAAGAATCTTTCATTTAACATGTATTTCTTTGGCAATATTCAACAGCAGCACAAGTAAAATGTTGAAAAACATATCTTTGTGCCCATGCGTCGAGGTACCGATGTTGCAGGGTCTTCAGCAAGCAGAAAATATCATCATTGGCAGATAACGAGATCTAGTGTTCTACAAACGCAACTGAGCGTCTCTAAGGACCCACCCCTTGACGAGCGCTGTAATGGATCTCATCAGATCTAGAAGTGAATTATCCGCAGATTCCAGTGCCCTCCATATACGTGGCATGCCTTTCCCTGTGTATTACCACCTCCTCGGATTACAGTGGGTCCTGTAAAAAGGGACCTGAAAAGAATGTCTAAATTACAGGATTACAAAGTACATAAGAAAAACACAATTTACAAGCGAATATCATTCAAATCATATGCGGACAATGATAGTTTATATGACGAGTGGTACTGTACCTTTTGCCATTAGGATTTGCGTTCCATATCACAAAATACATCGATGGTAAATATGCAGTTGCAGCAACTTTAACTGAGAAGGGGAGTCTGGAGGATTAAGTCGTATTAGGCACTTTGGCACCAACAAGTGGCCAAGTGGTGCAACAGCAACGAAAATCAGTGACACTCGGTTTAAACCGAGTCCGCTGATTTTCGTCCGGTAGGGTACTGTCGGTTAGATTCGGTTAAAACCGAATTCCGGACAGCCTAACCATATACTACATCTAGTTTTCATTTTCAATCGTGCTCTTAGGACTATGTTCTATATAACACTGCGTCCACCTACCCTTTTCACAGGCATTACATTTTGCGATGGGGGTGGAGGGTCAGGGGGTGTTTCTGCCAAATGAGCCCGGAGTCACAGTCACAAACGTCCTCTTCTTCCTGAATAAAAGTGAGATTATGCTGCATACTTGTTCATATTTTAAGTAGTGCGCACAGACACACATTTTAAGAACAATAAAGTTCCTAATACCCACCTTCTCTGAACAGTTAGCTTGCTGCCCCATCCACCTCCTCCCTATCCTCTGTTGTCTGATTCCATGGACTAGCCTCCTCCCTCCTGCCATGCATGGTCTGATGTGCTGCCACTGCCCTCCATTTAGCATGATGTACCAGTCCACTCCTCCTGCCCTCCATTGCCCAATTCTATGGCCCATCATTGACCTCCTGCTTAGCCTCTGTGCTTAGCTTGCTGCCCCTATTCTCCTTCCCCCTGCCCTCCGATGTCTTTGTGCATGCCCCTGCCCCATCCTTTTTGCCCACTATGTTCCATGGACCTGCCACTCCTATCTACTCTGAGTGTTCTGTTGAGCTGCCACTCCCCTCCCACCTGCCCAGCATTGTCAGATGACTGTAACCTGTCCCTGCCACCTCCACCCTGCCTGTCCACATGCCATGCCCCTATCCTCTTCCTCCTGTCCTCCATGGTCCATTTTACTGCCACACCCTTCTGCCCTCCCTGATCTGTTGTGCTGCAACTGCTCCTCCTGCCAGTCCTGCGCGGTCTGTTGTGAGGCCCCTTCCCCTGAACTCTCTTGTCTGTGCCCAGGTCCTGACCCTCCCTTCTATCCTCCATGGTCCTTTGTGCATGCCCCTGCACCCTCCTTTTTGCCCATCATAGCCACTGTGCTGCCACTAACCCTCCCGCTTGCCATGCATGGTCTTCTGTGCTGCCATGGCCCCTCCCACCTTCCCTGTGTGGTCAGCTAGCTGCCCCTGACCCCCTCCCACCTTCCCTCCATGGTCTGTGTGTCTGCCACCATAGTCTCATTGTTGCTCTCCATGGTGTGTCTTGTTTCTAGTGCCCATCCTGCCTGACCTCCATGGTCATCTTGCTGCTCCTGCCCTGCCACCTTGCCCGCAGCCCTCTGTTTCCATGTGCAGACCCCCTATTCCCTCCCTCCTGGCTTGTCTGTTCCATTGTAATGCCCCTGATCCGTCCCTCCTGCCCTTTATGGTCTGTTATGCTGCAGCTTTCTCTCCTGTCTGTCCATTATGCTCAGCTAGCTACCATTGCCTCTTTCCCATCTGTTCTCTGTTGTCCATGTGCATGGTCCTGTCCCCTCCCTATTGCTTTCTATGGATTGTTGTGCTGCACTCCCATCCCGCATGCGCTGTGTGGTGTATTGTGCTGCTGCAAACCCTGATGCCTGCCCTGTAGGCTCAGTTTGGTGCACCTCTCCATGTCCCTCCTGTCCTCTGTTATCCGAGTCCATGTCCCTCACCCCAATTCCTCCTGCCTACCATGATTCACTGTACCATACTTGCGAACATTTTGAACTTGGTAAGAGCGAGATTTTGGAAAAAAAACTGGGGTATTGATTTTTCCCTTTGAGTTACATTGAACAAGAGGAGATTGTAGACAGGAGACAGATCAAATAAAGCCCATTTGAGATTAAAAACATTGGACGTTTCCTGGCTGAAACGGGTCTGTTGGCATGTATGGTTGTACTACCACTGCCTCTTCCTTCTGCCCACAATGGTCTATTATATTGCCACAGCCTCTCTTGCCAGTCCTGTATTGTTGGTTTGTTGCCCCTGCCCCCCTTTCCACTGCCCTCCATAGTCTGTTGTGCTGCCACTGCCCTTCCTGCCTGCCCAGTGTGGTCAAATTGTTGCCTCTGCACTCTCCTACCTGCCTTCAATTTTCAGAGTCCGTGCCCCTGGCCTCTGCCTCTCAACAGTATCCCAATTAACAACTAGATTGCTAACATTCTATATTTATTACAAAAGTGTGGAACGCCTGACGTCATCTTGATGTAATCAAAACTGTAATACCTAGAGTATTTCCTTTAGAAATTACATATATGAGAGGGTCTTATTTGCATCAAAATTATGGTTAGTGCTCTAAAAAACTAAAATGAGGACATATTTTCTGAGTTTTCAAATAGCGAAATTATTTGTAATCTTTATGTTTTTTTATCCAGTTGACCACTTGATGAAATGTTGCACCTTGGCGAGAGGATGTGGTGTTACTTCCAGAGCTGCAGACTTTGCAACTGGGGAACCAGGTTGGAGTTTCTGCTTCAGCTCAACATTCTGTGATTGTGGTCAAATCACTTAATCTCCCCATGTCTACAACCAAAATGAATGTGATCTTGTGTGATGTAACCAATGCTCATGTAAAGCATTCCAATACCTGACAAGTCTGCACTATATAAAACTGCAAATACACAAAAAATAAGTGTTTTGCACACTTCTGTCATTGGGCTACATGTGGGCTACATCTGGGTGATATTTGTGCTGCATTTAGGCTCTTTTGTGTCTGGTGGCCATCTTGGGAGATTTATTTGTTATGAAGTTGCCTAATTTCCTCATTTACTGCAATCTCCTCAGTAGGAAATGCTTTCAGTTTTTTACTTTGATTCCATCAAGAAGGTATTCAGATATGTCAAACATTTGCCATAAATTCTGAATGTTAGCACTCTAGTTGCTCATTAGAACACTGTAGTAAAGCTACTCCTCACCACGGAAGTCTGCTGCTGGTATTAAAAGTGCATGTTTCAGTCTGCATATCAGAATTTTTTAATGAAATAGAAGAGGATTTGAGAAGTCACCCAAAATGTGCCCTAATTTTTCTTTTTTCATCACTAGTCATAATTTCTATGGCAAAATGAACCCCCTCATTGTGTTCCTTTTTAAATTAAATGTTTTAAGTGTTACCAGTTTATTCCAATCAAGATGGCTTCAGGTGTGCCATACTTTTGTCATAAGTAAGACAGTAAGCGCTCTAGTTGTTCTTAAGAACACTCTGGGACATTCGTTCATTAGGCTATACTTGGGCTACATCTGGGTGATATTTGGGCTACATTTGGGCTCTTTTGTCTCTGGTGGCCATCTTGGGAGATTTATTTGTTATGAAGTTTCCTAATTTCCTCATTTACTGCAGTCTCCTCAGTGGGAATACTTTCAGTTTTTTATTTTGGTTCCATCAAGAAGGCATTCAGATGTGTCACACATTTGCCATAAATTCTGAATGTTAGCACTCTAGTTGCTCATTAGATCACTGTAGTAAAACTACTGCTCACCAGGGAAGTCTGCTGCTGGTATTCAAAGTGCTTGTTTCAGTCTGCATGTCAGAATTTGTTTATGAAATAGAAGAGGATTTGAGAAGTCAAAATGTGCCCTAATTTTTCTTTCTGCAGAACTAATCATAATTTTTATGGCAAAATGAACCCCCTCATTTTGTTCCTTTGTAAATTAAATGTTTTAAGTGTTACCACTTTATTCCAATCAAGATGGCTTCAGGTGTGCCATACTTTTGTCATAAGTAAGACTGTTAGCGCTCTAGTTGTTCGTTAGAACACTCTGGGACATTCTGTCATTGGGCTATACTTGGGCTACATCTGGGTGATATTTGGGCTACATTTGGGCTCTTTTGTCTCTGGTGGCCACCCTGGGAGATTTATTTGTTATGAAGTTTCCTAATTTCCTCATTTACTGCAGTCTCCTCAGTAGGAAATACTTTCAGTTTTTTACTTGGTTCCATCAAGAAGGCATTCAGATGTGTCACACATTTGCCATAAATTCTGAATGTTAGCACTCTAGTTGCTCATTAGATCACTGTAGTAAAGCTACTGCTCACCAGGGAAGTCTTCTGCTGGTATTCAAAGTGCATGTTTCAGTCTGCAAGTAAAAAATTTTTTTTAGGACATAGAAGAGGATTTGAGAAGTCAAAATGTGCCCTAATTTTTCTTTCTGCAGCACTAATCATAATTACTATGGCAAAATGAATCCCCTCATTGTGTTCCTTTGTAAATTAAATGTTTTAAGTGTTACCACTTTATTCCAATCAAGATGGCTTCAGGTGTGCCATACTTTTGTCATAAGTAAGACTGTTAGCGCTCTAGTTGTTCGTTAGAACACTCTGGGACATTCTGTCATTGGGCTATACTTGGGCTACATTTGGGTGATATTTGGGCTACATTTGGGCCCTTTTGTCTCTGGTGGCCATTTTGGGAGACTTATTTGTTATGATGTTTCCTAATTTCCTCATTTACTACAGTCTCCTCAGTAGGAAATACTTTCAGTTTTTTACTTTGATTCCATCAAGAAGGCATTCAGATGTGTCACAAATTTGCCATAAATTCAGAATGTTAGCACTCTAGTTGCTTATTAGATCACTGTAGTAAAGCTACTGCTCACCAGGGAAGTCTGCTGCTGGTATTGAAAGTGCATGTTTCAGTCTGCATGTCAGAATTTTTTAATGAAATAGAAGAGGATTTGAGAAGTCACTCAAAATGTTGTTAAGTAAGATCCAGGAGTCGTTGTATGATTTCAGGATAAGATTTAATCCAGTAAGAAAATAAAGGAAGCACCGCTGGTTACACGACTTCAGGCTCCAGCTGACTCCCAACAACTGTCTCCTCTTGGTTCATGGGACCGATCACATGTTCTATTCTAGAACACTGTGATCGTGCCATGAACCAAGGGTTTGTACAATAACATGCAAACGATCTCGTGCATGCAAGCACGAGATAAACAATAGAAATGTAAGTTAACACATGTAACACATCTTCCCCCCTTTAATAAAATTTAAAAAAATAAAAACATTCAATAAACAAATCTGTTTCTGATAAATGAAACAAAATCAGCCATCCACCCTGGTTTTTTCCATTGTCGTTTTCTAGAGTCCGTAGTACAATCAATATTATTAGAAACATTGACTAAATCAGCATTACTGATTGGACTATTGACAAGATCCTCATCCTCAAGATTGTCAACTGACTTCGTTTCATCCTCAGAATTGAGATAAATACTTTTATCACCTTTGAGAACAGCAATTCTACTAAAATTCCAAACCCTATTATTGGTGAGTTTGACAGAGTTCTTAAGTACCTCTTTTATTTTAAAAGGTCCCATAAATTGGCTTCCCCTTTTTTGACTTTCCAAGGTTTTCTTACCTTAACAAACATCCCTACACTAACAATAGGATCACGTGCAGACCCTCTTTTCTTATCATACCGTTCTTTATTAATAGCATGATTTTTAATGAGATTTTCTTTTACAGTCTGAAGATCCAAGCTAGACATGGTAGAAGGAGCTAACCATGCAGGGTTGCACTTGGTTCTTGGAAGTCTACCTCTCATAATTTCAAACGGGGAGTAACCCATCATGGCATTAGTGGAGGTCCTGTAGATCCACACTGTTTTAAAAATTTGTAGTTCCCATTTATCATTTTCAATTCCTGTTACTTGGATTGCACTTTTGAGAACCCTATTAAACCTTTCAATGACACCATTACCGCTGGGGTTGTACAGAGAAGTGGTACAATGAATAATGCCTACTCTATTGAAATACGCTTTTGCTTTCTTAGACAGAAATTGAACGCCATTGTCTGTAATTAGCCATACTGGTAACCCTTCCTCAACGAAGGTTTCATCCAGAAAGGATAATACAGAATCAGTGTCCACTTTTTCTACAATTTTGACAACTGGCCATTTCGAAAAAACATTGATGGTTGCCAGAACATATTTAGAATCAGGGCCAACTGGACCCATAATATCCATGGCAATGGTATGCCACGGAAAATCCGGAATGGCATATTCACCTATATTAGGTCTGAGAGTAACCAAGGTCTTATCAGCATTAGCACAAGTGATGCAATTCCTAATAATACGTTCAATGCAAACATCCATGCCCGGCCACCAAAAACTACTTTTTACTTTTTGTTTGGTTCTAACAATGCCACAGTGACCCTCGTGACCATGAGAAACGATATTATGTCTTAATTTGCTTGGAGGAATGGCACGATTACCCCTTTTTAGCACACCATTTACCAATGAAAGTTCATCCCTTATCTCCCAAAAACTTCTGAGGTCAGAATTGATGTACTTTTAACTAGGCCATCCTGATAAAATATACCCTTCAACGTTTTTTAAAATAGGATCATTTTCAAATTCCTTAAACCAAACATTCCGGTCAATTGGCAAAAGATCTTCATCATGTACTAAAGCTATATGAAAATCATCCCACTCATTGTATGCACTTTCTTTCAGTGGTAAGGGCATTCTTGATAGAAAATCAGCAGTCACATTATCTTTACCGGGTACATAAACAATGGTGTAAATAAAATCCTGAAGACGCATTGACATTCGAGGTATTCGTGCTGAAGCTTTCAACATGCCTTCTGTGGTTAAAAGGCGCACTAAAGGTTTATGATCACTTCTAATTAAACATTCCTTGCCCCACACAAACACCCTGAAATGCTCAAGTGCCCATACGCAAGCTAAAGTTTCCCTTTCAATGGTAGAGTATTTCTCCTCTGCAGGTGTGAGTGCTCTGGACGTATGCGCAATAATGTATTCTTTACCATTATTGGACTTCTGGGACAAAACTGCTCCTAAACCCTTTGAACTAGCGTCTGTAGTGGATCTCGTGCATGCAAGCACGAGATAAACAATAGAAAAGTAAGTTAACACATGTAACAAATGTGCCCTCATTTTTCTTTCTGCAGCAATAATCAAACTTTCTATGGCAAAATGAACCCCCTCATTTTGTTCCTTTTTAAATTAAATGTTTTAAGAATTACCACTTTATTCCAACCAAGATGGCTTCAGGTGTGCAATACGTTTGTCATAAGTAGGACTGTTAGCGCTCTAGTTGTTCTGTAGAACACTCTGGGAAGCTGCAGTAGAACACAAAGGAATCAACTGACAGTCTCTGCCCTTGCTGGATGTACATGTTTTACTGAGAATGTCAGACTTCATTCTCACATGACTGAGAAAGATAATGTGAATTTACAGAAAATATGCTCTCAGTTAGCTTATAGATCACCTTCCAAACCTCTGTGGGAAAAGCATGAGAAAATAGTTTTCTCTCAAACATGATTCATGATATCACAGCAGAAGGCTTTTTCACATGGTAAAATCACCTTAGAACACACCACAATTCCTAAAATGAGTATGGTACCATCAACAAATGATTTATAATGTAACTAAAGTCTTAAAACCTTCTATTAACTGCAATGCTTTTTAATGGGGTGCTATCATGTATATTGGTCCCAAGATGGCTGCCAACACTTCTTGGATGAAGTGCTGACAGCCAATCAGATCTCACGATGAGATGTGTGGTTAGGCTCCGCCCAGATATATATGTGATTTTACTTTTGATTTTCTCAGGAACTACTGAACGGATTTACACCATTTAAGCAAAAGGCACATGCGTGACCTGAGGACTACCTCTTTGCCAAATTTCAAGTAATTCTGTTCAGCCGTTCGGGCTGTACCTTCGACTAAAGGTCCTATGGGAAAATGCATGGGGAAAACGCGTTTTGGGACCCCCCTTTTTTCTCAGCCTCCGCTTGACGAATCACCCCGAGACTTTCAGGGTAGGAGCTGAGCGGAGCACCCCATTAGTTTTAAAAATTTCACGAAGATAAGTCAACCGGCGCCAAAGTTATTCAGAATAGAATTTTCAGATTTCCTATGGGAACTCGGTCCTAACTATAACTATCTACTGGCGACTGCCAGTAGATTATATATATATATATATATATATGCCACAAGGAATCGCCTCACCAACAGCACAACGTCTAAGTGCAAGAGACGAACACGGACCCAAAGTAAGTGCTAGTGGTTTTTATTAAATCCAAAACCCAAAAGCTGCCATGACGCGTTTCGGCCTTCCAGAGGCCTTGATCACATGACGCTGTCTCGGGAAGCCTGAGCTTTTAAAGTGCAAGTGCAAAGGTTGATCATGACATCATCACAATAGACATAGAAAACAGAATATGTAAAATACATCTGTGCAAATGCGCAAGCAATTATAAGCATTATTTCATATTGTCATTCTTTCTCTAATTAATTCTTTATGCCAACAAATAAAAGTCAAATACATTTTAGACATGTGCACCGGCCAAAGAAAGTTAAATGGCTAATGAGTCGATATGTACAGCAAAAATCGATCCAATGAATCAACCAACAAATTTTAGTTTGTATAGGTTTCACTGACGGAGGTCCCTTTTAGATATATTGATAATGGATATCACATGGACCCCCTAACTTATGTGTACACATAACCAGGGCGTAAAAAAGCAAAAAAATGGGAACATTCCATCAATGGTATATCTTATTGCGTGTGATTGGCAAAGGCATCCTTGGTTAACAAATGCATGCACATAAAAAGCAGAAATAATATATATATATTCACTTAAAAAACCATAGGTTTCACACATGTTATAGTTAGCTCACGCGACCGCAATCCTCTGCTGATGACGTCAGATATTACATCACTGTATTTAGACACTTATTTACCCATGTCTTCTTCCATTAATTTTTAGCTATACATATATTACAAATATTTTTTTTTCAGAAAGACACATATGTCATCAGTGATGTAATATCTGACGTCATCAGCAGAGGATTGCGGTCGCGTGAGTTATAGTTGCCTGCACTAACTATAACGGGGGAATTTCAATGGTTTTTCACGAGTGAAATGTCCAGCTAATTATAACATGTGTGAAACCTATGGTTTTTTAGGTGAATTTGCAAGGTTTTTTAAATGCTAATTCCTAACTATAACGTGTGTGAAACCTATGGTTTTTTCAGTGAATTTGTACGGTTTTTTAAATGCTAAGTTATGTATTTTTTTTTTAAGGTTTTTCACCGTGCGCGTACCGTATGCGCACGGTGCGCTTCGCGTACCGTAAGCGCGCTGTTGGCACGCTGTGCGCTTCGCCCACCGCGCGCCCACGTTACGCAGTTCGTGGAATTTTTCCGTTTCTACCGTACGCGAACGCTACGCGTACTCCGCGATTTTTTGCAAAAAAATTAAAGGAAATTTTGGCCCTTGGGGTCCTTCTGGGACCCCCTGACAAAGGTTAGGGGGTCAGGAACTGTCCACCCTGCCCCCTTTTCACGTTCTCCACCTTTGTTTTTCACCCCCTCAGACTGCGAGAGACAAAATGGCGGCCGACACTTCCTGGTTTCGACCGATTCGAATGTTTACTAAGATCTAACAACCAATCAGAATCGCGCTCACGCACGGCAGCGTGCGCGTACGGTAAGTTTTACCGTACGCGCACGGTGCGCACTTATATATATATATATGCTTTTAAATACTATTTTCTCAGGAAATACTGAACAGATTTACACCAGACCTGCAAAGGCACATCCCTGACCTGAGGACTACCTCTCTGCCAAATTTCAAGTAATTCTGTTCAGCCGTTCGGGCTGTAGCTTGGACTAAAGGTCCTATGGAAAAATGCATGGGGAAAACGTGTTTTGGGACCCCCCTTTTTCTCAGCCCCTGCTTGACGAATCCCCCCGAGACTTTCAGGGAAGGAGTGGAGCGGAGCGCCCCACCTATTTTGAAAACTTCGCGAGGATTCGTCAATCGGCGCCAAAGTTACTCCAAATAGAAGGTTGCGGATTTCCTATGGAAACACGATCCTAACTATAACTATCTACTGGCGACCGCCAGTAGATAATATATATATAAAAAAAAAAAAATATATATATATATATATATATATATATATATATATATATATATCCAAATACCACTCCAAAGCGCTTCACGGCACCATGAAAAGAGAGACGGACACCTTCTTCTTTGGTTGATACTGCAGCCGCAGTAACGTTTTATTCAAATCATTGATTCAGTGCAAACTCGGGAAGACGCGTTTCGGCCAACTGAGTGGCCTTGCTCACATATATATATATATTTATATGTATATGTATATATATATATATATATATATATATTTGGCGAGTGAGAGAGATAAGAGAGAGAGAGAGAGTGAGCTCCACAGTGCATATATATGTAGTTAGGTATAGATAGGCTAGACTTTTCTTCCCTTTTGTTTTTTTGTTTTTGCTATTTTGGCCAGAATATTTTAATCCTTTGGATGTTCTGGTTTCAATATTTAGGATGCATACCATCCAACAGTAGTCACCAGTGCCTCTTTACAGTGATGCCTTTTAAATTATGGAGTGCACCTTCAATTTTCATGTATTGTTTAACAAGATTTTGGATAGCGAAGACAAATACCTTATGTCAAATCTTTTTGACCCGTCAGTGTTTAGAGCCCAGCTTTCGAAAGTGAGTGCAGGTGCTTCAAGAAGCCCATCTAACCAGAAAGGCTGGTCAGTGCATTTTCATTTTAGCCTAGATAAATAGTAGTTGGACATAGAAGACAGCCTCTAAGGTTCAAGATATGTCATGTTAAAAGTGGGTTGTGTCTAAAACCTAGACACTAGCCAGAGGCTTTTTGTCTGGAAAGGCTCAAGTTGAAAGACTTTCTGGATGTTAAAGAAAATCTTTGCACATGCCAATCGAAGTCTGAGAAGGTTATTGACAAAAGGAAAAAATATCTGTGAGTCACAGATTTATTCGGACAGAGGGTCCATAAATCCATATGAAGTATAAAACTAAAGGAGCTTTCTAAGCAATTTAAAAAGACACCAATAGGCAGAGCTTTGAATACAGGCTGTCAAAGAAACTCACATGACATTGTAAAACAAAGGTAGTATTGTAGGTGCAGAAGTCTGAGATCATGGGAAGAGACAGAGGACTTTCAAAAGTAACAAGAACATAACTTTGTGGTCGAGTAACCTAATTAACATGTTCGTTTCTCAAGAGCCAAGAATCGAAAGAGAGGCTCTAAATCATGGACGGGAACATCCGCTTGGGCACAGTTAGCAAACTTGGCTGTATTGGTTAGACTCACACTAATAGGCAATTTTCATTTACATAGTTATGGCAATATTTCAAAACCACTGTCTCACCTGATTCTTAAAAGAAGCCAAGAAACATAACCAGGGATGCAGCTTACGAAGAAGCTTCCCAAAGCCTGAGAGATGTCCACTTAGCACTGCAGTGCTGTTAGACCTGGCATCATTGGCATGAGTCTCTCCTCCATTTTTTTCTGTTTGCCTCCTCTGTTTACGATGTTTTTGCTGGATTATTGCTTTGGGCACTGTGCCACTGCTGATCAGTGCCACAGTGCAAGTGCTCCCTATGTTAAATTGTTACATTGATTGGTGTTACCATGATTGGCTTGGTTGACTTACTGTTCAGACCCTAGTCTAGTGCACTGCGTGTGCCAAGGGCGTGTAAGTTAACTACTGCTGGTGGGCTTGCAGCACTGGTTGTGCCACCCACAGAAGCAGCGTGTAAAATGTGTCTCAGGCCTGCCACCGCAGCGCCTGCGTGCAGTCCCTGACTGCCATGTCGACTTGGCAAGGAAACCTACTTGCCAGTCTCTAAACCTTCACTTTGCCACATTTCAGACACCTCTATGGTAGGCCCTAGGGCAGGGTGCATTGTTGGTAAAAGGTAGGTCATGCCCTGATGTGTGTGGCATGACCTAATAGTGAATTACAGCCATTTTTGTTTTTCACTATTGAAGGGCTACCTGCCTCCAATAGGCCAGACTGGGCGGACTGATTATTAACTCCATTATAATCTATCTGACTCAGGGAGCATGGTAGCAAGTCGAGTTTAGTATCCCTGAACTCAGAATTTAATAACACACCCTTTAGGATGGATGGTTTTTAAATTCTATGTTTGAAAATAGCCCTTTTAGAAAGTGGCTATTTTCTTGTCCAACTATCTACCGGTCTCTGCTGGTTTGGTGTGTGTGTCAGGGGCTGGGTGGCTCCAGAGGTCTGAATGAGTCAGTGTGGGGTGAATGGGGCGTTTACACATAGAGTGAGGGAAGAGTAGCCTGCCCTGCCTGACACAATACTGGCTCCGCCTCCTGCTGGGTGACTGATAGCCCTGCTCCTGCCAGTGACAATACTGGCTCCGCCTCCTGCTGGGCGGCTGAGGACTCTGCCCTGCTCAGTGAATAGGCCAGGTGCCTCTGCCTGGCAACACCCACAACAAACCTGAGATGGTGGGAATTTCCCTGTTTGGACAAAGGGAACAAAGGAGAAAAGGGGTATAAGAGAAGGACCCCTGAACCAAGAACTCAGATCACTTCTGACAAGGAAACCTGTACCAAGGACAAGAAGCCTGCTGATCTAAGGACTTGCCTCCCCTTTCTGCCAGAGTGCTGTTTTGCTGTGGAGGAACCTGAAAGCTGCTTCTTTATTTTTGCCAAGGAACAAGGAGAGAGGAACTTGGTGTGTACTCTCTGAACACTTGCTAGGAAATCTCCAAGGACTGGAAGAGTGCCAGTCTCCTGTTGAAGTCACAGGGCCAAAGGACTTCACCATCTACTGAATTGCTGAATTGCTGGAAAGTGTTGTTTCCAGTACACAAGAGAAAATCTGCAGTCTCGACGCCGCCGACGCCGCCGAATCCAGCTCGACATCGTGAGTAACGGATCCAGTGTCCCGAGCCTTCGACGCCGGCCGCCGGGCCCGATCGACGCCAGCAGCAACGCCAGTGAGCAGTGGGTATCGGCCCCGGCTCCAAGTGACCCCGTCTCGACGCCGGTATCGACGGCAGTGAGGAGTGAGTATCGGCTCCACCTCCAAGCGACCCCGTCCCGACGCCGCTGCTGATCGCATCGACTCGACGCCCTTCTCGACGCCGTGAGCGCTGCTCCGGCCCGACATCCCTCGACGCCGCTGCGGATTGACCCGACTCCAAGGCACGATCAACGCCGACCTCGACGCCGACATCTCGACGCCGTGGATCATCATTTTCTTCATTTCTCAAGGTACTGTACTTGTGGGGTCTGTTGCAACTCCAGGCTCGACGTAGCGCTCCTCGCGGTCGACGCCGAACCTTGGGAATCTTGTAGACTCGACGTCGTGTGACTCCTGTGGGGGTTACATTGTTGCCAGAGAACTGTGCTCAGAAGAATACTTTGCTAAAGAACTAATTGCCAAGAAGAAACCTTACTTGACCTATTATTTTTCCTTCCAAAGAGTATTTCTTAAGACTGTGGTATATTTTTGTCGTTATTTGGTCTTGTGCTAAGCCTTATATAAAAATACTATTTTTATAATAACTTCTGTGTCGTGTCCATCTGTAGTGTATTCACTTTATTACTGTATGTGGTCATAAATGCTTAACACACTGCCTCTGAGATAAGCCTGTCTGCTCTGCCAAGCTACCAAGGGGGTAGCAGGGGTTATCTGAGTGTGTAATCCCCTTTCCCTGACTAGAGTTGGTTGGTCCCTATTTGTCAGAAGTGTATACCTCTGCCAACTAGAGACCGCCGGTTCTAACATTGGTGGCAGCGGTGGGATTTGAACTTTGCATTTATGACTCATGTGCAGTGATTAGTGTACGCTACATAGTGAAAGCAGACCATAACGCAGCCACAGTCTGTTTGGTAGGATATTCTATTTTTGTTCTCCGCTTTCCTGGAGCATATTTTCTTAAACACTGCCAGTTTTGACCATGGAGAATGCCGGAGCTGCTACACCTGTGGAGAATGTTGTGGGGGAATTCGATAAGGAGAAGATAGATTCCTACACGCTAAAAGATCTAAAAGGATTTTTCAAGCAGTTTAAAGTTCCTACCACAGGTGTCTCAAAGAAAGAGGGCTTCCTCAAAGCGCTGAAGGCCTGGTTAGAGGCCAGAAATCCCTCTGATCCGGTGGTGGTACCGGAAGAGGAAGAGGAAGAGGAAGAGCCCACAGGTGGGCCAGTGTCATCTCCAGGCAGTAGTGCGTCCTCTAGGAGCCTTTCCCCCGAAGAATTAGAAGACAGGGAGAAGGAGAGGGGGTACAAGTTGGAAATGGCAAAACTTAAATTAGGAGGGCAGTTGGAATTAGAGAATGCGAGAAGCAAGAGAGAAGCTGAAATGGAGAGCAAAAGATTAGATTTTGAGAGAGAGAAATTAGCGTTTGAACGTGAGAAGAGGGTGAGGGAGATGGAGCTTAAAACTAAGAGTTTAGAGTTGAATCCCTCTGGTGGCAGCACTCCATCTGTGCCTGCAGAAAGTAGGTTTTATTTTCCTAAAGATGTGATCAAAGATTACAGTAAGAATGAAGATATTAGCCAATGGTTTAAAGCATATGAGTTAGCGTTATTGGCCCACCGGGTCCCTGAGAAGGATTGGGGAACGGGGTTGTGGAGCCGCTTTACAAACGAGGGGAGAGATACCTTGTTGAGCATGCCTGAAGAGGAAAGGGCATCTTATACTCATATGAAAAATGCTTTAATACTGAGATATGGCTTAACTCCAGAAAAGTACAGACAAACCTTTAGAGAATGTAAGAAGTTGCCTGGTACTACGTGGGTTGAATATGTGTCTTTTTTCTGCAGAACCATGGATGGTTGGATAAAGGGTAGCAAGGTTGATAGTTATGATGCTCTTTATGATTTGTTTGCTTGGGAGCACTTGTCTAATAACTGTTTTCCAGAGCTACGCCAGCACCTTGTTGATAGCAAGCTATCTAACCCTAGAAAACTTGCTGAGGAGGCGGACCGCTGGGTCAGTACCAGGGTCCACAAGGGTCCAGTGGGAGACTCAGCCAAAGGTGGGCAGGGTCCCCCGCAGAAGAGTGGGGGGGACAGGGGTAAACAGAGGGAGTTTCAGAAAGGGCCCCAAAGTAGTCCCCAAGGGAACCAAGGGAAGGGTTCCCAACCTCCCCCTGTAAAGAAGCCAGAGGCCCCGACAGGTAAACCTGTTCACAGGGGCCCCATGACCTGCTATGCCTGTAAGCAGGTGGGACACCGTTATTATGATCCCCAGTGTCCCATGAAGGATTCGAATGCACCGCCGCGTGCACCCCCTCGTCAGGTAGCGAGTGTAGCCCTGGGAGGGGATGAGATGGGTGCCCCCGGTGGGTGGGGTCCCGCAGAAATGTCCCTGGTCTCTTTAGGAGATGTGGAAATGGTCCCTCCAACCCCTCTGCCTAATAACACTAAAAAATATAGGCAGTGGGTGACCATTAATGGCCATAGGGTGGAAGCTCTCAGAGACACCGGAGCGAGTGTGACAGCTGTCAAGTGTCACTTGGTGTCCAGAGAGCAGGTGGTCCCTCATGCATTCTACCCCGTTGTAGCTGCTGACAACTCACAGAGTCAGTGTGAGGTAGCTCAAGTTCCCTTTGAGTGGGGGGGGGTCTCAGGTACTCTTCAGGTTGCTGTGAGGCCCGCCATGCCTGTTGATTGTCTCCTGGGCAATGATTTGGAGGACTCCCCTTGGGCTAAGGTGGAGAGAAAATCGCATCTGGAAATGTTGGGTCTGCCTGAGTGGGTGTGTGCGACCACCCGGTCCATGTCAGTTAGTAAGGGTGTTGATGGGGGCCCGGAGCCTGAAAGTATGGCCCAGGTCCCAACCGTGAAGAGAAGAGGCAGGGGGCGCGGGAAACCGTCCCCCATCGTTCCCGCGGTCCAGGAGGGAGCAGACCCTGAGGGGGATGCCCTGGAACCGACAGGAGAACAAGTGGCCGAACTGGGAGACCTGCCCGAGCTGACCCATTGGCAGCAGGATGGTGGTCCCTCCAGGGAGGAATTTTGTGCTGAACAGAAAGTGTGCCCTTCTCTTGTGGGGATGAGGCAGCAGGCCTCAGCCCAAACGACAGGTGATCAGTCAGGATCACATTGGGTCTACTGGGAGAACGACCTCCTGTATAGCGAGCCTAAGGCTGCTGAACCTGGGTCAGCCCGTGTGCTGGTGGTACCCCAGCGCTTCAGAGCCTTCCTACTGGGGTTGGCTCATGACGTTCCGTTAGCTGGACATCTGGGGCAGGACAAGACCTATGACAGACTTGTCACCCATTTTTATTGGCCACAGATGAGAAGGGATTCAGATATCCATTGTAGGACCTGTCAAACTTGCCAGGCAAGTGGGAAAAGTGGGCGGAAGCAGAAGGCTCCCCTCCAACCTTTTCCCGTCGTCAGTACCCCCTTTGAGCGAGTGGGAATTGACATTGTGGGGCCACTGGACCCCAAGACAGCCATGGGCAACAGGTTTATCCTGGTCTTGGTGGACCATGCCACCCGGTACCCGGAAGCCATCCCTCTCCGAACAGTGACGGCCCCCGTGGTGGGACGGGCACTGATGGGTGTTTTCTCCCGCATGGGGTTCCCCAGAGAGGTGGTGTCAGACCGGGGCACCAACTTCATTTCGAATTATATGAAGTCTCTGTGGAAGGAGTGTGGGGTAACCTACAAGTTTACCACTCCTTACCACCCTCAAGGTAACGGGCTGGTTGAGAGATTCAACCGGACCCTAAAAGGCATGATCATGGGTCTTGAAGAACCAATGAGGCGTAAGTGGGACGTCCTCTTGCCATGCCTGCTGTTTGCTTACCGTGAGGTGCCACAGAAGTCTCTAGGGTTCAGCCCCTTTGAGCTTTTGTATGGTCACCCGGTAAGAGGACCTTTGAGTCTGGTCAAAGAAGGCTGGGAGCAATCTCCCAGGAAACCTCCCCAGGATGTATATAGTTACATGCTGGCCTTTAGGAACCAGACTCGGCGCTTCAGAGATCTTGCTCAGGCAAATCTGGAGGCCAGCCAGGAAGAGATGAAGCGGTGGTACGATCAGAATGCCACTCTGGTTGAGCTTCAACCTGGTCAGAAAGTTTGGGTCATGGCCCCTGTGGAACCTTGTGCGCTCAGGGACAGGTGGACTGGACCATTTGGGGTTGTGGAGAAAAAGAGCGATGTCACCTACTTGGTGGACTTGAAGTCTCCCAGGAACCCCTTAAGGGTCCTGCATGTCAACCGGTTAAAGCCCCACTTAGAAAGGTCCGAAGTGGGTATGCTCCTTGCCACAGATGCTGGGATGGAGGAGGAGAGTGAGCCTCTTCCTGACCTCCTGTGTGCAAAAGAAAAAGATGGGTCAGTGGATGGTGTTGTCCTCTCTGACACACTGACCCCTGAGCAGCAGCAAGATTGTCGCCATCTGTTGGTACAATTCCCTGATCTGTTCTCCTTAATCCCTGGTGTCACTCAGTGGTGTGTCCATGATGTGGACACTGGGGACAGCACTCCTGTGAGGCACAAGGCCTACAGGGTGACTGAAAAGGTCAGAGCATATATCAAGGAGGAGGTCTCCAAGATGTTTGCCTTAGGGGTGGTTGAGTCCTCTAGCAGTCCTTGGGCCAGCCCAGTGGTCTTGGTCCCAAAGGCTGCCGCGCCTGGTGCTTCACCAGAACTTCGGTTCTGTGTGGATTACCGAGGACTCAATTCGGTCACCAAGACTGACGCGCACCCCATCCCCAGAGCTGATGAGCTCATCGATCGGTTGGGGGCTGCCCGGTACCTTAGTACGTTTGATCTAACGTCTGGGTACTGGCAGATCGCCTTGACTGATGGGGCAAAAGAGAGGTCTGCATTCTCCACACCAGATGGGCACTACCAGTTCCGTGTGATGCCCTTTGGGATGAAGAATGCCCCTGCCACATTCCAGAGGTTGGTTAACCAGGTATTGGCCGGGCTGGAAGATTTCAGCGCCGCCTACCTGGACGATATAGCAGTGTTCAGCACCAGCTGGGAGGAACACTTGCGCCACCTCCAGGAAGTGTCGTTGGCCCTGCGCAGAGCAGGCCTCACAATCAAGGCTAGTAAGTGCCAGATTGGGCAGGGTTCAGTGGTGTACTTGGGGCACCAAGTAGGGAGTGGCAAGGTGGCCCCCCTGCAACCCAAGATAGATACCATCCTGGCTTGGGAACCGCCCAAAACCCAGACTCAGGTGAGAGCCTTCTTGGGTCTCACGGGTTACTACAGGAGGTTTGTCAAGGGGTATGGCAACATTGTGCACCCCTTGACCTCGCTGACTTCCAGGAAGCAGCCGAGACTTGTGATCTGGACTGACGCCTGTCAGAACGCCTTTGACACCCTGAAAACTGCAATGTGTACAGCACCGGTCCTCCAGGCACCCGACTTTTCAAAAGAATTCATCGTCCAGACAGACGCTTCAGAGCATGGTGTGGGGGCTGTTCTAGCACAGATGAATGAGGAGGGCCGAGACTTACCTGTAGCCTTCATCAGCCGGAGGTTACTTCCCAGGGAACAAAGGTGGAGTGCGATAGAGCGTGAGGCATTTGCTGTGGTCTGGGCGCTGAAGAAGCTAAGACCCTACCTGTTTGGGACTCAATTCCGGGTTCAGACAGACCACAGGCCCCTCAGATGGTTAATGCAGATGAGGGGTGAGAACCCAAAGCTGTTGAGGTGGTCCATTTCCCTACAGGGGATGGACTTTACGGTGGAACACCGCCCTGGTACAGATCACGCCAATGCTGATGGTCTGTCCAGATTTTTCCGCCTTAGTGATGAGGACTCCCTGGGTGAAGGGTAGTTCTCCCCACATTTCAGCTGGAGGGGACACGTGTTAGACCTGGCATCATTGGCATGAGTCTCTCCTCCATTTTTTTCTGTTTGCCTCCTCTGTTTACGATGTTTTTGCTGGATTATTGCTTTGGGCACTGTGCCACTGCTGATCAGTGCCACAGTGCAAGTGCTCCCTATGTTAAATTGTTACATTGATTGGTGTTACCATGATTGGCTTGGTTGACTTACTGTTCAGACCCTAGTCTAGTGCACTGCGTGTGCCAAGGGCGTGTAAGTTAACTACTGCTGGTGGGCTTGCAGCACTGGTTGTGCCACCCACAGAAGCAGCGTGTAAAATGTGTCTCAGGCCTGCCACCGCAGCGCCTGCGTGCAGTCCCTGACTGCCATGTCGACTTGGCAAGGAAACCTACTTGCCAGTCTCTAAACCTTCACTTTGCCACATTTCAGACACCTCTATGGTAGGCCCTAGGGCAGGGTGCATTGTTGGTAAAAGGTAGGTCATGCCCTGATGTGTGTGGCATGACCTAATAGTGAATTACAGCCATTTTTGTTTTTCACTATTGAAGGGCTACCTGCCTCCAATAGGCCAGACTGGGCGGACTGATTATTAACTCCATTATAATCTATCTGACTCAGGGAGCATGGTAGCAAGTCGAGTTTAGTATCCCTGAACTCAGAATTTAATAACACACCCTTTAGGATGGATGATTTTTAAATTCTATGTTTGAAAATAGCCCTTTTAGAAAGTGGCTATTTTCTTGTCCAACTATCTACCGGTCTCTGCTGGTTTGGTGTGTGTGTCAGGGGCTGGGTGGCTCCAGAGGTCTGAATGAGTCAGTGTGGGGTGAATGGGGCGTTTACACATAGAGTGAGGGAAGAGTAGCCTGCCCTGCCTGACACAATACTGGCTCCGCCTCCTGCTGGGCGACTGATAGCCCTGCTCCTGCCAGTGACAATACTGGCTCCGCCTCCTGCTGGGCGGCTGAGGACTCTGCCCTGCTCAGTGAATAGGCCAGGTGCCTCTGCCTGGCAACACCCACAACAAACCTGAGATGGTGGGAATCTCCCTGCTTGGACAAAGGGAACAAAGGGAAAAAGGGGTATAAGAGAAGGACCCCTGCACCAAGAACTCAGATCACTTCTGACAAGGAAACCTGTACCAAGGACAAGAAGCCTGCTGATCTAAGGACTTGCCTCCCCTTTCTGCCAGAGTGCTGTTTTGCTGTGGAGGAACCTGAAAGCTGCTTCTTTATTTTTGCCAAGGAACAAGGAGAGAGGAACTTGGTGTGTACTCTCTGAACACTTGCTAGGAAATCTCCAAGGACTGGAAGAGTGCCAGTCTCCTGTTGAAGTCACAGGGCCAAAGGACTTCACCATCTACTGAATTGCTGAATTGCTGGAAAGTGTTGTTTCCAGTACACAAGAGAAAATCTGCAGTCTCGACGCCGCCGACGCCGCCGAATCCAGCTCGACATCGTGAGTAACGGCTCCAGTGTCCCGAGCCTTCGACGCCGGCCGCCGGGCCCGATCGACGCCAGCAGCAACGCCAGTGAGCAGTGGGTATCGGCCCCGGCTCCAAGTGACCCCGTCTCGACGCCGGTATCGACGCCAGTGAGGAGTGATTATCGGCTCCACCTCCAAGCGACCCCGTCCCGACGCCGCTGCTGATCGCATCGACTCGACGCCCTTCTCGACGCCGTGAGCGCTGCTCCGGCCCGACATCCCTCGACGCCGCTGCGGATTGACCCGACTCCAAGGCACGATCAACGCCGACCTCGACGCCGACATCTCGACGCCGTGGATCATCATTTTCTTCATTTCTCAAGGTACTGTACTTGTGGGGTCTGTTGCAACTCCAGGCTCGACGTAGCGCTCCTCGCGGTCGACGCCGAACCTTGGGAATCTTGTAGACTCGACGTCGTGTGACTCCTGTGGGGGTTACATTGTTGCCAGAGAACTGTGCTCAGAAGAATACTTTGCTAAAGAACTAATTGCCAAGAAGAAACCTTACTTGACCTATTATTTTTCCTTCCAAAGAGTATTTATTAAGACTGTGGTATATTTTTGTCGTTATTTGGTCTTGTGCTAAGCCTTATATAAAAATACTATTTTTATAATAACTTCTGTGTCGTGTCCATCTGTAGTGTATTCACTTTATTACTGTATGTGGTCATAAATGCTTAACACACTGCCTCTGAGATAAGCCTGTCTGCTCTGCCAAGCTACCAAGGAGGTAGCAGGGGTTATCTGAGTGTGTAATCCCCTTTCCCTGACTAGAGTTGGTTGGTCCCTATTTGTCAGAAGTGTATACCTCTGCCAACTAGAGACCGCCGGTTCTAACAAGTGCATTTATTCAAAGATCCAGAAAAAAATGAGGAAATCAACCCTGGAAGGAAGCCTGTACTTTCTCAGGCCAAATTAATTTAAAAATAAGTTCAATTCATAGCATTTATGAAAACGTATTTTCTACTAAGTGAGAGAAACGGGCGCCAATTGAGAGGGAATACAACAATATTTTGTGGCTATTGAAGACATTTAGATCTTATGTTTTAGAACCGGGCTCTGCTTTCCAAAAATAATAAAGGCTCATCAATTGGCTGATAGTCAGGAACAGAGAAAACATAAAGGTTGAGATTTCTTTTGCTGAAACATTAGGTCCTCATTAAGAGTGGCCTGGTTATCATGATATGTGTGGTAACTCCTGTTACTGCACATACGCAGTTAATGGTTTTGTAATAAATTTCAGCAGATAAAAATCTGCTGATATATATTGGAGGAAAACTGCCTGGTATTCACCGAAAAGTGGATTTTAGAGCGGTAAGCGCCAAAATCTGCATATTATTCCCGAAAAAGTTGTAATTGGGTGGTATTTATCACACCCAATAAATTCAGTCTTGGCGGAGGCAAGTTTCATCAGGTGCTATAACACCATTTACTAGGCAGCTCCTAATAAGGGCCTTAAATCGCCATCTAGCTCTTACAATTGGAGCTAAACATCATGGACGTGCTATAGGATTATGTCAGTCTCCTTGGTGATTTGAACCAGATTAGTTTGTGTCACCTGTAAGGGGAAACATCCTTTTCCATGAAGGTCTCTCTCTCTCTCACTTTTTGATTACCTGAGGAAAGGGACTCCTCCCAGTAGCCATAAAACACCAAATCCACCATGGGACAGAATAGAGAAAGAGTCTAGCATATAAGCTACCAGGCAGGAGAGTCTAATGGGAAATACATCAATAGAAAAAGAGCAAAAGTCAGGGACAAAATGCAATAAAGGTGGGTGATGAAAGCAATGGAAAGTAGGAATTCAAAAGCATTGACATGCATCCTTCTGAGAGCAAACACACTTTATGAATGAATTAGGGAGGACACTACATCACAGAAAAATAGTTGTGCACCATCATTGACAGAACAGCTCTGACTAGAAAAACTTGTATGACAATGATCTTGGATAGGCATGGATAAAAGCCTAGCCATGACTACCTACTTGGGAAAATGGCATCGCCATTTTCTGGTAGGCACAAGAATGCAAACATAAGTTTGACATTCTGACCTTGGTCTGTCCTCTCTAAGCCCCATGCATCTTCTTCTCACGCCTCTGCCCAATGTTATAGATGCTGCATAGTGCAGCCTGCATACAATGGGAAATCTTCAAGGCTGCAGAGGGAGCAGGCACGCTGATGCCGGTTCATGGTCACGGCTCAAACTGACAGAGTCATCCAATGCACCCAGGCAAAGTAGTGAGAGATATGCTGCCTTCCAGTCTGCTGATGAGGGGTCAGAAGGCATTACTCTTTAAAACGGAGTTCCAGTCAAATTTTGGCAATTACCGCTTGGTGGAACTCTTCTCCTGCAAGGTTCCAGAAAATGTGACCTGGCGAGCGTGAACAAATTTGACATCCCCAAAGCGATTTTCTAATGCGGGCGGTCGAGAGAGGTCCTGGTCAGAGTAGAATTGCTGCCGCTCAAGTAGATTTTCTACTGGAGTGAGCAAAATCTACTTGAATGACCGTGAGCTCTTGGACAATTCATGGTGCCATTCATGCTGATTCCACAGTGCTGCTCGCGCTACCAGCGCTAAATTGAAGCGCAAATTGCATATATTCCATGCAAAATCTTGAGGATTTGTATGTAACTTTGCAGAATTCCACAGGATACAACTCAGCGACTTACACCCACCCCTAAATAGTATGTAATAAAATCATAATTCAAATTAAGTAAAAAAATTAATTGGGATAAAAATTGCTGATTGCTTTGATTTTGCAGGTTTGCTATTCCTAAAGTGATTTTGAAAGTGCTGCATAGGATTAAGACTGATAACGTGCGATTTGCCCATACTCGAAATGTGGATTTGATTATTCAGATATGTTTTTGGACACAAAATGTTGGCTGAGCAGATGTGTAATCTTGGAGAGAGCACTTTTTGTGTACTAGATTGAGAAATTGTTTCTGATTAGAGTTCTCGTTGCCAACCCCATACAAGGGAAAGGCGGTAAGAGTACTATGACTTGCAGAAAAGATAGCTGCCTTCTGCTAAACTACTCCTGTCAATCTAATCATATGAGATTATTGTACTGCAGTGTCTGGGTACAGTGTTTCTGAGAGACTGAAGGGCTGCATGGGGGAGAATTTATGGAACCTGCTTTGAGCTTCATTTGACTGTCGGCTGCCATTCATTTGCATCCTGAGCTGATAAGAAAAACAAGTTCAAGGCATCTCATTAACATTTTAGACCAGAGCGAATGCCCTGGGTTCCTAATCAAGTTAGTAATTATGTACCCTGTGTTATTGCCATTTCCATAACAGTGCCCCTTAGACCCAGGAGACCAAACTATTACATTTGAAGGTGGGGTCTGCTTCTGGTGGTCAGGTGCGCCTTCTTCTTCCATGTGCCTTTCTCATGTTTCAGATGACATTCACAGCTAGTGATAAAGGAACATGCTTTTTTGGAGAAACCCACAAAGTATGAAGCTAATGTCAGAGAAATTCCTGCAAACGCTTGTGCATAAGTGATCCAAGGGCCCAAAAGTATGTGTTTCATTAAATTGCAAAACTCTGCTTCTGGCTAGGAAACAATGGTAAACGGAGAGAAAAAACTGTCTGTTGACTCCATTCAGGCAGGCAACTAGAGCCAAATTTCGCGGGGGGGGGGGCTGAAAAAGATTTCGGGGGGGGGGGGCTAAGTCTTCCAGCCATAGGCAGAGTGGCTGTAAGAAGGGGCGAAAACGCAACAAAAGCCTCATTAACGAGTAAATGGTCTTTTAAAAACCTGTGAAGTACTCGGGTCCGGCTGCAATTAGACGGACGCCAGCCCGCGAGGCTGTCTCAGCCGGGCTGACACACATGAGGGGGGGGGGGGGGCGCTGAAGCCCGGTGAGCCCAATGGGTGTTGCGCGCCTGATTCCATTTCTATTTAAACTGGCTAAGATTTCCTTTCACTTTAAAAGTTTTAGTGTAATTAAATTCTTGCTTTTTTAGCTTAGAGTAGTATCAGAGACGCTCATTGCTTATCGTCCATTGGCTTTATTGTCACTCTCATTTGCTTGATTTTTTAACTTGTTAGCATGTGTGGGCTTTCCATCCTCTCTTTGTGTTTGTCCCTCCCACTGAGCATGGCCAGATCACTTGTGCCCTTCCAATGCTTATTTTTCAGGTATTACTTTTTTTCTTTTTGGTTAAACACTCCATGAGAGTGCATGTGTTTTCCTGCTGACTCCCTTGCACACTTCTCTTGCCCCCCCGACGTTGCACTCTTTGTTGCTATTGCTTGCCCTTTTGTGCTTCTCCCCCATGCTGCTTTCTCATCCCTGTGTTTCTACCCAGCTCCACATTCCTCTTTCTCGCCTGTGTTTCTCTCCCCTGTGCTAAGTGTTGCTCTCTTGCCCGTGTGATGTACTTCTTCCCCATCTTCTGCTCCCCAAGTTGCTTCCCACACCACTTTTGATAAACAAATGCTTTTGCTCTACTTTTTTAAAAAAACTTAGCAATTCAACACGGATTTGTAAATAATATTTGTAAAAAAACGTCTGAGTCATTTTGTAGGGACACACATGTAAAGTGTGTGGACCTACAAAATGACACAGCATCAATAATGCAGTACAGCATTGCTAAAAACCATTGGCAAAGCCAATATGTCCCATATGCAAGAACTATTGCCTTGGACAATGCTTGTTTTAGCTATATTCATTTGTGTAACTAAATTAGTTGTGTCTGTCCATTATCTTCAGAGGAAATCTTGGCCCTCAAACTCTTACCAAACAGAGATCAAAGGTAGACTTTAGATCCCCTGGTCAGGGCTGGTTTTAGAGGTCAAGGTCCACTACCCGGAACACAGATGACTGCCGTGAGGAGGTGATAGCAAACACGCTTCAGATTACCCTAAAGACACAATCGCAGTTTTACTCACGTTCCCCCTCACGGCGCCTTCGACATATGAGAACCACCACTACTGGTCACCCTAATAAAACTTTGAGTCCAGCATTCTTGGGACTTTTCATTAGCGAGCCTGTGAACTATTTTCACCGGCAGCTCGGTACACCTATATCCTTTTTTGGCTGCATTAAGAACACCGCTTTGGCATGCTGGAGAACTACTGAACCGACAGCCTGGCGTTCCTTCAAGATTAACCGTGCACTGATACCGCCTAAACCCAGCCAGGTTGGAATTATCACCGGCAGCGCGATTACAAAGATTTAGACTTCGATATTCAGCCCTGAGGAAGTCGCGGAAATACTTTCCACATGCGACGAAACACGTGTCGGCTGGTTTCTGTTGTGGCTTAACGAAAATCGCATTAAAGATACAGCAACACTACTGCAGAAAGATTGTGGCTCAATCTTGATTGGATTGAATTTTTGTAAAACCATTACATACTGTCTATTATCTTGTTGTGTGCCTAGGGCTTGTTAGAACAAGCATTTGCAATGCAATAGGTCTCGCATTTGCGTAATTTTAAGCTATTGGCGTTGTAAATGACAATGCCTTTCATTTATCTGTTTTCAAAACTAACACATAGATAAAAGGTTTGTCATTTACAATGCCAGTAGCTCGAAGTCTCGCAAATGCAAGACCTATTGCATTGCAAGGCCACTGGTGGTGCTCAGTCCTTGTATGCATGAAGGGGCGTGTGATCGTGTGCACTGATCCCTGGTGTGTGTCCTGGGAGGGCTGCCTTCACGAGCACATGGAAACGTCCGGTGTGCCAGCCGGTGGGCATGGAGCTTACAGTAGTGCTCAGCCCCTGTGTGCGTGAGTGAAGCGACAAGTGATCGTGTGCAAGGGGCCCTGGTGCGGTGTCTGTCCTGGGAGGATAGTCTTCACATTATCCACTACATGCCAGTGTGTGCTGTGTCAACCGGCAGGCACGGGAACTTACAAGTTGGCATGGTTAATGCTACATTGAAGACTTGTTTAAAGAAACTCTCCAGATAGACCTCCCGGTCGCTAAAGTGACCCCTCTTCTGTTCCACGTGCTGAACAACCTCTCGCCTCCTTCTCCTTCAGGACAGGACATCTAAGCGTGTGGTGGTAAGAGTATGAGTATGTGTTCCTCCCTTCCAAAACAATCTGTTTTAATAGATAGGATGGTTCCTTATTATAACACAATATAGTAGTCCAGGGTGATTTTCAATCATCACTTTATTAATCAATTTCACTTCTTTTAGATTCGGTGAAAGATGGTCAGAAAAAGATGACAGCCGACACGTGTTTCGCCCTATGTGGCAATTCAAGCCAGGGCTTTCTCAAGGCTAAGCATTATTTTCAAAGAACATGCTGTCTGACGTTGGTTCAATACATTTCAAATTACAGGGCAACATGTGAAAACATCCAAAATCTAAGGAGAAATACATCATTATTTTTATATTTATAATACATACAAAAACGTCAACAAGACAGTCCCACAAATATGTGACAGTTTAAAATCCATGTCCAGGTATCTAATCTACATAGTGTTCATATACAGGTCCATTATTAATTAATTACAGGACAATATGTGCCAAAGGTCTTTTAGGGTGCCATATTTAGCATTTAGTTTAGTTATTGCGTGGTGTATAGTTGCCAGGCAATCCTGCGTTCATTGTCAAAGTGAACAGCCTAGCGTATTTGGCAGAGCTTGAGATGTGTAGTACAGTGAAATGCCAAAACAAAGTTCGTTTGGACACGCAAGTAATTCTGATTGTGTGATCGCTCAAAAAAGGCTCTCAAGACTGACTAGCGCGTCTTAGTTACGGTCAGAAGAACGGGGGATAAAGCCACCATTCAAAGTAACTTACTTTAACTTTTCAACAAATCCCGGGATTAATCAATGGCCGAGACACTTACAGTTCGACAGTGAGAAGACGAAACGCTGACATAGAGGAGAGTGCAGAGGTCCAGTTTAACCCGGAAATGAACGTACGTCCCCTCGAGCAAGATCGATTGAATTGAGGACCAACAGTATTGTTCGCATGTTCGGCATAATTTCTAATACTTTGTTTGTACGAATAATAAAATTAAAATGAAAAAGAAATAAAATTAATTATGCAGGGATGGAAAATAAACTATGAGTGAACAGCCGATGAATAAGAAAGGCATTGGTTCATTGAAGGGAACAGAAGTATAGGTACTAAAAGCAGCCATATGGGCTCAAAACAGACGCCATCTTAGTGTGTCCAGATAGTTAAAAACAATATGAGTGATAGTAGCGCTGGGGGTAAGTTTAGTAAGCTAGGACAAAGTTGTGTGAACAAATACGCTAGAAATCAATTGTGGAGGATACCCGACTTGATGTAGAGAATATCGATATAATTATAGCGCGTCAGGAGACTACGTGAATATCTGCAGAAGGTTTCGCCTACAGATGGTGCAGTCGCCAGAGAAAAAAGACTAGGTATATTACACAAACTGAATGGAAGTTTGGACAAACCTAGTGGGACAGAAGAGGAGTAAGACTGGTAAAAAAAAAAAATATATGGATCATCAAAAGGGGCTATAAACATAGCACTACAGGAGGATTGTCTAAGTTTCATAACTTGATAATTGGACGAGCATAGTTGGCAAGGCCTCGCAAGGACAAGTTTATAGATGAGGCAGATCTAAGTGTGTGGTGCAAGGAATTGATAATAAATGTTTATCCAGCTGAAAAATAATGCAGCGTGCCTAGCTCTGCTTTTTCTCACTTCAGAATCTCGAGGCGCTGTAAGGTGTCTGAAAGGTGACATGGCGCTATGCAATGGACTGGTAAATAATAAAGGACTCCCCAGCTAAAATTAATGCACCATGCACAACTCTGTCTTCTCCAAGAAAATGAGGCGCACTGAAGGATCTGAAAGGTAAAATGCAGGCGCTACACATTTTAAAAGTTAGCCCCGAAGAAATGTAAAAAACGTATTTTATTTTGTATGCAAATGATACAATGCTCCCAGATTTTACCCCTTGCCGTCTCCAGACTCCCTGAGTGGTGTAAAGGAGCTATATCAAGCTCCAATAAATACAATTAAATAAACCGGTCTGTTTACCATAAAGATTAGCACGAGCCTGGCGCTTTCTTCCCCCCCATTCAAAACGCTATAGAGTGTATGAGCGCAACATGTCGGCACTACACAGAATACCAATGAAAAATAAATACACACACACAACTAAAGAAACGCTTCGCAAGCAAGATCACGTTATGTACCTAGTTTTTTTTTTTTATCAATTGTTGCAGGCTAAGCGTATTGAAGCGCCTAGAACAGCAGCCCGTCGGTGCTACGCAAAACGGGGGGGGGGGGGGGGTGGAGGAGGGAGGGAATAGGCATGGATAGCGGAGGGGGAGGGAAAAGGCATGGGCAGCGTGGGGGAGGGAAAAGGCACAGACAACGGTAGGGGGTAGAATGGAAAACACGTACAACGGGAGGGGGCTTGGATCATCAAAAGGGGCTATAAACATAGCACTACAGGAGGATTGTCTAAGTATCATAACTTGATAATTGGACGAGCATAGTTGGCAAGGCCTCGCAAGGACAAGTTTATAGATGAGGCAGATCTAAGTGTGTGGTGCAAGGAATTGATAATAAATGTTTATCCAGCTGAAAAATAATGCAGCGTGCCTAGCTCTGCTTTTTCTCACTTCAGAATCTCGAGGCGCTGCAAGGTGTCTGAAAGGTGACATGGCGCTATGCAATGGACTGGTAAATAATAAAGGACTCCCCAGCTAAAATTAATGCACCATGCACAACTCTGTCTTCTCCAAGAAAATGAGGCGCACTGAAGGATCTGAAAGGTAAAATGCAGGCGCTACACATTTTAAAAGTTAGCCCCGAAGAAATGTAAAAAACGTATTTTATTTTGTATGCAAATGATACAATGCTCCCAGATTTTACCCCTTGCCGTCTCCAGACTCCCTGAGTGGTGTAAAGGAGCTATATCAAGCTCCAATAAATACAATTAAATAAACCGGTCTGTTTACCATAAAGATTAGCACGAGCCTGGCGCTTTCTTCCCCCCCATTCAAAACGCTATAGAGTGTATGAGCGCAACATGTCGGCACTACACAGAATACCAATGAAAAATAAATACACACACACAACTAAAGAAACGCTTCGCAAGCAAGATCACGTTATGTACCTAGTTTTTTTTTTTATCAATTGTTGCAGGCTAAGCGTATTGAAGCGCCTAGAACAGCAGCCCGTCGGTGCTACGCAAAACGGGGGGGGGGGGGGGGTGGAGGAGGGAGGGAATAGGCATGGATAGCGGAGGGGGAGGGAAAAGGCATGGGCAGCGTGGGGGAGGGAAAAGGCACAGACAACGGTAGGGGGTAGAATGGAAAACACGTACAACGGGAGGGGGCTTGGATCATCAAAAGGGGCTATAAACATAGCACTACAGGAGGATTGTCTAAGTATCATAACTTGATAATTGGACGAGCATAGTTGGCAAGGCCTCGCAAGGACAAGTTTATAGATGAGGCAGATCTAAGTGTGTGGTGCAAGGAATTGATAATAAATGTTTATCCAGCTGAAAAATAATGCAGCGTGCCTAGCTCTGCTTTTTCTCACTTCAGAATCTCGAGGCGCTGTAAGGTGTCTGAAAGGTGACATGGCGCTATGCAATGGACTGGTAAATAATAAAGGACTCCCCAGCTAAAATTAATGCACCATGCACAACTCTGTCTTCTCCAAGAAAATGAGGCGCACTGAAGGATCTGAAAGGTAAAATGCAGGCGCTACACATTTTAAAAGTTAGCCCCGAAGAAATGTAAAAAACGTATTTTATTTTGTATGCAAATGATACAATGCTCCCAGATTTTACCCCTTGCCGTCTCCAGACTCCCTGAGTGGTGTAAAGGAGCTATATCAAGCTCCAATAAATACAATTAAATAAACCGGTCTGTTTACCATAAAGATTAGCACGAGCCTGGCGCTTTCTTCCCCCCCATTCAAAACGCTATAGAGTGTATGAGCGCAACATGTCGGCACTACACAGAATACCAATGAAAAATAAATACACACACACAACTAAAGAAACGCTTCGCAAGCAAGATCACGTTATGTACCTAGTTTTTTTTTTTATCAATTGTTGCAGGCTAAGCGTATTGAAGCGCCTAGAACAGCAGCCCGTCGGTGCTACGCAAAACGGGGGGGGGGGGGGGTGGAGGAGGGAGGGAATAGGCATGGATAGCGGAGGGGGAGGGAAAAGGCATGGGCAGCGTGGGGGAGGGAAAAGGCACAGACAACGGTAGGGGGTAGAATGGAAAACACGTACAACGGGAGGGGGCTTGGATCATCAAAAGGGGCTATAAACATAGCACTACAGGAGGATTGTCTAAGTATCATAACTTGATAATTGGACGAGCATAGTTGGCAAGGCCTCGCAAGGACAAGTTTATAGATGAGGCAGATCTAAGTGTGTGGTGCAAGGAATTGATAATAAATGTTTATCCAGCTGAAAAATAATGCAGCGTGCCTAGCTCTGCTTTTTCTCACTTCAGAATCTCGAGGCGCTGTAAGGTGTCTGAAAGGTGACATGGCGCTATGCAATGGACTGGTAAATAATAAAGGACTCCCCAGCTAAAATTAATGCACCATGCACAACTCTGTCTTCTCCAAGAAAATGAGGCGCACTGAAGGATCTGAAAGGTAAAATGCAGGCGCTACACATTTTAAAAGTTAGCCCCGAAGAAATGTAAAAAACGTATTTTATTTTGTATGCAAATGATACAATGCTCCCAGATTTTACCCCTTGCCGTCTCCAGACTCCCTGAGTGGTGTAAAGGAGCTATATCAAGCTCCAATAAATACAATTAAATAAACCGGTCTGTTTACCATAAAGATTAGCACGAGCCTGGCGCTTTCTTCCCCCCCATTCAAAACGCTATAGAGTGTATGAGCGCAACATGTCGGCACTACACAGAATACCAATGAAAAATAAATACACACACACAACTAAAGAAACGCTTCGCAAGCAAGATCACGTTATGTACCTAGTTTTTTTTTTTATCAATTGTTGCAGGCTAAGCGTATTGAAGCGCCTAGAACAGCAGCCCGTCGGTGCTACGCAAAACGGGGGGGGGGGGGTGGAGGAGGGAGGGAATAGGCATGGATAGCGGAGGGGGAGGGAAAAGGCATGGGCAGCGTGGGGGAGGGAAAAGGCACAGACAACGGTAGGGGGTAGAATGGAAAACACGTACAACGGGAGGGGGCTTGAATAAAGGGATCGGGGAATACAAATAAATAAACCGGTCACTTGACCATAAAGATTAACACGAGCCTGGTGCTTAGTTCCCCCCATTTGAAACGCTATACAGTGTATGGGCGCAACATGTCAGCACTACACAGAATACCAATGAATAAATAAATACACACACACACACACAACTAAAGAAATGCGTCTCAGCTTCGCAAGCAACATTGCGCTATGTACCTAGCTTTTCATCAATCGTTGCAGGCTATCTAAGTGTACTGAAGCGCCTAGAAAGCCAGCCTGTTGGTGCTGCGCAAAACACTAATAACTACATTAATGGAGAAGTCATGGACAGCGGGGGGGGGGGGAGGGAAAATGCATGGACAGCGGGGGGAGGCACGGACAACGGGAGGGGGGAGGATGGAAAACACGGAGAACGGGAGGGGGCGTGAACAAAGGGATGGAGAAAAGAAAACAGGAGCGAGGGGGAAGGGATGAAAAGCAGACACCACTTTTAACAAATATAGCTTTCACAGATGCAAACAACGACAGGGTCTTCAATCATTTGCGGGGGAGTCGGGGGCTACTGCCGCTGTCGGGGGAGCCGTTCCGTATCACCAGCGGGGCAGCAAGAGGGAAGCAGCCGCGAGGCACCACGCTACTGCCGCTGTCGGGGGAGCCGTTCCGTATCACCAGCGGGGCAGCAAGAGGGAAGCAGCCGCGAGGCACCACGCGCCTAGCTTGGCAGTGTAGAAGAAGTCAGCAAACGAGAGGGGAGGGGGGAATGCCAGCAACAGAGGAGCCCGCGAAAGTGAAAGTGATCACGATCGCTACGAAGGAAAGACACATGGCGCTGCGCGCGTGCACGTTCACGTGCACTGTAGCTTTAGGCCACGGCAGCACTTTGAAATGCCCAGATATAAAATGTTTCTTAGAGCCTTTGGCTCACGAGACCTAAAAATGGTTGTAGAGGTAGGCTCCAGTAGGAATACTCCAGATTAATCCGGCAAGCTGCATGTGGATTCCCCTTTTATTGAAGCGAGGGGGTGCTGAAAAAAGGAAAACAAAAGGTCACTCTGCCTATGGTAGCAAAACTCTGCACTGATCTTACTGTTGTCAGCTCTGTATGTTAAAAACATCACTCTGATTTGATGGGTGACAGCGCCCAGCGCATTCCTGAACTTATATAACCCCTCCCACTTAATAAGGGTGAAAGAAGACCATAATGGCTAACTTCATAGTAAATGGCAGAATCCCTTTGCAGAAGACTGGGTTGTGGCACTGGCTTTGAGGCAGAATCAAGTGCACGTCAACGGAGAGACCAGAATGGCGTGGCGCGTGAAAAGCGGATGTCACAAAGTCATTCTCTTGACATGCAGTTTTTTGCTGACCCTAAATATGCTCTCCAACTTTCGGAGGCACAGCCCTACCAGATGACGTCTTTTTGTCTCTTCGCTGGATTTATTCTCCCCCGGCATTGGACCAGCCAACAGGTGATGATGATGGCTTTTAATCAATCAGGATCGATAAGCAACCTGGGCTTAATTGAAATTCATGACTTATTGTCAGTGCGAGGGTCACCCCGGCCCCTGATTCCCTGACCCTGGGCATTCGCAATAAGTCACTCGCTCGCGCCCTCCCTCTTTCTCCAAACAAGCTCTGACATCACATAGCACCTCAGCAAAAACAGCTGCCCTCCTCCACACCCAGCACTACAGATGGCTCTCTTAATTAATATCCTCGCTTCAGAAATGTTCCCTCCAAGGGTTTCACGTTGCAACGTGTCCGAGAGATAGCCTGGTGAACCGGAACCTGACAAGCAGATCTGTGTTTAACTCCCGCCTGCACTGGGCTTCAGATACAAAAGACTGTGCAGGTCAATCAACCGTTGTCGATTTCTATTTCAGGCGTTGATTTGTTCTTTTACATCACGCTTGCTACCTGGGTCACCTTTATCACGAAAGGAGCTTATTATCTGGCAGGACTGTTTTTAAACGATTATGTCTCTTTTAACATTTTGGCCTAAATTCAGCTCTAGCGTTTTCGTGAGGCTCATGTAATCTGAAATTCATAAATAAAATATATGCACATATACAAACAGGGGCTTGGGATCAGCCCTACTTGGTCACTGGTGTGTTGTTCAGCTGTCACTTGCTTTTTGTTTCCACCACCACAGCAGGCATGTGCCATACAGTCAGCTCACTTTGGGGCATATTAACAATGGGGCGATAACAAATTATCGCCGCTTTTGCGGCCGTTTTCGTCCGAAAAGCGGCAATAATTTTATCGCCTTATCAGCAGAGACACGCTATTGCGTGTTTTGCTGATTTTGCTCCCGATTCCAGCACACCTAACTTTGCATCGCTAATGAGATGCAAAGTAGGCGTGTCTGTGGAAACAACATGGGTAAATATCACGAAGGCAGCTTCGTGATATTTACAATGCGGGGAAGCAATTATTTAAATCGCGCTAAGTATGCCTTAACGCAGGAATTTAACGTCTGTTAAATTCCTGACTAAGGCATACTTAACATGGGGGGTGGATTGTGTGGCTAAGACCACAGGCCCCTATTATCAAGGGTATCGCCGTTTTCCATGGAACATCGCTGGAAAGCCAGCGATGTTCCATGGAAAACATCGCTATTGCTAGCCATTGCGCTGAGCGTTGTTAATACAGCGCTAGCATGGCGATAGCCGGTGTTAAACATTTTAATGATATGCCCCTTTAACCTTTGGCTGTCATGCACTTTTGCCTGGCCAGAGGTGCACATCCGCATATAAATGTACATATCGGCGCCTGGACTGATGGGCGAATACTTTTCTTTTTATTCTTTATCCATTTTTTGTGATTTGTGTGTCTTTAAACGAAGTCTTTGGTTTACAATGATTAAAAGCTAATGGTGCCTATTTGTGAGTCAATAAGGGTCATATTGATGTGCACTGAAACTGAGATGGGCTCCTCTACCTTTGTTAAGTACAGTTGACTGCTAGGAAGCACTCACACTGCTCTCTGAAATTTAAATACAGAAAGTTAATTATTTTAAAATGTTGCATAATTCTTGCAAGCATATGACTGCCACGTTTAAGCGACACCATGTTTATTTGTGGTCTCTTTATTTCTGTGGGATACACTTACAATAAAAAAAAGTAGAAAACGCATTGACTTGACAAGGCCAGGCCTATTGGCTTTGCAAATGTTTTTTTTTGGCGGCAGCAGGGGCGATGATTCGTAGAGCGTTCCCTTCGTCCCGAAAGAGCGCCTCTCACAGAGGGAAATACATACCACTCCGTACGAAGGCACCCTGGGGAAAAAGGGAAGGGGGAGAAAACGAAGACAGCTCAACAGGGTGACCCCTCTGGAATGTGGCAAAAGGATAGCAATCGAGGTTCACATGGTCTAGGTCTCACTCATCGGGGACATGTTGAATTGACAGTGATAGTCTCCAATGCTATGAGTAGAAATAATAGTGATGCGAAAACTAAAGTAGACTAGTCCATATGGCACCGTCTCTCAGTGCCTCTTGGGGACGGGGTCGTTGTCAGACAGGAGTACGGTCTAGCCTGTCTTTCCCACTCGTTGTTAAAGTCACAACGAAGGTGAGGAAGTTTTAGTCCTGGCGCGCCTCCCCTTAGCTGCAGGAGAAAACTTTTGGGCGTATCGCGAAACAGAAAGGGAATGTAGCGCTAGTGCTACCAATCCGGAAAGCAAGGTTCGCAAACAAAATGCAGGTCAAGGTGTGCTGCTTAGGCACGGAACGCTACCTGTACCGGGTCCTGTCCCATAAGGGCGCAATGTTAAAAACAGCGGGAGAGATCCGTAGCAGGAAGGCACCCCTCTGGAAAGTGGCAAAAGGATAGCAATGGAGGTTCACTTGGTCTAGGTCTCACTCATCGGGGACATGTTGAATTGACAGTGATAGTCTCCAATGCTGTGAGTAGAAATAATAGTGATGCGAAAACTGAAGTAGACTAGGCCATGTGACACCGTCTCTGAGTGCCTCTTGGGGACGGGGTCCTTGTCAGACAGGAGTACGTTGCATAGACCAAAGGGCATTACTTGGTACTCATAGAGTCCGAATTTGGTCCTGAAAGCGGTCTTCCATTCGTCCCGATTTTTTACCCTAACCAGGTGGTAAGCCCCTCGCAGATCCAGTTTTGTGAATATGCGTGCTCCCTTCAGCTGGTCCAAGAGAAAGGGTATCAGGGGCAGGGGATATCGGTTCTTAATGGTAATCCTATTGATCGCCCTGTAGTCGATGCAGGACCTTAATTCATCGCAGTCCTTCTTCAATATAAAAAAAGGGGAGAAGAGGCGGGAGAAGAAGAATGCCTGATGAAGCCAGGTTTTCTTTGAGGTAGTTCTTCAGGTACCGGGTTTCAGGCTCGGTGAGGGCATACACTCGGCTACACGGGATGTCTGCTCCGGGTTGTAGGTCGATGCGGCAATCATATGACCGATGGGGGGGGGTAAGCGTGTGGCCTTCTCCTTATCGAAGATGGGCTGGTATTCTTGGTATTCTATGGGAAGGGTGGTAGAAAAACAAAAGCGGGCTTCTGCGCAGCCTTCGGCTAGGAGACCCGCTGATGGACCATACTCTACCACCGAGGGCCTCGGCTCTTGGAGACAGTGCTCCTTGCAGTACTCGGAGGTGAGCGATACAGAACGCTCTGCCCATCGGATACCAGGATCGTGAAGGGTTAGCCATGGCATTCCAAGTATCAATCGAAAGTGTGGAGCGTCTATCAGGTCAAACTGTAGTGTTTCGTTGTGGTTTTTTCCAATCCACATCTTAAGGGGAACTGTGTGATATCGGACGGGTCCTGAGGTTAGGGGTTTTCCATCCATGGCTTTCCCTATTTCAGGTGTCTCTTTACGTACGTATGGAACGCCAATGGTCCTGGCGTATTGTTGATCGATGAAATTCCCCGTTGCACCTGAATCTAAGAGGGCCGAAACCTCAACAGGGGCTGCTTCGCAGATCCATAAAGAAACGCATATGTTTATGTGTGCTACGGATGGTTGTATGGTGTTGGCAAGAGATAATGAGACCTTTTCTGTGTCGATGTCCAAGGCAGAGATCCCCTCCTGTCTTAGACGATCTAGTTTTCCGTCGGCTGGAGGAAGGCAGCCACTTGTTTCTGAGAAACATTTGGCCTTTCTGGAGCATTGGCTCTCGCCCTGCACTCTCGGATGAAGTGTCCACTTTTCCCACAATATAGGCAGAGCTTTTGTAGTCGTCTTTTTTCTTTCTCTTCCAGCATGAGCGGCCCTCAAAGTCCCCTGATCTGCATAGGTTCTACCCCTTCGGTTTGTCTGACAGGAAGGTCAGAAGCGACTCTTGGGCGCGTTGGGAGGAAGCGCGTATCGTTTCTTCCTCTCTCTCCTTTTCTCTCTTGGAGACGGTGATCCAGTTGTACTGTGAGGTCGATTAGTTCTTCACAGTGTGGTACTGTAAATTTCGGAACCATGTCGGTGGCAGGGTCCCACCAGGCCGATTTTGGTATCAGCGAACCGCAAATGAGTAACGCGGTATGCATGAGTGTTTTCGTCATGTTTTACCGATGAATTCACCGTGTATACGATACTATATATCGTGTCCTCGGGTTCCATTTTAGAGCGGTATCCATTTTGTGGTTGCCCTCACATAGGCTGTGCACGAAGGCCATGCTTAGACCTTCTGGTGACTTCTTTGTGACCTGTGCAAACTGACTCCAATGCCCGAGATCATTCATCTCCGGCCGGTCCCTTTTACTGCGGCCAAATGGGATTAGCATCAGGGCTTGACACATCATAAAGTCGTTCTTACCACACGAACCCGGACTAATCTCCTTCACACCTGACTCTGTTTCCTACTTTATGGCCTACTTTACGAGGAGGAGGTGCCGAAATTATGTGGGGGCTGCTGATATCTGATGAGTGTTCTGAGCCTCGCTGGGTAAATACTTGTGATCTGAACGAGCTGAAATGTGGGATTATCATAATGACTTTACTGTTTCTTTAAAGCGAAAATATGTGAATGACCACTTGTAAAATAGGGGCGGTGTTGCCCAGAGTGTAATTTTGTGTATATAAGTAAAGACTGGTTTTTGGTTCGGGAGCAGTCTCCTGAGAACATACACCGTGTTGTACTTCTCGGATACCTGTGTTTGGTCTACAGCCAATAAAATACGATCTTTGACTTCACCTAGAAGACTCTGTGTTTCTGTAGTCTGAAACAGGAAGAACTCGAAGTCTTTGGGTGTGTCCCCTGGCACCGCTGGGTTGGTTCTGAAAAACCCAGTACTTCAGTTGGCGCCCAACGTTGGGCGATTTCAGCGGTACCGGTCCAAGCCAGAGGTTCGTGAGGAGCTTCGTGTGAAAATTCTGGAGGAAGGCCGCCACTTCATCAACCCCTGCATGTCGACGTGGTCCGAAAGTCTTTACTGCGAGGTTCTCCGCGTCCCGACGGCTTCAAAGGACTGCTGCCCTGACTATCGCCCTGTTTTGGACCCTTGATGATTTGGTAAAGCAAAACGATTTAACGAGTCTTCTGGTGATGTCATCGATACCTCAGTTAAGTATAAGTGGAGCGTCTCCCAGTTTCTTGGTTTGGTTCTTAGTTTGGTATCCCTTTGGGATCGCTTTGATTTGGAACTTGCAAGTGCCAAAGCCGAAGGACTCGTGTATTCACGAGACTATCGTGTTCGATAATCCTTTGAAGTTTGAAACTAGACTAGTGAGCGACGATGCCTGGTTCTAGTATATTTGGAAATGTGTTTTGTTTGGGTTGTAATAGGGACTCCCGATTAGAGGATTCGTGTCCGGTTCCTCCAATTGGAACTCCAACTTATGAGCTTTATGTAAAACATGGCGTGGGCCCCACTGCGTATAATGAAGTATGGATCCGATACACCAGGACGGATGGTGTTTTAAAATGGCCCCAAAATGGTAGTTTCGACACCGAGGTCCTAGATAACTTAGAAGTTAAATTATTTAAAAAGAAAGCCCGGCCGGCGATGTTTGATTCTTTACGCCTATGGCGAAAGGAAGCCAAACAGAAAGAAATTAAATTAGCAAAGAAAAATAAAAGAGAGAAAGGTATGTCGATAATGCAAGCAGCTTTGCAGTTTAAAGATAATGAGGACGAGCAAATGAATGAGCAGTTGCGTAGGCAACGTGAGTTAGTAATTGATAAATGTTACCCAGTTTTGCCGCCCCTTCAGCAGGACACGTCAAAAGAAAAGGAGAAAGACTCCCTAATGTCACATTTGCTGAGTACGCCACCCCCGTATGTGCAGAGTGCTACAGCGCCTCCGCAACCCTTAAATGTACAGCCTCTAGCTAATGCACCGCAAGCCTTCCCGCAGCCGCCAGCTCTTCCTCAGCCGGCTCCTATGCCTACGGCGCACCCCTCTCAAGGGCCGCCGGTTTCGCTGCCTATCTCTTCTGCGCTTCCTGCAACTTTACCTAGTACATCAGCTGCCTCCCTTGGCGCTCTTCCTGATACGACCCCAGTACCTGTATCTGCACCCGTTTTTCCTCCCTCTGACTTTCCCCCTGTTCTTGCCTCACCTTCTCCTTCTACACGACAACAAATAGCTAGTGTGGTCACTAGCCTCATATCACCTCTCTTTGGGTCATCTAGTACGACCCCTGGTCCACAACATAAGCAGTTACGTAGTCAAATACCTGGTCCGAGAGAGAAAGAAGAACTGGACCGCATGGCACGTAGATGGATTGGTTATCCTGCTAGATATGATGTAGAGTCTGTTGTGAATGTTTTTCATCAATGGGAAGACCCACAACAAAGATACATCTTCGAGAAAATGTGTGAATTCCTCTGTGAGGAATTGGAAGATCATGGTTTAGACTTAAGCCCACAGGAGTTGTGTCGAGTAAGGTTTGAATTTGGAAAAGGCGCGATTGTGGGTTCTGATGTTGAGAAAGCAGTAGCGACATTGCTGTCTTTCAGGAATGGGGATTGTCATCAGTCGTTGTTTGAACAGGAATTCCCTGTAGGGAAACAGGTAAAAGCGCACCAATACCCGATGCGTGAGGTTCCTCCAGTTTGGAGACCTGGTGATGCACAGGCTAATCCACCTGTTCAGCCATATTTTCAGCGTGTTTGGGTACATGTTCCCTGGAAGCGATCAGAAGTTTTAGCGCTTAAGCAGACGTTGCCTGACCCCCGTAAAAACCCTGCAGGATATTGTAAGGAGTTATCACAGACTGCAGAATTGTGTGTCATGAACCTAGCTGACATAGATATGTTATTCGGGAATGTTGTTCCGCAGCCTTTATGGGGAGTGATTCGTAATGCAGATCATGCTGCAGAACTAGGTGACACATGGGCTAATATCATTGCTACAGACACTGCACAAGTTGGTGGTGCAAAACCTGAGCCCTTAGTAGCAGAACTCCCTGGTAGAATTATTAACTACATGAAAACCTTAATGCCCGCGATGCGTGTGAATTGGGATAAATTATCAGCATGCAAACAAAAGAAAGATGAAACAGTGTCTGATTTCTTCACCAGATTTGAAGAGACATTTATCGACCACAGTGGTCAAGACATGAGTACAAAAGGTGGCCAACGGTTGTTTGTTGACAAATTTGTGCATAATTTGCTTCCCGAGTTGTGTAAGAAATTAAAAGATTCAGAGAGTTCTTGGGCTGTTTCCTCATCAGCGCAAATACTGGCTACTGCACAGTATTACGAAAATAGGGATAAAGATGAGAAGGATAGAGCAGACAAGAAAACAAAAGAGTTAAAGACGAAGGTTCTTTTACAGCAAGCTTACCCGCCACATGGAGACCAGAATAACTATAAGCAAGGTCAGGGTAACTATCAACAACTCCAACAGTTTCAGAGTAACTCGCAAAGGTTCGGGTATTCCCAACCGCGTGTTCCTGTAGGTCCCAATCAGTGTTCGTATTGCAAAGAAGAAGGTCTTTTTAAATATAGTTGTCCTATATTGTTGCAGCGCACGAATAATGCTTATGGCACGAGAGGTAGAGGTGGCCAGCAAGCTCCTAGAGGTAGAGGACGTGGGAATGTTCCCCAGAACGCGCGTCCTCTTCCGCCTCAAAATACGATGAACAGTTTTGATCAGCAGGCCAATGTACCTGGTAGAACAACTCAGTACTATAATAATGACTATTATGCAGAAAATGGAAAGGCAGAAGGTAATGATTACTAGGATAGCCGTAGACAAAGAGAGGGAGTTGTTTCAGTACCAGTGGATCAGAGTGGACCGTATGTTAAGGTGACTACAGCGGGTGTGTCAGAGCCTTTTTTGTTGGATACTGGTGCTGCAAAAAGTTCAATTATGCACTCAAAACTCCCTGGCGCACCTTTGTCTGGCGAAATGAATGTTTCAGTAGGTTTTTCTGGCGCCCCGGTTAGGAACCCGATCTCTAGTACTAAGACCCTTTCTGTTGGACCTTGTGAGCTGAACGCACCCCTTATCCTAACGACAGGATGTGGTGAAAACCTGTTAGGATTGGATTTGTTAAAGAGATTGCATGCGACATTATATTGTTCCCCTTCGGGAGTACAACTTACACTGGGTAGGGAAGTGATTTCTCCCATGTATTTGTCGAAGAATAAACTGCCAGCTGAATTGTCGTCTCTTCCGGATGACATTTGGGCTACTGGCCCTAAAGATGTGGGTCTCTTGAAAATACCGCCATATGTGGTCACTTTGAAAGCCAATGTTAAATTGCCACGCATTCCCCAGTATAAGATCTCTCTCTCTCAAAATTGCAATACTGTCGACAAGAAGTGACCTACTTAGGTCATCTCTTGTCAAAGGAGGGAAGGAAACTGACCCCAGAAAGAATTCAGGCCATTGCACAATTGAGCGTGCCAAGAACACAGAGAGAAGTGCGTGCTTTCTTAGGTATTACTTCATACTGTAGGCAGTGGATCCCGAGTTTTTCTTTGTTGGCAAAACCTTTGATAGCATTAACATGCAAAGATACACCGAATCCCGTCCCATGGTCTGAAGAGTGTCAGAAAAGTTTTTCGGAATTGCGTAAGGCATTATGTTCAGCTCCTGTGTTGGGTACCCCCGACTACAGTAAACCTTTTACATTGTATGTTCACGAGAAAGAAGGTTGTGCGTTGCCAGTGTTGACACAGTCTTTTGGAGACAGACAGCGTCCATGCGCATATTTTTCGTCGACTTTGGATCCAGTAGCTAAGGCATTGCCAAGTTGCTTGAGAGCCACAGCGGCAGCAGCTGTGTCTATTCGACAGTCTGCTGGATTAGTAATGAATAACACGTTGATTGTAATGGTTCCACATGCAGTGGACACATTGTTAAATAGGACCAAGACACAGCACTTAACTAGTGCTCGATTGTCAGGTTATGAATTAACACTGTTAGCGAGTCATGTGCACATAAAGAGGTGCAACACGTTGAATCCAGCTACATTTTTACCGATTTCAGCAGACACAGATGAGATTGAACAGCATGATTGTCTGTTCAGAACAGAAGAAGAAACAAAAGGGAGAGTGGATCTTAAAGATACTCCCCTGGTTGAGTGCGATGGTACTTTATGGGTGGATGGCTCGTGCTTCAAGCTTCCGAATGGTGATACGACTGCTGCATATGCTGTCACGACTTTGCACACGATTGTTGAAACTGCACGTATACCACATAATTCGGCTCAAGCAGCAGAATTAATTGCACTTACAAGAGCATGCGTGTTGTCGAAAGGAATGAAAGTGAACATATATACTGACAGTCAGTATGCCTTTGGCGTGGCCCATAGTTTTGGGCGCTTGTGGAAAGAACTTGGGTTCCTGACTTCGCATGGAACTAAGATTCAGAATGATCAGTTGGTGAATGATCTCCTTGAATCACTGATCCTACCGTTACAAGTCGCGATTGTGAAATGTAGTGCACACAAGAAGGTTATTGATGATGTTGGTCGTGGTAATGCATTTGCTGACGAAATCGCGAAAGATACAGCAAAAGATGTAACAAATCGAATGTATGTTACAGGCCCTGCAAGATAGGTTGGTGATATTGGAATGTGTGAAGACACAATAGAGAGTGTTCTTCAAGCTGAAGCCACAGAGAAAGAATTAAGCATGTAGAGAGAAAGTAAGGGAAAATTGGATGAAAATGGTTGTTGGATTGATTTGTCAGAACACCGGCGATGGTTGTTACCTGATGCATATGTGCTTCCAGTGGTCACGATGGCACATGGAATGGCGCATATCAGTGTGAAAGGGATTTGTAAGTTGTTGGCTCCAGTATGGCAGAATGCTGGAATTCCCAAGTGTGCAGAGAATGTGGTCAAAAATTGCATGGTATGTTTGAAATACAATCCTGGTAGGGGAACCCCAACTCCAGCTGGTCATTTTGCGCCTCCAACGTATCCCTTCGAGGTTTTGCAGCTAGATTTCATCCACATGGAAAGGTGCAACAATTTGAAATATGTACTTGTTGTTGTTTGCGCTTTTTCAAGGTGGATAGAAGCTTATCCCCTAAAAGACAATACTGCGTTATCCACCGCTAAAGCCCTTGTCAAAGAATTCTTCCCTAGGTCTGGAATGCCGAGAAGGATCTGGAGTGATAATGGGAGTGAATTTGTGGGACGAGTGATGAAGAATGTATGCGAGGGATTAGGCATTAAGCAGAAGTTCCACGCTGCAAATCACCCCCAATCAGCTGGACTAGTGGAGTGCTATAATGGCACATTGAAGCTCAAATTGGCCAAGATCCAAGCGAGTTCTGGTCTCAAATGGCCTGACGTGCTACCCTTAGCACTCCTATCAACAAGAATGACTGTGCATTCACGAGTGGGAATTAGCCCGTATGAAATCGTGTTTGGCCGTCCGGCCAATGTATGGGGAGTGCCAAGGCCGACAAAATTCAGTGAGATCGAACATCCAGCACTGCTTGATTACCTGTATGAATTGACGGCTAAATTGCGTGTCTTACACCAACAGGTCCATGATACTCTGCCTCAGGCCTCTGAAGCTCCAGGACATCCTATCAATCCTGGATCGTGGGTGCTGATCAGAAATTTCAAAAGAACGAAAAATGATGAACCCCGCTGGACCGGCCCTCATCTCGTCCTTATCTCGACAAGATCAGCGGTTCGAGTGAAAGGGAAAAAGAACTGGATCCACGGCGTGCATTGTTAAAAAGTTCCTTTGCCTCTGCCGTATGATCGGTGGGTCCAGGAGGGCATCGCTGATTCTGAGACTGACACTGTGCCCCGTTTCGTGCCATTTAGCGATGCACGTGTAAAAGGAGCAGTTTCAGAACAAGAGAACGACGACATTCTGCAAGAAGCTGTGCCGCCATCAAACCGATTGGACACCACAGAGCCTGAACTCTTGTTTCAAGACCAGACAGTACCTACAAAAAGCCGCTACAATTTGAGGCCGAGAACTATGGACAAATAAAATTCCTTTTTGATATTTTTCTTAGAAGTGCAGCACTCTCTTCCATTTGAAAGACTTTCTTATTTTTGGTTTTTCGAACCACCATCCGGGTTCAGCTGTAGGGTCGCGGTGCCAAGACTTTGGGGTACAAGCCAGAGACGTTAGGTCAAAGGTTCTGGTTGGTCTAGGGCGTTCCCTGGACTGACAGGTGTACTCCTTAGCGGAAGACACTCATCCGCCGCGAACAGCACGATTAGAGGATGGAGTTTTTCGAGATGGAGAGACCCGATAAGGAAATGAATTTTAAGAGCAGAATATGTAAATTAATGAACAGCAAACGTTTTGTAATATTATGTCTGTTTGTACAATTTAGTATGGTGATGTTTTCTGTAGGTGATGTATTATTGTCTTTTCAAGTATCATTTGCACCCACTATACAGCCCATACCTCCTCCTACTGTTTCCTCACACTCTTTCCACCCTCTCCTCGAACATGAACAAGCTAGACGTTCTGAGTTCGTAAATAATTCGTTTATTCAACTTCTGCACCAGCACCAACTAGTTATGAATACAACAAATTGCTGGGTGTGTGGTTTGATGCCACATACCATTAATAAGGGTATCCCATATCTAGTGCTGCCGTTTAGCTATAATGGGTCATCATGGGCATTCCAGACTATGTTTCTTTTTGCGCTCGAAACCTACTCCCCGCGACCACTGCGTTCCACTAGACCTAGCACGAACAATAAAGCCTTGATGAAAGGAGTTGCTGATATGAGCAGAGACATCGATGCATATTCATCTATTCCCAAGGATGAGTTGCAAGCTTATGTAGGGTGGAACGCGACGGGGTATAGCATTAGTCTGGGCGAGAAACAGCGTAAGAGTTCATCCCCAATTTGGGTCGTACCCCACATAGGTCGATTCTGTTTACAAGGCAATGGTCAGAATCCAAGAGCTCAACTAGGGAAAAGTGACTGTACTGAAACGTACACCTTTCCATCACAATTTTCCCCTGCGTTTTTGGCTGCCAAGGGTACATACTTTGTTTGCAATGATCGAGCATATACATGGTTGCCCCCTGATTTCTCGGGCACGTGTTATGTTGCAAATTTGCTACCGCCGACATTTACTGCCGCCTCTGATTATCACAAGACCAGAGTTGTGAGAGGCGTTGTCAGTAAGGAGGATACTGCCGGTCAGGAAGCAGGAGACTTCTTCTTGGGTTTCCTGCCGTTTTGGGGACCAATGGTCAATAGTAGGAACCTGAGACAACTGACTCGTATAGTGGAAACCACTGTTAATGTGACGGCCGGTGCCCTTGGTAACTTGACAGCTGAGCTCCAAGCGGATCGCCTCATGACGTTGCAGAACCGCATGGTTCTAGATGTAATACTTGCAGACCGTGGTGGAGTATGTAAAGTCATCCAATCAAGCTGTTGTATTTTCATACCAGAAAATGCTCCGACAGTCTATCAAGCCATCTCCAAACTGCATAAGATTTCTGAATCCATTCACGTGGATAAAGGAGATTGGTCGATGATGGGGTGGTTCTGGGGACTGATATCAGCTTGGGGATGGAAGATTCTAGTAGTCACTGGGATGATCTTAGCCATTCTTTTCCAGCTCTGTTTATGTATACAGTGTACTCCTGTAATGTGCAGCCTCTGTGTTACATCATGTGTAAGGAGACCTGTATCAAGGGACGAGCTAAGTAATAGGATGATGCTACAGCAACATCTCCATGACTTCATGAACATAGACCTGGACTCAGATTAGTATAGTTATTGCCTATGTAAGGGCAAAAGGAGGGTCTGTGGTACTGTAAATTTCGTAACCATGTCGGTGGCAGGGTCCCACCAGGCCGATTTTGGTATCAGCGAACCGCAAATGAGTAACGCGGTATGCATGAGTGTTTTCGTCATGTTTTACCGCTGAATTCACCGTGTATACGATACTATATATCGTGTCCTCGGGTTCCATTTTAGAGCGGTATCCATTTTGTGGTTGCCCTCACATAGGCTGTGCACGAAGGCCATGCTTAGGCCTAAAGGACACGTACACCTCCTGGTGACTTCTTTGTGACCTGTGCAAACTGACTCCAATGCCCGAGATCATTCATGTCCGGCCGGTCCCTTTTACTGCAGCCAAATGGGATTAGCATCAGGGCTTGACACATCATAAAGTCGTTCTTCCCACACGAACCCGGACTAATCTCCTTCACACCTGACTCTGTTTCCTACTTTATGGCCTACTTTACGAGGAGGAGGTGCCGAAATTATGTGGGGGCTGCTGATATCTGATGAGTGTTCTGAGCCTCGCTGGGTAAATACTTGTGATCTGAACGAGCTGAAATGTGGGATTATCATCATGACTTTACTGTTTCTTTAAAGTGAAAATATGTGAATGACCACTTGTAAAATAGGGGCGGTGTTGCCCAGAGCGTAATTTTGTGTATATAAGTAAAGACTGGTTTTTGGTTCGGGAGCAGTCTCCTGAAAACATACACCGTGTTGTACTTCTCGGATACCTGTGATTGGTCTGCAGCCAATAAAATACGATCTTTGACTTCACCTAGAAGACTCTGTGTTTCTGTAGTCTGAAACAGGAAGAACTCGAAGTCTTTGGGTGTGTCCCCTGGCACCGCTGGGTTGGTTCTGAAAAACCCAGTACTTCAACAGGTGCGTGGGAGCTGATCTACCTGGGATAGTACGTCCTTTAAGTCTCCCCTCAGACCCTGAAAGAACAGGGTCGTCCTTTTCTCTTGTGGCCAGTCGGTTTCCACCAGAAAACGGTTAAAGGAAGTGATATAGGTCAACAAGTCCTGTGACCCCTGCCGAAGCGTTAGGAGTTCTCGGTCCAGGGACATCATATGAGATTTGCGATCGAATAATTTCCTCATCTCTTTGCAAAAGTCCTGAAAATTATGAAGAACTGGGTCGTTTCGCTCCATCAATGGGATGGTCCAACTAGCAGCATTTCCCCCATATAGGACATCATAAAGGAGGTTTTAGCTGCATCATCCTGGAACACTGAAGGTTTACAGAGAAAATGTAGCCTACTTTGGTTCAGGAAAGTCTCGAACTTCTTCGGATCTCCGTAAAAACGTTCAGGGGGAGCCAGTGGAATACCATGGGTTTGTAGTACGTGAAAGGTAGGAATGGATCCTTCTTGTGGAGAGGCTGCGGCTGGCATGGCAAAAAACCCAGGACCATGTGCACCTCCCCCTGAGACTAGTGGGGTGGCAGAGACAGGAGGGGGAAGCGTCCCTTCTTTTACGTAGGACCCTTTCCTTTCTCCTGACGGTTAATACAGGCGACTTCCCTACGCAAGGTCCCCAGTTCCTTCTTTAATTCCTGGTTCTCTAACCGTGAGGTGTGTACCTCCTGCTGCAGAGCTGCTAGACTCTCCAGTAGAGAGGACAATACAAGATTAGTATCCATTGCCCGGGCTGACTGTCTACTTGGGCTTGACAATCTGTCAGGGCACCACTTAGCAGTACAACTAGGAAGAAACCACTAACCTGTTAGGAATGGCAGCAGGAGCAATGATTCATAGAGTGTTCCCTTCGTCCCGGAAGCGCGCCTCTCACAGAGGGAAATACATACCACTCCGTACGAAGGCACCCCGGGGAAAAAGGGAAGGGGGAGAAAACGAAGACGGCTCAACAGGGTGACCCCTCTGGAATGTGGCAAAAGGATAGCAATCGAGGTTCACATGGTCTAGGTCTCACTCATCGGGGACATGTTGATTTGACAGTGATAGTCTCCAATGCTGTGAGTAGAAATAATAGTGATGCGAAAACTATAGTAGACTAGTCCATATGACACCGTCTCTCAGTGACTCTTGGGGACGGGGTCGTTGTCAGACAGGAGTATGGTCTAGCCTGTCTTTCCCACTCGTTGTTAAAGTCACAACGAAGGTGAGGAAGTTTTAGTCCTGGCGCGCCTCCCCTTAGCTGCAGGAGAAAACTTTTGGGCGTATCGCGAAACAGAAAGGGAATGTAGCGCTAGTGCTACCAATCCGGAAAGCAAGGTTCGCGAACAAAATGCAGGTCAAGGTGTGCTGCTTAGGCACGGAACGCTACCTGTACCGGGTCCTGGCCAATAAGGGCGCGATGTTGAAAACAGCGGGAGAGATCTGTAGCAGGAAGGCACCTGACCTCCGGCGGGGAAAACACCATCCGACTGGCGCTTCTCCGGCAAACACGAACGCCGCTCTGGAAAGGTTTGGAAGGCTTGAGGAAAGCGATGAGTAGCGAGACGCCCGACCTCCGGTGGGGAAACACCATCCGCCCGGCGCTCGTTACGATCAGGATGTACGTGGTAGATTGTCACGCCCCGTGCTGCGGAAGTGGCGGGGATTTTATAGCCGTCCAATCGGGTGGCGCTCTTGCTCTGGATGCGTCCGAGGCTCTTGGAGGGCCTTCTGGGTAATGTAGTCTTTCGTGCGGGAAGCTTCCGTGATCTCTGGGATACCCCTCACGCAAAGCATAGCGGAAACGGGGGAAACATTGCCTTATCCGCGATCCCACCAGTAGCGTCATGACAGTTAATGAACATACAGTGTTGCATGTACAGGTGTTTCTGCACATGTGTTTGTTGTGTTTCCTTTCCAATGTACTATTCAGGGACTACCCATGCAACATAGTTTTCATTTGGAACTGCACTGAACATTCACGTATTTCTTCATCTTTTTTGTAGCAAATTAGATTTAATAGCTTATGTTTGCCTAACTTACTCATTTTTGCACTACGGAAACCATGTAATTTTGTGCACAACTTTGCAAACTAGTATTTGGTTTTAGCACATATTTATATGGCATATGTGTGGTAGTGCTATGCCGTGTTTATTTGCACAGATAATGAAATATTTTCCAAACTTAGCTTTCTTCAGTCATTATTATAGAATTCTACACTACAAACCGTTAATTAATTTCTGTAAAACTAATCTGCGATCACCTATTGCGAGAGGCCAGTCTTTCGTTGATGTCATATTTTTCACACAATACCTCATATTTGCACACACGTAGTCTTCCTGTTGGCACAGAGCACAAAGTTCCTTATTCTCGCAGGAGTGTCCCTAACTGAACGCTGACACTTCTTTCAGATGTAAAATAGAAATGGAACACGGTTCCTCTTTATTTATATTTGGGAAACGCGGCACCTCGTTACCCTACACTGAAGGGGCCCCGTGCTGCCCTTCGTGCTGAGCCTAAGGCTGAGCTTTAAATGGGCCGGGTTCTGCCGGTGTTCAGCACCCGCAGTTCTAAAATGCAGGTGCTGAGACAGATCCCTCTCGGACCCTCCATTTTTGCGGTCACCCTCGGGGTGAAAAAAACCTTAACTCTGCAGCAGTGACACCCTTCACTGATTTTAATGTAACTTCAAAGGGACTCGTTATAGTTCTTTCACAGTCTCATCATTTCAGAACTGAAGCATTTTCAATATTCTATACAATGAAGCCATAGTTGTTGCTTATTTATTTTATGAAACTATAAACCATTGACAATACCAATAGTCCTGGTTTGTTGTAAGTGTAATGTTACTTGCTGTATTTTATATCTTGATGTCATGCAATGACAGCAGCAGTAAAATACCAGTTGGGAGGCACATTATGCTAAGCACAGATTCTTACCTTACGTGTTTTTAAGCCACACCCTTAATGACATCGGCCACGGCCCTTTGAGAGACCCCCCTTCCCACCCCCAGTGTTTTCATCCCACTTAAAGCCGTGGTCCAAGGTGTAGACATGTCTTCCAGCTTCACAGATAGTTTGAGCTCTGGTCACAGGACTGTATGACTGTAAGGCTGAAAAGGGCTAGATGCGAGGACAAGGGCAAAGGGCAACTTTGTTGTTGAGACTTTTAATACACAGGCCTGGACATCATCTGTGCCAGCTGATTAATAAAACGCCACAAACTGCATGGCCTCTGTAAATTATTCACAGACAGAAGAGTTAATAATAACATAGCACTGTAAGGCCCAAGGAGAGCGAATAGTTTAAGCCATGTTCAATCAAATGCACATTATGTAGTGATCAGGGCCGAACTGGTAACCAAAACTGGCCCTGGCACACTGCTCGGCCGGCCCCCTAGGGGGACGAGGATGGTGTGGCTGAGCTGTTTGCAGGGCCGGTTTCTGCCGATTTTGTTACAGGGGGAGATATTGCCATACCCGGGTAACAAAAACAGCCCCCCCAGGGGCGTAAAACCGACCCCCAACCTGGCGGCCTACCGGGGAAACGCCCTGTGCCTGCTATGGCCAATCCAGCCCTGGCACTGACGCTTAAACGTCACCAAATGAAGTTTCTACTGTGCATATTTGGCACTAATGCCTCCCATTTTCCCATCATTTGAACAGACCACTAAATTTGTCCTTTCCACCATCAACTGTAGCCATGCGTTCAGACCTGCTAACTCATACCATGCCATCGCGTGTCACACAATTTCAGCAAAAATCATACGAGGGTAGAGAAATCAAGCTGGAAACTGCTGCACAAAGTGACTTTCCAGCTCCTCTTTGGAAGCTCTGAGCAGCTGATTTCCATCAAGTGGTTAGGAAACACCACAGGACATCTGTACAGCCTCAGCAGCAACCCTTTGTTTTTGTTTGGAAGGGGTGGGTGGCATAGTGAGGGGCAGAATGTCTCTTAGGTAGCTCCTTCACAAGGCCCAGCTCTCTCCGAGGCCCCGCCCCTCCTCTAACAGTGAAATAAATGTGCCTCTCCTCCCCACCACTCTCCAGCCTTGCAAACCTGTTTGAACAAGGCACACTGCCCTTGACCTTCTGGCTGTTCAGTCTAAGAGCCAGGTCTTGATAGGCGTCTTAGAGGTGGGGCCATGCAATGGGGTTGTGGCCTTTTAATAAGCACTGGTGGGAGAGACACTACCTACCCTCACGGGGAAAAAACATAGACCCTCAGGGGCTGCTTCTGATGTACTTAAATTACCTCCATGAACGTCACTTGCAGACCATCCACAAAGGATCTGGAAACCCACTCACTGCGGGGGTTTCTAGCTCATGTTGCTCTCCACCATGTGTTATCCCCACCGTGTGAAAGGAGACAATATTGTGTGCCACACAGTCCTGCCACTCCATCTGATTAATTGTAGAGAGGAGGAGTGTTGTAATGAAGATGCCACGTAGTCCATGTATTAGGCAGGTAGTTTTATTAAAGTAAGATGTTACCAGGTAGATCCCCACCAGGAGCAGCCTTCCTGCTGCTCATACCATCCATCAACTGACTCACACACTCACCAACATTCCACAGGCCATCATTCTGTCACCACTGTGGCACTGGCTGAGCAGCAGGAATAATAAGGAGATGTGTCCAAATTGCAACGTCTGCCATCTTTCAAACTGTGGAACCGGGTTCGAATCCCACCCTCGGCTCAACATGCTGTGATTTTGGGCAAATCACTAAATTTCTCTGTGCCTAAAAATGTGTCACTTATTCAGTTCTGTTGTAAAGCGCTCTGATGCCCTCCAGCCAAAAAACTGTTTCAGAGAATTCCTGATTAAGATGCTTTAGAAACCAGCAACGGTGCACGGCCTAGAACTCCACCACAGCAATGATGCACGGCCTTCAGCTCCACCACATCAACGGTGCACGGTCTTCAGCGCCACCACAGCAACGGTACACAGCCTTCAGCGCCACCACAGCAACGGTGCACGGCCTTCAGCGCAACCACAGCAATGGTGCACGGCCTTCAACGCTACCACAGCAATGGTGCACGGCCTTCAGCTTCACCACAGCAACAGGCCTTCAGCTCCACCACAGCAACGGCCTTCAGCGCCACCACAGCAACTGTGCATGGCCTTCAGCTCCACCACAGCAACGGTACACGGCCTTCAGCGCCACCACAGCAACGGTGCACGGCCTTCAGCGCAACCACAGCAATGGTGCACGGCCTTCAACGCCACCACAGCAATGGTGCACGGCCTTCAGCTTCACCACAGCAACGGTGCAAGGCCTTCAGCGCCACCACAGCAACGGTGCACCGCCTTCAGCTCCACCACAGCAATGGTGAATGACCTTCAGCGCCACCACAGCAACGGTGCACGACCTTCAGCTCCACCACAGCAACGGTGCACGGCCTTCAGCTCCACCACAGCATCGGTGCACAGCCTTCACCGCCACCACAGCAACGGTGCATGGCCTTCAGCGCCACCACAGCAACGGTGCACGGCCTTCAGCGCCACCACAGCAATGGTGCACGGCCTTCAGCTCCACCACAGGAACGGCGCACGGCCTTCAGCGCCACCACAGCAACGGTGCACGGCCTTCAGCTCCACCACAGCAACGGTGAACGGCCTTCAGCGCCACCACAGCAACGGTGCACGACCTTCAGCTCCACCACAGCAACGGTGCACGGCCTTCAGCTCCACCACAGCATCGGTGCACGGCCTTCAGCGCCACCACAGCAACGGTGCATGGCCTTCAGCGCCACCACAGCAATGGTGCACGGCCTTCAGCGCCACCACAGCTACGGTGCACGGCCTTCAGCTCCACCACAGCAAAGGTGCATGGCCTTCAGCTCCACCACAGCAACGGTGCACGGCCTTCAGCTCTACTAAAGCAACGGTGCACGGCTTTCAGCGCCACCACAGCAACAGTGCACGGCCTTCAGCTCCACCACAGCAAAGGTGCATGGCCTTCAGCTCCACCACAGCAAAGGTGCATGGCCTTCAGCTCCACCACAGCAATGGTGCACGGCCTTCAGCTCTACTATAGCAACGGTGCGCAGCCTTCAGATCTACCACAGCAACGGTGCACGGCCTTCAGCTCCACCAAATTCTTAACATACACTCTTGTCATTGATATGCGACTGCGCAGCTCAGTAAACAACCCTGTTGCTACAGATCAAATGACCAAGACCACTCCACCATGCCAAGGCTGGCTCTTAATGTACAGTCTTTTTAAAGTTATTAATTCTTGCGGACCTTTTAAACACATTCAGTCACAGAAACATTGCGCAAAGCATTAAAACAAATAATAAACTAACAAAGGAAACAAAACATAGGAAAGTGTTGGAATAATGTGCAACCCTTCATGATTGCGTAAAAATATTTGTGTTCATGGCTGAAAAGCGAGGGGTATTATTACATTGTGGGAGGGGGCATGACTGAGCAGCGCCTTCTTTTAGATTGGGGGTGGGTAGAATAAACGGCCCATGGATGTTACTGCAATATTTTCTGCTTGAATGCTATGTTTTCATACAAGGTCTGCAAGATGCAGCATACCCTGGAATGTAAGTTAACTTTTGGGCAAAGTCTAACAAGCATTGGCAAAGCCAATATGTCTGAGTATAATGACATGCAAACCGAGGCAGTCTGAAATGGTATTTTTATGCATTGCATATAAAGATATTATTTAGCCCATTATGCCTGGCCTGTCGGCTTTTAAAGGACAGTAGCAAAAAGAGATTAATTTCTGTATAAAATGTATACAAGAGGCAAAATAATAGTGGGGTGCTAAATTTGTGTAATTTGTTTTCATGTAATTAAGTAAAATGTTGGGAAAGTTATGTGAAATCCTATGATATGCAAATTTGAACTTAGTGGCGTTATATTTTAGAGCCATATGGATCTGTGTGTCAATTTTTGCCAGAAGGACATATTTCACATTAAAACTATAGCACAAAAAAACACAAGCGGAGAGTGCGCAGGTGCTCTCATTCTAGTCATTTGCGTTATTCAAGTGTTTTTGCAGTAACATTTTGCTGCAATTAATGTGCAATTTTATTTTTGTATTAAAATGTGCTGCAATTAATGTGCAATTTTACAGTGTGACATAATAACTTACTATCAGGAATTTTAAATAACAAGCATAATGCCAAATTCCCGAAATTTCAGAAATTACCCTGGTGCAATTTAATTTTTGCCCTGCCCCTTCAAAGTACTAAATATGACAAACAAAGTCATGACTGAGTCAACTTCCAAATCTAAAATAGCCCTTAATGCATTCAAATAGAATTACTTCCAAGAAGGTGGAATGATACACCAAACAGTCAATAGCATGAGGTGATAGAAATTCTTCTTTAGGAAGGCTGAGACTAGCTGGTCATAGTAGATCATGCAGAGAGCTGCCCTGTCAAGCCAGACAAGAAAAAAAACATAAAGGATGCCTATTTCCTTTTGTAGTTTGGTCCTTTGAACCCAGCCGCGGTCGGTAGTAGGAGTAACTGCAGGGCGGTGACGTGGGGAGGGGGAGGGGCAGGGTGGGGGGTAGTAAACTATGGATTACGGAGGTTTACAGGTAAATTAACATATAAATTAATAAAACAAATTTCGTTGCGTGCATCGATGCAGTGCACGCAACGAAATTCGTTTTATTAATTTATATGTTGACTTACCTGTAAACCTCCGTAATCCATAGTTTACTACCCCCCACCCTGCCCCACCCCCTCCCCACGTCACCGCCCTGCAGTTACTCCTACTACCGATCGCGGCTGTTTGAATCGCAATTCAGGTGTGTTTTACATGCACAGTGCCAGTAAGTAATGTCGGTTAAGCCAACGGCCTCAACGATTAACATGGCTTCCAAGTGCAAGCTTTGTAGGGTCATGAATTAATAGTGATGCATTTCATATGGTATTTCAAGGGATTGATGATTTGAGAGAGGGCTTTAGAAGCCCGATCAAAGGCTCCATTTAGGTAGTGACCCTTGCTCATATAAGTCTGCTTTATAGCACCGGCACCCATATGTGCTAGACTGGAGATAGAATACACATTACCATATTTGTTTGTATGTGACACTCAGTGGATCTATAGCACACACCATTCTCATACTTCCCATGAGTATCAGTTACTCACACTGCTCACAATTGCCAGATTCTGACAAGAAGTTATGTTGTATGTTATAATAACTTATAAAGCATAACAAATACCCTTAGGTGTCAAGGCGCTAGCTCAGATGAGAACGGCTGCAGTACTTGTTGATTCTATTATTTGCAAAAAGCCATGTTTTTAATTCCTTCCTGAACATCAGCAAACTTGATATAGGAGGAAGCAGATTCCACTATTTTGCTGTTGAGGCCACAAAACGTCTTCCCCCTAATTTGCAAGCCTGAATCTGTTGACCTCCAATTTCTGGGCACACATAGATCGGAGATTCATACCCTGAGCACCAGCTTTTTACCTTACACATTGATGCAAACATCTGACACTTTTGGAAATTCAACCTGCCTCAAACTGCCCCCAGTGCAAGCTTCTCACAATGCCCTCAGTGCAAGTTGTTCAATCTGTCCTCAAAACTGATTCTCGCCTTGCCCTCACTTACGGCTTCTCATACTACGCCCAAACATCAACTTCTCATACTGCTATTTACTGCCAGCTATTCACACTTCTTCCCTGTGAGAGCTTCTCAGACTGCCCTTGGCGCCAGTTTCTCACGCTGCCAATCAGTGCAGCCTCTCACCTCAGTTCCCCCAGATTTCCTACACTTCCTGTCAGTGAGAGAATCCACACTGCTGGTGAGTGCCAGCTTCGTTCTCACACTACATGCCACTGCCAGTTTCACCCTCTGCCCATCAGGGACTGCTTCTCGCAACTTCCATCAGTGCCAGAAACTAAAATTGCCCATTTAGCGTCAACTTCTAATATTACCCAACAGTACCAGCTTGTAACACTGCCCTCTGGACAATTTTCACACTCTGCCTCAGTGGTACATCTCTCACTGATCGCTGATGCTTGCTTCTATACTTGCCACTGTGAGACTCCATGATTGATCAAATGCTGTATCTCTGTAGAGGCTACTTGTTCTGTGCAAACTGAGATAATAAAATACATTTTTATAATTTTACATTTGTTTCACAGATTTGAAAACCACATTACTTCCACCCAAGTGGGCCAATTATCAGTCCACAATTGTTACACCTGGAATCTCTTGGCGTGATTACCCCTGACATTTTGCCTCTACCTCCTCTATTTTTGGTGCTGTGATAGATTTTGTTTTGCCAACTTAGATGCTTTGGACACTTTGCCACTGCTAAGCAGTGTCAAAGTGCAAGTGCTCCCTGTATAAAGTGTAATGGTAATTGGTTGTCCATGATTGGTATGTTTGCCTTACTAGTGAAGTCCCTAGTAAAGTGCACTATGTGTGCCAGGGCTGGTAATGAAAATGCTACTAGTGGGCCTGCAGCACTATTTGTGCCACCCACTCAAGTAGCCTTAAAAAGGGAACTCAGGCCTGCCATTGCAGTGCCTGCGCGCAGTATTAAACTGCCATGTGTTCTGAATAGTGCACCCACTTGCCAGAACCTTACCCTTCCCTGTCTATGCACCTCAGACACCCCTATGGTAGGTCTAGGGTACCCCCTGGACAGGGTGCAGTGCATGTGAAAGGTAGGACATGTACTAAAGTGTGAATTATGTCCTGACAGTGAAATAATCTCCATTTCGTTTTTCATTGTTGAAAGGCAATCTGCCTATAGGACAGAATGGGGAGGCTGTGTAATATGTTTTCCATCCTACCTTCCCAAAGGCTTAAGATGGAAAGCTGTAGTTTAGTATGCCTGAACTCACAATGTAATAACACATCTTTTTATGAAGGTGGTTTTTGCATTGTGTGTTTAGAAGCCACTCTTTTAGAAGTGGCTGAGATTTTGTGCTCTAACATTTCTGTGTGTCTCTGCCTGGCTGTGGATTGACTGTCTGGATTTGAAAGTGATAGGATCTGGGGAATGTCTTGACCCAGGGGAGGAGGTGAGACAGCAACAGGTTGATCTGCATCTGGAGTGTAGGGGGAGCAGAAGCCCCTAGAGGTGAAGAGGCCTGGGTTGCTACTATAAAACAATTTGCCCATCTCCTGCTGAGTGATTGAGAATCCAGACCCCCACTAATCAAAGGAAGAAAGGTGTCACTGGCAGGGAGGCACCCAGAACTGGTTTGAACAGGGGTCAGTGCCCCCTGAACACAAAGACTTCAAAGCCATTGAGGGGTATAACTATGAGTGCTGAAGCCCCTGAACTTTGGAGAATGGCTTGATCAAGTGTGAACAAGACTGGAGCTACTTCGTGGTCAAGAGGACCTTTGCCAAGGAAGAAACAACTGAAGAGACTGAAGGATAGGACTGACCCTTGCTGTGTGTTCTGGGGCTGGCTTGCAGTTTGCTGTTTTAACCAAGGAAAGGCTAAAGGGACTTTGCTGTGTGCTGTGTCCCCTTGTCTGAAAGGACTTTGCTGTGTGCTGTGTCCTGAAGTAACTTATCCCCAAGGGCCCGAGGTGAGCTGGCTTCCTGTTGCGGAAACACAGGAACACAAAGGTTTCCATGCCTGTTGCCGCCTGAGACCCTTGTAAGGCATGCCCTGTGATCGTGGGCACCTGGAGTCCTAGCAAGGATCAGCGAAGCAGTATGCATGTTCTTTGTGCAGCCTGAACACCTTTGTGAGGATTGTCCAGTGATCGTGTGTACCGGAATCCAAGTGAGTCTCATCGACACTGTGCGCATGTGCATTGCGCACCGTGAGACCTTCGTGAGGATTTGCCTTGATATCGTGTGCACCGGAATCCAAGTGAGTCTCATCGACGCAGTGTGCGGGTGCGTTGGGCACCATGAGACCTTCGTGAGGATTTGCCTTGTTATCGTGTGCACCGGAGTTAAAGTGAGTCTCAGTGACTCTGCACGTGATCTTCGTGCAGCCTGAGACCTGTGTGTGGAGTGCCCAGTGATCATCACCCGAAGCTTAAGGAAGACATCAATGATGCTGTGTGCGTGTGCTCTGTGGCAGCCTGAGGTCTTCGTAACTGTAGCGGCCCGGACTGGCAGCCCCCCAGGAGGAGCTGAGTTGCTGGCCCAAGCCCGCCGTTGCCACTCCACAAAGTTTGCATTGGAGGCCTAGCCGCTGGACAAGGAGAGGAGAGAGAGTTTGCGCCCCCCAGGTAATGTGTGTCGACTCCTGGGGCGGGGTGTGAGCTCGGAGGGAGACGCTCTTGGTCTCTCTCTCGTTCCGGCAGCACGAGCCTCTGCTTCGGCTTGTATCGTGGCCCTTATTGCCAAGGGAGTGGCAGTACAGGGGCCGGAGTGCGGAGCTACGCTTCTTGATTACATCGTACCCGTGTTGGGGGCAACTGTTGAGAGGCTGACTGCAAGACAGAAGGAGAGGCGGGGAGACCGCGTGAGTCACAGTGATCGGTGCCTGAGTGTATTACGCATTATTCCATTTCTGCATAACGGAGTACCTGACTGTCGTATTACACATTGCATCATTTCTGCATTACGGAGTACCTGATTAGAGTAGTACGCATTGCATTATTCCTGCATAATGAACTACCTGATTAGTGTATGACGCATGGCATGTTATCTGCATAACAAACTACCCGATTGTCATATGACTCATTGCATTGTTTCAGTATAACGAACTCCCTGATTAGCGTATTGCGCATTGCATTATTCGTGCAAAATGAATTACCTGATTAGTGTATTACGCATTGCCTTATTTCTGCATACCGACATACCTGGTGGTTGTATTACACATTGCATTATTTTACCTTGTAAAGTGCCTGCTTGTTGCGTTACGCATTGCATTCTTTATACATTGCAGAGTGTCTGATTGCTGCGTTACGCCTTACAGTATTTTTACATTGCAAACGTGCCTGATTCTAGCATTATGAACTGTATAACATGATATTGGGATTACAGGAGAATGTTTAGAAGTGCTCATTAATACCACCAGAACTTACAAGGCTGGCTGGCTTAACAACTGGCCAGGAGGAACATTACAAATACGCACATGTTGGATTTATATTGTATGGTCTTATCGTATATCTTTTTAAATAACGTTTATACTCGTTTTTATAAAACTCATGTGGAGTCTATTTGTGGTGTCATCATTGGGTTGTTGTGAGCGTGGTTGCAAATACTTTACACATTTGCCTTGAAGATAAGCCTGGCTGCTCGTGCCAAGCTACCGAGGGGGGAGCGGGGCTATCTAAGAAGGTGTCCTTCCTTTCGCTGACGTTGGAACGCGGGTCCCTATTTGGCCTAAGGTACCTACCTCAGCCACCCAGGGATCCCGGTTCTAACAACAATGTTCACATTTCCATCTGATTATTTAATATTCCCATAATGACCATCACATTGCAAAGATTGAAACTTAAAGTACTCAACATTAATATTCTTAAATGGACGTGGTATTAGCGGCTAGTTCAAATAAATACATTTTTGTAGTAAATGTGGGAAGGACGGAGTGAGTGAGTGTAAAATGGGGAATACTTATTGCTAAATAGGTGGGGGTTTCGGAGGAGTAAGGAAGGATTTAATGAGGGCTAATGAGGGGTTTAAATTACAGTGGTTCTTACCCTTATGACTTATTTGGACCCCCACCTAATCACTACTGATACCCAGGGACCCCCACTGACTCATAATTGGAATTCAGGGACCCCTACTGAATCATTATTTGAAGCCAGGAACTCCAGCCTAAGCATTTTCAATAATTTGAAATGCAAAATAATATACAAAAACACACAGAAACAAGCATTCATCCAACAAATACACAAATGATGAAATATTTTATTTAATCGACAAACAAATGTAGAACAAAATCAACATTTTAATTTTAATGGAGAGGTTGGAGATTTTATAAATTCAATTGAGGCCGCTCATTATCTATACTATATCTAGTTTGATGCACTTGGATTGCTACCATGAATCAATCTGAGGATACTAACTTCATTTTTAGCCTCCAAGGTTACATTTGGTTCTTTATTTCTGCACACTTTATTAATAATATTTAATTTTCTAGGCAGTTGCGGACCCCCTGAGACGGCTTAGCGGACCCGTAGAAGTTCCCAGACCACATGTTAAGAACCATTGGACTAGGACATTCAGCCTCCCCCAAAAGATTATGCCCATTCCTATCCATAACCTGCACTTCTAAAACTACTACAGTTAAGGTACTCCAAGTCAGACCTGGAGTAAATCAAGCACCACAGAAGATGAACTACTGGTACTTCAATACCCCCTGACAGAGAATAATGGAGTCAGAAACTTAAAATAGAACTCCATGGGAAACAATGTTAAAATTAATAAGATATTACATTTATTTTGACTCTTTAAAAACACATATGTATAAATGTAATTATAAAAATATATACATATATATTATTTTATTATTATTTGTTTTGATAACCTTTTGCCTTTATGCTTTGCCATAGGGAGATCTCTGCCCTGGTAGCAGAGACCTCTGCCTTCGTTAAAAAAGTTATGAGTAGAAACGTAACAGTACATTTTGCTCCACCCCGTTTCAGGTAACTCTGCACTTTGTAGTTAAGGTACACTTGGAAAAGATGGATTGTTAAAAGTAGTAAATGTACTACAAAGCTTAAGAGTAGATCTACGAACGTAGATTTACTCATGTGTAAGTTTACCCTTGTGATCCGGCCCGACTGCGTCGGCGTGCCCTTTCTATGCCACACCCACTGCCACTGCTTGGAAGGGAATTAACAATAAAATATGTATGCAAGTTCTCATTTCCCTCATGAAATTCCTGGAAGTGTTGTGCAAGTGGATACTTGGAATCATTATCACATTTTGTCCCTATGTGTTGCAGAAATATTTTGTGTACTGGCAACATAGTGCGTCTCATGTAACTTTATGAACGTTGGCAACTCAATATATACACCAGGCGATCAAATTTGCAGTTGTACCGTCCTTTGATTGATCCAGGCTTCTTTGAAATAGAAATATCATCTTGTTAAAACCCTGTTTACAGGCTTTGTATTTGTGGCATTTTCTAAAGCCGTAATCTGGCACAAGCGGGTTGTTTGCATAGCATTTATATCCCTTCTTACCAGGAAGTCTCTCCTATACATGGCCCTTCTAATAATAAACTTGAATCTTCTCGGTGCCTCGCAACCTATGTTAGAACCACTCTTCAGGAGATACCACTGTTTGTTCAGTATGTGTTGTAACTCCTTGAAATTGAACTTTTTCTTCCTTTTGTCCTTGAAGAGAATAGTCTCCCTGTTCTACTTTGCTACTCATTAGTCAGCTAGGTCCAAAGTCCTTTTAGAGTACCCCTGGCTCTAAAACGTGCACTCATTTCCTTCTCTGGGGCTTATTTACAAACCCCTTGCGCTACTTTTGCGTCACTTTTCCCATGTTAAAAGTGACGCAAAAGTGGTGCAAGGGGCTTGTAAATCTGCCGCTGTGTCTCTTGAAAGGTAACTTCAGTAGTATAGATCCTCCTTTCTCCAAGAATGCTTTCTTCTAGTGCTACCACGTCAGGGCTCTTGGCCTCTGGCAGGCTATTGCCCACCAAGGGTTTTCTATATACCATTGTCTCGACTCTTTTATTCTTTACTTGGATTTTTATATGAAGAAATTAGGGGCATATCAGCAACGAGGCGATATAAAATTATCGCCGCTTTTGCATCAGTTTTTGGGTGAAAAGCGGCGATAATTTTATCACCTAATTAGCAAGGTCACGCTATCGCGTGAAACCTTGCATTAGCGCTCGTATTCTTAACGCCCAGCTTTGCATCTCTAATGAGATGCAAAGGGGCGTTCCTGACCTGTCATGACTGCAGAAATGCCGCTAAGCAACATTTCTCCTGTCATCAAGCCCCACGCTATGAAGCATAGCGGCAAGAAAAGTAGCGATAACCCCTGTTATCTCTACTTTCCTTATGCCTGCTTCAGGAGCGACTTAGCCATGATATCCTATGGAAGGTGGATATCATGCCTATATATGTGAGGCCCTATCATCAAGCTAACGGCAAACTTCATGAGATTAAATCTCACGTTTGGCAGTTAGCACTAGGATTGTTATCGCTTTTGAGATTAGCGTTGCTAATAGCACGCTATCTCAGCGATAAAAATCCACGTTAGCCGGCGATAATTATCCTAGCGCTAAGTGCGCTTAGCGATAATTATCGCCGATTGTTGCTGATATGCCCCTTACATCTCTGTGTTGTCGATGGTGGTACTGAAAATGAGAGTACGGGAATTCTGCTTGATAGACGAAATAAACTGTGTAGCGCTTTCCCTAATACCCCTCCATATGATCAATAAATTATCTATTAACCGTAACCATAAAGTGATTAGTTGAACCCATTGCTCCATCTGTATGAATAAATGATTGAATGAAAGGGCATTTATAAAGCTCTCTGATACTCCAAGGAGTGTCCTGGCGCTCTGCAACTGTATGCAAGTACATATATGTACATGACTACATACTTACCTTTCTAATTGAAAAACAACCAAAATACAGGTGATCCGTAATTAGAGTAATTCTGAATTAAAGGATTTGAAATACTAGTAAGACAATATTGGGGACACGAAAAAACGAGCGCTTGCCACAGGTCTGTATAATCCTCTAAAGAAACTCTTGCGGGTAGGAGGGCAGCATTGAGAGGTGACTAAAGAATGAAGATAATGTGAAAGTCAGGAATAGTTATCAGAGCCAGCATGGTTTGTAGTTGTGCCATAATATGAGCAAAACACTGAGGTGAGTATTGGATAACTGTTAGGTTTCTCATAATAAGTCAGATACTGTTCATACCCCCTAGAGGGGCAACTTTACACGTCACATGGAGAGAAGTATTGACTGCCAACATCTCACCCTATTCCATGTCCAGGGGGAGTGGTCCAGGCTTCATTTACTCTGTGTAGTCCTGCATTTATGTTGGATGATGCCACTATTACTTACCAGGAACTCTCCTTACTCTTAAATCGGGGTCATTCTCACCGGTGGAGTCTCACACTCTGCTGGTCTTTCTGTGGTCACTTGTCCTCTTAGTCCTGAAGCGGAAACTGACGCTGTCTGTTGACCAACCAACTCTGGTGGGTGGTGTTAGAAACCAAGACTGTCCGCCAGTGCGAAAAAGCAACTCTGGTGGGCACCGTTAGGCGGTTACACTGTCGGGCAGTGTGAGTAACCGACTCCCGTGGCCTGTGTTAGAAGTCTGATCTTCTGTAGAATGTGAGAAACGGACTATGGGGGGCAGTAGTAGAAACATGCGATGCTGGGCAGTAGGAGTAATCGACTCTGGTGGGCAGTGTTAGAACAATCTATTGTTGGACAGTGGGAGTAACCAACACTGGTGGGCAGTGTTGGAAACATGCACTGCTGGGCGGTGTTGGAAACATGCACTGTTGGGCGGTGTTGGTGGCCGACTCTGGTGTGCACTGTTAGAAATGGTTATTGTTGCCAATAGTAGTAACCAACACGGATGGGCAGTGTTGCAAACATGCACTGTTGGAGGGGATGTGAGTAACCGACTCTGGTGGGCACTGTTAGAAACTTGCACTGCTGGGGAATACTAGAAACCGACTCCGGTGGGCAGTGCTAGAACCCTGCAATGTTGGTCAGTGTGGAGAACTGACTCTGGTAGGCAGTGCTAGAACCCTGCAATTTTGGGCAGTGTGAAGATCTGACTCTGGTGGGCAGTATTAGAGACATGCACCTCTGAGGAGTTTGAGAAATGGAATCTAATGGAAGGTGTTACAAACCTAGACAGTTGACTAGTGTGAGAAACTAACTGTCGTGGGCAGTGTTTGAACCGTGCACTGGTGGTGGATGTGAGGAATGCACTGTGTTGGGCAGGGTTAGAAACGTGCACTGTTATTGAATGGGACAAAGGCTCCGGTGGGGAGTGTCAGAAACACACACCATTGGGTGATATGAATGAACGACTCTGTTGGGCAGTGTTAGAAGCATAGACTTTTGGACAGTGCAAGTTACCAAGTCTGGTGCCCAGTGTTGGAAAGTTTGACTTCTGAGGAGTGTGAAAAATCAACACTAGTTGGCAGTTTTAGAAAGCTGCTCTGTTGTCCACCGTGAGAAACGTACACGGTGACGGGTGCTTCCGGATCTAACAGATAAGTAGTGCATTGAAGGGGCAGGCACTGTCAGGTACCGAGGCCCTGCACTTCCTTAATTTGAAAGGCAGAACACCTGCACTTTTCAGCACTTGTGCCATACTTTTATGGGAGAGTGCTGCAACTTCTCTGTGGTAATTTGCTATTCTGGCGTAGCAGGTACTTGCACTTTTCTATGTCACATCTAAAACACTACAAATAAAGTAAGGCAACGATAGGTATTTAGGGGCATATCAGCAACAACCGGCGATAATTATCGCTAAGCGCACTTAGTGCTAGGATAATTATCACCGGCTAGCGTGGAGTTTTATCACTGAGATAGCGTGCTATTAGCAACGCTTATCTCAAAAGCGATAAAAATCCTAGCGCTAACTGCCAAACGTGAGATTATCGCTGGAAACCCAGCGATAATCCCACAAAGTTTGGCTATAGCTTGCTGATAGGGCCTCACATACTTAGCCATGATATCCACCTTCCATAGGATATCATGGCTAGGTCAGTTTCAAAGCAGGCGTAAGGAAAGTAGCGATAACAGCGGTTATCGCTACTTTTCTTGTCGCTAAGCTGCTTTGCGTGAGGCTTGATAATAGGAGAAATGTCGTTTAGCGACATTTCTTCCGATATCCTGGGGAGGAACGCCCACTTTGCATCTCATTAGAGATGCAAAGATGGGCGTTAGGAATTCAGGCGCTAAGGCAAGGTTTCACGCGATAGTGTGACCTTGCTAATATAGCGATAAAATTATCGCCACTTTTCGGCCAAAAACAGCCGCAAAAGCGGCGATAATTTTATATCGCCGCCTTGTAGATATGCCCCTTAGAGTGATTCGACCTTGTCCAAGATCACAAATTTGGTGAAAGGCAGACGCCATGATTACTACTCTTGTCTCCAGGTCCCACCTTCGTAGAACCGAGCCTGCAGTCGATCACACAGCATCCACAGATGAAATTCTGGAACCAGGCCTCTGCCTGTCCCGAGAAGCCTTTGAAACCCTTCTATATGGATCCGATCCCAAAGATGTCTGTTACATTCTCCTTCATACAAATAAGCCAGTAATTTCAAGCCTCAGGCACCTGACGAAACGAATGGGAAAGTGATTCGAAAAAGTGTAGAATTCAAGAAATAGGTGCTTTGTTTGAAGCTGCTTTTTGGACAGCATGGGGCGCGCGCGAGGATCAAGGTTTGAGAGTCTGGCAAATGTTTCACATTTTACAGTTATGGATGGAAGATTTGAAGCAGATCTCCCACCATATTTATCCCCCCTCCCCATACTGATATTTCAGTATGTGAGATAGACGTCGGTTTTACAGCTGCTGGTCCTGACGCAGCTGCGGAGGGGAGGGTCAACACGCAGTGCGCTTTGGCGTCAGAAGAGCATCTGACATAAATACTGAGTCCTAAATATCTTTTTTTAGTAATAAAGGCCCCAATTGGAATTGATAATAAACAAATCAACATGCATCAGGACAACACGTTTATGCATGATATTTAGGACTTAGCATTTATGTCAGATCATATTTCTGCTAATAGTATTCTGGCATGCAACTTGCTGTGATGGTGCTGCTGCTTCTGACGTAGCTGCCCGTGCTGCTAGTCCACATGCAATTGCTCATTCTGCTGGTCCTGATGCAGCTAGTGGTGGTGCTGTTCCTCATGCTGTTATGGACTCTGATAGTCCGGATGCAGAGACCAGTGCTTCTGATTGAGATGTGATGACCGATACTGCTGGTCTAATGCAGTTACTTATCCTCCTGATCCTGACACAGGTACCAGTGCTGCTGATCTTCATGCAGTAACCACTGCTGCTAGTCCTGATGCAGTTACTCATCCTCCTGATCCTGACACAGGTAGCAGTGCTGCTGATCTTCATGCAGTTACCACTGCTGCTAGTCCTGATGCAGTTACTCATCCTCCTGATCCTGACACAGGTAGCAGTGCTGCTGATCTTCATGCAGTTACCAGTGCTTTGGGTCTAATGCAGTTACTTATCCTCGTGATCCTGACACAGGTACCAGTGCTGCTGATCTTCATGCAGTAACCACTGCTGCTAGTCCTGATGCAGTTACTCATCCTCCTGATCCTGACACAGGTAGCAGTGCTGCTGATCTTCATGCAGTTACCACTGCTGCTAGTCCTGATGCAGTTACTCATCCTCCTGATCCTGACACAGGTAGCAGTGCTGCTGATCTTCATGCAGTTACCAGTGCTTTGGGTCTAATGCAGTTACTTATCCTCGTGATCCTGACACAGGTACCAGTGCTGATGATCTTTATGCAGTAACCACTGCTGCTAGTCCTGATGCAGCTACTCATCCTCCTGATCCTGACACAGGTACCAGTGCTGCTGATCTTCATGCAGTTACCAGTGCTTTGGGTCTAATGCAGTTACTCATCCTCCTGATCCTAACACAGGTACCAGTGCTGCTGATCTTCATGCAGTTACCAGTGCTGTTAATCCTGATGTAGTTACTCCGCTTGCCGATCTTGAAGCAGTTACCACTGCTACTGGTCTTCAGGCAATTACTGATGCAACTGTTCTCATGCACTTACCCCTCCTACTGATCGTTGCTGCTAGACTTCATGCAGATGCTAGTGCTGCTGATTCTGAGCAGTTAATGCTGCTGCTGATCCTCTTGTAGTACCGCTGTGGCCGATCCTTACAGAGTTACCGGTGCTGATGATCCTCATGTAGTCACTAGTGCTGCTGAGCGTGGTTCATTTACTGGCACTTCTGGTCCACATGTAGTTACAGATATTGCTGGTCCTCGTGCATTTACTGATCCTCGTGCCTCCGATGCAGTCAGCGGTGCTGCTGGTCCAGATTCACTTACTGGTGGTTATGGCCCCAGTTCACTTTCCTGTGCTTCTGGTCTGTATGTACTACTGGTGTTGCTCGTCCTTGTGCTTTTTCTGACGCTGGTGGTTCTGATGTGGTGGCTGCTGCTGCTGGTCCCAATACATTTATTGGTGCTGCTGATGTAGATTCTGCCACTGCTGCTGCTGTATGGTTGCCAGGGACCCTAATGTATATATATTAGGAAATCCAGATCGTAGTTCCTGAATGCGTAGATGTGCATGCATACCTGATGTGCCGCTGAGTGTCGGGATTGGCAAGAGAGCGGTGGCCAGGAGTGGGCACCAGGGACACTTGGAAAAAACCGCTTGGTGTGGCTATAAGATGAGATGGAACTCCTGCCTAGATACCAGTAGGCTGTGAAGGAGGTTTTCTGTGCAGGCCTATCCTGTGAACAGAGTGTAAAGCATTACGTTTGTTTGTGAATACCGCATTTGATCCTGAAGACTTTTTGAGTGGAAATAGGCAGAAATGTAAATGGTCGTGGGCTGGGAAGGCAAAGCCGGATCATATTGGGGTCCCTGAAAGAATGCCTACCAAGGATGGGGACCAACAGGAGTGGGAGAAAAAGCCCTTGAAAATGCACACGTGCGGTTGGGCGCGCGTGCTTTAAGTCGCCCAATGCGGAAGCAGGGGAATGGCAAATGGAGAGGCCATAAGTGAGGGCACGGGACCCTCAACACATTTGACCCATCCTGGTTTAAGTCCACCCACACCGGATTGCGGGCGTTGCAGCCACCAGTGGAAGCAGTAAGGGGCGGCGGAGACAGCCCATAAAGACAACCAGAAAAGAACAGTAGACTAGCAAGAAGAACGGCTCAAACTGTGTCCTTGGGATGCCTCACGGCAGGAGGACTGGGAGGAGGCGTTTGATCAGCAAGGGTCGGGATGAGGCAGACATGGCACTTGCAGCCCGGGCTAGACCTGACAGCCACCCTCGTAGATCTTGGTTCAAGAGAAGCCTAGAAGCCACAAACCCTGGACACCTGCTAAGGAGCCACTGCTCAGGGCTGGGACTGGTGGGCTGTCAATGATAGTTGATGACAAGGACTGATGACATATTGACCAATTATGCGTTGGATTGCAAATGACCCTTGAATGTGAAGATGATGATCCATGTGTTATACAATGTGAAATAAACTGCGGCCTTTTTGCACCAAAAGTGCGTCCACTGTGCATTTTAAAACAGAAGCGAAGAAAGATGTGCAGGGTTGACCGGGAGGGAGAATGGGCACTCGCACGTCTGGGAGGGGTTTGTGAAGATGAACCCTCAGTGGATACAGTAAGTGGTGGTGACAGACAGAAAAGCTGCACAATCAGCGAAGCCGGCGCCATGAAAAGCATGATCAATTACAGTCAGCCTCTGGTCGATCTTTTCTTAAGTTTTATTTTTTTTATTTTTTTTTAAAACTCTGCCATCAAAGAAACATAGAAAGTAAAGCTATTCTGATTTTCTAAATTTGATACAAGACTGCGTTTTCAGGCAGCTTATGGGGTAAAGGCACTTACTGCTAACAAGTATGCGTATCCAGCAAGTCTCGGGGTACCAAAGTGGTAAGATTCCTGGAGTGGTAACCGACGTGTGGAAGACATCTGTGTGTAGTCTCTGATCACAGGTTTGAATTACAAAAATGGTCAGAGGTTGATGGCGCTTTTTGCGGAGGATGGTCTCAACATTTATCCCAGATTTGTATTCCGTGTGGGATAGTTTATTGGGTCGATTCGTTTGTTGTAGAGCTCCTGAGACGCACGGGTCACAAGGTACACTTGTAGTGCTATTCACTGCAATGGAAACTGCAGGGAGCTTTGTTCACTAGTGGAGCATGTTGTGTTTGCAGGTCTTAAACGGAATCCCTGCCAGACAGATTGACCCGTCTATCTTTACAAAGTAAATACAATGAGTGCACCAATTATGATAATAATAACATCTTTTATTTATAATGCTTAGCAATGGCAACACCCAACATCGGCCCCTACATAAACAACAAGTCATCATTGTGTCCTATGAAATGGTTATAATTAATATAATTTCACATATACTAATAAATACTTGGCATGCCTACAGACCATGCATAGGCCTACCTGTCTCACTAAATGGAGAGCTTGAGAAAGCCAAAAATACTTCAAATCTCAGGTTATGTCTTGGCAATTTATGGGGTGAGAAGCTCTGTCTTTGTCCCCCATTATAGGCTGCTCCATCTGGAGAGGAGGAGCGAGGTTTAAGCTGCACTCAAGTTTGACCTGGGACTGCCGCACAGAAACATCTCGGACAGAAGGAATTAGTGACTGTCCTTGAAGTCAGGCATTTGCAACCTGGCTGGACAGAAAACAAGCCCCATATGCCACCTGCTTGCTACTGCACTGCACTCAGACTGACTTTGCGTGCACTGCTGCCCTGAGTCCTGGCACCCGAACAATGCACCAGAAAACAGAGGGTTCGATTCACTCCATCAAACCCAGACCCAGGTTCCAGTGAAGAATAGCAGCGTGAAACAGTCCTCAGACCCACTCTTTTCTACTTGTGGTAGGAGCAGAGATGTTTTAAAGCATGGGCAAAGCAGTTCAATTGCTCAGTGCCCCCTCTTCCAAAGGCACCCCTGGGAAAATTAACTTTGCTTATATCTCCCACCTCTATGTCTGTATGTCCACCTCTCTCCCTTCTGCCGCTCTCCGCCTCTGCCTCTCTAGGTCCAATGGCATCAGAAGGATTTCGGGGCTCCTGGCAAGGCATAGTTCAATTGTTTTTGATTTGACTTCATTCTGAGAGGTTTTTTTTTACATCATGGACTTGAATTAAACTAAAATGAGTAGTAATATTCAAAGTGACTGATTACAACTTTGGCGGTGCTGCGCCAGCTTTGCGCCGGCATAACACCACCAAAGCCGTGCAAGGTCCACTCCCCAGAGTACGAGTTCAACTCGCGTCTGGTGGGCTTTTCTTTTGCCATTCCCACGGCGGTGCCCTGAAAACATGCATCGCAATGGGAACGCAAAAGAAGTTCCAGAACGGCACGGACTGTGAAGTCCATGCCGTGCTGGAACTTAGGGTGCATGCAAACAGGGGGTCACATGCCCTATAGGGCCCTCTTTATTTCCCCACCACTAGCCTTTTTATGGCAGGCTCACCAACATGAAAAGGCTGGCGGTGGGGAAACTCAAAATATGATCGAGGGACCGTGGCAGTCCACCTTGCATACTTGATACCCCTGTCCACTGTGCCACCACCAAAGAACGGCGGGTCCCTGGTGCAGCCGACGCTGCGGAGTGCGGTCCAAATGGCCGTCTCAGAAAAGGGCAGCCGCAGGACCGCCACCGCTGCTCTACCACGCATCTGGAGGTCAAAGACACCAAGACTCATGATTAGCTCATGTATTTTTCCATGCAGATTCCCTCAAAATCTGTCTAGCCTAAGGTCCAAAAATCCTTAAGACAACGCTGGGTAGGATTGGATTTAATGTTTCTCACAAATGCATGATCCCCTGCGGAATCTACACTGCCTCCCAAAACTCACGGAGGACACGCATTTTAACTAGGCCTGGGCTAAAATTCCGTTCCGCTCGCGGAAATTGCGATAATTTGACATTTTCGCGTTCTGCGGAGAGCGCGAAAATGTCAAAATTTCAACAATCCGCATTTTACCGGAAATTTTTTGTTTGCTCGCGCTGTAAAATAATACATTCTCGCGTGCGCGCGATCGCCTTACCTGAATCTCCGCGTTCGCCGACAAGTTTTCCTGATCCGGTCGCGTTCTCCACGAGATGTTGGATTGTTGGTAGCCATTTGCGCTGTCTCGCGACAGTTCGCGCCCACAGTAACGTCATTCGTCGCGCGATCACGTCTTTCTTCTCGCGGTCATGCACCGCGAGAAAAGTGAAAACAAGATGGCCGCGTCCGTGAGCAACCGCATGGGTAAGTTGGCGAGCCGCGACCACGCAGAAAATACCGCGAAAGGGCGGGAAAAAAACTTCTGCATCTTCGCGATATTTCCGCGTGTTTGCGGAGATTTTTAACATTTTCGAGATAATTTGCGAAAGTGAATTTCGCAAATTCTGCCGACCCCTAATTTTAACTTTCTGCGTATCCCTTGTAATGTTCTGCCCGTTTTGATTGTGCCTAATGATGAAATGAGAGCTATAGTCCTATCATGGGGGCTTAGGTAATGGCATAAGGCTGACTGTCCTGGAGGCTAACATTATGCATTAAACCTTTTCACGCAACTGCACGTCCTTGGCTGAAAACAACCGATGGCTCTTTAAGAAAAGAACAGTGCTTCCCGCTTCTGTGATTCCCACCCTGTGTGTTCTGGGCAGATCACTCTGGTATTCCAACCAGACCCTGGCAGTCTGCCAGTGACGTTTCTCTCATGGGCGGTTCTCTTTTGCCATATATGGGAGGGGTGTTCATTAAAAATGCAGACATTTTAAATGAATTCTGGCCTGGTTCACTTGTTAAAACAGTCAAGAATTCAAATATAGATATAATGGGGTGAGTGGGCGGGGCAACCCCCCCCCCCCCAAGGTATTTTATGAGCAATCTTTCAATTTTAACAGATCTTCGGCTGCTTCATTGGCTACTTGTCTGACCCATCCGAAGCCCTGCTAGCATCACAACAGGACAACCTTTCAACCCCATTTGTTCAGTTTGCGCCTTTATAGCGATTCATATACAATTGATGTTAATTCAGATTCTGCTTTCAAGTCGGTATCGGATCACGAGCCACATGGCATGTGTAAGATCTGTAATCAAACGAACCCCCCTGCAAAACATTCAGGGCATCTTTATCCCAAAAAAGTCTCGAGAAAAACTGTTCTTAACACAAATAGTGAAACTGAATACATGCCTTATCAGTTTCCACAAAATCAGAGTTAAATTCACTCAGCCTTAAATCCAGGAAAATTGACATGAATCATTTTAATTGTATACATGTATAACAAAGGTCAGTGCAAAGAATATTTACCTTTAGGAAGCCCTATGGAATTTCTTCTGGATTCGTTGTCTGATAAGATGCTACTACTTCATCATAAATCTGGTGCAAAATTTGAAATTACAGTTGCGAAATTTGCACAGTTTGCAAAACTTGCATTACGCGAAATTGCAAAATTTGCCAAATTTAGCATTACACAAATGGCATGTAATTTATTTGTTCACTGGAGACTGGTTCAAGGAGAACTTTTGTGCAAGATACCACAAAAAACACATTTTGTTTTATTTTCATTATATTAAGCAAACAATACTCAGTTTCTCACAGTCCTATTAGCACTCTCTCAGTTCGCTATCAATGAAGGGATCCTTATTCCTCAACATCCCCTTGTCCTCCTGCTCTATTGTTCAATGATGAAATATATTTCCTTTGCAGGGTATGTTTTTTGTGCCCTTTGTTTTCAAACACATCACTACCCTCAAACAAATATCTCCCTGCAGCACGGCGGTTGCCCTGTGTTAGCATTGGACCTCACATGACACACATACTTGTGCCAATGCAGTAATTTTAATCTTCCAATTCTGATGACAAGCAGTAATATAAAGCCTAGATTGGCATTCCTTGCTCAAGGGCAGTTGCCACTTCATGAATCATTAAAGAGATCTTCACCTGATACCAACTTTGACAACTTTTCGGACATTCAAGGTCAACTCATAAAATCAAATGTTGCATTATGTGCAAAAACAAAGCCATCCTGGCACTTCTCTTTTCTCAGGAGGGTGTTGTGTTTCATTTCCTGGGCACACAGACACATCAAGTAGATTAAATCACCCACATCAGTGATTTGTGAGCTGGGGCACAACAACAATGCTTTTCCCAGTGTCTCAGGAAACTTGATGCAGTAGAAAGATGCCAACAAGATAAATGCAAAGATGTCTAACTTCAAACTAGCTAAAGGTTGTATACAGCTAGTGGGCAAAGCCCTAAAAGGGATTAGAAGATAGAACAGATAAGCCATGGCTTCCCATAAAAGAACACAGAGGGGTAAATTTACTAAACAGCTACATAGCGCAGCCCACCAACCAAAGTGTATGTGTTGCATTGCATGAAAGACAGAGTAGAACAACGCTAATGTTTCTCTCTCCTCCTTCACTGAGGCACTTAAGACCCCATAGGAATTAATTTTAAAATAATAAAAATATTTAGTCATTTAAATGATATTTGTATACCCCCCCCCCCCACTGTGTTATGAAAACATAGAAATTCACTGAAAAATCAAAGGTTATAGGGAGGTTATGCAGCCAACAACCTGAATGCAGCAAACCCCACATAAATGGGGAGAAGGGCATACAGCCCCCCTCCCCGGATCAATTTCTGGCCATGGGGATCCCAACTCCTGAAGCCCGACAGTAAATGGTGGGTGCCATAGAGCCCACCCAGGGCACCCGATGAATATTAAAAGAGGAGGCACGAAGCCCCCCTCCCTGGGCCAATATTGGACCTAGGGATCCCACTCCCAGGGCCTATTTAATGAATAATGGTGGAATAATGGTCCTCCTCCCTGGGCTGATTTTGGCTTTGGGACTCCATCTCTTGGGGCCTGGGCTAGTTCTGAAATGGAAGGGGGCATGCGGCCCCTTACCTGGACCAATATTGGCCCAGGGGACTCTATCCCCTAGGGTGTGGCTAATTGTAAATAGGAGAGAGGACCCCATTCCCAGGGGCACAGCCAGTAACAGGTGTGTGCCCTGGAGCCCACCCCGGGCACTAATTTCCTCATTCTTGGAGGCCGCAGGGGGAGCCCCAATGCCTCAGCGACCTCAGCTGGCTCTTTGCCTCCAGTAGGAGCCAGCATTGCTCCAGCCCGCAGGAAGAAGCTAAAAATGCTGCTCACTGTGGAGGGGAGCAATATTTTCATCTGTTCCCCTGCCCACTCCAGTGCAGACATGGAAACAGATGAATGAACTGCTGCCAGCAGGCAGGAGCATTTTTCATGCTCCTGCTTCCTGGGAGCTAACTAAGTTTGCTCTTGCTTGGTAGGAGCTTTGCAATTGCTCCTGAAAAGCGAGAGCAAACACAGGTTTTCCTGCCTGCACCAGTGCAGAGAAACTGCTGTGTCCGGGGGCAGTGACGTAGCAAGGGGGGGCTGTCCGACCCCGGAGGCATGAATTTTGTGGGCGTGGCCTCCCTTCCGGCTCTTACCTGCGGCATCGCCAGCACCTTTCCTCCGCTCTTTCACACGGCCACAGGGCGACCAACGCAGGCATCACTACCAGGGGAGCCAGGGGAGAGGGGATGTGTGCACACGCTCCCCCAAATTTATAAAACAAAATTCCCCACCTGACTCACTTGGGGGACCAATTAAAAAACAAGCGCGGGAGACCGTATATTATAACGTTATAGTTCTAACTTAAAGTTATAATTTACCCCGGTCCAAAACTTACTATAGAACGTCTGCACAGTGTTGTCAACTTGCTAGCCTGACTAAATTAAGTATAACTCACTCCTTTCCCATACACTGCACATACCCTATCATATTACATCATTTACAGCATGTTAAAGCTAAGCATTCATAGAAATCCTCATGACATCTCAAAGGGCATCATTTGTGATAAGACAGTGAATGATAGAGGGCCAACTTATATTTAATTTAGCCTAGCTAGTGATTTGACAACACTCTGTACAGAGGTGCACAAGTTATAGTTAGGATCAGGTTTCTATTGGCAATGAAGGAGTGTTCCATAATGTCCTGAGAGAGCTTTATTGTTCATATTTTTCAAAGCTTGGTAGTGCCCTGTAACAGGGAGGGGCATCAACAAGCCTTTTTTTATTGTTGTGGGGGACTGCAGGGAGTGCTGCAGCCCCCAGCAACATTAAAAAGACAGTAAGTCTCCTGGGATGAGGTCCCTGGTGCCTCTTCAGGCTTAGGGAGGAGGGGGCCAGACAACCCCACTCCCCTTTATGAAAATATCATCCCTGGTGGGTCTTAGAGGTTTGGGGAGGGGGGGGTCACATGCCCCTACCCCTTAATCTTTTATACGGCCCTAGGGGATGGAGTTCACTGGGTCTTTCTAGGCTCAGGGAGGGGGCTACGTGCCCCCTCCCCTTTATGAAAATATCATCCCAAGGGATGGGGTCCCTGGGTCCTCTTAGAGGCTTGAGGATGGTGGCCATGTTCCCCCTCCCTCTTAATAATGAATTTGTCACCCCGGGACTCTGGGCCACACTGTGGGGTATTGTTTTAAAATTGTGGCAGCATAAAATAACGATATTGGCCCAAAGGGATGTCTTTCTGGGACCCTCCATCAGTTCTAGGTGGCAAGATAGCCCTACCCTGCCCCATTATATATTTTAAAAACTTTTTTCCTAAGACACAGGACCTAAGATGGCTGCCGCCACACTGTCGTTGATGTAGTGGTCTCAAATCAGATCTCATCATGAGATCTGTTGGCTCTGCAGATCCTCTGGGGCATGAAATATACAATGTTTCTTGAGCCTTAATTGCCCATAAACTACTGTACAGATTTACAACAAATTACAAAAAGCATACTTTCTGGACTAAGATCTAGCTTTCTGCCATATTTGGTGTAATGCTATTCAGCAATTTTTGCAGTACTGCTGTTCAATTTTCTTATTGAAAAATGAATGGGGAAAAAACATTCACCCCAAAACTTTCAAGGAAAGAGCTGAGGTGAACGAGACTGTTTTTTCTTAAAAATGTTTATGAAGATTCGTCAAATCGTGCCAAAGTTAAAAGGAGACCAATTTTTTTTTTCTTATGGAACACAATCCTAACTATAACTTCCCAGTGACGACACTATAACTCGACACTCTACCATGCACTGTGTTCTCAGAAATTATGTCTTTGGAAATGTCATAAGTGTTTGTATGAATGCTATGATTTTAATTTCTATAAGTCATACAATATGTAGGGCTATAACCAGTGCATGGAGAAAGCACCAGTTATAGTTAATATTGTGTAGCGAGTGAGGTGACAAGACTGTGTATGGAGGTGCACGGCTTAATGTAAATTGGAGGTGAAGCGTAAATTTTAAATCTAAGTTATCACTATAGCTTTAGAATTTCGAATGTTTGAATAGCTTAAGTTTGGGTTAATATAGAAAGAATAAATAAAGCTTTCCAAAGTATAACTTATTCTAACCTTTGTTTTTTCTTTGTATATATATATATTTGTTTCTTAAAAAAGTATTTGTCTTAAATATATTTTTAAATTTGTAAAAACATTAATATTTATAAAATAAATAAAATAATTTTAATTAATTAATAAGTACTTATTTTGAAGTGTTAATGTTAATTTAATTTTATTAATTTTTTGGTAAAAATAAATATTTGTATTTATTTTACATTTGTATTTTACATTAAACATTTAAATATGTTACTTACAAAAAATGAATAAGCTTTAGTAATTCTCCCTATATTTTACTATGTGGAGATCCTCCCCCCTCCCCACAGTATGGGAGGTTTCCATCTACATGTCAAAAGTAACTAGCAGTAACTTTGCAATCATGAATTCAGTCTTAGATGTCTCTTCTCCTGAACTGAAGGAGTGCAGACAGGTATGTCTTCACTTGGGTGTAAATCTACACTCAGAATTGGAGCAGTGCGTAAAAATGTAGACTTACACCTAGGTTCAGAAGTAGATTTACACATGAGTAAATCTACATGCGTAAATCTACTTTTATGAATAGGGTCCACAGTCTTTTAAACATAGGCCAAATGAGGTTAATTAGCCAGATGTATATAGATGAAAAGGCTAGAGGGTTTTACGCTGTGAAGAAAGGTAGTATTATGATGTGAGTCAGTTGAGTCCAAACACATTAACTCCACTCTTAGCTCTGTTATGTTGCCGTTGGCAGACCTGTATCTACTGTCCAAGTTTCCAGAGACAAGTTCCTAGAGTGTTGCAATGAATTGGCAAGCAATTCAGTCTTGGCACCATTTGAGAATCATTAGTTTATGAATGAACTGTAATCTTGCACCTCCTAATCAGATGAAATAAAGGCTTTAAATATACAATCAGGAAGTAAGAGGAGTGGGGGCAAGCCAGTGAAAAAACTAACAATAGGCATTAGAAGGAGAGCAGGATCAGTCTGGGGCACAAAATAGCCTTAGGTACCAAAATAAAACTGGTCCCCAGTAAGGAATCAGATGGCCAAAAAAGTGGCCCATGTTTGTAAATCGGGGCAGTTTTGATCTTAAGAAAACACGCTGTGAATGTATTTTACAAGGTAGGGAAGACCGCGTGGATTTAAGCTCGCTGCAGGTAACGTTTTTATTATTACCAGGGAAATTGCCAAGAAAGACCGGCCAGCAAACCATACAACAGGCCCACAAGCAGCCAAAAAACAAGGCAGGCTGACTTGTCAGATCAGCCTGTCGGGCACGGTTTGTTTGCCCTTTAAAAAAATAAATTGTATAAAATTTTGATTGAGCATTCAACAGTTAAGTTGTGAACAGTGGAATGGGCACTTATAACAGCAGGAGGTCAGTTTATTATACAAAGGGCACATGTGCCAGATAATGTGTCATGCAACTGAGTTTGCGAGAGAAAGGTGGGGCATATTTACAGGAAACAGGTGTAGTACTGTGGTATCCTCCATTAAAAGCTGCCTAGGGCCGCTTAATCAGCGTATCCTTTTCTGTCTAAAAAATGTGTCCTTTAATAACAATGAAGGTATAGGGTAGAAATCAGAAATGGAATAAACAGTAAATAAAAACCCAACAGCCCCAGACATCGCTCATATGAACACAGTAAAAGTGCATTCAGGTATCTGAGCCAGTATCTATTAGGGAAAGAAAATTGAATGGTCGCAACATGCCGCATCAGGCTTGGGTCTTATGCCCTAGCCCTAAGGGGGCATCAGACGAGGGGGGGCGAGTGATGGAGGCAGGTGAGAGCATTACGCTGAATATTAACTGTGAGTAGTAATGTGAGTGCTGCGTGGCAGGGTGGAGGCAGTAAGCTTTCGCAGGAAGTGAGTCGTCTTTCCCTTTTGTCTGTTTGCCCTATAAGCCATTCCGATCCTGGAGGAGACAAAAATGTCTGAAGTTGAACCCAGGAAGTGGCTTGTTCAGGAAAGAGGAGAAATATGCTAACGTTGTGTCTTCTGCATTGGCAACATGTTTGAGACAGTGCTACAGACCGGAGAAGTCCACCATATCAAACACTGTTGTGAGATCATTCAATAGCATTTTCTCCAGGCCCCTCATCTAGAAAGCTGAGAAGGTTGTCCGCAGCCAGGGTAGTTTTCATGCCCTGACATGAAACAGACTCAAATGTCAAGGGTCATACGTGGGTTAAGATCCATCTCTTGCAGGTGTTCAGTCTCACACACAGGGGCCGATTCACAGAACTATTTGGTATTCACAGAAGGTAGGATTTTGTCTTAAGTTTGACTTAAGACAAACTTAAGACAGACTTAAGACAGACTTAAGACAAACTTAAGACAAACATAAGACAAACTTAAGACAGACTTAAGACAAACTTAAGACAGACTTAAGACAAACTTAAGACAGACTTAAGACAAAATCCTAACTTAAGTCTGTCTTAAGTCTGTCTTAAGTCTGTCTTAAGTTTGTCTTAAGTCTGTCTTAAGTCTGTCTTAAGTTTCTCTTAAGTTTCTCTTAAGTTTGTCTTAAGACAAACTTAAGACAAAATCCTAACTTCTGTGAATACAAAAAGTAGTAAGTTAAGGATTTTGTCTTAAGTTAGTTCTGCGAATCGGGCCCACAGTCGTTCAATGACCTAATGGATCACATGGAAACCCCCAGTGGATGGGCAATTACTCACAATTTCTGGAGCAAGTGGGGATATTTTAATAGTGGGGACATGTATCTATGCTCACTTGATCTACCACAGGAGCAACAGAACAGGAGTCACCAAGCAAACCACAGGCGCCTGGGGTAATCAACAGAAATATATGCATGAGTGACTGCTGCTAGTGGTATATATTATAAGCTACAGACCTACAAGCCGCATATGTCACAAACAAGTTGTAAGAAAGACATTTTACACCTGCTTATTTGAAACAAACAATGATTCCAAGCAATGATAATGGTGAAATGACTCACTAAATGTATTTCCATCATATTTGTTATGTACGGTGCTGGCTTTAGCGCTGCTTGAGACAATCGTTGTTGGCGACCTCCCATAACCTTCTCGTCGACAGATTCCCTCACTTATTTTCTCCAGCTGTGCTCCTCATCTCTTCATAGCCGCTCCCTCATATTTATTTACTTTCTTTTATAGCGCTACTCATCCCAGTGTATGTCCCAAAGAGTTTTACACAACAACAGACACACACACACACACACACACACACATTATATGTGTTGTAAGCCAATGAAACTACAAGGGTCAGGAGTCACATTTCATCCGTATTGGTCGGCTTTACATGTTAAGACTGCAATGTCTGGAGAAACACAAAGTCAGAATTTAAAATGTAATGCAGTGGTTAGGATTGTCTCCACTAATAAGAATGTTCTACTTACTACCCAAAATAATCACTTTTAGCAACCTTAGAAAAACTAAAGATTACAAAAAAATCAATAAGGCTCCAAACCTACGCCTTGCAGTTGGCATGATCTATTTTTATGCCATTTCTTTGCTCACTGTGCTATATCAGAAGGACTGTAAGGAATTGACTGCAAGTAACAAAAGGGTTTCTCAATGGCTTTGCAAGGGGGGGGTCTGTCCCAGGTGGCAAGAGTTTTGGGGGTGGCGGCCTCCTACCGCTCTTACCTGCCGTCTAGTAGCACCTCCCCCACCCTAATAAATGTGGCCATATCACGCACGGCAATGAACAGAATCTCACCAGCACCCCCCCCCCGCTCTTCAATGAAGGCACGGGAGGCAAACGCAGAGACCTCCACAGGTGAGAAAAGGACCAACTACTCCACTGCCACTGGGGATTACAATTTTGGATTCCGACAGCCTTACTGTGCCGGCCTTTCCAACACAGAAAGGCTGACAGAAGTCGACTTTGGGGGCCCCCAGCCGGGTCCCCATGGGTGCACAGCCTCTGATTGGTGGCCAAGGGGGCACCTATGGTTCTCCCCTGTTGATCCCTGCACCCCCTGACAGGCACCTTGAGGTGCCTACCAGGGGGCTCAGAGACGAACTGCACCTCTTCTCTTTACAATGAGCATGCATTCCGGTCGGAATGCATGCTCCCACTGTAAAGAATAGGCGTGTGCCCGAACATCGTTCGGTCGCTTCTAATTGCTGGGTTGGGACCACCGACAGGAGGTCGGTCAGTCCCAGAACTGAATCGATGTCGGACGGACTCAGGTCTGTCTGACATCAAAATTGAGCCCTAAGTTGTGGTTTGAAGCAGGCACATTAGCTCAGTATGAGTCGAAAATGCAACTAGACAAAACTCAGATCCCTCTAGCAAGAACGTTAAACTCCTAGGTTATCTTGACATGTTTTATTATCCCCTGAAAACTGCTGGCCACACATAGACCTCTGCAGCAGGTGCCTTTATGAGGAAGGTGATGGTGCACATGATATTCTGTGTGTCCAATCAGCCTAATGCACATAATTGTACTGCCTGGTCTAATTCCAGGTAGTGTTGACGGTGTTTCAACCCATCATTATTTCTGACTCATCACCAGAAAACTGGTGCAATGGTGCATTTGCGATTCTCAGAAGTAATTTGAAGTTCCTGAATAAAAATAGTTTCTAATTATATGTTTCGAGATATTTCATTGACTTATGTCGGTCTTGATTATGTGTATTTAACCCCTTCGATGCGCATGACGAAGCGGTTCCGTCATGCGCATCGGTTGCGCTGTGCGTATGACGGAACCGCTCCGTCATGGCCCCGCCCACGCAATAGAACCTTCAGCACAGCACGGTAATCTGCGCCGCGCTGAAGGGGTTAATGGCCGCTGGAGCCCCAAAGCTCTGTGCTTGTGGTTAGGATTTTCATGATAGCAACAAATGCAAAGCTCTAGTATCTTGAAGATTACATGTCCGCAATGAGGGGGATATTTTCAAAAAAATGTCTGAGCGTGGTGTTACTCCAAAATTGGTAATGCCTGGTAAATGTAGGGATGCGCTGTATTTACAAAAATACAGCGCACCCCTGCATTTCCCCTAGCACTGGCGCTAAAAACACTACCTAGTGCCAGCGCAGGCACCGTTATGCCATGTTGCAAGGGTGCCTGCACTGCACTGCAGGAGTTATTGTTTATATGCAGGATGGGACACCTTACTGCACATACACAATCTTTACAGATGATTTGCGTTTTTCATGTATGCTGCAAAATGCAGTACACGGAAATAGCAAAATACGAGGAGAAATAAAATATTTCCTCTCGTACCGCCTGTTTAAAACCAGGTATTTCCTGGTCTTATTTTTGGGGCTGCCCCATACCTTGTAAATATGGGGCAGCATCAAAAAGCCCACAGCAACACCCTTTGCCGGCCCCTTTTTTGCAGCACACTGCTGCGCTAAGGGGCATATTTACAAGTGGTGTTAAGCCACGTCAAGTGGCTTAGTGCCACCTTGTAAATATTGGGTTGAGAGCAATGCCGGAAGAGTGTCAGAAAAAGTGGTGCTCCGGGGGCGTTAGGGGCTTGTAAGCTTGCCTCCGAGTTTTTATAGTGTCTCAAGGATGCTTTGGGTATCAAACCCTTTTGGCAGGGGTGATAAGCAGCAGACATCCACTTATTTATGTCACAAATGACTACAGCCCCATATACCCCCTTGCATTTGTTTAACTGGATAGTTTAATATGTTCTTTTTCTCCTACATTCTCAGCCTGACCCAATGCAAAGACATTATATTTAGCAGTTCATATCCCACCTAAATGGTGTTCAGGAGTGTCTCACTTTGAATGCACAATACAGAATGTTAGCACTCTAGCTGTTCATTAGAACTCTGGTGAAGATATAGTAGAACACTGGTAAATCAAAACACAGAACACTGCTGGTGATGGAAGTATACTTCAATCAGCATGCTAGACTAGCACGCTAGACTTTTTTGTGAGCTTCATGAAGAAGATAATTGAGCGTCATACATTGAGCTTCCTACAGCAATCACCCTAATTGTGGAAATCGGAAATAATTTCTGTTAGCATAAGCTGAAGCCATCTTGTTTGTGGCATCCATTTTGTTAGCTATGTAATTCTTCCATCTTCACTGTTGCTTGCCTTTCTATTCTGCTTGAGTCATCAGCTTTAGTTAACTCCTTCTGTACTGAGCCAAAGCAATGTATGTGCTAAGAAAAGGCCTGTAGCTGCTAGAATGCACCTGGCTAAAGATGTAACTGTCAACTGTGTTTTGCAACTGTAAGCAGTTCTGTTCCCCCTCCCACTTTGCTGACTAAGTGATTACCCATCTGCCCATGTCTGGCTGTAACTATTCCTGTGTATGCTTGTACCTTCTATTTGTAACTACATGCTTACTCTGCAACAAACTCTGTATATAAGCACCATGGTCTGTGTATTCCATGTACTACCTCAGGCAGCACTTGAGAGTGCTGTGTGGACGTAGTCCCACTCATGAGTGATTAATAAACTTGTTATTTGAATTCCAGCTTCAGTGCCAATCTCTATTTTGTTTGTCTACGGACCCGTGGACAGAGAAGGGTGACCCCTGCACCGGTGTGCTCATTAAAAAGCACATTTCCACAGTTTGGCGCCGGAACGTGGGTCCACATCGGAGTCGCAGCCGTCCAAAGGAGTGGTCTTGACGGAAGAGTGGAATTTTGCTGAGGAGACGTCCTGCATGAGGAGACCCTTGTCTTTTTGCAGCTGAAGTGATTTTTCCGGTTTTCTCGATTTGACCCTGCAGGTTTTGGCTGGTCCCGACTGAGGTATCCTTTGGTGGTATTTTTGCAGTGACCATTAGGTCGACCAAGAGATTGGCAGTTGGAGGTTGGATGCTCTTGTTTGGTAAGGTTGCTGAAGTGGCACTCTTGTTTGCTTGGCCAAGATTCTGGTTTTGTTTGTTTGAATTATTTTTTGCACAAAAATAAAGGCAGGTAATGTGGAGATTTTTCTCTACTTTTGAATATTTTGGAAAGTATTATTTTACAAAAACTTGGTAGCATGCCTGTTTCCAGCACACTCCGTAGGCTGTGTTGCTGTCTTTGTGGTACCAAAATGGATTTAGAAAGAAGTCAGTCAGCTTCCCCAGAGGGGACACCTAATAGACATATGTTTATTAAATGCGGTATTTCTTCCATAATGTATAGTACACTGTGGAAAAAATATACGAAAAAGGATCCTTATTTTTCCATGGCCTGTGAATGGGTCATTTGATTTAAAAAAGATTCAATATGTAGAGCAGTGTTACTTTGTTCAAGAAAAAAAGTCGACAAGATATGTTTGATTGTGTACGAATGTGGGAGAAAGAAGTGCAAGAGAGAGTAAGGAAAGAAGAAGCTATAACAGAAAAAGAACAGCGAAAAACGATATATCAAAAAGCATTGGAATTAAAAAATAAAGAGATGAAAGCAATAAAAGAAAAAAGAGGAGAGGGAGCGTTGTTTAGAGGTAACTGGCCAGTACCCTATTAGGCTCCCCATTTATCCCATACTTAATAAACCTCAGGATAATTCCATCTTGTTAGATTGACCTCCGCCCCATATAAATTTCCCTCTGCCACTGAGACTGATCTTTCTGAAGAAGAACATTTATCTTCAGATGAGAAAGACTTAGATAAGCAAGATGGGAAGCAGACTCGCTCTACTTTGACCGTTGACGAAAAATCCACTATCAGATCCACTGCTTGCAAAGAAGCTCATGGGACTACTTCTGCCCCAGACCTTGTAGCGATGATTCAGCAGTGGAAGGATTTAGAGCAGTTATATTTTGCAGAGAAGTTTACTTGGGAAGCAAAACTTCGCTTTAGGAACGTTTCTACAAATTTAGAGCCCACTGATATCAATTCTGATTATAAACAATTAAATGATGGAGCTTTCCTTTTTTCAAATATATCTGATTTAATTAGGCGGGTGGTTAAATTAGGACATGATACACTATGTTTAAAAGCGGAGCAAAAATCAACTGTTAAAGTTAAAACCACACAAACAGTTCAGACCCCAGTGCAAAAAGAAGAAATTTCGGGGACAGATAATCACCCTAGTGATACTGTGGTTACTGTGAAGCCGATGCGTAAAGCTGCGCCTCTATATGTTCCACCGAAGGGTGCGGGAACAAACGACGATAAAACTTCAGATGATGCAAAGGGATATTTTGTCTCTAATTGGGTCTATACTCCTTGGAGTAGAGCAGATGTTATGGCCCTAAAGGCTGCTTTGCCCGACCCGCGGGAAAATCCGGCCGCTTTCTATGAGGAAGTGGAAGGAGCCATTAGCTCCTGCACTATGACCTTGCCAGATATCGATATGTTTTTTGGACTTATTTTGCCCGCTGATATGTGGAGAACAATTCGGAAAATAGATGATAATGTAGCATATGGTGATACTTGGGTACATTTAAGAGAAATAGATGCGGCTAGAGAGCCTGCACAGAAACCACAATAGGAGATATTAGATCTTCCCAAAGCTATTGTAACTAAGTTAAAAACTCTCATACCCCCTAAGAAAATAGATTGGACAACGTTAGCGTCTTGTAAACAGAAAATGGATGAGTCAGTTTCTGATTTCTTTACGCGATTTGAAGAGACATTCCATGACTTTAGTGGGCAGTCCTTGACAGATGACACGGGTAGGCATCTGTTCGTCGACAAATTTGTCACCAACATGTTGCCAGGAATAGCTACTCGCCTAAAGGCCAGCGAGAGTTCATGGACTACGTCTTCCCCAGTCTCCCTTTTGACTATGGCCCAGTATTATGAGCATCAGGAATTGGAAGCAAAAGGCAAAGAGGATAAAAAGGTTAAGGATTTAAAGACGAAAGTTATGTTGGCTCAAGTACATGGTCCACCATTCAGAGGTGGTAGAAGAGGCGGACGTGCAGTATATACACCTGGTGTACCCCCTTTCTCTCGATCAACTTTGTCTTCTGATCAGTGTGCTTATTGTAAAGAGGTTGGACATTGGCTTTCTGAGTGCCCCCTTTTGCGAGGTCAGCAGTATCAACGGGGTAGAGGAAGTATGAGAGGACGCCCAGGGAATTCAGGACAAAGGGGAGGGATAGGAACTAGTCTCAGGTTTGAGGCAGTTGAACACGGACCAAATTATTCTAATACTTTTGAGAGACGAAATCAATACCAAATGTCTGATTATTCAGCCACTGGTCTTGCAGATTCTGATTATGCACACATATGTGTGTTATATACACCTGTTAAAGTATTGGGTATTTTTCTTGAACTCAGTGACTGTTGATTCATGGGTTGGTGGTTTTAACAATAAAATGTATGGCAATTATTAGTAGGGACAATACTCCCAAAAAAGTGAAGGGTTGTTGTTGAGGAAGAAAATAAACTTCCAATCCTACTCATGAAGTAAATACAACTTTTTTGCCTGAACAGATTAGGTCTAATTGTTGGTGTTTATGGCTGTGAGTGGGGGGTGACCTAATCTGATTTTTCCCTTTTTTTTTTTTATAATTCTTTTTATTAAACATCATCAACAAAATTCACCATTGACATTCACGAGCAAGGGACCATATAAAGTCTGAGATTTCAATATGGAACACAATAAATCAAATCACAGTTTACAGTGTAAAATAAATCAGGGGGTCTCAAGAGTCTCAGAATCAAGCAGTGGAGTCGGCGGAGTACAGATATCCCCTATGTAGTGATTCCAGGGCCCCCACACTCTACTCCTTTTCTCAGGGCACCCCCTTGCAACATAGACTGATTTCTCCCTGAACATACACCAGTCTAGGCCCTCCTCCCACTTTCCCAGTATAGGTGGCTGACGGGCCCCCCAATGATGCGCAATATTCCTTTTCGCAATCATTAATGCCAGAGTTGCCCATTGTGTAGTATAAGAGGTGAGATCCAAGGGTTCCCAAATATTTAGGAGGCATCTACAGGCCTCCGGCTGCAGGTCAATATTCAGAACCTCTCGTAAAGTGTGATGTGTACACATTCCCATATGATGTGCATAAATGTGCCAATCTCCCCGCATCCACGTCTGCACTCCCCAGTTTCTGTTCTACCCATGCGTAGCAAGCCCGGCCCCGTGAAGTAAATCCTGTGCAGAATTTTGAGCTGTACCTATTGTAGCCTTGCCTGGACCGCCACTGTTCTCGGGGAGGAGACCGCCTCTTGCCAGTCTTCCTCATCCAGTTCTAAGCCGTCTCTGACCCATTTCTCCTTCAGTGATTGTAATGGATCTTCCATATTTTTAATCAGTTTTTTGTAAATCAGGGAGATGGTTTTCTCAGGGAGGTGGCTGTCGAGTATTCTGTCCTCCAAGGGGGAGGCCTCCGGAAGTGTGGATTTGCTTGTGATGTGAGCGAGCAAGGCATGCCGGACCTGAAGATACCGAAAATATTCCGTATCTGCCAGGCGGTACTGCTGTTGGAGGGAGGCAAAGGGGAGAATAGTCTCCTTACCCCAGATGTCTTTGATCTGTGAGAGTCCTATAAGGTCTCATTTATCAAAGCCCTTGCATTGCCACTGGCTTCCCAGCTTTTCAGAGTTCCACAGTGGAGTTGCCAGGGTAAATCGGCAATCCCATCCCAGCTGTTTGTTGGCCGCATGCGAAACATGGACCGAATGTGCAGTCTGTCCTGTGAGAGGGTACCTGCGGGGCCCGGCTTAGAGCGCTCTGGTATATTCACCCCGCAGGGAGTAGCCATTTGTCCATGGCATACCCGGGGTCATCCAGTCGACCATAGATCCCCTGGTTGATAGCTGCCAAATGGGACGCCCAATAATACTTTTTAATATCTGGGAGACTGATGCCCCCATCATACCAATTAAGGGTCAATTTGGTTAAGGCTATGCGGGGCTTACCATCCCATAAGAGATCTCTTTGAAGATTCTCTATTTCTTTGAAGTAAGAAGGGGGAACTGGATCCATTGAGTTCTGGAGAGCGTATAGGAAGCGGGCCAGAGCCATAATTTTAAAGAGGAACGCTTTGCCTAACAACGAGAGGGGTAGAGAATTTGAGTGCTTGGCGTCACTTTTTAGCCTCTGAATAGGTGGCACCAGATTGCGGGAAAAGCGGAGCTCCGAGCTCAGCATGATGAAGATGCCGAGATAACGAAAGCCGTCCGACGCTATTTGTATCGGACAGCCCCTCGGAAGGTTAGGAGGTTCTCCCTGTAGGACGTTTACCACAGACTTCGACCAGTTTATGGTGAATCCGGAGTATCTCCCAAACACCGCGAGAATGTCCAGAAGGCCGATCAAGGAGGCTCTTGGGGAGGTCAGGTACAGCAGAATATCGTCTGCGTATAACAATATCTTGCCGTCCCAACCCGGGGACCACCGCATCCCACGAGTTTGTCTAGCATGGCTAAGAGATAGGGCCATTCGACCATATCAAATACCATGGTGGCATCTAGGGATATCAGTATGGCGGGTTCTAGGATAGTTGGTACTCTGCCCAGAACGCCATGTAGGCGGCGTAGAATGACAGTGGTTTTTTGATGTGGCATGAAGCCTGACTGGACGGGGTGCACTAATGTGTCAATTACTTTAATCAAGCGCGTAGCTAGTAATTTAGCAAGGATCTTAGGTTCTGCATTCAGCAGTGATATGGATCTATAGGACGCACAGCTGGTTTTGGATTTGCCCTCCTTATGAATGACTACAATATTTGCAACTCGTTGGTCAAAGGGGAGCATCCCCTTGTCTCTGCTCTCTAAGAACATCGAGCGGAGGTACGGGGCTATCTTATCCGGTCTCAGTTTGTACAATTCAATTGGAATGCCATTGGGACCTGACGCCTTTCCCGAGTTCACCCACCGTATTGCCTGTGCTACCTCATTGTATGTGAGAGGTGACTCGAGATATTCATTATTTTCATCTGAGAGGATGGGAAGTCTGATATCCCTAAGCAATTAACTATTGTCGTCTGTGTAGTTACCAGTCGTGCGGTAAACCATTTGATAGTAGTCTGCAAATTGGTTCGCTATTTCCTGCGGGTCATTTATGGGGACGGTGTCTTCGCCTTGAAGTTCAGGCAACAGCAGGGCTGCCCACTCCCTCCTATCCAACCATGCAATTAGCTTCCCCGCCTCATCACCGCGTTCATAGATTCTGCTCTGCGTATCTCTGCCCTGTGCCCTGGCTCTATCCTCGGCTATGCTTTTAAATTCGTCTTGTTTCAAATTAAGGAGATGTAGCTTTTCGGTTGCCACGGTCTGAGCTAATTCCTCTTCCACTCTCAGTATTTCTTCTTCTGCATGCACTAACTCTGTCTGCTTGTTCTTTTTCTTTCCCACTATCAGGGATAGGGTTTCCCAGTGAATAACTGTTTTGTAGGCTTCACATAACGTCTGAGCTGAGTCAACAGTCCCCTCATTGTCTTGGAAATAGTTGTCGGTAGCTTGGGCTATTTTCTTCTGGGTTTCCGGTTCTCTCAGGTACCATGAGTTACTGAGGGCTCTCCTCCCGGCGCTCATTCGACCCAGGCCTACCTTCATCCAGATCGGAGAGTGGTCCGAGATGCCTCTACCCAGGTGACGAACCTCCCGGATATTGAACGCCTGTGCCGCCGGGACTAGGATATTGTCAATACAAGATAGACTATGGTGGGCTCCCGACAAGAACGTGTATTGAGTCCTATCTGGATTGTGTATCCTCCAACCATCTTCCAGTCCCATGGACTCGTGGAAGTCTGGTAGCCACTTCTGTGAGGGTCTGAGTTCCCGTGGTGGATGACGGTCAAGCGCTCCAGACAGCACTGCGTTGAAGTCTCCTCCTATCACAAGAATGCCTACGGGGAGTGACAAGAGGATATTACCCAGGTCTTTGAATGCATCGTTATGAAGGCCGGGGGGAACATACACTGAAACAAAAGTGTCTGTCTTGCCCTCCCACATAACAGAGACCCCGCTATATCTACCCCGTGCGTTGGACCATGTGGTTTGTACTGTGAAAGGGAACATGTTTTAGGTTAATATGTCAACCCCTCGCGACCCCGTAGTGAAGCCTGCAGGTGCCACCAACCTATAACCTCCCTTGTTCAGAGCTTGACATGTGTTCCCAAAAAGGTGTGTTTCCTGTAGGAGGATGACATCTGGGGCCTGTCGCCTGATATATTGGTTGAACATTCCACGTTTAATTTTGTCCCCCAGCCCGTTGACATTCCAGCTGAGGACTCTAACCCCTCTATCCCTTCGTGTATCCATCTCTATTGGGGCATAAAAGCCGCTCCTGCTCGGTGACCCATGTCGGTGACGTTGATAAAAACAAACTCTACACACAATTCAAATATTAAAAACAGTAACTTTCCCTCCCAACCTCCCCCCCTCCCTGCACCCCTGCGCTCCGGGCCTCAAACTGCCCATATCTGAACTTGCAGAGTGCCTGTCGCCCTACAAGATATTAAAAGTAGAAAAGTGGGGTACGTAGTGCCCCCTCCATCCCCCGCCCCCAACCACAATCAATAAAGTTGTGTGATGCATCACTTGCAAGCCTGCAAGTCCAACATATCTGCTCTGAGGGCTCACAACATCCGCCGTGATGACCTTCGGGGTATCTCGCCAGAGTTTCGGCTTCCCATCAAAGATCAGGTGGCAGTATAAACCCACATCCAATGCACCCCCACCCCCAGTTCGCCCCCCCAGAACCCTCTAACCACAATGTTCCGTGAGGAGGCAATCAGCGATTCTCCAGCCAGTCAGGGTTATCAAAAAACCAGGCCTTTCCTTCCGCTTCCACTCGAAGCCTGGCTGGGAACAACATGGCGTATTTGTACCCCTTGTCCCGCAACGCCTTCTTGATCCCCAGGAAGGAGCGTCTTTGACTCTGTACTAACTGGGTGAAGTCCGGGAAGAAAGTTATTTCTGCGTTTTCATATTTCAGGGGAGGCCCCGTCCGGGTATGCTGGAGTATCACGTCTCTGTTGCGGAAGTTGAGACCCCTAGCGAGGATCAGACGAGGGGGAGCCCCAGGTTTTGGCCAGCCCCCGGGTACTCTATGTGCTCTCTCAATAACAAAAAACTTCCAGAGTCCCCTGGGTTGCAGTTGATTTAAAATAAGATCTTCGACGAAGAGATCCATGGCCTGCACCTCCAATCGCTTCGGAACACCGAGAATTCGCATGTTGTTGCATCGTAGGCACCCTTCGTAGCCATCCAGCTTAATTTCAGCAAATTTCCGGAATGGCTGCAGTTGCTTGACCTCCGTCTGCAGCTGGGAGGTATCTTCCACAAGGCTTGCCATGGTGAGCTCCACTTGCTTGATCCGCTCGTTGTTTTTGTTCATGTCTGCCCGGAGTAAGTTGACCTCCACCGTGATGGTATCCATCTTGTGTTCCAATGAGGTCTTGATTCCTGCAATTGCGTCTAGGACGTCCTTGAGCGTGGGTTCTGTGGCCGCATCCCCTGTCGCACCTCCATTTCTGCTTGTGGGGGATGATCCAGAGACAGTTGTTTTGGGAAATGTAAACTTGTCCAATTTGGACTGTTGTCCTGTTTTGCTGCCTTTGTTGGACGCCATTGCGCAGCAGATGTTATATCCAGGCGCATATACAATGGGTCGAGCTGCTTGGCAATAGGGACACCCAGCCATGCCCAACGATGTGAGCAGGAAGACCGCCTCACCTGGTCCAGACACTTGCGTCCTTGCTTTGATCCACTTTCAGGGGGATGGGGGCCGGAGACCAACAATCGCAGCGCCCGACCTGCACTTAGTCTCTATCTAGGGTGGGCTGATTAATGCTCCAAGAGTGCTGCAAATGCTTGTTACCTGGGCCCAGGAGGATCAGCAGTGTGGTGTAAGCTGCCGGATGCATGGGTAGCTCTCTCTGGGGAAAGAACGGGCCGAACATCGTCTAACGCTTTGTCTCTGTGGTGCACTGCACCAAAGCCGCCCCCTGGCGGTCAATATCTGCTCGGGCCAGTAGGAATGGGCCCAGCCGTCTCTCTCCCTAAGCCCCACTGCTTGTATGCCCACCTTTATGGATTATGGTGTGTTGGGCCCCACACAACTCTGGGCCCCTGCGTCAGCCCCCCTCAGTACCTGCGCTCTGTCACAGTCCTCTGCAGGGGGTGTCTCCGTTCTGATGTACGGGGGACGAGCTGCGGGTTCACGAGGCAACCGGAGTCCCCAGTACTCTGCCTCGGCTCCTCACACTAGTCCACCACCATCCGCCGTCCCCCACAGGCCACCGCAACTCTGTCCGCCCCCACGGGCCCTCCACTATTTTCCACGGTCCCTGCCCCGATGGAAAGGGGTGAGGGGGGGAAATGCACCCCGGGCGGCCCCCGGGCGATCCGTACGTCGGAAAGGCGGCAGTAGACCTGGTCCGGCCTATGCTGGTGTTCGGGGTGGCTCCTCCTCTTTGCTGTCCATAATGTCACCGGCGCGTCACACCTCGCCGAGGTCGCTGCTCCGTCGGTGTCCGCCTTTGGGAACTCGGTCTGTGCTCTGGGTCCTCCGGACTAGAAATGCACTTCGGGAGCCTCCCGGCCCAGGGGCCCTGGGCGTTTCCGCTCACCAAGGGGGCATGCACGCCGCTGCCACCGCCAACGCGAGGCCCCGGCCTCCGCCTCGCAGTCAGGCCGCACTCCGGTCCCACTGGATTCCCAGCTCCCAGATGATGTTGGGACGCCGAATTCGGCTCGTGTTCACAGAGCCTTCCGATCTGGGAATTGCACACAAAGTCAGGATAAGTGTGCCAGATAAACAAGGGGGAAGGTTAGGAGTGGCGGAGCTCTGCTAAACTGCAGCCATCACGCTTCATGGCTTAGCCACACCCCTGATTTTTCCCTCTTAAGCTCCTTATTGTATAGAATTTTGTGGAGTGACAACGGACCCCATTTTATTGGGCAAGTTGTTGAGTATCTCATGAAAGGATTGGGAATTAAGCAGAAGTTTCATGCTGCTTTTCACCCACAATCAGCAGGACTAGTGGAACGTTACAACTCCATTCTGAAACTAAAATTGGCCAAGATACAGGCCTTCACATCTTTGAAATAGCCTAATGCATTGCTCTTAGCATTGCTATCCATTAGCTCGATACCACATACACGATCTAGCCTCACACCGTATGAGGTGGTTTTTGGAAGGCCAATGAATATTTGGAGGGGTCCAAAGCCACACTCTATAAATGATGTACCCTATGTATTGATTAATTACTATTTGTCTCAGTTGACTGACAGTTTGTCCTCTATTTATCAACAGGTTCGGGAAACTCTTCAAGACAGGTCATAAGGTGAGGGCCACTGCTTGCGCCCTGGTGACTTTGTGGTCATAAAGTCCTTCCAGAGAGCCAGCTCCCTAGCACAGAGCTGGCGAGGACCGGAACAGGTACTACTGGCTACCAGGACTACAGTTCTAGTGAGGAACCGGAAGAACTGGGTCCACGCGACACACTGCCGAAAAGTGTTGAAAGACCTAGTGAGCCCAGCTGCTCTGGCAGATCACTGTGATCTTCTGGTCACCGAGAAAGGACAAGCCACGTCACCTGAAGGATCTGAGGAAGTCTTCACGGACCACACGATTCCTCTTACATCTCGATATCAGCTGCGACCTAGGAAGAAAGACACTTCGTTGCTGAAAAAGACTGTTTGAGCCACTGTTCTGGGTGGTTAAAGACTGACTTCAAAGGGGGGGTAGTCTTTTACTGACTATTCGTCTCAATGTTAGTGAAGAAATCAACACCTGCCCAGGAACGTAGGGCACCATCTGTTTTGTTGTTTGTCAACAAAATGAATATGCCTAAGGAGAAGAAACCAACTGCTGCAAGAGTTTGTAGCAAAAGAACAATAATTGCTACTGGACTTACTTTGACTGCTGTTATTGTTGCCATGATAACATGGATTGTGGAGGAAGCAGCTCTTGTCCAAAATCTACTGACTGCTACTACTCCTGTCCCTATTGAACACCACTACTTTACTCTTCCTTATCATGAACAGAAGCACAGAATGTCCTACCTCAATAACACTTTCATTCAATTCAATTCAATTCAATAATTCTTTATTCGGTGGTTAAAAACCATCATAAAAGATTACACATATATATAATTAAAATAATATTAAATCATTATACAAGAACATTGACTGAATCTATATACATAAAATAATTCATTATTCACAATAAAGCCACCATGAGAGCTTAATCAAGATGACAAGTAGGGGATCCTGCAGGATTCACGAGTAATTCTATCCTCTGGTTACCCTTAATCTTAGTGCAAATTTCAAGAAACTAATAACAGAACACAATGTTAACGGGTCACTAGCCCTTTGTAGATAAGTCAGTGCCTCTTTGGCTCGAGTGAACCTGGCCTTTTTTAAAATTTCCTTTAAAAATCTACGTCTTGGAATTACATATAGAGGACATAGAAGTACAAAATGAAGGGTGTCCTGCGGAGACTTATTGTCGCAGCCGCAGGCACCCTTCTGCTCAATTGAATTGCTAAAACCAGCTGGATCAGCTAACAGGTATGGTAAAAAATTGAGCCTACAACGTGACATTAAAAACCTTTCTTGAGCATTATACATGACACAAAGATACGGTTCCATCCCATCAGTGGTTTCAAGCCTACTGTAAACACTCACTGAGGGTTTGACCCCTTCCACTGTAAATCTAACAAGAGATCTTTGGTCCCAAAAAATTCTCTTGAGATTAAGCTTATCCTGTGAAGTAATCCCTGAAGGGTTTAAGTACAACTCCTTGAAGCCCATATTTTCCAAACTAGTTTTAACATACATGAGCCATGGTATATTCAAGCTTTTATCTCTCCCAAGGCAATCTTTTAGGATCTGCCTACTCAACGCGGCTTCAGGGTTAGTCCAGATTTTCAGCCAGGCCAGGATTGGTCTAAATTTAATCAGATCCTCTAAGTAAGGTCTTCCTAGTTCTCTATGGGCTATAACGGCTGGAGTGCAATTAGGGACTTTCAATATTGAGCGAAAGATTTTATTTTCCTCCCTTTGCAATAAGTCAAGATTTATAAAACCCCACACTTCTGAGCCGTACATGGCTTTGGGACAGCACGTTGAGCCATAAAGGTTCATTGATTGTTCCGGGCACCATCGACCAACTCTCCTTCCAAAGCCTGCTATAGCCCCAGTTGATGCCACCAATTTGCCACACCTTTCCTGTACCAGAGGGGCAAATTTCAAAGACTCATCAAAGAGCACGCCTAGGTACGAAAAAGATTGCACCCTTTCTAGTGTATGTGTCCCAATTCTATATCGGAAGCTAGTCCGTGGTTTGTGACCCGCTGTCATTACATAAGATTTTTTTAAATTGACAGACAGATCTAGCGCCTCCATGAATTTAACGAACCCATCAATTAGAGTCTGCAAACTTTTTGGGGTACGCGCCAAAAGGACCGCTTCATCTGCGTACAGCAGCACCGGGATGTTACGTGTTCCGACCCTTGGGCAGTCTGTTTTTAGGTTGGTCAAGGACTGTTCGAAGTTGTTAATATATAACGAGAATAAAAAAGGGGCCAATATGCAGCCTTGCCTCACACCGCTAGTACATCTAAAAGACTCGGTCAGCCCCCCTTCCATGTTGTAACGTAGTCTGGCAGATGTCTCTCTATGCAATTCCCTCAGAGTACAGATTATACCTGGGTCAATTCCCAAATGGTTCATCATCGCCCACAGCTTGTTCCTGTTAACATGGTCGAATGCAGCGGCCAAGGCCATAAACCCCAGGTAAATGGCTTTGTTACTGGTTTTGGTGTACTTGGCGACCAACATATAGAGGTTCAAGCATTGGTCACAAGTGGACCTGCCGGTCCTAAAACCGTACTGGACGTCCGAGATGATGTTATTATCCTCGGCCCATTCGGTCAGTCGATTCAGAATGACTCTTGCTAGAATTTTAGCTGTGACATCTATCAGGGAGATTGGGCGATAACATTGGGGGTTATCTCTGTTACCCTTTTTAAAAATCGGTACTATAATGGCCAGCGACCAAGACCGAGGCAGACCTACCAAAATGGCCGCATTTATTACTCTGGTTAAGATCGGGGCCCATAATTCCACATTACTCAAAAACAGGTCCGGGGGGTCCCATCTGGGCCCGGGGCTTTATTTTTAGTTAGTCCCTCGATGCCCAAGACAATTTCTTCCAGGGTGAACTCCAGTACCTGTCCCTGCATGACCACCCTCCTCTCCTCTGTCCTGTCTACCTCCCCGTGGTTATAAAGGCCCTCAAAGTGGGCTGTCCACTGTTCCGGTAGGATATTTGTGGCAACCTCTGGTGCGTTTTTATCTTGAAAACATGGAGTGTTTATTATTCTCCAAAATTCCGTTATATCCCTTTTTTCGGAGGCCTCCCTCAAGGCCGCCCACGCTTCCCCCTACAGAGCTACTTTCCTTCTTTTTAGCTCCTTCCTATAATTTAGTCTGCTCGTGTGGACTTTCGTTGGGTCCCTGGGTTTACTACTAAGGGCTTTTTTTAACTCACTCAGGGCTCGGGTGCAGTCCCCATCAAACCATCGCGGAGAATTCGAGTTGTTTTTTTTTGGCGCATTAGTCCACAGTAGCCCTTCCACCAGGTTAGTTATTTGGCCAAATACGTGTGTTAAGCGGGCCCCTTCGACAGAGAGATCTAGACACTCATCGATGAGTGATTTTCCTTTTTCCATTAGGGATCGGTAAAATCTTTCCCCGTCTAGTTTCGCCCACCTAAGTCTTCTGCCTTGGTCCGTCACTCTCTCGGAGATACCCCCGACTGGGCTAGACTTTTGTTTTGCCAGGTACAAAAACTGCATGACCAAGGGATTGTGGTCGCTAAAGGGGCTCCACTCGATTCCTACTTCAGTGATCCGATGCTTTAAACATCTAGAAGCGAGGATAAAATCTATATAAGAAGAGCACCCTCTCCCTTTAAAAGTGGGTGGGGAGAGTGCCATCTAACCCCAGTGGTATCATATCAATCGTGTGTTCTAAATCGTAAGAATGAAGGAGCTTTCCCAGTTCTGTGCCACTCGGTGAGTGGCTAAAATGGGGACCTCTTTTCACTGGGCATTGTGACCAACTTGCATTAATCGGAAACAATAAGGGGCATAAGTGGCAGTTCAGATCACCCACTACTAATGTCGATGGGGCCAAGGCACCGTTAACAGGTGCCAGCTCTTGGCTCAATCTGGAGTCTAGTTCCCCCATGATAGGGATGTCATTTCCTGGAGGACCAGTGTTATACACATTAAACAGCACTAGCCTTAACCCTTTGTTTCTAAACCTCAAGGCCTGGATATTCCAAGCGAACCAGTCCACACTGGACCATTTACCTTGTATTTTTAGGTCTACATACGTGGACAAACCTCCCTTGGCTCGACCTGAAGAGGATTTTTGTGCTGGGGTGAAAAAACATTTGTAACCAGCCAGGTGAAATTGGGAATTGTCTGTTACCCAGGTTTCTTGCAGGCAGATTATGTGGAAATGGACCATGTATTGCCGCCATTCCACATTATCAAATTTACCTGCAAGACCTGCTATGTTCCATGAAATGATTCTCAGTCCCTCTTCCACTCTGTTATCAAGCCCTGGCCCGGTCACACCTTGAGAAGTGTTAGGCAACCCATCTTGGTTCCTATGCGGTGGTCTCTGCAAATCCTTGCCCTGCTGTGTTGGATTTGGGACTATAGCTCCTGGTCCTAGGGGTACATACGGACGTCCCTTGGCAGTAGAATTAGAGGCTTCCGGGGTCTTTATTAGGTTCCTACACCTGTCCCCCTCTGGTGTTGCCTGATTAACCTCTTTGGCCAAAAAAAGAGTGCGTGGGGTCCCCCCTTTGTTTTTTGAGCCTCCCCCTATCATTGCATCCGGGTCAAAATTTTTGTAATCTTTGACAGCCGGCTTTACCGGAGTGTATGGGGCAATTAGTCAGTCATTCTCATCTAGGGACCTTAGTGGGCTGAACCTGTTTACCCAGCTTGGGTGTCCACCTTCCCAGATCCCAGCCATTCCTCGTGTACCATTTGGGACCCTATTTAGGGTCAAGTATGAGCCCTCCCCGCTTCTCCGTGTGTTATACTGTCCCTCATAGGTTTCCTGCTGCCTTGGATAAAAGTAACTGAGTGACAGCGGCTTTATACCACTCACACGCCCAGGTGGCCCCTGTCTGATAATATGCTCAACCACCCCCCTATCCCTAAAGTTGGCAATAATACAATTGCCTTCTATATTTTTGGGTCTACGTCCTGTCCAATTCACTCTCCTGACCAATAGGATTTCCCCATCTTGATTAGGTGCTAGTGGTCTATTTTGAGTCAACCAATGGATGAGTTTATTTTTTAGCTCCTGGTGTGTTTCCCTCTGATCGTATTTTAATTCCGGGACCCCAGCAAACACTACCACAAGCGGACACGACTCAGGTGGCAAGTTTATAATGGGAAGTACATTAAAAGGGTTTAATGTGGGAGCCCTCTCTTCTTTGTGTGCTATTCGTGTTATAGGATCCGCAGAGAGTTGGGATAGCCTGTCCGGTTGTTGCATGCCTGGGCCATTAGTAGTGTGCGTTCCCCTATCTCTTGGGTCAGTGATCTTCTCCCCTTGTGGTTGAAAGGCCGGGGCTTTGTGGGTCTGTACAGTTGTTATGTGTGCGACCCCTTTATTACTAATGTTCATCTCCCTTTGGGGTACTGCGTTAGTGTCTGGGGTACTGATGGAGTTGCTTGATTCCCTTACTGTACTAATTTTTTTCTCCCTGTTTTTTAGTTCACTCATAATCTTATCCAGCCTACAATAAATGTTTCTAATTGGGCTTGTAAATCAGACGTGATTTACGACAACCATATTGGAGGCTCTACTTGAGCGATTGTCTGTGTTGCTCGCTCAACCCCAGTATTCTTACTACTCACAGGATGGGAGGGGCTCTCTGCGCTATTTTTAGTAATCCGATTCTTTGGGCAGCCTTTCTTGTTCCTTTGCGTAGTGGCGCTTTTAGCTGGGCCTTTGACCTCCCTATTCCTGCTGGTAGTCGGTTGGGCACACGGGATGTCCTGCTCACTTGGCTCTACAGGGCTAGGGGATGTAATTAACAAGACCTCCTGATCATAGTCTTGGGTGCCTACAAGTGGGTCAGATGCTGGAGTTATGGAAAGAAGCCTCTCTGTGCGCTCAATTTCACTAGACACCGCCCTAACTCTCTTTTGAGCATACGATCAATGGCTGTAGGCTGAATAATGACAGGGAGTGGTGAACTAGTAGCAACTTTATGCCCCTGCGGCACAGGTGGAGTGTTCTGCTATGCCCTTATCGAGCGCGTGACCGTTTTGCCTGTCATGCTCCCAGCGCCAATTTGACCCTGCCCTTAGAGGTATCGTGGGGGAACTTGATCACCCCCCACCAGCCCCACCCTTCACAACACCCAACGTGGGGTAACAACCGTTTTAACCCCTCAGCCCCTGTCACCACTTTCGCACAAGACAATACAGGCAGGATATCAAATCCCAGTGGCTGAGTCTCGAATGACAGGGCGATGTGATAGTTTTTACACACCCTGTGTCACAATGGTCAAGACTCACTGTCAAATCGCCGGGTATGGTAACCAAGAGGGATGGCCCGGCCCGGCCTCCGATGGCCACAGACGGCCCGCCCTCTGCCCGGGCTCAGCCCGGCGCCGCCCGCGCGCGTCCCACGACGCGGAGGGAGCCGTTCAGTTTTAAGCACCTCCAGGCGCGGAAGTCATCATGCGTGGGGGCGGTGATGCTGCCGGGGATGCTGGGAGTGGTAGTCCCCTCTGACCAGCAGCGCGATCAGCCCAGCAACGCGGAAAAAGCGTCTGCCTTCCCCAGCGTGCGCCAACAGCCCCTGCTCCACTCCCACCAGTCCCCAGGTGAGTTTTAGGGATGGACTCGTGTGAGCCTCTCCTGTGATAGTGGCACCCGCTCCACCGAGGGAGCCGTTCAGTTTTAAGCGCCTCCAGGCGCGGAAGTCGTCATGCGTGGGGGCGGTGATGCTGCCGGGGATGCTGGGAGTGGTAGTCCCCTCTGACCAGCAGCGCGATCAGCCCAGCAAAGCGGAAAAAGCGTCCGCCTTCCCCAGCGTGCGCCAACAGCCCCTGCTCCGCTCCCACCAGCCCCAGGTGAGTTTTAGGGATGGACTCGTGTGAGCCTCTCCTGTGATAGTGGCACTTTCATTCAGATGTTGCACCATACACACAATGCTACGAACGTTACCAACTGCTGGGTATGTGGAATGATGCCAGCTCATCAGAAAAAGGGAGGATCGCCTTTCATTCCCTTGCCGTTTTCACATAATGGCTCCTGCAGAGCCTGGTTTGCATTGTTGTGGGCCTCTGAGGCTGCTAATATTACTTACTGATGTAGGAGGACTAAATACTCAGTTGAATAAAGTCTGTTACCCCGATGAGGAAGGAGATATACAAGCTAAAGGAACTGTATGGGAGATGGAGGAGTATCGTCGAGGAAATTTCTCTGCGCGCTATGTTTACCCTAACACTCGAACAAACAAGGAAAATGGGCCTCCAGTCATTGCTGTTACTAGAGCTCGAGCGGATCTCTGTGTGAGCAGTTTTGGCAATAGTCTCTTGGGAAGAAGTGACTGTACTAAAGTGTTAAATATTTGCTGGAATGAACAATAGCAGTTTTTTGTCCTCACACAACACCTATTTCATTTGTGCAAGTAAAAGTTATTATCATCTACCTATTGGTTGGTCTGGAATCTGCTATGTGTCCTTTTTGCTTCCACCTGTGTTTTTGGCATAAAGACTATAAACTGTATAATGACATTTCCAAAATAGATTCAAGAGGACAATAAACAATGATGAGGTGGATCAAACTGATACTGCACTACAGCAGTATAGTGACTTTAATTTGGGACTATTCTTCTTTGTTGGTGCGGCCTTAAACAGCAGAAATAAAAGGCGCTTGACACGTGTTGTAGAGGCTGTTACCAATCAGACAGCAATGCCGCTTTGAAACATCACAGAAGAACTACAAATTGCGAGAATTGTGACACTCCAAAATAGGATGGCCGTGATGTCATCCTGGCTGATCGTGGTGGAGCATGTCGCATCATCGGGAGTAGCTGCTGTATTTATATCCCTGACCACGCCCCTTCTGCTTTTGATGCAGTTTCCAAGATGCGCAAAATAGCCACTGAAATCCACCAGGATTCAGGGACATGGACTTTGACTGGATGGCTATGGAACATGTTTACTGTATGGGGCTAGAAATTATTGTCAGCCCTAAGTATAATTTTTGCGATTATTTTCACTTGTTGCCTATCTATTCAATGCTGCCCAATGCTTTCTTCCTTATGTTTTTCTACTTGTACCTTATGTGTACCGACTAAACAAAATGTTAAGAATGTAAATGCCTGACTAGTAAGTGATCAAGAAATTAGTGAATTAATGCAAATTGACGTTAGTGATATTTTTCGTATTCCTTCGAAAACATAGGAAGATGTCTTCAGCTGATGCTAAAAGGGTTGTCTGTGGAAATCAGAAATAATTTCTGTTTGTGGCATCCATTTTGTTAGCTATGTAATTATTCCATCTTCACTGTTGCTTGCCTTTCTATTCTGCTTGAGTCATCAGCTTTAGTTAACGCCTTCTGTACTGAGCCAAAGCAATGTATGTGCTAAGAAAAGGCCTGTACTGTAGCTGCTAGAATGCACCTGGCTAAAGATATAACTGTCAACTGTGTTTTGCAACTGTAAGCAGTTCTGTTCCCCCTCCAACTTTGCTGACTAAGTGATTACTCATCTACCCATGTCTGGCTGTAACTATTCCTGTGTATGCTTGTGCCTTCTATTTGTAACTACATGCTTACTCTGCAACAAACTCTGTATATAAGCACCATGGTCTGTGCATTCCAAGTACTACCTCAGGCAGCATTTGAGAGTGCTATGTGGACGTAGTCCCACGCATGAGTGATTAATAAACTTGTTATTTGAATTCCAGCTTCATTGCCAATCTCTATTTTGTTGGTCTACGGACCCATGGACAGAGAAGGGTGACCCCTACACCGGTGTGCTCATTAAAAAGAACATTTCTACATAATTACTATGAAAAAATGAAATTCCTCAATTTGTTAATTTACTACCTCCCTTTAGTTGGAAATGCTTTCAGTTCTACAGTTGTGGTACCAGTGTAGAATGTCAATGCTGTAGATGAAAAGAAATCTGTAGTGATGCTTCAATATAACAGCTGTGAATGAACTGACGGGTTACTATTTCTATTGGCAGTAAATGTTTTGCTCAGCTTGTCAGACTTATTTCTCAAGTAGTGCAGGAAGATATTTGTGGATTTCAACTGGAGCACATTCCTTATGTTCTCATGAGAAAATCATAGAAAAAAATGGTATTCTTTCAAACAATGTTCATTAAATCCCAGCAGAGGATTTGCATTTTTCACATAGTATCATCTCCTTAGAACTCACCACAAATCCTTAAGATTAGTATGATAGTGACAGCAAATGTTTTATATTGTGACTACAAACTGTTGACATCCTTCATAATGGTTTCTTTTCCTGAACTTCAAAATCAGGCATTCAGTTCAACACCTTTTAATGGGACTAAAATGGTGGAACCTTATCACACACCCAAAAAATAAATCCAACAGATATGCTTTAAAAAAAAACATTATTTGCATTTTTTGTTATGCATACATACATTGACAGAATCTATGCAGAGCAATTAGTACAGCATATGTTCATTTTTATTAGCCTCAATACCATCTTGATGTCGTACATTATTGCGGTGTTAACCCCTCATCATAGATGGTCTTATGATTCGTTAGTCTCTACTATGCTGTGATTTCTTGCTGGGGCACATCATATAATATCTTTTTCCTTGGGGCGTGTTGCCCGTCTAGTGTGTTCAGCATTCTAGCATGCACTTAGCAGAAGTATCGAGCTTCAAACAATAATGCAACGCTAAAATAATAACAAAAAAAATATTAATTAACTCCGGGCCTTCAGGCTCAGCTCTGCAGGTGGGTGTTTTGTGGCGTAAATGTGCGCGGTGTTTGGGTGAGTGTGCACTACTTCAGAGGGGTGGATAACAGGAATTCGTGTTCAGTATTGAGGCTTTACAAGGTTCAGGTTGCTGACATCGACACTTTGGAGGAGCCTATCTAGGGTGAACTGCGTTTCTATTCGACCACATATCTGTGGGCACTCTTGCAGGCATCGTTGCCTCACCATCTCCCCCATTGTCACTACTCACTTCTGGTGGGAATTCCCAATTATGCATTAGTTCTCTCCATTGATCTGCTATGGGACGTTGCCTCAGGCCTATCGCTTCCTCTCTAGTCAATGCTCAGCCCTCAGCTTCGGCCTAATTAGTGACATCCCGTCTCCAGGCTTCAATCTGTGGCCCTGTACTAAATTTCCATGCCATGCCATTGCCACTTGTCTCTTAGTTAGGGCTGTAGCTAAGTCTATAAACTTGTTCCCTACTCTTCGTTTAGGTGGGTGGGGAACAAGCCTAGTAGGCATACTTCTATGGAGTTGTCCACTACTCTTTCCAAGGTGGTTCCTATATGTGCTGTCACTGCGCTTCAAAACGGGCGTATTACTGCACAGCTCCAGACCATGTGTATAAAGTCTGCATCTGGGGAGGTACACCTCGGGCATTTGCTCATCTCCCCTCCATGGATAGTTTGAAGTCTGTTCTGGGTCATTTAGGTCATAAGGACATAGTTGAACTGGATGTATTTCAGTCTGGTGTTACGTGGCACTGCCTTAGGTAATGCCAGTACCTTCCCCCAGTCCGGTCAGTGAATTCCTTATTTAAGGCTTGTTCCCGCCTCTCTCTGATCTTGGATAAGGGTGTCAAAGTGGCCTCTATCAGTGCCATGTAAAACCATTTTACCTGGTGCTCGGCTGTTCCTAAGGTAAGTAATGCATGCAACGAGGTATGCATCATAGGTTCTTCCCGGCCCCTGCCCCATAACACACTAAAGGTGGGTGTCATGGCTTCATATTGTTTGAACTGGCCCACTGGGAAGTCATGGTTTTCAACTGAGTCCTCAAAAGGGATCAGGGCATTTTCATAATGGCGGTCTCCCACTGTATCTGTTCCTGCCTCTGTCCAAGCCAGTAGTTGCTCTGGTCCAAATGCCAAGTGTGGTATTCCGTTGGCAGTCCCACCAATGGTAGTATTGGCGTGTGTTTGGGAATGTCTACTCTTTCGTTCAGGCATAGTTTCCAGCATTGCAGGGCTGTTGCCTTCAACAGCGACCGGTAGAGGGTCACTACTGTGTGGTCTAGTACCTTAGCCAATAAATAAGCGGGGCAACCGACGGGCTCTGACAGGAACGTCCCCTCCGTAAATCCAACAGATATGCTTCTTGAAACCTTCCACCTCTTACAAACAATTTAGTGATTTTCACCTCAAATTTTAATGGTCTTATTTACAATAGAATTGTTATCCAATGGGGACACTCCTGGGCAGGTATTACTGGTTTGGAGCTTTTGCTGGAGACTCTTTGACCCCACCCTGCTCAATGCCTACCACAGTGTCGTCGTCCTTGGATAATTACAACACTGGACAGTTAGGAGCTCAGTGGAAAACAATGAAGGCACACAGGGACAATAATGGCTGGTATAGGCCTTCTTCTTCAATAATGTTTATCATTCTGTTTCTTACTTTTTAATTTAGAGCCTTCCAACCAAATGTGGTAGAATATTCTATAATCCTTAGAACCTTTCACCTCAGCCTTTGACTCGGACATATAATTTGGGTTCAGGTCCTTTAATAACTGATATAGCCCTAAGCATCGGACTAAAAGGCAATATAAATGAATAGATGACCGAGTTGCCATCATCAGAAGATAGTAAGACTAGCACGCACAGATGCTGACTGTTTACAAATAAAGCAGGGTGATCAGCCAATAAAATAACATAGCAAGGAGAGGGGCATTTCAAATGAATGTAACCATGCTAAGGGGCATATCAGCACGGCGAGGCAAAGAATTATCGTCGCTTTAGCGACCGTTTTCGGATGAAAAGCGGCGATAATTTTATCACCCTAATAGCCTGGACACGCTAACGCGTGAATCCATGCCTTAGCGCCTGTTTCCGGAACGCCCAGCTTCGCATCTCTAATGAGATGCAAAGTGGGCGTTCCTCCCCAAAATAACTGGAGAATGTCGCTAAACGACATTTCTCCAATTATCAAGCTTCACGCTAACAAGCAGAGCGATAAGAAAAGTAGCGATAACCGTGGTTATCGCTACTTTCCTTATGCCTGCTTTTCTTCTGACTTAGCCATCTAATCCAATGGAAGGTGGATTACATGGCTATAACCACCTTGCCCTATCAGCAAGATATCGCCGGTCGCAGTGCGATTATCGCTGTATTTCCAGCGATAATCGCACTGTTTTCCAGCTAACGCATGGATTTCTATCGCTTGGGAGATAAGCGTTGCTGATAGCACGCTATCTCCGCGAGAGAATCCAGCGCTAGCTGGCGATAATTATCCTAGCGCTAAATGCGCTTAGCGATAATTATCGCCTTGCTTTGCTGATATGCCCCCAAGTCTTTCCACTGAATGACTATTTTCTTCATGTTATGTGCTTTCTTGTTGGTTAATCAGTGACTATCATCAATGGTCAGTAATGCTCATAAACAGTGATCTTGAAATCCACCTTAAGCTGACAAAGTGTTTCTTCGCTTTTTAGTTCTATTCTATGTCATCTAGTTTTAGGATCATGTGAATAAAGGTCTTGAAAAATCTTTACCACGTTTGTAGCACTTTCTAAAAGAGATGGATTGCATTGGTTACGAAGTACAAGAAAAACAACATCATTTATTTTTTCATTTAGAATAAAATAGTTATGTGTAATGCTCTTGGCAGCTGGCAAACTTAAAGCATTTTCAGCATGTGCTTTCTATGCCACATGTGATGGAAGCCCATGAAAGGAACTTTTTAAGTCACAATCATAAGCATAATGCTTGTTTTGAGGTACTGCGTGTAGATTCATGTGACATTAGACAAGAGCTTTTGGGAAAAGAAGTTGCTGCACTCAATTAAAGATTGAGAAATGTGTCTGTTTCGTGATTTCCCGTAACAGACAAATTGCCCAAATAAAAGACAGTGATGTAATAATTTCTAAGCAGGGTTTGCACACAGCATAAAACCAACAGCGTCTTCTTTACATCACACAGGTTCCTCAGACATATCCTTAATACAACTGTAAGGTCTTTCAGTGACACATTTATAATCCAGTCTGAGACAATATAACAGGAACATTTTCTTTTGACAGACAGTGATACTACCATGGCCAGACAAGGGAACCAAAAGTAGCCCTGGCAAAATGCTCAAACCAGCTCCACTCTCTTCATCTTCCTGGCACCATCTATCTCTTTCTGTACATCCAAAAAGGACATGAGTATGCATTTCAAGGAAAAAGAAGTGAACATTTTTAGGCCGACATTTTAGGTAATAATGCCTAGTGCCTCATTATTTATGGCCATTTTGCATCATTTCCTATGCGCCCAATTGTTTTGGTTTCAAAAAGTGGCCACACTCCTACAAATCTGTGCTACTCCTTTGATGCTGAACATGAGCATCATATCTCTTAAATCCAAAATGTTCAGATTCTCAACTGTGCACCTTCTTGATTTCTACTTGGACAATCGTACAACAACTGGTTGCAAGAATATCTTGCACCTCTAAGTATTGTCCATTCTTTCATTCATTTGTTCATTCATAGGCTCAAATGTTAGACAGATATTATTTAATCAGTATCGTGGAGCAATGGCAGAACTTGTCCTAATTTTCGAACATCTAGAAGTATTCTCTGACCTAGGGATTCATTAATCAGCGAAAGTCAGAAAGGGATTAACTTTTAATAACATAGCTTAATCTTATGGAGAGAAATGGAACTTTGACTGTAAGAAGTTGTGTTCATGGATTCTCCAATGGCTTTGAAATCTGACACCGCTAAACATTTAGGCACAGATTTACAAAAAATTGACTCAAGGAGGGGTAGCAAGCAAAGTTGCTGTGTTGTGTGAACAGGAGAGAGCGGAACTGCACTATATCTACAAAGAAGTGGCACTGTTCTGCTCTCTCTGCGTTACAGCACTCTCAGCAGCCATACGCAAACACAGGGACCCTTGCGCCACAGTGAAACGGTGTCTGCATTGTGGTCAGCTTAGTTTTTGCCTAGGAAGGACCCCCTTTCTGCACAAAAACTAAGCTTTAATGCATGTATTCTTTGTGTGTATTCTTAAAGAATGCAGCACACATGCAAAGAGGGAAAAACGAGGAAAAATAAAAATATTTCTTCTTGGAACACCAGCCTCATGGAGTACCAGGATTTTGGAGCAAGTCCTTGTCTTCAAGTCCTTATAGATATGGATCTAATTCAAAATCAATAGCTGGACTACACAGGAACGTCCATGCATCACTACTGAAATACCCTCTTGTCACAACATAATGCGCATGCTGCCTTGGTTACTTTTGGTTACAAACCAATGCAAATTGCCGCATTCGTTCGTTTGTCAATGCCAACCTGGATTTTGTGTCAGGTCCGCGTTAAAAAAGTAATGCTAGCCCGATGCAAAATCTTTATAAATCTGGGCCCAAATGTCATTCCACGCTTGAAATGAGCAGGCCATTAGAGACCAATACAATTCAACAAAATTGCATTTCAAAGTTATGCTAAAAATACATTTCAGTTTTCTTTGAAAGCAAGTGGTTCATATCGGTATATTATTCTCTTGGTGCAAACTAGTTTGAGAAAAATGATAGGAGGAAATCTGTGCCTGATGATGAAAAATATTAATACTAGAGCAAAGTTGCTTTTATCAGGATAAAATGGCTTTTTTTTAATACAGCACCCTAAAACTGTCTGCTGATATTAACAAACAAGCGTTGTTCCACATTTCTCGCTCGACGGTACAATTCTCTAAGACTTGTATTCTGAAAGCGGAATAGAGGAGTTAGGACATGTCTTCATTGCTTTTAGAGGGACAACCTCATGAGGAATTGCTACTGATGTTGAGTGAAATTAATTTGCTATTTCATTAGTTTAATTAGATGGAGAACAAACAATGAGCTGATTGGCAAATTGTTGAGACAATTGTTCTCGAGTAACCTTTTTAAAGGAGCATTTTGTAAATTAAATGCATTGATTGCATCAAGCGAGAAAATGGGCCTTTTACAAGCAATTGAAAGGCTACCAAAATGATCCATCAAGTTCACCCTTCAGTAGACACAAAACTTTAAATGATTTGCAAGAAAGGGAGGAAACTGACTCTTACCGGCAAAACTTTTTAATTTTCTTTTTCTATTTTGATTATATTTAATCTGTGCTGCGCAACACAAAAGTAATGACATCTTTCACAAAAAGCTCTCCACATCTAGTCAGCAAACAGATAGACAATAGCTTAAAAGTTTTCAAAACTTCCTTCTCCAGCTCTGAGTGAGTGGATAGAGGGTGATATACATCCGCTGACATATGTTTGATGGACGCCCCAGTGTCAATGGTTACTGTGACTCTCTGAGGCCCTATCAGAAGTTGGCACAAGGGAAGCGGGTGGAGAGGTGACTGGGCCCCCCGAATTGCAAAGACGTGTTGACAGTGTATTTATCCATGTCTTCTGGTGTGGTGGGACTGCTGGTGATAGACTGGATGGTTTCTTTCTGAGGATTGCTCTTTGATGACCTGCAGACTTTAGCAAAATGGTTGTATTTCCCGCAGGCTGAACATCTCTTTCCCTTTGCCGGGCAGTCTGACAGCTTGTATGGGGATCCTGCGCAATACCCACAGTCTCTACGTTTTTCTGGAGGCTGTTTTCGCGTTGCTGGACCTCAGTGAGTTTGGACCGTATTGAATGATTCTGGTTTGATTGGCCGGTGGAGTGCAGCTTTCATATGAGACGCTTTCTCGCTTTGTTTTTTTTCTTAGCCTTTCCTTCCCTCATGTGGCCATAGGCCCGGGACTTGAGCTGCGGGAGCAAGGGCACTCACCACTGGACTGATGGAGCCGCTGCACTGCACCTTTTAATGGGTTGGACGCAGCACTAGCTCAGTGCAGGAAGCAGGAGGCTGGCAGGGTTGGGCCGATTGCCGCAGGAGCTTCTGGTGGGCCAGAGCACAGGATGCTGGGCGGGATCATCAACAGTGTTGCGGCCGTGTCAGGTGGGCTGACAGGAGACCTGCGATGCAGTGGAGGCACAGCTTCACATGGATGTACGTGGTAGTAGATGGTGGTGGGCGTGGGGTCCAGCACTCGCCTCGTCACCAGTGATCAGTCTGCCCTTTTTGCATATGGCCTGGGCCTCGTGTCGGATAAATCAAGCCACAGAGACCAGGCTTAGTTAAGGTGTTGAGTATGTCATCGCCCTTGCAGCCACGCCTGACCCTTTTATTACAGCCTACAGGACTTCATAGGATTAAACCATCACTCCCATGCACATGGGTAAGCAACACACAATCACTCTGTAACGTGCGTGGGAGTTGGAACAGTACATATGTAGATAGGGAGGCTCGGGGAGCTCCCCTCACTCCTGGTGAGATTCATGGTGCCATCGATGATGCTGCCTGTAATTAATTGCCAGGGATGGATGGCCTTCCTACTGAATTCTATACCAACTATGCTAAATGCCTTGTACTGCAATTGGAAAAGCTTTATAAGGTCTCCCTTGAGGAAGGAGTTGTGCTCCACCACCTGACAGACGTTGGTCGCCTCTCTCTTGAAGCCCGATAAGCTCCCATATGATATGCCATCCTACAGACCTCTGTACCTGCTAAATACAGAATACAAGATCCTGAGCAAGTGTTGGCACACTGGTTGCTCCCTCTACTCCTGCAGCTGATACACTTTGATCAGTGCAGCTTTTTCCCACACAGTAATATTTCCCTTAAAATCCACCACTTTTACCAAGTTCTAGAAGTGTCCCGTGGTCAATACTCGATGGCTGGTTGCCTCTCTTTTGATCTCAAACAGGCCATTGATACTCTTAGCTGGGACTTCATGTTTGCTACTCCTTTTGGTATTCACCTCACCTCTCTGCGCTGGCTTAAATTACTCTATACTCACCCTACTGTGAAGGCCAAGACAGGGATGCACATTTCCTCCCCATATTCAGTGTCTGGCAAACACAAGACAGGGTTGTCCACTCTCCCCTCAGCTCTTTGTTCAGGTACTGGAGCCTCTGGCTGAGCAGCGTAGACAGGAAGCGGAGGATTGGGGCACCTTGAGGCACGCTGTATCATTATATGCTGATGATATGGTTCTGTATGGGCATGATCTTGGCATGAATCTGGCTGGGATCTCTCGGCAACTGTCCTTGTTTGGCAATTTGTCCGGCCTTCGGGTTAACTTTAATAAGTCCTATACTTTCTCCTTTGCCAACACTTATGCTGAACCTGCCCTGCCTTTTGGGGATTACAATATTCAAATAGCACCACAGACATTCTGTTATTTTGGTATACAAATATACCATGACCTACATGATTTATTAGAGGGGAACCTTTCAAAAACAATCACATCCCTCAAATCCCAAATTCGTTTTTGGGTTACTTACAGCTGTTGATGGCAGGCTGCCTGGCTTTCGCTAAGATGGTCATGTTGCCCCACCTGCTGTGCTACTTTGTAAACCTGCCACTGATTCACGTGATGTGTACCGCCTGACTATTGATTCCACTCTAAGAGGGTCAATTTGTCCCTTTCTTGAGGAACTACCGTCTTGTGTGTTCATACATTGATTCCGGAGAAGTGTGGGTGTAGGACCTAGGTAAATATTTCTCCTCATCCCTCCCTTAATTACCTAGGTATTCCTACAAGGAACACATAGCCAGTAAAGCGGTGGACTGAGGATGTCCACCAGTTATGAGCCCTAACTCTATCATATGGCTTGAGAGCATGTAACAGTAGAACAATGTCTGACCTGCAAGCCCATTGCACTGTTAACCACCCAGGGGGGCAATTTGATAGATTATGTTTTATTTGCCTTTTCCTTATGGAAATTTGTCTCCTGATATCAAAGTAGTGCCAAGGTGTATCAGTGAACACCATGCCTCACAAGGCACCCTTCTGCATATAACAAATCCTATGGACAATGTCCCAACGTCGCTGTCTAGGGACATTAGGCTGGTCAATGATTGGCGAACTCTAAAATGGTCATGTATATGTTCACATTCTGAATCTAGGGCTGAGATAAATTAGTCACTCATTGATGGTCTAGAGATGCTGGGCGTCAACTAAACTGCTGGGGCTAACATTCCCACCATCTTGTCTAGTCAAGAGACTCTCTTTCTGAAAGTGGATGAATGCTTCCACCAGGGGCCCTTTTTGCTAGCAAAACAGACAGGACCTGGTTTAACAAAAAATTCAGAAGTGCTCAAAACAAACAATTTCAGGCTCTGAAAAGTGCAGCTAACCAGACTAATAAAATAAAGAGGAAGCAATATAAACTGGTGCAGCTAAAGGCACATAGAGACTGGGAAATCCAGTTATGGACAGAGCTATGTAAATGCTACTAAAGCTAAAGGTTCTTTGGCATATTTTGACATATGAAGGGCAGAGCGGAGCAATCTTGTTGGCAAACTCTATCCAGCCACACATCTGGCATAAACACTTTTCTGATCTCTATAGCCTTGGCACAGCTGCTGAACCAAACCCTAGAGAAATATCTATGCCACGCAGTAACTTTAAGCTGAACCCTTTGGTCTTGAACTTGAGGAAACATTATGTGCTATTAAAAATATTGTCATTAACAAAGCAGTGAGCTCAGACGGTATACTGAGGGATCTGTTTGTCTCAGATAACTGGGCAAAATATATAAACATTCTGACTAATGCAATCCTTGAAGGATCTGGAATCCTCAGCAGCTGGAAGGCAGCTAAATTGTCCTGATGTATAAAAAAGGCTCCAGGGATCTCTCAGTGAACTATAGACCCATTAGTTTAATTGATGCCATTCAGAAGGTGTTCTGTAGACAGATATTGAATAGACTTGACACATGGATAGAGGAACACAATAGCCTCTCGATCCTGCAAGCAGGCTACTGGAAACAAATTAGTACAATTGACCGTGTGTTTAGGTTTCTGGCTGTTTATTGGAAGACAGTGAGTTTACATAAGATGCATTTATACGTGGTTTGTGGACCTAAAGTTTGCATTCGATTTGGTCCTTCGCTATAAACTCTTGGAGATTTTAAAATATAACCGAGTACTTGTGACCTACTTGATACTCTGCTTCATTTAAATCAGGGCACAGATGCCCAAGTCCACTGAGGGCTTCAGCGTGAACTAACAGACCACATTGGGACACATAGAGGGGTACGCCATGGGTGTGTTCTCGCGCCTACCCTATATTCACTTTATTTAAATGATGTGGCTGCCCATTTGGAAGACTACAATAATGATGCACCTAGCATTTCTGGCTAGAAGATTATCCTGCTTCTCTCACTAGATGATACATAGTTGGTTTCAAAAACTCCCGCCGGCCAAGGAATGCTGGTGTGATTCCTGGGGACTGGAGATTATCCACTGAAAAATTAAGTTAATGCCTATTAACCACCCTCACAAGTCTTTCAATGGTTCCATTATGTTGGGTACTATTTTCCTGGATAGGGTTTCCAGCTTTGACTACTTGGGAATTAGACTAACATCAAATATGACTTGGACAGCCCAAGTAAAAAAAAAACAGTATGAAACTGTCATCATGTGTCAGGGATACTTAAGTTTTATAACTACACCAAGATAAGACAGGTCTCTCAAATATTCATATTTATAATGAGAGGGCTGTAGGATGTGCTTTTATGGGGCTTTGCTTAGAGGCCACTCAGGGCTGTCCAACTTGACATCTGCTTAAAACAATTTGTTTCTCCATTATGTTTGCTCAAAAGTACCTCCCTGCTTCCCCTGAATTGGGTATTAAACCCATCATGCCCAAGGCCAGTTTAAGCCCTGTAAGCTCCTGGCAGAGTCTGAAACATACCCCATTCCTTGAAGACTATTACAGCGTCCTTCTTGGGCTAGTTACTATTGATAAAAACAAGAAAGTAAAGTGGATTCATTATATCAAAGATACCTTAACTTAAATAGTATTGGTTGATTTATGGGATACCAGAGGGCCACAGAAACCTGTCACCAAGAAATCTGTTAAGGATGCTTTCTGGGCATCCAAACAGGGCCTGTAAGTCTCCAACAAAAGGCAAGCATCCCTTACTTCTGACATTTTAGATGTTACAAATCATAGCAAGTTTTAGGATTTCCTTCATCATGTCCCACTCCAGAGTGCTAGGCAATTGAACTCTCAGTCAACTCCTTTCAGTTGAAGTTCGAGAGTCCCGGAACGCAAAGCAATATATGCCCCGTCTGTCTATCAGCAGAAGAAACCATGTTACATCGTTTGTTCTATTGCCCAGGCTATAAACGCCTGAGGAAGCGCTGGATTGTGCCCATTTGTAGACAGTTAGGCCGCAGACAATGTTGGGTGGTGTTGGGGTTGCTGCGAGCAGAAACAAAAGATGATATTGTCTGCAGTAAAGCCAGATTTCCTTATTGGAGCTGGATTATAAGGCATTAGGCTAGTGTTATTTATAATTGTAGGGCTCTGATCGAGCCAGGTTGGCACCTTACTATCATCTATATATTGTCTTCTCCGACCTTAAATAAGGCACTGCCCACCCCTTCTGCTCAGTGAAAATTAATTTAGCATCGAATGCACTCTTTTACTATTACTTTAACTATTTGTTGTGCATACTTTATGGTGATATCAACCGAATAAAGGCCTTCATTATGAAAGCGGTCGGACAAGCAGCTGTCCGTCCAACATTGTGTTGGTGGTCCCACCTATTTGATTATGATAGGACTATCGTGCAGGCAGTCATAAAATGTGTTTTTATACAGTAGCGTATGCTGAGGCAGAGGAAAAGGGTCGCAGCACAAGCCGCTGTAAAAAAATACACTTTGTGAACATCCATGCACCATGTGACAGGCACCATGTGATGCTTGGCACACGATGCATGGATATGTGAGGGGGCATTACATGTGCCCCCCAAGGCCACTTAGCAGTGACCCATGGGGGACTGGGGCCCTGCTTGAGGCCCCCAAAGTCTGTTTCCGCCTGCCTTTACATGGCGGTTGGACCGCCTTTACAGGCTGAGTGAAAGGGACATCCTATCCCTATGGTGGTGCATGCGCAGGCACAGCCTCATTTTAGGGATAGGATTCTGCTGCCGCCATATTTGTTTCCTCTGGTAAAAAGGACTATGTGATAGCTGTTGCAAAGCACCTTTTTGAAACAGAATCTGAGTTACACAGTTACAAACATTTGGAAAGAAAACTGTGAGAACTTCAGCTTTATTTGATTAGTGGTTGTTGGCAATGAGAGCCTGAGTTTATGTTTTGAAATTGACATACTCAGGAGTGAACTAGCAAGAGAGAAAAATACGCTTTGCTGCTTGTTGAAAGCATACTACTCAGCCTTATAGAGGACTGTTGAGAGAATTTGGCTAAAGAAGAGAGTCTCTTGCTGACCTAAAAGGAAGCTGAAGAGTGTGGAAATTCCCTGAAACAGAAGAAAATGTGTACCTATGCCAAGTAGACATTGTTTCGGCCATCTGATGTGAAAGGTCTCTACTTTGTGGACAAACAAGGTAAAGCAAACTGATGGAGCTGAGTTTTCCTAAAGGTTGCCCCAGTGATTAGTGTCCAAGAAGAATTTCCTGAAAGTTTGGAATCATTTTATAGTAGGTAGAATTTTAAATGTGTAATTCATGAAGTACATGTACACTTGGTGGCCAATATTCTGAATAAAGACTAGATCCTCTCTGCTACATTTTAACAATTAGGCCGAGGAGATGTATATGAACATGACGTTCATGGCTACTGAGGGACTGTGGAAAAGAATTGTTCAGTCGTGTGGAGCATTGTTTTGCTACAGCTTCCAGTATTTCCATACTGAAGGTTTTCAATCTCTAGAAAATGTTTTAAGTCCAAAGGTAAAACTCTTGACCAGAATGACCAGGATGAGAACTGTTCCCCAGACTTGCTCCATTGCTGGTCAATGGCAAAGTATGCCAAATTCTTGATTACCCATAAAATTTGAACTTAGTGAAAAATCACCTTCTCTCTCACCATGTGCTATCTCTGTTCAGCTACAGAGGGTGACTAGATTGTGGTGTAACACACTTAATTGACGTACATTGAAATTTGAATCCCCAATGATCAAGGCTCTCTATTTTCAATTTTTACTGATTTTTACAGATAAATACGGACAGAAAACCATTTATTTTCTTGTCTGTATTTATGTTTAAATGTGGCTAAAAATGTAAATTGGGTGCTTTTTGAGTGATTCTAAATACACTTTGCAATGACTGCCAGGCTGTGTGGATTGATAGGTAAAGGGGTTAAAAATGAAAGGAATTTTAGTAAAGAGGCTTAAACAGCAGTAGATATGCTCAAGGCTGATAATGAAAAGTGCATATTTTCATATAAGTGCATTAATTTATCTTCTGCGGGTGTTCATATCACTGAAACGTGGCAGGCATTCAAGCGTGACTGCATATTTATTGGCTAAATAAATGTGGAAATATACCAGTGTCAGCTTAATTTTTTTCATAGTACCCATAATAAATATGGATAAATACAGATAAAATTGACAAAAAAAGGATACATACAGATCGAAATGACAAAAACAAAAAATACCATATGAACGGGAGCCCAACTTATGATCCCTACATCTTATTTTATTCATGTTGCATTTGTGTTCAGAATAGTTTATTGAATTTTATATTAAGCAAAGACAAAACAAAAAAGAGTACCATAGTAAGTACCCCGAAAAACCTTTCTATCAAAAACAATATTTATATATATTCAAAAGGTACAATATATTGTGAAGAATAATAAATTAAAAAAGAAGGGGAAGAAAAACAAAACATTATAATATGTAAAACATTTCTTTTTTCGACAGAGCTACTTATAATTACCATATACTAATTATAAATAAGAGATAAAATAAAAAATTTTACGTATGAAATAATGTAATCATCACTCAGCTTCCAAAATGAATGATAAGAAGGACTATTATGAACAATACCAGACAAGGATAAATTAGCACCTCTTCTAGTAAAAATAATCTATGACCACCAAGCATGAAAAGAAAATAGGGACACATCTTTCCAACATGCAGTAATAGACCTTAAAGCAGTCGGCAATAACATTTTTAAAGTTTAAGTCAGACAGATTGTTTGAAAGTGCAATGGATTTGCAAATCAAAATACTAAATGAAAGCATTTCAGAAAAATTAAAAAAAAAATTATAACATCCCATACTTCACTCCAAAATGTAAAAACAAAATTACATTAATAAAGCATATGTTTTAACGAGCCTGGATGTATATTTCAATGCCAACAATTCGAACAGGGGCGTAACACAGGCCCCCGCCGCCCCCGCAGTGCAGGGGGCCCCCAGGCTCCAGGTGCCCCCCTCAGCACAGTGCTCGGGCCAGAGAGCTCATGTTGTCTTGGAAAGGGAGGGGTTGCAGCATTTGGAAATGGCCTGACGTCAGAGCGGTCATGTGCTCTAAACAGTTACACGGCGCATGCTTCTGTGCTTCGTGTATTCTGTTTAGAGCTGTAATTAAGAGGCGATTTCAGGAGTTGCAGATGGGCCTCATTGAAAGGAAGCACCGTGGACTGTTCTGATGAGACACCGACAACTGGCAACATGACTATTAGTGACGGGTGAATGCTTTTAGTCCTCCTAGGGGTGTCGGAGTGTCTTCTTCACTTTCCCTCCCTAAACCCCTTCCTCTCTTCCTTTCCCCCACTGCCCTTGGCCTCATTTGTAGTCTTGGTAAGTATACTCGAGTCAGTCTCTGTAAATACACTGTTGTCTACTGTTTCTGTAAATGTACCGGAATCTATTGTTTATGTAGATACGCACTGCTTTCTATAGTTTCTGTAAGTAGATTGGTGTCTGTTGTCTCTGTTAGTCGTGCACTAGTGTCTGTTGTCTCTATAAATATACTGCCGATCGATGTCTGCATAAATATACTGCTGTCCATTGTCTCTGTGGATCCGTACTCTTGACTGTAGTCTTTGTTAATATATAGAGGTGTCTATTGCTTCTGTAAGTATACTATACTTATGTCTCTTCTTTGTGTAGATGCGCACTGGTTGCTATAGTCTATGTAAATATCCTGGTGTGTATTGTTTCTATTGCATGTGCAATGGTGTTTGTAGTCTTGGTAAGTATACTCGTGTCTATTGTCTATTGCAGACTGTTGTCTGCTTTTTCTGTAAACATACATGTATCTATTGATCTGTAGATACGCACTGTTTTTTGTGAGTATATTTGTGTCTGCTGTGTCTCTTAGAAGCACACTTGTGTCTGTGGTTTATGCAAATACACTGGCATCTATTTTCTTTGTAAATACACTGTTGTCTACTGTTTCTGTAAATATGCTGGAATCTATTGTCTCTGTAGATACACACGGTTTTCTATAGTTTCTGTAAACATACTGGTGTCTATTGTCTCTCTAAATATACCAGTGACTATTGCCTCTGTAAATATACAGGTGTCTGTTGTCTCTGTAGATGTGCATTAATGTCAGTCATCTCTGTAAATATGCAAGTGTCTTTTGTCTCTCTTAATATATGCTGGTGTCCATTGTTTCTATAGATATGCATTGATATCTATTGCCTCTGTAAAATGCCGGTGTCAATTAGCACTGAATATGTAGTGGTGCTTATAGTCTCTTGACATATACTCATGTCTCTTTAAACACACAGCGTCTATATTAATCAGAAATATATTGTTTCTCTGTCTCTGTAATTACCCTGTTGCTCTTGTAAAAATACCAATGTCTACTGTTTCGCGAGCTGAACACTGGCTCTCATGCATGTCGCTCTCTCCTTTAACCTCTATTTCCTCTCAACTAGCAGCAGTGGGGACAATTCATTCAACTAGTTTAAATTAAGTGCTTTAACTGAAGTGTCATTGAGCACTTCTCCTGTGCTGTAACCCCAAAGCATGGCAGACAGTGTGCCTAAGTTCTGCCTGAAAGAAATACTTTATACTAGATAATCTGCAAATGTAAAGAATGCTTGGGAGTTAGTGCGTGTACTGGCTTTAATTAATCAAACGTTTATGATGGCGAAGGCATTCTTTTTGAGTGGTAGTGCAAAGAGTTAACAAGTGAGCTGTGCAGTGAGTGTTTTTAATTGGCATGGTGCTGATGGGATAGTAATATAAAAACAAAATTACGTACAGTCTCAGTATTATTAAAATATATATTTTGGAAACACCATTTTATCTTACCCGTTTAAGCATTTTGTAGCAGTATATCTTCTACTGTGTGTATTGCAAGTTTAAAAAAGTGAATTACATAATCTCAGTGCTTTCTGTCACAGACTGACCTTGTGGCACTAGAAATACACAAGTAACTATTCTCCAGTGCTCTAAGATATAATTCTGTGTCTCTCAAGTTACACACAGACCTCTGCAGTGTATTAACTAATAGACATTCATAATGCACTACAGTGCATTTGCCACTATCATTTAAAAATAAAAATTCATTTAAATTGCAAGTTATTTTATGTGTAGCTACCTGACGGTAAAGCTTTCATAATATTCTGGCTTTGTAGCCACACCTTTTGTACAACTGATATTCTGAACTCACATATTTAAAAGTGCATGCATGCGTGATAATGAAGAAAATTGAGTTTTGGTCAAATAAAATGTTTGTCCTAAGATCACACTATTTAAGTGGGGTAGCCATGATTTATCAATATTTTCTGGTTTCGCTTTGTATAAATCGGCCACTAAATGAGTATCTACTTGTCATTCATTATGTCAAGGCTTTGTTTTCAACCTCTTTTTGCAGTTTTTATATACCGCAAACTCGACCCGAAAAAATAGAGTGCTTTATGAGCACCAGTTACATTACACAAGGTCACATTTATTTTTTATAGACATGTGAAATTAACTGATATGCCCAGAAATGCAGACAATTCAAGCAAGAATTAAACCTGGTTCCCCAGTTCCTAAATAGGCAGCTCTGGCTGTAACATCACATTCTGGGTGCAGAAAGGGAGGTAGGCTGAAGCAGTATTAGAACTCTGGGCCTGATTCAGAAAGGGCTTCAGGGCCGGACTGACTACCGGGCGTTTTGGAATGCTGCTGAGCTGGGGGCTGATTTCGTTGATGGGGAACTGCGTGTACTGAACGAAATTCGTTTTGCTTTAATTATTTCGAAGTACACGCAGGTCTCCATGAACGAAATCAGCCCCCACCGCAGTGAAATCAGCCCCCTGCTCGGCAGAATTCCAAAACGCCCGGTAGTCAGTCCGGCCCTGAAGGGCTTCCGCACTGTATCGGGCTCTGGAGCTCGAATATGGAACTGTATGGCACATCGACGGTTCACAATTAAAAGTCTCTTAAAGTTTTGTGGAGATTGTAAATTAAAAAAATCTGTGAAAGCCCAGAGTTTTTTAAATACATGTTGCTGCTACACTCGGGCCTTTCCTAAACTCTCACCCAGGCACTCAGTGTGCAACGCCTGTGCATTTCAGACATGAAAATTCAGGAGTCACAGCCTCACAGGTATTCCTCCTGGCCCATTGCCTTTCACCCTCAATCTCTGCCATGGCAAACCTCCTCCTCTCATCTGCCAAACCACTCGCTGTGTTAAAAATCGCTCCTGGACTGAAGTGATTTGGGAGACAGTGCTCTGTAAAACATTTCACACTAAAGCTGAAAATCCCTGCAATGGCACATTTTTTCTAGTTCTGATACTTGTGCTTGTGTTTTAGGTAGTGTCATGTAACACTTAATGATTTCCTTCCAGGTGCATGCTTGTGTAACGCTACAAACACATTGGTTCCATTTTGAATTAGGTGTCACCAGAACTCCAGGTGTCCCTTTCTTTTCTTGTAGGGTAATTTAGTGGTTTAAAGTATCATTAGAACACTGCATTAAACCTACAGGCTAAGGTCTGAATACCTTCAGGACAGACTTAGACCTTCATCCTCCCAAGTGTGATAAAATGGGTGTACTATGTGTGTAAAGGTAACAAATGTTGCACTCCAATAGCATTTGGCATAAAGAGCTACATGTCACACAATGGTCTATGAGAGTGGACTCCTCCTGAGGAAATTCGATTTTCGATCTCGCTTGTATTCAGCCACCATTTTGCGTTCCAACGCCATTTTGTGTTGCCCTCACTCAGGCAGCACAATGAACGAAGTTTTTCTGCTGATCTTACTGCGACATGTCAAAATAACCTCCTGCCTCTGTTTACGAAACTAATGTCAGGGACTGGCTGAGTCCACTAATCCTCGTCTGGTTTGACTAAACCCTGTCTCAACTGTCTGTTGGTTCGCACCATTCTTTCCTGACTTTATCTTATCTTCTGGCCTTCGCTATTCTCTACTTGTATTTTCTCATTTCACAACTGTCCTCCAAAGCATACAAATGTGTCCTGCCACCTGCAAGTTGAGTTGTGGACACTACCACTAATTAACTTGTGGGGAGGGGTGACAAAAACAGTTGGAAGAGAGGTTTATTTGGGTTACTTGATATCTTGTTTTCAAACTTTTCTCATTGGTTATATCTTGTTTTCAAACTCTTCCCATTGGCTAAACATGTATGCATTGGGAGTGTTCTTGGTGAATCTATGTGCTATAAAAGATTGTGCGCCATGGAGTAAAGTGGCAGTCTCCTGAGAACCTACCACTGATGTACTTCTAGGACAACTGTACCAGGCTGCAGCTAATAAATTGAAGTTCCTATGCCAACAGAGTGTTCCGTGTCTCTGTACAATTAAGCAGGCAAACTCAGAAGATTTCAGGCGTACCCTGCGCCGCCAGGCCTAATTCAGCCTGGTTCTTCAAATGATGCCCTCAGTGAGGCGGCTTCAGAGGTAGCGGTTTTGCCTGAAGGTCATGAAGAACCCCGCAAGAAAATTCTGGAGGAATCGCGAACCACGTCAAGCGACTCCTGTATGTCAAAGTGGTCCGGAGGTCTTTTTCAGCGTGGTTTCTCCTTCCTGATGGCTGCTGACTGCTGCCCTGACTGCCGCCTTGCTTTGGCCCTTTTGGTGATGTATGGTAATGCGAGACGTTAGACGGGCCTCTGTTGGCGTAAGAAGACACTTAGTTAAGTATTGGTGGGTAGCTCCCACAATTTTGTTTGATTTGGGTCTTTGATTCGGCTATTGCAAAAGCCGAAGGCGAGGGGTGAGTACATTTGTGCTGTGTTATTTGATTTAACCCCTTGATGTTTGTGAACAGTCCAGTGAAATAACGATGCCTGGTCTGAGTAAGTTTAGAAAGTTTTGTTGTTTTGGTTGTGATAGGGATTCCCGGCTGGAGGACTCTTGTCCAATTCCTCCGGTTGGAACTATGTGAATTAAATTAACCGGCTCCCTTGAGGGAATACCTAAATAGGTTTAGGTATAAAAACATATTTCTTCCTTGGTGATTCTGTATCCCCAGGGAATTAAAATATGGACATAATACATACAAGGATCCTTTGTTCTGCGCAATCTTATGAATGGAGTGTATTTTGGCTTCTTGGACATATAGCAGTCTGTTGGGCCGGTTTTTTTGCAGTCTTTTGGAACACTATTAAGAAGCGTTTCTTGTAAATATGACTTGCAACTAGTATTTACAAATGGTTTGGTTTAAGTACAGTCTGTGGGCTGTCCTTTGTTTCTGTCTTAAGTGTTGATCTGTGGGTTAAAATGTGTGTTTCTGTGGGTTAAATGTATGTGTCCTGAGTGTTTGACCCCTTTCTGTTTATGTCTGAAATGAGCTCAATGTGTGTTTGTGGTTTTTCTTGATGTTTTCAGTCTGTTAAGCAAAATGTCAGTTAATTATTATTAAGTAGAAATTAAATAAAAATCCAGAAATGAACCATGTGATATGCTAAATAGCTATATGTTGCTATATAATTTATAGAGTAAGCAACTATGCACATGTATAAACTGTTAAATGCTTAAAAAAATAAAAATAAAATTCACATTCACTAGGAATACAAAGGCCTCAAAAACGAAATTGTGTGTTTTGTAGAAAAATAAACTTATAGTATTTTTTTTACTTACATACATTGTATTAGATATTAACAGGCAAACACTTCAGCTGAAGTAAATTTTTGCTGAACTCAAACGCAACACGCATTGATATGTATTCGTTTGAAAAAAAAACTGCCACATGCTCATGTTACAACACTGAGAGACAAGCTTTTATTGTCGCTAAGCAAGCAGCTCTAATACACAGGAATGTTTACTGAGCCAGGACTTCTCCCTCAGTTGAACACGGGTGAAACTTTGCATTTCAAAATGTTGTTTTAAAAAGGTTCCAAAACTAAGGTTCATTATTTTGTATTACAGGAAGACATTTCAATTAAGGGTTTCCTCTCTTTAAGCATTTTTATAAGTTGTGTTGTACTGCATACTGAGGACATTTGTATATGGAATTTCACTTGGCGCAGGCTTAAAAAAAAAAACTAATTTTTTTAAAGGATTTGCAAGAGATATGTCTAATATCCAATATCTGCAATCTGTAAAGAACATTCTGAGGATGATTAATATGTAGCACAATTACAGGATATTTATTTTCAAGTGCCCCAAACATCAAAGTCGAAATTGGGTAAAATAGACTATTTAACAGCATTCTTGCCCTTTACAATAGCTTTAAAGTGCCGTAGGCTTCAGTAAATGCATATATTTAGGTATAATACAAATTTGCAGGTTGTTCCCATTTGGGGTTGCTTTTAATGTCTCAGTGAGCCAATGTGCCCAGTGCAGAGGTTTGAGTTTAATATCAAGATTGAAGGTTCTAACTCTAGCTAGACCTACTGAGACATTCATCCTTTTAAGGTTGATGAACTAAGTACCGTTGCATTGGGTAGTAACAAACATTTTTTTCTAAAGCTAGTATATGTTATGTTATTATGTTCTGCGAATTATTCACAGTAACTGTTTTAATAATCTAAGAATAGAAACAAATTGTAGCCTCTAACAGAAGTATTATATATAACATGTGTTTTTAAATAGGGTTAATTATTGCAGGTTAAAAAGAGTTAGGAAGGCTTTTTGTCTTTGACAGCTTCAGGGTGAGGAAAGAGAGACACGCGAGGCAGATTTTGACCTCGAGGTCAGTAAGGTGGGAGTTAGGAGTGAGTGTAAACAGATGAAAAACCATTGCTTGGAAAAGCTTCTCTGACAAGAAGACATTAATGCTTGCACACTATAGGAACCTTGAAAAGTGGCGGGGACCAGGAATGCTGGCAGAGGCTGGATAGCAGCCCAGAAAGTTCTGCTGAGGTGTTATTCTTAGCTCTTGGAGGACTGTGCAAGGTCGAGAAGTGCATTCCTGCATGGCCTGGCTCAAAGCAGGGCTTCAAAGGAAGTGATACATTCATATTTCTGCTTTTGAAAAATAATGTCCACGTAGTTGCCTTCATTTAACAAATGTGGCATTAGCCTCAGACAAAAAGTAAGATGAAGCTCTTTCTTAGAATTTTGTGGGCTACATGCCTAGGTAAAAACGATCAGCAAATTAAGATTAATTTTTCACAGGAGGAATTGTGGCGCAAGGGAACACAGAGTGTCTGTGAAAATGTTTTCCCTTTAGACAGTTAAAATTAAGGTGGCTTAACATGCTTACATGTTTTAGTCATTGCAAAGTTGACAAGATGGTTACAGTTAAGTACCACTCGGTTTGTATTTTGTATTATTTGTGTTTTGTTAATGTGTGTTATGTTTTGTCTCCTGATTAAAAGTTATAGTTGATAGCTTTGTGTGTTATGTGAAGTGTTTTTCTTTTGTGTGTTGTGTATTTTTTTTGCTTCTGTCCACAGATCATTCATGGATTGTTCTGGGTGGTTCGAGGGCTGACAAGACTACAGTTGGGCACATGAGTTGGTTTGACAAAGATGTCAGTTGTGAAGGAATAGTGGTGAAATGAGCGCCCTGAATGGCTATAGGCAGGAAATCAGGGTGAGAGAAGACTAGAAAGGACTAAGAATGTTAGAGTAGGTGAAGAGGAGTAGTGAAAAAAGCAGGGGTTAACAGCCAACGAAACAGCAATGGTCCATATCATAAGGTGGTGGAACGAGTGTTCCATATGTCCCTGTGGGGCCTAATCAATGTGCAAATTGGAAAAAGGAGGGTGCTGTCAGCTGTGTGTTGAAACAGATGTGTTTTTGCTTAACTTCTTTGGAAAGAAATGTTTGTGTTTATTTTTGTGCAGCCTGACAAATTAAGCAGGCCAGAATATTAGTTGTTGAGTTGCAGGTTCATTGTGCATAAAGTACATGACATAGTGTTGTGCGTCACTGTTCATTTACATATGATATTGAAATTTGTCTATGCTTTCTGTGCTTGGTATACAGCAAGTATACCTGATGGCTTGGCATGTGTGTTTTTATTTTATGCACGTTTTTTTTGTTTTTGCGTTGTGTTTACGCTTTTGCTTTTAATACTGTTACAAGCTCCCCTGTGTTGTGAGGGGATGGTCATGACGATGCCCATCGCTACGCAACAGTTGGTTGGACTTGTTCTGGTTACTAAATTTCACAGATATGATATTTCATGCTGTGAATATGACAGACAACACTTCACCAGTGCATGTCTATTTGGCTATAATGGTATTGAAAAAAAATAAACAAAAGAGATATACAGGATTAAAAGTGTGTCACCTGCAGTTAGTCATGTTACTGCTCCTTCCTTTAAGGGAAGAGCAGCCTAGATTGATGTTCCCTGATTAGACCCTAAGGATGAAGTATAAATCTGTGGCTCTTGCTAAAGGTGACCTAACTTTCCTTATGATATTGCACTTCTACATGTAGTCATAAGAGACACCAAGAGTTTCTTATTTGCTGTCCTGAGTAGCAGGATTGTGATTTTAAGTGGGTATAGTGCCCCCTCCGGACAGGTGACTAGGGAAAGGAAAAATTGTAGATCAGACACCAGAGACCTGAGAATTATTAGACTAGGGTGACAGGTATTCTCAGTGATCATGAGGAGATATTGTTTAGCTTGTGTATTGCATGGTGCACTTGCTGCACAATTATTAAAGGGAGGTATCTGTAAGCCCCTGATAATTTGTATCATGCGTTTCACCTTTTGAGGTGTTCTAGATAAGGAATGTAGGAACACACAGATGTAGTAATTTAAGAGATGTTTATCCCATTAGAAAATCATGAAATGAATATTTGTAAATCCATAAGGGACTGGCCTATCTGTAAAACTGGTGCCACTATGAACCACGTCCAGTTTTACTAATGATACCAGAATGTTTAATTGATTGGCTATTGAATTTGCCTTTTGGATTCCCCTCCTTTATATCTGTCCTACCTCATGAGCACTTTTTCTTTTTTCACACTCCCCTTGGAGCAACCTCTTTCTCTATTAGGAGCATTTAATATGGTGATCTGTTCTAAAAGTCTCTTAGTTTTCTCTGGTCTGTATCATACCCTGTTCTCCTCAGGTTTTGAGCTGATCATGCATCTAACTGACACATTTTCACTCTGACTCCTGCAGTCCCGCATTTTGGTGGGTCAGCACTGATTACAGCTCAGGCTACTGCTGCCATACCTTTTTGATGGGGCACTGTTCACACACAATTTGTGACTAATAAAGGAGAGACTGCAACATGGTCAATCTCCTTGTGGCTTAATTATATTGAGATTGGATACAGACTGTCATGTAGCAGATCCAATAGGCTGGCACACTGTGTGTTTGAGTGTTAGTATGAGTTACTGTGATACGTTTGGCTGGCTGTCACTCTTAGGGTCTTGAGATGATCTGTGCTGCCTTCTTTAATAGGCACCTACTCGGAAATTGATTCTGGGCTTAACTTCACCTCAGAGAGCTACTTTGAAGGTACTGGCGAGCTACCAGTGGCTCCCGAGCTACTCGTTGGAGACCCCTGGACTAGAAGTACTGCCTTTGCCTTTGCATCTTATGAGAGTGACAGTGCATTCTAAACCAGAGTTGTCCCATGGCTTCTGGCCACTCCCTTGAAGATTGCAGGCCACCTGCCTGCAGTCCTATTGTTAAATACAATGAACTGTTTTTAAACTAAACTGAGGGAAACTAACAACTGTGTCACATTTCCTATGTCACTAGATTCTGCGGGCATTAAGTCATAATAACCTGCAGAACACTGATTTAAGCCTAATTCCCATCAGTGACAGCTACAGATGAAAGGCGGACGTCTTGGCCCTACAGTCCCAGCACCCAGAAAGTAGCAAGGCTGGACAGCGATCGCCAGCGCGCCATCAATGGTATCTCCAAAGCATCGTACTTGCTCCATCAGACGGCGTTGGACATCACAAAACCAGAGTTTCAGTGTAAAAGAGCAAAAGAGAAGGATCCCTGTTGTTGATAGCAGGGCTGGTTTGAGGCTTCAGTTTTCTACCTGTCATGTGCTGGTAACCTCTGACAGTGTGCAGTCCCTTGAGACCCTTGGCCTGAGTTTTGGTCAACCCCCCTCTTTTCTTTGCTCCAACGGAAGGGCAGTGCACCGGAGGATCTAAGGCACTACATGATTAAAGGAAAATTAAATGAAAGAGCAGCCCGAACATCCTCTGACACTGAATAGCGAGTGTTGGAGTCTAAAAGAGTTGCTGAGCGTGAAAGTCTGTTGCTCTTTCCGATTAATAGTACTTGGGTCTGCACAAGATGATCTGTGCCCATGACCAACAAAGAGCACAATATCTGTAGTGCCTGCCGCAGAGGAAATATATTGGTGCACTGCCTTCAGACATTGAGACTTTCGAGTGAGCTGTGAGTGTTTGCCAGGAGGGCCCTCCAACGGATACTGAGAAGCACTATTTTCATGGAAGGCCTGAATGAAGAGACCCAATGCGGAAGAAAACAACAGAAGCAGATTTGATGGACGATAGAAGCCTACCAGAGAGGCTTAGAACGGACTTTGGCATAGTTATGGTTGCACAAGCGTTTCCCGTGCAATTGCATAGAATGGGTGTTAGGAGCCCTGAAAAGGTTCGCTAAATAATTTTAGGATTTGCATTTGTCTAGGGTTGTGAAAAAATGATAATCCCGTTTGTAATAGTGGTCATTACTTTCTTCCGCTATCTGAATGTTAATTATGACCCGATGCTTTGTTCTCTTTGTATCCCTGTTGATAGCTTACATATACCTGCTTAAATGAAATGTTCAGAATGGAAAATGCTCACCTAGCAATGAATCTGTGTGTTTTGCCTGAGTTATGGCAAAAGGAGGGTCTGAGGAAATTCGATTTTCGATCTCGCTTGTATTCAGCCACCATTTTGTGTTCCACCGCCATTTTGTGTTGCCCTCACTCAGGCAGCACAATGAACGAAGTTTTTCTGCTGATCTTACTGCGACATGTCAAAATAACCTCCTGCCTCTGTTTACAAAACTAATGTCAGGGACTGGCTGAGTCCACTAATCCTCGTCTGGTTTGACTAAACCCTGTCTCAACTGTCTGTTGGTTCGCACCATTCTTTCCTGACTTTATCTTATCTTCTGGCCTTCGCTATTCTCTACTTGTATTCTCTCATTTCACAACTATCCTCCAAAGCATACAAATGTGTCCTGCCACCTGCAAGTTGAGTTGTGGACACTACCACCAATTAACTTGTGGGGAGGGGTGACAAAAACAGTTGGAAGAGAGGTTTATTTGGGTTGCTTGATATCTTGTTTTCAAACTTTTCTCATTGGTTATATCTTGTTTTCAAACTCTTCCCATTGGCTAAACATGTATGCATTGGGAGTGTTCTTGGTGAATCTATGTGCTATAAAAGATTGTGCGCCATGGAGTAAAGTGGCAGTCTCCTGAGAATCTACCACTGATGTACTTCTAGGACAACTGTACCAGGCTGCAGCTAATAAATTGAAGTTCCTATGCCAACAGAGTGTTCCGTGTCTCTGTACAATTAAGCAGGCGAACTCAGAAGATTTCAGGCGTACCCTGCGCTGCCAGGCCTAATTCAGCCTGGTTCTTCACTCCTCCAATGTGCTCCATGTGCAGCAAATGTGAGGTTTGCATCCAAAGCTTCATGCTGTTCGCTTTCTTTACAGCTATGAAACCAACCACTACATGTGGCAAAGTCGGGACCAGGACACTAGACAAGACCTGTGTACATGGCAGGCAACAGCACTACACTGTTTCCTATAACTTAGTTAAATAAATGGATGACGTGAAGGTGAAGGTGACGCAAACCTCTACTGTGCAGTCTCATCCAAGGCACATTGTGGGCATTTTTATTATGCTCCCTTTATTAAGACTAAATTATCAACCATGTCAGTCCTTGACCATTGTTCATGCTTCTCCACACTAACCACCCTACACTCTTTCATCTTTGAATTCTATCTACTTTCTTCTCCAGCCACCCTCAACTTTTGACTACATGCATGCCTTTTGTTCAATCTAAAAACCAGTCTTCCTTGAATATTCTCAAAACATTTGGTCTTTGATTCTGCATCCACACATCTGCTTTTTTGCCCACTCTGAATCCCAGTCCTCCTTCCCATCCAGCATCCAATGTATTTGTTAAATCTCCCCTCCATTCTCTATTCAAATATTTTCTTTCGATGTTTTTGTCTTCATATCTCTCATGACCTCCTCAACTCTCCACTACCCCCCTTGAACTGTCAAACCTCATTGCTTTTTGTCATCCACCTTTTCTAAACTCGATTTTTTCATATTTGCATTTATTGAGAAATACAGTACTTGTTGATTGGATTTACCAATAATGAAATTGCTGTCAGGTAATCACAGTGCGCATACGTGAATTTGTGTAATTTCTATTGCTCTCAACATTGGTTTTTCACTAAGTATATTAACACAAATAAGGCTCTTACGCTGCAGGTATGATTATCTCCCCCAACCAAGCCTGTCATCGATCAGTCTACCATTAACATCTAACACATGGTTAACTATTCTTGCAGACACAGTAACGTATGGCCTTTAACACTGGCTGCTTCACCCTAACTGGTTGTTTATAAGTAAGGCTCCCTATTTTCAGATTTTTACTGATTTTTACAGATAAATACAGACAGTAAACCTTTTATTTTCTTGTCTGTATTTATTTTTTAAATATGGATGAAAACAGAAATGTTTTTTGAGTGATTCTAAATATACTTTGCCATGAATGCCAGGCCAGTACTGTGTGGATTAATAGGTAAGGTGGTTAAAAAAGAAAGGGATTATAGTGAAGAGGCTTATTAAACACAGTAGATATGTACAAAGCTGATCCTGAAATGTGCATATTTTCATATAAGTGCATTGATATATCTTCTGTGGGTGCTCACAGCAATGAAACCTGGCAGGCATTCAAATATGACTGCATATTTATTGGTTAAATAAATGTGGAAATATACCAGTTTCAGCTTGACTTTTATCACAAAACCCATAATAAATATGGATAAATACATATAAAGTTGACAAAAAATAAATATGGATGAATACAGACGGAAATGACAAAAAAATAAATACCATAAAAACGGGAGCCCTATTTATAAGTAAACTATTTTATAGGTAACTGACTTAGTCACAGCCTTGCATGCACCCATCATGTTCCATGCCAAAACACATAGGTAAAAGACATTCAGCCTCATGCATCAACCCAAAATCCAGTCGGTAAAATACCGATTCGGTAATAGCTCCCGGTATTAAGGAAAAAATACCCAATCCCAATGCATCAACCCAAAAGCAGAAATCGCTATTTAAGGAATCCTTAAATAGCGATTCTTTAAATAGGGATTCCTTAAATACCGATTCCTTAAATACCGATTGCATTTAAGGAATCCCAAAGTGAGATTCCTTAAATGCAATGCATCAAAGTTAAAAAATTAGCGATTTCGCTAATAGGGGGAGCAAATTACCATGAAGATGAACTGCATGGTAATTTGCAAAAACTTTGAAAAATGCACTTTTGTGCATTTTTCAAAGTTTCATGTTGCGCACACACATGCCCTTAGAGCATGTGTGTGTGCAACATATGTGCACATATCAGTTTCAGGGGTGCAACAGGGTGTCCTTTTGACACCCTGGCACCCTTGAAAGTGCTCCCGCTATTAGCGATTCGGTAATACCGAATCGCTAATACAGACTGGCTTTACATTCATTCCTATGGGCCTCCAAGCCCATAGGAATGAATGGGTAGGTATTCCTTATTACCGATTCGGTATTACCGATTCGGTAATAAGGAATATTAAGGAATCGCTATTTGAATAGCGATTCCTACATGCATAGCCTTTTGCTATTCCTTATTAGCGATTCCTTATTTTTCGCTAATAAGGAATCGCAAATGGCATTGTTGATGCATAGGCCCCAAAGTAATTTACAATGCCAATAGCTCTAACTCTCGCAAATGCGAGTCCTATTGCATTGCAAATGCTTGTTGATTTTAACTGCAGCTTTCACAAATCCACATGTGAACCAAGCTAAGTGGAAGTTATGGAATCCAATTGTAACATTAGGTCAATGGAAAAGTTTGGATACACATTTTTCTACCTGTAAAGTTACTGTAAAATTTCAAGCCAGCTTGGTTCTTTATGAGGGGATTTTTCTGGTATGAATCAACTGGGCATTGGGCACGTGTGATGAGACAAGATCAGAGAGAGTGCCTGCTTTAGCACTGATGGTGCCTGGGGCAATATTGTTTTTTGGCACCCTCGACTCCCATGGTCTACCCCCAAAAAACCCTTCCCCACAGATTCCCCCACTACCACACTGACACTCCAACATTGCCCCTTATCTCTCCATAGCCCTTCTCTCATGCAATTCTGTTTTATACTGGTGTGTGTAGTGTGTACACTGTAGTTGTAGTGTAGGCTAAGGTGACTGCTAAGGCGTTATACATTTCAAAGTGAAGTAAAGGTGAAGACCGACGGTACGTTAACGTATGCATATCCTGCTGTCACAATAATTACAATACCCAGACTCTAAAAGCCCACAACAATGGTTTCAATGCTTAGATGTTCAAGTTGTTGCATCAGTTTTGTACACTTTTATATTTCTGGTCTGGATGTGTGACTCCTGCTGTGGTCTTTTGAAGAACTAAATGAGTCCACAATATGCATATCTTCTCTTTTCCACCCCCCATGGCATAGGATTTGCCAGGTAGAATATCATATCACCATCATCACCGGGCAGGCAATACAATAATCCTAAAATTTCTTCCTGAATGCTACCAGTTTGTGACCTGTTTAGTTGATTGTTTGTTAAATAAAAAAAATCTGTGAGGTACTCAGCATTGTATCTCAAAGTCTGTTATGAAGTGCTGTGGTTATACTGAATAAGCAGCTACCTATGTTATTATATGATATCTCTTTATTAATGTAATAACTGCACTTTCACAGGTGCTTTATTAACCTTCTTGCTTTCTCAAATTTGCTTGAAAATGCACCATTTGCCCACCTTTTTTTCAAAATTTTCTCAGGGGGAGCTTCCCCCTGTACCCCCCCTTAAATTCTTAGGGTGCACTCGCTTCGCACGCGCGCGGTGCTGCATTACAAAACAAATTTTACGCTCACCACTTCCAAATGTTGTCAGCCGCCACTGCGGGGATGGAGCCCCCTCCACGTAACTTCCAGGGGGGCCCCCTCAAATTTTGTTATGCCACTGAATTCAAAGTAGATAGAAGCTTCACTTGAAATAACTTTAACGGAGTCCATAAGCAGTTAAAAAGAATAAAAGAATTTGTTTGATACAATGATACAGGTAACCATCCTGAAATATTTTTTAACCATATTTTCTTTCATGTATCGTGTGAGAAAGATGTTGGGAGTTTGTTATTCCAAAACGTTGAAACCACCTGCCTCCTCCTCGCCATGGCCACTCTCCTTCCTCGCCTCGCCGTCCTTTTTCTTTGATAACCCCTACATTGTACATCTTGCACACGCGCAATACGCCCGACGTACGGGTTATCAAAGAAGGACGGCGAGGAAGAGGAAGGAGAGCGGCCATGGCGAGGAGGAGGCAGCCATGGCAGGTAAGTGCATTCTTTTTACATTATTATTACTTTGGGAGGGTGGAGGGGCCGGCTAACTCCGCTCTGCCATGGAGTCTGAGTTTTGCCTAAACTCCGCGTTCGCAACATTATACTCCGCAGGCAGAGCAGAGTTACCCGCACGGGTTTAGTACCAACCAATTTTTTTTTGCATATCAGCTAAGACCATATCATCAATATGTGTCTCTTGTAGGAAACAAATATTCACTTTATATCCTCAAAAATAATCTAAAATTTTAGTACGTTTCACAGGATGTCTTAAACCTTTAAAATTTAAGAATACAATTTTAATATTTTTGAAATTAGCCATAATGAAGAAAAGAAAATGTAGATAAGAAGAAACAGAATACGTTTTTTTTTAAAGCATAAAAAAGTAACAAGTAGCTCTAGAAATTAACAATAGGTAAAAAGGAGAAGTAAAGATACATACAAACACATAAAAGGACAACATTTAAACATTAACCACAATGTTGAAACGCACACACGCTTAGCAAGCATGACCGGACCATTGGTGCCCTTTAAAAAAATTGAGCAAATAGGTTAGCCAGAAAGAACAATGAGAATAATATTTAGGTAGCAGTTTCATGTGTATCAATAGGGAGCTGTGACTGCTGATCCAAAAATAGATGAAGGCCTTCAGGGCTCTGAAAGGACTTTGAGAAACCGTCTTTCCAAATTCACTTAGTCAAAGTGTCAAAAAGACCATATTTGAAACTAAGACTTCACAATCGTGGTGGGAGAGCAGAAAAGTCTTTGCGAATTTAAACAGTTTGCTTTGCAAATCCCTGGTGTATGAAGATTTTATTGCCATTAACCATTAAAGAAGGAATTTTACAAGTTGCATTTCATATCAACACTAAGTGATGATAGACGTAAAACTTTTAAAAACATTTGTCGCAGTTTATTTCGGTGTGGATTACGTTGAGAGGGAATCCTGTGAGCTTTATCAATTTCAAATTTCTCAGGAAACTTTAGACGTAAGAAACCAGGTAACAAATTCTCTCCAAATATAACCTACAATCGTTACCACCCAGGTCTTCCGGTAAGTTAAAAAAGCACAATTTATACTGTCTATTACGATTTTCCAATTCAAGAACAAGGTTAGACATAGTAGGTATTTATTGCCACAAGCGGTGAGAATCTATCAATTTTAACTGTATTGTCCTGTATTACAATTGCATTGTCATTTTCATTGATAGACTAGCCATGTCTTTTTGTATATTTTTAATTTCAGACGCAATAGTATCTGTGCTAGAACAAATTGCTTGAATCTCATCAAGTAGTAAAGCCAAAGAAGGTTCACTAGATTCCACCACTTTTGATTTAACTGCAGGTGGAGAAATATTTTGTTTCCTTTTAGTGTGGTGTTGCACATATGTATTTTTTCTCTCCATACTTCCCTAAATTAAAATTCTGCAGCAAATATAATATAAATTGCAGAATATATTTATAAAAAAGGAAAAACCTTTCAGGATAAGATAAGAAGGTGCAGCAGCTAATCTAACTGTGGGGGTGACTAGGCTACAGCCACGCCCTTTCCTGAATGTAGCACATCCCCCCTGACTGGAAGACTCGGCAGAACCTGCACCAGAAGACGGATGAAGCGTCAGGAGATGAGAAGGACTCCTTCTGTCACGCAGAATGACCAGACAAACACCCCACTGGCAATCAAAAAGCTTCAAAATACTGCTGCCAGCATTTTTAAGGTAAATTCCGGCACCTTAATGACTGGAACCGTTGATGAAGGGCAGATGTGGTGAGGAGCTCACCGGGGGTGGCCATCTTAACTTGCGTGCTCACGCGAATCCCTTATTCGTGTTGTTTTAATCATCACATTTGTGTAATGAAAACTAAGGTGGTTTCAAAATGTTTAATGTTAATGGTTCTTTGGTGTTGTTGCACATGTACCATGTGCATTTTTCTCTAATGACATTTTTACTTATTGTGCCATGTTGCAGAGGTGAGAAAGAGATTTCTGCTTTGTTGGAGCTCAGCTTCACATCACATCAAGAGAAGGTTTCACTCTCCCAATCTGACAATCTGATGGGCTTATTTGCAAGCCCCTTGCGCCGCCGGTGTGTCACTTTTTCCCATATAAAAAGTGATGCACCCATGGCGCAAGGGACTTGTGAAAAAGCCCCTGAGCTTGTACACTGACATTGGTGAGAGGTGAAAACAACTGCAGGTATGGAAGAATTTTTTTTGCACCAGATGTTGACTATTAGTTGAATAATAGTTCACTACAAGCAGGGACGGCCGCTCCGTGAAGACGGAGGAGCGTCTCCAAACTGAAATGCCCCCAGAGACAAAAAATAAAATGGTAATGAAGTTAAATCATTACTATTTTATTTTTCTTCACCCCATCCTAAATGGAGTGTCAGGATGGGGCGAAGCCTGCTGAATGGCAGCAGCAGCAAGGAGGAGGGTGTGCTGCCTTTGCATGTCTCTTTGGCCGGCCTTCTTTGACGGCCAGCCAGACAAGCGCACTTTAAACCTTTCAACCCAGCTGTCTTAAGACAGCTGGGTTGAGAGTAAGTACAGGCCTCTAGTGCGCTGTGGAGCACAGAGACAGGCCACTCCTTCCAATCAGGACCCTTCGCTCATGCTGGTTAACAGCATGAGAGCAGGTCAGGATTGGCTTGGGAACCTGTCTCGAGGAGAGAAGACGATTGAGGATGTTGCGCTTGCTGCAGGAAGGTAAGTGAGTTGTGTTTTATTTTATTCAATGTATTTTGTTCTGCAGAGTTGTGGTTCTGACATGTACACAAAAGGAGACAGATATCTGGTGCCCTGTCATATCCCTTTAGGAGAGGAAGAAGTCTCCCATGGTAAAGTGACTGGAGAGTAACTGTGGCCAAAATTTGGAAACCAAGGCAGAGAGGGAATTTCAAACATGCAATTGAAATTTTTTGTTTTAAAGTGGTATATGGTTTTTCTTGACGTTAAGCAATTAATGGCTGTTTTAACATCAGATATTCCCCCTCTAAGAAACAAGCCCTACTGACATGATAAAAAACAAGAATAGCACATACTTAGTTGGATGGGACATCACTAAAGAAAAGACAGACAAGACGGGCGAACATAAGTGATTAGGAAGTGCAAATAGGTCTATAGATTTAAAACCATGTAATGTACAATAATAATAAGATAGAGGAGGAAGCTGATATAGTTTTCTCTGAGCCACAAATAAGTACAGAGATTTAGTGGTATATTTACAAGGAAGTGGGGGAGCATGGCGTCAGCCTTCTTGGCTCAACGCCACACTCCGCCATTTCTGAAATGCAGGACTGCACAGGATTTACAAGGATACGGTGCAGCCCTGTGTTTCCCTCTGAGCTGGCACTAATTTAGCCCACTAGCACCAACGCAGACACCCTTGCACCATAGTGCAAGAGTGCCTGCATTGCAGGGGAAGATTGTTTATGTGCAGTAAGTTGTCCCTTTCTGCACATAAGCAATCTGAAATGGTGTTTTGTAACTTCTATGTGTGCTGCTTAATGCAGCGCACATAAAAGTTGCAAAACTTGATTTTTCATTTGTGATTGTTTGTGTGCAGGAAGGCACACCTTCCTACACATAAACAATCAATGGCCTTTTGCTGTTTCTATGTGAACTGCACAACGCAGGACATATGGAAACAGCAAAAATTAGGAGAAAATAAACAATTCTCCTCATTGCGCCAGGATAAGACAAGGTTTTGCCTGGTCTTTAATTTTGGCGCTACCCCATATTTACACCACCCTTGCTTTTGAACACCCACCACAACACCCATTGCCTGCCCCTTTCACGCAAAGTATAGCGTGAAAGGCTGCCTTATTTACAAGGCAGCGGTAAGCCACGTTAAGTGGCTTAAAGCTGCCTTGTAAATAAGGAGAAGCCCATATGCCACCACAATGTCAGAAAAAGTGCCGTTGTGGTGGCGATAGGGGCTTGTAAATATGCCCCTCAGAACCATCCATGCACTGTCACATGAGAGAAACCAAGGGGCATATTTACAATGCCCGTGCAGCACTTTTACGCCGCAGAAGCGTCACTTTTGTGACGCTCCTGAGGCACAGCATGCTGGCCCATATTTACAAGGCCATGCAAAGCCACACTGAGTAGCTTTTAGTGGGCTTGTAAATATGGAGTAAGGCAATATGGTTGTTGCTGTGGTGTACCCACACAACATTCACAGTTTTTGACACTGCCCCAGATTTGCAACATAGCGTAAATCTTGGGCCGCACTAAAACTAACGCCTTCCCAAAGCAGGCATAACGAGGAGAAATGTTTTAATTTCTCCTCGTTTTTTCCTCTTCCCACATGTGCTGCATTCTGCAGCACATATAGAATGAGGAAAATGCCTCCTTAGATTGTTTTTGTGTTGGAAGGTGTACCTTCCTGCACAATAACAATCATTCCAACAACACATACTCCCTTCCACCATGGAGCAAGGGCACCTGCATTGGGGTCACGCTGCAGTTTGTGCACTGGCACTGGCAGAAAGGACAGGAGTATCTTGTATATACGGCACATTCCTGCCATTTTCTTTTGAAGTTGTCAGTGGCAGCCCGGGCAGGTAAGCGCGGTGGAGTGGGATGGGGCGGGGGAGTGGTGGTATAAGTGACAAACGACGAAATGGGGAAAATAAAATAAATAAATAAACAAAATCATTTACTTTGAGCACTGTACATCATTGCACTCTACGACACTCTACTCTGCATTAATGCACTATGTGCCAATGTTCTCTATGCCACTCTACTCTGCATCACTGCACTTTACACCACTGCACTCCACATCACTCCAATCTATGGCACTGCATTCTGCACCACTCTACGCCGCTGCACTCTCTGCCACTCTATGCCACTCTTCTCTACCCTACACCACCGCTCACTACACCACTGCACTCTATGCAAATCTACTCTGCACCACTCCAGTCTGCACCACAGCACTCGACTATGCACCACTCTAATCTTCGGCAGCACGTTCTACGGCAATGCATTGAACGCCGCTGAATTCTTTGCCTCTGCACTCTACCCCACTAGACTCTATGTCTGTGCAGTCAAGCAGTCAAAGTTGTCTTTATTCTGCTTTGCCTAAAACCATAAAAGATAAAACACCACAGTCAATATCAAATAAGACACAACTTGAATATCTTTAGTGTATTAAAAAAACATAAAAAATATACAAAACAGACATGATGACATAAAAAGAAAAATCACATAAAATTCAACTAACCCAGACTTGGTAGACAAGTAATAAACTCCTAGGTCAGCCCTCAATAGATTTCCTACAGCGACTTTAATGACAGAGGAAACTCTAAAACACATATCTGACCTGCCTAGAAGCCGTAAATAAAATAAAGCATCACATCACTTTCTAAAATCCAGGAACTTTAAAATTGGCTTTAGACAAATAACTAAAAGATCTCTATAAAATTTGCAAAAAAACATAAAATGCATCAGGCTTTGAGCCAAAGACCTGTCACCAGGGTAAGCATGAGCACATGTTCCCAACTCGCAGGGACTTTCCCAAAAACAAAGAAGACGCATTACCGAGCCCTAAAATGGAGCAGAAGTGACCTCTCTCACAAGGAAAGAGTTAAGGATAGATAAAATGCAGGTGCCTTAGGCATGCTAAGTGCTAAGTACTTCCTAACTAAGGGGCTCATTACTATGGTGGAGGGACCACCACCGCTGGGCCAGCAGTGGCGGTCCCTCCGTCATCTGGCTCCTATTTCCCCCGCCACATTAGGATGGCGGGGGGGAATCGCTTTGTGACCCCGGCGGTCACAAAGACTGCCCTCCGCGCTTCCGCCACAGGCAATCGTCACGATTGCCTGGCGGAGCGGTCAGCATGGGTAAAATGGTGGCAGTACCTAGCAGGCACCACACGCCACATTACAATGCTGGCATCAGCCAGCCTTTCCATGGCGGTTCCACTGCCATGGAAAGGCTGGCGGAGGCTGGGTTCTGGGGCCCGTTGCTGGCCCCCTCTGTGTGGGGGAGGGTATACGTGCCCTGGGGGTACCCATGGTACCCCCCTACATTTCCATGCATGAAGTGGCAGGCACCGCGTGGTGCCTGACACGTTGTGCATGTAAATGCACTACGTGGCATTCATGCATTGCGAACTGTGCTGCAGCCAGCAGCACCATCCACAATGATCAGGGGCCTGGATGTGCCCGCCATAGTGGTGGGCACATCCTAATACACTCAGCGGGACCGCCGCCTTACCGGCAGGCGGTCCCCGCTCCGCAATGATGGTGGGTGGACTGATGTCCGCCCGCCATCGTAATGTGCCCCTAAGCTTTTGTTAGTCTCGGAATGCAATCTTTTGGAATAGCTAAAATCCTTAAATCTCAACTTAACCATCATCCTATCAGACTTTGATGAAGTGCTTGGTGTGTGGAACATTGCTGGGCAGTCCTAGCTCATCAAAGGTACTAGAAACATATCTCAACCAGGGAATCGAACACCCACTGTCAAGGTTGAGACAATCTAATATACTGTCCCTACATAGGCTGGCCTCCACATTTGTCCAAACATTGAGCAATAATGAGACTAGCTAAATTATTTTCTGAAATAAAATCAAGATTTAAATACGAATGTGTAATAAAATGGGAAATGATAGGGGGAAGATGAAGCAATCACCTGCAGATATGGTTCTCCTCGCATGGTAAGGCAGAGGAATTAGAAAAACCCCAAACTTCTGCGTGATACAAAGCTGCAGAAACACATTGTTCATTATAAATTATTAAAAAGGGGGCGATTGATCATTTTCCAATGGCTATAGAGAGATTAAAAAGGACCCGGCCAATCTGCTCAATTTCAATTGTGTGGAGGTGGCCTGAGAATGCCAAGAGCCCGATGAGTAAAAAACAACACAGAGATTAAAAAAAAACTATTAATGCTAGTCAAAGTTTGTCTGTTTACATGCAGAAACAAAGACCCTTTCTTACCTGGGCTGCATGACATAATGTGGAACTTCCCAAAGTTGGTAGTTAGGTCAAATACCTCGACCAAAGTGCGCAAAGCTGTGGGGGTTCAAGTTAAAAGAAGCACATCATCTGAGTACAGCAGTGTGGGTACCAACAGATTCTTTATTCTCTGCACATCCACAAATACATTTGACAAATGTGAGCGCAGTTTATTAATCCAGAGGATGAACAATAGAGGAGCCAAGATACAGCCTTGGCGCACCCCTCTAGCTAGCAGAAAGGATTCGGACATTTTTCCTGTAGGACCACATCTCACTTTAGCTGTAAGATCCTCATGCAGAGTGAATGAATGGTTTACTAATGCGAGGTCCAACCCCAATTCCAACAGCATCAACCATCATTTAGCTCTATTTACACAATCAAATACAGTGGACAGCGCCTGGCAATGACGTACTGCCAATAATCAGATGCAAATTCAGGCACTGTTCCACTGTACCCAGTCGTGAGCAGAAGCCACATTGGAAAGGACAAAAACCCTTGCTCTGGGTAGCCCAACCTCTTACTAGGTTAAAAACTACCCTTCCTACAATCTTGAAATTACTGTAAAGTAAGGAGATTGGGTGATAACATTTGGGGGAATTCCTGTCCCCCTTTTTGAAGATGGGGACTATAGTAGACACCCTCCAAGAGCTCAGGATCTCATTGCAAAAAGAGTTATTGAAATTATTTGTGAGCAAGGGGCCTCAGAGGTTGATGTTACATTTTATAAGGTCCATGGGTACCCCATCCAGCCCAGGAGTCTTTCTTCCCGGACTTTGGCTAATAGCTGTGATAAAGCCGGATTGTTGCCTACCTGATTATCTCCAAGAATCCTCAAAGGTCGCCAGGATCTTTTTATTTGCCAGATAGCGTGGAGGGGATGAACACAATTATCAAAATATATCTACCACAATTGGACTTCATTTGGAAAGGACCACTGACTCCGAATCTAAAATTTGTAAGATTTTATTACAACCAAAAATAACTGAACATACAAACACCTCAAAACAAGGTGTAAAAGGTAAATGGGCACCAATACAAATGCAAGCCTACGTAAGATTCTCATCCGACTCAGAACGAAAAGAATTACAGATTCTAAAATCATCAAAAAGGCGATTGTAAGGCTAATGTATAAATTGGGAATCATTAGTCAAAAAAAAAACGTTAGTCTGTCCCTACTCTACCTCTAAGGTGACATCCCTATTTAGCATTCCCATCCCAGGCAAGAGAATCAAGGAAAAGGTGTCAGAAGTGAAGACTCCTTTAAGAAGTACCTTCACTTAGTCAGAGCTCGTTCTAAGATGCTCCTTCTAGCTTCCCGTCTAAACCTCATCTGCCCAACCCACGGGGCACTGTCCCTAATACAAAACCCCAAAATCATAGAACACACCCTTCGGCACACCTCTTCTGCCAGGCCTTCTCTCTGTAGTTTTCCACAAAGTCGTCTTGCATCCAACAACGTTTAGCTTGACCTTGGGTCCCAAGCACCTTGCGAAGCAAATGTATCTATCCTATCTCACATACCAATGCACTCCCCTGTTGGCTTCTCACAGCATCCTAACTCCTAAAACAAAGATCTATTCTATCTAACGAGCTAAATGTCCTTGCACCTGCAACAGAAACATGGGAACGAGAAAGGCCATTTCACATCTTTAAGATTTTACATTTCCCTGCAACCCAAAGCCTTTTCCAAGGGAATTATTTTGGGCCTACAACATTAGCTAACATAAGGAATGAACAAGCCTTCTCTTTAGCCTATATGTGATCAGGCCTTTACACATTAAACACTCTATTAAACCTCACTTTAAGCATTAGTTCACTATTTTCATGTACGTGAATAAGCAACCTATGCGTAAACTTTAACATGATACACGTTTAGCCTAATACATTGCATTATACGGAACTAATGATTATTCGTTTTGTTGAATACATTCACAATAACTTGCAACATTGATCCTCACAAAAGCATTATTACATTTCTAATCACCTCTAAGTTAAATGATTACATCAATACATTTCTATGACACTTCTAAACATACATTGATTAATATGTGGGTGCTAACTAACGGTGAATATGGTGCACCCCTATAAATTTCAGAATCTTGTGACGCTCTATCAGTTGCTACCCTATAAACTAAAAATCAAGGAAGGAGAATTCCTCATTTTATCCAGTCAGCAAACCTCCAATCCCTTAGCCGCTGTGATATGATATATGGTACCAAAATGTTGAACCCAGTCGGAACCAGATATATTGCAAGATAAAATAGGATTTATCAAGTGTCCATATGTCTAATTTTTCTTAGAAAATCCTAAAGGTCTTTACTGTTATGTTGCATGGCTGCAGAAACCAATTTACCAGTACCAGATAAACAATAATTTCCCTCCTCACCTTCAGGGTATTTTCTGTTTGTAGTTTAGCTTTACTGCCCTAATTTTCTGCGAATCTTTAGGAAGAACCGAAAGCGTCCTCCTCAGCTGACAGTTGGCCGCAGAGCAGTGACTTTCAAACCAATGAGGGCACTCTAATTCTCGCCAGCATAGTTTTTGTGGTACTTTATTTGTAAAATTACTTTTATTTTGCTGCTGCAAATTATATAATATCAAGTTTATTATCGTTACCTAGAAACAAGTGAATATTTCCAATTGACAAAACAGCATCAATGCATTTTTGTGAGAAGTAAATTCACCTGGGCAATAGTTTTCTCATTCCATTCTCGTGTGGGCGTTGTTCTTACTCTGCCACGTGGATGAAAAGTAAAAAATGTATTTTGTCATCAGAAACTTTCTCCTTTTCATTCAAATGTCAATGGGCTACCTTGTGTTTAAACCCTTCCAATAATGTTACCAAAAATAGTTTTTTGTAATAACTTGCACTTTGCTGCTTTAGAAATACTTTTAAAAGCAGTAACAGCCAAAATAACTTTACTGTGTTCTGTATTATGCGTATTTATATGTTTTGTGTGAATGGGCCAGTGACAAAATGCAAATACCTATTATGTTTAATGAGTATTATTTGTGTATAGACTATGGTGCATAGATAATGAACACAAACTAGATGGGTGTTTTTCTGCTCAGCACATCCTGGCATGTTAGTGAGATATCTCAGTGTTCCATCATGTTCATACCAGATGGAACGCAGAGATAGACCTCTCCGGGTGCAGGAAACAGAGGCCTAGAACTACTTTAGTATTTATTTTATACAATTTGTAAAGCGCGCAAATACCAGTAGGTGTCTCGGCGCTATGGACAGCGAGCAAGAACCGGAGACTATAGATTATTGGCTGAAATATAAAGTAGCAAAAACTAAAGTTCTGCCTGTGGGGAGCCTTTGAAGGGGTGAGCTGTCTAAAAAGGAGCTTGCCAGGTATTGAGACAAACAGCATGAAAATACACTTCATATAGGTGATGTAGCACTGCGCAAAGAACCGATAATAATAATTATTACTGCACCACCTTATACACATTGCAATTTGTGCCGATTCTAGGCACTGGTAAGAGCTGCTAATTATTGCCCAAAGCTAGTCGGTTTATTGACCTCTCAAGGATGGAAGCCAAAGTGGCTACTCTTAATCCGATCTACATAGCTCGGCTTGCTGCTGGTTGCAGGCAGGGTAGGTTTGGTTACGCAGCGATCAGTTCCCAGCGAAAAAATAAAAGGATAGTTAAAATAATTGTATTTAAGCTGCTAAGAACAGGGGTAATCTATACGATGAGTTATATACAACTATGAAGATGTAGTGTCTTTTCCTACACTTCAATTAAAAAGGATCTCTTTGGTTCTGCTGGATTGACTTCAGGAGAAAGGAATGCTGATGGTCTCAAAAGAAGTTTCACACTTTAGGATAAGTGACAGCAGATGCTTGACAATAACTCCACAAAGGCGGATTTTTACATAGCGGTTGATGCATTCCAATGCCGATTTGAAGCGCTGCGAACAATACGTCTACCAGTCTTCTAAGCCAGAGGAGCGTCGCCCCACTGCTCTCGGAGCAGTGTAAAAGAAAAAAGAAAATGACAATAACAGAAGTTATTATCATTTTTCTATTAGTATCTTCCAGCCAGGTTAGAGCTGAGTGGGGCCGAGCTCCCATGAGGTCCAGGGAGGAGGAGTGGTTCCTGCACTTTAAGTGCGCATGACCGTTTGGTCAGCCGTCTTGGGCTAGCCAAGCAGTTATGAGCACTTTGCATGTTCTCCACTGGCTGTGATGCACAGCCTGGGTGGAGAACATGTACAGGCTGTCAGTCCCCGTCTGAGCGCCTAACCACTGTGCTCAGACCAATCACCAGGCCTACTGTCATGGTGACGGCAGCATCCTGATTGGCTTAGAGGAGTCTGGGTGCTGCCTGGAGCCACCAGAACATCAAGGAGGAAAATGAGGCTGGGGCGACGAACAGGTAAGTCTTTTTTTTCCTTTCTAAATCCCCTCCCTGCCCCCGCCACAGCTCCCTACAAGCCGCCACTGACATGTACCAATTCCATACAGTACTTTACCTTTTTTCGCCTTGCAGAAAAATGCGTTCTGGAAATTGTATTTTCTCGTGACGTGTTGAATGCACGATAGCTCGCCCCATTAGATATGGTTAATGCAAAACCATCCTAAATTAATTAAATCCTAGATTTCAAATGGATGGAAACATTTGGCATTGACTAAACAAGGGAAAAGATGGAGACCGTACACAGAAGAGAGGTGAAGCACGGGAAGGCTGGATGGACAGGGTAACTCTCAGAGGTAGTGCACATTCATGCCCTTGTGTTCTCTACTGAGGATTCTAAAACGGTGGTAGCACGCACATGCAGATCATTATATGCAGCACGACAGCCAATAGGAATGAAAGAGTGGAAAGCCCTGCAAAACAGATGTTCTTTTCAAGGCAGAGATATTAAAAATCATGGGCATTGCACAATTGTACCGATTTTGTGCAAAATTCGCAATTCCAAAATTGTGAAAAGCTGAGGAGTCTGAAAAATGGCTGAAGGCACTATTAAATCAGCAGACATGAAGGCTACGTTTAGGACTGGGACAAATCCAGTATTGAGAGAAAGTCTCTTTTCAGTAAATGCAATTTCGGCACTAATAACCCCATGGCCCTCTCCAACATCCTATTGATGGAGATACCTTTATCGGGGGCTAGAGGTAGAGGGACCACCTATGGCTCTCTTTTGCCCATTACACAAAGAGCAGATAGTCACATTAGAAATAAGAAAAAAAGGAAAATTCCTCCAAACAAAAAAAACCAAGAGGGTGGGCTCAATTTTGTGGCAGGAAGGACGGCATCCACCCTATGAACATAGTGGGTGGACGCTATCTACTAGCGTGTACTCCCGTCTTGTGCCTTGTCGCAGCCGCGGTCCATGCAGGTAACAGCGGTAGGGCCACGTCGCGGGGGATTTCGAGGGACAATGGCGAGAGAAAATTAATTATTTATTTATTTTCCCCTCTGCATCGTTCCTCGAAATCCCCCCACCGCGTCACCGCTGTTAACTTAACGGACCGCGGCTGCCTTGTCGGTAAGCAAAGGGGAAAAATTGCCAAACCCTTGGTAGGAAAATATCCTCTTTGTCTCCTTGACTTAAAATCTAATGCAAAGCAGAAATGTACTTCTTGAACACTACCAAGAAGCAATTCCTGGATTAATGGGTACAGGCTGGACTGCTAATACCCACAAACCTGAGAGTGAGTTTGACAGAGAGGAAAACCTTACCTTTGCATCCTAATAAAGCATGCCCTCAACTGAGCTCTGTGCCATTGTCCAAAGATGGAGAAGGGTGGCAGGATGATGAATGAGACGCTCCAGGGCTTGCATCTACGACAATCTACTAATGCGCCAGTTGTATTGTGGAGGATCACATGTATGGCTTTTTGTCAGAAATTCCTGGTATAAGCAAGCTATATATATATCTTTAGTTTTGCTCATCTGACTGTGAATGCACGATGAAAGGACTCTACCATGCGAGCTCCAGGCAGGAGGACACACTGACTGAGGTGCAGAAATGAACAAATGGAATAGGACTGAAATTAAAATGTGGCACTTGGAAATCCTTTATTGTTAGTGTTTTGCTTCTCAAAATAAAACAAGAAACAGAGAGATCAAAAATAGTTAAACGTGGTTGGTGTTTTAATATATGTATTCATAATTTTAGTTTGATGTAATTAAACAGGGGCATTACAGAACACAACAGGCAGAACAACGTAGTGTCTTCACAAAGAATATTATGTACCATTTATGTTGCTCTTGGAAGGAACGAAGGAGGCACCACTAAGTGCCTTTGAAGAGTTTAATTTACGATTTCAGGAAAACAGCGCACAATGCCTCTTCAGGATTGGTCCAGCCAATGGAATGGAGTCAATAAATCACATTGAGAGATACCAAAAGAACAAATACATCCATTCTGTCAATTATAGAGTGCAAGCCCATAACAAACCTTCCCCTCACAGACCAGGAAAGAGAATAACAATAACATTGATTCAAGATAAAATATATTTTGCTTTACAAATCACACTTTTGACTCTGCCAGCTACAGACACCTCATAGGCCAGAGTCTCAATTTCAGGCTCTCTACAGATGAAGGGCTCAACCCAGAAACACTTGTCCAGAGATATGCAGCAATGTCTGCACCAACTTTGGTGGAAAATCTCCAGCAAATTTTGAAGTAAGCATGAACTGTGTACTGCATTTACCAGGATGCAAAGGGGCAAACTGTGCTGGGATGTGAGGCAGTGTGCTCCTAACACTCTTTCTGCTCAATTTGAGTTCTGTTATGTAACAAAATTTATAGAGTACGTAGCTTCCCAAACAAGGGGCGAAAATGCCCAAAAAAGAAAGGACAAGTGATTCTGGATGTTACAGATAGAAGGAGGAAATGCATTCCAGAGAGCTGGGACTTTTGCACGTAATGAGCGACCTCCCACTCTTACATCGCTTAACACGAGAAATGGTCACCAGATTAAGGTCCGCTGAACGCAAAGGATGTGAAGGTCGAAACAGGGATAGCAGATTAGACAAAATAGGGGACCCCTGAGAAAGTAAGATCTTATGGGTGGTACACAAGGTCTTGAAGTGCACACGCTTCTCCACAGGGAGCCAGTGCAGTTTGCGGAGGAGACAGGAAGGAGGGCAACATTTTGGAAGAGAGAACAACAGCCTAGCTGCGGTGTTTTGAGTTTGCTGGAATATTCTAATCAATGGCTTGATGACTCCCAGATACAAAATATTGCAGTAGTCTAACTAGGATGGGATCTCTGGACGATAGTTTTTTGGGTGCACGGGTCAAAAGAATCCAAGGATAGATTTGAGACTTTGCAAAAGCCCGAAACATGAACCTGTTACTGATTTTGCCTGCGCTTCAAAGGTTATGGTGCTGTCCACGCAGATGCCACGTTTTTTAACAGTGGACTTGGGACGGGGGAGGGGGGAGAACCAGGTGAGAGGGCCATCAATTGTCACTCCTGGAGTGGGTGTCTTTTCCTAATGCGGCAATTTCTGTTTTGGTTCCTCTTTTTCCATTCAGCGGGCTAGCAGCAGTCCAGGCGGTCGGTGAGGAAAGGGAAGACTTACTACAGCGCAAAGAATTGTTTTTTAACAATAAATCTGGACCCTGCATAGCCGCCTTAAAACACACTGGTTTTTGTAGCCCAAAGCGGATTGCACCAACGTCGTCAAAGAGTTACCAATATGGAAGGTGTATCAATAACCTATACGTGAATATTGAAGTTGGAGCTAATACTACTAATGGAAATAATCTCATCATTTGAAAAAAAAACAGATGCATTTTCGTAGTTTACACGTACTTGCCATTGTGTAGTCCAAACCGGCCAGATCCAGATTGATCGATTCCCCTTCCAACCTCTGCTGCATAAATTAAAGAAAGTAAGCAGTCCTGAGGAAGGTGGACTCAAGTATTTGTTACTGAAATGTGCGTCGGCCTGTTTACCTTCCAGCTAGTGGCATAACCATGGACAATATTGAAGGACTCTCACCATGAGTTTTTTGTTGCAAGCCATTTCAAGCTGGAAAAGCAATGAATGTGATGTGTGTATGTGTGTGTTTGGTGTATTAGGACATGACTGTATGTGAGGTTAGTTGAGATGTGATAATGGTCAGTATCACAGTATGGGTATATGTATAAATATGCAATTTTATATGTATTAATTGCACAATTATGCTTTTTTTGCACATTTAGGAGAATTGAATTAATGTCGAACTATTTATGAATTGCACTGTATATATGAACACAAATAAATTATGGTTTTACAATACCTAAAAAAATCTATATGATTAAAAATATGTTCTACAATTTTTGAGATACATCCACAAAGATGGACAACAAATAAAGATATGAACAAATGCATTTTTGTTGTACCTACTGATATTTATAGCAAAGGGATAGCCTGTCAGAGCTTATTATAGCCATTGTATAATAAATTTTGGTTGAGTGGGAGGTTGTGTATATATATATATACATATTTCTATGTTCCCCTTTTCTCCCAGACCATACAATCAATCATTAAGGAGTACCTTTGTTTTTGTATGCAATTTATGTTTTGCTCATGTTCAGTCATAAACAGTTGGTATCCATCCACCCTGTGACAGAAAGCATTCCCCTTTGAAAATTGGCCTGATCAGACATGGGGTTGTCAGAAAAGGAAAGAACAAGCTGGGTGTCGTACGCATCAGACACCAGTGCGAGCCCCAAGGATTTTACGACCTGAGCCAGACGTTGCATTTAAATATATATTTAAACAAAGCAGCGCTCATAGAAGAGTCACATCTCCTTGGTACATGTTAGATGGTGCACCATTGGTAGACAATAAACATTCTCATTCCCCTTCCTCTATCCTCTTCAGGATCCCCCATCAAGCACCATTCACAGAAATGCCATAAAAATGCAGAATCCACTCTCTTGTCACTTGCCACATCAATAACCGATCTATCATCAGATCATTCCCCATGCTGATTTCACACAGCACCCCGAACCTTAGCTATACTCCTCTTGTTGCACTACCTCCCATTTTCTATCATAAAAGCTTTAGTTCAAACTTGGATGATGATTGTGCTGGGGTAAAATTATGAGAAACTCTTCCTGGAACCTGTGGATCTTCTGATCGTGACTACATCTGCGAGCTGGAAAAACATGTTGTTTCCTGTCAAACTGTCATACCTCATCTTGCTCTTCAGAATCTTTCACTCTCTAACACACCTCAGTCAAACATGGAATTACATCATCAACATGCGTTTTTTCAAGTACCCAACTCAATGACAACTTATTTGATGAATGCCTGCCTCACAACAACACCTCTCCAACAGTTGAATGGCAAGTAGCATGATAACGCCATATTGTTCCTGACATCACCACCTGAACATTCAAATCTGACAAGAATGCTAACCGAATGGTTTCTTCTATCCAACATGCCATTACCTTGACGATTGTACAAGGCCATTGGCAGATGCTGAATGTCCAGCGAAGTATGAAAGGACTCTGTGTGATGAGATTTAACCTGGACACTACTTCACCACCAAATACTACTGCACTCCTTCACAATAGAACCAATCACATGAAAACTAAGCGTTATTTCTGGTGATCGGTTCCATCAGACACTTGAATGAAACTCACTTTGAATGATAGTCAACTACTACCAACACACACCTTAAATTCTCACTCAAAGAAAACCTACCTCCCACAAAGTTGATCTTTAGTTTGTCCCACTGTGATTTTCTAAATTCCACTGGACGCATAGGCATATTTATGATTGCAAAGTGTTTCATCTGTCTCCTTATATTTGAAGCAATTAGCAATGAACATCTTCACCAAAGCATCCCGTCCAGATCACCAATAGTATAACTTAAATCTCTTCTTGGTCCCCACATGACTTTGGTGTGCAATTCTGATTAAACATCATTTGAAAAAAGCTCACAGAAGCAACATACCACCCCTTTGACACACAACTCAACCTTAATTATTGAAGAAGCCCTTTCCTCACTCATTACACAATTCTTTATGGGCCAACAACAACTGACAAACTCACATCACCTTAATAACTGTTTCCACTTTTGGTGAAAAATTAAATATTGAGCGACAAGAGGGCCTTCAATAACACTATTCATGAAAGCCAACTCTTCAAAATAGGGACAATACAAAATTGAATCAAATGGACATCTTGAAAGAAAATCTGCCCTAGAGTTCGTCCCTTCTGCTTTATGCCTGACCCAAAAATTGAACTCGTAAATTGTACATGACAATTTGACCAATCTAGAATTTGCGTTCCCAAAACTTCTTTTATTTAACATGTACATAATGACTTTTAGTTCTGTGACTAAGGAAAATTCTCTACCGCAAAGGTATGCTACAAAATGACTAGTTGGGCAGATACAGGCCGATACTCCCCTGGAATATGGTGTTTTCCCTTCCATCAACAACTTGCCTTGATGCATTGAAAGTGTATCAAGCTCCACCATGGTTTCATCAACTGTCTCTACAATTAAAGTTTCATTTTCCTCCTCCCCCACATGTACCTAGCACTACTTTTCAAAAGTCTCCTAAATAGTTCTATCTGCCGAGCAAATTTCTCAACAAATGGCAAGTAATGCTTACACAAACCTAAGAACAATCTCATATGGTCCTTCTGATTTTAATATTGCCTCCACCAGGTCGTGCTTTGCATTGTTGCCTTGTGCCAAAACATGGTGCCCAAAATATTGTACTTCATTCAACAACAAAAATGACATTTCGCTCTCTTGGTTGTAATGCCTTTCTTAGATCCCTAACAACTTGTGCAATGTCTCCAAATGAAATTCCACAGAATTGGCCAAAATCTGGATATTTTCTTGATAAGTGAGCACAGCCTTTTCATTCTCAAGTAAGTGAATCATCAGTTTTCAAAAGACAGGCACAAGTGAGGCTAAGCCAAACATCTAGTGTAAAAATATGTAGGTTTCCAAAAGAGTGTTAAAGACTGTGAAATATCCTGTGTAAATATATATAAAAATAAATAAAAATTATAGACTGTAAAATATCCTATCCTAATTAAAGACTGTGAGAGGTCTTACTAAGTTCTACTTGATGATAGATGGCTCTTAGATCCAATGTTGAGAACCCCTTAGCCCCACACAGCGGCTTTAACATTTCCTGGATCTTAGGTAGGGGGAAAGAATCCACCTTGTTCAGGGACTTGAGGCCCATGCAAAACCTCAGCTCTCCAATTTCACTTTCTCGACAACAATTGGTGAAATCACCTTGGAGTTTTCCACTGGATCTATTTCCTTCTCCTTTCAAAGGCTCTCCAAATGTTTCCTTCGTTTATTTCTAATACTTAGTGGCACATTTAACAGTATGTGAACCATTGAATGAAATGAAATGAAAGTGGTTTTTATATAGCGCATGGCTACCCGGGAGCCTCCCAGCGCTGCGGAGTGTAGCTAGAGGAAGGATGCGGTTATGGGAACAGCCAGGTTTTTAGGTGCTTGCGGAAGGTAAGGAGGTTGGGTTCCTTGCGGATGGAGAGAGGGAGGGCATTCCAGAGCCTAGATGCATTATATGGGAAGAGGCGTCCGCCTGTCCGTGCCTTCTTGATTCTGGGGGTATCAGTCAGGTAGAGATCGTCTGAACGCAGATTTCTGGTGGCTTTGTATGGTTTGATCAGGTTCTTAATGATCGGGGGGCCCTTGCCCTGCAGATTTTTGTGTGTGATGCACAGGGCCTTGAAGTGTATTCTCTCCTGTATAGGGAGCCAGTGAAGTGATTTTAGAGCAGGTTTGGCAGAGCAGTGTTTTTTTGTATTAGTGAGCAGTTTTGCTGCCGAGTTATGGACCATTTGGGGCTTGGCGATAACCGATATGGGGGCTCCTAGATACAGGGCATTGCCGTAGTCCAGCTGGGATAGGAGAAGCGACTGAATCAAGAGCTTTCTTGAGTGGTCAGGTAGGAGGGGCAGTATTTTGCGTGTGGTTCGAAGGAGACCGTAGCAGATAGCAGCGGTTTTTCTGGCTTGGGTTTTAAAGGTGAGCTCGTGGTCGAGCCAGATGCCAAGGCTTTTTATTTCTTTTTTTGACGTAAGGGCTGGTCCCATGCAGGAAGGCCATAACGAGTTGGGGTTGAATGATGGTTGGATCCCCAGCAGCATGAGTTCAGCCTTATCGCCGTTGAGTTTGAGGTGTGATGCACTCATCCAACTGTCTACTTCTTTGAGGCAGGTGCACAGATTCATCGAAGATTGTTCCGACTGATTGAGTGCAACGATTAGTTGGGTGTCGTCTGCGTAAGTGACTATTTTGACACCGAAGGGGGTTACTATCTCCGCCAGAGGAGACATGTATATATTAAAGAGTGTGGGGCTCAGGGACGAACCCTGGGGAACCCCACAATGAAGCGGCACTGGTTGGGATCGAGTGTTACCTTCAAACACCTGGAAGGTTCTTCCTTCCAGGAATGATTTCAGCCATGCTAGGGCCGTGCCTGTTACTCCTGCCTTTCCGAGACGGTGTACCAGCGTGCAGTGGTTCACCATGTCGAAAGCTGCACTTAGGTCCAGGAGGATAATGGCTGAGGAACCTCCGGAGTCTAAGATCTTTCTGGCCTCCTCCACTACCGCTATAAGCGCGGTTTCTGTGCCCTGGCCGGGGCGGAAGCCAGTTTGAGAGGAGTGAAGCCTTCCGGAGGACTCAAGGTATGCAGAGAGTAGTCGATTGACATATTTCTCTGCCATCTTGCTGACTCCCGGAAGTAAGGAGATGGAGAAGGAGATGAACCATTGAAACTGTGTCAGGTTTAATATGATTTTATGTTCAAATCCCTTAATGGCATTTTACCTGTCTTCAAATATAGGTTTCTGTTGTTCTAATAATTATTCCTGTGACCCAATCTGTGAGGAAGAAACAACGACATGGGAGGCTCCATTCCTGGTCCTAACACCATACCAAGGGCTCCTTGAACCCTCCAATCAAAGATGTTGCAACCACTCTAAGCAACATACTCCTTGGTGTGGATAATTTTGTCCTAATGCATCATATTGTCTTTTTAGTAACCCATCATATACATTTGAAAACCCCTTAAAGCCACCATTGAAATCTCCAGCGGTGAAAAACGTATGTCACCCTGTCTTCTATATATAGTTTGTTCATATTTGATCAAGATAGGAGAACCTGAATCAACTGTGACATCAAAAACCACATCAGCGACTTTTATTTTGAAAACTGAATCTCCATTCTTTTCACATTTTAGCTTCTGAGTTTACAATCTTCATTGACAGTATAAGTCCATTTCCATTTTCGCTGTATTCATTTGTCCTGACTCCACTTGTTGCCTGTTGTTCATTGACAAATACCACTTTTTGAATGTTTTTGCATGCCTGAGCAAAGAATATGTCTGATTGGCGGGGGAAACAGACGCGCAGTAATGGCTGTCTCCCCTGAGCAAAGTGCCCCATCTTTCTGCATTTCATGTAGGTCCTTCTTATTTCTCGGTACGAGTTGTAATTGGCAAGGTGACTTTTGAATCCACATATGTAACATGTCCCTGCTGTATCCACTTTTCAAGTTTCTTGTTGTCATTAGTAATGAATGTGGTGTGCTTCAGTTTAGAAGTGAAGGCATTTACGTTTTCTACTTCCATTGTTTTTAAAGCTGCCCATCTCATTGAACGCCATTACGGATCTCTCAATCTCTCTTGCAGGTTCCAGCATTTCTTCAAGCACAGGATTCTTTTAGCAAATTAACCTTTCAAGTGTTCTACTGCCATAACAATTGACCAGCACCCGATCCCCTAAGTAGTTGTCCAGTGTACCATCATACTCACAAGCTGAGGCTAACAGTTTTAATTCTGCCACAAATCTATTGATTGATTCATGTTGGGGCTGACATTATGTAAATCACCTGTGCCTTCCAACAATTATGCTTGGTTTATCTTTTCAGAGATTTATTAGCATTTTTACAGCATCCTCAAACTCATCCTAACTGGGTGGAGGAGGTAGTGTCATCTCTGGTAAATGATCAAAAATAGTTTGACCCTCTAGACCCAAACAGTTATATAAGGCTGCCTTTTTACTCAATGGGTCAAATCTTACACCATCAAAGGCTACTAAGTAGCTGTAAAAGGCCCTTTCACTGCTTCCACTTCATTCTAGGAATCCTTAGTTCAGGCAAGAATGAAGATGGAAGATTTGTATTTTGCATTTTATGACACTGTGTAGAAAACGTGTAATTTAATCACATAGTCAACCAAGGCTTTTATGAACTGACCCAGTGTGTCTGTAAATGCACAGTTTACTGCAACACTAAACTTAATTATCTAATTCTTTCTTTAACTCAGCACACTGTTTAAGGTCCATAAAGGTGAGAAAAGGTTCAAAACACAAGCAATTACAGCTGTGTCAATCTATTGGCCGAAAGAGCAAGTGTCTGTTAACCCTTTCGCTGCTAGGCCTTTTCCCCTCCTGTGCTAAACCTTTTTTGGGCTATTTGGGGTAGTGCGCGCTTAGGCCCCTGTAACTTTTTGTCCACATTAGGTATCCACGCCAAATTTGCGTCCTTTTCTTCCAACATCATGGGGATTCTAAAGGTACCCAGGGTTTGTGGATTCTCCTAGAGGGTTCCCAGAAGTTAGTCAAAATACAGCAACATTTAGTTTTTTTTGTGAAAAATGGGAAAAACTGGCTGCAAATGAAAGCGTCTGGGGTTTTCTCTGCAAATGGTATCAAAAAAGGGTTTGTGGGGCTGAAATCACCATTTCTTCAGCTTTTAGGGAATGACAGATTTTTGACAGAAAACCAACATTTTTTACACAGTTTTGGCATTTTTCTGGGACATACCCTATTTTTGCTATTTTTTGAGCTTTCAAGCTCCTTCCAGTTAATGGTAGAAATGGGTAGAAAAGAAATAAGGGATCCTGGAAAGCTATACATTTTTGGAAAGTAGACAAAATTCTGAATTCAGCAAGGGGTCATTTGTGTAGATCCATCAAGGTTTCTTTATAGAAACTACCAGTTAAATATAGGAAAATTAAAAATTAGTTGAAAAAAGCAGCCTTTTGTGTCAACGTTTTCACCTGTAACTTCTTCTAATTATGACATCTCTTTGAAAGCAATGTACCGTTACATCCGCTGGACCTTCCTGGGTGTGGGGATATATAGGTTCACCAAGAGCCCAACGAACCCAGAGTAAAAAACTGAGCAGCATTTTGTAATGGTTTTTTATTATGTTCCGGGTATATAGCACTTATTGTGGGAAAATGTGTACATGGAAAAATCGGTATGAAAGACACCTATGTAATTCTGAAATGGGAACAAATTACAGAGTTGAGAAACAGTACATATTTGCACATTTTCGAAATTGGGAATACTCATACTAGCATGAGAATTATTGGGCATTTTTCAAAATGACTTTTATTTTTACACAATGTCTTTCATTTGGAAGGGAGAAATGCATAAAAAATCAATAGGTAATAACAGTTGCTTTACAAATCTGAACTACCCTAAGTCTCCCGATGAAAATGGTACCTCACTTGTGTGGGTAGGCATAGTGCCCACGACAGGAAGTGGCTCATAACCTAACGTGAACACACCACATTTTCACAATGAAAATTTACACATTGTTTGCGATGAGTCTAGCTCTAGTTTTGGAACCATAGCTCTGCCGGAACCTAGGGAAACATAGCAAACCTATACATTTTTGAAAACTAGACACCCAGGGGAATCCAGGATGCGGTGACTTGACTGCCTCCCACCATGATCTGTTACCCAGAATCCCTTGCAAACTTAAAAATTGACAAAAAAACACTTTTTCCCCACATTTCTGTGGTGGAAAGTTCTGGAATCTGCATGGATCCATAAATTTCCACCCACCCCGTGTTGCCCAAAGTCTTACGAGAAAAATGGTACCTCACTTTTGCAGGTTGGCCTACTGCCCGCGACAGGAAATTGCACAAAATGCAATGTGGTCACATCTCAATTTCGTAGTGAAAAATGACCCTTTTTTGGCAAAGTGCCTAGCTGTAGTTTTTGAACCCTAGCTCTGCCAGCACCTTGTGAAACCTAGCAAACCTATACATTTTTGAAAACTAGACACCCAGGGGAATCCACGATGGGGTGACTTGACTGCCTCCCACCATGATCTGTTACCCAGAATCCCTTTCAAACCTAAAAAATTGACAAAAAAAAACACATTTTCCCCACATTTCTGTGATGGAAAGTTCTGGAATCTGTGTGTATCCACAAATTTCTACCCACCCCGCGTTCCCCAAAGTCCTACGAGAAAAAGGGTACCTCACTTGTGCGGGTCGGCCTAGTGCCCGCGACAGGAAACGGCGCAAAATACAACGTGGTCACACCTCAATTTTGCAGTGAAAAATGACCCTTTTTTGGCAAAGTGACTAGCTGTAGTTTTTGAACCCTAGCTCTGCCAGCACCTATGGAAACCTAGCTAACCTATATATTTCTGAAAACTAGACACCCAGGGGAATCCAGGAGGGGGGTGACTTGAGTGCCTCCCACCAGGGTCTGTTACCCAGAATCCCTTGCAAACCTAAAACATTGACAAAAAAACACATTTTCCCCACATTTCTGTGATGGAACGTTCTGAAATCTGCGTGGATCCGCAAATTTCCACCCACCCCGCGTTCCCCAAAGTCCTACGAGAAAAATGGTACCTCACTTGTGCGGGTCGGCCTAGTGCCCACGACAGGAAACGGCGCAAACCGCAACGTGGTAACACCTCAATTTTGCAGTGAAAAATGACCCTTTTTTGGCAAAGTGCCTAGCTGTAGTTTTTTAACCCTAGCTCTGCCGGCACCTTGTGAAACCTAGCAAACCTATACATTTTTGAAAACTAGACACCCAGGGGAATCCAGGATAGGGTGACTTGACTGCCTCCCACCATGATCTGTTACCCAGAATCCCTTGCAAACCTAAAAAATTGACAAAAAAAACACATTTTCCCCAAATTTCTGTGATGGAAAGTTCTGGAATCTGCGCGGATCCACAAATTTCCACCCACCCCGCGTTCCCCCAAGTCCTACGAGAACAATGGTACCTCACTTGTGCGGGTCGGCATAGTGCCCACGACAGGAAACGGCACAAAACGCAACGTGGTCACACCTCAATTTTGCAGTGAAAAATGACCCTTTTTTGGCAAAGTGCCTAGCTGTAGTTTTTGAACCCTAGCTCTGCCGGCACCTTGGGAAACCTAGCAAACCTATACATTTTTAAAATCTAGACACCCAGGGGAATCCAGGATGGGGTGACTTGAGTGCCTCCCACCATGATCTGTTACCCAGAATCCCTTGCAAACCTAAAAAATTGACAAAAAAAACACATTTTCCCCACATTTCTGTGATGGAAAGTTCTGGAATCTGCGTGGATCCACAAATTTCCACCCACCCCGCGTTCCCCAAAGTCCTACGAGAAAAATTGTACCTCACTTGTGCGGGTCAGCCTAGTGCCCGCGGCAGGAAACGGCGCCAAACGTACCGTGGTCACACCTCAATTTTGCAGTGAAAAATTACCCTTTTTTGGCAAAGTGACTAGCTGTCGTTTTTTAACCCTAGCTCTGCCGGCACCTAGGGAAACCTAGCAAACCTATATATTGTTGAAAACTAGACACCCTGGGGAATCCAGGATGGGGTGACTTGAGTGCCTCCCACCAGGGTCTGTTACCCAGAATCCCTTGCAAACCTAAAGAATTGACAAATAAAACACATTTTCCCCACATTTCTGTGATGGAAAGTTCTGGAATATGCGTGGATCCACAAATTTCCACCCACCTCGCGTTCCCCAAAGTCCTACGAGAGAAAAGGTAGCTCACTTGTGTGGGTTGGCCTAGTGCCCACGACAGTAAACGGCGCAAAACGCAACGTGGTCAAGAGCCCAAAACATTTTTTGATAACCAGGTGGTTTTGCGATAGGCCATTTTGATGTCGCCTCACTACGTTTTGGGCCCTTGCCTGTCGCGGGTACTTGGGCCTCCCACACAAGTGAGGCCCCATTTTTATCGGGAGACCTAGGGAAACGCTGGGTGGTGGTAAATTGGTGTGAGCCCGGTGATGGCACAACTTTCCCACACCAAAATGTGTGAAAAAAGTGATTTTTTCAGCTAAAATTGAGGTTTGCAGGGGATTCTGAGTAAGGAAACGTTGGGGGATCCATGCAAGCCATACCTCCCTGGAAGCCGCCGGGTGTATAGTTTTCAGAAATGTATGGGTTTGGTAGGCTTCCCTAGATGGCCGCCGAGCACCGGGCCAAAAACCCAAGTGACCCCCCTTGCAAAACCAGATGGTTTTGCGATAGGCCATTTTGATGCCGCCTCACTACGTTTTGGGCCCTTGCCTGCCGCGGGTACTTGGGCCTCCCACACAAGTGAGGCACCATTTTTACCGGGAGACCTGGGGGAACGCTGGGTGGTGGTAAATTTGTGTGAGCCCGGTGATGCCACAACTTTCCCACACCAAAATGTGTGAAAAAAGTGATCTTTTCAGCTAAAATTGAGGTTTGCAGGGAATTCTGGGTAAGGAAACTTTGGGGGATCCATACAAGACATACCTCCCTGGAAGCCGCCGGGTGTCTAGTTTTCAGAAATGTATGGGTTTGGTAGGTTTCCCTAGATGGCCGCCGAGCACCGGGGCAAAAACCCAAGTGACCCCCCTTGCAAAACCAGATGGTTTTGCGATAGGCCATTTTGATGTCGCCTCACTACGTTTTGGGCCATTGCCTGCCGCGGGTACTTGGGCCTCCCACACAAGTGAGGCACCATTTTTACTGGGAGACCCGGGGGAACGCTGGGTGGTGGTAAATTTGTGTGAGCCCGGTGATTCCACAACTTTCCCACACCAAAATGTGTGAAAAAAGTGAATTTTCTTCAGCTAAAATTGAGGTTTGCAGGGAATTCTGGGTAAGGAAACGTTGGGGGATCCACGCAAGCCATACCTCCCTGGAAGCCGCCGGGTGTCTAGTTTTCAGAAATGTATGGGTTTGGTAGGTTTCCCTAGATGGCCGCCAAGCACCGGGCCAAAAACCCTAGTGACCCCCCTTGCAAAACCAGGTGGTTTCTGCGATAGGCCATTTTGATGTCGCCTCACTACGTTTTGGGCCCTTGCCTGCCGCGGGTACTTGGGCCTCCCACACAAGTGAGGCACCATTTTTACCGGGAGACCTGGGGGAACGCTGGGTGGTGGTAAATTTGTGTGAGCCCGGTGATGCCACAACTTTCCCACACCAAAATGTGTGAAAAAAGTGATCTTTTCAGCTAAAATTGAGGTTTGCAGGGAATTCTGGGTAAGGAAACTTTGGGGGATCCATACAAGACATACCTCCCTGGAAGCCGCTGGGTGTCTAGTTTTCAGAAATGTATGGGTTTGGTAGGTTTCCCTAGATGGCCGCCGAGCACCGGGCCAAAAACCCAAGTGACCCCCCTTGCAAAACCAGATGGTTTTGCGATAGGCCATTTTGATGTCGCCTCACTACGTTTTGGGCCCTTACATGCCGCGGGTACTTGGGCCTCCCACACAAGTGAGGCACCATTTTTACTGGGAGACCCGGGGGAACGCTGGGTGGTGGTAAATTTGTGTGAGCCCGGTGATGCCACAACTTTCCCACACCAAAATGTGTGAAAAAAGTGAATTTTCTTCAGCTAAAATTGAGGTTTGCAGGGAATTCTGGGTAAGGAAACGTTGGGTGATCCACGCAAGCCATACCTCCCTGGAAGCCGCCGGGTGTCTAGTTTTCAGAAATGTATGGGTTTGGTAGGTTTCCCTAGATGGCCGCCGAGCACCGGGCCAAAAACCCAAGTGACCCCCCTTGCAAAACCAGGTGGTTTTGCGATAGGCCATTTTGATGTCGCCTCACTACGTTTTGGGCCCTTGCCTGCCGCGGGTACTTGGGCCTCCCACACAAGTGAGGCACCATTTTTACCGGGAGACCTGGGGGAACGCTGGGTGGTGGTAAATTTGTGTGAGCCCGGTGATGCCACAACTTTCCCACACCAAAATGTGTGAAAAAAGTGATCTTTTCAGCTAAAATTGAGGTTTGCAGGGAATTCTGGGTAAGGAAACTTTGGGGGATCCATACAAGACATACCTCCCTGGAAGCCGCCGGGTGTCTAGTTTTCAGAAATGTATGGGTTTGGTAGGTTTCCCTAGATGGCCGCCGAGCACCGGGGCAAAAACCCAAGTGACCCCCCTTGCAAAACCAGATGGTTTTGCGATAGGCCATTTTGATGTCGCCTCACTACGTTTTGGGCCATTGCCTGCCGCGGGTACTTGGGCCTCCCACACAAGTGAGGCACCATTTTTACTGGGAGACCCGGGGGAACGCTGGGTGGTGGTAAATTTGTGTGAGCCCGGTGATTCCACAACTTTCCCACACCAAAATGTGTGAAAAAAGTGAATTTTCTTCAGCTAAAATTGAGGTTTGCAGGGAATTCTGGGTAAGGAAACGTTGGGGGATCCACGCAAGCCATACCTCCCTGGAAGCCGCCGGGTGTCTAGTTTTCAGAAATGTATGGGTTTGGTAGGTTTCCCTAGATGGCCGCCAAGCACCGGGCCAAAAACCCTAGTGACCCCCCTTGCAAAACCAGGTGGTTTCTGCGATAGGCCATTTTGATGTCGCCTCACTACGTTTTGGGCCCTTGCCTGCCGCGGGTACTTGGGCCTCCCACACAAGTGAGGCACCATTTTTACCGGGAGACCTGGGGGAACGCTGGGTGGTGGTAAATTTGTGTGAGCCCGGTGATGCCACAACTTTCCCACACCAAAATGTGTGAAAAAAGTGATCTTTTCAGCTAAAATTGAGGTTTGCAGGGAATTCTGGGTAAGGAAACTTTGGGGGATCCATACAAGACATACCTCCCTGGAAGCCGCTGGGTGTCTAGTTTTCAGAAATGTATGGGTTTGGTAGGTTTCCCTAGATGGCCGCCGAGCACCGGGCCAAAAACCCAAGTGACCCCCCTTGCAAAACCAGATGGTTTTGCGATAGGCCATTTTGATGTCGCCTCACTACGTTTTGGGCCCTTACATGCCGCGGGTACTTGGGCCTCCCACACAAGTGAGGCACCATTTTTACTGGGAGACCCGGGGGAACGCTGGGTGGTGGTAAATTTGTGTGAGCCCGGTGATGCCACAACTTTCCCACACCAAAATGTGTGAAAAAAGTGAATTTTCTTCAGCTAAAATTGAGGTTTGCAGGGAATTCTGGGTAAGGAAACGTTGGGTGATCCACGCAAGCCATACCTCCCTGGAAGCCGCCGGGTGTCTAGTTTTCAGAAATGTATGGGTTTGGTAGGTTTCCCTAGATGGCCGCCGAGCACCGGGCCAAAAACCCAAGTGACCCCCCTTGCAAAACCAGGTGGTTTTGCGATAGGCCATTTTGATGTCGCCTCACTACGTTTTGGGCCCTTGCCTGCCGCGGGTACTTGGGCCTCCCACACAAGTGAGGCACCATTTTTACCGGGAGACCTGGGGGAACGCTGGGTGGTGGTAAATTTGTGTGAGCCCGGTGATGCCACAACTTTCCCACACCAAAATGTGTGAAAAAAGTGATCTTTTCAGCTAAAATTGAGGTTTGCAGGGAATTCTGGGTAAGGAAACTTTGGGGGATCCATACAATCTATACCTCCCTGGAAGCCGCCGGGTGTCTAGTTTTCAGAAATGTATGGGTTTGGTAGGTTTCCCTAGATGGCCGCCGAGCACCGGGCCAAAAACCCAAGTGACCCCCCTTGCAAAACCAGGTGGTTTTGCGATAGGCCATTTTGATGTCGCCTCACTACGTTTTGGGCCCTTGCCTGCCGCGGGTACTTGGGCCTCCCACACAAGTGAGGCACCATTTTTACCGGGAGACCTGGGGGAACGCTGGGTGGTGGTAAATTTGTGTGAGCCCGGTGATGCCACAACTTTCCCACACCAAAATGTGTGAAAAAAGTGATCTTTTCAGCTAAAATTGAGGTTTGCAGGGAATTCTGGGTAAGGAAACTTTGGGGGATCCATACAAGACATACCTCCCTGGAAGCCGCCGGGTGTCTAGTTTTCAGAAATGTATGGGTTTGGTAGGTTTCCCTAGATGGCCGCCGAGCACCGGGGCAAAAACCCAAGTGACCCCCCTTGCAAAACCAGATGGTTTTGCGATAGGCCATTTTGATGTCGCCTCACTACGTTTTGGGCCATTGCCTGCCGCGGGTACTTGGGCCTCCCACACAAGTGAGGCACCATTTTTACTGGGAGACCCGGGGGAACGCTGGGTGGTGGTAAATTTGTGTGAGCCCGGTGATTCCACAACTTTCCCACACCAAAATGTGTGAAAAAAGTGAATTTTCTTCAGCTAAAATTGAGGTTTGCAGGGAATTCTGGGTAAGGAAACGTTGGGGGATCCACGCAAGCCATACCTCCCTGGAAGCCGCCGGGTGTCTAGTTTTCAGAAATGTATGGGTTTGGTAGGTTTCCCTAGATGGCCGCCAAGCACCGGGCCAAAAACCCTAGTGACCCCCCTTGCAAAACCAGGTGGTTTCTGCGATAGGCCATTTTGATGTCGCCTCACTACGTTTTGGGCCCTTGCCTGCCGCGGGTACTTGGGCCTCCCACACAAGTGAGGCACCATTTTTACCGGGAGACCTGGGGGAACGCTGGGTGGTGGTAAATTTGTGTGAGCCCGGTGATGCCACAACTTTCCCACACCAAAATGTGTGAAAAAAGTGATCTTTTCAGCTAAAATTGAGGTTTGCAGGGAATTCTGGGTAAGGAAACTTTGGGGGATCCATACAAGACATACCTCCCTGGAAGCCGCTGGGTGTCTAGTTTTCAGAAATGTATGGGTTTGGTAGGTTTCCCTAGATGGCCGCCGAGCACCGGGCCAAAAACCCAAGTGACCCCCCTTGCAAAACCAGATGGTTTTGCGATAGGCCATTTTGATGTCGCCTCACTACGTTTTGGGCCCTTACATGCCGCGGGTACTTGGGCCTCCCACACAAGTGAGGCACCATTTTTACTGGGAGACCCGGGGGAACGCTGGGTGGTGGTAAATTTGTGTGAGCCCGGTGATGCCACAACTTTCCCACACCAAAATGTGTGAAAAAAGTGAATTTTCTTCAGCTAAAATTGAGGTTTGCAGGGAATTCTGGGTAAGGAAACGTTGGGTGATCCACGCAAGCCATACCTCCCTGGAAGCCGCCGGGTGTCTAGTTTTCAGAAATGTATGGGTTTGGTAGGTTTCCCTAGATGGCCGCCGAGCACCGGGCCAAAAACCCAAGTGACCCCCCTTGCAAAACCAGGTGGTTTTGCGATAGGCCATTTTGATGTCGCCTCACTACGTTTTGGGCCCTTGCCTGCCGCGGGTACTTGGGCCTCCCACACAAGTGAGGCACCATTTTTAGCGGGAGACCTGGGGGAACGCTGGGTGGTGGTAAATTTGTGTGAGCCCGGTGATGCCACAACTTTCCCACACCAAAATGTGTGAAAAAAGTGATCTTTTCAGCTAAAATTGAGGTTTGCAGGGAATTCTGGGTAAGGAAACTTTGGGGGATCCATACAATCTATACCTCCCTGGAAGCCGCCGGGTGTCTAGTTTTCAGAAATGTATGGGTTTGGTAGGTTTCCCTAGATGGCCGCCGAGCACCGGGCCAAAAACCCAAGTGACCCCCCTGGAAAAAACAGGTGGTTTTGCGATAGGCCATTTTGATGTCGCCTCACTACGTTTTGGGCCCTTGCAAAACCAGGTGGTTTTGCGATAGGCCATTTTGATGTCGCCTCACTACGTTTTGGGCCCTTGCCTGCCGCAGGTACTTGAGCCTCCCACACAAGTGAGGCCCCATTTTTACCGGGAGACCTGGGGGAACGCTGGGTGGTGGTAAATTTGTGTGAGCTCGGTGATGCCACAACTTTCCCACACCAAAATGTGTGAAAAAAGTGATCTTTTCAGCTAAAATTGAGGTTTGCAGGGAATTCTGGGTAAGGAAACGTTGGGGGGTCCACGCAAGCCATACCTCCCTGGAAGCCGCCGGGTGTCTAGTTTTCAGAAATGTATGGGTTTGGTAGGTTTCCCTAGATGGCCTCCGAGCCACGTGCCAAAAACCCAAGGGACCCCCCTTGCAAAACCAGGTGGTTTTACGATAGGCCATTTTGATGTCGCCTCACTACGTTTTGGGCCCTTGCCTGACGCGGGTACTTGGGCCTCCCACACAAGTGAGGCACCATTTTTACCGGGAGACCTGGGGGAATGCTGGGTGGTGGTAAATTTGTGTGAGCCCAGTGATGCCACAACTTTCCCACACCAAAATGTGTGAAAAAAGTGATCTTTTCAGCTAAAATTGAGGTTTGCAGGGAATTCTGGGTAAGGAAACTTTGGGGGATCCATACAAGCCATACTTCCCTGGAAGCCGCCGGGTGTCTAGTTTTCAGAAATGTATGGGTTTGGTAGGTTTCCCTAGATGGCCGCCGAGCACCGGGCCAAAAACCCAAGTGACCCCCTAGAAAAAACAGGTGGTGTTGCGATAGGCCATTTTGATGTCGTCTCACTACGTTTTGGGCCCTTGCCTGCCGCGGGTACTTGGGCCTCCCACACAAGTGAGGCACCATTTTTACCGGGAGACCTGGCGGAACGCTGGGTGGTGTTAAATCTGTGTGAGCCCGGTGATGCCACAACTTTCCCACACCAAAATGTGTGAAAAAAGTGATTTTTTCAGCTAAAATTGAGGTTTGCAGGGAATTCTGGGTAAGGAAACGTTGGGGGATCCACGCAAGCCATACCTCCCTGGAAGCCGCCGGGTGTCTAGTTTTGAGAAATGTATGGGTTTGGTAGATTTCCCTAGATGACCGCCGAGCACCGGGTCAAAAACCCAAGTGACCCCCCTTGCAAAACCAGGTGGTTTTGCGATAGGCCATTTTGATGTCGCCTCACTACGTTTTGGGCCCTTGCCTGCCGCAGGTACTTGGGCCTCCCACACAAGTGAGGCCCCATTTTTACCGGGAGACCTGGGGGAACGCTGGGTGGTGGTAAATTTGTGTGAGCTCGGTGATGCCACAACTTTCCCACACCAAAATGTGTGAAAAAAGTGATCTTTTCAGCTAAAATTGAGGTTTGCAGGGAATTCTGGGTAAGGAAACGTTGGGGGGTCCACGCAAGCCATACCTCCCTGGAAGCCGCCGGGTGTCTAGTTTTCAGAAATGTATGGGTTTGGTAGGTTTCCCTAGATGGCCGCCGAGCCACGTGCCAAAAACCCAAGGGACCCCCCTTGCAAAACCAGGTGGTTTTACGATAGGCCATTTTGATGTCGCCTCACTACGTTTTGGGCCCTTGCCTGCCGCGGGTACTTGGGCCTCCCACACAAGTGAGGCACCATTTTTACCGGGAGACCTGGGGGAACGCTGGGTGGTGGTAAATTTGTGTGAGCCTGGTGATGCCACAACTTTCCCACACAGAAATGTGTGAAAAAGTGATTTTAGCAGCAAAAATTGAGGTTTGCAGGGGATTCTGGGTAAGGAAACGTTGGGGGATCCACGCAAGCCATACCTCCATGGAAGCCGCCGGGTGTCTAGTTTTCAGTAATGTGTGGGTTTTGTAGGTTTCCCTAGATGGCCGCCGAGCCCATGACCAAAAGCACATGGGACCCCCCTGGCACCCCCCTGGCAAAACCAGGTTGGTTTGTGATAGGTAATTTTGATATCACATCAATAGGTTTTGGGCCCTTCCCTGCCGCGGGTACTTGCGCCACCCATAAAAGTGAGGTACCATTTCTATTGGGATACTTGGAGAAATGCAGCGGGGTTGGAAATTTGTTGTTACTTTCCGCCGCGTGAAAATTGAGGCAAAATAATGCAAGGAAAATGTCACAGTCACATTTTGAGGTTTGCAGGACATTGTGGGTAAGATAACTTGTTGGGATCCACAAGAGATACCTCACCATGCACTCCCATGGGTGTTTAGTTTACGACAAAAACTACAGTTGTTAGGTTATTCTTAAATGAAATGTACAGCTTGGCAGAGAGACAAAACAGACAAAGATTACTGCACAGCCATCTATTCCTCAAGCACACACATATACTGGTTGGATTTGGCACGAGGGCGAGTGATGGTTCAGTATATAACATTTTATAAACGAGATTTCACAAAAATGAAATGCACTGTCAATAATTGAAAGGACAAAAAACTGAACCAATGACTCGCAGCTCGTGAGCTGTAAAGCCACGTCAAGGCACCAACCGCTTTACAGGCCATTCACACACCTTTCATACATGAGACACACAAGAACGTTCACACCACCAGGCACAAAACCAACACATTACAACATTCACAAAAAGGGACAAGGTAAATCCTGCTTGACGAAAACAGAATAGAAATGTTTATCTACACAACCACCTATTACTGAAGCACACATGCATACTGGTTGGATTTGGCACGAGGGTGAGCGATGGTTCAGTATATATACTTGTATTAACCAGAGATTTCACAAAAAAGAAATGCACTGTTGATAATTGAAAGTACGAGAAACTGAACCATTGACTCACAGCTCGTGAGCTGTAAAGCCACGACAAGGCACCAACCTCTTTACAGGCCATTCATACACCTTTCATACGTGTGACACATCCAAAACCATTCACACCGCCAGCCGCGGGCCCAGCACATTACAACACTCACACCAGCAGACAGCGCCATTCAAGGGCCCATCACTTTCACACACTCACATTCCTGACACACCAACCACACCAGCTCACGGATTGCGTGGAGTGGCGTTTGGCTAGCAGTGTGTGTAGAGACCAGCAGCTAGTCACTACTTACACACCGCCAGCTAAGTGCCAGCCCACTCACCGCCAGCAAAACACCAGTCCACGCACACCGTCATACATTTTTTTTTAAACAAGAAAGAGAACACAAACCAATTGGAACCAGATACCAAACTATAACTACAAAAACAACAGCAGAAACGAAAGAAATCATCCTATTGCCAATTGGGAAAACTGAACAACTATATCAAACCATACAGACAAGGCAGTACACTATTAGACTCACGGTTACTCCCAAAAACTCTTTTTAGTGTGATACAATCTGAAACATGAGGGCACACACAGCCCAGGATTAGAAGGACAATCGGCACATTGCATACGAGTCTCCTTCCGCACACCTCTTCGCAAGCAGACTCTACATCTCTTACAGGGATTGTTTTTTTTGGGCGTGGGAGGAATTAAATCAGGAAAATGGCGATCTTTCAATCTGGCCACATCCTCCACCATTCCAACTCTAGGAACACTTGCCTGTTTCACAACAAGACTGCCTATCACAGACTCCTGAAACTGTACAAAAGTCAACTTTGACTCAGGTGAACACTCCTTGTACACAACAAAAGCATTGAAAGTTGCTAAATTGAAGAGATGGATGGCCAACTTTTTGTACCAAATTTACACCTTACGAATAGCAGTGTAAGGTTCCAACCTCTGATCTACTCTATCAACACCACCCATGTGCTTATTGTAGTCTAAAATGAACACCGGTTTGCGTAGTTCAGCAAACTGACCCCAAACAGCCACAGGTTAAGTACTCTCATCATGTATGGTAGTCAGCATGTACACATCCCTCCTGTCCGCAAATTTCACAGCAAGCAGTTCATCACTACGCAAGGAACTGCTCTGCCCCCTTTGAAGTTTTTTGGAAACAAGCTCTTTTGGATAACCTTTACGGTTAGAGCGGATCGTGCCACAAGCAAAAGTGTCAACTTTGAACAATTCCTTAAACAATTGCACAGCAGTGTAGAAGTTATCAAGGTACAAATGGTGGCCTCTGTTAAACAATCTTCTAGCAAGATCCCACACAATTTTCTCTGAAACTCCAAAAGTAGACGGACAACCAGGGGGGTCAATAGTGGAATCCCTCCCAGTGTACACACGGAAATTAAAAACATATCCTGTCCTACTCTCAGACAACATATACAACTTAATTCCATACCGTGCCCTCTTGCTAGGGATGTACTGCCTAAAAACCAAACAGCCCTTGAACAATGCCAAAGACTCATCAATAGATATTTCTTTCCCAGGAGTATAGATCTCTGAAAATCGATCTACAAAGTGATCAAGTACAGGCCGAATCTTAAAAAGACGGTCACAGTCAGGGTGATCTCATGGCAATGCCAAAGTATTATCAACAAAATAGAGCATCCGAAGCAAAAGTAAATACCGATCACGGGACATAATTGAAGGAAATATGGCTGTTGCCATCAAGGGACTGGTAGAACAATATGAAGCCATAGACGGTTTCCTTATCAAGCCCATCAAAAAAGTCAAACCCAAAAACTTCTTCATCTCATCCAGATTTGTGGGAGTCTACCGGGTAGCTCTAGAGTGGTGCTTAAGTGTGGCACTGTGGTCCCTCAAAAACTGTTCAGCATACAAATTAGTCTGCTCAACAATCTCAGCCAAATATACATCATCCATAAACAACTGAAAGAACTGTATAGGCAAAAAAATTTCACAAACCACTCTACACCCTGCATCACCACTAAAAACAGGCAACACCGGCTGCACCATGTTTGGAACAACCCACAGTCCAGCACTTCCAGTAGGAAGCCTAGCAACCTTAGGCTGCAATCCAGAAGCCTTTTGCACCATCGGCACAGCAGTAGCCTCCTCTAAATCAGGCACTTCATGCGCACTGAGAGTAGCTTCATCTGCACTGAGAGTATCTTCATCATCCGATGATTCCATGTGGAGAGAAAACTCACTGCCTGAATCTCCCCCTCCCTCCTCTCCCTCAGACGCACTGTCAGTCCCATAATCCTGCTCAGAGGAAGATTCAAGCAGCATACCAACAACCTGCTGAGCAGTCATTCTACAGCTAGCCATAATCCTTACTAATAAAGGTAACTTGTCAAACCAGTCAACAACAAACACTTTGAAAAATAAGTTATAAACAAAATGCCTCTTTATCACAAAGACCTAAATACTCCAAAACGATACCACTCACGTGCCAGAAGCAGCTAGACTCACCACCACCTACACTGCACAGACACAGTAAGGATCAACAATATCCCACTAAAAAAGAAAAAGAAAAGAAAATTACACATAAGACATTACAAAACACATGCTCAAAACACTAACAAAATATGCTGCCATTACGAAACCACTTACAAAAAAATTCATTCATGCATGACAATACCACTGATTTGGAGTAAATACAACAAAAGGTTTTTCTTACCAAAACAAGTCAACTACGTAAAACTGCAAAACAACCACTGCCGAATCCGCAAACAGGAATCAAAAGCTTTACACTAGAATAAAGAGGAGAAATAAAACATTACAATCACATATACAAATAATGCACCAGTCCACAAACTAACCATAAAGGGGAGCGACCCTTGCGCAAGGGGCTGCTCCCAACAACAAAAAAACAATCCCTGGTGGCCTAGTGGGCATACAATAAAATGAATTGTTGAATCTGCCCTTCAAGGGGTCAGAAACGGCCAAGAAAAATGCTCCCCAGAATGGAGCGACCCTTGCCGAATGGGCCACTCCCTAAAACAGCTAAGGCATGGGGCCGCTCCCCAAAACAGATTGGCCATAAAGGGTGAATTTCTTTTTAAAAGGCACAGTTGGGCCACACACCTTTTTTTGTATTAGTTCAAACGGATCTGCTCCCCTCCAAGGGGGGCAGATCCAACTTTTAATTTTACCCCCACAGGGGAGCGACCCTTGCCCAAGGGGTCGCTCCCCAAAACAAATTGCCCAAAAGGCCCGGTTGGGCCACACACAATTTTTTTTAATATTTTTTTTAACGGATCTGCCCCCCTCCAAGGGGGGCAGATCCAACTTAAAATGTTACCCCCACAGGGGAGCGACCCTTGCCCAAGGGGCCACTCCCCAAAACAAATTGCCGAAAAGGCCCGGTTGGGCCACACAAAAATTAGTTTTTTTTATATTTTTCTGGCCCGGTTGGGCCACACACAATTTTTAAAAAAATATTTTTCTGGCCTTTTTCTAAACGGATCTGCCCCCCTCCAAGGGGGCAGATCCAACTTAAAATGTTACCCCTAAAAGGGAAGCGACCCTTGCCCAAGGGGCTGCTCCCCGAGACAAATGGTGCCCCAAACACACAAAAAACACCCTTCCCATCGATCGATTCCTCCCAAACGTCCTGCACACCCATGAATTCCCCCTCCCTACCACTCACAGCAGCCCCGTTCCTGTCGATCCACTGGAACCCCCTAAAAAGCACTTCACCACCCTAACACCGCGCATTGGATAACATTGCAATCCGGGCCTTCACAAAAAATGCTCTTTTTGGCACTTCCACTGCTTCGATCATCTTCATACTCACTGGGACAGTAGTTCCAGAGATTCCCAAGAATCTCAGCAAGAATTACACAAATCCATCCAGTGGAAGGGGTACGACTTTTCACTCAAACACGTGCCCTCCGCAAACCCACAAAAACAGCCAAATCTGGATGGAATTTTGCCAAACCACCCTAAAACCTTCACAACACCATTATGCACGAACCTGAATCGGGCCGTGAGCCCTAGACTCCGGGAACCCTATCAAATTTGAACCCTAAGGCCCAGAACACCAGCCCAAACCCCACAAACACACAAAAAATGCATTCCTGCTGCACGATGGCGCCCCAGGCGCGATCGAGCAGCAGGAATGCATTTTTCAAAAGACATCGGAGGAAAGGAAAACCTTTTCCTTTTCTCCGATGCCTTTGGAAATACACCCCCCACCCTCCATGAGGCAAAACTTACCTCTTACTTTCCCAACGCGCTGGAAACAAATGGCTTCCAGCGCGTTGGGAAACTAAGGGAAGCCTCCAATGACGTCAGCGCACTGACGTCATTGATGACGTGGAGGGGGGGGCTGGGGGAAGCCCTTCCCCTGCTTTCCCCGGTGCCGGAACAAAGATCGGTGTCCCACGGGGGGAGCGCCAGCGCTCCCCCCGTGGGTGGGTGTCATGACGGCTGGGAGCCGTCATGAGCGCACGCCCACCGTGTGCCAAGACGGCTCCCAGCCGTCATCAGCACCGAAGGGGTTAACAAATTATGGGCCTTAATTTTCCACCAGCCATGAGAAAGTACATGTGCTGTTGACCAGTCCTGCACTGAATATCTTTCACCAATTATGAGGAGGGTGTTTCTTTTCCCTTCTTTGTGTTTCTGGAGTTTACAAAACATTCAGAGAAATCTCAGAGAGGACGCAGCATGGGCATAAAGCAGGTCCCTGCAGCACATGAGGGCCCCCAACTCTCCAGGGGGGTGTCCAACCCTTCTAGGGTCCCCTATTCAGAACAAGGCCATTGAATAGCTGTGGGTATGGGAGACTCAGTGTACTAACAACCGTTTATTATCTTGTTTGATTATGTTTTAGATAGCCATAGAATGTAGTGAGGTCATTGTAGAAAGTGGAGAAGAATGTGAAGGGGCTGAGTTAAAGTTGAAGTCTGTTGGAGCAGTTGGATGGGATCAACTCTTCAATAAATCTTCTCTAGTGAAACAACTGATGTTATTGCCATGTTTTGAAGCGGACCTTTTTACACTAGCGATGAGGATGGTTTAGGGAGGCCCCAGCATCAAAATATTGCACTAAGGACTTGGATTTCATTATCGATCTGTGACGGATAGGAAAGTTGAACTGTTCAGACGAATGGAAACTTCATATTGGGATTAATGCGACATATACCTTCTGCGTTGTAAACTCGGGTATTTACTCAAGCCTTCACTTAAATTTCTGAAAATTGATCAAGCTGAAATGTAATGTAGGAGCACAATGGTAAAGCTGGAGCAGGGCGGGCTGAAGACAAAAGAACGCAGCAGGACCTCAGCACACTGCAAGCCCACGACAATACATTTTCACGCGGTTCCCAGAAGGCAAAGGAATGGAGCAAAGCATCAGTGCATGGCATTGAGAAGGCAGGGGAATGAAGCAGAGCATCAGCTCGTGGCAGGCCGCAGATGGAGGAACATAGCAGCTCTAACACCCACATACAGTATTGAGAACAGCTGTGAGTTTGGCATGCAGCGGAGAATAATGAGCAGGCAGTTACCTTGGAGGATGCTCTGGATGCTGCTGTGATTCCCTGACCAAATGGATGTTTCCATGAACATCCACAGAGTCTAACTTCTGGGTTGCGCACCCCACATTAGAAGAAAGAGCCTAGCAATTTCATTCCTTTCGGTTTCTCCTGTGCATGACCATTGGAGCATTTCAGGGAACATCCGGAGCAGTTTAATTTAGTCAATTTGGAAATAAGCATTGACAGCAGGGAGTTGACAAGATTTCATGCAGTATCAAGAACAGTTTTTTGTTATTTGTTGACATAATATCGGTGTATATATATTTTAGGTTTGTTGTTGATGCTCACCCTAATTCCCTTACAGTTAAACACGTCGGACACATAATAGAGTGTCGGTAGTGGTTGTGTCAGTAACTTTTTCTTATCTTGTTAGTTCAGTGAATGTATCATTAGATTACTAACTACACAATTTTAGGTAATCTGGGTTTTGGAGTTTAGTTTGGTCTAAAAATGAAAAATTTAGTAGGTCTCCACTTTTTTTTTTTTACAAGTTCTGGGGTACCACCTATAAATTGGCAAAAATGGGGGAAAGTTTTTCAGAGATATGCAAAAATGTGTGGTACATCTCTTAGTGCTGAAAGGAAAACAGCTCTCTTACTACATTGTCTGGGCTCCAAAGGGCAAGATGTCTTTGACCATCTCCAAGATGTTTCAGATAGCTATGCTTTGGATTTAAATGAATATGAAACATGCATAGGAGAATTAGATAGACATTATTTACCATAAGTAAGCACGATTTTAGAAAGATATCATTTTAGGAAAAGGAATAAGAAAGAAGGTGAGTCTATAGCAAAGTATGTAATAGATCTTAGATGGTTAGCCTCTTCATGCAAATGTGTTGCTTTACTGCAAAAAAAGAATTCATGATTAGTTCATGTTGGAATGTAATATATAAAAAGTATGAGGAGAGCTCTGGCAAAAAGATGATCTCACATTAGTTGAGGTATCATTAGTAGCTAAAAAGACTGATCACCGGTTTAAATGTGCGGAAGTAATAAAAAGTGAAAGGGCCAAAGAACAAACTATATACATGGTCAAAGACGGCTTCTAAATACAAGATAAGGGAAATGATTGTAACACAGAGAAAAAAATAATTTTGTGAGAAAATGTTACATGTGTGATAGAACAGGACACTTGGCTAATGATAAGACTTGTCCTGCTTTTAAAGCTACGTCTACGTGTTGCAAAAAGAAGGGTCATTTTAAAAATGTTTGTAGGACAAGAAAACACAAACAGAAAGTTAAGGAGGTTGATGTGAGTGATGGTGATGACAATGTAGACTTTGAGTGTGGGCAAATGGGAGGCTTTATACTTTTAAATTCATATTGGTTGAGGGTGAAAGGACAAAAGTTCTTTTTGACTCAGGAGAAAAAATTACACTTGTCTCCAACAATATTTGGAGGAAAAGCTCAAAGACAAGATAACACTGTTCAAACCTGAAATCAAACCATTTGCGTATGGTGGAGAATCTATTAAACTGTGTGGTTATTTTATTGGCCTAATAGAGTATTGACAATGATTGGTATCTGGAAAGTTCTATGTTTCCCAAAAAGGTGATAACATAATATTCTGGTTTCATCAAGGGGATTTAGGTTTGATTTTAGACCCTAATAGTGATACCCCTATTTTTTTTAAGGAAAAATGTGAGGTGAGTGAAATAAGGATGGAGGTGCAGCCAAATAATACTTTCTTAGAAGAGATGAGTGTTAAATTTCTTCAGGTTTTTTGGGATGGACTAGGATGTATTAGATATGTTTGATTGCAGTAGCTAAACACATTTGCAGTAAGGTGAGAAGTGTGCCAATAGCATGAAAAGAAGCAATGCGTGCTGTTCTGGAAAAATTGAAAAATTATGGCATTGTTGAAAAGATTGAGGGAACTGAGCGGTTGGCACCTGTGGTTGCAGATAGTAAATATAATGGGAATGTAAGGTCATGTGTGGACTTAAGACAATTACAAAAGAATGTGATAATTGACAGATATCCATTGACCAATATTTCTGAAATTCTAATGTTGTTGGTAGGAGAGAAGGACACATGGAATATAAAGATGAGGGGGATATTGTCTGTGAGGTGGGGAATGAAATTATCTCTGAGGAAAGATGACATATGGGATTGAAGTTGGATCAAGTTTTGCATGGGGTGATGGATTTAATTTGTGCTGGTTGGAAGACTAATAAACAAGTTAGTGATCATTGTAACAGTTATTGGTGGGTAAAGAACAAATTGTCGGTGAACAATGGTCTAATGTTCAGGGCCACAAGATTGATCCCTCCGAGCAAAGTTAGAGAGGAACTGATGAACCAGCACACCTTGTGTATTTTATGCCACATTCTGATAAGAATGTTTTAATTTCTTTAGTTATAACCACAATCGAAGAGAGTGGGGGTGACTAGGAGTGGTTTGTAAAATATTGTAATAGGTCCTCTACCAATGCTCCTAAAGACAACATCAAACACACTAAATGGTATCAGTTTCTCGTAAAGATAGCAAGGTGGCGCTCTGCAACCCTTGTCAGTTGCGAGTGGGTGTGATAGTCTCCAAAGGTATGATTGAGTTATGCACACTCAATCTTACCTTTGGAGACTATCACACCCACTCACAACCGACAAGGGTTGCAGAGCGCCACCTTGCTATCTTTCCGAGGAACTGATACCATTTAGTGTGTTTGACGTTCATTTCTTTAGAGACAAGTTGCATGCCATTGTCTGTAAGTAACCTTTCAGGAAACCATTCCCCCACTATAAGCTCCTTTAAGAAATGTATTACATGTCTAGTTTTGATGCTTCTTGTGTAAGAGATCTCTAGTCATCTTGAGGACATGTCTATTACTACTACAACATAAGTTTCCTGGCTGACCTTCTCCATAAACAGCCCCCAAAACGTCTAGCGCAATCTCCTTCTGAGGACTTTTTGAGTTATTTCTTATTACCATGGGCTGTACCTTGGACTTCATCGCTTTCTCACTCACAACACACTGCATACATTCTCATACATTCTCCACCTGAAAATCCATTCCTGGACATCAATATGAAAAAAAAGCCTCTCTTGTCTTAGACATGCCCTGATTACAACCATGGACCAGGTTTATCAGTTTGTCTCTAAATTTGCTTGGAAGGATCAATCTCATGCTACTGAACATTAGACCATTGATCACCAAAACTTCATTCTTCACCCAACAAAAACTGTTACAATGATCACTAACTTGTTTTTATCGTTGACAAAGGTGTCATGATAAACATTATGGTGCTGTTTCCTGGAAAGGGGCAGTCTGCTCTCTGCCAATTTATATTGCAGTTGGCTGGCAGGAATGAAGGCGGCATTACAAAGTTCCTTTGAAGAGTTTAATTTACGATTTCAAGAAAGCAGCACATACAATATCTTCAGGGATTTCTCAAAGCTCCAACCATCTGAATGGAGTCTACGATGCCTGCCGATTGATGCCAAAAGAAAAAATACAACCATTCTATGAATTCAAGTGCCAAAGGCCATAACACAATTGTTGAATTTGCAGTTGCAGTTTTGCAATGAGTAATAGGATACACAGTAGTGCACCTCTTTGACCTCAATCCAATGGTCTTGTTGAACGATTCATGGTCACCTTAAAGAAGTTAATTCAACTAGCAGCGCTGGAAGGAATTGATCTAAGCCAAGCAATGCGTCAAGCTCTTTGTGCCTTTCAATCAACTTCTCTCTCCACAAATGGTGCGAGTCCGGCCACCTTGCCATTTGGGAGAGCCATCAGACCCAAACTACCACAATAGACATTGGCCCAATCAATGAATGCCGATAAGGTTCATGTTATAGACACACTTCAAAGGTTCAAAATGAAAACATATGCCGATCAGCACCAATGCACCCAGGGAACAGGCTTCGACAAAGGGGAATGGGTACTGGATAAACAGAAGCGCAAGCGGAAAACAGACACTGCGTTTGGTGTAGACCCTTTGAGGTTTGTAATGTGCAAAGGACAGATGGTGACAGCGCATCGTCCCGGAAAGTCCATCACCCGGGACTTGTCACACTTTAAATATCTACCTTGATTTTCGCCAGCTCCTACATTGCGAGTGAGGCGACCCTGCCTAAACATCCAGGTCAAGTCTCTGAACCTGTTATCTGTGCCTAATAAAAGTGCACCTTAACTACCTCATACCACCCAATCTAGCAGGCCAGTGCGAGTGCCTCAACAACTCATTGAGAAACTATGATGATAATACTGTCTGTACTTTTTATTTAACAAAGGGGGTGATGTAGTGTTTTGATACACTGAGTGTTAGTACCCTTGCAATTTTGGGTGGATTTTAAACTGGAATTACGTAATCTGCTGGGAGGAGTTAGGGTGTGGTTATAACGGTTATGATGCAATGTGGGCAGTGTGTGGTTGTATGTTGAAAAATACAGACGTTTGTTACAGAGCTCTGTGTGCAGCGTATTTCATTTGCATGACCTCGTGCAGGGTAAGACGCTACACCTAACAGTACTTTCCTCTGTTCTGGGTTGAGTTCATGACAGTATCAGGTCAGCAAGACATAGCACCTCATTTATGAGGTTTTTGACGTAGGGCAGAGGAGCAAGAAATGTTGCTGTACTGCCCTACGTAAAAAAAAAGGGCAGGAATGCACCGTATCTATGTGATATGGCGCATTCCTGTCCTTTTCCCCTGAGCCGGCGCACAATGGGCTGCAGTATGCCAACGCAGGCCCCTTTGCACCATGGTACAAGGGTGCCCGCATTGCAGGGTTGATTATTTTTGAGCAGGAAGGGAAATCTTCCAGCACAAAAACAATTACAGGAGGCTTTTTCCTCTTTCTATGTGTGCTGCAGAATGCAGCACACATGGAAAGAGGAAAAACAATGAGAAATAGAGATATTTTTCCTTGTTGTGCTTCCCTTATGCCTCCCCTTGGGAGGTGTAAGTTTTTGCCGCTGCCTTAGCCTTACGATTTCTTGTAAATCTGGGGCAGTGTCAAAAAGCCATGGATGTTGCTGGAAAAGCCCCCAGCAACACCTATGAAATGCCCCTTTCACCCAGTTTTTTGCGTGAAAGGGGCACATATTTATGAGGCCATTGAAAGCCACGTAACATGACTATATGGGGCCTTATAAATATGCCAGTGGCACATTACGCCACCGGAATGTCAAAAAAGTGAAATGAGGCCCAAAAAATCTTGTTATCGCAATAATGTGGGCACTCATGAGTGTTCTGCAGCAGGAACAGCAGGCTTCATTAAAGATGCGCAGTGATGTGAATAGCAGTCAGGGCGGCCATGCTGAAGTAGCCTGCCCAGGCTGGATTAGTTTGTAGTACTGCCTTTGGTTTCACACAACATTACCCTCTTCTTTCTCACTTCATTTCTCATGCAATTCTTAGCAATGCCGAGCAATTTCAAATACCAGCTCAAGCCATCATAGAAGCCTAGTAAAAAAGGCTCCAGACCCACAAATGCCAAAAACCTTCTCACAATGTATGTGCAGGGGGTCTCCAGCTCTTTGCATTCAATCTATAGATGTTCGCCCACGGGCATCACCCTCGAAGACATAACATGCTCATTTTCTAATCACATGCCCCTGTCCACTTCAAATTATCATATTGTGTGTCCCAATTTCTCCACACCGTCTGTCCATGAGCCCGCAGCCTGATCAAATAATGAAAAATGAAAAGATGCAGTGAGGGGACCTTGGCACAGAAGTTAAGATATGGAGGCAACATTTAAGGCCATGCTTGACCATCTCACTTTATTTGGACCGCAACAACCATTCAGTATAGCAGAAGACTGGCCCAGAAGGATACATGAGAAAAAAGCAACAAGTTAGTCACCATTCCCATCACTAATCAGCTCATCTCATTGCACAATACTGGCTGAAAGAACTCAAGTAGCTCAAAGGGGACCTACATTCCCTCGAGACAGGGCTAAGCCTGCTCGCCTCCTCTAATGGATTGGCCCTCAACTTATTCTGCCTGTTATCCTTAACCAGCCGTTGTCCGTGCAGGTGACAGCGGTGGGGCGGCGGGGTCGTTTAAGGGGGTATTTCGTGGAACGATGCAGAGGGAAAATTAAATAATTAATTAATTTTCCCTTTGCATCGTCCCTCAAAATCCCCCCTTACGTGGCCCCACTGCCCCACTGCTGTTACCTGCAGGGACCGCGGCTGTCCTTAACTATTACCAATCAATGGCCTCTTAGAGCCTCACTGCTATTTAACCAGACACTGTGTCATCGGGCTCCTCTGATGGCACTGCTGCCTATATAATGCATGTAGAGTAAACAAACGGATATTGGAACTTTGTAAACACAACGTCGTAAATGTTGTCCTGCTCTTCTCTGTCGGTTTGTATAGTCTAGGAAGAGAAGCATAGCTATCAATGGTGCAGCAAGTGCAATGGCTTCCGAGCCAGGGTGTGCGAGAGACCATCTGCACTCCAACTACAGCTGTTATCCACTCTAACCAGGGATCGGGTCCCGTTCTCTTGTTTGGGACCATAGAACCATTACTACACCACAGATAAGTCTTTCTACTCTCCACTAAGACTGGCCTGTCACCAGCAGAGGGAGTAGTGGAGTTCTGGAAATACTTCTCCAAGAGGGAGTAGTGAAGAGAATTGTCTCCTGCCCTTCAACCTTAATGTTGCCCACAAAACGGAAGACTGTGCTCAGAGCAGCGGCTGCCCTGCCACTTCTGAGGTTTCTGTGCCTTCCATGTGTGATCATTCTGATTTTACTCTCTACAGACACCCTCATATCTGCTTTCCTCCCTCTATTCGACCCATGTTCTTGCTTACCCTCCATTCACTCTGTTGTTGTTCTGCTCCTATCACCACATTAACCCCCTTTGCCTAAACTCCTTTGCCACTCTAGATCCTTGTCCCAATCACCTTCCTACAGTATTTCCTTCAGCTTACTCCTTTACTCTTTTTATGATAGCGGTGGACAATCCACAACACATTGCAGACATTCTTGGAACCATTGTGACTGTCCTTGGCATAATAGATGCCCATCCATGACAATTTGTGGGCATTGTTGGCGTCTTTGGCGAGACCTACCACATTTGTGGCCGATCCATGACATTGTGTGGACTTTGTTGGCAGCATCCTTGCTTCCCTAACATGCATTTGGCATATACATGACGTGGTATTATAGTGGCACATTCTTAACATATTGTGGTTATTCATGAAAATATTATGGCTATCCCTCCATATGATGACCTTCTGTTTCTTATTATGGACTCTCTTGATATCAGTCGTGATCTCCCTAACATAACAGTGGGTGATTCTTCTCATATCGTGAGAATCCTTGACAGAATTCTGAGCACTGTTGGCATAATAGTGGTGTTTGTTGCTGATAAAAGGCTATGAAAGGCAGAATATGCCCAAATGCTACAGTAGTGCTTGGTGATAGTGCATTTCCTAAAGAGTTTAAATACATTTCAGGTCAAATATTGATTTTCTGTTTGGAAGAATTTAGCTTATTTAATAAATAAAGGACCCAGTCACTTTGCTTAAATAGACTTTTCTGCCTATACTACATATAACTCTTTAATAGGGGGTACGCAAAAATGCAATAATTTGTTTTGTTAAATTTCCCAAAAATTGACAATTATTTTAAATTTTGCAAAATTACCTTTGCAGTTCCTCCCATGAAAATTGAAAATGAGGGTATACCTCACATTCAAATGTCACACAAACTACCAGCAAAGAGGGACTGGTCCACAGGTAGAATGTCTGCCACAATAATTGTTTTGCTCAAATCCATTTCCCACTATATATTCCCTACTAACACCAGTCTCCTGCGAAAAACGAATATGCACAAATTTACTAATTTTCTAAATTTGTAGGTGTAATACAAATTGTGCAGCTACTATTTTGCCACTATTTGTTTGAGTTTTCTTGGACAGGGTGAGCTTCAACACCCCTGGTGAAGTAAGGCCTGTCTGGAACACTGCTAAAGATTCAGGAATGGTTAAAAAACGTGTTGATTTTTGCCCGATTTATGCGAAAATTAATTTGTGAAATTAACTATTGTACCCTGACTATTTAATTTTTTCTGGGGCGAAACCAATTTGACCCTCCTAGAGGAAATGGACTGAGACTCTTTCATTTGGCTCACTCAATCTTATTCAAGGAAGTTATTTATGCACCACCACTTTCAAGTTCACGCCTGCCACTCCTGCTCCAGGAGGACTGCCATCTCCTGCTGACTTCCTAATACCACTGATCTGACTCCTGTGAGCCTGGTGAGACTTTCCTGGAGCTGGAGAGGAGCGTGTGCCACCTACCCTAGCTGCTGTGCCATGAGGAATTCCTCAAGCCAGGGTACATGGTGATTATATTTTCTGCCGAAATTTAACTAAATCAAGGGATTGGGGGGGGGGGGGGGGGCATCAAAAACGACCAGAGACAAAAATGGGATCGGATGAATTCCAATTCATTAACATTTTGGAAGTTTGGAAACAAGTAGAAGTGAGCACCCCTGTTGACAAGCCCTATGCAGGAGGTCACCAGCTGGATGATGGAGGCCTTGAAAGAACATATGCAGTGTTGTTCAAGCTGCTATTCAGCCTGTGAAGCAGACATGGAGAAACGCCTTGCACACAAAACAAGCATTGGCATAGCCAATAGGTCTCGCCTTTGGGACCTTATAAGTGTTTAGCCATGCAACAGTTGCATCACTAAATACTTATAAGGTCCCAAAAGCGAGACCTATTGGCTATGCAAAGCGGCCCTGCGGCCGCGAAAGTAAAAGTGATCGCGATCAAACATCAAAGCGGCCGCTAAAGTGAAAGTAATCGCGGTAAAGCGCGGCTCGCGCACCTGCACTGTAGCTCTAGGCTGGCCCCGGTAGCACTTTTTGGAGCCCTCTCAATAATTCTCGCTAGACCAGCGCATGCGCTGGGTCAGGCGAGACCTAAAAACAATGGCTAAAAGTCTGGCACAAAAAAAACTGTGGCAAAAAGCATGGCACAAAAAAACTGTGGCAAAATGCCTGGCACAAAAAAAATGGCACAGCACCTGCCACAATAAAAACAGTGGCAAAACGCCTGGCCTAAAAAAACATAGTGGCCACGGTGTCAGGAAAGTATCGTAGTGAGGCATACCTTCCTTGTTATAGTCTGGGCACCCGCTTCTCACATGGAAGCAGTGGTAGGCTCTATAACCAGCACAGCACAAAGGTACAGGCTGAGTTACCCTGCACTGTAACAGCATTACCCACTTAAGGGCATGATAGAGACAGGCTGCCTCCTTCATGCCACAAGCCAATTTCACCACAGTCAAAAAACACCACACTCCGAAAAAATCCGTAAAACATTTGATAGGGCCGCGTCATTTCTCATACAGCATTATGAGGAAGAGTGTGGCCCAATGACGCACCTGCCCGGCCTTTAAGACTTTGATTATAATGGGGTGGGAGGCAGCCTGTGTGTCACCGTTTACCCGCTGAGGCAGGTGACACAGAAGCTACTGAGTGACGTAGAGCTGGAAATGAATCAAAATGACAGCCTGCACACCCGAAAGAGTAAATCACAGGCGCCGTGCGTTTGTGGCTGTCACAACATGTCACTGCAATGGCGGGAGAGGGACTAATACTGTTTTCCCATCCAGTGAGGCAGGCGCTGCACTGGAACGAGCAGTAACTTTGGCGTGACCTCTTGTGGGCTTGCCGAGCCTCGGACAGACTTATCAACCGTGAAGGTGAAACGACCTTTCAAGCTGCGCGATTAATTTGATTATTATGGAAAATGAAAGGTTGCAGTGTAGTGGGAGACAGGCACTTGCGCATTCTCGCCTCCAGCTCACTTTGCCCTAACTGCTTTGGTTGCTTGAGGTATTCACAAAGAACTATGATGTACCCTGCTTAATTTGTGTCTTTAATAGGACTTAGGGCCTCATTTAGATCTAGGCGGATCGTGTCCCACTTTTTCGGCAGTCTTCCTCCCCGTCCGCTGGTTTAGCGGTTGTGGTGGGTGTGGGTGTACATTCAATAGTGTGTGCATGTTGGTTGTGTGCAATGCTATCTGTAAATATATGTGCAGTGCACATTACCTACATATACATACAACACCGTGCAAGAGTGAGAAAAAGAGGCTGGGAGTACCTGGTAAAGGATTAGAGAGGCATCAGGGGGACTCAAAACAATGAAGCCTTAGTATTCTGCAGCCCAGCCTTCGATAGTGCCAGGTATGATGTTCCGAGTGAAATTGTGGGCCCTGGCACTTATTCTTTTACACATTAAGCACTGAAAGCATTGATATTAATGGTGTAGCAGGCACAGTGACAACAGGGCAGGGGAGCATGAAGAACCCGCTGCACCAGTGGTGTCCCTCAACATTTTGAACACGTGTAATAACAAGGTTGGGATTACACAGTGCCTGGTGCATGTTCATGCCAAACCTTTTAAAAAAAGGTTGCCACTTTTGTGCTTGTCTAGAGTATAGTTATTTAGGCTGTGGCTGGGAAGCTCCAAATAGCAGTGACCTAGGCAACTTACAATGTGTGGAAAATCAAAGATTAAACACAAACAGCATGTCTCTGAGTGACAGCAGAAGGAGTTTTAGGATACCGACGTGAAATATCCTAAGTAGAATGATGTCAGAACTCCCCTATTCAATCACACATCTACCCATACATTCCTCTTAGTGAGCTAAGCACTTATCCATAGCTCTGTCTGTAACTTACATGTCACACATATCCTAGCTGTACATGTTCTGTGAGTGATAGCAAACACAAGATGATGGACGGAGTGCTGAAACTTTTCAACCACTCAACCCCAGTCACATACCTGGGTTTAATCCATAATTTTGTTGCTCACTATGCCACCCCAGTTTGGACCCAGCCATATGCAAAACCGTCTTGACCCTGTTTCTCATGGGAAGTCCAGTCCGAACTGCCAGGTTAGGTCCTCCTTGGACCAGAAACAAGCATCCTGGGACCGGTTTCAGGGATTCACTCCTCATCAGCCAGGCTAGCTTGAATCCAGTGGCACAGCTAGTAAGGGATCCATGCCTGGGCATACCCTTGGTCACTTAGGGTGAACATAGCAAACACAAGATGATGACTGGAGTGCTGAAACTTTTTAACCAATCTCCCCTAGTCACAGATCTGGGTTTAATCCATTGTTCTTTTGCTCACTATGCCACCCCAGTTTGGACCAGTCATATGTAAATCAGTCTTGTCCATGCCCGAACTGTCAGTTCAGGCTGGACTGTTCCCATGGGAAGCAGGGTCAAGACTGATGTGCACATGGCTAGATTTGAGCTGGAATGGCATGAGGGGCAAAAAAACGATGGATTTAGGCCCAGATCTCTGTACTGGGGTGAATGACATTGTTCAACATTCTGTCCATCAATTGTTCTTTTTGCGACTGTGAGTGATGGGAGCCTGAACTATTCTACCCTGCTAAAACTGTTCTGTAGAGAATGGATATTGTGCTTGTTCCCTTCTGTGAGAGAGGGAAGCTTCCTTGGTAACAGCATTGCTGTTCCTGTTCTGTGAAGAAGCAAAGCTCGCACTACTGCTGTCCAATTGTTTGTGTAATGTGATTGGAAAAACGTTCCTTTCTGTGCTCTAGGAGTACCTATAGCTATTCTAAGAAGGGGTGCTTCCACAACTGTTACCTATCTTATTAGAAAACAAAGGATATATTTATTGAATGTACTTCCAAAACATGGCCCATGAACCAGGGAATGTTTCACAATATTTGATGTGAGCTACAGAGACCTATAGTCTGGTGGAAGGCGCCTGTAAATGCAATATTTACAGGCGTATTCCACATATTGATAGAAGAGAGAAGCAGAGTCCTTTGTTTGACCCTTCTGTTTTTATTTTAATCTTGTGGTAGGGTGACACTAGAAAAAACATTTTAAGTTCTTCGACACACAATTTAAATATAGGGCTGACAGATTAACAGAGAGAACATAAATGTTGACAAAAGGGACATAACCTCACCCAAACTAGGTAAACCATAACTAGGTGACTGTAGAACCAGTGAACGATACTATTCCCAGATATTACCAGCGCGAAATGTGGAAGCCATTTACAAAGCATACAAGGCTGGAAAGGTGAGGGTTCATCACTCTATGTCAGTACATGAATGGACCTTAACTCCGTAAGAGGTTTGGCTGTTTCTTCCATCAGCTGTAGTCATTGTATGTTTATTTCTGTTTTTAGAGAGTTTGCAGTAGTTCTTTAGCTTCTCATATTCATACTGTAGCATGCTATCCACAAGTGTTGTTCATGTTTTGTTCTCTGCGTAGGGGCTCCATGTTGTGAATTTCCTTAGACATTACCTAGCCCAGCAATGTGAGCAGGAGTGGCCCTATAGCTTCTGAAAAGACACAGAGGAAGGAAAAACAATGGGCCTGTGCTCCTCTTCCTGCGCCCACCCTAGGCCTTTGGGGTCGTTCGATTTAGACAGACCTCCCACTACATCACTGTACTGCCTTCAACAGGTGCAGCACGTAGGGCAGGTACTGCCCCGCGACGGCCACCAGTGCATTGCACCCCAAATCTGTTTTTCTTCTAACAAACCAAGGCCCAGAAGGGCCCAATTCATTCCTTGCATTAGGATCTAGGGTACCCTTGTTACTGCTGATAGAGCTGGTGGAGAGCTTGCTGAATATTACATGTGTAGTTCATTGTCAGGTTAGTCCTTTGCATGCATTAAAAGGCCATTTTTCCTTAACCGAGGATCTGTCGCAGCAATGAATAGTGTTTGAGATGTATATTTTCAGTATCTATTGTGAAACTCAGCGATTAACTTAAGCAGGTGTTTTCAGGTGAGGACTACCAGCACTAGTGTGTGGAGCCTGGCACATATTTTGCCTTATCAGACTTTGACCCACAGCAAGAAAGAGAAAAACACAAAAAGAGAAATAAGGATTAAAATAAAGATGGAAAAAAGGTGACAAAGCAAGAAAGAAGGGATGGAAAATAACCTGTCAGGGTGAGATAAAGAGTCAGTTAACATCTGGCGGTGGATTAACAAGGCAGGGAGTGGAATCAAGTATAAAAAGCCTGGGTACTCAGCACCCGACGTTCGATAGCCAGACGCAGGCTTCTGAGCAGAACGTTGGACCCCAGGACTTATTCTTTAACCAATTAAGCACCGGTGAAACTATTGATCATAAATTGGAATAACTAGTTGCACAACATAGGAGAATCATTGTGAACCATTCTTCAATTTGGATTGAATAAAGAGGATATATTTTACAGCCCAAAATAACATTTTCTCATTTACATGACATTCATGACAGGCTACTGACACATCTGGTTTCAGAAACATGGTCACCTGCTCAACAGCTAGTACTGAAGACTTCTTGTGGTGAACTGGGTGAACAGTGCTCAGAAATAAAATTCAGAGTAATGTGTACCATAGGGTCATACAGGGTTGAGCATTGGTTAACTCTTCATTGGTGACAAAATGTCACGTTTTGGTTCAGAAAGTTGATAGTTAAGTAGCAGCCTTATTTGGGAGATCCTGTCAAGATCAATTTAAAAAATATTACCTATTGTCAGTAAATTCAATTCTTCATGATACCAAAATGTATTGTATAGTCCATTGGATCGTAATTTTTTTCTTGTGACGACAATACACTTAGGGGTATATTCACAAGAAAGTGTGCTAAATATCACCAAAAAATGTTAACGCAACTTTACACATCGCAGCCTATCGTGAGAAAATACCCCATGTCAACGTGGAATTCACAACAAGGCTGCCCCATGCGAGAGTTTGCCGAAACCACGTCCAATGCCCGCGATACAACCAGCTCGACGGACATAAAAACACAAACCCCAATGAGAAAAAACCTGCGATGGGCCAAAGCGCAATGAGGAAATCAGCGATAAGCAGCGCCAGGCCTGCAACACACACCTGGCAGGCGGGAAAAATCACCATAAACGTGGAAAAAGCACCCAAACACAAACTGAAAAACACCCAAGCACCATGGAGGCAGCCGAAGCAGGTGCAGAGGACGAGCGCATCTCCACAAGCACCCCGTACAACCAGGCCAGGATCTCGGGGACAGGGAAGGGCAAGGACAAGAAGAAGAGGAAGACGAAGTTCAGTCCGAAGGCGAACAGGATCATAGTCACGGAGTTGATGGAACACCATCAACAACTGTTCGTCACCTCCAACGTGTCATTGGGCACCAAAAATTGAATATGGCAGGACATCGTGGACAAGGTGAATGCCGTCGGAGAGCACAAGAGGACAATGGACGAGGTCAAGAGGCGATGGTATGACATCAAGCGAAAGACCAAAGAGAAACTCGCAGCCAACCAGAAGGCAGCAATGCAGACTGGAGGTGGGGGGCCAGCGCCACAGCTCGTGCTGGATGACATGGAGAAGCTGGTGTCGACAGTCATCAGTGTGGATACTGTGGCCGGAGTCGGGGGACCGGATACTGCTCAACAGGATACAACACAACTGCAACAGGGTGTGTGATCACCAGGTACTGGGGCGGGATGGGTGGAAATGGCCATGATGGCACACATGCACAATCAAACAGAGCACAGTGTACACCCTCAATGACTCAGGGTCATCGCACAGGTCTATAGACTGTCACAATGTACAATTCCATGCTGTCTGAATGTCAACATGTACCATGTGGCTATGTACATGTGGACACATTGCAATGCACCATCTCCCCTTCACATTGCAGGGCCACCGTCAACACCCCCTGCAGAGCAGTCCCAGCCACTCTTCACTGATGACGAGCAGGACAACTCCAGCATCGAGGCACAAGCCCTCCTAGATATCATTGACATCATTAGCGATTCACCTCCAGGATCAAGGCTGCCCAGCTGCATCGAGGAGACCCCACCCACCACCCAAACCACCCAGCAGGAGGCACCCACAGCCCCGGCAGTCTCCCAAGACCCCCAGGAACAACACACGGCCTTCCAACGCCATGTGCTGGAGGGCCAGAGGGAGACGGCTGAGCAGGTGCTGGTGGGGTTCAAACTCATGGCTACCAAACTGGACGCCATCCATGGGTGTCTAGGCTCACTCCATGGTCTCCAACGAGCCCTGACTGACATCGCTGGAGTCATGACATGGAGAGAAGCACACCTGTCCGCTCAGAGGGGCTCCAGCGATACCAGCCATGAGCTGGCACACATGCAGAGGCTCATGGAGGACATGGTGCGGATGGAAGCGGAAAGGATGGCAGCCACCGCTGCACATCAGTGAAATGTAGCTGGGATCTACCATGCCCTGCAGATCATCATCATGGCATTGCTGCCACAAGGCGTGGCGATGACGAATGCTGCTGGCCCCACACCATCCACATCTCCGCTACCTGGTGTGCCATGGCATCACAGTGTGGCAGACGTATCCAGTCCAGCACCTGATGTGTCAGAGGCACACAGTGCCTCAGCCGGTATTGCAACACCCACAGGTGGAGCAGAGCACACATCCGGGGACGAGGACGTGGATAGGTTTGTGATCAGGAGGCAATAGCATTCCTTTCCGACACCTGGCCTGTTTCTGCTTGGTGCTGCACATGGCCCCATGACCTTCCACTGACCCCGATACAGTCCGATGCACTCACCTTGGACAGCGACATGGACTGCCATATCCTATTTGATGACCAATGACACGGCGACCAGACTGAGGACTGCACCCTTCCTCTTCCGCACTACTTGTCATCCCCGGATGGACTCTGGATGGCCCTCCACGGGCCCATATTGTGTAGTGTGCTCAGTTTTGCCCTGTACCGCTCCAGCTGCAGAACTGCACTGGATGTACAATAAACATCCAGTGACGCACTTCTGTGTTATGTCTTTCATCATTCATGTATAAATGTGTGGATGAATGTAGGGACAGTGATTTCCCTTGCGTCAATGATGCTCATCCTGTGGGATGCCAGTCAGAGGGTGCTACATTGCATATTGTGTACTGGGTGCGGTGGACACTACAACAGGGACACACGCATCAGTCACTTCCATGTCTGGACATGGGCTGAACCACGCCCACGAGTCATTGTTGCAAGCCCTGCACTGGTCTGGCGTACGGCAGGCAAGACCACTCTGCTTACGCTCCGAGGGGGGGGCCCTCATTGCTACCCGTTGCAGGCATACTCGCTGGTGGTGTGCAGGTCACTGGTCTAGTTGTCAGCATGTCACAGCCACTCCCTGAGGGCAGGTTTGCAAGTACACCACACCCATCCGGCACAGGCCATGTGACTCCGCAAACATAAGGGGCCGACGACGTCACATTCCCGTCTGCCGGTGGTGACTGGATGACGGACGCTCCACGGTTCTTAATCATAAAGGGCCCATGAGTTGTTGCGCACAGGGTTAGTGGCACCCAAGGCCTAGCGGCCGTCACAGGCCTACCACCACATGGCGCTGATTGTGGTTGCACAGGGTTAGTGGCACTCGGAGCATTGTGGCCGGCACAGGCACCCCACCACGGGACAGTGACTTTGGGTGCACTGAGGTAGTGGCACCTTAAGCTGCTGAGCGGGTGTGCAGCCTGCGATGATGCCCCGTCCCGGGGGTCTGGACAGCTCAGGTTTTGTGTGCCCTGCTGGACAACAGTGTAGGACAGAGCCATTGGGCAGCGCGGGCCTACCGCCACGTGGCTTCGCTTCCGGGATCCCATAGTTAGTGGCACCTATTGGACTGAGCGGGTGTGCAGCCTGCGATGAGGCCGGGTGCACTGGTATGTCCTCTGCCATGGAGTAATCAAGACCCAGCACCAAACGTGAGACCTGGTGGCCTGCGGAGCAGGGCTGCATGGTGTGGAGAGGTCCATGTCTGCGGGCCTCGGGCTTGTGGGTTGCAGCGGCACGTGGTGGGACCTCCTGTCTGCATGCCGGTGACAGAAGGTGAGCAGTGAGGCCTGGGTGTGCATGGGCGGGCATGCCCCGATGGGCGGCGGGAGGGGCAGGGGTGCCTCTGCCTGGGTGTGCATGGGCGGGCATGCTCCGATGGGTTGCGGGAGTGGCTGGGGTGCCTCTGCCTGTGTGTGCATGGGCGGGCAGGCGATGTTGTATTGTGCAATTGTGTGTACTGTGCCAATCATGTATCTGGACTCTGTTTCAGATGACGGGTCTGTCTCAGATGTGTGGTGAACTGCTATACATACTGGCAAGTGGTTGGAGACACACTGGTGGCAGCAGGTGAGCAGTGTGGCCTGGGTGTGCAGGGGCGGCACTCTCTCTCTCCCCCTCTCTTCTTCTCTCTCTTTCCCCCTCTCTTCTTCTCTCTCTCTCTTCCCCTCTCTTCTTCTCTCTCTCCCCCTCTCTTCTCTCTCTCTCTCTCCCTCTCTTCTTCTTTCTCTCTCTCTCTCTCTCTCTCTCCCCTCTCTCTTCTTATCTCTCTCTCTCCCTCTCTTCCTCTCTCTCTCCTTTGCTCTCTCTCTGTCCTTTGATGTGCGCAGAACACACCTTCTCATCATGATTTTGTCTTGCAGGCTGTGACCTACGGATTGTCCCGAGGGGAGCCGCCCTGTGTCTTCATTTCATTTCAGTGTTCATTTTAATAAAGTTTCATTTGTTGCTTCGAAAGTGAATGTGTGATGCTCATTTTTGAGACGACACATGCATGTCACCAGTTGGGATTGTGCGACATCATGCAGATTATTTTGTGCATGTTTAGGTGTAGCAGATGTGCCATATCTTTGGTCGGGGGGGCCAGGGAGGGGGGGTCCTGGGGGTGTTGGTGGCAGGGGTTGTTGCCCTTTCGGCCCTCCGGGCTGCATGTTTAGTTGCCCGGGTGCATCTGTTGTTCTTCAGGTGTGGTTCTGGGCTGTGCTCCATTTTGTGGTGCAGGCTGTGGTAAGACTTTGCACCAGGTCAGACCAGGTGTTATTTTACTGCTGCTAACACGCCTTATCGCCTGTTTTGTGTTCTTATTGCGGTTCTGGCTGGTCGTTGTGAATGTTGTGGAGTGGTGTTGTCGCGGCTTTTGGCACGGGAACGCCTACTCTGCATCTCATTAGCGATAGTTGTGGGGGTCATCTGTGGCAATGTTTTTTGCGGCTGCTATCACGGGTAAACTGGTGCTGTGGGATGTTAACACCAGCTTGTGATTTGGCCGATAAGTTTATCGTAACTTTGGCAGCGATAAAGTGCAGTTAAGTCGGCGTAATATCCTTGCGAAAATGCCCCTAAATGCACAAAAAGTGATGGATGGAAACTTTAATTAATTTCAGCAGCTGCCAATTACTCGGAGCTACATCCCAGTCCATCATTATTTTGCACACCATGCTACCTCAGTTTGGACCCAACTATATGCAAATCAGTATTGCCCCTGCTCCAATGGGAACAGGCCAGCCCGAACTGCCAAGCCAGGTCCTCCGTGAACTGGAGCACAATTAACACAGGATAGGTTTTGTCCTAGTTATGGACTCATCAGCAGGGCCGTCTTAACTGCATTATAGGCCCCGGCAAAGCAGTGCACTGCAAACACAACCACTCACAGGAATAAAAATCTAAATTATCAATAAAATAAAATTATATTTATTGGTACCGCCAACAAAATCAGTTGTTTGACATTAAAAAAAACATGCTGTACAGCAAAGATTAATCAATACAAACGTTTGGACAATATAGCATAAGCCTTGAACTTGAAAAACAAAAATTCAACATACAAAATGGTACTTAGTTGGTAAATCATACTAATGGAGATGGCACAGACGCACCAGATTAAATTACTATGAATTATTTATTATTGATCAAGTGTTCAATACAAACCTTTGCTAAATTTCTTTTCAGAGAATTCCTTTGTAATTGGCTTGAAGTCAATGGTCTTCAGGATGTCATTTTCCATACACTTGAGTGAAAGTCAGTTCAAACGCAGCTGCCCTATTGTGCTGCGAAGCGGATTTTTTATAAGTTTCAGTCTTGAAAATGAATTTTCTCCTGCACAGTTGTTCACCGTCATGCATATAAACACTCTAAGAGAAATTTCAACATTGGGAAACACAGATGCCAAGTTGTCTGAAATTATTTTTCTGAAAAATGTAGGGAGAGTATCACAATTGTCATCAATAATCATGCATTGCTTGAGATTCTCACATTCATTTAAAAGGTGCAAGGGGAGTGTGTGCGGAGGTTAATAATAAGAAAACGTACCTGGTGCTGCCAGCCACCTTGCGCTCCTCTGCGTCCACTTCACGGTCTCCCCATACAATTCCCGCACTGCTCTCAAGCATGAGAGCAGCATGGGGATGGGCCTGAGCAGGCAGGATCAACGCTCACCCAGGCACAGGGAGACTGTGCTGCTTCTCCAACTTGGCTGTATGCACAGCCAGTTTGGAGAAACCTAAGCACGCATGTCAGTTTGGCCAGCCTGAGACTGCCGGCCAAAGTGCACATATACCACTCCTCCTCCTACCTCCCATGGCCTGGCCTGACCCCTTCCTAAACATGTTGGCTCAGAGTCAGCAGCTGAAAAATAAAACGATTTTCAAATATTGTTTTATTTTTCAGCTGATGGCTCTGAGCCAGCGGGGAGACTCTCCAATGCCACTTCAGAGGACCCGCCAGTGGTTAAATTTTGGTCTGTGCAAAGATTAGCATGGCGCCCCTATGCTCGTGGGGCCCGAGGCAACTGCCCAGCGTAACCATGTGTTAAGACAGCACTGCTCATCAGCCGGGTACAGCTTGGTTCTAGTGACACAGTATGCACGAATCCCACATCTGGGCAAACACATCCCACTTAGAGCGATTAACTGAAGTATACAAAAAGTGATGGATGGGATGCTTGAATTAATTTCAGCCACTGGTAATTACTCAGGCCGCATCCTCGTCCATATAACTTGTGCACACCCATGCCACTTCAGTTTGGACCCAGTTATATGCAAATGAGCCTTGACCCTGCTCCAATTGGAGGAGTCCATCCCAAATTGCCAAACTAGAAATACACTGAACTGGAACACAAGCAACCCAAGATCGATTTTGTCCTAGTTATGGGCTCATCAGCTGGGTATAGCTTGATTCCAGTGACACACTGTGAACGGGATCCACGTCTGGTCATACCAGTCCCACTTAGGGCAGCAAACTGAAGTGTACAAAAAAGTGATGGATGGGATGCTTGAATTAGTCTTAGCCACTGGTAATTACTCGTGCCACATCCCAGTCCATCGTCATTTTGCATACTATACGTTTTGTACACTTTTCATACTTCAGTTTGTAACAATACATGATGTGGCCTTCAGCATGTAACCAGCCTTTTTCTCCCATTCCAGGAAATATATATCTGTTGTGAATTGGGGTTAGATTTGTATGTGAGAAGACTGCATACAGAAATATCTTTGGATATAACTATTGCATCTAAAAAAATGTTCACATAAATATCCTCCCACTTGATGTACATGTTATAATAATAACTTTAATACGATGGTATATTTTGTAGACCATGTTTAGGACATGCTATTTATGTCAGACACTATTTTGTCAACAAAATTTTGGTACCAGACCTGGAGAATGTAAAGTGGACTAGTGCATAGTACCAATAAAAAATATGTGGACATAGTATTTTAAATCTTGCATTTGTCTCCTTGATTCTGTTTCCCTGTCTGTCCTTTATTTCCTGTTTCTGTGTGTACATGTGTCTGGCTAGACAGTGACCTCCTGGTATATTAAGAAAGAGAAATGAGAGGGGCAGGAAGGAGATAGGTCTAGTAGAGGAAGTACATAGGTAGAGATATAGATGAGGTTAATAGGTGAGGTAGGGATAAATATAAGTTAAAAAGAGAGAAATAGAGGTAGGCACAGCGAGTGAGAGAAGTTGCGAGAGAGAAAAAGAAAGGAAGCCAGCGAGTCTTCTGACTCCCCCTATCCTTTACCTGGGGAGCAGGTAGCACCTCGGAAGATCGAGGCGCTGGGCAATTTTCAAATTTGTCCATGCCTTAAAGTGTCTCTGGGCCTGATTAGGAGTTTAGATTCGTTTTATTTCGCTTGATAAATCACAGTACCATGGAGTGCATTATTTATTGGGTGCGATAAATAACACCTACTATGGGTTAATGGGGAATAGCTGCAGATTTTGTTGCTTATCCCACCAAAATCCGCATGATTAAGCAAATACTTATTGGCTCGCTGCAGCGCTGCCCTAAGGCAAAAGAAAAGGGCAGGAATGCCTTGTATCTATTAGATATGGCACATTCCTGTCCTTTTGCCCTGCGTCAACGCACAATGGCTGCCTTGCGCCAATGCAGGCACAATTACACCATGGTGCAAGGGTGCCTGCGCTGCGGGGATGACTATTTTTGTGCAGGAAGGGAAACCTTCCTGCACAAAAACAATCACAAGAGGCTTTTTCCTTTTTCTATGTGTGCTGCAGACAAATAACCAGGAGAAATAAAGATATTTCTCCTTGTTGTGCCTCTCGTACACCTCCCCTGGGGAGGCGTAAGTTTTTGGCTCCGCCCCAGACTTACGATTTCTCGTAAATCTGGGTCAGTGACAAAAAGCCATAAATGTGTCTGGGAACACCCATAGCAACACTCATGGAATGCCCCTTTCACGCAGTTTTCTGCGTGGAAGGGACACATATTTATAAGGCCACGAAAAGCTACGGAAAATGGCTTTATGGGGCCTTATAAATATGCCAGTGGCACATTGCGCCACCGGAACTTCAAAAAAGTGACGTTCCTGTAGTGTAGTCTCAACAGCCGCTGTATTTTATCTAATTTGTGTTATTTCCTGCTCAAAATTCATTGCCTCATCCTCAAGGCTAGATACATGTTCCTCTGCTTCTGTTAGGCGTTCTGGTATTTAACCCATAGTAGCTTCGATTTGTGATAGCCTTGCATGCAATGATGCGATCTCCTGTGATTGTATTGTCCGTATCTCTTTATCTTCTGATAAGATCAATTCAAAAATGTTTTTGACCTTTTGGCTGGATTCTTTTCCGTTCTCCATCTCCTGAAGAGCTTCCTCGTTACTTTCTGTGGCCATGAAAGCCAAAGGGGATTGAACTATTGGCTCTATTTTCCCGTATTGCTGCAGGGTTGAAGCTGGCATGGCTAGAATTAATCTAGACTCTAATGGCTGGCTAGAAGTGGCTGTGGCTATCGTTGCTAGGTACTATTTCGAGAACAAAGGGTACTGCTTACAGCAAATAGGAGAGGAGAAAGATTCTGTAGTAGACGATTGGTGAAGGGCCCCAGCTCCTGTATTGATAACTAGATCTTCTTCTCATAGTGGAATCATGGAGAGACTTGCCCTGTATGTTCTTGCAGTTTCTAAAGTACCCTTCTGACTGCCACCTGCTTCGGTCTCAAGTTAAACCTCCTGAACATTCGAGGTATGCTTTGCAGATGCTGCAATTTTAAGTCCATCCTTTGTTGTGCGTTACATAGTATTGCCCGATGCTTTCTCCTGGCTGCCCTTATTTCATGACCTTTGGATAAGGGTTGACTAATTACCAGGCAAGGAGCTTGCGTGTATGGCCTTTCGCTTAAGTGTGCGCATACTGCTGCGATCACCTTCGTCACCCTTTTTTAGGTCTCGCCTGAGCTAGCGCATGTGCTGCTCAGAGAGACATTTTCTATACGGGTTTCCAAAGTGCTACCTAACGCTGCCTAACGCTTGCTTTCACGCGAGCGTGCACATGCGCAGCCGCCAATCACTGCTACTCGCGCACAACTCACGTGCTTACACCACAGCGCGGCCCGTCCTCGCGATCGCGATCCCTTTCGCTTTGATCGCGATCGCGATTACTTTCGCTTTCGCGGCCGTTACTTTTACGGCCGCGCGGCCAATGCTTGTTTTTTGTTGGCTTTGGTATAAATGTAGTGGTCGAAGATGTCTCTCTGCAAAACACAAGAAGTTTTGCTACTTGCATTTCCTGTTTCCATTTTTAACTTAGAAGAGAAGACTTGGGGGTTTCTTGTTGATTTTCCCAGTTATTTAAAAGTTGTGATGTAAAAAAAAAAAGGCTTGTATGTAAATTATTGCACCGGAAGTACCGAAAGCACGCTGGGTTTGTGGGTAAGGCAGAGATGTGCAAGGCACCCAGCGCTTGTTTTAAAACGTATTCCACAGTAGCTAGTGCTTACTTTGTGAAACAAAGAGTGTCGGTGTTGAAGCTCTACTCAGAAGCTAGCGGCAGGTGCAATTAAACTTCGGCGCGCCGAATACCAAGGCGGGTAGTATTAATCCACTACCAGATAATCCCTGCCCCTTTTTATTTCTTGCACGTTCCTACTTTCTCTTTATTACGGGTTTGCCGCTTCCTTCCTCTTTCCAATTTGTGTGTTTTTCCCTCTCTTGCACTCCGTGGAAATAAGCGCCTATGCCCCGGTTCAAATTAAGCACGGACAGTAACACAACATCAGTAATAATTTTGTTTGTCTCAAACAGCCGGAACTAACAGTCATGTAATACTGTGCCCAAAATCGGACTACTTTACATTTGTGTATTAGATTATGATAATATACTGCTGTTGATTTAAAGAGATTTGCTCATAGGCAGTGGCGTAGCAAGGTCAGGTGGTACCTGATGCGGAACATTTCTCGTCCCCCTCGGCTTGGCAAAAATATGTGTTTAAAACATATTTTTGCCATTTTGTCACCCCCCTCAGTGATGACACCCGGGGCGGCCCGCACCCCCCTTCCTACGCCGCTGCCCCTAGGTTTCATTTGACCCTCCTTTCAATTGTTTTTACCCTATGAACAAGCTTTTTGCTTCTACAGCTCTCAATGAAAGCAGCCTCTGGCATCATTACCAACATTCTCGATTCTGACGGGAGGCTCCCGATATTTAAGCAAATGCTGGAGCAGAGTTTTCTGTTAGAAAATTCTGGGCCTTTTGAAGCTCTGGCATGTCTATGCGTTTTATTAATTATTAATAATTAACAACTAATTATTTGTCTTGTGCAAGTGTGTCCCATTAACCAATCTGTTTGTCTTAACATAAGAAAAGGTTACACAAGGGTTAGCATGTGTGTGCTGTATTTGTATTTACAAATAACGTGCAAGTTTTCCATGTTTAAATGTTGCTGTGTGCTATTTATTTTGAGCACAAAACGCTGTCTGAATTAATGCTCTGTATGTCGCAAAGCTAGATAATTGCATACACATAAGGGTATTAGTGGGGTTAACACTGTCTAATCATTATGATGTAGTAATCTTTATTTTGTCTTTTTAATTAAAGATGGTCCATTGTGGCCTATGGAGGCCTTTATGAAAATAATCGAGAATATTTTGAAGCCTGGCTGAGCTGTGGTTCAGGCGTAGAAAATTTTGGTGTATCAAGGGAGACCCCTGCTGGTGCTCAGTTAACAGAAAAACTGACGGTAGTCCTTATAAGGAAATTTCCGGGAGGACATCAGCAAGCTTGGAGGATCTCCAAAAGAAATGTTCGTCCTTGGGAAACAATGAGCCTAAGAGAACTCTGTGCAAAGGCTGGTTTGTCGGAGGAAGCAAATTTGAACAGTTGCAAAACTCGATTCTTTCTCCGAGGATTTTATAATTATGACTTTTCTTGAGCGGGGATTTCAGGATGTAGTCAAGATACATCCCATCCTTCTTGTTCTACTTGGTGATACAATTTATGCATGTGGGTTTTCATTGTATTTTATAGTATAAAATGTTAGCTTAGGGAGGGCTCTCCCCACTTCTTTCTTTCGTCGCCTTGCTGCGTGAAACTTGCGTTGCAGATGACCGATGCTGAGGACTTTATCCTGAAAAGACTTTTCAAGAGACTGGTCCTGACCCGTTCTGACACTAGTTAGAATAGGTAACTATGAGAAATGATTTATTCTGATTTTATTCTGACTAATTTTAGATAAAGCAATACAACTTTTGAATATGGTGTTGGTTGTTTCTTTCCTCGTTGTTTATTGAATTATTATTGATTATTGTTTATAGATTGTTTATATTATGTTGGACAGCCACTAAAACTGGTCCTATCGCCTAGATATAGATGCAGGGTGTTTAGGAGTTTTCTTCCCACAGGTTTGCTGCTGGTAGAGTATCGGAGCATATGTAAGTGAAATGGGCCCTAGTGTATGATGAATGTATGTGCGTGTAACTGTAGAGATTACTCTATCTGCGGTAGTGGGTGTATTTTTATCATCCTGATCTGTATCAGATTCTCTGGTAGCAGAGGATGGTTTTAGATGGTTGTCTTGATCTGATAAGATAAGATAAGGTTGCTTGTAAACTAGCTTATTGATTGTTGATTTATTTTGATGTTTTTGATATATGTACTAATACTAAATGTTGGAGTCGTAATGTTGAGTTAAATGTAGTGCTTCTGGAACTTGGAGGCTGGAAGCAGTTCCGTAGTAGGGCAGAGGAAGGTATATATGCTGCTCTCGGGAAAGACGGAATTGTAAGGAATTACGTGTGACAATTGAAGTTGCGCGTTCATTCATTGTTTGGGTTCGGAATCAGTGACATTGTATGTTACTATTAGAAATTTCTGGTCTATAAGGAGTGTGTATCGTAGTGAAGGTTTTCTGTGAAACTCTGGTCTTAAGTCCCAGGGATCCGTAAGGATTGCCGTTAAAGCTTATTGCGGGAGGAGTAATAGGTATTCTCTGAGCTTGTTTGTAGAACTGGGCAGAGGTAAGCTGCTTAGTTATTGTGAGTTATAATTCTGTGCAGAGGCAGATTGTGCGCTGTTCTCAAGAAGCAGGATTCTGTGTGTATGTACTATATTTTCTTCGTATGAATGTGCGTGAATGCATATACATTTATTGATTGTAAGACTCTTTGGATACGTCCTAAGAGGAAACAGTTATGAGATGTATGTAAAGTTGTTGACTCTTGAGAAATAGATTCTTTACTATTCTGTGGTTAGCGAAGCAGACAATGGAAATGTTTTAATGTGGTAACTAACAGATTTTGTCGAAATTTTGACACACGAAGTCTACTGAGAGTTTTGTAAAGGAGGGGTAGACAAGTGACAGAGACAGGAGACAGAGACTGCAGCGGCTGTTGACGTCAGGAGGTTCGCGCACTGATTGGATAGTGACTCAGAGAAGGGTTTGCGCTAGGATTGGTGCGTTAGTGTGAGTCGCGCAAGGATTGGTAGAGCTGCTTAGTGACGTAGACGTCTCAGGACTGGTGCATTAACAGAAATTAATTAAGTTTGCAAATCTTTAAAAGTAGAGAGTTTAATAAGAATTAGTTAAAATGTATTATCAAGAGGAGAAAAAGAAAAAGACGTTCTTTGGAAAGGTTAAGAAATGGTTTAGTAAGGATAAAGAGGTTAAAACAAGAGAGGGTGAGTTGCTACCTCCAGCGAAAACACCTGCATCCTTCATGGTTGCGAAATATGGATTACATACCTGTGTATGGTTACAGAATTGGGTAAGGTATACTAAAGAAGATGGTGTTTTAGCATTTCCAGAACATGGTTCATTTAATCTGGCCGTGTTGAGAAATTTACGGGAAAAGATGTTATGCTTGGACCCGAAGCCGAGACCTACACAGTTCGAGGCTTTAGTTGAATGGGAGGAGGAAGTTCATGACAGAGAAAAGCAAAGGTCTGGAGGGTACTACAGGTACATGTTTGGGAGGAGACATGATCGTGAGACACATCAGGATAGAATGAAAAGATGGCGGGATGCTACTATGTCAGAGGGATTATATCCTATGAGGACAGTTGAAGCTTCAGCTCCTTTAGAAGAAAGGGTTTCTGAGACAGAAAGGAGAAGGTATGGAGAGTATGAAGATGAGGTTTTAAATGACATGATGTTCAAGAGACCACCCCCATATAGATCAGAATCGGAAGAGCGTACACCAGTGGTTTCTCCGAGAAAAGATACCGTTGAGAAAGAAAGAATGACACCTGAATCAGTAAGTGATAGTTCTTTTAGAGAAGAAAATGCCAGAAATGCCAGACAATTAGCAAAGACGACAACAGAACTGACTGAAAAGATTAGAGAGTTAACGATGAACATGGAAGCTGTGACAGTGCCTGTTACTATAGGTCCAGTAATTCCTATGTTTGATGGACAGAGAATAAGTGAAAATGGGCTGGTAGTTCCATATATTGCAAATAATTCAGCTGGTCCTTCAGGAGATTCAGGTAAAAGAACAGGGAAAAATGACCTGAGACAAATAAGGCATGACACAGATAGCGAACTAATGGATAGTGAAGCGAGTTTTTCAGGAATGCCGATTTTAGAACCACAAAGAAAAGGGGTTCCAGTGAGACAGACAACAGAAATAACGGTAAAGGACTTAAATGATTGGATGAAAGTTCTTCAGAAAAAAGACAAAGATCCACCAATTGTTGATGTGGTTAAATTACGTATAGAGTTAGAAGAGCTTGTGACAGGAACAATCCCGACAGAAATTTTGAAAAGTCACCATGATGGTGAATTATTGTTCATGTGTAAGAGCATAACATGGAGAGCCAGAAATACACATGATAGACTGAGAGCGATAGCAAATGAGCAAGGAGTTGACATTGATAAGGTGAAAGCTTTGCAGAAAACGTACAGAATGGATTTCACAGAGAAAGATATAGAAAATTTGAATAATTCTGGTAGAACAGGACAGATTAAAGAAATGGTGGCATTATTGCGTAGATGGGGTGATGTGGAAAAGTGGAAGGATAGGTGGTATAAAAAGAGAGATGAATCTGAAGATAGAACAACTTATTCAGCATTTCCAGTGAGAGAAAAAGAGAAACCAGTGGAGCAGTTTCCCATGAGAGAAATACCTGGAGGAGGATATGTGCATGTTCCATGGACCAGGCAGGATATTTTATCATTTACAAATGATTTCCCTCGATTGAGAGAAAAGCCCGTCGAGTGGTATAGGCAGGTAGACAGGTTTGTGAAATTGTCAAAAGTGCTGTGGGTTGACCTGAATAGTTTGTTTGATATAATTGTTCCAGGAGACTTGTGGACTGAGTGTAAAATAGTTGTGAGTTGGCCTAGTGAGGAATACCCAAGAGATCCAAGAACAGGGGCACCAGATCCAGAAGTGATGAGGAAGTACGATCAGGTGATGGTATACCTGAAGAGTAAAGTTCCTCCAAAAGAAACAGACTGGGTTAAGATAGATAGAACACAACAGGAAGCAAAGGAATCAGTTCATGCTTTTTACGAAAGGCTGATACTGGCTTTTAAACAATTCAGTGGAGATGAGCACCTGGGTGACAAAGATCTGAGCCATTTTGTATACAGATTTGTATATGGTCTTAGACCTGAAATAGGTGAGAGAATTCGTGAAAACACAGTGGATTGGCAGAGTAAGAAAGTAGATGAGATTCTGAGACATGCAAAATATTTCAGTGATGAAATTGAAGCAAAGCAAAGAAAGCTGAAGGAAAAAGCAATGTGGGCACAGGTGAAAGTTGCAGAGAGACAGGAAGCACAGTTGGTGGAACAGGCAAATAATCCAGGAAATAATACAGGGAATAGACCGAGATTTACAGGAAAGGGAAGAGGAAGTCTTGAAGAAGCGAAGAAAAAGTTCCCATGTCACAACTGTGGCCAACTGGGACACTGGAGGTCTGAATGTCCTAATCCACCATTAAATGAGGGTAAATTATTGAACCAACAGGTGCAGAATGAAGGGAATAACCAGCAACAACAACAGCAGCAGAAAGTTGTGAGACAGCAGCAGAGTCAAGAGCCAAAACCACCTTTACCGCAGAATAGAGGGGTACAAAAGTACAGTCAGGATTCGGGATTCTTCAATGATGAGCAGGTAAACAAACAAAGACGTACTAACAAGGTACAGCAGTACTTGTTAAAGAGTGAAGGGAGTGAGTCTGAAGGTGATTACTGACGGTGCCGAGGAGAGGAAGAAGAGTGCATACTTGGTGCAACTCTAGAAATAGACCAGGCAGGACCATTTGTGGATGGGAAAATAAATGAAGAGGGTGTTACTTTTTTAGTAGACACAGGTGCGACAAGATCAACTGTCAGGTCAACAGATGTTAGAAATCTTCCTCTCTCGGATGAAGCAATCCAAGTAGTTGGTGTGGCCAATACTCAGATCAGAACACGTCTTACTGAACCAGTAAGGGTACGGATAGGGAAATTCTCAGACATGCACAGATTTATAGTCTGTGACACGAGTCCAGTGAACCTGTTAGGTAGGGACTTATTGTGTAAGATGAATTGCACGATTTTCTGTACACCAGATGGAATAGCTTTTGAGACACCAGATGATGATGCTTTTTATCGAATGACTTTAGAAACTAGAGAAAGTGAGTTAATTGGTACATTTCCAGTGTTCAATCCGGAGGATTTACCTCAAGTGCTGAGAGACACAGTGAAAAGAGCAGTTTGGGATTTTACAGGAGAGGATGTGGGATTGATGAATAATGTAGATCCAGTAAAAATTGCAGTGAAAGAGGGAATTGCATATCCTAACATTCCTCAGTACAAAATGACACCAGAAATAATTGAAGGGATAACTCCTATAATTGAGAAAATGATTCAGCAAGGAGTTCTGAGAGAACTATTGAGTAGTCCGTGTAATTCACCGATAATGGGACTGAAAAAGCCTAATGGTAAGTTCAGGATCGTACAGGACCTGAGAAAAGTTAATCAGATTGTGGTGGCATGTTGTCCCATCGTGCCAAATCCATCAGTGATTCTGTATCAAATTCCACATGATGCTGAGTGGTATACAGTGATTGATTTATGTCATGCATTCTTTTCAATTCCATTGCATCATGACAGCCAGCCGATTTTTGCATTTAGATTTGGCCAGCGCATTTTAGCATGGTGTCGTATCCCACAGGGGTATACGGAGAGTCCTTCGATATTCAATCAGTTATTGAAAAGATCGTTGGAAAGTCTGATCATGCCTGAAAGCTCAGTGCTAGTGCAATACATTGATGACCTGCTTGTGGCATCAAAGACACGTGAAGCTTGTGAAGTGGATACCATAGCTTTACTGAATCATCTGGCAGATGGAGGGTTAAAGGTATCCCCAGCCAAATTGCAGTTTTGCAAAAAAGAGGTGCACTATCTTGGGCATAATATTGAGAAAGGTCTGAGAAAAGTGACTACTGACAGGATTAAAATAATCAGAGAAATGAAAGCTCCAAAAACTCAGAGAGAAGTGAGAATGTTCCTGGGTATGGTGGGATATTGTCGTCAGTGGATAATTAATTTTTCCCTGATAGCAAAGCCATTGATTAAATTGACAAAATGTGATATGACAGATCCATTGGATCTAGATGCAGAACAATTGGCACCATTTGAAGAGCTTAAAACAAAAATGTGTGAAGCTCCAGCTCTGGGTATGCCAGACTATGAAAAAGAGTTTGAACTATACTGTAGTGAGAGAAATGGATGTGCACTTTCAGTGTTAATCCAGAAACATGGGCAATTGAGAAGGCCTATTGCATATTTCTCATCGACACTTGACCCTGTAGCTGTGGGTTTACCAGGTTGTCTAAAATCTGTGGCTGCAACATGCAGAAGCCTGGAGCAAAGTGAGGGAATCATAATGGGATATCCTGTAAGGGTATTCGTACCTCACAATGTGGCAATTCTTTTGACAAGAAGCAGAACTCAGCATATGTCAAATAGTAGGTTGACTAAGTATGAGAAAGTGATTCTGGGAGCATCGAATGTGACTCTTGAAAGATGTACAAATGTGAATCCAGCGACTCTTTTGCCAGACATTGAGAATGTGGGTATAAGAATGGAAGATGATCATGATTGTCTGGATGTGCTGGAATATTGTACGAAACCAAGACCAGACATCAAGGATGTTCCTTTGCCTGAGAATGATCATGTGCTGTTTGTGGATGGATCATGCCTGAGAAATGATAATGGTGTGCTATGTGCAGCATATGCAGTATGCAAGGTTTCAGAGGTTATGGAAGCATCACCATTGAAAGGAGTGAAATCTGCGCAAGTTGCTGAATTAGTGGCATTGACAAGAGCTTGTGAGATTGGGAAAGATTTGAGAACAACTGTGTTGACTGATAGTCAGTATGGATTTGGAGTGGTGCATGATTTTGGCCAATTGTGGCTACAAAGAGGTTTCTTGACATCGGGTGGAACTCCGATAAAGAATGCTGAATTGATTGGAAAATTGCTTGAGGCGATACAGCTGCCTAAGGAGTTAGCAGTTGTAAAATGTGCAGCACATGTTTCAGGAGAAGATTTTATCACTGTTGGCAATAGATATGCTAACGATGTGGCGCAGTATTGCGCCAAAACGAATCAATCAATTAACAGGGACAGGATGGAGGAAATGTCTTTTCTTTCTGTGATGTTTACTAATGTCCTAGAAACATGGGATGAAGTGAAACAGTTACAAGATGAGGCAGGAGAAGAGGAAAAACAAGATTGGGTTAAAGCAGGTTGTGCTCCGAGAGAAACAGACCATGTTTGGGTTTACAGAGATGGCAGACCAGTGATGCCAAACTCAATTTTGTCGTCAATGGCAAGAATGTATCATGGCCAGGGACATCTGGGGAGGGACGCGATGATTAGGTCCTTCAAACAAACCTGGTACAATGCAAAGTTTAGAGCAATTGCGGAAAGCATCTGTCAAAGATGTTTAATTTGTCAGCAATTTAACACTGGAAAAAAGACAGTGGTGAGTCTAGGGACAATTGGCAGAGAAGGAGGTCCTTTCACAAGAATGCAAATTGATTTCATTGAAATGCCCCAAGTAAACAGACTAAGGTATGTCCTAGTAGTGGTCTGCTTGTTTTCAAGGTGGGTGGAGGCCTATCCGACAAGGAGGAATGATGGATTAACAGTGGCAAAATTACTGTTGAGGGAGTTGATTCCTAGGTTTGGGTTTCCAGTTACAGTTGAATCTGACAGAGGCAGACACTTTCAAAATGAACTCATTGGTTTAATTTGTGAAGCATTAAAAATACAACAGAAGCTACATTGTGCATACCGACCAGAGGCTTCTGGTGTGGTTGAGCAGATTAATGGCACAATCAAGAACAGAATTGGGAAGATGTGCTTAGCCACTGGCATGAAATGGCCAGATGTTCTTCCTCTAGTCTTGATGACTATGAGATCTACTCCAGACAGAACTACAGGTTTGAGTCCGCATGAAATAATTATGGGACGTGCTATGCGCCATGCATTCGTACCTGTGAATAAATTGATGGCAATAACTGATGACATGATTTTGGATTACTGTAAAGGCCTGGCTGACGCAGTTCATTCTGTGTTTCACCAGGTTGGAGAAGAAGCTACCACACTTGAGAAGAAGCAAGCCCATGATCTAAGTCCAGGTGACTGGGTGAGGATTAAAGTGCACAGAAGGAGAAATTGCTTGGTTCCAAGGTGGGGAAGGCCAAGACAAGTTATTCTGACTACAACAACTGCAGTAAAGTGTGCTGGAGTGAGACACTGGATACATGCAAGTCATACTCTGAGAATTCCAAGCCCGAGAGAGGGAACTGGTGAAGAGTATTATGAAGAGTCAGATTCCAGTGATGAAGAAGATCCTGAAGATACAGAATCAGTGAGAAAAGAAGCAGAGAGAGCTTCAAGAGATTCACTGCGAGTATCAGAAGGAAGATCAGATTCTGATTCTGTGAAAGAGCCTGAAGTTTCGAGTAGCAGTGGAGGAAAAAGGAAGGAAAAGAGAAAGCACATAGAAACTACTCCTGAATCAGAAGAGGAGGAAGAGATTGAAGAACCACTTGAGATTATTCTTGAAGAAACAGGGTCAGAAGAAGACAGAGAGGGACAGATTGCGGAAGACCCCCGAGGAGGTGTAGGGAACATTGATGAGGAGCTAGGTAAAGGGACAAATAGACAGCAAGAAGATTGCGTGTCGGAGACCCGAGGAGGGACAGAAGTAGGGAAGTCTCAAACAGTGGTGAAAGAATCTGTGCAAGAAAAGAAAACTGCTAAGAAACGAAAGCAAAAGGCAATTGAAACAGAATCGGATGATGAGAATGAACAAACAGAAGGTCGAGTTCTGAGGAAAAGAACTTCGATTGGAGAGAAAAGTGTCAAAGAAGTGAAGCCGAAAAAGGTTGTGAAAGGAGATCGTTGGCCTAACAACAGAGTGAAAAGACTGAGATACAGGATAATAAGAGCAAATACATCGGAAGCTGAACAAGTGAATGAAGTATCCAGTCAAACTTCAAAGGCTGAAGAAGAAGAATCAGAGAAAACAAAAGAACCAGTAGAGATCAAAAGAGTTAAAAGACCCAACCAAAAGTACAGATCACCGGAATGGTCTTATGTGACACTGTCTGAAGAAAGAGGAGAAGAAACAGTGACTCAAGATAATCCGGAAGTGGTCTTGAGAAAAGTGGTTGAGGAAGAAACTGGTGACATTTTGAAAGTACTCTTGACCGACATCAGAGAAGAATCAGACACTGAAGAATCAAGTGTTGGAGATCTGATGCAATTTGATGTTGAAGAAACTGGAGTGAAAAATGATGAGCATCCAAACTGAGTGAAAAGAGGATTCACTTGGACTGAGTGAACAGAAAGATCTTTGAAAAGGCTGAAGAGTTTGGAACAAACGTTGGAGATTTGAAAAGTTCTAATCACTGTAGTGGAGTAGAAGTTAAAGCAGAATGGCTAACATAGAGAATAACCCAAATAGATGTGCCTTCCTTAAGAGGTGGTGCAGGATGTGCTCCTGTTGTACTGGAATATTAATGCTTCTATGGGGTGTTTTAGTTTTATTAGTTACTTTTAAGGTTGAATTTGGGATGGACGAAAACATGACTAACATAGAGAAGAATTCACAAAAGGTAGTTCCAATTAGAAGTGGTAGTTACATACATAAAGATAGGTCAATTAACAATTTTTCTAGTAATGTTTTTTCAAAACTGTTATATGAATATGTGAAAACAATGGAAGTGAGGGATTGCTATGTCTGCATGCAATTACCTGCATCCGTTTCAGAAGGTGTTACTTATCACCATTTACCAGCTACATATGGTATTTCTTGTAGTATTTTAAGTAGTGTATTTTATTTGTTAGGGAAAGTAGATTATAAGATGTCTAATAGAGATAGTATTTTTGGGCACTTGCCAATGAACAAAGAGTTGAATCCAGCTAAAGAAGCTAACACTTTTGGTGAGATTTTTATTGAAGAAAAAGGACTAACATTAGATTACATTTTTAAGAATAATTTAACTTGCAGTTTGAAAGAGGAGGAAAAAGCTTTCCTAGATATGGTAGAGGAAAGGAGAATGAACATGCAGGAAAAAGCGGGAAAATATGAAGTGAGTGAGACAATTTGGGACATTGAGATGGGAAAGGAGTTGAAGAATGGGGTTAGTCCAACTTTAGCTTTGGATACACCGCAGAAGGGTAAACTATGCATTACCAGAAGGAAATCTCAATATGATACATATTTTGTGGGAACTAGTGAGTGCCATGATACATACTTTGTTGCGACTGGTTGGGGTTTCAGAGGTGGAGAAGATACTATTTTTCCAGGAGTGTACTATGTGTGTGGGAACAAGGCTTATTACAGGTTGCCTGACCATTGGTATGGCACATGTTATGTGGGTTTAGTTTTTCCTAAGATTTTTCATACAGATAAAATAAGTGATGTAGAAGATATTAATGTACTAAAACGTTTTAAGAGAGAAACTTGGTCTGAAATTGTAGGTGACATTTTTGGGGTTTTGATTCCAGCAGTGGGAATTTCTTTAAATGCTTATGGAATTCGGAAATTGTCCACAGTGGTTGATCGTTTATCGACAAATACCGCAGGAGGATTTCTTTTGGTGAATACGGAGTTAAGTGCCGTACGTGCCATGTCTATGCAAAATCGACTTGCCCTTGATATTCTTTTGGCAAAGGAGGGTGGAGTTTGTGGAATTTTGAAAGTTCAACATTGTTGCACTTACATTCCTGATGAAAGCAGAGATCTGAAGGTCTATATCAAAAATATTACTGATTTGCATGAAGATTTAGTACCACTTGAAACTGGGAGTTTATGGACTAAACTAGCTAATAAGATGATAGCTGTTAAGGATTTCATTACTAAAATAGGTAGTACTATTGTAGGTAGGATACTGTTTCCTTTGTCTTGTATAATTGTTGCTGTGTTAATACTGAGATTGGTGTGTGTGTGTTATAAAAACAGGAGAGGGAAAGAGAAAATTTTGGAAAATAAAAAGAAAAATAAGAAAAACAAGATTTTGAAGAATTCAAAAAGAGAACCAGAAGAAATTGAATTAGAAGAATTGAGGGAAAGTGTTTATTTAGAGACTAAGAGAGATGATGAAAGAGAGACTGGTGTTTAATGTTGTGTAAGGGGAAAAGACATTTCTGATATTCTCCTAAAATGGGACTAAATTTTCACTAATTTTTTTTTTTTTTTTGGGTTTATTTGGTGATAAAATCACCAAAGGGGGGATTGCTGGAGCAGAGTTTTCTGTTAGAAAATTCTGGGCCTTTTGAAGCTCTGGCATGTCTATGCGTTTTATTAATTATTAATAATTAACAACTAATTATTTGTCTTGTGCAAGTGTGTCCCATTAACCAATCTGTTTGTCTTAACATAAGAAAAGGTTACACAAGGGTTAGCATGTGTGTGCTGTATTTGTATTTACAAATAACGTGCAAGTTTTCCATGTTTAAATGTTGCTGTGTGCTATTTATTTTGAGCACAAAACGCTGTCTGAATTAATGCTCTGTATGTCGCAAAGCTAGATAATTGCATACACATAAGGGTATTAGTGGGGTTAACACTGTCTAATCATTATGATGTAGTAATCTTTATTTTGTCTTTTTAATTAAAGATGGTCCATTGTGGCCTATGGAGGCCTTTATGAAAATAATCGAGAATATTTTGAAGCCTGGCTGAGCTGTGGTTCAGGCGTAGAAAATTTTGGTGTATCAAGGGAGACCCCTGCTGGTGCTCAGTTAACAGAAAAACTGACGGTAGTCCTTATAAGGAAATTTCCGGGAGGACATCAGCAAGCTTGGAGGATCTCCAAAAGAAATGTTCGTCCTTGGGAAACAATGAGCCTAAGAGAACTCTGTGCAAAGGCTGGTTTGTCGGAGGAAGCAAATTTGAACAGTTGCAAAACTCGATTCTTTCTCCGAGGATTTTATAATTATGACTTTTCTTGAGCGGGGATTTCAGGATGTAGTCAAGATACATCCCATCCTTCTTGTTCTACTTGGTGATACAATTTATGCATGTGGGTTTTCATTGTATTTTATAGTATAAAATGTTAGCTTAGGGAGGGCTCTCCCCACTTCTTTCTTTCGTCGCCTTGCTGCGTGAAACTTGCGTTGCAGATGACCGATGCTGAGGACTTTATCCTGAAAAGACTTTTCAAGAGACTGGTCCTGACCCGTTCTGACACTAGTTAGAATAGGTAACTATGAGAAATGATTTATTCTGATTTTATTCTGACTAATTTTAGATAAAGCAATACAACTTTTGAATATGGTGTTGGTTGTTTCTTTCCTCGTTGTTTATTGAATTATTATTGATTATTGTTTATAGATTGTTTATATTATGTTGGACAGCCACTAAAACTGGTCCTATCGCCTAGATATAGATGCAGGGTGTTTAGGAGTTTTCTTCCCACAGGTTTGCTGCTGGTAGAGTATCGGAGCATATGTAAGTGAAATGGGCCCTAGTGTATGATGAATGTATGTGCGTGTAACTGTAGAGATTACTCTATCTGCGGTAGTGGGTGTATTTTTATCATCCTGATCTGTATCACAAACAATAGCTTTGTTTTATCTTTTCCAGCCTAAAGTTGCCTCTACTTCAATAGATGTCAATGGGGAAGCTGTACTCCCGCGGCTGTTTTTTATCCCCAAATCTCCCACTTGCCTCTTAAAATGTTGGCTTCGTGGATGTTCTGGGTAACTGTACATCACTGTCCTAAATTGGCTACACCCAACGTAATCCTCATTGAGGACTGAGCACTGTGAGAGACATGAGAATTCATATGCAGGGTCCATGCCTCACCCGTTTCAAAGAGGTTTTTCCCTAAGAAAACACATTTTTATTTTCTATGTCTGCCTTAAAAATATTTTCTTGCCCTCTAAATAGTAGGTACTGTGGCTTTAAAATATTAGAAACAAATAGCACATTTTCCAAATTATTAGGTGGGGTATTAATTTCGATATCTGATGAGTTTAACAGAAAAAAACGTAACACCTCTTGAACCTGACTGTATTACAGGAAGTGGCACTGCATATTTCTTAACCACAGTGACATATCACAGGGAGAGGAAGTAAAAGAAAGGAGATACATCAAGCGAATTGAATATGTTTAACAAAATAATCGACAAGTTAACAGCAACAAAAATAAGAGCCACACCAATATAAAACAAGCATTTGCAATGCAATAGGTCTCGCATTTACGTGAGTTTGAGCTATTGGTATTGTAAATGACAATGCCATTTTTTTTGTTTTCCTTTTTAAAACATAAATAAAAGGTATTGTCATTTACAATGCCAATAACTTAAACTCACATAAATGCGAGACCTATTGCACTGCAAATGCTTGTTTTATTTTACCCTTTACCCTTTGGCTTGGTCCCATTGGTAACTGCCGCAGTAGGCTTAAGGAAGCCTAAGGTCCGTTTTTAGGTCCCGCCTGACCCAGCGCATGCGCTGGTCTGGCGAGACATTTTGTGAGGGCTCCAAAAAGTACTACCAGGCCAGCCTAGAGCTACAGTGCATGTGCGCGGGCGCGCGCGTCGCGCTTTACCGCGATTACTTTCACTTTCGCTTTGATGTTTGATCGCGATCGCGATGTTCTCCGTGAGGCTTCAATAGATTGCAGCAGTTAAAACAAGCATTGGCATAGCCAATAGGTCTCGCTTTTGGGACATTATAAGTGTTTAGTTATGCAACTGTTGCATGGCTAAACACTTATAAGGTCCCAAAGGCGAGACCTATTGGCTATGTCAATGCTTGTTATAAAAGTGCACCGTATGACTGCAGGATTAATTCTTTTCCCTTGCCACCTGCACAACAATATCGCCCGCGGCAGTTCCGTTGTCCGTGACAAGCAGCAAAATGGGCTGATTGTACTAATCTGGGGGAGTCAGGTACAAGAGAGTGATGATCTATGCCAAGATCGCAGATAGGTGAAGTTTCTAGAGAGAGGGGCAAGGATCTCGCACAGCACGGCTCCCCATGCATGTGCGACCTTACCCTCACCTTTCTGATGCCAAATAGTGCGACACGAAAAATGTCCGTTCTGACTTTCATGCGGTCATATCGGCTCCTCTCCAGAAGTCGCCTATCACCTTTCCGTCTTTGAGAAATTTTCAACTGCGCTCTGTCCTGCTCCACATTTTACTCTGCGTCGAGCACTGCTGACCCTTCCAGCCACACCGAGCATTTTGGACCAGAGTTTTCAGCGATGCGTAGCAGAGTCGACTGCCATCAGCTCTGAGCCTCCTCCATCCTCCATCACTTTCGGGGGGCATGACCGGGTGAATTGCACTAGCAGTGAGGCATTTGAGTGGGTCCTGTCGAGTCTCAGAAGCTATAATAGACGGTCCAACCTATGGCTAGCAGGCATTCCGAAAACAACTGAGAGACCGCAGGTGCGGGACTGGGTTGAATCTTTGCTGAGAAAAGCAATTCCAGAATTAGAAGGAGATTTACCCATTACTAGAACCCAGAGAGTACCTTTTTAATGCCCAGTGAACGCCAAATATCCTCGCACGATCTTAGTGAACTGTGCTGATTTCCGAGTAAAGGAAAACATATTTCTTAAGGCAGCTGAAAGAAAAAGTTGACAACTCTAGAAGTTCCACAGTTCAAAATCTTTTCAGACATGTTTGCAGTGGCAGCAACAAGGACACGAGAGTTTGTTTGAATGATCGACTCTTACAAAAGTAAGGGAGCACAGGCAGCCATTATCCAGCAATCAAAGCTAAAGGTTCTTGCAAATGGCAAATTTCATCTGTTGGATAATGTAGCAAAGGCGCAAGAATTATCACAGCAGATACCCAGCCCATTGTAATATCTGAAGAAAGTATGAGAATAATGTACGATGAATGATGAACATTGGAGAACTTTGAGCTACTTATATAGTTACTTTTTCTTTTTTTAGAAGATATTACGTTTTTGGGTAAATGCAGGACATGATTTAATATATGTAAGAGAACGCATAATATCCGGGGTGAGGGACCAGGGCCGAGAGGTTTTAACCCTGGGCGTAGTTCGCGAAGTAGCACTACGCGAAGCTACGCAAAGTGCACTTCGCACTACGCGAGCTACGCGTAGCACTTCGCGAACTGTGTAGTACCCTGTTCGCACTGTGCAAGATGCCGTTTTCAATGATTGCACAGTGCGGATAAGCATCCGACACTGTGCAATCATTGAAAACGGCATCTTGCACAGTGCGAGCTGTAGTTTTCTGCCGCTTGAGTAGATTTTTACTCGAGCAGCAGCTCTCTCAACGCGGACGGGTAGTTACTCATCGCGAGCGGTCGCGAGCATAAGCGACCACTCGCAATGAGAAACCCGACCTCCTCGCGTTGAGAATCTCGCTGGGATGTTTATTTTCCACACTCGCGATCGGCAACTTGATGTTGCTGATCGCGAACAAGGAAAAAGTCTCTCCGGGATGTCATTTTGCTTGCTTGCGGTCGCCAACTTGATGTTGAGGACCGCGAGCAAGCAAAAAATGACCGCTACACTACGCAACGCTACGCTATGCAACGCATGTTTGCACTGTGCTACGTGCAATTCGCGTAGTGCAAAGTAGCGTAAACTTCGCAAACTACGCGAGCGTAGCGTAGTGCTTTGCCCAGGCTTAGTTTTGATTCCTCCGGGAGATGGAAATGCGCAAGAGGGGGTGCAGAATCATGGCACCCAGGCTCTTAGACAGGGGTGGGTGGAGATCTGGGCTATTCTCCCACAGTCACGGAAACGGGGTGGAGGGATGTTGAAGGGTGGGAGGTTTGGTTTTTGGCTAGGGCCCTGGGTAATTGCAGTGGAAACAATTGGAGTAGCTCTTCTAAATACCAGTACAAGAATATTTTTGCTAAAGATGTGGGTCAATATAAGGCAAGAAAAGCTGGCTTTGTTGGAAAAAAAAAGTCCAGAGTTTTGCATTTTATGCAACACTTTTCTTGTTATTTGCACTTTTGTGTGGTATCCTGATATGCACCAACACTTTAGCACAGATACTTTAATAGCAAATCGATGTACTGTATTATAAGTGCTAGTAGGAATCCAAAAATTGTTAATCATATCTTGATATGCACGGACACTTTCATCAATATTTGCATCAACACTTTAATAGCTAATTGTAGTACATGTTCTGTGTTTTTCTCCTTGTTGTGCATTCTCTGGGCTTGTGGAATGTTCCTGTTACTATGTTCTAGGTTGCTTCATGGTTCTGTGTTCTCTCCTTTGGCAGTTGCGTTTGGCTTCTGCTGTGGAGAGTCCGCTCTTGTGTTTCCCGTGTAACTAAATAAAGCAACCTGTGAAGAAAGCTTTAAGTCTTCAGCACAAGAGCGGAACATCTCTACACCTTCACCCTCCAAATGACGATCCTACAGTACGGCCTCTGGGCCTGGTGAATACGAACAGACGAGCTTCCCTGCGTGGTCGAGCTTTCCTGCGCTGCCAGCTCTCCGTTTTGTTGGTCTTTCTGGTGTTATTCATCATCGTACCTCCTTGTACAACCCTCAGGGTAATGGGATTTGTGAAAGGGCTAATAGAGTGGTGAAGGGCATCATTCAAATGGCTTCCTCTGAGGGTCTCATTGTAAGGAAGATGGTCAATGAGATGTTATGGGCCTATCGCACTACATCCTTGGTAGAGGGTCAACAGTCACCTTTTCAAGTAATGAGAGGGCGCATTCCTGGTTCCAAACTTGTTCCTGCTTGGATGAAGCGGGTGGTGTCTTTGCAAAAGAACCCCACTGCTGTTGTTTCTTCGTCCACTCGGCGTTCTTTCCGGGTGGGTGATTTAGTTAAGGTCAAGAGTGGTAGAATTGCAAGAGGGTTGTCTAAGTTCAAGGGACCTTTTACTGTGAAGAAGGTCTTGGACAATTGTGTCATCTTAAACAATGGGGAGTGTTGGAATTTTAGACGAGTGGCTCTTTATGAAAGGGGTGTGTCTCTGGCCAGCGGGTGTGAATCTTCTTCAGCGGAAGGTAACAGTGGTTATCTTTTGGCTCCTTTGCCACACGATTCTAGCTCCGTGTCTCCTGCATCTCATGTGGTTGGTGGGTGGGGAGATTCGAGTGCCTCTGGCGTTCACTCTGCTCCAGATTCTATTCCTCTTCCTTTGCCTTTGCCACGGGGTCCTGTTCAAAGGTTCAGAAGAGCTCCAGCATATTTGCAAGATTTTGTGTGTTGAGGTGTTTTTTTTTTCTTTTTCTCTTTTCTTTTCATTAGAAAGAAAGAAGATGTGTAGTACATGTTCTGTGTTTTTCTCCTTGTTGTGCATTCTCTGGGCTTGTGGAATGTTCCTGTTACTATGTTCTAGGTTGCTTCATGGTTCTGTGTTCTCTCCTTTGGCAGTTGCGTTTGGCTTCTGCTGTGGAGAGTCCGCTCTTGTGTTTCCCGTGTAACTAAATAAAGCAACCTGTGAAGAAAGCTGTTCTGGACCTCGTTTTATCTACAACACTAATCTATGTACTGTATGATAAGTGCCAGTAGGTATCTAAAAACCGTGAATCATATAAAGGCACATTGCATTTTGATTATTACTTTTTTCGGTTATTGACTTCCAACAAGCAGATGTATAAAGACTATGTACGTATTTTGTCCTTGAATACTAATGGTTTAAATAATAAGATAAAAGCTCCGGCCGTAGAAGAATGGTGAAAAGGGCACGTCCATGATATAATACTGATTCAAGAAACACACTAGTCGGTGGGGAAAAAATCTGCATATAGTATGTTCAGACTGTGGGCAGGCAACAGATACTTCTCATCCACAACTGCGTCTCATAGAGGGATGGCAATTTTTTTAATAGATTCCTACCATTTCAAATTACGTACTCTCAAGTCGACAAAGAGGAGAGATGGGGTTTGGTGAGCGGTCTAATGAATAAATACAGGTTAACCATAGCCACAATTTACGCACCAATCGAAGATAACCCTACTCCCTTTATTGGACCTTTATCATGCACTTTTGCTAATTCCTGGATCGATGATAGTGAGGGGCAATTTTAATTTAGTTCAGGATCTGGTATTGGATTCATTTTCCTGCGTATGGAAACAGAACAAACCACGCATGAAAAAAGTGTTAGTGGAATGCTTGCCAAATTTGATTTGGTTGCTGTATGGCAAAACTTTTTTTCAGATAAGAAAGAATATTCATATTTTTCAGCTAAATATTGAACAGCTGCTGGATTGGATTTTTTTTAACTTCTCAGAATGTAAGAGTAATTGATTGTATATATATTCAAAATAGCTTTTCTGATCATGTTTTAGTAAAATTGGAGATTTCAGGAGTTGGGTGGGCAAGCAACCTTCAAAATGGTCATTCAATAGAGTTTATCTTGAGGGTGAAGATTGGTGTAGGGAAACCCAAAGAGAAATAAAAATGTTTTTTCATCTAAATAAGGGTGCAGCTAAGGTAGGAAACATTTGGGAGGCCTTTAAAGCTACAATTAGAGGGTATATAACCGCCAAAGATATAACAGCTAGACATTAACGTAACGTACAAAGAGCACATCTGGAGTCAGAAATTAGATACGGTAATGAGCAATATATAAGGGAAAAAACTAATGCGAATAAATTGAAATTAGTGTGAGCACGAAAGGCCATGCAAGATTATTACTATGCAAAAAATATATGTGGCTAACTCTGCATATCTTCAACGGGTATATGAGGAGAGCGAGTTCTCAGGCAAAATTTTAGCCTGGCAGATAAAATATAGACAGGCACAGAATAGAATTACTGCTCTGGTAGAGAAAACTACTAAACTCCGGATCACAAATGAAGAACAAATACAGAAGGAGTTTTTAAAACACTATGAAGTGATCTATTCAGTTAGTCAAGAAGTTGACAGGTTTAAATTAAGGGAGTTCTTTGGAAAAACTTCCTATACCTAGGCTAAGTTGAAGAGAGACCATGGTTGCTAGGGTTATGTTAAAGGAAATCGAAGATACAGTGCAACCCTGGCTAACGGTAAAGCGTGTGAGGAGGATGGGCTACCTGTGGAATTTTGAAAGAGATTTTCGCTCAAAACTAAATCACGCACTATTAGTACTAGCCAATCATATCTTACTCGGGGGAGAGATACCAAGCTCCTTGGCAGCAGTAGTTAGTTTTTTTTGAAAAAGGGTAAAGACAAAAAGGATGTGAACTCCTATAGGCCCGTAGGCCTCTTAAATACTTATTATAAAATTATAGCTAAGTTACTGCCAAATAGAATCAATAAATGCAAAGGGTCTATTATACATGCCGACCAGCGTGGTTTTTATTATAGAGCGTCATTTAGGGATGGTAACAATGTATGCTAAAACACCGTATTCTCAACTAGCGGTGTATTATGTGAAGGAAGATGAATATTAACTTAGACTACTTTTCATTGGTACCGAGATTGGGCATGAGTTGACTACAGCGAGCAAGATTTAGATAAAAGGCATTCTGGGACATGTAGTATTTCGAGAGTATAACGGGAATAAGGACCAGCGGGGCAGACATGGAATCCATTTCATAGTTTTGTTATCGCATCTGTATACGTGATAGATCACCCCCGGTTAAAAGAGAAGAGATATATATGGTTAAGGAAATTCACAGCAGCTGATAGAGTTTCAGTGGAAATGGACAAGAGTGCCTTGGCACTCTGGGAAAATGGCTCGATGCGGTGGAACTTAACCTATTTGTGGATATGATACAGCAACCCAGGAGTCTGGGCTTTTAATAATAAATACATGTCACGGTAAGCGCAGTGAAGATTGTCGGCAAGGAGGGGATGATTTAGGAGGTGGAGGGGTAACATACAGGGAAGAGGGTAATGAGTGAGGGTGTTATGGTTGTGTTAGGAAAGGCGTTATATGGGGGTTGAAAGGAGTTTGGGAGTGACGAAAGGGCCACGGTTTGGAGTTTGGGTATGATCAACGAAAATGGAAGGGTAGCTGATGATTTCAAAAGATGTTACTGTGTGAGTTAATTTTACATAATTAATCCATTCTAGTATTAGTTTAAAGGAAGTTGGAAATGCAACACTCATACTGATGGTGGTCATTTTTTGCATTATAGATACCCCTGAAGAAGCGAACCAATCCCGAAATGCATTGGGTAATGTGAATAAAGTCGGGACATGCGGGAACATGTATCTTTCCTGTGTTTGTGTTAACAACTTCGTATGGCAGATGAATGAGTAAAATAAATCGAAGAAAATAAAACATTAAATATGGTAATGAATATTGAACAAAATAAGGAGTATAAAGAAGAGTAATTGGTTAACTTGATTTATTGGATTCATATAGTCCAGGACTTGGCTGTGCAGCCGGCTCTGTACTCGAATGTGGTTCCTTCGTGTTGGTTTTATTATAGAGCGACAACTATCTTTTAATACCAGTTTTTGAGTCAAAGCCTTAGATTATTTTAGCCAACACAAAGTTCCGGCACATATTATGTTTTTAGATGCAGAGAAGGCTTTCGCTTTGGTCTGTTGGAAAAGTCTTTTTTATATTCTAAAAGTATTTGGTTTTCATACCAAATTAATTTGCATAATCTCTAAATTCTACAAAGGGACATCGGCACAAATTATTATTAATGCAAATACGATTGGTAATTGCAAAGTTAGTGGAGGAATGAGACAAGGTTTTACATTGTCGCTGTTACTTTTCACCTGTTTTATGGAACCTCTGACTATTGTAATTCGTTTCATTAGCAGCTCGACATCCCGGAATCCAGGAATGTCTAATATCAAGTTATATGTAGACGATATTGGCCTATTTTTAAAACCTGACTCAGAGGTTCAAAAACAAATATTTTATATTTTTCATGATTACCAACAAATAGGCGGGTATAAAATAAACAAATCTAAGACAGAAATCCTGATCTGTAATACTGATTTGGATGCACTATTAATTAAATTTTGCCCACTGGATAATGCTAGACACAAGAGACATCTTGGTATACATGTTTCCGTAAATGCTAATGACCTGTATGTTTTATAATTATGTCCCTCTAATAAAAAAGATTAAGGGACACTTTGCTAAGTGGAATAAAATGCCCATTTCAATATTAGGTCGCGCGGCTCTTTTTCTTATGATGATTTTACCCTTGTATAATTTTCTAGTTTTTAGCCATCCCTAATACAATAGAAATGAAATTTTTGAAAGAAATGCAAGGTTTGCTTTAACTTTCCTCTGGGCAAATTAGGTATTAGGAGTGGACTAGCTATTATTTGGCAAATTTTGCACATACTATGTGTAGATCAACTAAGTCTTTAAATATTAATAGGTATGATTATTTTGTTTTAGATTTAATCAATCAAGAATATGAGATTACTGATTATATGCGTTAATGAAAGAAAAAAAGTTAGGTATTAAACACTACAGTACCCATTGCTACATAAGACTGAAATGCTTAAATGGATTAATCAGTGCTATGGTAAAATAAGGGATCTTTTAGAAGTAAACTGAAAAAATTGGAATGAAAGAGAGCCAAATATCAAACACTACAAAACAATGAATGCAATGCTCTTTTATTAGGATTAAATATTTTCTGCAGAAGCTGAATCCCATATGTGTAATGGAAATAAGGGAGTTAGCAGAGCAGTTATTAAATCCTCAAATTCTAAAACAATCAGTAGTTGGGCTTCGCTATTACGCTATTACGCAGTTATAAAACTATTAATCCTTATATGAAACCGCAAAAATATTGCAATTAAAAGAAGGACTTCAGATATCACTTATAGCTTGGGATCAGATTAATAAATTCAACTTCTCTGTATCAAAAGTGGCCAATTTAAGACGGATGCAATATTACACCAAATGGCTCCTATATAGAACCCCTGCCTCCACAAAATAAATCCCCAGATTTATGCTAACTGTTTCCGTTACAATCTGGAAGGTGGTGGGAACTGGACCCATATTGCATGGAGTTGCCCAAGGCTAAGTAGATTCTGGGATGAAATCAATTAAATAAATCGAAAGTACAGCAGACGTTAGATATCCAGACTGCTGCTTTTGGATATTCACTTGATTTAACGGCAGATCTAATGCAAAAAAAAAGAATATATATAGTGGTGTTATTAGCACGATCCATAATACTTCAAAGGTGGCGGACAGATGAAATTCCGACCTTCCAACACTTATATTGCAAATTAAATAAGATTAAAGAGTCAGAAAAAAAATATGCATTAAGATCTGGGTCGTATAGGAAGCTTAAGAATTTATGGAAATCGTTGGATTAAATAGGGGTTTTTACTGTTCTGTTTCTTAAAGGGTGTTAAAATATGAATAGAACTGTTCTCATATTTTATGTTTTTGAGATGTACTTTGGGATAATGATTAAGGTTTAGAAACTCTTCATTTGTTAGAAGACTTGGAATCTGCAAACATGTGAATAATTGTATATTTTCTCCAAACCTGCTTGTGTAATAATTTATTATGTTTTATGGTATGGATGAACAAATCCAAAATAAAAAAATAAGTAAAAAAAAAAAGGGATGTTCCGGCAGCGCAAAAGTGCCGGTAGGGCCTCATAAATTAGGCCTTGTATGCTTTTCCCAGTTAAATTATTTAAATACCTTTAAACTCTTAATTTTAACCCATGCATAAAAAAGGCTTTGCTCACAGGTTGGAATTAACCTACCTACGTACTTGTAATCAGCCCCTCTGGCTTTTCTCTCTTCTATTTAGCGGGTTTGTCCTGCCAGTTGGTCGACAGTGTGTACCCAGAAAACAGAGCACATGACACTGGAAGTACAAGAGCATGCATAGACAATGAGGGCCCGGCAGTAACATGCAACCTAATAGGCACCACAATAAGATACCACAAGAATGCTATCTCATTCTGACGTGAGCTAAATCCCCAACCCTCTATCGAGACAGATGTACCTTCGAACTCCATAAACACAAAACAACTAACTGCATAGCGACAAAGCATAGTGTTACATGTTCCTACTTAGCTTTGTGCATGTTTCGCTTTAAAATATGGTTATGGTTCCACTGTTGCCAGGGGAATTCTAGAATGCCTGAAAGAGCAGGTTCCAGGGGGCCAGCTTGTTAACAGACCTGTTGTACTGTGCTGTACGAATAAAGAAGATGTTTTACTTATCATTTGGCTTGGATCTTTACACATAGCCCACCATGACTTCATTCTGTTGGCTACAGCAGGGCGTGCTCTGTGCAGCCCCCACTGCATTAGTTTGCGAAGAGGAGGTCCATGGACAGAATGGAGGGAAGATGGCAGCGTGTGCTACCTGGATCTTTACTGCCTGGATCCCCGTCTGTTTTAAAAAAAAAATCTTTTGTCCTCATTCGCCATCAGATAATTCAGAGCTGTTAAACTTAATCCTGTGGCCCCCTCTCAAATGGCACCAACTGGAGAGCTCTGTATCCCGATGGATATGCTTTACACAGAGCCTCTCTACAAGCTTGTTCTGTATCTCTCGGGGTGCCTCACAGAAATCAGAGAGATGAAGTAAATTAGTGTAAAGGCTTAATCATTGGACTGATTTTATCCTATTGATCAAGAGTGCCCAACCATTCCTCACATGGACCCCAAAAATCTTTTCTATTGTCCTTATTATTTTTATCTTTTTCTAATTTAACTCTATCCAACTTCATTGTGTATTTAATGGACATCACCTAATTTAATAGAGTTGGGGAAGTATCCTCAATCCACCTTTTGCAAATTTCTCTTCGTGCAAGTAAAATCAGATATAAACATAACTTGTTTTCTCACCTAGACATAGACTTATAATCTGGAAACAGCCCAACGCAGACTAAACTTGTGCTTACCTGAGTGCTTACACCAAAAATACCTTCCATACCTCTATTTACCTCTGCCCAAAATTGATGTAGCTTTGGACAAGTTAAAAACATATGGACATCATCCGCATTAATCTGTAGACACTTTGGGCACTTTGGCGCTGGACCTTTCGAGAATTTGGAGAGCTTAAGGGGAGACCAGTACACCCTGTGGATACAAAAGATATGGTTCCTTCTTAAATTTGCAGGTTGTACTGTAGTATACAAAATGTCATGAGATACTTGCCATCTTCAAGATGACTGCTAGGCAAGTTCTCTCCCCACAGCTCCGTCGGTAGTTTAAACTCTCCCTCTTCCAGGTCTAGCAGTAACCAGTAAAAGGATCCCCGTCTGTTGCCATTTTCCAATGCACCTTCACTCACTCACCTTCCATTCCAATTTAACAGTGGTATTTAAATCAGGACTATTTGAATAAATATATAAATTGCAGACACTCTCACACCCCTTCAGGGGGCGCTATTAGGTAGCTGAATAGAATGGCCCTCATGTAGAACCAGCAGCAGACTGGAGGTCTGTGGGTTCAGTTCTTGACCCTCCCTCCTGTAATAGGTATTACTGACAAATGCAGGCTGCCGGAATGGGCCAGCCTATCTGTTCATCTCCCTGCTTCAGCTCCTTGAACACAACGAGCCCATCAACCATTTCTCTAGACCTATACTGCTGATCCACTCCTGTGGCTGCCAGGGTCTTTTCGAATTATTTTTCAATATCTAACCTGTGACTGCCCCGTCACACACACACACACATTTTCTGGAAGGCAGCGAATCAATTTTCCAGCATTTTCGTGAAGAATTTCTTAGACTACTCTGTAATCCGTCCCGGTAAATCCTATCTAAAGAATGTTGAGTCCTTTCCCTTGTGACGTTTTAATGAAACTATTTCAGCCCCTGTGGCATAGGCAGCGCATACCACACCAGGTGCCCTTCTTCAGCTAAGAGACCAATGTGCACCCTAATTCATGCACTATGGGCCATATGTAGGTAGGGACCCATTTACCACTTCATAAATATCGAATTTTACCGATTCGGTATTTATGAAGTGGTAAATGATATGTAGGTAATGAGTCGGTAATATTTACCGATTCGGTAAAAGTCGGTAATTACCGAATCGGTATTTACCGATTCGGTAATGAGGCATACCTTCCCATTGATGGGAAGGTATGCCTCATTACCGAATCGGTAAATACCGATTCGGTAATTAGGGGAACACATGCAAGGGTGGCAGGGTGTCACATTGACACCCTGTTGCACCCCTGATTCGGCCACGTGTGCACATGTGGCACACATACATGCCCTAAGGGCATGTATGTCTGCCACATTGCACACTTCTAAGCGCTTAAAAATGCTTAAAGACATCCATTAATTATTTACCACCAACTATTAGTTGGTGGTAAATACCGACTCCTAAAAACACCCACACACTCCCCCTACATCTCATTTCTGTATTCGGAATTTACCGAATCGGTAAAATTACCGATTCGGTAATTTTACCGATTCGGTAAATTACCGAATACAGAAATGAGCCCCCTACATCTCAAAAGCCAAAATACCGGTCGGTAACGGTATAATTACCGAAAATCGGCCATTACCGACCGGTATTTGGCTACCTACATGAGGCTGTATATGTTTTATTTTTTTGAACTAGATAACTGAGTTCCCTCTAGGGTCTCATGTCTAAGAAATTATTTATGAGGGACTTGGTGAGCCCTCAGTAGTTGGCTCAATGTTTAGGCTCAGAAAATACAAGCTAATTCAGGCTCTCTGAGACTGGCCCAAAGAACGAAGATTTGCACCCAGAAGGCAGGATAATACCTCTGTGGTGGTGGGGAGGAGGGGGTGTAAAATTATTTGTAGTTTGGACTACAAGGCAGGGAAGAGGAATTCGTGGCTGCATCATGTGTGACATTTCCATCTTTTCAGTGACAGCATGCGTGACATGTTAATACTCTGTGTGACACTCCGAGTCACACTCCAGTGAACAGAACAAATCAGTCATGTCCGTGTCATGCAACAGAGTTCCGAAATTACCACCTTTTGTATAATTGTTGAGAAACAGCTCAGTGGTCCTGAAGTGCGCATGCTTGGATATTAATGCTCATGCATTCTGGGACATTTAATCTCTCCTTTATCTTCTTTAAACCTTTAATTCTTTAATGGGAATTTGCCCCAGGTTAAAACCATAGCAATAACTGCCAAAACACAATGTGCTCAGTCTTGGCTAAAAAGCCTGGGCTGATTAAAATTATCAGTCACACACCACATGGTAACTTGACAGGTTCAGGAGCTTATCAAACCATCATGTCTGACACCTCCCAACACAGACAAGACATTATTAAAACAAGATTGTTATTTTTTGTTTTTGATTTCCAACATCAGGCAGAAGCAAATAAAGAAAAATGTGCGTGCTTTTCTATTTACCTTTTTATTTTGAAAAACATTGGGACTTGCGAGTAATGAGTCCTCAAAAATTAGCTCTCCACAACTTAGGACACTGCAATTTACATGCCCTGCAAGTAGTTGAAAGAAGTACCATATGAAGATGCCGCTGACATGTAGCCACATTACGGCCTGGCAAAGCAGGTGAGCTGTTATCCTAGTATATAGATACACTGCTATGGTAGCCCTAAGGAGTTTCATTTCTCGAAATATTGTTTAGATTGTGAGGTCTCACCTACAGCCAGCTTCAATAAAATGCTTTTAGCTACCTGTTGTTGAAAGAGCTCTTGTGGACTATTCCAAAAACTGGTGGTAGGGTTTAACCCTGATCTTTGGGTACATTCGGAGGCCTTTACTGTCGCTGTAATTTGCTTGTTTTTTATTTAATGGCATTCCTTCTTTTTCTGTATGTCCCCGCCCTGCAGCAGGGCTTCTTTATCTTATTTTTGATTGCATGACTTGGGTCCTTCCACTGCTCACATTCAGGGATCTATGCTTTGTATTCAGCACTCCATGTGAGTGCAAGTATTTCCTTGCTCTGCCCCCTTAATAGGCTTCCTCCTTGCCCCACCCCCTGTATGGCCTGGGACTCCCGAACTTCCCCCTCCCTCGCCTTGTGTATAAACCACATCTATTAATGATGGACATGAGAGTGGGGTTGCTTTGGAGGCGGGGGTCGTACAACCCCCGGCCGTATTTTTTAAAACATGAAAACAAATAAAATTGAATTAAACAATATTTACACAATTTACACAGAAAACGTAGCATGACATTTGATTACAAGGGGCGTGGTTTGGACGCCGATCGGGATGGCGGCGTGAGCCTGCAGCTCCGTGCCTGATCCCCGATAATTATCCTGTTAACCGGCCAAAACGCGGCGCTGGTGGCGTGAGCCTGTTGCGCTGGGCGCCGGGACTGAAGCGGACGGCGAGAGCGAGACGGCGGGAGCCCGGGCGAGGTGCTGGAGCCGGATCGCGGAGCAGGGACGTGTGGCGATCGGAGAGCAAGATGGCGGAGGACCCGAACGGCGGAGCCTAACGAGTGCCGGACAGAGGCTCGCGACTGCAGGAGAGGCTCGCCTCCTGCGGGACTGGGTGGAGCCGGTCCCCCACTGTCCGCGATCCCGGGGACCCGGCGTTGGTGCGAGGAGCTTTCCGCCGCGGCGGGGGATTCTGCCGCCCCTCCCCCATTGCTGAACGCAGCGGCCTCGTGAGGGGAGTCCAGCTCACGCCACACACAGAGGCGCACAACGGAGACGGTGAGGAGAGTGGTGGATCCCGCGCCGGAACTCGGGGCTGAGTCGCTGCCCCCGCCGCCGACCCCGCTGGGGCACGGCTGCCTGCGGAAGGATGTGGCTGACCGGAGTGGCTGCTTGGCTGCGGAGGGGACAGGCCCAGACGCGATACGGGAGCTGGCAGCGGAGCCGGGTGAGACGCACCCAGTGGTTGTGGGCGGACGTTGATGGCTACCTGAAGGGACAGCAGTACTCGGATTGGGGAGCGCTGAGGACCGGCACGCCAGACAACTGCGGAGTAGCGCCCCCCCGGGTGCACGGCTGGCCCAGTTGGGTGGGTCGAGCTGGGTCTCCCTTGGCGCTGGCGCAGGGATGAGGTGAGCCTGCACTGCTGCTGACGCTACGAGGTGTGGCGGAGGGCCCTTGCCCTGGGTGGCGTTCGTGGGCACGAGGACGGAGGCAGGGGGCTACTGGCGTCTGCAGCGTGTGGCTTTGGCGGGGGGACAGCCTGCTAGCCACGAGAAGAGAGTATCCAGGCTGTCGGGCCGCCGGGCCCTGGGGGAGTGGACCGGCCCCCGAGGAGGACACCAATCTCAGTGAGCGGGCACCGGGCTCTGGAACCGGCTTGTCCTCCAGAGGTGCCCTGAACTGGAGCTAGCACGGGGCGGGATGACCACTAAGGGTGTCGCACCACACTTGACTCCCGGGCACGGCCAGGCGGCGATGTCGGCCGCGGCTGGCGGAGCCCACGATGACCCGGAGGGCTCGGCGCAGGAACGCCGCCTGAACAAACGGCTGGATGGGATCCTGGAGGCCATCACCGCGACCAAGGAGGCCTTGCATCAGGACATAGCGCAGGTTGCCACTGGACTGGGCCTCTTGAGGGCCGATCATGCCAAGCTGTCGGACAGAGTAAAGGACAATGAGTTGCTGCTCCAGGAGCTCAAACCAGCAGCGGTGACCGCGGAACGCAAACTTGCTGATATCCTTGGCCATCTGGCAATGCTGGAGAAACGGGCGGAGGACGCCGAAGGTCGCAATCGGAGGAACAACGTGAGGGTAGTGGGCCTGCCGGAAAAAGTTGAAGGGGATGACGCTGTGGCCTACATGGAGAACTGGTTTAAAACGACTGTGGCCCCGGAGGGCCTCTCCCCCTTCTTTTCCCTCGAGCGAGCGCATAGGGTCCCGGCCCACCCGCCCGCGCAGGGCCGCCCTCCCAGACCAATGGTGGTCAGACTCTTGCATTACAGGGACAGAGACCTACTGATACAGAGGGCGCGCTCGGAAGGCCCCTTTCAGGTGGCCAATAGCTCAGTCACGGTGTTCCCAGACTATACGCAGGAGGTCCAGAAGAACAGGGCTTCTTTTTTGGCCGTGAAAAAAGAACTGCGGAGTGAGGGCCTACAATATTCCTTGCTGTTTCCAGCGAAGCTGAGAGTGATCTTGGGTGGAACGACTCACTTCTTTCAGGCCCCTGCTGAGGTATGGACGTGGTTGGAGTCGTATCACGCTGGAACGGCCCGGGGGGGAAGGGGGAAAGGGAGCGACAGAAACCGGTCCAAGTGCGGAAATCCCAACGCATCCGCAAACGCAACAAACTCCAGAGAGCGGAGCGGGATGAACAGATGGCGGACGACAGACGGGGAGCGCTGGCTGCAACGGCGATCATTACGGGCTCACAACGGGAGCGGACATCAGTGGGCTCGGACTCTGGTGAGGAGGCCGGGCAGTCCGGCGGAGAGGTATCGGAGGCTGACAGTTCCGGGGGGCCGGTGGTCACCCCACAGACGGCTGATGGATTATTTAACGGGTGACACTGGGAGTGAGGCCACATTCACGACTCCTGGTCTAGCTGGGGGTCCCGGCGCTCAGCGGACTCGCAGGTATTGTGCTGAGACACTCAGGGGATTGTGGGCTCGGGGCGGGGGCTTGGCCTGCCCTGGGTCGGCTCTGAATCACCCTCGCGTTGCCCTTAAGGCTTTCTGTGGAGACGACCACAGAGTAGGGAAGGTTTGGAGGGTTGCAGGTTTGGATGGGGGCTGATATTGCATTATTGGGTCCTGTTCTGGGGAGTGGGAGGGGGGGAGTTTGTGGGGATGTTTTGGTTGAGGGGTTCTGCTGCGCTGCTGTAGGTGGGCCTGGGACACTGGTGTGCTGGTGGGGTGCTGGCTGCAATGGGGACGTTACCTAATCTGAAATGCCTCACGTGGAATGTTCGTGGTCTCCGCACTATGTCTAGGCGATATAAGGTACACGCCCACCTGGTGAGGCGTGGCATACAAATTGCACTCCTGCAAGAAACTCACTTAACTAAACAGGAATACACTGCGCTGCAGAGGAGATGGCGTGGCCAGGTGTTTGGAACTACGTGTTCAGCGTTTGCCAGGGGGGTGTTGGTGTGGGTGAGGGCGGGAGTCCCATTCCAGGCCACGAATCATTGGAGGGAAGGGTTGGCGGAACCTACCGCAACCCTGACCTGCCAGTACGTGGTGATGGCGGCGGGAACAATTAAGGCGGTGACCTGCCTCCATGCTAGACTGTTGCAGGAGGGGCTGGAGCCGCTCACGGCATTGAAGGAGCAGTGGGAGGAAAGCATAGGCAAACCCATTCCGGACACGGTCTGGAGCCACATCATGCGGAGGACTTGGAAGGGTAGTGGGAATGCCCGCTTTCAGCAGGTGCATTTCTTCGTCCTCCATAGGGCATATTTGAACCCGGGAAAGATTAGACGATACTTTAAGGTGCGGGATGCCGCTTGCCCGAGATGCTTAGCACTGGGAGCCGAACTCGACCACATGCTGTGGGGGTGCCCGAAGCTTGGGACGTACTGGGCTGAGGTGGGGGAGCTTCTGAATGCAGTAACTGACCGGGAGGTGGAGTTTGACATGGCGGCATGTTTACTGCTTTGGTTACCTCACATGGCAAAGACGAAGGTGACGAGCAAATTCATTGACTTAGGTCTCATGTTGGCCCAGAGAGAAATTACATGGCACTGGAAATCCCGGGAGGGCCCATCAGTCGGGCGATGGATATCCGAGCTGCTGAAATGGTCTAGATGCGAGAGTGTGATTAGAAGGCGGCAGGCCACCAAGGCGGATAACGAGAAGGGGTTGGAGTGGGTAAGGGCTTGGGAGATGATCGTACAAGCTCTGCAGGATCACCGGCTGGAGCGTGCGGAGCACGAGCGTTCGGAGAGCGGAGTTCCTTGAGGCTGGGGAGACTATATGCAAACCCCGATGACTGGCACGCATTAGTGTTAGGAACCACTGGTAGGGCCCACATCAGCAGCAGTTGGGGGGTGGGGTGGGTGGGGGGGGGAGTTACTGGGGTATGGTTGTAGTGTTACGACGAGTTGGATTTGGGGAGAGAATCTGATAGGAATAAATGCAGAGGCTATCATGGGACATGGACCGGGCTTCGCTATGAGGAGATCGTTATGATAATTTGAATCACTGTCTTAATACGCCGCCCGGCCCCCGGGATGTGGGCTAAACGGCTGTGTGCATTGCTATAACGAGGGGTGTGATTTGAGATTATACGCGGGTGCCGGTTGCCCTAATGGATGTTTTGTTTAAAATGCTGCAATAAAAACATGTTTAAAAAAAAAAAAAAATGACATTTGATTACAATTCATATGTACAGATATCAGATGGCTAACCTTAACAAATTTCTAATACAGAATATTTCCTATCCGAATCTAACATCTGGATCATAATCATACATTAATTACTTTCTGCGTATCCTATTTGGGCCTACGGCAAGGTCGCTAACCGGTGTCAGATCCTTATCAATTAGCCACGCCCTCCCGTAGGAGTGCGCATGCGCAGAGGGCCCGTTTACCGAGAGGGTACTTCCCACTCTCCGGTTACCCCTATACGCTCCCTGAACTCCATTAAAAATGGGGGCTCTTGCACTCTGCGCCATTTAGTGACGTCATCATGGCAGTGCGTGGTGGCCAACCAGCCTAAAGAAAGCGTGACTCCCCCCTTGCCCGCACCCATCCAGCCAACCGGATGTACCGCCCCTGGAGTTATAGGAGAAACCCCTTGTCCCTCCCCCTGGGTGACCCCATCCAAGAATGGCGCCGCCAACTACGGACCTTAAATTTACTGCTCACCAGTCATGACCTTACCGCCTGACCAAGAAATAGCAATAAATACGACGATCGATGACCTGTAAACGGGAAAATGTCTAAGGAACAAAAATTATACTGGCAACTTTATAACACAATAACCACTTTTGCTACAGGGGATGGTGGGTGGGCAAAAAGTTTACAGCCTCCTAGAGGCTGGGTGCGACAGACCTGGTAGCGCGGGACAAAGTGACCGACTCCCGCACTTCCTGGCCTTTTAACCTGAATTTCTGGGCAGGCCGATTCTAACCGGCCTGCCCCTGCTCTCCCTTGACCCGGAACCGTCTCAATCGCTTCCGGGTCAAGGTGGAGCCCCCTCAGGCCAATACCCGCTGCGGCGCGTCAACCGCGTCATAATGACGCGGCAGAGCGCGCCGCCCCAGGGAGAGCAGGCGAGGTGGGAGGGGTCGGTGCCCTGCCATACTTGCAGCAGGGCCGATGGCGGCCCCGCCTTTTTCCTCATCCATTACTTCCCTCTCTTGCTCTCGCTCTCATAAGCTGCTTCCCCACGTACTCCCTGTTGCTCCCTCCTCACCATCCCAGCCCATTGCTTCCCATATTGCGGCTTTTTAAATTATTTCATTTATTTATTTCCTCATCAGTCTCATGCTTGTCCATTACCCCCTTTGCCCATTTCTTGTCATTTCCTCCAACCACTCTTCTGTTGCTTCCCGAACTCTTACAGTGCTTAACGTTATTTTTTTTAATACTATTGGAGATCCCAGCGTCTTCTGCGTGCTGATGGCCACTTGTCACTCCAATTTAAAAAAAACACTTTTGCACAAGTAATCATATATTTTTTTCTGTTTACTGCTTCAAGTTGCTTCCAGCATCTTGGAATGGTAAGTAAAATAGAATGGCTCCTGCTTCATTCATTAGGTGCGCACAAGTGTGATGACACCTGTGTACATGGCATCATGCACGCACACTCATATGTCATCACACTTGCCAATGTATATGGAATGACATGGCCTATAGCAGTGTCATTGCACACATGCGTGCAATAGGGTGACCACCCGCCCGTAATTTTTACGGACTGTCTGGGAATTAACCCTAATGTTAGTTGTCCGTGATGAAGATTTCGTTGGACGGCATTTGTCCGTAATTTTTGCCTTTGTGCTAAAAGACCTATTTTGCAGTTTAAATGCTTAGGCTGAAGTGGAAGGACTCCTGAGCTGTGTTCCCGAGTGAGGAACAGACACATAAACAAGAAACAAGCCTTCTTGCCAGGGTGATGTCTGCCTGAAAAGAAATGTAGATCTGTGCTGTTGGTTAATCTGTAAATGTAAATGCTGCTTGGGAGCCAGTAGAGGTGGTGTTAATTGATGGAGACACTTTAAGTTTCCTGAAGACAAACATTTATTATTTTTTAGAGGTACTGTAGGGGGTGCTCCAAGCTGAGTTGTGGAGTGCCTGCTCTTAATGGACAGTTGTAAAACTGTTTGCACTAGATGCAATCTCCATATTACTAAAATGTGCACCTTGGAAACACTTTTTTGTTTTTATACTAAATGTGTGTCCACATTTTGTGGCAGCCCATCTTATACTGTGTGTAATGCCAGTTAAAAATAATGTCTTACACATTCACAGTATTTTTTTGTGACAGACAGGTACCTCTTAACACTAAAAATACACAAGTCACTATTCCCTGCTGAACCATACCGAATTCAGTTCAATGGGCTTCTGGTTGCACACACATACATCTGCAGTGATCACATAAAATAGTGCATTTCCCACTGACTTTTTTAAACTTGCATTTACTTTTCATTTAAGATGTGCATTATGTTATACGTAGTTACCTGATGGAGAAAAATTAAAAAATAGTAACAGAATATTTTGTTCTATTTAGCTAAGCCTTTGATTCTGCCTCCACACTCACTAACCACATCCCATTGCACCAAGGATTACAGTATCCATACATTTTGTAATGGCCTTCGACCACTGAGAAATCCACTGAAATTACCATATGTTGTACCGCAGTCATCATCTTCACTATGTACCTTTTTTTTGTTTTAGACAGTGTGTAAAGTTAACCTGTGATCTATAGCCACTTAACACAGTATACTATTCATCTAACAGAATGGTACAAAATCACTGTCCTCCGTGCTAAAGGGGATTGAGAAAAAGAAAATTATCTAGTCAGTTGCTTAATTGCACTTTGTGTGACCAGGAAACCTCAATGCTTTAGGAGCCATGGCTCAGCAGTCGGAGCACAACTTTGAGTCATGGTCGTGCTACAGGCACCAGAGACAAACCAGGTGTCGGTCAATCACCGACATGGTGCGGTGGCAGGCGCTGCATGATTTCAACCCAGAAGTCCTCTTGGACATGAGGAAAAACCTGCACACCAAAAAAGAGGTTGACAAAACATCAAAAAGTGACATATGGTAGCTCTCATCCTAGACCTGCGCTGGCTGGCACAGAAAGAAAAGAACTGACACCAGCACGCCGAGGTGGTGTCTATTTAGCGGAGACACAAATGTCACAACGGCTCAGACAACTCCAATGACATCACGCGGAGTGGACCAACGGCATCTACCAGCATATTACTCGAAGAAAAATCTTCCTGATCCAGTCTGACGCCTGCGAAATTCAAAGGTAAGCAATCTGCGGCTAGATGTCTCTATTAGATATACTAAACTGAAACACTTCCATGTGTTAAAGAAACATTTTCTATATTTTAATGTATTTATCCTGTTCTTGTATTTTGTTTGCTGTGTAATATGTATCCCAAATACTTTTGAAGGTTCTGCATGCTCTGTGGCACTTAGGGATGAGCCAGACCAGTGGTTCAGCCTTGGCTCAACTGCAGAGCCATTTAAAGACATGGACAGAGTGGGCAATAGTCCATGGCAAAACATTCCAAGGGGCCGGCTGCAACTCACCAAAAGCACTACCAATGTGCCAGGGTGGGAGGGTGCAGCTCATTCAACCATTTGACAGTGCCGTTTCTGTTTCTGGCCTTTTTATTGAAACCACTCTTCATGTACACAACACTTACCAGGACTCTTGGAGGGTCTATCTGATTTCAGAAATTGTCCTGCATTGTTCTTCAATTTCTTATTTATCCAGTTCTTAGTAATGACCCGTTGAATCAGTTGCTGCAGATCTCCCATCTGATCTTGACTTCATCCTTGAATTCTCCGTCTGGTGGCCGGGCTTCCAGTTCTGAGTTACATATAGAGTCTCTGATACACACCTTCCTGGTGCTGTGAGACTACAGATAAGTTGTGGGTACCTCACATCCTGACATTTGGTGTCAGACTGTCACCCACACCATCTTCTCTGCTTCATTAATATTTTTAGGTTTGACGTCTAGCGGAGGGTAAGGCGAGCCAGATGTGTTTGTTCAACTTGCCTAAACTAGCAGAAGTTGAAAAATTCACTTACCTTAATATTTCTCAAACTGTTTGCCATGTGTATTAGAATTTATAGAAACAGAATTAAAATGTTGCTGTTGCTTTCTCTACAAGAAAGTTGGGTATATTTGAGTAGCAGTGCTGCCCTTGACACTGTGCTCAAGGGCATCAATTTACTATTGAACAAGAGCATAATGTGCCATCTGAATGTAGAATATCTAGAGGTAATCTTATACACAGCACAGTGAATAAGTACTGCAATATAAAAAATAGAAAATAAATGCATTGATAAACCTTTGGGGTATGGCAGCTCCTGTTTCTGCCCTGACTTTTTGCCCTGAATGTTGACCCTTTGTCCTGAGTTTTTTTACAGTCACATCCTGAATTTGCCATGCCATGTGGTCACCCTAGCATGCAAATGTTTGTCATCATGATTTTTTCTTTTTGCCGCTGCAGCACAGCATCTTTGAAAAACACTGGCAAAAACAGTATGCCAAAATGACTTTGCCAATGCTTGTTTTTTGTGCTGCTGACTACAATGTCAGAACTTGATGAAGGTGTCACACACATCAGCTTAATTATTACCAACTAAATGTAACAAAGGTTCATATAAGTGTGCAATCCAGATCTATTGCTGCTGTATGTTCAATATGGGTCTGTCTTTGTTTTTACATGTGGGTAATTAATATAAATGCTGAGCGGACATAAAATGCACTGACTGCACCATGGTACAAGGGTGCCTGCATTGTGAGGCATTTTCCTCTTTGTATGTGTGCTGCGAAATACAGCACACATACAAAGAGGAAACTATTTGGCGAAATAAACATATTTCCCTCATTATGCCTTACCTGGGGAGGTGTACATTTTTGGCAGATTCCCAGGTCTACAACTTCAGGTATATCTGGGAATGCATCAAAATCCATGGATGTTGTGAGGGAATACCCATGGAATGTCTCCCTGGCGCAAAGTAAGGAAACGCAGCAAGTTTCGTCGAGATTTATGAAGCCACTCTGGGCCACGCAAGGTTCTGTTGGATGGCTTCATAAATCTCATTTTTGAGTTGTGTTGCTCTTGAACCATGTTGCGTGGTGCAACAGCGACACAACAGTGCTTGTAAATATGCCCCAAGACTTCCGCCAAGCTGTCTCTCATAAGTTTGGCAAGGAAGATGCCAGCAAAAATGCCCATTTTCCTAACTAATCAGAGACTTTGAAATTCAAAAATTGCCCTGTCCTAATTAGGAACTGTGGTTCCCACCACAGCTCTCCAACCACGTACAGGTAATCAATCGCTGGTGCCAATACCTCAAACTAATTTCATTTCTGAGAGAACTTAACATGAAAGTACTAGAGTGTGGACCGTAAGTTACCGAATAATTTCTTGCTATGCAAAGCTTTCTTTTTGAATCACAGTGCTTATATTACCTTTCAAACTGCCCACCCACCTGCAAGCGTCCCACTAAAATGAGAGCTAGAGGCCTCTGAAGACTAGGCTGAGCAGCTTCCAGATATCAAGGATCTTTTCTGATCAGAGGACATACAAGTTACAGGGTACAAACACCCTCTGCAAAAGGCAGGCGAACAAAGGGTGGTGACCCACACTCCAAGACTTGTGTGCACCTATATTACCGAATCAGAGATTTTCACTCAAGAACATGAACAATTGCAGCAGTAGCATGCCTGTTGAAACATGACCAAGGCCTCTGGAGCTTTGTGAGAGTATGTCTCTAAAACTTCTCTCCAGTCATAAGGAGGCCTCTCTGAGTGACCTCAGAACATGTTTCTCTGCCTGGCTGCATGTTGAACAGAATTTGTGACCCCCCCTCCATTGTGGAACAATTGTGTATAGCAGAACATTATGAACAACTATTTGACCTCTGTGGGTGGCATGGAATTCCAGCACTAGAACTTTTTGCAGCAATATGCAGGTCCACGAACAAGAACTTCAGCAGCAGGAACTACTTCAGAGATGTTCGTAGTGCGGAAGGCCAATAGAGCAACAATTACTCATAGTCAACACTTGTGCTGCTCCTTTTATTCTAGGTCATCTCCTGAAGACATCACAAGTAGCACCCAGAGTCGGGCAGCCAACTAAGGGGGTCCCCAGAAAAATAAAATACCCAACATTTGTAATTGCAATTGGATTTATATGGTGCTTACTATCCCTGACCAGGAGTTGAAGCACTTTACAGTGAGTAGCACAAAACTCCGAAACCCAAAGAATGGGGTCAATTTAGTGGTTATTGTTGGTTATTGCAATTACTCATGTGCTCTCAGGAAAAAATGCACATGTTTACTCCAGTTACTTTCTGATATAATAATACCAGGTAGGTGTAGTCATTAGTGGGGGCTATGTGATTTCAGGTGAAGGGTTGGCGAAAGAGATATGCTGGTGGAGATTAGTTAGTGTTAGATTACAGGGATATGGGTTTTAAGAGGAGAAGTGTGATCTATGAAATGCGGAATCATCCAATTGCAGATTTGTCAATAAGAAGGATTGAGACTGAGAGAGGGCTATTCTCAGAAAAAGAAGGTACACAGACAATGGAAGACAAAAAAGAGGGTCCCTCTGAAGAAAGGAGAGTAATCAAGTAAGAGTAACTCAAGGTCAATTTTCCAAGCAGGATGTAGGAGTATAGTGGAAGAAGACTTTCTGAGTTAGCAAGAAATCTAAGGAATGTAAGTTCTCAAAAGAAACAACATTATACATAGTGCTCCATATCTGGGGCAGGCAGCCTAAACATGTGATTACGAGAGTACACATCATTTAAACACTAAGAGCCCTGGCCTGTTGTGTACCAAGCATAGGAAAGCCCTTCTAAACATAGTCTGAAGTATCCCAACCTTGGTACAGGATATGCACACTGCACAAGGGAACTTGGCACAAAAAAACAATAGTCTCATTTAAAGATCTTCCCTCACTACTGTGGAAATAGAAGTTTTTTTCACTCACTCATTAAAATGAGTTATTTGGCACTGGCTAAGAGTGTCTCGCCAATGCGCAATCAAATGTATCCTCTGTATTGTCATCTAATCCCGTTCACGTGTATGTTGTGCGTTTGTGTATGTGAATATTATAGTATGCATTATATGTATAAGCAGAGCAGAGTGATGAAGTCCTGTGGGTTCCATTTTGGACATCCTGGGCCTGTTTCTGGGCACAAGCTGGTGGCAAAGTTGTTTTCCCAGACAGTGGAAGTGTATCAGAATGGAGAATGGAGGAGACCTAGACAGTGAAGGGAGGACAAATGAGAAAACACTCCAATAGATATTCAATTAGGTCCTTCCACCCTGCCTCTTGGTAGATGGTGGAGGGTAAAGGAGACTCCAATCTGTTGTCCAGAGCGAAATGGGTCCTCTAGATCAGACTAGCTTTTTCCGTCTTTCCTGATCATTGTCTTTTTGGCTGTCATAGCCAGGTGCCGATGGTTTACACCTCTTTGTGCATTTGTTGTGGGTGCTCCAGGCTGGAGACTACACTGCTGTGAGGAGCACCACCACTAACAAAGGCTGTGTCTACAGAAGTGCATAGAGAGGTACTTGAAAAGGAACCCAAACCAAACCAGCTCTCCTGTCAGCTCCTCTTGCCTTGGTTCTTTTAAAATGTCTTTTTCCATCACACCTCAGAACATAAAACAAATGTACTTGACTCCCACTCCCTCAACTCCTGAATGTGTACAACCCACCCAGATTCCTTCATCTTGGTGTAGAAAGCACCTGGTGCATACTGTGCCCTGGATTGAGCGGATGGCTCATATTCCAGGGTGTGCTGCCCTATCACCCACAAGCAAGCCAAACAAACAAACTTAACCAGTGCATACAGTTGTTTGGGGAGAGGGTCTCTCTGAGAGCAAATAAATGGGGCCCATTGTGTGACATTATATCACATTTTCCAAAGTATTTATCAAAACGTTTTCATTTCCCAAATAGGTCTGCGGGTCTACTAGAGCTCACATTGCCCAGTCATGCAGGGGGCTATTCATCCCAGTTTGAGCTAAACTATGAATTGCACAGCATCATTTTCAACTACCTGGCTAGAAAGCGATATAATATATATGCAATTCTAAAGGGACACTTATGGAATATTTCAACATTATTACCATATTCCAGACAAATATCCTACCCGAAAGGTGTTGAAAAGGATTATTTTACTATACAATTTACACACAAGTTAGTTAATCACCTTTGGATTTAGAGGCACTTCAAGTAATCTGGGTAACAGTTTGACATATTCGAGATGCATATGGCACCTTTCTTTGTTTCTATCTTTCACGTAGACTCTGGGGGCCTTATTTATGAGAAAGTAACTCAAGGTGGTGCCGCAAGCCATTTTGCTGCACCGCACCGAATCACTTTCAAAGCACAGAGATGCGTCATATCTACAGCAATAAGATGGATCAAGAAGGTACACTTCCTGCACACAAAAAAATCATGAGAGGTGTTTTCCTCTTTCTATGTAAGCTGCATAATCCAGCACTCATTGAAAGAGGCAAAAACAAGAGGAAATTAAAACATTTCTCCTCTTTGCGCCTCCCTACGCCTCCCCTGGGGAGACGTAGCATTCTGACGCATTCCTAGGTTTACGATTTCTCATAAATCTGGGAATGTGTCAGGTTCGATGGGTGTTGCGTGTAAACAACCACAGCGACACACTTGGAACGCCCCTTTCATGCAAAGTGCTGCGTGGAAAGTGGCCTTATTTACAAGGACAGGAAAAGCCAAACAGGGTATCTTTACGTGTCCTTGTAAATATGGGGCAGAAAAATGCACCACCTGTGAATCACAAAAAGTGATGCACCAGCTTGTAAATATGCCCTTGGAAATATACTTGGGAATGAAGCTGTGGGAGATGATAATGTCATAAAAAGCGTTATAAATACAGATGAAAAAACGTGTCCTCATATATGACAGATTGACAGCTTTAGTAGTTTGACAGCCCTCCATTACCAAGGAAATGGCATCAGTACAATGTACCTCAAAAAATTACTGGGGGGATAAACTTCGCATCCCTGGATTACTTTTTGACAGGTCACCACTGCTGAAATTTAACAGCGAAAAAGGCCCAGTAAATACCCAAATATGCAGATTTTGTTGGGAAAAGGACCATAAGCTGTATATTGCTCACCATTTCAAAGGGGAAAGCTTCTAATTAGAGGTAATTATCGCACCCAATAAATACTGAACCCGCAGTATAAGATTTTATCGAGTGCCATCATGATTTCCATTAGCTCCCTCTCCAGCACTGCGGTTTGTGTTTATATCCCATCTGATATTTAACTATAACTGGATATAAACGCGGAACAGCGCGACCCTGGCAGGAGGAAGTGCTTACACAACAAAGATGGATGTGCTTCGTTGCATAAATAACCAGCTGCCTTGTTGTTGTGTGCTTTGAGAATTCAATAACAGTGCAATAATTGTTGACATTACAAAAGCTTGACAGAGGGAACATTGCATTAAGAATCAAACAATTACAAAAAAAGTGATATGGAAAAAACAGAATTGCACTTCTTACATAGTCGGCTCTATTTTAAACTTCAGAGTTAATTATGTAACAGGTTCATCTCTCCCTTCTATTGAATATATAGAAAATAAATACAAAATAACGGAGTTAATTAAAACAAACAAGATGACAAGAAGAGTTGAATATATATTTATGAAATCACTTCTTGTATAGGAAGATGTACGTGCCTGGCACCAAAATAATATGCAATGCTTCGGTAAGTAAATTGAGAGGTATGCAGCCCTGCATAGTGCTCAGTCTGTCCTTTACTCACATATTTACACCTGTATACCAACTGATACATTATGGTATGGCTGAATGGAATCAACAAACCTAGTTTCTTGAACTATGCTTTCATTTACCACATCAGTGCCTTCTGGGAATTTCAGTCTTGGTTTAGTGATGGACCATCACATTTGAGATCAATTACTTGTAAATCAGCAGCCTAGGACTCAAAAAGGAGTCTTCCTTCGGACATTGCGGTGTTAGACCAAACAGCTTTACGGTGGTCTTCCTTCAAGTTTTTTGCCTTACTGCTCCATATTTTTCTGATCTCGTTTTTGTTGACCTTGGAGCTTTGTGCAGTTTACAACTGCTAAACAGTGCAAAGGTGCGTGTGCTCACTCCTTAAAACATGGTAACATTGGCTTGTCCCAAATTGACATATTCAATTTACTTATAAGTCCCTAGTTAAGTGATACTACATGTGTCCAGGACCTGAAAATTAAATGCTACTAGCGGGCCTGCTGCACTGATTGAGCCATCCACCTAAGTAGCCCTTTTAAACATGGCTTAGGCCTGCCATTGCAGCCTGTATGTGCAGTTGTAAACTGCCATTTCAACCTAGCAAAAGAAACCTTGTTGCCAGGCCCAAACGTTCCTTCTTAATACACGTCACTCAAGGGTGGTCCCTGGACAGCCCAGAGGGCAGCGTGCAATGTATTTAAAAGGTAGACCATGTCATTTAAGTTTTACATGTCCTGATAGTGAAAAACCCTTAAATATGTTTTTCACCATTGGAAGCCTACCTCTCCCATAGGATAACATTGCAGTTACCCTATTACATTTAAAATCAGTAACTTCCAAATAGGATCAGGTGAACAGTTCATGTTTGGAGCATTTGGAATTGTAGTGAAAAACCCTCTCTTATGGTAAAGTCAGACTTTTGATTATAGTTATGAAAATTCTACGTTTGGAAAGTTGGAATTTTCCCGCCTCAGTCATTTAGTGACTGCAGCCTGTCTCTGTGTCATATGACTAGGTGTAATTGGCAGTTGGGCTTTGTGTATTCCTCCTAGACAGCCATGCACAAGAGAGAGCTTAAGTGTGCCTGGATCGGCCTTTACTGGCAGAATGGGAGGGCGGAGTTGAGGACAGTCCCACTTACACCTGAATAGGCTGTGCCCTGCATTCAGACAAAGGATTGCATACCCCCTTTAGCTAGCCTGGAACCAGGGAAGGGAGTCAGGAAACCTGTGCACTTCTAAGGGAAATCTCTAGAAGCTTCTCCTACCTCAAAGGAGGCAGCAGGTATGATTATTGGACCTCAGAACCAAATCCTGAGCACACTTCTGGACCTGTGGAAGACTGCCAAGAAGGACTGTTGTGCTGTTGAAAGGACTGCCACTCTGATGGATTGCTGCTCTAAAGGACTGTTACCTGCTGTATTTACCTGCTGTTTGCTGACCTCTTGCCTGGGGTCTGCAGAAGGAATGGACCTGCAACTCCAAGGGCTGGTCTCATGTAACCAGGACCTGGTCTCTGCAACTGTGAGTCTGACCATGCCAAGTGGTCCTATTCCAGTCATGGATCCTTGGAAATGGGGCATAAAGGTGCTCTACCAGCCCATCTGCAGATCCAGCAGACTCAATGCATCTCTTCTGATGTGCAGAGCAAATCCGAGCTGAACTGATGCATCACGTCTGCTTCGTGGACATTCCCAGTGCCAGACTTCACATCACAGCCTCATGGCTCCTTGGAACCAACGCATTGCCTCGCAGCTCACCGTATCCCAAACGCCAAACTTCCCATCGCAAGGCTCAATCATGGAATTCTCTATGATGATGCAGACCTCGCATCGCACCCTCACAGCGCCTCAGAACAGTCACATCGCCTAGGCTGCATGATGCATACTCGCAACTCTCCACAGCAAGGATTTACGATACTCTTGTTCAGCTGGCTTAACTGGGAACCCATCTCCTGAGTTGGAACTCCCTGTCAGAGCAGGAAGCAGTGCCTTCTAGCATAGCCTGTCCCCAGAGGAGCTGGCGGACAGGAAGGTAGAGAGGGACTTCAGTCAACAGATGGGCAAGCTCAAGATAGAGTAAAAACTTGCTTTGGAGTGATTGGCTTATGAAAGGAGCCTTACAGAGCGGGAACTTAAGGCAAAACAAATGGATTCCAGCAGCAATGGTGGCAACATTCACTCGGTGTCTAAAGGAGACAAGAAGGTTTGCTTACCTAAAGAGTTGGTGCCCATTAATGTGGTGTTAGATGATGTAGATAAATGGCTTTCTGCTTATGAGGTAACCCTGAGGGTGCACAAGATCCCACAGGAGCACTGGGGGAGGGGATTTGTGAAAATGTATGCCTCCAGTGGGAAGGGACACACTACTCACATTACAAGTAGAGGACCTAACCCAGGACTCCCCCATGAAAGGCATGTGTATCCCTAACTTTGGGTTGACCTCTGAATTTACTGCCAAAGGTTCAGGGACAGAAGCAAACTCCCAAACCAGTTTTGGGTTGATTTCCTGGACTAATGTAGGAAGGCACTGAATGGCTGGGTGAGGGTCAGCAAGGTTAATGTTTACAATGGGCTGTACAACTTGATTCTCAGGGAGCACATGCTTAATATTTGTTTTACAGAGCTGTGCCAGCACCTAGAAGACAGCAAGATGACTGACCACAGGAAGCTTGCTGAGGATGTGGACCTCTGGTCAAGCACCAAAGTGTCCAAACAAACATCTATGGGTCCTCCGAAAAGGGTGCTCCGGGGTCCCACCAGAAGAAGGAGGGAGGGAGAAAAACTTAAAAATAAGGGGTTCTCAAAAGTTCCCCAAACTATTTCCCAAGGGAACAGCAGTAACCAATTCCAATCTGAGCCAAAGATGAAAGGGTTCTTTAACAAGCAGTCAGAGAGTTTTGTCCCCAGTGTACTGAGTGCTACAAGTATGGGTACTCCGAGGGAGACACCAAATTCCCAAGAAGGCACAACCGCCACCTGTGGTCAGACACCTTGGTTGGCGAGTGCAGCCCTTGGGAGGTGGTCACAGTTAGCTGTGGGGAGCAGACAGTGTTTATCCTAGTGTCCCTGGGAGATAAGGAGATGGTGCCCAGAGCCCATATGCCAGCAAATACTCCTACATATAGGCTGTGGGTCACCATTAATGGGCAATGGTTGGGGGCCCTGAGGGACACAGGAGCCAGCATGACTAGTGTGAGGTGTCAGGTTGAGCCCTGAGAGCAGGTCCTCCTTAACTCATTTCACCAAGTCATTGTCGCAGACAACTGCAAAAGTCATCAACAGGTGGCTCTGGTTCCCTTTGAGTGAGGGGTGGGTCTCAGGTTCTCTAAAAGTGGCTGTGAGCCCTTCCATGTCTGTAGGTTGTCTATTGGGCAATGACTTTGAGCACACTATCTGGAAAGAGGTAGAGTCCAGATCATGCTTGGAGATATTGGGATTGTCTGCAGGGACCTGTATGACCAAAATATCCATCGCTGCCAGGAAGGGGGTCAAGGGAGCCTGGACAAATGGCCCAGGCAAATGCCAAGAAGAGAAGAAGAGTAAGGGCAAGGGGCACCAGAGTAGCAGAATGACTTTTGCCAGTTGTTGGGGCAGTTTATTTAGTAGGGCCAGTATCAAGGAGGAGGTATCCAAGAAACTAGTGTTAGGGGTGATTGAGACTTCTAACACATCCTGGTCCAGCCCGGTGGTGCTGGTATCCAAGGCTGCCCCACCGTGCACCACTCCAGAAGTCAGGTTCTGTGTGGACTGCCCAGGACTCAATTGAATCACTAACACTGACGCACATCCCATCTCCTGAGCTGATGAGCTCATAGACAGGCTTGGCACTGCCAAGTTTACCTGTACCTTGGATCTCCACATCAGGGTACAGATTGACTGCTCTCACTGAGGGGGCAAAAGAGAGATCTGCATTCGCGACCCCGGAGGACCACTCCAGTTTAAGGTGATGCCCTTTGACTTAAAGAATGCCCCTGCCACCTTTCAGAGGTTGCTCAACAGGATCCTAGCTGGGAAGGAGGCATTCTGTGTTGTCCACCTAGATGACATAGCAGTCTTCAGCTTCAGCTGGGAGCAACACCTGTACCACCTCTAGGAGATTCTTCAGGTCCTGCAGCAGGTGGGTCTGACTATCAAGGCAAATAAGTGGCAGATACAGCATGGTTCCATGGTGTGTCTGTGGCACATGATGAGTGGGGGGCAATGTGCAGCCCCTCCAGACCAATATTGAGACTATCCTGGCCTGGCAATCCTCTAAAACACAGACTTGAGTGAAAGTCTTCCTGGGTCTCACAAGATACTATAGGAGGTTTGTGAAGAAATATGATACCAATGCTGCCCCCTTAATAGCACTGGCTTCTATGAAAGGGCACAGAAAGGTGACCTGGACAGAAAGCCTTTGACAGTCTTAAGGAGGCCTTGTGTACTGCACCTGTATTCAAGTCTCTAGACGTCTTTAAGGAGTTTATTATGCAGACAGACACTTCAGAGCATGACATAGGGGCTGTCGTACCACAGTTAAATGAGAAGGGCCTAGACCAACCAGTAGCCTTCATTTGCAGGAGGTTACTTCGCTAGGAACATGATTAGAGTTTGATTGAAAAAGAGGCCTTAGCTGTGATCTGGGCACTGAAGAAGATGAGACCATACCTGTTTGAGCTCACTTCAGGGTTCAGACGGTACAAAGTGGCCTCCGACGGCTCATGCAAACGAGGGGAGAAAATCTCAAACTGTTGAGGTGGTCCATCTACCTACAGGGAATGGACTTCACGGTGGAATACCATCCTGGGTCTTGAACACGCCAATGCTGATGGTCTATCCAGATTCTTCTCCCTTTGTCTTACAGGCAGTGTTTAGTAACCACAATGGACTTACAGAAGAACTTAATTTTTCCTATCCAAAGGCCTTGTGCTTTGGGTCTTGTTTCTGGACTCTTATGACCAATTCTAGCTGAAAAGGCATATTGCTTTAGCCTAGTAGTCTTCAAGTCATGTGTAACATCCTCATCCAGAAATGGCTTTGCAGCCAAAAGCACCTTTTTATTTATGTGCTCATATTTCCACTCATCTAATTCTAAGTAAAGACCCACTAGTTCAGTATGCAAAGTGCTGTTGATTGAAAGCAGACCTGGATAATTTGTCACTCATTACCTGCAAATATCAACGAACTGCTCTTAGTTCCATGCAGAATTCTGAATGTTATTCATTGTAAATGTAGGATCGTCCTTCTGAAGATAGTCTGGGCATTCTCTCCTTTTCTTTTTTGGCACCTGCAGCCACAAGAAATAGCACTGGTCTTTTTGCATGTCACCTCATGTCCACACCTTGTGAGATACCATCAGACAGGGTCTCTCCACTCTCCTATGAGAGAAGCTCTGTCTGTTATCACAAGCGAGGATCTGCCCGTGTTTAAATTTGTCAACATGTAATGGGTAGAATCTTCTCTGAACCTGTGTGGTCACATATCTTGATCTTTAAGAATTTTGGTAATATAGTAAAGGTTTAGTGTATATGGCATTTTAAGAGTTCTGTGTACATGTGCGCTAAAGAAGTCAACTGAAGATTGAAGACAGTGCCCAAGAAATGTGCCGCCTTAGGCACGAGGAGGATCTTTCAACTACTTATACTAAAAGGGAGTGTCATTTAAAAAAATAACTTCTACATTCCCATTGCATTCCCATTCATCCTTTTTGCTAAATTTGCAACTAGCTAAATTGGCCTACAACTGGTACCATGGACTCTGCCAAAACACCTGTCATGGATATGATGGAGGGTGGAGCTACATCACAAATGCCAAGATTGGCACTTGGCCTGTGTAGGCAGCTATAATTGATGGGACTAGCCAATCAGGTTTCTGATGATGTATATTCAGTCTTGGAACCCACCCAGCAGCAGCAAGAAGGGTCTGTTATGTTAAATGTTATGTTATGTTAAAATTATTTCTAGAGCGCACGTACACCCGAAGGTTTCATGGCGCTATGGCAAAGGTGCACTAAATCAGGAGGTTACTGGTGGGCTTGGATGAAAAGGAAGGTTTTGAGAAGAGATCTGAAGTGCGGCAAGGAAATTTCAAGTCTGAGATCCAAAGGAAGGGAGTTCCACATCTGCGGTGCCAGAAAGGAAAAAGAGAGTCCGCCGTGTTTTTTTTTCGATTGAAGCGAGAAGGGGTGAGAAGGTTGGAGTGTGACGATCGGAGTGCACGGGTGGGAGAATAACGAGATATTAAAGAGGAGATGAAAGCAGGCGCCTTGCAGGTAAGGGCTTTGAAGATTGTACAGCCCAGTTTGAACAGACAACGTTTGTCAACCGGGAGCCAGTGAAGAAGTTTCAGCAGTGGACGGACATGTTGCCTGCGTGATTGGCGAGTAATGAGGCGGGCAGCCTGATTCTGGACCAGCTGAAGTCGGTGAAGTTGATAGAGAGGGATGCCAACATAAAGAGAGTTGGCATAGTCTATCCGTGAGATGACCAAGGCCATGAGAACTACAGTAAGGGCCTCGGTGGTTAGAAAACTAGCAATCTTCCGAATTCTACGTAAGTGGAAGAAGCATGAAGAAGTAACTGCTCCAATCTGAGGCTTCATGGACAGATCACTGCTGATAATCACTCCAAGGCTTTTGACCGATTTAGAGGGTAAAGGAGGATTTCCTAGCGAGAGGTGCCAAAAATTGTTGTTCCAGGGATTAGAGGGGCCGGTCAAAACAAGCTCGGTCTTATCAGGGTTGAGCTTGAGTTGACTGATATTCATCCAGTCCCTGATAAAGCATAAAGTAGCCTGGAAGCTGGAAATGGACGCGGCAGAGGAGTTAATGTTGAAGACAAGTTGAAGGTTGTCTGCATAGTTGAAGCAAGCCACTTTGAAATTACGAAGCGAGTGAATAAGAGGGACCATGTATAAGTTAAAAAGTAGGGGTGAGAGAGACGAGCCCTGTGGGACACCACAGGTTAGTGGGGTCTTTTTGGCAGAGAAGGTGGCCAAGCGAACGGCCTGCGAGCGGTCTCCCAAAAAGGAAGAAATCCATTTTAGGGCCATGCCCTGAATGCCAGCATCACGGACACGGTCGATCAGAAGATTATGATCGACCGTGTCGAAGGCGGCCGATAGATCTAAAAGAACAAGGGCTTGAGGGAGATTGTGGTCCACTCCCCTGCGGAGCTCGTTCATTACGGCAAGTATGACCTGCTCGGTGGAGTGTGCAGGTCTGAAGCCGGCCTGATGGGGATCAAGAAAGGATGAGCCTTCAATGAAGGAACTGAGGCATTGTGTGACATGAGCCTCCAAAATCTTGCTCAGATAAGGGAGGAGAGAGATGGGGCGATAATTAATTAGGTTGGTGGGATCTGCCTGGGGCTTCTTCAGAATGGGTAAGACCTCTGCTACTTTAAAGGAGGCAGGGACAACCCCTGTTTCTAAAGAATTATTAAGGAACGCAAGCGGAAGGTCGGGACATGAGAGAAAAGCTTCTCGAAGAAAAGGAGGGGGGCAGGGATCCAAAGGGGAGCCCGAGCTGACCTTTTTTAGCAGTAAGAAGAAGTTTTCCTTAGAGATCGGAGGGATGTGATCGAGAAACTGAGTGTTTTTGGGTGAGATCCCCAAAACCGAACGAGCGGGAGTCAGAGAAATGCTTTGCTTAATAGTGATAATTTTCTGAATAAAGAAGTTATTGAGGGTGTCACAAAGGGCCTGGGTGGGTGCTGGTTTGGGGGTCACCCTGTCAGGTAAGGATAGTTCATTGACATTGGAGAAAATGTCTTTAGTTTTAGTTGATGAGTTAGTGATTTTATGTGAGAAATAGGCAGATTTAGCTGCAAAGATGGCTTTTTTATATTCAGCTAGCAGCTTAATGAAAGTATCTTTAGTGGTAGAAGAGTAATTACGTCTCCACCTGCGTTCTGCCTGTCTAAGGGAGAGTTTCTTAGTTTTAAGATCTTCTGTAAACCATCGCTGGGCGTCGTGAGGACGCTTGACTATGGAAAACTTGCAAGGGGCGACAATATTACTGGCAGCGCAAAGCCAGTTATGGATAGCAGTTTCTTGATCCTTGAGACAGTCAGTAACTGTAGGCAGGGAGGTGGAAAGTAGGGAACAGAACTTCTCTTTGGTAGCGCGACTCCAATTCCTGGTTAGAATTTTATCCGGGATGGAAGGTTTAGCTGGATAGGGCAAATCTAAGGAAAATTGGATGGAGTAATGGTCCGACCAGTGACAGGGAGAGATAATAGGGTGGAAATGGTTATATTAGCTGTCCATAGCTGGTCGAGACGGTGTCCTTTAATATGAGTGGCGGTGTGGATGTGTTGAGTACAGTTAAGGCCCCCGAGGAGGTCAGTGAATTCTTGGGAGTGAGAGGTTTCATTAGGGTCAGAGGGCCAATAGTTAAAATCACCTATTATCAATAGATTGGGATTGTTTATTATGAGATGAGAAATCAGATCTCCAGCTAACTGGGGAAAAGAGGGCATGGAGTGAGGTGGCCGATAAAATAAGGCACAGGCCAAAGAAACTAAGGAGGAGTTGAGTTTAATAATGAGTACCTCAACGGAGGGAATAGCAGTAACAGTTAAGGTAGTAAACTGTAGCTGATGGTGGATGATTGCAGCCACACCACCTCCGTGGTGCCCAGCAGGTCTATTGGTCTGCAATATGTAATAACCTGTGGGGATGGCTGCCAAGATATCTGGGAGAGAGTCATCCGTAAGCCATGTTTAAGAAAGAAGGAGAACATCAGGTTTTAGAGTGTCGAGAAGATAGAAGATTTCTGATTGGTGTTTTGGGAGGGATCGCGTGTTTAGGTAGTGAAAATTCAGCAACTGTTTATTAGGGAAGGGGGGGTTAAGGGTGATAGGCGGAGGAACAGAAGGGTCTATGCTAGACAATGGAAGAGGTAAGAGTGAACCGGGGGACAAAATTCCGCAGGAAAGAAGCTTTTGTTTTAATCGTGGCTTAATGGGCCAAGGGTAACGGAAAGAGCATAATTCACTTGGGGAGTATTTTAAGTGCTGAGCAGCGGGTCCTGGCCCTTGTCCCGGTCGGTCGCGGACGGGCGCAGACGGCCTTGCCTTTAGCGCGCCTTCGGCGCGCTGCCGGCGCGCAGGCTGCGCGCATCCGCTGCGCGCTTGCGCTAGCATCGAGAATTTATGCTCAGCAGGCTCTGGCGACTAGAGCGCGAGTTGACCCCCTTACACAAGATGGCGGCCCCGCTGGTAGGTGCAAGCCCAGCCGCCGGCGAGAGCACGACGGGTATGGGCAGGCAGCAAACGAAGGATGCGGGGCGGGCACAAGATGCAGGTGAGGGTAGTAGCTGAGAGCGGCACAACGTTATTTTAAAAAAAAACAGACAGAGTGCACAAATTACATGCAATAAAAATAGAATATCGCGCAATACAGTTTCGTAAAATATTAAAAGAGAACGCTTCCCGGCTTCCACCTCAGGAAGTACAACCTATGCTGCGCGCTTGCGCTAGCATCGAGAATTTATGCTCAGCAGGCTCTGGCGACTAGAGCGTGAGTTGACCCCCTTACACAAGATGGCGGCCCCGCTGGTAGGTGCAAGCCCAGCCGCCGGCGAGAGCACAACGGGTATGGGCAGGCAGCAAACGAAGGATGCGGGGCGGGCACAAGATGCAGGTGAGGGTAGTAGCTGAGAGCGGCACAACGTTATTTTTAAAAAAACAGACAGAGTGCACAAATTACATGCAATATGTATGTATCCATGTTTCTTCGGCCTCACATTGCCCAATAATGCTGTATGTTCCAAGCAGCAATCTCAGCAGTCTCTTTACAGCTCAACAGCAGTTGCTTCAGTGTTTAGTGAGGTGAGCTTGCATTCACAGTGACACAGTTCAGACTTTAGTTAAAATAGTCTCTGCACTCACTTATGTGTGTGCTGCTGGCCAGGTGACATGCAAAGGCTCACATCACTGTCATTCATTTTGATTCCAAGGCGGGCTGTTGGAGTCAGGGACCACTATTATTGGTGTGTGCTGCTCGCTGAGATAGGGTTGTTTGCCAGTATTACTACTGTGATGATCTAGTAATCTGAGCCTCGAGATGCGTCTGAGCTTTGCCACTCACCTCACCTGTGGCAAGCCGGCACCAGGTTCAGAACTGCAAAGTTCCTGAGGTGTCAATGATACTGTAAGTGGAATGGCCTCAAGGGTAGTTTGAGTGGAATGGCCTCAAGGGTAGTATAAATGCAATGGCATCAATGGTAGTATAAGTGAACTGGTATCAAGGGCAGTATAAGTGGAATGGCGCTAAGGGTAGTATTAGTTGAATGGCGTCAAGGGTAGTGTGAATGGAATAGCGGGGAAGCGTCATGAGAAGACTTTCAAATGTCAACACATTCCAGGCACAATTTGACACATATTATCAGTGAAGAGCCACCTAACAAATAAGAGTCACAATTTAAGTAGGATGTTCTGTGTTTTTTGTGAGCAATGACCGATGAAGTCAGACACATCTTAACAACTATGTCATGCTGCTCAAACTTCTGATTTCTGGGATCCAGTTGTGTGTACCTGTTGTGGGGAGGCAAGGGGTTTCTTCACTTGACCAAGTTGTTGCAGACCCAGCTCATGGCACACCAATGGAAAGATAAAGAAGAATGATCTTCGTTGGATCAGTGTACAGTATTCACTGTTCTGGGTGTTGAAGGATGAGTAAATATGAAATGCATGTGAGAGTGTGCAGGGGTAGCTAGTTAGTGTTTGGTGAGTGGGGTGATTTTGTATTTATTGTAATAGTGCTGTAATAGTTTTTCCAATTCATGTACATGTTTAAGTTTTGCATATATATATATACTATAACTCACGCGACCGCAATCCTCTGTTGATGCTAATACTGTATCTTTAGCTATACATATATTACAAATATTTATTTTTCATAAAGACACATATGTCATCAGTGATGTAATATCTGACATCATCAGCAGAGGATTGCGGTCGCGTGAGTTATAGTTCCCTGCACTAACTATAACGGGGGAATTTCATTGGTTTTTTATGAGTGAAATGTCCAGCTAACTATAACATGTGTGAAACCTATGTTTTTTTCAGTGAATTTGCAAGGTTTTTTAAATGCTAATTCCTAACTATAACGTGTGTAAAACCTATGGTTTTTTCAGTGAATTTGTACAGTTTTTTAAATGCAAATTTTTTTTTGAGATTTTTGGTTTTAAATGCAAATTTTTTTTGAGATTTTTGGTAAACCTATGTATAAAATAATATATGTACTATATCCTGCATTATTGAATGGTTAATTTTTTTTTTTATGCATTTTTTTCCGTGCGCGTACGGTAAGCTGACGCTACGCGCTCCGTACGTCATAAGTACGGTGCGCTTACGTGATACGATGCGCGTACGGTAAGCTGACGCTACGCGCTCCGCACGTCATAAGTACAGCGCGCTTACGTGATACGTACGTGACGTACGCGTACACGCGGAAGCAACGTCGCGGTTACGCAGGGGCGTGTAATGCGCATGCGCGAGTGCGTCTTACGTACGCGCTCCGTAAGCGCTCCGTAAGCGTCACGTTTGCGCATGCGTACCTGTTTCCGAGCGCGTACCGTAAGCTTACGGAGCGCGCACGGTAGGTCATGTGATCCACAAAGAACACTTTTCATTGGTTGAAACTACTTTCAGTTCCAGAAACTTCCCACACCACACCCATTCCCCTCATTACTGCTTGAGATCCCCTAGGAGAAGGTGCTGAATTGACATTGAGATACAATGGCAGAACAGCAGACCTCTTCTGAGAGTGAGGCTAGCAGCACCACCATCATCCAGAGAAGGAGGAAACAAAAGAATTCTTTTGTATGGGAGTATTTTACTTTTCCAGAGGGGGAGAAAAAGGTCAATGCTCCATTGGTCACTTGCACACTTTGTGACCGTGTTTTATCTAGAGGAAATCCAAGGAAGAAGTATTCCTTTGGAAATCACTCTATGATGAGACACCTTAGGGATAGACATCCCAGGACCTTTGCTCGACATACTGGAGAAAACTCTTCAGTAAGTCACCAGAGCCCAACCTCAGAAGCTCAGCCGAGTACATCATCGGCAGCTCAGCTGAGCCCTTCCTCTGAGGTGGGAGCATCACCTTCTTCTGCTCCTCTGGACGTTAACCCTCGATTTGGGAGGGTTGCAATGAGGTGTACAAGGTGTTGTGGTCTTATTGTTTTTGGGGAGACCAGTGTTTCCCTTATTAACAATAAGATAGACCAGCACGTTTGTAGACGCTCATAATATTCCCATTCTTTCTTTCCTCCATCCCTGTATTAACCCAACGGCTCTTTTAAGAGCTAACCTTACCTCACAATTTTTTTTATTTTTTTTTAAGCTTTCCTTTTTGAAAAATTTTTTTTGCCGTGCGCGCACGGTACGCGTAATTACGCGAAGTTCGCGGAATTTTTCCGTTTACGTCGTGCGCGTACGCTACGCGCATTCGGCTATTTTTTGAAAAAAAATTAAAATTAATTTTTGCCCTTGGGGGTCCTTCTTTGACCCCCTGACAAAGGCTAGGGGGTCAGGAACTGTCCAGCCTGCCCCCTTTTCACGTTATCCACCTTTGTTTTTCACCCCCTCAGACTGCGAGAGACAAAATGGCGGCCGACACTTCCTGGTTTCGACCGATTCGAATGTTTACTGAGATCTAACAACCAATCAGAATCGCGCTCGCGCACGGCAGCGTGCGCGTACGGTAAGCTTACGGTACGCGCTCGGAGCGCGCCCATAGATATATATATTGATTTAAATGCTATTTTCTCAGGAAATACTGAACAGATTTACACGAGACCTTCAAAAGGCACATCCCTGACCTGAGGGCTACCTCTCTGCCAAATTTCAAGTAATTCTGTTCAGCCGTTCGGGCTGTAGCTCGGGCTAAAGGTCCTATGGAAAAATGCATGGGGAAAATGCGTTTTGGGACCCCCCCCTTTTTCTCAGCCCCCGCTTGATGAATCCCCCCGAGACTTTCAGGGTAGGAGCGGAGCGTAGCGCCCCACCTATTTTGAGAATTTCGCGAGGATTCGTCAATCGGCGCCAAAGTTATTCCAAATAGAATGTTGCGGATTTCCTATGGAAACACGGTCGTAACTATAACTATCTACTGGCGACCGCCAGTAGATAATATATATATATATATATATATATATATATATATATATATATATATATGTATATGTACATATATATACATGCAACTCCTTCAAGCAATCTCCCCACTTCCGCAATATATGTGGCGAACAGAGACAACATGAATCCTCTCAGAATTAGGCACTGTAGTTGGTTTTATTAGAGCTTCAAATCTGACGCGTTTCAGACTGGATATACATACATACACATATATATATGTATATATATATATATATATTTTTTTTTTTTAAATAAATGAATACAAATGTCTTGTTGTAATAAGTGAAAATGTATATTAAATAGATCATGTAAAGGTTTTCTCTGGGTCTTTCCACATGGGATTCAAGTCCATTGACAAATGTATATAGGGGTGACTATATGGCGACTGTATATAGGGGTGACTATATGGCGACTGAGGTGACCAATGTAGCTCGCAGCACCATGATCTATGAGCCCAGATAAAAACTATATGGAGCTGTCATCCGCTTGCTGATCCCTCACCGTGTATCATGAAGCCAAAGCCTGCTCAGTCTAGAGCACCGAGAAAGGGATTGACAACCACGGCTGGCGGCGGCCCAGGGATAGAGGGCGCCGGAGCTGCAGCGAAGGGCAATGACGTGGAGCTTGAGACAGGAACGGTGCATCATTTGGGACGGTGAGCCCCGGGCTTAATCTGGAACGAGCATACCTCGGAGGGGAATGGGAAAGGTGGAGCCACGAGCCAGCAACCTCTGCCCGGCCACACAGTTGCGGACCTGCTGAGAGGGTCCGGAAGAAGAAAAAGTACAGTACTCAGTGAGCCAGATGGAGCCCTCGAAGCAAGTACCCTGGTAGGGAACATAGAAATCACCGAGGGAGCAGGGGGAGCAGCAGTAAGGGAAACGTAAACAATGGACACTGGGAACACGAAGATCACAACTGCAGGTACCAGGCAGCAGCAGTCATGCAGTGGGAGCGGAGGGGAAAGTATGGAAGGGCCCAAAGGGGCAAATGAAGCAGAGGGGAGCGCAGCCAGCTTTAAGAATAGCGATCTAATAATCAATGAGTCCACACAAGCACAAGCAGCAGCAATACCCAGCTGCCTACAACAAAAGGAGGGCAAGCGGGGAGAACCAGCTCCAGAAGAGAACCCCCTAAATAAAAAAACATCTCAGGAGGACGTACTATCCTTATAATACCCTGCTATCCTCTTTGATGAGTTAGGGCTCTGCATAATACAAGGCAGTAAGGAGAGGTGGGCAGGGAAAAAAGGAAATGATTCAGAAACGACAGATTGGTTATATTCCCCGTCGGGCGGCACTACCTCAGCGGATGAGTCTATATCATTGAAAGGCTCTAGCGATAGCTATACCAGCGAGGTGGACTCTGCAGCAACTTACGCAAAGCACGCAGAAGATATAGCCAGTTAGGGAAAGATACAGCTATGAAAAAAGGAGGGCAAGAAGATCTTAACTGGGACTATTCTCCGACCTCACGACTAAGTGGGGGTGCTGCAGGGAACGTGGATGCTGATCCTCAAGACAGCTCGGTCTCAACACTTGATTTTATATTAAAAGCAAATATGTCTCGTCGGGAAGAGACAAGACAAGACAACAAACGAAAAATGCAAGGTACTGTTCGGAATGTGGCGAAAGTTTGTCATAATATCAGCTAGCGGCTAACCGAGCTAGAGACACAAACCAGAGCTCTAGAGGATGACAATATGACAATTTAGGGGTTGAGACACAGTCAAAGGTGCAAGAGGCTAGACTGACAGACATTCAATGGAAGCTGGAGGAACATGAAAACCGCAAACGGCGCAACAATTTGCACTTTTTAGGCATTCCGGAGGGTCGAGAAGGCACCAACGTGCGGCTATATATGACTAAGCTGCTGGACAAGGCATTTCCTTACCTGGAAGGGTGGAATTGGCAACAAGAAGTCCAACGTGCTGACCGAATCCCCTAAACATGAAAAACCCAGCTGGGCCGGATACGAAACCTAGAGCCATTTTGGTTTATTTTGGAAACTATCTACTATGCCAAAATATAGGGGAGAAAGCCAAACCAGGAACCAAGCGGAAAGTTGATGATGTAGCCTTCTTTGCAAGGACAGATTTTTGCCACATAACATTTGAAATGGCGATGGAGACTGAGACAGATGATTGCCCCTTTTCATGCCGAGGGTGCCCAGGCATATCTGATGAACCCCGCTAAGTTAAAGATAGTAGTAGGAGGACGCACCCACTACTATAACTCAGAGATTAAAGCGAAGGAAGCTCTGGCAGAACTAAGGGGATAGGGGGGCAAGGGTTGTTTTTTTTATGTCTGACATGGGGACAGTAATATTGGAATGAATACTGTGTAGATGGTAAATGCGCTAGAAATATCTTAATAGAAGGTGCTAAACAGGGGTTGGTTGGATGCTTGATGATAAATATTAATGAAAGTCAACAAACTACTGAGCTAATATAGGCTACAATAGGCTTTGGGGTGGAAGGTAAGGTGATCTCCGTATCTTTTTTCTTCGCTCTTCGCTCTGCACAAAGTCTATGTTTTGATATTTTCACTCTATATATATTCTCAAAAGTCTTTTCTCTCTTATGTTTTCTTTTTAGGATTGCAAATAGGGGGTGTCACTGATCATGGTGCTGCACTGCATCATCTTTGGTCTGGAAGCTTCCACGGTGGAGGGTGAACAAGGGGGCTGGGGGCACAGGAGGGGGGGTGGAGGAAGGAGAGAAGGTAGGATCGGAGGAACAGAGCGGTGGGGGAAGGGGGGGGCTGGGGGTGAAAACAGAAAAAGGGAAGTCAGATATAAACAATAATGAAGGAAAGAACAGGGCTGAGAAACATGATAAGCAAAGGCAAATAATGAGGAAAACTGTAGGACAATATGGATAGACTAAAAATATGCACAGGTAACGTGGACAGCCTAAATGATAAGAATAAGAGGTAGGGTTTTTGAAATACTTAAAACTATTAACACAGATATAATCTGCTTGCAGGAAACGCATATACCCTAAAGCCATAAAAGTACTCTTGAGGTCAGGGGGTACAACCTGGCAACACTCTCTACCCAAACCTCTATGATTAGAGGAGTTGCTATATATATTAAACAACGTTTGGGAATGGCTATGCGAACAGCATCGGATAAATGGGGGTGATGGGCAATCGTAAGGCTACCGATGAGGGTGACAGTGGCGACTATATACAGGTCTAATCAAGACGAACCTAATGTCTGGGAAGAACTTGAAGTAGAGCTTGCCTCTTGACCAGAGCCAGTGATAGTGTGAGGTGATCTGAACATACATTTAGAGGTGACAAAAACCCAGACCCAGAAGTATGGCCGGAGGAAACCCAAAGTATATAGGGCATTGAATGCCTTTAAAATGAGTCACGTATTGGTCGATGTATGGGCAGAAAAAGCCTTGAATGACCCCGGATATAAATACTACTCTCACCCTCATAGGAAGTTTGTGCGTTTGGACTACTTTCTAGCCTCATGTAAAATGATGGATAAGGTGGAAATTAAAAAATTACCACAACTCTTTTCGGGTCACAACCCTTTGTTGTTAGAGATAACCGGATTGGGCGGTGCTTATAAATAGAGCACTTGGTCATGTGACAAAAAGCTAATCACGGATGAAGTTTTCTGTACCCATATTAAACAATAGACTACGGAATTCTTTAATAATAATAGATATAACACTAAGCGTAGGATAGTATGGGACACTTTTAAAGCTGCCCTGAGGGGTGAATTTATTAGTTTTGTGGGGCGATGTTGGAAACAACAAAAGGCAGAGGTGGACCGATTTATAGAGAAGCTGGCGGAACTGGAGGCAGAGCATGTCAAATTGATTAGCAAGGGGGAGCAGGAAGACTTAGTCAGGGAGCATATGACAAAATTATCTCTAGTAAAGGCAGAAATTAATAGCTTTTTCCAGCATTACTCGATATAGCAGAGGTAGAATCTAGAGAGATGACTGTGGTCCTCCTGGACGCGGAGAAAGCCTTTGACCAGGTATCATGGCAAAATCTCTGGGGCACCCTGGTAGAAAGGGGGCTTGGTCCACGGTTTGTGAGAGCTGTATTTTATACCTCATGCTCAGCTGCAAATAATGGGAAATACGTCAGGGAGGATTGAGATTGCTAGAGGGACGCATTTGCCATTTAATTGGACCCGTTTATCAATCAAATTTTATACAATCAAGCAATTAAACCCGTAATTACCGAAGGATACGAAACCAAGATCCTTGTGTACGTGGACGACATTGCAATTGTTACGCCAGAACCAGGGGTGGCAATTAGGGAAATAGAAATTATGGCGGAGGAGTTTGGGAGGATATCTAGATACCTTTTGAATAAGGGGCAAACTCAAATTATCTGTTCTGTTCTTCCCAGTGTCAGTTACAAGATCCCTGCAAAAGTGAGGTGGCTACCTATTTAGGGGTTAACATAACATCTTGTATGGATACTCTATGGGCGGGTGGACAATATTGATCCAGTCATGGAAAAAATAAAAGGGGAACTCAAGCGGTTAGACAAACTGCATCTTACAATAATAGGCAGAATTAATGTAATAACAATGAAAATCTTTCCAAAGATATTATATCTTTTCCGGGCAATACCATTGGAATCAGCAGAAGTTAAGATAAATAAAGTCAACGCCATGTTTACCAATTTTATTTAGGGCTATCAGAAGACACGTTGGGCACTGAAGTTTATGACACTACCAAGAGAACGTGGTGGATGGGGAGCCCCCAATATCTTATTGTATTATTGGGGCACTGCCCTACAGCAGATGGGTATCTTACTTCTGCCAGGCCAATGTAGAGATGAGCTCCCGAGCTTACCCACAATCTATCAGTTGGCTATCGGGGGGATGCAGAATGGCAATTCTTAAGGCAACTTGAACCAAGCTATCACAAAAAAACGTGGTTTAAGAGTGTCAAGGGGGCTTGGAAGGTATGGAAAAAGGTGAATAAAATCTTTAACATTTCCAGATATAATAAATATACTTTTCAGTGGCGCTCAGCTCCACTACCGGAAATATTATATGATGGGATGGCTCAAACCTGGGAACAGGCGGGAATAGAGTAGGTGGCAGATTGAGTATATGCCATTTGCAGAACTTGTGCAGAGTTTTGGCGTCAATAAGAACACACAGTTTAAATATATGCAGGTACAGAGCTGAATAAGAAGCCTCCCCAAGGCTTCCATTACTGGAAATTATAAAATGCCAGGATAGTAGGATTAGGGACTAGTATCACAAACTAATTAAGACCCTTCCAGATGATATGGATAAAATTGAATCAAAATGGGTAGGAAAGCTAGGTGACGGGGAGGTCGATTTGGATATGGCACTTGAATTAGGGATAAAGATCTTGCTGTCAGCCAATCTAAAAGCCCAGCACTACAAAACCCTATATAATTTATATTACATACCAGCTAAGCTTTATGGATGGGGGAAGAGGGAAAATTATAAATGCCTGAGGTGCCAAAGTGGCCCGGCAGACATTATTCATATGTTCTATTCCTGCACTAAGCTATATAACCTTAAAAGTGGTATAGAGGACTTTTGGCTACAGACACTGAATAAAGAAATTATGATCACCCCAGTCGTGATGCTTCTAGGATATGACAGACGGGCAAATCTAGATACAGCACAAAGAGATTTTGTATTCATAACATTAGCTATAGCGCGCCTGTTGATAGCTACTGCATGGAAAGATAGAGAGCCTTCTACATATCATCTATGGCTGCACCGGGTATTGAGTATTAGCCAGCAGGAAATTTCTTTATACAAATGTAAAGGACAAAAAACAAGGAAGAAGGGAACGCAGATATGGGAACCCCTATTGTTATGGATGAATAATAAAGAAATATAGGAAATAATGTATACATATGTAAATATGGAATGTTCAAGGTAATGTATTATACTGCAACTTTGGCTGTAAGCATAAACATGATGTAACAGTATTATCTTATGCAAGTATGTATATACTTGACCTTCCAAAACAAATTTGAAAAAAGATAAATGTATATTAGGCCTGGGCCAAAATTCCGTTCCGTTCGCGGAAAATGCGATAGTTTGGCATTCTTGCGTTCCGCGGAAAGCGCGAAAATGTCAAAATTTCCGCATTCCGCAGCTTAGCGATAATTTGTTTCTTGCTCGCGCTGTAAAATAATACATTCTAACGTGCGCGCGATCGCCTTACCTGAATCCCCGCGTTCGCCGACAAGTTTTCCCGACCCGGTCGCGATCTCCACGAGATGTTGGATTGTTGGTAGCCATTTTGCGCTGTCTCGCGACAGTTCGCGGCCGCATTAATGTCATTTGTCGAGGATCACGTCATTTGTCGCTCGATCACGTCTTTCTTCTCGCGATCATGCACCGCGCGAGTATGAGAAGATTGAGATCTCGAACACGTCATTCTACATCGCGAGCGAGAGGGTGAGGACGCGGGCACGTCTAATTGAACGCGAACAGGAGAAAGAGACCCCGAACACGTCATATCCAACGCGACAGGGACAAAGAGAACGCGATCATGTCATTTTCGACACGCCGGCGGAAGTAATGTGAAGCTCGAGAACTCGAATACGTAAAATTTTCAATTTGGTAGGAATATCAGCTCTAGCAGCATGAAACCTTCTGCAAATGCTGATTTTGGATGAAAACAACTCCTTACATTGACATTTGGCTGTCCTTTTTTGTGCAAGGAGTCCTTTTTAGGTCTCGCGAGCCAAAGGCTCGAAGAGACATTTTATATGTGGGATTTTCGAAGTGCTACCCACATTTTTGGCTGGCCTAAACCTTGAGTGCACGATCACATGCACATGTACAGCTGCTCCCACTCCCCCCTCCCTTCTCTATAGCTTTGGCTCCTTTGAGCACTTCAAAGGGTCCGCTCCCCCGCCCCCAAGCGCTCGCGCCCACGCTCCGCCGGGCTTGTCTTTTATTTTTTTTTTTTACTTTAAGCGCGTGCGGCCAATGCTTGTTTTCTTTCCTTGCTTGTATCCCCAGGATGTTATCCTCTGGTCCGTTGTGGAGGCTGTTTTTGCAAACAGCGTGACATGAAGTGCATGTGTCTGAGCACGCATTCTGAGAGTTTGAAGGGTCTGTTTCCGCTGGGATTTTAACCCCGCAGAAGCATTTTAAAAATAAACCAGATAGTCAGCCCCAGGCCTGACTTGACTTCGAAGCTCTTGACTCCACCCTTCGCCTCACACACACTCCCCTCGCCTCCCCACAACAGAAGCACTATTAAGGTAGAAGAAAGCCGCAGTAGGCGGGTATTCCCTCCAAAACAGACTTTTGGGCTTAGAAAGCTAACTCTGAATAGGCCGTGTGTAACAATCTTGGCAAACGTTCAGAGAAAAAAAAAACGGCCTGCAAAACGAAGCGCAATATCTACCCCACAGTTGAAATAATTAAAGCAGAGAAACAAGTGGCGCGATCATCACATCTGCTGTACCTTAAACAGTTCACAATTTTGAATGTTCCTCCAATAAGACAATGGCGTCAATAACACGCACTCGTGAAAGACAAAACGTTTTAACCCGCCCCAAATGAAACAACGTTTAAAATAGCATTAGCATCTATAAGGAATGTAGTTGTCTAAAAAGAAATGCTCCGCAGTATGATTGTCGTCATTATTTTGGCTGTACATGTTCATTAGTACAGAAATGCAAAAGGGTTTCTCAAGCGTTGAAGGGTAATGTCACGCAAGCATGAATTCATGTCCGTCAGACCGTTTAACATGTATGAATAGGAGATACTGGATACTGAGTACCCGCAAAATATATTTATTTCACCAATTACGAACAACTAAATCACTCATGAGTGACAGATCTCGTAGCATGCACAGGCTTTTCGGCCCTCTCCACGCTCACTCGCCATGGCAAAGCTGGTATGGCTGGTGGCCCTGCTTCACTCCACGCTTCAGCTTAAACAACGGCGACTGCACATTTCTGTTCTTTGCGTGGATTGCCCAGCTCCATGCCACCACGGAGACAGTAATTTGCATGGCTCAAATACAAAGGCACGACCTCTTGCCTTTGCCAATGCTTTTCCACTCTGAGATACTGAATTGTTACGGCTCCGCCTCAAGAGGACGGTGGGGACGGGGGTGCATACCTGATTCCTATTCCACGCAGCAGTTTAGCACTGCGCCATTATCTCACGCGGTGCGTCTTTGAAACTACTGTGCTGGCCAAAGGACACATTTCAGAGATGTTCGGCAATTAAAAACATCTTTCCTCTTACGTGTAAAGGAGGGTGCGAGGGGCTGTCCCTCCTCCTTCCACATACAATCCAGATTATCTCCGGGGGTCAACGTCCACTGAGCTCGGTTCTTTCATCCCAGCAGGGTTGTGATTCCCATCTCAGTGCACTCCCTGCCGGGGTTAGGCCGCTCGCCAGCTGCCCTTTTCAAGTGATAATAGGGCTTCCTGTGCGGCGGGGCGGGGGAGTCACACATTGCAGGCATTCCTTCTTTGGTTCAGGGACCGGCTTCATGAAACCAAATGGAAGTTACCCTCGCATTCAATTTATGTGAACAAAAAATTCCCACAGGCCTGGCTTTTACTCTTAATACTGATGTTCAGCCTTTTTACAAAACTCCCATCCTTGGTAGAGACGAGAATAGAGAAATAGGTATAAGAGCGATTTATAGAGCATCGCACAATTTGGAGAACTGGCGTAAATTCCGTGCATCATGCCTCACGGGTCAACAATTTAGCGAACAGGCCATATCTGCGCTCTCTATATCCTTTGCGCGAGACTGCAAGTCAACATGGGCAGAAACTATCATTTGATCGTTATACAAATCATAATAATTATTTCTACATAATTTGTAAATAATTATGCACTGCACTGATGTAGTATTAAACCGGTTTCAGTGGCATCTTGTGGTAGACACTGGGGATAGCCTGAAACTGGTAGCCTTGGCGGGGGACGGGCAATGATCGTGATACTCACTCGTGAATGACTCCTCCTCTACCAACAGGTCATCATTTATTGTATTTATTTATTTTAAAAGTTTTATATAGCGCTACCTTGACCCGTAGGTATCAGAGCGCTTTACATACATACTGTAAAGAACAAGCATTTGCAATGCAATAGGTCTCGCATTTACGTGAGTTTGAGCTATTGACATTGCAAATAACTATGCCTTTTATTTTTCTTTTCGTTTTAAAAACATAAAAAAAAGGCATTGTCAATTACAATGCCAATAGCTTATACTCTTTTAACTGCGAGACCTATTGCATTGCAAATGCTTGTTTTAAAAGGTGGAGAGAGGGAGGAAGTGACACAGAATCTCCAACTTCCTGTTCCTGTCCAGCAGGATCCTCCCAGTGCTTTGTCCATCTCCTGCTCATTCTGCCTTTGGATTTGGAGCTGGAAAGATCACTCTTTTTGTCTGCTGCATCATTGCAATTGGATTTGAGGATTTTTGGAATAGGATATTTTACAAGTGGTTGTTGTGTCTGTTTGATTAATTTTTGATAATTAATTATCATCATTCCTTTTTTATTTTTTTTATTTTGTGGGTAGTAGTAGTAGGCCCGAGCTAGCCATGGGCATGGCCTCATGGGTGTGTGCATGATGAAGCAACTGTTCCTTTTGTTGTTTTTTGAATGTATTTCATTTTCAAGTACATTTAGGGCATGGATGGCATTGGATTGAGTTGGGGAAGTGTGTTTTTTGGGGGTGGCCTTTGTGATGTTGTTGGGCCTGGCCATGTGGCTGGTGGCAATTTTGAAGCCTAGGCCTGCAAGCTTGCAGGCCTAGTTCTTGAGCGTTAACTTTAATTGTCTTGTTTCGCTCTTCAGACGCTGTGGCCAGAATCCATTTCCTTTTTTTGCATCAACCCTGGAGCATTGAGGATAGTTGCACGCTAAGCCAGAACAGCGAGATGCCTTTCCTAAATTGAAGTAGGTGATTCATCACACCATTTAGTTCTCACGTATATCGTCCGGGGCTATTATCAGAACAGACCTTTACCAGTCTGTTTGTTTCCGTTGATATTTCAGACTAATTGACTTTTACTCATCGGCTCTGAAGTGCGAACAGAGAACCTACGAACCGCTGACCCCAGGTAGATTATGTCCAACGGACGTGGCCCATGTCTCCCTTAATAAACCTAACAAACTATGCTTTGTGACTGAAATGCTAATTTTTCTCGGTCTACTCTCTTCCTTAGATCTCGCATTCTCTTAAGTGGACGAGTTCCACTGTATTGCTATATTTGCCCCCTGCAAGAAGCATTGAAGTTGTGTCATTGAACTCGAGGAGAGATATATTCTTATCTTCTCGACTGATCCCTTGGTGAGCGTGTTTCTCATTTCCTCTCGCTGTAACTATTAGTTCCATGCAGAAGTAGTACCCTTATCTTTTGTAACCCTTATCTTTTGTAACTGTACTCTAAACCCAACTATCCTTTGGTTCCAGATTGGTTGTAACTATCTCCCAAACTGTTTTCTTGGGATTCACCACTATGGTCAATATTCGTATATAATTTTTTATCTACTGTTTCTACCCGAATGCTCTTTTCCAGATTTTGTGTAACGGTATCTAGTTAAAGTAATACATCTAGAAATCTCTTTGATTGTTAGTGTGACAAAACTATCCTTTGTTGTGTCTTTCTTTACATTCTTTCTTGTATTTCGGTTATTTTGTTACATTTTTTTCTCATCATGTGTGCAACGTCCAGAATTAAAAATATGTATCCAACGCTCAACCACTCATGTGTCCAGACCAGTGTTCAGTGTAGATGAATCTTGTTATTCGTAACTGTATGAAAAATCGATATTATCAAATGCATATATTTAGAATAAGCGTTTTTTTGTTTACTAATTTTTGTTTATCACTCGGTAGGTCCCATGGAACTCATATCTGAATAATTTCTCGCCCTGAAGAAGGTGTTGCCCCGGGGAAAGGGGGTGTTACACCGAAACGCGCGTCGGCGTATTGAACTGAACTGTTCATCACACAGATTTATTAAGACCTCACAATACCACAAGAACAAATTTTCTTGTTATTCCATTCTGCTTGCCATACCTGGTCATTCTTTATTGTATTCATCTGTGTATGCCTTACACTTAAGAAGACTCGCCTACCACCTTTGGGCCTGTATTTTGTTCATCTTTTAGCTTTTAGGGTGTATGTGTCACTTGTTACTATAGTATGAATGGTTCTTAGTATGAATGAGTATGTGTGAATAATTTTATATTACAGACTGTCCATGGGTACCAATGTATTGTAGGACTAATAGGTCCTTGGTTTTGTTGAATTGTTGGTGTAATGTATAAATTCTGCGTATTCATTAAGCAAGTCTTTTTCAATTAATTTCAAAATTAAAAAATGGATTAATACCTTATTTCAATGTGTTATGTAATCTTTACACGGTCTAGATAGAGTGGTTTTTTCTGTCTTAAGAAATGACTTAGATGCATTTATAAAATAACTATAGGTACAGCAGATATTTTTGTACTTACTTGTGAATTATCCCCTGCTGCTCTACCTTCATTTTCTTAGGGGTTCCCCTTTTTTAGTGGTTTTTCCTTCCCAGCCTTGTTTGCTGTGGGGTATTTTCTGTTCATTCGTCTTGGATAGTTGCACACATCTATTTGTCCCCTAGAACCCCTCCTCTTGAGATTAGCCTTTGGCATCTTTTGTTATTCTTTTTTCACTTTCCTATTTACATCTCCTCTATATTTCTTTCCTCTCTAGCACCTTGCAAATTCAATTCTTTCTATGGATAGTATTAAAACTTTTGGTTTTTCTGATGAGGATTATGCACGCCTTATAGGCCAAACACCTGACCCTAACAGACCTTTCTCACTTTCAAAAGGCCCCAATGAAGATTGGACCAAGCTGTTCAACTTAAAGAAAAAAACCAAACGTACGGAGTCTCATGCCAACTTTATGTTGGAGTATCTGAAAGCAGGGACTATTCCCATTGGCCTCAGAGTGAGGAATATACCAGGTTTGTTTGTTGAGATCAGGCAATTCCTTGAAAAATGGGCCCTGATATCGAACAGATGCTCTAGGGACTGGATGATCCTCATTGTCGAAACAGCCAGAGAGGTAATCCAACTATTGAACAAGGAAATCCAGGACCTAGAGGACAAACTCAAAGCATCTAGCGCCCTCGAGGAGGGAAAGAAAAAACTGGAAGAGATTACGATAGAGTTAGATTCTTTCAGTGAATATCTACTCAAAAGGAAGACGGATAAGCTGAGAAAGGACATTAGACTCTTCTCGCAGGAAAGGGCCTACCCTTACCTATCTGAAAATTTCTATTCCTCAACTAATGACAGCCTGACTGGCAACCCTACTGGCCAGTGGAGTAACAAACGTATCATAACATTCTCGGATACCACCGACTCAGACAGCGAGGGGCCATCTTATCAAACTCCCCAATATAGATCAGATGCGGAGAGATACCAAAGTGAGAATCGTTTTTTAGGGAACCGAAGAGGCGGATCCCGCTCACGGTTTCAAACCCAATACCGAAATCAATATCAGAACACTTATCAAAGGAATCAACACCAGGAACAAGTACAACAGCAGAGATACCAGGAACAAGCCCAACCACAGAGGTACATCAGGACTCGCCAGAACCAATACTGGCGAACATAGCCAAAATCCCAGTGTTCAATCTGTCAGGCTACACAATGGATGACCCCACTGAAACACTGCTTACTAAAGGACTTTCCTTTGTCCCTTCAACTACAATGAATAAATTTGAATTCATGACAGACATGCATGCTTTCTTCCGGAAAATCAGACTCAAGAAATTCTTCCAGAATCGAAATATCACAGAGGATAATGGGAATCGTTCCGGCCTCAAACCCCCGTCCAACTTTACACCCACCATTGATCAAATTGGTAAAGAAGTAGACCTTTTTGAGAAAGCCGTCCTCAACAAGATTGAAAAAATAACGGCTTTTGTACCCTTTCCCATTAATAATATCACCAGGGAAGAAAAGAACGCCTTATCTATCCTAAAGAAAAATAAAGATATCACACTGAAACCATGTGACAAAGGTGGAGGTATAGTCATTTTCAACACAGATGACTATAAGAACAGGATGAACACGCTCTTGGGGTCGCCCAGACACTATCTAAAAATCACCACTAACCCAGAACCAAGACTGAAACGCAGAATCCTCCAAGTAGTCGTGTCAGCCGTAGAGAGGGGAGAAATATGTGAAAAGGAAGCAGAGTATGTTACCCCCACCCATACTCGGATCCCTATCATCTACGGAGTTCCTAAAACCCACAAAAACCAGAAGGACCCCCCTATGAGACCCATCGTCTCCACCATAGGATCGGCAACAGAACCACTATCAAAATATATCGATCGTTTCCTCCAACCCCTGGTCACCGCGCTCCAATCTTATGTGAAGGACACAGGGCACTTCATTTCCAAAATAGAAGGCCTGCAGTATGATCCTGAACGAGAGATATTAGTCACCATGGACATTGAGTCCCTATACTCTAACATTCCACAAGGAGATGCTTTGAGAGTAGTCAAAAACAAAATAGATTCTGTGACATCATTACACAACAACATATTCTTGACCCAATGTTTGGAAGTAGTCCTGGAAGAAAACTTTTTTGAGTTTGATGGTGACTTTTACCATCAAGTCCAGGGAGTCAGCATGGGGGCAACCTGTGCGCCCAGTGTCGCCTGCCTATATATGGGACACTTTGAAGAGCGAAACATCTATAACGAGTTGGCCCCTTTTATGAAAATGTTCGTCACTGGTCACGCTTCATAGACGATATATTCTTCGTCTGGAGCGGTGACCAAGAATCCCTCAATGAATTCATCTCCTGGATCAATCTAGCCGATTCCAACCTTCATTTTACGGCACAAAGCAGCGTTGAAAAACTGGAATTCCTGGATGTCTATGTTAAACATGAGAACAACCAACTTCAGGTATCACTTTTCACCAAACCCACCTCTAGGAATACCCTGCTTCACTTTGAAAGCTTTTATCCCAATAGCCAAAAATCAAGCATACCATTCAGTCAGTTCTTACGATTGCGCAGGAACTGTTCTTCAGTTAAAGATTATCTACTGCACGCAGAGCCAATGAAACAAAAATTCCTTTTAAGAGGATACCCTAACAGGCTTGTTAGGGATGCCCTCAAGAGAGCTAGATATTTTAATCGGGATACTCTGTTTACACCCAAGGAGAAAGAAAACAAGATGGAAAAATTGGTCTGTGTTATTAAACACTCATCTATAAATCATAAAATACGTCAAATCGTCAATTCACAGTGGCACCTTCTAAATCTGGACAATCAGGCAGACAGGATACCCAAACCCATCTTTGCATTCCGAAGGAATAAAAACTTGAAAAATCTATTGGTCAGGGCCAAACTTCAAGAACGAAACACATTGACACAGAGATCTATTGTTGGCAATATCCCCATTCAGGGACATCATCAATGTGGAGGCTGTCAGGCATGCCCTAATACAATTGTCAATGACACCATCGTAATCAATAACAAAACCATCAATCTCAAAGAAATGACCAACTGTAAAACATCAAACTGTATCTATGTTATCCTATGCCCTTGTAATATCCCCTATGTAGGAGAGACTGGCAGAGAATGCAAAATACGCATAGGGGAACACAAATCTAACATCAGGCGGAATAACCTTACAGCACCATTGGTCAGACATTGGATGGAGTCTAACCACACTGAAAAGGACCTACGTTGGACCATCTTAGAAAAGGTCCGCATTCAAAAGGGCACTGACAGTACCCGGATCCGTAAGAAGCGAGAAGTCTTTTGGATTTACTTCTTGGACTCCAAGACAAGGGGGCTCAATGAGGAATTACCCTGGGAGAATGCTATTATTTAAGCATCAGAATAGAGCGATGCATCTCTCTGAAAAAACGAATTGGATCGTTATTAGGCACCACTGTGATCCGCTGTAATAGATCCTCTATTGGTTTTATTTTCCTTGCCCACTGCCTAGTTTATGGGCTTCTACGTAACTCCATTAGGGGGCTTTTCACTTCATCCATCTGAGCTATCCCCACTAGTCCTCCGTCATTGACTGCACTATAGACTGTCAGAGACTATTATATCTGGCTTATTGTTTCACTATCTTCAGTAATCACAGCTGCGACCTCAAAACACTCCGCTCCGATATTTTTTTCGGAATCCTCAGCCACTTTTTAGACATTACCCTATGATGTGATCTGTGCACAGCCTCTGCCGGTATTTAAGCAGCTGTACACGATCAGACTGTTCGTTTCTCGCTTCACAGAGAGGGGCGGACCAGCAGCGGAGAAGCTTCTACATTTCCTGCATTTTGGATTGAGACGAAGGATTGAAAGGAATAGAAAACTTCTTTCCGGTAAGCGTTAAGAAAATAGGAGACAGGGCCAAAACCACAGCTTCCTCGACCCCGTGCATAGTTCTTGAGCGTTAACTTTAATTGTCTTGTTTCGCTCTTCAGACGCTGTGGCCAGAATCCATTTCCTTTTTTTGCATCAACCCTGGAGCATTGAGGATAGTTGCACGCTAAGCCAGAACAGCGAGATGCCTTTCCTAAATTGAAGTAGGTGATTCATCACACCATTTAGTTCTCACGTATATCGTCCGGGGCTATTATCAGAACAGACCTTTACCAGTCTGTTTGTTTCCGTTGATATTTCAGACTAATTGACTTTTACTCATCGGCTCTGAAGTGCGAACAGAGAACCTACGAACCGCTGACCCCAGGTAGATTATGTCCAACGGACGTGGCCCATGTCTCCCTTAATAAACCTAACAAACTATGCTTTGTGACTGAAATGCTAATTTTTCTCGGTCTACTCTCTTCCTTAGATCCCGCATTCTCTTAAGTGGACGAGTTCCACTGGATTTGCTATATTTGCCCCCTGCAAGAAGCATTGAAGTTGTGTCATTGAACTCGAGGAGAGATATATTCTTATCTTCTCGACTGATCCCTTGGTGAGCGTGTTTCTCATTTCCTCTCGCTGTAACTATTAGTTCCATGCAGAAGTAGTACCCTTATCTTTTGTAACCCTTATCTTTTGTAACTGTACTCTAAACCCAACTATCCTTTGGTTCCAGATTGGTTGTAACTATCTCCCAAACTGTTTTCTTGGGATACACCACTATGGTCAATATTCGTATATAATTTTTTATCTACTGTTTCTACCCGAATGCTCTTTTCCAGATTTTGTGTAACGGTATCTAGTTAAAGTAATACATCTAGAAATCTCTTTGATTGTTAGTGTGACAAAACTATCCTTTGTTGTGTCTTTCTTTACATTCTTTCTTGTATTTCGGTTATTTTGTTACATGTTTTTCTCATCATGTGTGCAACGTCCAGAATTAAAAATATGTATCCAACGCTCAACCACTCATGTGTCCAGACCAGTGTTCAGTTTAGATGAATCTTGTTATTCGTAACTGTATGAAAAATCGATATTATCAAATGCATATATTTAGAATAAGCGTTTTTTTGTTTACTAATTTTTGTTTATCACTCGGTAGGTCCCATGGAACTCATATCTGAATAATTTCTCGCCCTGAAGAAGGTGTTGCCCCGGGGAAAGGGGGTGTTACACCGAAACGCGCGTCGGCGAATTGAACTGAACTGTTCATCACACAGATTTATTAAGACCTTACAATACCACAAGAACAAATTTTCTTGTTATTCCATTCTGCTTGCCATACCTGGTCATTCTTTATGTATTCATCTGTGTATGCCGTACACTTAAGAAGACTCGCCTACCACTTTTGGGCCTGTATTTTGTTCATCTTTTAGCTTTTAGGGTGTATGTGTCACTTGTTACTATAGTATGAATGGTTCTTAGTATGAATGAGTATGTGTGAATAATTTTATATTACAGACTGTCCATGGGTACCAATGTATTGTAGGACTAATAGGTCCTTGGTTTTGTTGAATTGTTGGTGTAATGTATAAATTCTGCGTATTCATTAAGCAAGTCTTTTTCAATTAATTTCAAAATTAAAAAATGGATTAATACCTTATTTCAATGTGTTATGTAATCTTTACACGGTCTAGATAGAGTGGTTTTTTCTGTCTTAAGAAATGACTTAGATGCATTTATAAAATAACTATAGGTACAGCAGATATTTTTGTACTTACTTAGCCACAGCTTTATTAATCAAGTGTTTTCTGTGTGATCTGTTGAATTTAGACATCATTTAGGGCATGGATGGCATTGGATTGAGTTGGGGAAGTGTGTTTTTTTGGGGGTGGCCTTTGTGATGTTGTTGGGCCTGGCCATGTGGCTGGTGGCCATTTTGAAGCCTAGGCCTGCAAGCTTGCCTGGCCTTGTCTGCCAACAGGCCTGCTTTTTCATCCACTAGGATCAGAGCAGGTAGCCACAGCTTTATTAATCTTGTGTTTTCTGTGTGGTCTGTTGAATTTAGACATCATTTAGGGCATGGATGGCATTGTATTGAGTTGGGGAAGTGTGTTTTTTGGGGGTGGCCTTTGTGATGTTGTTGGGCCTGGCCATGTGGCTGGTGGCCATTTTGAAGCCTAGGCCTGCAAGCTTGCCTGGCCTTGTCTGCCAACAGGCCTGCATTTTCATCCACTAGGATCAGAGCAGGTAGCCACAGCTTTATTAATCAAGTGTTTTCTGTGTGATCTGTTGAATTTAGACATCATTTAGGGCATGGATGGCATTGGATTGAGTTGGGGAAGTGTGTTTTTTGGGGGTGGCCTTTGTGATGTTGTTGGGCCTGGCCATGTGGCTGGTGGCCATTTTGAAGCCTAGGCCTGCAAGCTTGCCTGGCCTTGTCTGCCAACAGGCCTGCTTTTTCATCCACTAGGATCAGAGCAGGTAGCCACAGCTTTATTAATCAAGTGTTTTCTGTGTGGTCTGTTGAATTTAGACATCATTTAGGGCATGGATGGCATTGGATTGAGTTGGGGAAGTGTGTTTTTTGGGGGTGGCCTTTGTGATGTTGTTGGGCCTGGCCATGTGGCTGGTGGCCATTTTGAAGCCTAGGCCTGCAAGCTTGCATGGCCTTGTCTGCCAACAGGCCTGCTTTTTCATCCACTAGGATCAGAGCAGGTAGCCACAGCTTTATTAATCAAGTTTTTTCTGTGTGATCTGTTGAATTTAGACATCATTTAGGGCATGGATGGCATTGGATTGAGTTGGGGAAGTGTGTTTTTGGGGGGTGGCCTTTGTGATGTTGTTGGGCCTGGCCATGTGGCTGGTGGCCATTTTGAAGCCTAGGCCTGCAAGCTTGCCTTGCCTTGTCTGCCAACAGGCCTGCTTTTTCATCCACTAGGATCAGAGCAGGTAGCCACAGCTTCATTAATCTTGTGTTTTCTGTGTGGTCTGTTGAATTTAGACATCATTTAGGGCATGGATGGCATTGGATTGAGTTGGGGAAGTGTGTTTTTTGGGGGTGGCCTTTGTGATGTTGTTGGGCCTGGCCATGTGGCTGGTGGCCATTTTGAAGCCTAGGCCTGCAAGCTTGCCTGGCCTTGTGTGCCAACAGGCCTGCTTTTTCATCCACTAGGATCAGAGCAGGTAGCCACAGCTTTATTAATCTTGTGTTTTCTGTGTGGTCTGTTGAATTTAGACATCATTTAGGGCATGGATGGCATTGGATTGAGTTGGGGAAGTGTGTTTTTTGGGGGTGGCCTTTGTGATGTTGTTGGGCCTGGCCATGTGGCTGGTGGCCATTTTGAAGCCTAGGCCTGCAAGCTTGCCTGGCCTTGTCTGCCAACAGGCCTGCTTTTTCATCCACTAGGATCAGAGCAGGTAGCCACAGCTTTATTAATCTTGTGTTTTCTGTGTGGTCTGTTGAATTTAGACATCATTTAGGGCATGGATGGCATTGTATTGAGTTGGGGAAGTGTGTTTTTTGGGGGTGGCCTTTGTGATGTTGTTGGGCCTGGCCATGTGGCTGGTGGCCATTTTGAAGCCTAGGCCTGCAAGCTTGCCTGGCCTTGTCTGCCAACAGGCCTGCATTTTCATCCACTAGGATCAGAGCAGGTAGCCACAGCTTTATTAATCAAGTGTTTTCTGTGTGATCTGTTGAATTTAGACATCATTTAGGGCATGGATGGCATTGGATTGAGTTGGGGAAGTGTGTTTTTTGGGGGTGGCCTTTGTGATGTTGTTGGGCCTGGCCATGTGGCTGGTGGCCATTTTGAAGCCTAGGCCTGCAAGCTTGCCTGGCCTTGTCTGCCAACAGGCCTGCTTTTTCATCCACTAGGATCAGAGCAGGTAGCCACAGCTTTATTAATCAAGTGTTTTCTGTGTGGTCTGTTGAATTTAGACATCATTTAGGGCATGGATGGCATTGGATTGAGTTGGGGAAGTGTGTTTTTTGGGGGTGGCCTTTGTGATGTTGTTGGGCCTGGCCATGTGGCTGGTGGCCATTTTGAAGCCTAGGCCTGCAAGCTTGCATGGCCTTGTCTGCCAACAGGCCTGCTTTTTCATCCACTAGGATCAGAGCAGGTAGCCACAGCTTTATTAATCAAGTTTTTTCTGTGTGATCTGTTGAATTTAGACATCATTTAGGGCATGGATGGCATTGGATTGAGTTGGGGAAGTGTGTTTTTTGGGGGTGGCCTTTGTGATGTAGTTGGGCCTGGCCATGTGGCTGGTGGCCATTTTGAAGCCTAGGCCTGCAAGCTTGCCTTGCCTTGTCTGCCAACAGGCCTGCTTTTTCATCCACTAGGATCAGAGCAGGTAGCCACAGCTTCATTAATCTTGTGTTTTCTGTGTGGTCTGTTGAATTTAGACATCATTTAGGGCATGGATGGCATTGGATTGAGTTGGGGAAGTGTGTTTTTTGGGGGTGGCCTTTGTGATGTTGTTGGGCCTGGCCATGTGGCCGGTGGCCATTTTGAAGCCTAGGCCTGCAAGCTTGCCTGGCCTTGTCTGCCAACAGGCCTGCTTTTTCATCCACTAGGATCAGAGCAGGTAGCCACAGCTTTATTAATCTTGTGTTTTCTGTGTGGTCTGTTGAATTTAGACATCATTTAGGGCATGGATGGCATTGGATTGAGTTGGGGAAGTGTGTTTTTTGGGGGTGGCCTTTGTGATGTTGTTGGGCCTGGCCATGTGGCTGGTGGCCATTTTGAAGCCTAGGCCTGCAAGCTTGCCTGGCCTTGTCTGCCAACAGGCCTGCTTTTTCATCCACTAGGATCAGAGCAGGTAGCCACAGCTTTATTAATCAAGTGTTTTCTGTGTGATCTGTTGAATTTAGACATCATTTAGGGCATGGATGGCATTGGATTGAGTTGGGGAAGTGTGTTTTTTGGGGGTGGCCTTTGTGATGTTGTTGGGCCTGGCCATGTGGCTGGTGGCCATTTTGAAGCCTAGGCCTGCAAGCTTGCCTGGCCTTGTCTGCCAACATGCCTGCTTTTTCATCCACTAGGATCAGAGCAGGTAGCCACAGCTTTATTAATCAAGTGTTTTCTGTGTGATCTGTTGAATTTAGACATCATTTAGGGCATGGATGGCATTGGATTGAGTTGGGGAAGTGTGTTTTTTGGGGGTGGCCTTTGTGATGTTGTTGGGCCTGGCCATGTGGCTGGTGGCCATTTTGAAGCCTAGGCCTGCAAGCTTGCCTTGCCTTGTCTGCCAACAGGCCTGCTTTTTCATCCACTAGGATCAGAGCAGGTAGCCACAGCTTTATTAATCAAGGGTTTTCTGTGTGATCTGTTGAATTTAGACATCATTTAGGGCATGGATGGCATTGGATTGAGTTGGGGAAGTGTGTTTTTTGGGGGTGGCCTTTGTGATGTTGTTGGGCCTGGCCATGTCGCTGGTGGCCATTTTGAAGCCTAGGCCTGCAAGCTTGCCTGGCCTTGTCTGCCAACAGGCCTGCTTTTTCATCCACCAGGATCAGAGCAGGTAGCCACAGCTTTATTAATCAAGTGTTTTCTGTGTGGTCTGTTGAATTTAGACATCATTTAGGGCATGGATGGCATTGGATTGAGTTGGGGAAGTGTGTTTTTTGGGGGTGGCCTTTGTGATGTTGTTGGGCCTGGCCATGTGGCTGGTGGCCATTTTGAAGCCTAGGCCTGCAAGCTTGCCTGGCCTTGTCTGCCAACAGGCCTGCTTTTTCATCCACTAGGATCAGAGCAGGTAGCCACAGCTTTATTAATCAAGTGTTTTCTGTGTGATCTGTTGAATTTAGACATCATTTAGGGCATGGATGGCATTGGATTGAGTTGGGGAAGTGTGTTTTTTGGGGGTGGCCTTTGTGATGTTGTTGGGCCTGGCCATGTGGCTGGTGGCCATTTTGAAGCCTAGGCCTGCAAGCTTGCCTGGCCTTGTCTGCCAACAGGCCTGCTTTTTCATCCACCAGGATCAGAGCAGGTAGCCACAGCTTTATTAATCAAGTGTTTTCTGTGTGGTCTGTTGAATTTAGACATCATTTAGGGCATGGATGGCATTGGATTGAGTTGGGGAAGTGTGTTTTTTGGGGTGAAATGTAAATGTAAATGTCAAGGTACTTATAGAGCGCACTGTCACCAGACGGCCACCTTGCGGTGTCGCCTTTTGCGGTTTCCTGGCGCTGATACTCATACCGCTGTGGAACCCCTCCTGGCTTTCCCTGTGAAGTGTCCACTCCTGGGCACCCCCAGGGTGAAGCCAGGCATCCTTAGCGCTGTTGGGGCCGGTGTGGAGGCTAAGCAAGCTATTGCCCAGAGTTGCAGCGTGGGGCCCGTGATTAGAATAGGCACCGAGGCGAGAATAGACAGGTCTGGGGAAATTGAGCCCGAGCCCCGCTGAGGCGGGAATCGAACCCTGGTCCCTGGCCAGAACTCTGCTTCAGGGTCTGCCGCTCTAACCATTGAGCCACACTCCTCCAGGGTGGCCTTTCTGATGTTGGTTGTCTTAAAGACATGCTTTTGTTGTATGTGTCTGGTGTGTTGGTGTGCAATGCATGCACCCTGCAGACCTTTTTGGGGCCTGTGAATGTTCGTATTTCCATTTTGTTGCATTAAAAAGGCAGAGCAGTGTGCTTTAGCATGCATCCTTTACCTGGCTTTTATAGGCCTTTTGTCAGCTCCTGGTGTTTCCCAGGCCCCCGGCTTATTTGTGATTTGTGAGTGTCCATGTGGGTGGTGGCCTTTTTTGGACTGTGAGTTATTAGTGTCCTGCTTTTGCCATAGGCCTGCATGGTTTTCCTATTGGCTATTTGGCTTACTGCTTCCATCCATCCACCCCCTTTGCCAGCAGCATCTCCATGGATGCTGAGATGCTCAAATAATTTAATGGTCCACCCCACTTTCATTACATTTTTATTTTGGTGGTTATTATTAACTTTCCTATCCTTCCTGAGAGTGTAGTGTGTGGCTGTACACAGTAGTATAACATAGCTCTAGTTAAAAAAAAAAGTCATAAATGGCTAGACTATCTTTTGTTTGCACTAGTACAGTACTAAGTAACTGAACCACAACAACAAATGCAACATTTCACTGATGTTCTTCTCCTGTCTTATTTGCTTTTAGGTTCACAAAAGACAGAGTAGGAGGTGTCATCAGCATCACCCGGCTACCCGTTGTACTGCCAGCCAGACAGAAGTCCTGCTGCGCATCACGTCCACGTGAGACCAGAACTTGTTGTGCATCTGCATCCTGCCTGACATCTGAAGAAGATGGACCCAAAGAAAGGTACCAGGTCCAGTACCAAGAAAGTTGCCGGTGAGAAGAAGGAACAGAAAAAGGAAGTGCCATTAACCACGACTGGTGGTGTGCCGGCCAATGTTTTTTTTGGCACCAAAGCCTTGTCCGGGAACCAAGCTGGGAGCAGCACAGCGGTCCAACCCCACCAACCTAGGCCCAAGGGCTTTAGTGTCGCAGAGGTAGCCAGTCTACTAACGAGCAGCGATGTTGAAGAAATGTCATTACCGCAAAGTAGTACACAATCAAGTTCAACGCAGGCGCAAACTCAGCAGATCAGTGTCAAGCCACCGCAACAAGAACAGCAGCAGCCGCTGCAACAAGAACAGCAGCAGCCGCCGCAACAGCCCACCATAGTAGTTGTTGCTCCTGACGTAGGGGCATTTCAGGAAATCGAGCTTCCTGCAGACAAAGTGGAGCAAAGTCAAACCACTGTTTCAGAAGATCTATTGTCTTCCAGACCACCAGCAAGGAAAAGGAGGCTTAGTCCATCATCTTCTTCTTCAAGCCCCGCTTCTGATGATCGTGATGACACTTGGGTCCCACCAGCTCGGTCTGAGAGTGATATACGCCACAAGACAATGCTTCTGAAAAGGAAGGTCCCAGAAAAACTTAGAGTTATGGAGGTAGATGTCGAAGAGGGGGGTGATGATGTTGATGAAGACGAGCCAGTCATCACGCACATTACTCCCGCCCCAAAGGGATTGGAGACCAACATTCTCACCCTATCTAGAAAGGCTGCTACTGAGCGGGATGTAGCACGGATCTCACCAACACAGGTTACACCACCACTACCTCCAGCTGCCATATTTTCCAAGGCCCGGCAGGGACCTACATCCAGCTCAACCATCTCAGTAGGTAGTGGCAGTAAAAGTCACAGTGTAGGTGCACAGGGTCACACATTTTCAAACACCCACTCAAGTTCATCTGGTGTTGAAAGTGGCACATCCAGCAGTGCCAGAAAGTTCTCCTCCCCAGTTTGGGACTTCTTTTCTGTTAGCGCCAAGGAGGAGAACGTTGCTATATGCTCAATTTGTCGGCAAGGTGTTCGGCGTGGTAAGCTTGGTACAAACTATGGTACCGGAGGACAAGCAAGTCATCTCAGAATACACCACACTATCGTGTGGGAGGATCACCTACTTAAGTTAAAAGAAAGTAGAAAAAGTCAACCCATTGAAGTTGGTCAGGATTCAGAATCAGGGAGCAATATTATTGTGGTGGCAGGTGAAGAACAGGGAGGCATTAATAGCCCTGTCTCCAGTAGTGCAGTCACTGCAGTGGTAACGCCCACATCCACCTCAGTAACATCAGAGTGGCACCGCAGTAAGAGCCATACTCAGAGTGTGGGTGAGACACCAAGGCGACCGGCGAGTACCTCAATGAGACAATCTGTGTCGTTGAGCCTTAGTGGGTTAATGAAAACAGCACCACTAAGGAAAGTAAGCCAGCCTACCATTGAGAGCATGTTTAGGTTGGAGGGGCAGTTCCAACGCAACCACCCAACGGCATGATTGTACAATGCGAAGCTGGCTAAAATGTTAGCGCTGGACCTTCTTCCTTTTTCATTTGTGGAAGGGGTGGGTTTCCTTGAATTTGTGTCTGCCATCTGCCCGAAATGGAAAGTTCCCAGCCGGTCCTATTTCGCAAGAATTGCTGTTCCGGCACTACATCATGATGTGCTGGAATTGGTTGGTCATGGTTTGCAGCAGAGTGCTGTGCACAATATCCACCTGACAACAGACATGTGGAGCAGTTGCCAAGCCACAGATTGCATGTGCATCACTGCACACTGGATCTCTTTTGTGGGGGTTAGAGATAAACTATCTTCACGAGGTGTTGTTGACACAGCTGCGATTTTTGAAGGTACTCGGAAACATGCAACTGTAGCCATGTTCGCCATGGAGAAATCTCATACGGCTGAAAACATTTTAGAAGAGTTTTGCACCAAGGTTTTGGAATGGTTGCGGCCCAGAGGGCTTGGTATTGGTTTTGTTGCCACAGACAATGGCAGTAATGTACTTAAGGCCATGGAACTTGGTTCCTATTTCAGGGTTCCGTGTTTGGCACACTGCATAAACATTATAGTGCAAGACTTTCTGAAAAAAGAACCCATAGTCAGCAATTTACTGGCCATCTGCCGAAGAATATGCACTCATTTCAGCCATTCTTTTAAAGCTCGGAAGCAGCTGAGGATCATCCAACGTGAATTTAGGATGCCAGTCAAGGCACTCATCCAGGAGGTGGCAACACGTTGGAACTCAACGTATTACATGCTTGATCGTCTGTACGAACAGCACAGGTCACTCCATGAATATGTCTGGTACAGAAGCAGTGATGCTGGTGTTAAAGGCATGACCCTTCAGAGGGAGCAATGGACCCTAATTAAATGCCTGACTGAGATGCTGTCTCCTTTTGAGGTCTTCACACGTGAAGTCAGCAAGGAGGACTGTACAATGGGCCAAGCTATCCCATTGTTGCAAATGCTAGAGCATGAGCTGAATAATGTGTCTAAATCCTACAAAGGTGTAGAGGACAGAAGGCAAGCCCATGACTTGGTGGAGAGCTTATCCAGGCGCTTAACTGAAAATGTAAGGATACAAAATAAAACTTTGTCACAAGAACATTACATTTGTGCCACAATTCTGGATCCACGTGCAAAATTAGGACTAGTGAAGACATTCCTTGCTTTTTCCGACAATGATGTTGCCCGCTACAAAAGTTGTATAGCTGAAGCAGCCATTAAGTTTGAAAACGAAGGGCTGCTAATTAAAAGCCCGCCACATCAACCCACAACAATTACTGATACTGAAGCAGGCCATGCAGAATCAAGTGCAACTTCGTCGGCTGTGGGCAGTGCGGTTGGCTCACAATCACAACACTCACCATCACTATTGACTACAGAAACAATAACTGGATCATTAGGCCGAGTACAATCATTATCATTACAGGATTGGTATGTAAAGATGGGCTATTGTAAGCACAGTGCTGATGCACAGAAAAAATAGCACAAAAGCTTACCAGCAGCAACCCTGAACATTGAGCGGATGGTCCAGGCCTATCTGGACGACCCAACAGAGGTGTACGTTGATCAAAACCCATTGCAGTATTGGTATAGGAAGAGGTCTGAATGGCCACAGCTCAGCAGGCTGGCGATAAGCTATCTAGCTTGCCCTGTCACAAGTGTCTCTTCCGAACGTGTTTTCAGTGCTGCTGGTTCCATTGTAACATTGAGAAGGACCAATCTATCTCCAAAAAAAGTGGAGAGGTTAACAATGATCAAAATGAATCAGCACTTCATACCACCGAATTACACAATACATGAATCAACAGAGGAAGATGAGGACAGCGGCTCAGGTGACGGAAGTATTGTGTCAGATGATTACCTACTACTGGAAGAACCCCCAGAGTTTGAGGACGAGCTATACTTCCCTGACAATTAGGCTCGCACTTACTGTCTTCCTCCCTTTTTTCCCCTTTTGTTTATGTGTCTTTCGTTCCGGTTATAAACTTGTGAATCGCAACAAATCCATTATCACGTCTTCTACTCTTCTAATTTAATATACAAGTTTCAGGTCTCTGCCATTTGACAGTACAGTCCTCCGAATCCAGCTCCTCCGTTCGATCATACTGAATCTCCTGCTCAATTCCATTTCCCTCATGAATGATGATTGGATGATGGTAACAACAAATTCAAACTTTCCTCGTCCTTCCAAAACAAGTGGACCACGAATCAGATGACTACTATAGCTATCCTCCTTTCAGAGCCGAGAGAGACTGGTCATTAACTGAAAATAAGATGGAACAGGTAATGATTGATGCCATGGATTGGACGCAGAGTCGCAGACTGAATGATTTAGATTTTGTTGTGTTTGTTGTGCATGAATTTATGTAATTGTGCACTGCCACTAATCAACTTCCTACAGAACACACTATTTTTCCCCTTCTTGCAAATAAGAAATTTGTACTTCTCCTGCATCTTGGTGATACATTGCTTTTAATTCAATACAGGAAGGGGACTCACTCAATCTGCGCAATGCGTATGACTGTGACACAACAGCACCGTCCATGATGATGATGGCGAAATAGACGGCCCGTTAACAAGATGAGATGGAACAGGTAATGATTGATGCCATGCATTGGCCGCAGAGTCGCAGCCTGAATGATGTAGATTTTGTTGTGTTTGTTGTGCATGAATTTATGTAATTATGCACTGCCACTAATCAACTTTCTACAGAACACACTAATTTTCCCCTTCTTGCAAATAAGAAATTTGTACTTCTCCTGCATCTTGGTGATACATTGCTTTTAATTCAATACAGGAAGGGGACTCACTCAATCTGCGCAATGCGTATGACTGTGACACAACAGCACCGTCCATGATGATGATGGCGAAATAGATGGCCCGTTAACGTAAGATGAGAAGGAACAGGTAATGATTGATGCCATGCATTGGCCGCAGAGTCGCAGACTGAATGATGTAGATTTTGTTGTGTTTGTTGCGCATGAATTTATGTAATTGTGCACTGCCACTAATCAACTTTACAGAACACACTAAACTTAACTCAAGGTGAATTCAATTTTCCCCTTCTTGCAAATAAGAAATGTGTACTTCTCCTGCATCTTGGTGATACATTGCTTTTAATTCAATACAGGAAGGGGACTCACTCAATCTGCGCAATGCAAATGACTGTGACACAACAGCCCCGTCCATCATGATGATGGCGAAAGAGATGGCCCGTTAACTTAAGATGAGAAGGAACAGGTAATGAATGATGACAATTAATGGCATGCATTGGACACCTGACTCTGAGCTATTGGTCTTTGTGTTTGCGTTGTTTGTTTGTTGTGCACAAAGTGAAGTCAAAGTGTACTAGTAGTAATCTATCTTTCTGTACACAATAAAGAATGACTCAAGTCAGTAATATTTATATTTCTACTCTTGTTGTGTCATAAAAATTTTACTTATACTGCAGGCCGATCTTCACAGTCAGTCAGTAAAAGTATCAGAGATGATGATGAAGTCAGGCGGATGTTTCAGGAGTGGCATAAAACGGAAAAGCCTAAAGGTAAACACGTCAACAACAACCACAGCAGACCCAAATGTCTGTGTAGAAGTTGAATAGAGTGTAGCGGTGGGATGACTGCAGTGCATTGATTTTACTAACTTAAACTGTAAAATGCTATGTTTGGAATGGATAATGTGCTTTGCGTTTGTCCAACTCTTTGAGAGAAAAAAAAGGACTCTAAAGTGTTAACGTAGGATGTGCTAATGCTAAGCACTGTGGGCCTGCTCTCTCCTGTTACTGTTGAAGGTCAATGCTGGAAACAGACTAGAGTAGAGATGATGCATACATGCCACCTCGGAAAGTGTTCTTGTTGCACTGCACCATCACTTGTGCATTTGTTTTAACTTGCTTTCTCAATATCCCCTTTGGTTTTCCATCTACAATTACAGGCCGGGCCTTGCCCTAAACTTTGTAAAACATTACAATGCATATTAATTACCTTACCAATCCATCACCTTTTTTTTTCCAGCCGGGCAGTGGCGAAGCGACACACCCAAGATTGATGGACGAGAGGCGCAAGAGGAATGCCGAGATGCAAATCCAGTCCACATTTTTGACCGGGATAAGACAGTAACAGTATCCACTTTTATCTTCTTTTAAATAATTTGATTAATATCTTGTATACAATCTTTACAACAGTGTGTTCTTGGAGTTGTTATCTTCATTAGGTTTGCTCTGTGTTTACGTTTCTTCCCTACCAATATTTAAAATTTCTATTTGCTATGTGTTAAAGTATTAAGGCCGGAACAACAGAACAAGAACTAGAAGTGTATGTAATCCGGGTCTCTCATCATCATGCATGCATTGCCTTTTTCTCCCTTAACATATGGATATGGTAGTCTTCAATGATTGTCGTTTGTTTGTCTATGTATGCATACTGTTTTTCTATGTCAAACCTTTCCCAAAAACCCCCTTCCCATCCATTTAACAAACCATAACCCTCTTCCCCCGGGCTGTGTGACTTATTGTCGAGGTGTAACTAAATTAAATGTACACCAATACTTAATCACACACTTGCTGGGGAGGATGTGGTGAGAGCAACACTACTTCAATTTCAAGGCAGAGCGATGATCTTCTTCTGCTTGGCCACCCATGAGAAGGATATTTCAGAGGTTATTTTATTTAACAAAGGAACATATACCTCAGCATGAATTGCCGGCATTGATTGGATTTGTTTGTTGTCATTCCTCATATACAGCACTAACTGTTAGACTGTAGGCATAGTCAAGTGACTCGACACAACTATAGTTTGTAACTCTGTCTAGTAGGCTATCCTCCTAACCACCATTCAGTTTTTTTGTCAAATATTTGAGCATATTATTGTTGCTCGGTAAGTTCTGTACTGTACTTCATTCAACTACTCCTCTAACAGTCTCTCAAAGGCGATTGACTGTCTCCTTTTCTTTTTTTGGAAATGCTGCCGCCCTGCCAGTGTCTAGTACTACTACTATACTACCACCACCACCACCACCCCAATCATGGCATGTATAAAAAAGGAAACCATCTTCACCATCCAGCCAGTGCTGTGACACAGTTGGACATAAACATCAAGCACCGGTAAGAGACAAGTTTGGGGGAGGCAGAATTAATAATGGACATGTCAATGATTTCGTTTTCACACACCAGTACAAAGAATGCATAGACTAGAGGACAGACTGAAAGTACTAGAAGGACCAGTCAATGAGTGAGGTGTGTCTCTCATCTATCTGTTTGTGTCTTATACAGTCAGCCAATTATTGAAATCAAACACAGGCTATGGGCGGCCATGCACCAGCAAGGAAACAGTGTGATGTTAAACAGTTACCCCACCTACAAAACATTAACAACATTGCATGTAACATAGAAAAATATATTTAATTTACCCTAACAAAAATAAACTAAACCCACAAAAGCTGACCCACCCCCCTCCCTAACCCCAACCACTGTCCCTAGTAGAAAAAAGTCTGTAACGCCCAAACGAGTTAAGAACAAGAATTAAAAAAGGGGCAGAACAGGATGACAGGGACTAACTGGTGGGGCGGGACTCGAGGAGGACACGCATCTGGCGCATCTCGCCCTCTAAACGGGCGACGCGGCGTCTAAGGGTGCGGCAGTTGCAGCCACAGTGGGGGGGGCACCGGAGATGGCACGGTGGCGGCGGGCAGCCGCCAGACGGTGGCGCCGTACCACTGGAGGGTGGTGGCTGGGGCCCGGGCCACGGGAGGAGGCTTCCACAATTGCAGCCGCAGTCTCCTCCTCCTCCTCGGCTAAGACCACCAGCCGCCGGTATTCTTGCTGGATTGCCTCCAGCTTCCGGCGCCGTGCCTTGGCAGCCAACTCCCTTCGATTTAGTTTAGGAGTAGCTGTGTATCAAAAAGAAAAAAACAAGACAATTGTAAAATATACTCTTAGAAAAACAGTAAGACAAGTTAACTATTTATACACATAGTGGCATGGTAGAGTAGCACTATAAAGCACAGTAGTACATAACATTTTAAATCGCGCCCGTCCTTCTTCCTTCCACCCGTCTTTCACTTTTTAGTTGAACAGTGCACCAGGTGCTCTTCTCCATAAAACTTTCAAAGCGGAGTTGAAATTAGATGAGGCCATTGGTTACTCAATACTCCCGCTCCTATGCCAATTAAAGGGATTCTAGTCTTATAGTTCACACTTCAAACGTTCACAACAACTCATACTTACTACTTACGACATCATATGGCGGGCGGACTTTGTCCGCCCGCCATCCTCACGCTAAAAAGGGTGGGGGTCCCGACGTGGGGACAATTAATTAGGATGATGTGCCCGGCACAGTGGCTGGCGCATCCTGTTTTTTTTACATTCTGGTTGGCGGTGCCGAAAGCAATGCTAAAAATACATGTTGTGCTGCTTATCCAAGCACAAATGCAAAAACAACAATTGATGGACAGAATGCAGAACAATGTCATACATTCACCCCAGTACAGAGATCTGGGCCTAAATCCATCGTTTTTTTGCTCACCATGCCATTCCAGTTTGAACCCAGCCATATGCAAATCAGTCTTGAGCCTGTGCCCCATGGGAACAGTCCAGCCCGAACTGCCAAGCCAGGTCCTCCCCGGACAGGAAACAAGCATCCTAGGACCGGTTTCGGGCTTTCAGCCCTCGTCAGCCAGGATAGCTTGATTCTAGTGGCATGGAGAGCAAGGGACTCACGTCTGAGCATACCCTTCCCACTCGGGGTGACAAATGCAAAAACAACAATTGATGGACAGAATGCAGAACAATGTCATACATTCACCCCAGTCTTGACTGGGGGAGAATGTCTGCATTGTCAGCATTCCGTCCATCATTTGTTTGTTGTAACGCTTTTCGCCCTAAGTGGGATGGGTATTCCCAGACGTGGGACCCGTGCTCACTACGCCACTGGAGTCAAGCTATCCTGGCTGATGACGGCTGATAGCCAGAAACCGGTCCTGGGTTGCTTGATTCCGGTCCAGGGAAGACATGGCTTGGCAGTTCGGGCTGGACTGTTCCCATGAGGCACAGGGTCAAGACTGATTTGCATATGGCCATGTCTGAACTGGGGTGGCGTAGTGGGCAAAAGAACGATGGATTTAACCCAGATCTCTTGACTGGGGGAGAATGTCTGCATTGTCAGCATTCCGTCCATCATTTGTTTGTTGTAACGCTTTTCGCCCTAAGTGGGATGGGTATTCCCAGACGTGGGACCCGTGCTCACTACGCCACTGGAGTCAAGCTATCCTGGCTGATGACGGCTGATAGCCAGAAACCGGTCCTGGGATGCTTGATTCCGGTCCAGGGAAGACATGGCTTGGCAGTTCGGGCTGGACTGTTCCCATGAGGCACAGGGTCAAGACTGATTTGCATATGGCCATGTCTGAACTGGGGTGGCGTAGTGGGCAAAAGAACGATGGATTTAACCCAGATCTCTTGACTGGGGGAGAATGTCTGCATTGTCAGCATTCCGTCCATCATTTGTTTGTTGTAACGCTTTTCGCCCTAAGTGGGATGGGTATTCCCAGACGTGGGACCCGTGCTCACTACGCCACTGGAGTCAAGCTATCCTGGCTGATGACGGCTGATAGCCAGAAACCGGTCCTGGGATGCTTGATTCCGGTCCAGGGAAGACATGGCTTGGCAGTTCGGGCTGGACTGTTCCCATGAGGCACAGGGTCAAGACTGATTTGCATATGGCCATGTCTGAACTGGGGTGGCGTAGTGGGCAAAAGAACGATGGATTTAACCCAGATCTCTTGACTGGGGGAGAATGTCTGCATTGTCAGCATTCCGTCCATCATTTGTTTGTTGTAACGCTTTTCGCCCTAAGTGGGATGGGTATTCCCAGACGTGGGACCCGTGCTCACTACGCCACTGGAGTCAAGCTATCCTGGCTGATGACGGCTGATAGCCAGAAACCGGTCCTGGGATGCTTGATTCCGGTCCAGGGAAGACATGGCTTGGCAGTTCGGGCTGGACTGTTCCCATGAGGCACAGGGTCAAGACTGATTTGCATATGGCCATGTCTGAACTGGGGTGGCGTAGTGGGCAAAAGAACGATGGATTTAACCCAGATCTCTTGACTGGGGGAGAATGTCTGCATTGTCAGCATTCCGTCCATCATTTGTTTGTTGTAACGCTTTTCGCCCTAAGTGGGATGGGTATTCCCAGACGTGGGACCCGTGCTCACTACGCCACTGGAGTCAAGCTATCCTGGCTGATGACGGCTGATAGCCAGAAACCGGTCCTGGGATGCTTGATTCCGGTCCAGGGAAGACATGGCTTGGCAGTTCGGGCTGGACTGTTCCCATGAGGCACAGGGTCAAGACTGATTTGCATATGGCCATGTCTGAACTGGGGTGGCGTAGTGGGCAAAAGAACGATGGATTTAACCCAGATCTCTTGACTGGGGGAGAATGTCTGCATTGTCAGCATTCCGTCCATCATTTGTTTGTTGTAACGCTTTTCGCCCTAAGTGGGATGGGTATTCCCAGACGTGGGACCCGTGCTCACTACGCCACTGGAGTCAAGCTATCCTGGCTGATGACGGCTGATAGCCAGAAACCGGTCCTGGGATGCTTGATTCCGGTCCAGGGAAGACATGGCTTGGCAGTTCGGGCTGGACTGTTCCCATGAGGCACAGGGTCAAGACTGATTTGCATATGGCCATGTCTGAACTGGGGTGGCGTAGTGGGCAAAAGAACGATGGATTTAACCCAGATCTCTTGACTGGGGGAGAATGTCTGCATTGTCAGCATTCCGTCCATCATTTGTTTGTTGTAACGCTTTTCGCCCTAAGTGGGATGGGTATTCCCAGACGTGGGACCCGTGCTCACTACGCCACTGGAGTCAAGCTATCCTGGCTGATGACGGCTGATAGCCAGAAACCGGTCCTGGGATGCTTGATTCCGGTCCAGGGAAGACATGGCTTGGCAGTTCGGGCTGGACTGTTCCCATGAGGCACAGGGTCAAGACTGATTTGCATATGGCCATGTCTGAACTGGGGTGGCGTAGTGGGCAAAAGAACGATGGATTTAACCCAGATCTCTTGACTGGGGGAGAATGTCTGCATTGTCAGCATTCCGTCCATCATTTGTTTGTTGTAACGCTTATCCAAGCACAGCATGACGGGCCCCGCACGGAGCCTGTCATGTTTTGCTTGGAAAGGCGGGGGGGTACCATAGCATAGGTAGGTACCCTCCATGGGGGCACCCAAGCATACTCTGCAATGTCTGCATGCCTTTCCGTGGCGGACGGCAATGCCGCCACGCAAAGGCATTCCAAAATGCAGATTATATGGCTGGTGGTGTGTTCAGAGAGATACCACCGGCATATTGAACCCCTTTCCGCCTGGTCGACATGTGGGGGGTCTGAATAATTTCTACAGGGATGGCGGAGGTTTGCCCCTGCGGTGTCGGCAGTGAATTCCAGCCGGCCCGGCGGGGGCAATACGCCCACCATCCTAATGGGGCCCTAAGTCACAACTGTACAGTATACATATACATACAGTACACCCTTGCAGTGAGTGTGCTGTCAAGTTCAACAATAGTTAAGGATTATGAATCTAACTTACCACCGCCTGCCACTGGTGCTGCCACTCGCCCTACCGCTCCATCGTCGGTATCGGCAGCAACTGCCGCATCCTCTCCCTCCGTGTCGCCTTGTTCGCTGGCCCCGGCACTGGTGGTCGGTAGTGCGCCTAGAAAACATTACACATTTATTAGGCATCATATACACCTCCCCCCTATTGATCAGTTGCAAGGTTGAAAAATGAGTTAATACTAACATACATCACTAGTACAAATCAGGTAGTAGTAGAGTAGACACTAATAGTTATATATGATCATTGTAGCCTTTGCTTAATTAGCCCTAGCCATGCTACCATTTTACCTTTGTGGCTTTTATTTTTGCACATGTGACGTTACCTTTACCTTGCAGCTTCTTAAGACACCTTTGAGCCCACATGACCTGCCTCACACTGCTACTGTCTAGTCTACGCGCTGCGTACAAGCGGTCCACAAACATTAACAAGCCACTTTTGTAGGAAGTACTGGTGTACTACTGTTACTGTTAGTCCACATTGCTTATCCATAGATGCTACACTTTTTGGCACGGCTGAGAAATGCTTGCAAGTTGCAATATACTAACGCACACCATTTCTTTTTTCGCATTACAGACGCAAGATTCCCTTCTACGAACCAGAGCTTCTGAATGATGCAACAACTACCAGTACTAGGTTCTTCTAAGGTGAGGGGTCCCTTCACTCACATCTTCTTTTATAAATTTATATAAACTAAATTGCTATGGGATGGTGGTGCTGCCTTCCACCACTGTTCAGTTCTCATGATTTAATTCCCAACTGTATAAGTGTAACAATGTATATTGTTTTAATGTTATAGATTTTCCGGTTGGTGCTGCTAAGAAAACAGTGTACAGACCTTCTCAAATTGAAATAAACATTTTGAACTTACATAGACTTGGTGGTATTTGGTGTGGACTAACTTACACGAGTGAGCAAATTAAAGTAAGGGTGTGCATGTGAATTGCTTCCACGACTGAGAGGTTGGGTGTGTTATGTTCTGGGTTGTCTACTTGTTGGGTATCTTGGGGGGAGGGTTCCGAGACCTAATAGTTATGACAAGACAGTACTATAGTCAAGCAGTGGAATTGTGGTGGGTGCGGAATTTCTGATTGAGGTGTGCAAGGAAGGTCCAACCTACCATCACCAACATCCTATTTTCTGGTGCAAATGTATGTGCAAGATCCCTACAACAGTAGTATGTCCTATAGGGTATCATATCAAAATAGTAATAAATCTGGTAGGGCTGTTGTTGCTGTGAATTTTCAAAGCCTCAAGATCAAGAGTAAAAGTAGTACAAGACGACGACCCAACGGATTGGACTAAATGGCTCGAGCTACTGGTGAATATGAGTTTTATATTACAACCTTTCACAAAGAGTGGCACTGGCCAACTGGGCAAGACTAGCTACTACAGTACAGACAGACTGATAGTATGTAGTAGTAGTAGTAGTAGTACTCAGAGTCATCATAGCGGAGGCAGGGATAAGATTTTTGAAACCGTACAGATCGAAGGATAATTGGTGGTAAAAAAATAGCATTTGGAAACAAACAATAGTTCAGGAAAAATATGGGGCAGTAAAAGTTATGGAATAAGAAATATTATTAAAAACAAGAAGACTTACTGGGGCCAGCAGAGGAGCCCTCAGCGGTGTCCTCCTGGTGGTGTTGTTCCTGTCCCGCCGACTGCCCAGTCCCTGTCGGTCTGCCCCTGGGTGCTGATGAACAGGAAAGATATAAGAAAGAGACAAACATTGATGGATGGTGTCAAACAAATACAATATTTTTCAACAACGGTCAAAAAACACTTATGTAAACAACAATTGCAATAACTACATTGACCGATCTCATCTGGTCAACATGTAATATCGGGGGATTCGCAGTTCGACTACTTAAGTTACTATTTATCAACAGTAATCCAGTTTTCCATTCTGATTCCAGAAAACTAAGTTACAACTAAGCCTAAGTACAACGTACCACCCAACCTAGCCCACCTATTCCAGGCATGCCAATTGTACATTAAGTATGCATTTCCACTGTATTCCTCAACAATGCGTATGGTCAAATCATGGAGGACACATGAACATGACTACATTTTTTGTATACACCAAATTTTGGTTTGATTGATGCTGATCTGCTACTGTTAAGTAACTGCTAAGCCTACCACCACTCATTGAACAAACTAGAAAAGGTTCTAAAGACTGCCGTACTAGCAGCACGTCACGTAACTGAGTGAGGGGGCATCACGCATACCACTAACAAATTAGAAGCTCATACAAAGTAGTGTACCTAAACATCAATCCGCCCCTATCTATTAGTGACAGGACAAAGTAAGGAGTGGACTAGAGTCACTGTAGCATTACGTAACTTAATTTCTCTAAAATAAATTCGTAAAGAATCACGCTAAGCAAGCGCAAACGCAAAGCTGCAAACGAGTAAGATTAGTAGTAGCGCAGAAGAGCACCATAATCACAGAAGACTTTTAAACGTTATTAACCTGGAATGTATTGTAAGCAGCAACATTCTAGCTGGTTGGAAGGAAAAAAAATATTCGCAATATATAACACAGAGCAGAAGAACAGACACAAAGTTGTAGTAATTAAATATGTACTCACCAAGCCCCGGGACCTCCACTCCTAGCAGGTCCAGCAGGTCCTGCTCACGGTCCAGGATGTCGGACCACCGGTGCGTCAGCTGTGCCTTGGTGCGCCGGACCCCAGAGATGCGCGACACTGCCCGGCGCACCTTCCCCCACCGCTGCTGACGCTCCCGGAGGCCGTACCCGGACCCAGGCCTGCCACCTGCTGCCAGGGTTGAGGGGAGGTGGCGCCGCACAAAGAAAATTAGTGCAGCCAACTCCTCCTCCCCAAATAAGGCCCGTGCCTGCTCCCTTGTGGGCGCCGCCTTCCGCAAGGAAGGTGGTCGCGCCTCTGGCTGTGCCGGCGAACAGCCCTACCCTTGGACATGGTTCTGGGGACGGGGCGGGAAAGAAAAGGTAAAATAAATAAAGGAGTAAAGGAAATAAATAGCAGGCAATAGAAAGAGAAAAAGTAGCTAAAAAACAAAAAAAAAGTAGACAAAAACCAAAAATATAGAAGCAGGAAAATAGTTAGAGAAATAATAAGTAATAAAGATCCAAAAAAAGTGGCTATAAACAAAGGATTGAAAAGATTTTGGGACGATTGAAAATCAGGCCCCAGAACCATGCAATAGAGTGAAAAACAAGATGGCCGCGCCCATTGCGACCACGTGCGCAAGTTCGCGCGATATTTTCTTCCCGAGCAAGCAAAAAGCAACGCGATCAAGTAAAAGCGATCGCGCACAGGAAATATCGACCGCGAACGGGCGCGAACATGCATTGCGCGACCCGGAACAGGAAGTAAGCATCGCAAGAGGGGGGGACAAGTGAAAACAAGATGGCCGCGCCCTTGAGCAACCGCATGGGTAAGTTGGCGACCCGCGATCACGCAAAAAATACCGCGAAGAGGCGGGAAAAAAACTTCCGCGTCTTCGCGATATTTCCGGCGTGTTTGCGGAGATTTTTAGCATTTTCGCGATAATTTGCAAAAGTTAATTTTGCAAATTCCGCCCACCCCTAATGTATATAGGTTAAGCGGGAAGTGTTACTGTTTAACATTGTTGTCTTTTCTCCCCTTCCCTAACCTGAAGTCATTTTGTTTACGGTACACTTCTGTTTCATGGAGTAAAATGCAAGTTGCCATAGTAATGTATCAAAGATGCAGCTGCCATACGGTATTATCACGTATGTGACTTAATACATGTAGCACGAGAAAAGGATACCCAGTCTTGGATGAAAAGATGTGAACCTTTAAGTCCTAGAACACATAGTTTAAAAAAAAAATAGTATTCGTTTTATGCTCAGCACATCATACAGCTGTGATTATGACATAGTAAAGTGCATATTATGGTACATCCCCATTCGCATTATTGTATCTACTAGGTGGGGGGGCAAACTTCATGTACAACATTACTATCCAACAATGACAACAATAATTCACTTCATAGATTAACAGCTTATGATACTGTTCAAAGCAATGTCCAAACATAACATAAAATAAATAAACCATTAAACTTAATGCCACCGTCCTAATGTGTCTGTCCTATAAGTATCACAAGTATGTTCCGGCTGTGTATGTCGGTTATGCAGAGTGTAAACTATCAGAGTTCTGCTGTTGTGGACACCACTATGTAAGCAGAGTGATGGAGGGGTTATGCAAAGTAGGTGTTGCGTTACGTGTGTGTGTGTGATTGGGGAGGGAGGTGGGGGACTATAGTTTGTGAGTGCAGTTCCCACGTGTATATGACCCCGCTCTTCGGCTATAGGCGTGTCCTAGCAGGTGTATGGGAGGGATCTAGGGTATGTTAGCCAAGCGCAGTGTCGGCGCAGAACACATAGTTGACTAAATGCCACTCATGAAAATATTTTTTTCCAGAGGTATTTTTATTAATAAATACGTCTTTTGAAACAAGATATATATATATTTTTTTTTAATGGAATCCATATGTGGTGCTTGATTTTGTTTCGAAGAGGTTAACGTTTTCACCCCAGGTTGATGCAGTCGTTTGAAAATACGAAGGAGGAATGATACAGGAATCTCTTACAACATGTAAAAAGAAGCTTAATATGGCAGCCTGAGAGGAAATGCAATTAGTGGGTGTACGGGGAAGGCTATTATGCCAGAGGAAATCTAAAATACTCTCTATAGGAATGTGACTGTCAGAATAGCCAGCAGCACTCATGACCAACAACTGACTTTCACAAATATATTATGCAGGACAGCAGGCATGCCCACCATTCATATGAGGAGCAAAACCAATTTGGAAACAATGTGGTACAGCCCTACATTTACAAGAGACAGTTACATCAAGTTCTGAATCTAAAATGTACCCGAGTTAAATCAAGCTCAGGGCTTACCGTGCAATAGATCCTAAAATGTAGCAAAGAATGCTTTTTAAATTCAGGGACTTTTATGTTCCTGAGAAAGTAACTTCAAGCTGAGAGGATAACGTGCAGCAGATTAAGTAACTTCTTGCTCAGAATCTTAAATGTGCAAAAGAAATTACTTCAAGCTCAGTTCCCAACATGCAACAGGGAAAGGTGCTTCAAATTCAGAATTGTGTATACGTCTTCTTTAAATTTGCACCTGAAAGTTTGCCACACAATATCCATCAGCCATTATGACAGGATTTCTGATAAATCAGAGACTAAATCACTCTTTTGTGTTAGCATTCGTTAGCACTGGTCTATGATTTTAAAATTGAACATCAATATATACTTACAAGTCAGAATAAAAGAAATAGAAATGAGATTAAAGAAGATTGATAGGTATTTGAGCATACTTAAGGGGTGGCACACGCATAGATAAGTCAGATTTAGGCCAAAAGATTGATTATTTGTGGCAAAAGGGTAGGGGAACATTAAACATGGTGGGCCTCATTTACTAACTTTTGACACACGGCAGCGCAGCAAGCCTTCCTGCTGCACAGCTGTGCATCCAAATAAAAAGTGGTGCATTCCTGTCCTTCTCCCCTGCGCTGGTGCCCAAATAACAGCTGTGCGTCAACACAGACACCCTTGTGCCATGGTGCAAAGGTGCCTACGTTGCAGGGGTGATTGTTGTTGTGCAGGAACGGATACCTCCCGGCATAAAAACAATAATTAATGGTGTTTTGCTCCTATGTGTGCTGAATAATTCAGCACACATAGAAAAAGCTAAAAATTAGGAGAAATAAAACTATTTCTCCTAAGTGTGCCACTCCAATGCCTCTCCTGGGGAGGCGTAGAATTCTGACACATTCCCAAGTTTTCGACACTTTGTAAATCTGAGAATGTGTCAGGTTCCATGGATGTTGTGTTGGAACACCCACAGCAACAGCTGTGGAATGCCCCTTTTACGTGGAGTAATGTGCGAAAGGGGCCTATATTTACAAGGCCATGAAAAGTCACGCAGGGTGAAATTATATGGCCTTGTAAATATGGGCAAGCACACTGTGCTGCCGGTGCATCTAAAAAAGTGACACACCGGGGGCACAATGGGCTTGCAAATGAGGCCCGGTGTGTGTGACCACTAAATTACTTTGTAATCCTCCTAATGCACTCCGTGTTGAGCTTGTTTCTCTAGCAGATCATGAAAGCTGGATTACTACGATGTTTCCTCTCAGTAGCCTGGAACAATCACACCAGGTAACTCTCTGATTCATCTATATGAGTTAACTTGTAGAGTGATACGAAATAGTGCATGCTTCAATCACAACAAAGAACATTAGAGCATCAACCTCTGATGGTGCACAGCCTGTCAGATACTGACACATTTATAATACCCACCATAGAGAACTAGAGCATGCAGCATTTCAAACAACACTTTCTATAACACCCTCAGGAATATTCCTGCCTTCATAAGAAGAATGCACATTCTCAGGTATTAATAAGATTGTGGCCTACGTTGCTAGTAATGTGATGATAGCGTTCATGGGTATTCTGATACAATAGATGTATTCTAAGTGAAAATACTCAGTGATACAGTTTTCTGGATAAGGTATTTCTTTGACTTGCTATTCTAGTTGTTTTCTATGGAAAAGTATAAGAAGGGGGCATGATTGTCACTGATCACATGGCATTTGGGGTGGCAACATTCATCTGAGCTCAACATTACCCCCCCCCCCCATCCCTCCAGTCCTCGTTTCATTCATTATTTGTGGATATAACCATCTCCTGACAGAAAAAAAACAGAGGAATGCTAGGTTCCTAACCCCACCCCTCCCACTGGGAGTATATAAGCAGTATTTACCCAGCATTCCGCCTAATCTTTTTTTCTGTCTGCCAACAGAATGGGGGTGGTTGCTGGTGCTGCTTGCTGATGTCACACTCCGTCTTATGTCAGGCTGCTTGGCTGTCCTCGAGGTGCTGCGTGGTGCCTCCTGGCCTACGAGGCTTGCCAAGAGGCACGGATGTTGCCAGCTGGCCCTTTGCAGCTGGTGCACCGACCTTCCAGGTTTGTTCCGGGTTGCAGGGCGCATCTTCCTGGTGGCAGCGCCGGCATGGAAGACGCGCTGCGGTTGCTGGTTGGTGACTCGTCCTGTCCTGGTGGTGCCCCTGGCATGCCTGGTGGGCCATTATGCTGGATTGGTTGTGGCCCGGCGCTGGGGTGTTGAAGTTTGTCTTGGCCAGCTGGTGAAGGCAGTCGGTAGGTGTGGAATCTGCCTGCCCCGGGGGTGAGAATCGCATAGCAGTTTGTCCTCACCTTTTTTTCCTTTCCTTCCTAGATGTATGTTGCATTCTTTGCAGGCAGTGTGGGGCCGTTTGGTGTTCCCGGCCTCCCTGCTTCATGGGTTCAGTTGTCTCCAGTGGGGGCTTAGTGTTGTGCATTCCCTTTTGGCCTGGTGTGGTCCATTGGGCAGTAGTTTCATTGGGTGGCCTGTGCCTCTGGTGCCTCTCTTTGGTCACGTACGCTGTCCTTGAGTAGCTGGTGGGCCAGGGGCTGTGCTGGTGATACCCCTGGTGTGCCTGGTGGCCGGAGTAGGGGTTTGCCTGTTGCCCTGCGCTGGGGTGGTGGAGGGCACCTGAGCTGCCTGGTATGGGCTGACGGTGTGATGCTGCATCTGCCTCTCCTGGGGGTGGGTGCCGTGCTGCGGTTTCTCCTTCCCTCTTTTTGCTCCTTCAGGGTGCCTTGGCTACTCTGAGGTCTGTGGCTTGCCTGCTTCCAGGTTCTTTGCTGCCGGTGGGGGCTGGGTGTTGTGGGCTGTCCTTTCACTTTTGCTTCTGCTGCTTCTTTGTATCTCCCCTTTTGCTTGTGTCTGGTGGGGGCATTGATGTGGCGGCCAGGGTGGCCTGGTGTCTGCCCGCCCTGGGGGTGTGTGAGGCGTTGCGGTTTGCCCCTGTTTATCTTGGCCTTTTTCCAGGTTTTGACGGGCTGTGTCTCTTCTCTGGCCCTGCTTTGCTGTGGTCCTAGGGGTGGCAGGTGGCTCAGTGGCTTTGCTCAGGGTGCCCCTAGTTGCTTTTGGGCCTGTTTTTGGGCTTTGTCCTGAATCTCTGGCTACAGTGCCTGTGTGGCTGGCTGGTGGGGCTGATCATTGGGCTGTGGTACTGTCAGGGGTTTCCCGGCCCCGGGTGGTGTCTGCGTGGTGATTTTCTTCCCTCTTCTTTCTGCTGTGGGCTGCTGGGGTCTGGGACTTCTGGGTTGATGTGTCCTGGAGTCCCTGGCTTTCTTTGCATGGTTTCTGCCCGCAGTGTCCCTGGTGCTTCTGTGGCTGGATTTGGGTCCCTGTGGTGTTGGCAGGGTCCTGTCCCTTTCTGCTTGGGGCTTTGTCTTGCCATTTGAGCTTGGTCCTTTGGGGTTCCCGCGCCCCTTCATGCTGTTTTTTTTCCAGCCAGTGTGTTGTGGTTTGGGGGCTTGTTTTGGGCGTCTGGTGTCTCTGGTCCTGGTTTTCCTGGGTTTTTGATGGCCCTGCTGTTGCTGTGTTTGCTTGGGTCCTGTTTCTGTCTGGTCCCTCTTCCATTATCTGCCTCCTCATGGGTTGTGGGCCTGTGTGGCCTCAGGGCTCGTTCTTCCTTGGGCTGTGGTGTCACACAAGTCTTTCGGTCTGGTGGTGGGTCCTTGGCTCTGCCTTTGGTTGTCTGGGATTTGCTGTGCCTCGTTTGGCTCCTCGTTGGCCTGTGCCGGTTGGGTTGTTGGTACTTTTTCTATACTTATCTCCTGGTTTGGGGCTTCCTGGGGAGTGTGGGGGGGGCCTGACAGGTCTTCTTACCCTTTCCTCTGTCCTCTACTTTCTGCCCGCCTTCCCCAGAGGAAGGCTGGGCCATGGCATTGTGGTGCCAGTGCAGGCTGCTTCGCTTCTGCCCTGGCTTCCTGATGCTTTTTGTTCCGGGGGGGGGGGCCTGGTTGTGGCTGGTTCCTGCATCTTTCTCACTGCCCTTGGTGGTTAGGGGCTGTGGGATTACATCATTTAGCCCTGTGCCGCTCCTTCCGGGCCTGTGGGGGTGCCGTGTTGGTGGCCTCCTGTCTTAGCTGGCTTGTCTGTTGATCAATCTGTTGGCTTCCTGGGGACCTGTGGAGGCATCAGCGGGTTGGGCTGTGGGCTGTCCTGTTTGTCTCTCCTGTTCTTGCGGCCCGTCTGAGGCTGGTCTTGGGGCGCCCTTGGGATGGCCTTTGTCCTCTTGGACAGTTGGTTGGCTGTTTGTTCGGTAGGGTTTTTTTCCCCCTCCCTTCCGGGCTCCTGGGTTCCTCTTCAGTGGCCGACGTGGGCTTGGTCTTCTCTGGTCCTGTCTTTTTCACCTTTGATCAGCCCCCGGTTTGTGGTTGTGGATGTCGGACTTGGTATGTGTTGTGTTGGGCGGGATCTTCTCTATTGGTCCTGTTTTGGTATGTGGGTTCCCCTGGTCTGGGTGGCCTTGGGAGTTTGCCTCACCCATTTCATGGCTAATTAGGGGTCTGCCTTGCTCTCCTTGGATGGGGTCCCTTTATTGGCATCGTTTTTGTTGGGGCGGTTGTGTCTCCGGTGTTCTGGCCTTTGGTCCCCCCTGCTCTTTCTGGTCCTGGTGGGGTCTGTGTTTCTCTGCCTGGTCCTTCTGGTTGGTCTTCGGGCTAGTGTTCTGCTGCTCATCGGGCCTGTTTTTTCTGGCCTCAGCCGTGCCTTTGTTGGGCAGGTTTCTGGGTTTATGTCCTGGGGTCATCTGCGTTCTCTGGAGGTCCTTCGGTCTTGGCCTGTTGGCCTGTCCCTGTGCCCTGGCTCTTTCTCCTTGTTGGAGTGTTTGGGCTGCTGTCCTGGGTCGGCGCTGGTGGTTGGTGCTGGTCACCTCTGCCCAGAGGCCTGGTCCTCCTCGGCGGATTTTCAGTGGCCGTGTCCTCTGGGCTTTCTGGTGGCTGAGTCTGTTGGGTGGACGAGGAGGTCTTGCTTTTGGTCGTTGCTCCCTCCCTTCCTGGTTCGCTCTGTGTGGGCCTGCCCTTAGTTGGTTCTCTGGGTGTGTGCCTTGGCCCTGTTGTCTGGCCATGTCTTCGTTTGTCTGGGCTGGTATGCTGTGGGGCTCCCCGGTGGTGTTGGGTGTTGGTTCTGTTGATGGCAGTGGCACCCATTGTCTCCTGGTTTGGGCTGGGTCTTTTGGGTCTTTCCTTGCTTCCCCTTGACTCTTTGTGGGGTTCCCTGTGGGTCTTTTCTGCAGTTTTGGGTGTTATTTACATTGTTTCCTTGGGGACGCTCTCTGTTGGTTCTGTAGCCTTATCTGTGGGGCTGCTTGGTGTTCCAGGGCTTGGTGGCCTTCTTGCCGGTAGGGTGACCTTCCAGGTTTCTCGTGCCCTGTGTGGTGCTTCTGCTGTTCTGATCCTCCTTGTCCTCCTTGTGCTGGTTGTTTCTGGTGTCCTGGTTGCTTCGGCCCCACTGGGGCTTCGCCTTTGGGCTTGGGGTCTCTGTGGTTTGCCTCCTTTCCTGCTTTGGCTTGTTTGTCTTTGCCTTGTTGCCTTCGGGCTGACTCCCTTCCGCTTTGCAGTTTTGGGGGTTGTGGTCGTGAGGCTTGGATGCACTGCTTGTCCTTTTTTCTCTGGTTGGTTGTCTCCTTGAGGCTGCTGGTGTCTTCTGCTTCTGGAGTGCTGGTTCTTCCGGTCCTTGGTTGTTTCACTGTTGGCCTGTTCCTGGCTTGCTGGTGTCTGGCCGGTTTGGGTCTTCTTCCGTGTCTGACTTCCTCCCTGTCCTTATGTCGGCAGCCTCTGGTGCTTCCTTGGTGGGTGCTCCTCTTCCTGGTTGGTTCGAGGGGTTCCCGATGGTGTGGGTTGGCGGCCCTCTGGGTGGCTGCTCCATGGGTTCCCCATGTTGTTTTCGCCTTGGTCGTCTCAGCTTGTTCTAGGGGGTACAACCCTGCTGTTTGGTTGGGGCTTTGTTGACTATGTACTCCTGCCTGTTGTTTCCTACGGTTCTCCCTTTTGCTTCACTTGGGATGCTGCTTTTGGTGTGGTGTCCTGGGTGTGCTTGAGGGTTTCGGACGGCCCGATTACTGGCTTTGGTATGCCCCACAAGTAATTATTGGGACGAGGACTGGAGTGATCGGGGGATAATGCCCCATTGCTTACCGGTAATCTTCATTACTTCTGTTCCCTTTGTCCTCGTCCGATTCATGACGGCCCTATACTCTATTGGATGCCTGGCCTTCCCATTGTTGCCCTCCGTATGGTGTTTATTTCTCCTGGCACAGAAAGGTAATACTTATGGTGTTGCCCAGTATTTCTGTTTTACAATATTTTGCTGGCAAAGATTGTTCTATTTTATATGCAGGGTTTCAACATGAAACTAAAAGTGTCTATAGGGCACATACATTGGTTTCCAAGATCTGTGACACCATTGCTCTTGCGATACGGGAAACGGTGTTGTATTGGATGTAATAATGTGCTTTCCTTCAGAACTAATGCTAAAACCCATAACATTTTAAATGTGTTTCGATTTTTTTTTACGATATAGACCGTTTCGCCTAATTTTTCCAAGCGTTCCTCCATCTAAGCTCCTTGTATAGGTACCTTTCTCTACTCACCTACACAGAGGTGCACACATTGCTATCTCTGATGGCACGAAAGGGCAGAGCCCCGCTATGAAAATTATTCCAGCACCACTGTGCTTACCACTGACCATTCATTAGATTTGCCCCATCTACAGGCGTTATTGCACATGCAGTAATCTGGCTCCTCTACAGTGAGATTCATGAGATGAGGGACTTGTTATATTATGGATTGCAACGATTACTTGTCCTGTCAACCCTCTCCCTCCCGTACTAATAGTGAAGGAGTGGGGGGCATGCTGACGTATGCATGGTTGTTCTGCAGCCAGTGAATCTCAAACAGATATAAATATTTGTTTGGGGTCTAAGATAACACACTCTTATGATGACATATCACTGAAAGTATCACACAAAAGGCATTACGTCAGTACACATGAACACACTGCAACATCGAGTATGAAACAAATCTCAGCAAGTTTACCAGTCATTGCCTTTAATCTTTGGTGGTTCAGATAGGATCTCAAAACTTTAGCTTTGGGACGATGGTCTTTTGAGCCTACCTTTGGTGATTTCTCTATCACTAGATGAACAGTGCCTGCCTCTCCACTTTACTTGAAGATCTCTGGAGTATAACAAAAGACAAGCATTGACAATGCCAAAAGGTCTGGCTTCAAAGAACTGTTGTATTGTAATGTGAAGCATTACCAATAAATAGCATGGGAATAGATATGTATTTGTGTGCAAACAAAGAACTGTAGAATAATATTGGTATATGTTAAAAAGTACGGTGACAACTGCACTGTCAAGCCAGACCTAAAACACCATGTGGGTTAATGACTTGCTTCCTCCTACCTGTGCTGCTGCCAGAGAAAAACCACTAATTATCTCATTATCTAAGACACTTTACTAGCATTCCAATGTCATGTGTGTGCCCACGGAAGTTCAAGCTTAGGCTCCTGGATAAATAAACAAAATGATCACAGCTGCATGGAGGTCAAGCACTCTTTTTGTGGAAGCACACAACTTCCGCTCAATCAAAATATACGCCTGGCTCCCAACATGTGCGCGGACCCAACCCCTCTCTAATGATGCTCACATAATTGTCTGGCGACAACTGCGTTGTCAAGACAGGCCATAAAAACGTATACCAATAGTGAATCTCATAACAGTAATATTAATAACACTTGTGTATAACATACCAAAGGCTTCATTGACTCTAGGAGCTGCTAACCTATCCTCCACTATCCAGCACAGTAGTACTCCTTTGGTCGACCTTGGCAGGATGAAAGCGCAGCGGTTCGCGCTTTATTCCGAACCTATCTCCTGTGCACATCAGTGTGCCGCAGGTCCATTAAAGTAAGTTAGGTAAACAAGAGTCTCATCCACTTCTCAGCTGCTTACTTCTATTTGCCAACTGGTCTAACCTGTTCATTCCACATCTCAAGCCAGATGTGTTAATGTCTTATGCGACTGACTGCGCTGAGATCTCTGTTTGTGCAACACATCAGCAAGGACATCCGGGGTTTTGAAGAGAGGGATATCGTTGAGGGCCTCGCGTCTGCATGGGGGTGTGGATGGCGAAGTTTGGGCCGCGGAGTTCCCCCTGGTTGACAGTCACACATTTCAAGGGTGCAACTAAGCCTTTTATTTGGAACGTGCGCGCATGTCCCACTTGTGTTGATGTGTGCATTAATGTATGCACTCAACAATCTCGAAACGCCTTCACAGCTACCTATTTCTATTATCCAACCAGATGTACCGGCTATTCGCAATCTGCAGCCAGATGTGTTAATCTGTTATGCAACAACCTAATACTGACATCTATTTCTGGAGTTCATCCGCCATGCCCTTCAAATCGTGTCATGCCCGGATACAGTTAAGCTATTCTAAAACCTGCTGACTGAACAGAGCCTTTTGTTTGAAGCTAATTTTACATGCAGTGCACAACGTGACAGAGAGCTGTGCACTTTCATAAGAGAAGTCTCCTTTCCCGTCTTAAAACCCATAAGCCTCTAGACCTCATATGTGAGGAGTATTAGTTTTATCCACAGTGTATTTTTCTTTTTGGAGGCACAGTATTTTTGTTGTGCCTCGGGAGAGTGCCAACGTGATCTCTTTCCCTTGTAAGATCATGCCAACACACCGATAATGCCAACCATTTCCTTGGCGCACATCTATAGTACGTGGGGAAATCTTTGTTTTGTGCGAAAGTGTCCTTCAGACTGTGATGTGTGTGATGGTGCATGGGTGTGTCTGCTACCTAGCAGTGCGGACGTGACTCACCATCATTCCGTAACCCAGTAAAAGATGCCTTTTCTTCTCATTGTTCAGGAACAGGGGTGGATATAGCTTTCTGTATGACCAACCTCTCTAGAATGTCTGGGAAGACGCCTGTGACAATTTTCTGCCAGATTTTATGAACCACAGGTGGGTTGCTTTGCTGAAGTCTGAAGTGGAAGCTGAAATGAAATAACTGACCCTATTCATCAGCTCATCCAGGAGAAAAATCAAACAAAATCACACCTTTTCGCAATTGATGGTGCCCGGTAGTGGTCTAACATTGCTATGTGGCTGTTTGTAGGTAGACCCCTGCCCAGTTCTAACTCCTCACTCCGACCAGGAAGCCATGAACCGTGTGAGCCAGTAACTTGATCTCAAGTCGATCTCTACATGGGCCTGTGAGGAAGACATGCTGTCCCTTGATGGAAAAGACGAGCTCTTTACCGTGCATACCCTCAAAGCCCAAAGAATGCTCCAGTCACATTTTTGATCCCTTGTAAAAACTTTACCAGGTTGTTCACAGCCGCTGTAAACGGCTGTCATTCATGTCCTTGGCACCTCCACAAGCAAGAAGATCTCACTGGGGACCCAGGACCATTTATCATATAAGACTTCCACCATATATATCTAAAAGACAGTAAGGCCTTCGAATGGGCCAGCATGGTTGGAAATTATCCATCTTGGGATATATAGTCCCTGCTTGGCTCTGGAGAGAGAACTCCACTCTTGTATGTGATTCTTCCTTGTTCCGTCTCAAAATTTATTGTTTTTTTTAAAAGCCTGACAATCAAGGGGCGCCTCTGTTAAAGGGACTGAAACACTAGAATGGTGCTCTGAGGTTAAAGGGGAATCCAAAGTGCCCCCTCTCTAAGAGTGCTATTACTGTCCTCTCTAACTCAACTTTGGGGTACTAGTGATGGAGGCCATTGTAATCGCTTGTGAAAGGAAATGCCTCTTTAGATATCTCCTTCATGGGTGATGCTTAATGTCCCCTTCATGCAAAGGTTATGATAGTATTCCTTAGCTGGATCTTTCACTTACATGCATGTGAGGTATGTGTGAATAGTGTGTGTGTGTGTGTGTGTGTACACATTGAATATCATCTAAGAGCACAGATTGGGTGTAATTTGGCAAGAGTGCGCAGTGGAATATATTTTGGATCCCAAATGTGTGATGCAACCAAAAATGGTGCAAAACTGCAAAGGTCACTGAAGGCCTCGCCGTCCAGCTATTGTGAATCCAACCTGCATTAGGCTGTAATGGGTTACAGTGTTACAAAACGTTGGGTGTCCCGGCCTCTTCCCATCGAAGCTTGCCACCATGCATTGGCCAGAGAATTCTCATCTTCCCACACCCTTCCTTCTGCATCTACAAGAGATGTGGAGTGCTGCCTGGGCTCAAAAAGGATATTTACCTAGCAGGTTGACTTGAAACCAGATCTGTGTGTTCATGGTACTGGCATGAGCTGACCATGCGGAGTCAATATATGCCATTTTGTTTGGAGGGATACAGGCTTCCAACCCCCATGTGTTTCAACAGTTCAAGACAGCTAATTGTTCATAATGACTATGGGTTCTGGCCAATTTGACCAGCAAATTGTTCCAGTGTATATATGCAATCCAAGGCGGAGATACACACCAGTGTGGCATGCATATTTGAGTTCCAGAGCCAACACTCTCCTAATGGGTGTCTACTTTCACCAATCCTGGGCTGAGCTTGGACCTTGCACAAGAAGAAATGCTGTTCAATTGCCCTGCCAAAAAGAAGATTAGTGTCTGTGGAGAAGAGGCAATGTGCCTTGTCAGGAGGGGTGTCTGTTTGCTAGAGGACCAGAGCTGCTGACTGCTGAACATGAGAGATCCTTGGCCATATTCTTTGGGATAGAGTTACGGTACATTTCTGCTTCTCCAAGGGGACCAGGAAAAAAGTTGAAATTTTCATTGTCAGCTGACGTCCATGCTTTGTCCATGATAAACTACCAAAATGAGATGTAATTATGAACTTTTGTGGATGTGAATATGTCTTAAGTTGATTCGAATGGTGATAGGTGGAGCATAATTCAATAACTGTTTAGAGTGAATATACAAAGACAAAGGAAAAGAATTTGAAATTCGGATTGAATAATTCAAATAGTCTTTTTTTCAACTTCACAATGTTTGTTTTGCAACTTTTATGTGTATATTTCTGTAGGCTCCTCTCTGCCGCATACTTACTCAGTTCCAATTGAAGTTTGACGAACGTGTTTTGCTAAAAGTGGTGCTGGAATGTAGTGCTGATATGTAGGAAGGTACCCAGATAAGTCAAGAATAAGGCAAGGGAGGCAGGTAGTCATGTTTCTACATTTTCCCCTATCTAGCAACCATGGCCCTTGGCACAATTATTCTTTGACTGCGCTTCTCAAACAGTTGGCTTTAATGCTGGTAAGAGCACAAAAAGTATGAAAAACAATGTCTTCAATACAGCTGTTACAACATCGTGTCTTGATGCCCCCTTGTTCCTTAGCGGTCATTGATATGCGTTAGGGATAGTGCAATGGTGATCCCTGTCAATGTGGAATAGCAATGTACTGAAACACTTGGCTCTCTTGATTCTCGAAGTGAGAGTTAATACAAACTCGGTCGGAGTAGAGAAGTAAGCAAATAAGATCTGAATGAGTATATCGTCCAATATTGTTGAAATATTATGTTCTAAACATTTTCTACACAGATATTAATCCATTGAAGACTATCATTGAATATCTACACCGAATGTGGTGATATTTATGTAAATGATATATAAACTATAATATTTATGTCCAATATTATTTCGTATTAAAATGTATATGACATACTGAAATACAATTTTGGTGTAACTCTAAGAGAGGAAGTTTAAGCATGTGAGTAACCTTGGAAACGTATAAGTTATATAGATGTCCAGGATCAAGAACACTTCTGCAAAGTTTTTTAAAGTAAAAAAATAATAAATATACACTAAATATGGTGGTAATATTATGGGAGTACATATCATTCTTATCTCCTTTCCTTTGTGAATCAGGTCAAACTGGAACTAATTTGTTTGCTTTTCCAAGGTGGGAACGAAGTTGCATACTGTTTGAAAAGTCCACAAACATTCAGATTTGAGTGAGTTCACCAAGTTATACAAGTGGACCCACCCTAGAACACCTCCTAACTATGGGCCTGATTACGATGCTGGTTGGGTCAGACCTATGCAAACACAACAATTGATGGACAGAATGCAGAACAGTGTCATACATTCACCCCAGTACAGAGATCTGGGCCTAAATCCATGGTTTTTTTGCTCACCATGCCATTCCAGTTTGAACCAAGCCATATACAAATCAGTCTGGACCCTGTGCCCAATGATAACAGTCCAGCCAGAACTGCCAGGCCAGGTCCTCCCTGGACTGGAAACAAGCATCCTAGGACCGGTTTCAGGGTTTCACCCCTCATCGGCCAGGCTAGCTTGACTCCAGTGGCATGGAGAGCACGGGACCCTCGTCTGGGCATACCCGTCCCAGTCGGGTTGACATATGCAAAAATAACAATTGATGGACAGAATGCAGAACAATGTCATACATTCACCCCAGTACAGAGATCTGGGCCTAAATCCATAGTTTTTTTGCTCACCATGCCATTCCAGTTTGAACCAAGCCATATACAAATCAGTCTGGACCCTGTGCCCAATGATAACAGTCCAGCCAGAACTGCCAGGCCAGGTCCTCCCTGGACTGGAAACAAGCATCCTAGGACCGATTTCAGGGTTTCACCCCTCATCAGCCAGGATAGCTTGACTCCAGTGGCATGGAGAGCACGGGACCCATGTCTGGGCATACCCATCCCACTCGGGGTGACATATGCAAAAACAACAATTGATGGACAGAATGCAGAACAATGTCATACATTCACCCCATTACAGAGATCTGGGCCTAAATCCATATTTTTTGGTGCTTTTTTTGGTTTTTGTTTTGCTCACCATGCCATTCCAGTTTGAACCCAGCCATATGCAAATCAGTCTTGACCCTGTGTCAGACCGGCACCATGGTGGTAGCAGGACCGCCCGACTAGCTGTCGGCGGTCTCGCTACCCATATTAGAATGGCGGTCGCAATCAGTATATTTTGTATTGCGGTGTGTGCTGCGGGCTGAAGCACATGTCGCAGTCCAAAATATACACTTTTTAAACATCCCTGCACTATGTGGCAGGCACCATGCAGTGCCTACCACATGGTGCATGGATGTTTAGTGGGGCACCATAGGTTCCCCCAGAACCTATAGCGGAGGACCCGGTGGAAGGGGAGCCCACTAAGGGCTCCCAAAGTCACTTTCTGCCTGCCTTTTTATGGCGGGAAAACTGCCATGAAATGCCAGGCGGAAAGGGACATTGTAATCTCTACAGTGGTGCCTGAGCAGGCATGCCCCTATTGTAGAGATTATAACCCTTCCGATGGTGGGATGTGTGCGGATGGTCTTTTCCCCAGCTCACCATCCGCTCGCCATCTTAATGCAGTGGGCGGACCTGCAGGGGCAGATGGAGGTGGGACCGCCACTAATGGCCTGACGGTGGCGATTCCACCACTATCGTAATCAGGCCTTATATCCTGCAACCAGACTGCAAACGTGGAAATTCAACCATATTGGTGCAATTTCTACATTCCTACATGCTTTTTTGAATGCATAGTTATCTCAATCCTTATATTTGAATCAATATTGGAAATGTCCGTAAACTGTTGGAGACAGTGTGCACATTGTCCAAGAATTGTGACAATTTTTTTTTCATTGCCACTTTTTATTTGTTCTATCTCCATGCAGGCCTCAAATTAACCCTTAACATGCATTTAGAGGGTGCTCGAATCATACGCATGGGGCTGCTCCTTGCCGATGATTGGAAATGTTTATTGTCCATTTAAGATCATTGTTCCTGATGATTCAATGACTTGTCATGCTTTTCTTGTGTTTTCCCAGTCTAGAACACGAAATGTGCTGTGTTTGGACTGGAGAGTCATCTAACATAAAAATATAAAAAATCAGACCCTGCAGTCCAGTCTGCCTTTGCTCTTACACCTGCTGCTTTAAATTTTAACCAGAGGAGGAATGAATAAATTACTGGCATTTCTTTCTCTGAAAATTATACAAAAACAAAATGAATAATATTGTCAACCTTTATACAGCACCTTCGCCTAAGTGATTTGCAAAGAAAATGTTATTTACAATTATAATTACCCAATCGAAATTGATACTCATTTTATAAACAAAAGGATTAAAGGTTGAGACAATCTTGCTGCTATTTCCACCTGCAGATAAATCACAAATGTCAGTGAGCTATTCACTGAGTTATTTAATCACCCTTACTACATTTAAACAAATACAGCAGAAACTGAGAATGATTAAGGCTCACCTGGCTCCATGACAAGTGGCATGCATACTTTCCAATAAAAGTATGGCAGACAAACTTGCTGAGAAGTGATGGCATAGTCCAGTAAAAATATAGCAGCCAGATAAGAAGTGCTGACTATATTTCATAATGAATAAAATAGCTCTACTGTGAATTTTAAATACTTTCATATAAAGTTGTAGGAACCTTCTTGAGAGACGTTAGTACTATCTCTATAAAGTACTACTTCACATCTTGGGAGAGCTGATACTGTTACAATTTCTCTGTTGCAATGAAAGTAAAAGTTACAATACAAAGTAAAAATAAAAATGAATAATAGTAAAGCAGAGTAGTTTTTGTATTTATATAAAGGCACCGGAGCCTTACTGAGAAGTGTTGGTGCTATCTAGTTAATGTATGGTGGCAATGCTGAGAAGCAAAGGCTTTGACAATGAAACCCATATCTGAGGAATGTTGGTACTGTTCAATAAAGTCCTTCTAAAATGTTTTTGAGTTCCCTAACCAGAGTATAGGGACCATGCTGCGTTGGCGCTGTTGTAAAGAGCAATAGGTATGTTGTGCTCTGCATATAGAAGACCAGGTGCTCTATTACATAAAGGGCACACTTTCCCACTTTGCGCCATGGCGCACGTTCAAACAGGTGCGCCGTGTGCAAACAGGGAAAGTGCACCCTAGTATGTTGAACACGCAGCCCGCAGGATAGCCGCAAACTTATGCTGTCCCAAATGCAAGTGAAATATGGAGACGAGTTTCGCTGTGCAGGCGGCAACCCATCTACACTTTTAAGATGGCAGAGAGATCCCCTTGCAGGCAGGTGCAGTGAGTGACTGCACCCGCCTGCCAGGTGATGTCTGGGGGATCAATGGGACCCCCTTGGCCCCCTCCAGAGGACTCCCATCAGGGGCCATCCTGACAGTGCACCTCCTGACAGTTTTTTTGCTTTTGCGCCCACATCTGTAGTACGGCACAGGTGCAGAGGTAAAGAGATTTCCTCAGGACCACCCTCTTGAGATTCTGCTGGCACTACATGTGTGCCAGTGATATCTGTATTACAGAAGGGGCCGCACAAGAGTCTGCGGCCCCTTCTGTAATACCAAAGTGCCCCGGGGAGCATAAAGTGGGCTCAAAAGCCCTTTGTAACCCCGGGGCACTTCTGTAATGCGGGCTCTGATGAGAAGTGCTCTCAATCCCAATGAAAAATGCAGAAGTCCGAGTAAAAAGCATTGCTACAGTCCCACTAAAGGTACAACTGCCCTGCAGAGGAGTATTGGTGAAGTTCAACAAATGTGTGGCAATCCTGTTGAGAGCCATTGAAAAATGTGTGAAAAGTTTTACAGCACTGCTTAGTTTTTCTATCCAATAACTGGACTGTAAAGGGTTGGTACCATCCTTAACATCAATTGTAAGTCAACGACGCTGTAAATTAAGTATATGGTAGCTTTGTTCATAAGTGTTGGAATTGTCTAATAAATGCATGGGAGCCTTGCTAAGAGGTTTTAGTACTTTCCATTGGAAACATGGCTGCCCCAACAAAAAGTATTGGTACTGTCAGGTAAAGTATGACAGGCTTGCTGAGAATAATTGGTCAAGTTCCATTAAAGTCATGGCCGTCGTGCCTTGAAGTATTAATACTGTTGAATACGTCTTTGGTTGCTCTACATATAAAGCTTACATGGGAGAGAGATGCAACCTTTTAAAAACGGTTGTATAGTTAGTTATATGCGTTTCACCATAGTTACGGGTATAATATGATTTAAAAAACATTTTACAATTATTATTTTTTACATTTTCTTTGGGGAGATAAATGTAACTCTGTTAATTTGCACGTACATCCCATCAGGTTTTTTATCCGTTTTTCAACCAGTGTTCTTTGAAATGTATCATTTGCCACAGAATCGCCGGAGATTAACTGCTCACTTTAAAACTGTATCCAGTTTTGAGTATCCCTTCTTTTTCACTCAGCCTTAAATATTGCAATTTTCTAACAATTTCTCCACCAACTCCTATGAAAAGAATAACAATACAATAAAATCAGCAGTCTGCAACACATAAATCAATAGCATTTAGTAATTTTACCATTTAATAAAATGTTCTGTCGTCTTTTAAAAAATATATATTTTTTTCACTTGCAATTTTAAAACACAGGATGGAAAAAAGCACATAACAAATAAGGACATATAAGAAATACAAATATCATTTCATGAAAGATCAATACTAAATTAGCATGCCTACCTAAATTCATAGCGATAGATATATTAATGCGTATAAAAATCATCAAAAGTACAGATCAGAGATTATACTTCTTGAAAACCGAATAAAGTGCAAGTTTACGTGATTCTGCATGATATTCTGACATAATCACTCTGACCTATATTTTCTGTTATAAAGAATAAATGCTAATTAGCACAGATTTAGATATTTCATAAAATTATTGCCAATTTCATAATGCATGCAAAGTGTTTCCATAAGCATAGTGCACTATAGAAAAAACAAGGTTATCCCCCAAGGATGTTACAAAGGCTAGTGTGCAAAGTAGGCAAACAACAGTCATTTAATCCAAACATTGAAAAAGAAAGTGTACCCCAAATAACAAAGATAAAGTGCTGATTGTATGTTTCTATCCCTAAAAGGGTAATTGCCATCTGGTCGGGCAACCTGGAGACAAGGAAGAACTCTTCCCGAAGTCCATCAACCTCTGTGAATCTCCAGGAAGATCAGTTGAGAAAAATTCACCCAGGTGATCCAACATAAAAATAATAAATCCAATTGCAAAATATTGACCCAGTCCAAAAGGGGAGCCCAGATCATTTTAACCTTTCACTTTTCTTTATTGCCTTTAGGCTCACACAGCGTGTTTTCAATATAAAACATTGACAAAAAGATCCTAGCAATTGAGGAATTGTGGAGAGTTGGGGATACAGCCACATTGACATAATACAAATGCGGGCCACAGCAATGGCAACAAACACAAAATACTGGTCAGATCTAGTCACACCGTCATTACTAGGCCTGGGCTAAATTTCCGTTCCGCTCGCGGAAATTGCGATAATTTGACATTTTCGCATTCTGCGGAGAGCGCGAAAATGTCAAAATTTCCGCATTCCGCAGCTTAGCGATAATTTGTTTCTTGCTCGTGCTGTAAAATAATACATTCTCGCGCACGCGTGATCGCCTTACCTGAATCCCCGCGTTCGCCGACAAGTTTTCCCGATCCGGTCGTGTTCTCCACAAGATGTTGGATTGTTGGTAGCCATTTGCGCTGCCTCGCGACAGTTCGCGCCCGCAGTAATATCATTGGTCGCGCGATCACGTCTTTCTTCTCGCGATCATGCACCGCGAGAAGAGTGAAAACAAGATGGCCGCGCCCGCAAGCAACCGCATGGGTAAGTTGGCGAGCCGCGACCATGCAGAAAATACCGCGAACGGGTGGGAAAAAAACTTCCGCATCTTCGCGATATTTCCGTGTGTTTGCGGAGATTTGTAACATTTTTGCGATGATTTGCGAAAGTCACTTTCGCAAATTCCGCCCACCCCTAGTCATTGCCCAGAAGCATCATTGGGGAGTCAAAGTGACATCATAATTTAAAATAGTCACAATGAATTTAGAGATCTCCAGCATAAGTGCGTCTAAGGATGGGCATGTACTAAACATGTGAACCAAGTCTGCTTCATAACTTTACCACCAAGGGCAGCGAGTACCTACGGACCCCCCCCATTTAGTGATTTTTGCTTTTGTATAAGTTGAAGACCGTTTTATATTGGTGCGTCTGCAGCCCTGCCGAGCACAGCAAAGTACAGCCAAGCTCCAAAGACTCATAAAAACTAAGATCTGAAGAATCAAGTCTTTCCTGCCATTTACTTCTCAAGATCGTCGGGCAAGGTGAAACTTAAACTTTTCTGAATTCGACTGATTGTAAATTTTACTGCTCCCACCAACAATTCTATTAAAGATACTTTAGAAGACTCACTAGAGCACCCACATTTCCTAAACACGAAATCGCAAATTGTAAGTATTTAAAAAAAAGTCTATCTGATTGATTTTAAAATTAGTCCGTAGTTGCTCAAACAAAACAATATTCTGTCCCTGGATGAGATCCCCTAATCTCAAGAGCCCCTGCTTTTCCCAATTTATCATAAAGGGATCTTGAAAGATACCTGGAAGTAGCAGATTCCTCTGAAAAGAGGTATAGAAATTAAATCAGCCTATGCCAATTTGTTTCAGCCAGATTGCCCAAATCTTTTGTGCTGTCCCCAGGGTCTTAAATTGAGCCTTTTTATAGTATCATGGTTCAGGAAACCTGAAAAATCAGCCTCTAGCATTTTCCCCAATTAGCAGCTCGTATATAGGGAGGACACTCTTTCCCAGACCATGACTTTACAGGTTTATTCTTAGAAGAAGGCATATATATTGTAACGCACTGCCTCATTGATATAATTTAAGACTTGAGACGGCCCATCCCACTCTTTCCCTAGGAAGAGTCAGGTATTTAAGTGCCCTTCTGGTTTTGGTGTATGACCGGATAAATCTTGACACCATTTCATCCATCATTTTGAACCAACAGTTCTTGAATTTAAGGGTGATAGTGTTGAAAAGATACAAGACCTTTGACAGAAATAGCATTTTAATATTATTACACTGGTTGAAAATTGACAGGTTTAAATCGTTCAACCTCTCCAGATCACATTTAGCCTTCCTGATAACCGGAGCAATTTTACAGTCCACTATTTGGTCCACTTCTGCACAAATACTGACCCCCAAATATACTGCTTGATCAACAATGTGTGTGTAACATGTGTGCGTCTGGCTATTCACAACCAACTGAGTTTTGCCAGAATATTTGCCAAATGTTGCAGCCTCCTCCTCTATTGCCTGTACTGCTTCTTTAGGATTAGCAGTTATGACTGTGATGTCATCGGGGAAGGCAAGAATTTTCGTCTCCCAATCATGGCATCACAAGGGTTTTATAGTTACATTAGCTTCAGGTTTTTGATGAAAGGGTCAATATGTAAAGTAAATTATAAGGGGGAACAGGAAAACCCTTGTCGAGTGCCTCTCTCAATTTAAAAAGGGCCCAATTGTCCCCTCATAATCTGCAGTCGGGCTATGGCCTTGTGATATACTGACTGGGCAGGCTTGATATACCTAATGCCAATTCCAAACAAGCCCATCACTATCCACTAATACTCCCAGGATACCCGTCGAAAGGTTTCTCTGCATCCAACAGGGCTACTGCCATTGGCTCTCTGTAATGTCAGTCGCACCAAAAAGCGCGATCACCCGGCGGAAATGATCAGTAGTACCACTCCCAGGGATAACGCTGTGCTGCTCGATGGAGACCATTTTATCAATAATCTGGCTTAATCGTATGGCCCGGATTTATGAGTATATCTTAGTATTGCTATTTATTTAAGTTATTGATCGATATGACCCAGCCTTGTGATGAGATTTTCCTTTCTTTAAAAAACACAATATTTGCTACAGACTATGAATCAGGGGCTAATTGTCCCTTTTTCACCTGCAAGAACAACTCCTCCAGCTCTAAATCTATTCTTCGAAAAAACACCTTATGAAATTCAAGTGGAATCTTGTCGGTCCCATTGCCTTGCCAGCCAGAAGATTCTTAATTGCTGGCTGGATCTCATCCATAGTAATGAGCGCATCCAAAGAATCCCGCTCTCGTAAGGTGATTCTATGGAGAGGTTTAAAATCCAAATATTGCCTAATACCTTCCTAGCCTAACGACCCCTGACCCCGATATAGCCCTTCAGAATACCCCTGGAAAACCTCTTGGGTCTTTTCAAAGCTTGTTACCATATTACCATGATGATTCCTGATTTAACAATCTGTCCAGCTGACACTTTCTGCCAGGGACGTACCGTGAGGAGATGTCCCACCCATTTGCTGTACTAATAGCACTCCGTCCTTCGAGCCAGAAATTTCTCCACTACTCTTTTGGCAGTAATTTCATTGATCTCGGTCTTAACTAAGGCTAGCTGCTGCTTGATCATTCCAGGGTCAGCCCCAGTAGAGACCCTAGTAGTTAGATGAGCCTCAGCCATACTGAGCTTCTGATACATCTCCCTTGTAAGCGAGTGGATAAGTTTCAGGCAATTTAAGCTAAACCTGAGGGTTTCAACCCTTACCACGGCTTTAAAAGCATCCCATATTACCCCAATTAGGGCATTCCCTCTATTAAAAGAATTCCAGAATACAAGCATTCATGTATGAAATATAATCTGCATCGACAAGCAAACTTCTCTCGATCAGCTCTGCATAGACTCAGCTCGCCCAGCTAACGAAAGTTGAATTACCAAAGGATTATGATCTGGCATGACATGAGACAGTATTTCTATTTGGCATTCCTGAAGTAAACTAGGTGATATAAAACAGTAATCCAACTGGGCATATGACCCATGGGGAGCCGAGTAATAAGTACAGCTGGTATCTGGTGTTTTAATTTTTAACCAGGCGTCCACCAATCCCTGCTCCCTCTTCAGATTACACGTGGCCCAATACACTTTTGGTTTATGGCCAGAGAAAGTACCAGAATTGCCATGAATAAAACCTCCCACCCCATTGACAATAAAATCCCTGCTTACTATACACGAAGAGGGACACTGACAGAGTTCCATAGCCAGGAAATCAAAAATTATAGGGTTGTCTAAAACTGACCTGTACACAGAACATAGGGTATATCAGCATGTGTTATAGTAACATTCTTTAATTGCCCATCTACCATGTTTATCAGTAGAGAGTTGAATAAAGGCACAATCCTTATTGTGTGCCAATATAGCAACTCCTTGGATTTTAATGTCTTGAGTAGTGCACAAGTGTCTCTAGAAGATTTCTCTTTGCCCCTCTATATGCTTCTCCTTAAAACAGAAAATATCCACACGCAGAAATGTCCAATCTTCTACCACCCTACTTCTTTTAACAGCATCGTCAATCCGCAGATATTTATTGAGGCGATATGTAACTTAGACATAAGACTCAAAATGACTAAATGGCCTTTTGGAAACTCCCCACAGTTTATTCTTTGGCCACACTTTCTGGCTTGTCATTTCCAACCATACCGGCCTTTTTCATATAGCCCTGATGCATACCCAACCTTTTATACTCAACGGATTCACTCTGTGTATTGTGCTCCCCTCCCCCTCAAAACTCATGAGATAGCTCTCCCCCCCAGTCTGGTCCTGTCCTGCCTAGGCTTCTCCTGACCCTTCTGCCCCCAATCACACACTCTACCCCCACACCCCCCACACCGACTCAATGAAGCAATCAGACTACATGATACTGAGAGATGACTTCTGTCTCTCTCCGAACTCGGCCCGTATACCAAAATAGCAGATTCTGAGATAAGAGGAGGAGAGAGCTTACAGAAGATACAAAGGCAGGAGAGAGAGCGAGCCCCCCCCCAAAAGACAAAGGAAAAGTGAATCCTGTGACAAAACGCACAACCTTAATGGAGAAGGATCACAACCCACACCCCTGACAAAACAGAAACAAATGCCACCACAGTGTCCCTGCAAAACTTAATAGTAAGCATTGCAGTAGCTCCCTTAATGTCCAGCTGATAGTTCATTCAGATATTCTTTGGCCTGAATTTCGAATGTAATTGTGCATATTTTACAGTTGAAGTTGATCTTTGGGTGTGTAGGATTGAGCAGGTGCGCTTCGGCCCCAAGATCTTTAAATGCTTTAATGAGCTGTGTTAGCCTCCACCTGTGTTCAACTGTGAGAAGTCTGGTCTTACAAAAAAAAAGACTGCCCATTGAAGCTGGCATCAGGGCGGTCCTTCTCAAAGATAGTTTGTCTTAATAAAAAGTTCCAAAAGTACAACAGGCAGCTCTAGGATAATTAACACTCTTTCCAGAAAGATGGCCCTGTTTTTTGAGTATCAAAGGAAATCAATGTACATTTTGCACCAATTCCACGAAGACAAATCAAGTAAGGCGGCTTGAAGGAGAGATAAAATGTAAGCCCTGTTTCCTTCTATCCCTTACACCAGCCCAAGAAACCTCAGATTATTCCGCTACCGGCGGTTCTTGAAGCCCTCTGTTTTCCACATAAAATCTGAGTTTTGTGGCTCCTGAGATTCAACCTCACCCTTCAGTGCCCCAAGATCAGTTGCCACCACTGTCGCCCTCTCTTTGACTGAAGAGATCCTTTCACTGATCTCAGCACAAGTTTTAGTAACTTTCCTTATTGTACCTTGCAAAATTTAGTCACAAGCCAAGCCCTTCGACTATCAGTGCAAGTCTCTGCATGATCCTGTTTAATAGAGCTGTAAATGAGCCTTTATTAAGGGTCTTTTTCTGTATCTTCACTGGGAGTCGAATTGTTCTTTCCGTGGCAGGTAGGATAATATCCGGTCCAGAATGTTCAGGATATACCTGCCACATGGCTGAATAATCCCATTTCAAGGTTCCCGCTGCTTGATACCCATTTTCTATTTCAGTTAAAGTGGTGCAACCCCCTTCTGTTGATTTTCTTTGCCGTTTTGATGTTGCCCAAGATCTCTTCAGCATTTTTTATCTCAGACAGGCCCTGCCAATGATTACTGGCTCCTGTAGTTGAGGCCTGATGGACCGATCAGTTTGGGGCCTCTGGCCAGTATATGCCCCAGCTAAACCCAGTTCACTCATGGTCTTTTTATCACCCCCATGAGGCCAAATTACCACTTCCTTGCCATTGTTCTGCAGCATTATTTTGTTTTCTAGGCTGTTGCATCCTGCAGCCAGCCGAAGATTATGGGGGCCAGTCATCGGTTTCTGGTCCAGGCATCAGGCAATATCTTCGGCAGGAGCCAAGCCATGTCGATCAGCCCGGTGTTATCCATCAGAGTAACTTAAAATTCCCCCTCTGTCCTCTTTGAAGGACCACCTGTTATCTTAACTGCAGCCAGGGAATCTGGTATGCCTGATGTGGGGCCTGTGGAAAATAACTCAGTGATTGTGGAATGTGGCTGTGGCCCTGGTCCTTGTGGCCCACAAGATAGAGTGTCCTACTGGTAAGCGTCTTACCCTTCATGTCAAACAAATCCTCCATACCTTTGTTGGAGTTGGCTCGACTCGCTTGCTTGCAGCTCCACTGCTGGTAGGATCCTGTCTTAAAAGGGACTGCGCGGCACTGCAGGGTCCAGGTGCAGCCAAATCTGCCCAATCACAGGACATTCTATTGTTTTAGGAACCATTGCTGGCTGGCACAGCGGTACGCCCAACACACATCCCAGCACAGAGGAGCCTCCTACAGCAAGCCCCTCGTCTGATCGCTCTGACCGCTCCTGCCACCACAAACAGCACCCCTCTGACCTCTGATTGTAGGTGAGTCCAGTGCTTCAACCCGTGACCAAAACCAAAGCTGACCCACATGCCACTTTGCCACAAATAGCCCTGCCTCTCCTCCTTAGTTCACAGCAATTACGATGAGCTGAAAGAGAGCCGTCAACCGCAGCGCTCAGCAGTCACCAACTTGCTTCCCCCCTACTATTTACATTCCCCTTAATAAAATGTTTTGAAAATAGTTCTGAGAGGAGAATCCCAACCCCTTTTTTCAGAGTCCCTCTTTTATGTGTTTGACTTTAGTAGGAGGTATGCACAATCCTCCCAGTGCCTGATTTATTGTCCTCATCAGCCGTGCTGCACGCCTTCCATGTCAGGAAGGTGAGTTAACTAATCACAAACTTGCTCTACCAGCATGGCTGCACTCGCCTTAACATATGCTCTTCCAACGTCTTAGGCTGGCATAGTATGGAGCTACGTGTTCATGCAATGCTTGTCTCTCCAGAACAAAGGAGAGAGACAGAAGGATTCATTTGAACTTGGCCTGCAAACAGTATTTCCTTCCATGAATTACAGCTCATTGCTGTATTGCTTATCCTGTTTGGCAAAGAGAAGCTCCTATTAACTAGTGCAACACGAGAACATGCTGGTATCTTGACAGACAAACTATTAATAGCTCTCACTTTCTCAAGGTAACTTCTTTGAGAGATGCTGTGAAAACACCTGGCTCCATGTAAGCAACGTGATGATTTAGGTATAATGACTTCTATGCAGTAGCAACTGCTCAGGATCGGCAGCGGTGGGGCAGCGAGGAGGAGGGGGCTTCACAAATAGCTAAAGAAAAAAAGAGAACTTTACTACCTGCTGATGCGGTCGCCACATTACTCCTCTCCCGATCCACAACTCCAGGGGTAATGCACACTGCACAGGCACAAAGATGGCAATTCTGACACTGCTCTCATGTTGGGAATCCCAGCATGAGAGCAGTGCCAGAATTGATCTGAGTGGCCTGGTTTGAGGCTCAGACAGTGCCTGGGAGCTTGTGGCATTTCTCCACCCAGCTGCACAACACAGCCTGGTGGAGAAATGCTAAGTGCGCATGACGGTTTGGCCAGCCTAAGACGGTCAGCCAAACAGTCATGCATACTTAGTAGTGCCCATCAACCCTCCTCTTCACTGTTGCACATATATTGTTTAATTAATTATAATTAGTTGATCATTAATATTAATTAATTAATTGATATTTAATTAGGGTAATTGTTTATATTTTTTGTGTGTGGGTTTTACTTTTATAGGGTAAAGGGTGGGGAGTAAATTAATTTCACTTACTGTAAAATTAGTTGTTAAATACTATTAGATTTTAAATTGAAAATAAGTTTTATTTGTGTAATTCATTTTTTTACATTTTAATTTTAGCCTTGGTTTGTGGGGGTAAAAGGGGCAAAGTGTGGGAAGTTTATTCATTGCTATTAGTTTTAATTTGTTTTTAATTAATAATATTTCTTTAATTGGCACTTAATTGTGTTAATTGTGTAAGTATATTTTTTAATTAATTTAGATGTGGGTTGTGAATTGTGTGGAAATAAAAAAAAAAATTCATGTAATAATTAATTTTTTTGTTTCTAAATAATTTCAAATTAAAAATATTTATTTGTTTGCAAATTATTTTTATTTCATTTAATATGATGTTTGTAGGTATTTGTCATATGCATTTAACATTATAATATGTGTTATAAAATGTGTGATGTTACATATATTAAAATTTTTATTTTTAACATATGTATATATTTTTTCTTGATTTTATTTGTAAAATATGTTTGTTGTTAATATTTTGTTTGTTTTTAATTTTGAAGTGACTGCAGTGAGAATATTAATTGTTACCCCTCTGCAAGCCAACACTTTCCCTACTGTTGCATTCACTGAAGTGGGATTAGTATTTTTTACCCCTCTGGTATTCAACACTTTTCCTATTGTTGCGCTCACTAGAGTGGCAATATTAATTTTTACTCCTCCGCTATCCAACACGTTCCCTATTGTTGCACTCACTGGAGTGGGAATAGTAATTTTTACCCCTCAGCTGTCTAACACTTTCCCTACTGTTGCACTGACTGGAGTGGGAATAGTAAATTTTAGTCCTCTGCTATTCAACACTTCCCCTACTATTGCTCTCACTGGAGTGGGAATATTAAGGGGTCTATTACGATGGCGGGCGGACAAAGTCCTCCCTCCACCGTAATGGAATGCGGTACCGTCTGCCAGGGGTGCGGCAGTCCTGCACCTGCAATTAGGATGCTACCGCCTCCGTGGCAGTGGCATCCCCCATTCCCAACACTGTGGAGGGCAGAACTCACAGCACCGCCCGTCACAAAGCTGGGAATGCACATTGTGCATTGGCATGCACAAGGTGACAGGCACCGTGCGGTACCTGCTACCTTGCCCTTGCCAATGGTGGTACACCCCAAGTGCACATCCCACCCCCCAACACTTAGGGAGCTGGCAACGGGCCCCCGCAGGCGGAAACCGCATGCCTTTCCATGGCGACAACGCCACATGGAAAGGCTCATCTCCGCACTCATCATGATATGGATAGCGGTGTCTTGCAGACACCACCACCATGTCATGACCTTTTTCCGCCCGGTTGACGAGTCGACCGGCGGAAAAGCAGTGGATAGTCTTTCTGTTCACCACGGACCCCCCCAGCCATACTAATATGGCGGGGGTAATTCAGGCAAGCATCGCCCCCGCCGGGCTGACAGTGGCTTACTGGCGGCCCGGTGGGGCTGATCTGCCCGCCATGCTAATAGGGCCCTAAGTTTTACCCCACCGCTATCCAACACTTTCCCTACTGTTGCACTCATTGGAGTGGTAATAGTAATTTTTACCCGTCTGTTATCCAACACATTCCCTACTGCTACACTCACTGTAGTGGGAATAGTAATAGTTACCCCTCTGCTATACAACACTTTTCCTATTGTTGCATTCACTGGAGTGGGAATAGTACTTTTTACCCCTCCGCTATCCAAAACTTTTTCTACGGTTGTACTGACTGTAGTGGTAAATTTAAGTTTAAAGATTTTTTAATATTTTAATGTTTTATTTTATAATAGAATTTTCTTTTAATAGATTTTATGTTATTGCTATATATATATATATATATATATAAAAATATATATGTATATATATACATAAATATATATTGTATATATATATATGTATATATACATATTTGTACATTTTCATATAATTTTAAAATCATAAAAAAATCAAAATAGTAGTTTAGTAATTGTTTGAAAGTATATATATTTATTATGTATGTGTGCTTACCTTTTTTAATTAAGTTAATTTGTTATATGTGTTAGAATGTATATTAAATCTACCTCATTTTTTTTAATGAATTTTATAATTTGATGTATTTAATATTTATTATTTTATTTTACATATATATATATATATATTCACTGAAAAAACCATAGGTTTCACACATGTTATAGTTAGCGGAAATTTTACTGATAAAAAACCAGTGAAATTCCCCCGTTATAGTTAGTGCAGGCAACTATAACTCACGCGACCGCAATCCTCTGCTGATGCTAATACTGTATTTAGACACTTATTTGCCCATGTCTTCTTCCATACATTTTTAGCTATACATATATTACAAATATTTTTTTTTCATAAAGACACATATGTCATCAGCAGAAGATTGCGGTCGCGTGAGTTATAGTTGCCTGCACTAACTATAACGGGGGAATTTCACTGGTTTTTTTATCAGTAAAATTTCCGCTAACTATAACATGTGTGAAACCTATGGTTTTTTCAGTGAATTTGCAAGGTTTTTTAAATGCTAATTCCTAACGATAACGTGTGTGAACCTATAGTTTTTTCAGTGAATTTGTACGGTTTTTTAAATGCTAAGTTACTTTACGCCATTCGTGGCATGCGCGCCCACTTAACGCAGTTCGTTCCGTGCGCGCACGGTGCGCTTCGCGCACCGTGCGCACACAGTAAGCACGCGGTGCGCTTCGCGCACCGCGCGCCCACTTTACGCAGTTAGTGCCGTGCACGCACGGAGGGCACGCGGTGCGCTACGCGCACCGCGTGCCCACGTTACGCTAGATGGGCCATGTACGCACGATGCGCTTCGCGCACCGTGCGCACATGGAGGACATATGATGCACTTCGTTTTGAAAGGTAATATTTTATTTTTTCGGAATTTTTATAAGCCATGCACAAATGGTGCCCTTCGGGCACCATTTGCACACGGGGTGGAGAGAGTGTGAATAATTTTTTCTTTTATTATTTTTGTTAAAAATATTTTAGTTTATCACATATCTTATAAGCCATGCACAATTAGTGGCCTGCGGCCACCGATTGTACACGGGGTGGGGAGAGTGTGGATAGTTTTTTATTTTTTATAATTTTTTACCGTACGCGTACGGTAAGCGTAATCGGCGAAATTAGCGAAAAAATAAAAATTGAATTTTTGACCTTGCGGGGTCTTTGGGGACTCCCTCAACATGGCTATGTGTGTGGGAGCTGTCTAAACAGCCCCTTTACATGTTTTTTGGCTTTATTTTACAACCTAACTCTCAGTGCGAGAGACAAAATGGCGGCCGCCGCTTCCTGGTTTCGGCCGATTCGAATGTTTACTAAGATCTAAGAGCCAATCAGAATCGCGCTCGCGCACGCCACCGTACGCGTACGGTAAGCGTACCGTAAGCGCACCGTAAGCTGGCTCAGATATATATATTGATTTAAAGGCTATTTTCTCAGAATCTACTGAACAGATTTACACCAAACCTACAAAAGGCACTTCCTTGACCTGAGGACTACCTCTCTGCCAAATTTCTAGTAATTCTGTTCAGCCGTTCGGGCTGTAGCCCTGTCTAAAGGTCCTATGGAAAAATGCATGAGAAAAACGTGTTTTGGGACCCCCCTTTTATCTCAGCCCCCGCTTGACGAATCCCCCCGAGACTTTCAGGGTAGGAGCGGAGCGTAGCGCCCCACCTATTTTGAAAAATTCGCGAGGATTCGTCGACCGGCGCCAAAGTTATTCAAAATAGAATGTTGAGGATTTCCTATGGAAACGTGGTCCTAACTATAACTACCTACTGGCGACCGCCAGTAGGTAATATATATATATATATATTCACTGAAAAAAACATAGGTTTCAGGGGCGTTATAGTTAGCTGGACTTTTCACACGTACAAAACCATAGAAATTCCCCCGTTATAGTTAGTTCAGCTAACTATAACTCGCGCGCCCGCAATGCACTGCTGATGACGTCACATATTACATCACTCATGACATGGTCAGTGACTTTACTCATGACATCACTGATGACATCACTGATGACATCATCCTTGTGATAGAGTGGCAGACCTCCTCTCCCCCTAATATAACCTTTGATACACACATTCAAAAATAGAAATTAAAATTTTCAAAGCAATGGACATACCAATACCAGTTACAACAACCTATTCAGTAATTGTAAGATCCACATCCACATCCACTCATTCACCAACAGTCCTATACAGTCACTCATACATGTACTCACTCATCATATGTACTCATACACCTATACATCCAGTCACACAATGCCACTCATCCAAAAAGTTACTCACACACATAGTCACTCATGCTAATAAAGAATCAAACATCTGTTTACCTGCATATACAGTTATACACATACCACCACACTTACTTCTACAGAATCTTACACATACTTAGTCTTTTTAACAATCACTTATAAAAACACATACTTATTCATACAGGAACTCTTACAATCTCTCACTCTCACATATACTCACGTATATACACCAATAGTCACATATACTAGTTTAAAACATATGTAGTTACTCATAGAGACACTATTGAGACAGTCATTCACTCACTAACACACCCATGCACACACTCATCCACCCATACAGTCCTGCACACATGCTGTCTTCAACACATACAAACAGTGAGTCACTCATTCATGCACCTATGCACTACGTAATACCCCCCACCGAACCATACAGACATCAGACACTTATACTGATACTCAAAAAACCAACTAATAACCTATATAGACACTCATGTAGCTACTCACCAACCCATGCAGCCACTTATACACAAAGTGAGAGACTGATACAGATATTTACATATTTAAACATTACTCACTAAGCCATGTATTCACTAAGATACACTTAATCAGTCAGTTATACAATCAATTTTTCAAAAACAAATCATCCATTTAGACACTTATATACCCATTTATTCTTCCATCGACCTTGAGATATACATATATAAAACATATGTAATTTTCAGAAAAACACACATTCACTGGATGATGTCATCAGTGATGTCATCAGTGATGTCATTTGAGATGTCATCAGTGATGTCATGAGTGATGTCACTGACCATGTCATGAGTGATGTAATATGTGACGTCATCAGCAGTGCATTGCGGGCGCGCGAGTTATAGTTAGCTGAACTAACTATAACGGGGGAATTTCTATGGTTTTGTACGAGTGAAAAGTCCAGCTAACTATAACGCCCCTGAAACCTATGGTTTTTTCAGTGAATTTCTAATGTTTTTTAAATGCTAATTCCTAGCTATAACGTGCCTGAAACCTATTTTTTTTCAGTGAATTTCAAAGGTTTTTTAAATGCTAATTTCTAGCTATGCCTACAGAGATAGGACATGTGAAGAAAGAAGGAAAAACGCACAGAAAGAAAAAAAAGAAATGCAGAAAGAAGCAACAGAAGTCCTCAAAGACGAAGAAAAGTGCAGGAAGAAGTATAACGTGCAGAAAGAACAAACACAAGAGCAGAAACAAGCCTTGTTGCAAAATCATCCTGTACCCTCAACTTTTTCAGACGGATACTGGTGGTAACTGAGTCTGACTAACCAGTCCTAGAGCCAGTGCTATGTTAAAAGACACTGAGAATACAGTGAAAACACCTACATACACTAGGGCACACTATGTGTTGGGGTCCCCCTGTGATTAGCATGACCTCCTCTGTAGGCCCCTAGTATATAATAGGGCAGGGGATTAAAACTACCTCTTAAAACGCACCACAGGGCGTGTTTGAACACGTCACCTCATGCCCCATCCCCTCCCTTCCCCACTGTGTAAACAAACCCTGTAGCCGTTTTAAATTGGGAGATTAAGTCCCCTTGAATCCTGAGGGTCCCTAGGGTCCAACTAGACCTCTAGGTACCTCCAGTAAGCGCCACAGAGCTGCGTTGCAGGGAGGTGTAAAAAGTGCACGGCCTGCACCACCTCTCTGCAACGTAGAGCAGTGGTGCTTACTGGAAGCACCTGGTGGGCTAGTTGGACCCCAGGGTCCCTCAGGATTGAAAGGGAATTATTTCCCCAACTTAAAAACGCGCCACAGGGCCTGTGGGCATTCTGAGTTGAGAGATTAAGTCCCCTTGAATCCTAAGGGTCCCTAGGGTCAAACTAGCCCACTAGGTACCTCCAGTAAGCACCACAGAGCTGCGTTGCATGGAGGTGTAAAAAGGGGCGTGGCCTCAGAACACCTGTCTGCAACGCAGCTCCCTGGCACATACTGGAGATACCTGTTGGGCTAGTTGGCCCTCAGGGACCCTCAGTATTGAAGGGGAATTAATTCCTCAACTTACAACTGGCCAGGGGGCGCGTTTGCAGAGTGCTGCAAGGAGGGGGCGTGGCCTCAGGCGCGATGCCGGTCTTTTATTTATTTATTTTTAAGACGGAGGGCTGTGTGGCCCCCTTTCTTTTTCTAATTTATTAGCCCTGGGGACCCCATCCCCCAGGGCCTGCACCCTAATTTGTTTTGTTGAAAAAAAATAATTTGGCCCTCCCAAGGCCTTAATCGGCCCCGGGGACCCCAACCCCCAGGTCATGGCCTTTTTTTAATTTTTTTATTCTTTAAGAGGGGGGCTGTGTTGCCCCCCTCCTCAGGCCACTTATGGCCCCGGGGACCCCATCTCCGGGGCCGGCCTTTGTTTTTTATTTAAAAAAAAATATATATATTTATAGAAACACCTAGGACATGCTGGACAAACCGTATGTACCTATCACCATGGCGATTTGCGTGATATTCATTAAAAGGCGACTATGCATACAATGAATCCACGTAGAATGTATTCACACCGCTAGTGAAGCTCTGACATGTCTGACACCCTACCGTGCCTAATCCCGGCGTCCCCGCTGGTGGGTACTCTCCAAGTAGACACCCTTGTCGTTTATTTATACAAACATGGGTAGCAATTGACGGCACATTTAATACACATGCACACCAAGCCATTCAAAAAGGATTCTACAAAAATTCGACCAAACTATGCAAGAAACCCCCTCACGGTTAATAAAACACACATCCACCGCTGGATGTGTAATACTTTTTATTTTACTCTCTGGAAAGGAGACAAACCTCACTTGAGAGTCACAGCGTGCTCCTAGCTGAGCCCAATGCTGTGTTACACCCACCAGTGCCCGCCGAGTGCCACACACCTCTGTGTTGTATTCCACCAGCTAGTGCATATGCTATGACACTCTCTAGCCCATGTGCACTGTAACACCACCCCGTGAATATGTCATGCCACACTTGCCTTCGCACGGGTTATATTGCCCCATCTAACGTGCCTTCCTCGATGCCTATGTTATAAAGCACAGCGCTATGTCATACATATTACAATCTGGGATCCATATCTTTGTCACAGTGCATATGCAATGTTACACTACCCAGCACATATTTTATATTACAACTTTAGAGACTACTTAGGTTACACAACACTGCCCTGTGCATATTACACTCCAAGGCGCATATCACATAGCAAGCGCTAGTGCCTGTGCTATCTCGCGCTCTCCAATGAATCTGCCATTGCGCACAATGTATTGCATATTATATTTCACGCCCCGGTTCATCTTATATCACACTTTTTGGTGCATAGTTTATACCATATACTATATCTAGTATTCATTTTCAATCGTGCTCTCAGGACTATGTTCTATATAACACTGCGTCCACCTACCCTTTTCACGGGCATTACATTTTGCGATGGGGGATGGAGGGTCAGGGGCTGTTTCTGCCAAGTGAGCCCGGAGTCACAGTCCCAAACGTCCTCTTTTTCCTGAATAAAAGTGAGATTATGCTGCATACTTGTTCATATTTTAAGTAGTTCGCACAGACACACATTTTAAAAACAATAAAGTTCCTAATACCAACCTTCTATGAACAGTTAGCTTGCTGCCCCATCCACCTCCTCCCTATCCTCTGTTGTCTGAATCCATGGACTAGCCTCCTCCCTCCTGCCATGCATGGTCTGATGTGCTGCCACTGCCCTGCATTTAGCATGATGTACCAGTCCACTCATCCTGCCCTCCATTGCCCAATTCTATGGCCCATCTTTGACTTCCTGCTTAGCCTCTGTGCTTTGCTTGCTGCCCCTATTCTCCTTCCCCCTGCCCTCCGATGTCTTTGTGCATGCCCCTGCTCCATCCTTTTTGACCACCATGTTCCATGGACCTGCCACTCCTATCTACTCTGAGTGTTCTGTTGAGCTGCCACTCCCCTACCACCTGCCTAGCATTGTCAGATGACTGTAACCTGTCCCTGCCACCTCCACCCTGCCTGTCCACATGCCATGCCCCTATCCCCTTCCTCCTGTCCTCCATGGTCCATTTTACTGCCACACCCTTCTGCCCTCCCTGGTCTGTTGTGCTGCAACTGCTCCTCCTGCCTGTCCCGCGCGGTCTATTGTGAGGCCCCTTCCCCTGAACTCTCTTGTCTGTGCCCAGGTCCTGACCTTCCCTTCTATCCTCCATGGTCCTTTGTGCATGCCCCTGCACCCTCCTTCTTGCCCATCATAGCCATTGTGTTGCCACTAACCCTCCCACTTGCCATGCATGGTCTTCTGTGCTGCCATGGCCCCTCCCACCTTCCCTGTGTGGTCAGCTAGCTGCTCCTGACCCCCTCCCACCTTCCCTCCATGGTCTGTGTGTATGCCATCATAGTCTCACTGTTGCTCTCCATGGTGTGTCTTGTTTCTAGTGCTCATCCTGCCTGACCTCCATGGTCATCTTGCTGCTCCTGCCCTGCCCCCTTGCCCCCAGCCCTCTGTTTCCATGTGCAGACCCCTATTCCCTCCCTCCTGGCTTGTCGGTTCCATTGTAATGCCCCAGATCCGTCCCTCCTGCCCTTTATGGTCTGTTATGCTGCAGCTTTCTCTCCTGTCTGTCCATTATGGTCAGCTAGCTACCATTGCCTCTTTCCCCTCTGTTGCCTGTTGTCCATGTGTATGGTCATGTCCACTCCCTATTGCTTTCTATGGATTGTTGTGCTGCACTCCCGTCCCGCATGCCCTGTGTGGTGTATTGTGCTGCTGCAAGCCCTGATGCCTGCCCTGTAGGGTCAGTTTGGTGCACCTCTCAATGTCCCTCCTGTCCTCTGTTATCCGAGTCCATGTCCCTACCCCAATTCCTCCTGCCTACCATGATCCAATGTACCATACTTGCGAACATTTTGATCTTGGTAAGAGGGAGATTTTGAAATAAAACTGGGGTATTGATTTTCCCCTTTGAGTTACATTGAAAAAGAGAAGATTGTAGACAGGAAACAGATCAAGTAAAGCCCATTTGAGCTTAAAAACATTGGACGTTTCCTGGCTGAAACGGGTCTGTTGGCATGTATGGTTGTATGACCACTGCCTCTTCCTTCTGCCCACAATGGTCTATTATATTGCCACAGCCTCTCTTGCTAGTCCTGTATTGTCGGTTTGTTGCCCCTGCCCCCATTTCCACTGCCCTCCATAGTCTGTTATGCTGCCACTGCCCTTCCTGCTTGCCTAGTGTGGTCAAATTGTTGCCTCTGCACTCTCCTACCTGCCTTAAATTTTCAGAGTCCGTGCCCCTGGCCTCTGCCTCTCAACAGTATCCCAATGAACAACTAGATTGCTAACATTCTATATTTATTACAAAAGTGTGGAATGCCTGACGTCATCTTGATGTAATCAAAACTGTAATGCCTAGAGCATTTCCTTTAGAAATTACATATATGAGAGGGTCTTATTTGCATCAAAATTATGGTTAGTGCTCTAAAAAACTAAAATGAGGACATATTTTCTGAGTTTTCAAATAGCAACAAAGAACTTTTAAATTATTTGTAATCTTAGTTTTTTTATCCAGTTGACCACTTGATTAAATGTTGCATCCAAGGGGAGAGGGTGTGGTGTTACTTCCAGAGCTGCAGACTTTGCAACTGGGGAACCAGGTTGGAGTTTGTGCTTCAGCTCAACATTCTGTGATTCTGGTCAAATCACTTAATCTCCCCATGTCTACAACCAAAATGAATTTGATCTTGTGTGATGTAACCAATGTTCATGTAAAGCACTCCAATACCTGACAAGTCTGCACTATATAAAACTGCAAATACACAAAAAATAAGTGTTTTGCACACTTCTGTCATTGGGCTACATTTGGGCTACATCTGGGTGATATTTGGGCTACATTTGGGCTCTTTTGTCTCTGGTGGCCATTTTGGGAGATTTATTTGTTATGAAGTTTCCTAATTTCCTCATTTACTGCAGTCTCCTCAGTATGAAATGCTTTCAGTTTTTTACTTTGATTCCATCAAGAAGGTATTCAGATATGTCACACATTTGCCATAAATTCTGAATGTTAGCACTCTTGTTGCTCATTAGATCACTGTAGTAAAGCTACTGCTCACCACGGAAGTCTGCTGCTAGTATTAGAAGTGCATGTTTCAGTCTGCATATCAGAATTTTTTAATGAAATAGAAGAGGAATTGAGAAGTCACTCAAAATGTGCCCTAATTTTTCTTTCTTCAGCACTAATCATAGTTTCTATGGCAAAATGAACCCCCTCATTGTGTTCCTTTTTAAATTAAATGTTTTAAGTGTTACCAGTTTATTCCAATCAAGATGGCTTTAGGTGTGCCATACTTTTGTCATAAGTAAGACAGTAAGCGCTCTAGTTGTTCTTAAGAACACTCTGGGACATTCTGTCATTGGGCTATACTTGGGCTACATCTGGGTGATATTTGGGCTACATGTGGGCTCTTTTGTCTCTGGTGGCCATCTTGGGAGATTTATTTGTTATGAAGTTGCCTAATTTCCTCATTTACTGCAGTCTCCTCAGTAGGAAATACTTTCAGTTTTTTACTTTGATTCCATCAAGAAGGCATTCAGATGTGTCACACATTTTCCATAAATTCTGAATGTTAGCACTCTAGTTGCTCATTAGATCACTGTAGTAAAGCTACTGCTCACCAGGCAAGTCTGCTGCTGGTATTCAAAGTGCATGTTTCAGTCTGCATGTCAGAATGTTTTTATGAAATAAAAGAGGATTTCAGAAGTCAAAATGTGCCCTAGTTTTACTTTCTGCAGCACTAATCATAATTTATATGGCAAAATGAACCCCCTCATTTTGTTCATTTGTAAATTAAATGTTTTAAGTGTTACCACTTTATTCCAATCAAGATGGCTTCAGGTGTGCCATACTTTTGTCATAAGTAGGACTGTTAGCGCTCTAGTTGTTCTTTAGAGCACTCTGGGAAGCTGCAGTAGAACACAAAGGAATCAACTGACAGTCTCTGCCCTTGTTGGATGTACATGTTTTACTGAGAATGTCAGACTTCATTCTTACATGACTGAGAAAGATAATGTGAATTTACAGAAAATATGCTCTCAGTTTAGCTTATAGATCACCTTCCAAACCTCTGTGGGAAAAGTATGAGAAAATAGTTTTCTCTCAAACATGGTTCGTGATGTCACAGCAGAAGGCTTTTTCACATGGTAAAATCACCTTAGAACACACCACAATTCCTAAAATGAGTATGGTACCATCAACAAATGATTTATAATGGAACTAAAGTCTTAAAACCTTCTATTAACTGCAATGCTTTTTAATGAGGTGCTATCATGTATATTGGTCCCAAGATGGCTGCCAACACTTCTTGGATGAAGTACTGACAGCCAATCAGATCTCACGATGAGATGTGTGGTTAGGCTCCGCCCAGATATGTATGTGATTTTACTTTTGATTTTCTCAGGAACTACTGAACAGATTGACACCATATATGCAAAAGGCACATGCCTGACCTGAGGACTACCTCTTTGCCAAATTTCAAGTAATTCTGTTCAGCCGTTCGGCTGTACCTTGGACTAAAGGTCCCTATGGAAAATTGCATGGGGAAAACGTGTTTTGGGACCCCCTTTTTTCTCAGCCCCCGCTTGACGAATCCCCCCGAGACTTTTAGGGTAGGAGCGGAGCGGAGCGCCCCACCTATTTTGAAAATTTCGCGAGGATTCGTCAACCGGCGCCAAAGTTATTCCAAATAGAATGTTGCGGATTTCCTATGGAAACACGGTCCTAACTATACCTATCTACTGGCGACCGCCAGTAGATAATATATATATATACACAGCGCGCAGCGCACCGTGCGCGCAGGGTGTGCGCATAGTGAAAATCCAGAAAAAAAATAAAAAATAAATACATAACTTAGCATTTAAAAAACAAATTCACTGAAAAAACCATAGGTTTCACACACGTTATAGTTAGGAATTATCATTTACAAAACCTTGCAAATTCACTTAAAAAACCATAGGTTTCACACATGTTATAGTTAGCCGTACATTTAACTCGTAAAAAACCAATGAAATTCCACGTTATAGTTAGATCAGGTAACTATAACTTGCGCGACCGCAATCCACAATGTGTAATTTCAGATGTCATCATTGATGTCATGAGTGATGTCACTGACCATGTCATGAGTGATGTACTATGTGACGTCATCAGCAGTTTATTGTGGGCGCGCAAGTTATAGTTACCTGATCTAACTATAACGTGGAATTTCATTGGTTTTTTACGAGTGAAATGTACAGCTAACTATAACATGTGTGAAACCTATGGTTTTTTAAGTGAATATATATATATATATATATATATATATATATATACATATATATATCCAACTTTAACAGCCCTCCTTCCGGACTTCTGCAGACCCATGGAGAGTGCCATGCACTCCGGCGAAGCAAACCGGCTGTAGAAATCCCACTTGAAAAGGCAAAATTATGCGCGCTCTCAGGAAACGTAAGACTGTACTCGTAAGTGTTCGCCTCCGTTTATTCACAAAGCGTTTCACTTTCGAAGAAGCTTGATCACGTGAATGTGGCAACCAATGTGGGAAACATATGAAGGCAAATCGTCATGAAGATAGATATGGGACTTACACACATTAATAGGCAGACATGCTGTAATGATGTAAATTGCAAATAAGTACATCTTAAACCTGGGCAACACGGTGTTTGGATAAAGGTTAAATCCCATGCAATGCAAAATACTGTAAAATATAAATTACTAATTACAGAGAGCAGTGTTATGACGAGATTGTTAAAACAATGAAATGTCGAACATGTTGTTGCTGCGGTCTGCCAGAGTAAGATAAAACTTACATGAAAACAACAGTCTAAATCCTTGTTGGAACAGAATGTAAGAGAAGACATGAGTCTGCCGAGATACGCACTAAAGGCGGCTGCTGTGAGCACACGCTAATATTGTCAAATGAATGTATCTCAATAAAGTTGTAAACGCCGGCCGTTGCCTAGGTAACAGAACAAAAGTCATAGTTCCGCTGCGGCATGAAAGTTGATGATCAATGCCCAGTGTGTGACTGCTAGTTAAAGTCGCACTAGCTAGAGCATCGGATGAAATGTACATCTGTCTTATCTATGTGCAAATGTCAGCGCATGCAGGAAAGATGTAGACAATGTCTATGGGCTGTAACGTGCAGCCATGATTAAATGCCATATTGGCAGAAAAATGTGTATAACAGTGTGCAGGGAGGGAAGAATATCCTGCAGAGAGTAAGATGTACACAACTCATAATGAATGCCATGGTGGCAGGGGACTAGGTCTAGTGTAAGGTATCGACTAGCAAGTCGCAATCAATCTATTGTTCACAAGGCAATAGAGCGCACATCAACTCAAAAGAATGTGGTGCGATAAGCACAATATAGTCCCTAATGCAAATACAACACAGTATGAGTAATACAAGAGCCGGATACAGCGTGTTTCAATGGCAAGTGCCTAAAATTGTCCAGCTGATCGTGTAGTCCAAATATCAAAATCATGACTAAGATGCACAAGACACATTACTGACATGAAGTGATGTCACGATGTGCTCTTGTAACCATAAGGAAGAAAAAGGGTAGGTGGCCCATGCTGGTGAATACTGGTGAGTGAGCCCCTTCCTTTCCTCCTGTGAGAAAAGGAAAAGAGAAATGGTGATTAAAAACAGGATCCTCTGACCCTGTAACAGTTTACATCTACCTGTAAGATTAGATAGGATCAAACATAAGCTCTTAGTGAATAAGTTATAAGTCACAGAATAGGAAGAAGAAAGAAAAGAATAAAAGGCGAACGTAGATAAGAGAGATCAGTCCATGCCGAGTGCAGTCCATGACTACACGGGGAGGCGCGATTACTGAATCGTCGTCACACGGTCCGGCTGACTCGTGCTATTGCAGCAGGGCGTCTGGGGACCCAAGGAAGTTCCAAAAACAACTGTATAAGCGGAACTTACCATCTACACACAGCCTCCCTTTGCCAGAGACATCAACACACAATATGGGCTTAATTGGGTCCTGTCATATAATTTTAAAATCATAAAATAAATAAAAATATAGGTTAATACTTGTTTGAAAGTAAATATTTATATTTATTATGTATGTGTGCTTAACATTTTAAATTAAGTTTACTTGTTATGTGTTAAAATGTGTATTAAATAGACTTTATTTTTTATGAATTTTAATATTTAATATTTATTATTTTAGTATATATATATATATTTATATATATATATATTATCTACTGGCGGTCGCCAGTAGATAGTTATAGTTAGGACCATGTTTCCATAGGAAATCCGCAACATTCTATTTGGAATAACTTTGGCGCCGGTCGACGAATCCTCGCGAAATTTTCAAAACTAATGGGGCGCTCCGCTCCGCTCCTACCCTGAAAGTCTCAGGGGGATTCGTCAAGCGGGGGCTAAGAAAAAAGGGGGGTCCCAAAACGCGTTTTCCCCATAAATTTTTCCATAGGACCTTTAGACACAGCTACAGCCCGAACGGCTGAACAGAATTACTTGAAATTTGGCAGAGAGGTAGCCATAAGGTCAAGGAAGTGCCTTTTGTAGGTCTGGTGTAAATCTGTTCAGTAGGTCCTGAGAAAATAGCATTTAAATCAATATATATATCTGTGGCAGCGCTCCGTGCGCTTACCGTGCGCTTACGGTAAGCTTACCGTACGCGTACGGTGCCGTGCGCGAGCGTGTTTCTGATTGGTTGTTAGATCAAAGTAAACATTCGAATCGGTCGAAACCAGGAAGTATCGGCTGCCATTTTCTGTCTCTCGCACTGAGAAAAAAAGGTTGATAACACGAAAAGGGGGCCATGAAGAGAGTTGCAGACCCCCTAGCGTTCGTCAGGGGGTTCACGAAGGACCAAAAAGTATGAAAAATGAATTTAATAATTTTTACAAAAAATCGCAGGGTGCGCGTACGGTAAAAAAAGAAAAAAAAAAAGAATTAACAATCACATTTAATATATAAATCTAAGGACCCCCAAGAGAGATAAAAACAATTGATATTTTGTAAAAACTGGTGAGGCGTGCACGGTACGAAATGCGCCACGTGGGCGCTTGGTGCGCGAAGCTTAAAATTAAAAATAAATACATAACTTAGCATTTAAAAAACCGTACAAATTCACTGAAAAAACCATAGGTTTCACACATGTTATAGTTAGGAATTAGCATTTAAAAAACCTTGCAAATTCACTGAAAAAACCATAGGTTTCACACATGTTATAGTTAGCTGTACATTTTACTCGTAAAAAAACAATGAAATTCCACGTTATAGTTAGATCAGGTAACTATAACTTGCGCGCCCGCAATCCACTGCTGATAACGTCACATAATACATCACTCATGACATGGTCAGTGGAATCACTCATGACATTACTGATGACATCATCCTTGTGATAGAGTGGCGGTCGCGCGAGTTATAGTTACCTGATCTAACTATAACGTGGAATTTCATTGGTTTTTTACGAGTAAAATGTACAGCTAACTATAACATGTGTGAAACCTATGGTTTTTTCAGTGAATTATATATATACACATCGATATTTTGCACAACTATGGTGCCGATTCCGATCCTGAAAAAACTTTCCCCATACGAATCGCATCCGGATTTCTTTCCGTACGAATCGTACAAGTACCGTACAAACTGGCAAGTACGATACGTATGGGAAAAAGTCCATACGAATCGCATTGGGAAAATTCCCCGACACGTCCTCGGGTCGGAAAATGTGTCCGACACATCCCCGGACGATTTACCGTACGAATCGGAAAAATTAAGTCCGACCGCGCAAGTACGATCCGTCCCGTCCTTCCGATTTTACAACCGTATGGAAAAAAGACCGTCCGGAGCGAACTCCTATAGCAACCATGGAGACGTCCAAACAGGTGCCCGGTACGCTCCGAACCCCCCCCCCCAGCCCCCGCATGTACGCGCCGTTCCCCCCCAGCCCCCGCATGTTCGCGCCGTCCCCCCCAGCCCCCGCATGCTCACGCCGTCCCCCCAAGCCCCCTCATGTATGCGCCGTACCCCCACCCGTGTATGTACTCGCCGTAACCCCACCTGTGTATGTACGCGCCGTACCCCCACCCCTGTATGTACGGCGCGTACCCCCACCCCCGTAAGTATGGAGCGTACCCCCACACCCATAGGTACGGCGCGTACCCCCACCCCCGTAGGTACGGCGCATACCCCCACCCCCGTAGGTATGGCGCATACCCCCACCCCCGTTGGTACGGCGCGTACCCCCACCCCCATAGGTACGGCGCATACCCCCACCCCCGTAGGTACGGGGTGGGGGTACGCGCCGTACCTACGGGGGTGGGGTACGCGCAGTACCTAAGGGGGTGGGGGTACGGCGCGTACATACACGGGTGGGGGTACGGCGCATACATACAGGGGTGGGGGTACGGCGCGTACATACACGGGTGGGGGTATGGCGCATACATACACGGGTGGGTGTACGGCGCATACATACACAGGTGGGGGTACGGCGCGTACATGTGGGGGCTGGGGGGGACGGCGCGTACATGCGGGGGCTGGGGGGGACGGCAGGTACATGCGGGGGCTGGGGGGGCGGCGCGTACATGTGGGGGCTGGGGGTGGGGATGGCGCGTACATGCGGGGGCTGGGGGATGGTTTGGCGTGTACTGGGCCCCCAATTCCGCTCGCATCGCGCCGTACTTCGCTTTTCCGGCACTTTTTGGGTGCCGTAAAAATGTTGCCGTCCGGACTGGTGTTTGTACGAATCGTAGTTCCTGGTTCGTGAAATGCAGCCTGCATGCATCCCAACGTCACGTCGGCACTGTCCCGGATCACATTGGTATGTGTTTTTACAGTCGGTCGGTGTTTTTTCCGACTCGTACGGAAATGGTGTTTCCGTCCGAATCGTACTAGCAAGTTTGTAGGGTTTTTTTACCGGGTACGAGTCGGACGGAGAAAACACTCTGACCGACGGTTCGTACCCGGTATTTTCCAGGATCGGAATCGGCCCCTATATGTTAAGCATCAATATTGTTTTGTGATATTTTTGTACTTACCTGTTTAAATACAGGGAGTCGATATTTTTGCATTTTCTATTTTTCATCTATATTTTTTACATCGGTATTTGGTCAGTGAAGCCTTCGTAGCATTGAATAGGCCTGGGCAAAAAATGTAATTATGCCTGCATAAATTGTGGAAATTTTGCATAACAAAATTTAGGCATAATTACTGAGATTGCACTATAATGCCACATCCAGTAATGAAACTTCAGTTCATGGAGAAATCGCAACACGAGATACATGTATTTAATAACGGTATCAGCAGGATTATGAGAGGAAACTTCTCTACACCAGTGGCAAAATTTAAAGGGGCCGTGAACAAACATTCCAGGTTGAGATTTTTACCTGAGTGGGCTGTTGAGGGTAATTAAAATGCACGCAAAAACTACAAATTTAAATGTGAGAGACAGTTCTTTGAATGCAAGCTACCAGAAGATCAACTCAAAATTAAATTTTTTAGCTCAATTATTATCTGAACGCACTATTCAGGTAATTTGTTGAGAGCAAAACACTTTATTTTTTAAAAACTACCATAGAGACTGGAAGCCTATTATACATACAGTTGGAACATACGCTTTCTATCATGAAGACTTCTCCCTCTGCTTCGTTCAGCCCTTGGTCATTTTGAAATTGGATTTTCGTGGAAAAGTACCACTCTCTTTTTGCCTGCATCCTTGGAATTTTTAATTATTGCAATAGATCAGGTAACTTTAAACAAAAGTTTCTGGCTTGAGGGTGGGCAGACACCACCGTTTTAGTTCCTTATTAAGCTTGTTTTTAAATTATTATTGGATGACCCTTGTGGGATTCAGTTGTACTAAGGGATAATGGGGTTTATTTACTAAGAAGTGACAGAGTGCGGCGTTAGCCTCCTTGGCTTAATAGCGCATTTCACCCCTTTTGAAACGCAGGGCTGCACCATATTTATAACAAAATGGTGCAGCTCTGCGTTTCCCCTGCACTGGTGCTAAATTTAGCGGCCTAGCACCAATGCATTCACCCTTGCACCATAGTGCAAGGGTGTCTGCGTTGAGGGGAATATTGTTTATGTGCAAGAAGGAGACCTTCCCGCCGGGTTAAGACCAGGTTTTCGTCCTGATAAGTGACGTTGTGGTGGCGATAGGGGCTTGTAAATATGCCCCAATGTTTGGAAATTTTTGGGATGGTGGAGACCTGGTGTTGGACATACATTTTCTTAATTTTCTTATGATTTTGTGTATTTTGTACAGATGTATTAATCATTTTATTGTGTTGTTGCTTTATTGTTTGGAGACAACGCAGAGCACATGAAAACAGCAAAAACGAGGAGAAATAAAAAATTTCTTTTCATTTCGCCAGGTTAAGACCAGGTTTTCCCTGGTCTTAATTTTGGCGCTAACTCCTATTTACACCACCCTTGTAAATAGGGGCAACATCAAAATCGATGGGTGTTTCGGTGGAACGCCCACCGCAACACCTATTGCCCTCCCCTTTCAAGCTAAGTATAGCATGTAAGAGTGCCTTATTTACAAGGCAGCGTTAAGCCACGGTAAGTGACTTAACGGTGCCTTGTAAATAAGGCAAAGCCCCTATCGCCACTACAACGTCCTGAAAAGTGACATTGTGGTGGCTATAGGGGCTTATAAATATGCCCCAATGTTTGCAATTTTTTGGGATGGTGGAGACCTGGTGTTGTACATACATTTTCCCACTTTTCTTGTGTTTTTGTGAATTTTGTACACATGTATTAATCATTTTATTGTGTTGCTGCTTTACTGTTTGGAGCCTAGTCTGCCCTACAGTATGTCTTGTGTGTATTTTTTTATGTATTTTTCACATTCTCACTGCTGCTGTGCTATACGATCTTTAAGAATGTTAGGAACAATTGGACAGCCTTGCATTAGATGCCAAATGTAGGTTTATTTTTTTCTGCTTGCGCCTATTAGTGGCTAGGGTCAGGGTGACTAATAGAGACCAGGCCTCTGTCACCTAGTAGGCCAGGCCCATGTAAACATGTTCCTTTGTTCTCAATTACCTTTTTCCTGATGTGCTTGCCCACTATTGTTTGTGAGTTAGTATATGTAAGACATGGAGGAGTAATTGATGAAGCCTTGAGCTCTTTGAGGTTGGGGTATTTTAAAAGTTTTTTTGAAAAACAAATTCTGACATTTCTGATTTTCTGGTGTTCAGGAAATGACAGTCCCATGTAGAGGCCCAGACTCATTTTGAGTAAATATATATCTGTGCAATCCTTTAACTGCAGTGCTACAAGAGTTTTGGGTGGGGTGAAGGTGCTCCAGGCAAGATAGGGTGACCATATTATTTATTCTCCATGTCTCCTTCTTTGCTGGCTATTCAGCAAAGGTCGTTTTGAGCAGTCAGCCATTCTCTGGAGCCAGTGAGTGTGTGGGTGCCTATGATGGCTATTTTGTCTTTTTTCCATTCCTCCTTCTTTGCTGTGGTGTATGAGCTAGCTACTACCATTTTGTGCAGCCCTGTGTGTATTTCAATCTTTTCGGCCCACTTTTAAAAGCCATTTTCTAGAACACTGAAAGTAGTTGTCCAGGCCATTTCTGTCATTTTCTTTGTTTTTTGCTCTAGACATATTTATTTGTGTTTTTGGCTGATTGTAGTACAGTATTGATGTTTTTGATTAATTTATTCAATTTGTACCTGTCCTCCACCACCTACCATAGCGCCCCATGGGTCCTGGATGGGCATGAGCAATTATTTATTTAATTTTTTCCATTTTTACCTCTCACTCCTAACTCTCATAGGGTCCCCATGGGCCCTGGAGGGAGGCAAGCAAATATTTACTTTATTAAATTTTTGCCTGCCCTGCCCCACCATCAGGGCCAGACTGGAAACCGAAACCGGCCCTGCTAAACTGCTCAGCCGGGGTGTGGCAAAGCTGTTTACAAGGGCCGGTTTTGGACGATTTTGTTACCAGGGGCCAATATTAAAGGCCCTGGTAACAAAAACGCCCCCAGGGGCCCAAAACTGGCCCACACCCGGGTGGCCCACCAGGGAAATGCCCGGTACCCGCTACAGCCAGTTCGGCCCTGCCCACTATCCAAAGGGTCCTCATTGACACTTGAAGGGCATCAGCAATTATTTATTTAATCAATCAGATCTTGGCTGGCATCCCTACTTACATGTGCCCTGGAAGGAAACCAGCAATTATTTTATTCATTTGTTTGATTTGTCCTGACTCCCCCCACATCCAATGGGGTCCCCCATGGGGCCCGGAGGAGCACCAGAGATTATTTAATTAATGTATTAAATCTGTGCCTTCACCTCCCATAGGATCCCCATGGGGTATGAAAGAACACAAGCATTTATTCAATGTGTGCCTACCGCCAGCCTTCCATGGACCCTGGTGGGACCCAAGCAATGACTTTATTGTTTTAAGTGATGTTTTCCCTGCCCCTCTCCTCCTACAGTTTCTATGTGACTCCTGGAGGGACACCACTAATTGTCTATTCATTTGTTCAATTTTAGCCTGGCCCTCTGCCTACCATAGGGACCCATGGGTCCTGGATGGGCACCCAGTTAGTTTTTCCTATGTCTAGCACAAAATAGGAGGTTTATACATGGGTACACTACTGTTAAGCTTTGATGATGATGATGATTTGTATTACGTTGGCTGGATTGCCAATGTGATACTTACTTTCTGCTTCATTTGAATTGCCTGCAGGTGCATGTGATGCTATGTAGCTGACAAGAACTCCATAGTCCTCTGCTAGGTGCTTCTGTTTGTGCTAAGTGCTACCCAAAGTAAAGAAGATGGCCCCAAAGAAAGAGGTTCCTGTCAAGAAGGTGGTCAGCGAGATGAGGTATGTTGCCAGTGCTACCAATGAAAAACAAAAGGTGATGGGACGCTGCTTGCAATATGTCTAACCACTGGGAATAACTTGGGGTAGCACTCCAACCCATCGTTCTTTCACTCACTGTGTGACTGCAGTTTGAACCTGGCCATATGCAAATCAGTCTTGACCCTGCTCCTCGTGGGAACAGTCCAGCCAGGTCCTCCCTGAACAGGAACACAGGCAACCCAGGATCGGTTCTGCCCTGTTTATGGACTCATCAGCTGGGTACAGCTTGGTTCCAGTGGCACAGTGAACATAAAACCCACATCTGGGCATACTCATGCCACTTAGGGCGGTTCATCAAACGCACAAAACGTGATAAGAGGGTGCTTGCAATAAGTATAACCACTGGCAATAGCTTGGGGTATCACTCCAATCCATTGTTCTTTTGCTCACCATGTCACCTCAGTTTGGACCCAGTGATATGCAGCCACAGGCAACAATATCGAAAGGCGAACACAGCTGCACAGCTCCACCTCAACACATTTTTCAAGCTTTAGCAGCATGCAAAGGTTCTCCTCCCCAGCTTGAGACTTTTTTACACTTAGGCCACAACCTGAGCACATGCATAATGCTCAATTTGAATTAGAAACGACTAATTGGGGCAGATTTACAAGCCCCTTGCGCCACTTTTGCGTCACTTTTCCCATGTTAAAAGTGACGCAAAAGTGGCGCAAGGGGCTTGTTAATCTGCCCCATTGTGTTTAGCCAGCTGAGCATTATGGTACTGGGATCTGGGATCCAATGGGTTCATCTGAAAATTCAACACACAACTGCTTGTTGTGGTGAGAGTGAAGAAGAAATTCATCGGATAGAAGGAGGTGGTTGGCAGGATGATGGTAACAGGAGAAGCTGCCCTGTGACTGTCATTCGCAGTGTGCTGTAATTTCCAGCAGAAACCTCAGAATGGCACAAGAGATATAGTAACTCCAAAGTGTCCAAGCACCCTCCCTACCAACCATAGGTGACAACTAACAGAGATATCACAAAGAAAAAAACAGCTAGAACAACCCTTTATGAAGGCTATGTTCACCAAGGTGTCGTACCACGTATCCCCTGAGAAAGTCCATTTATACAATCAGAAACTTCTAGTAAGAAATGTTAGTGCTTGACCCCCTCACTTTTTCTTTTGATGGAAGGAAAGGGATTTCTGGAATTTATGGAAACCCTATGCTCAAAATGGAATGTTCCAAGCCAGACCTATTTTTCCGCTGCTGCTACGCCAGAGCTATGCCATCAAGAGCTGCAATTGGTTGGCAACACTATGAAGGAAAGTGCTGTTCAGTCCATCCAACTCATAATGGACATGTGGACCAGTTGTCAAGCAACAGATTATATGTGCATCATGACACACTGGATCTCCTTCATGGGAGTGAAGCAATGGCTAACTGGTCGTATCACCACCAGGGCATTCTGTGGCATGGAGAAATTGCACACAGCTGCCAATATCTTGGATGAAGTTAACGCCAAAGTCAATGAGTGGCTACAAGCCAGAGGTCTCAGCAATGGATTTGTTGTCACTGATGAAACCAGCATTATTGTAAAAGCCATGACTGAAGGATGACTCTCCAGAGTCCTGTGTTTAGCCCATTGCCCAAACTTTATTATGAAGAACGTCCCCAAAATGAAGATGTAGTCAACAACATACTAGTCATTTATGTAAGAATCTGCACTCATTTTAGCAATTTGTTCAAACCCCAGAAGCAGTTGCGGTTCAATTATTGTGCTATTAATATCCCTGCAAAAGCCCCCAAACAGGAGCTGCTAGCATGTTTGAATTCAACATACTAAATGCTGCATGGCCAGTTTGAGCAGTACAGCCTATCAGTGAATATGACATTTTAAGGAGAGGGAATGCAACTGCCAAAGCCATGATGATGGAGCTGAGCAAATGGGGAGTAGTGGAGATGTCTGACCCAAATGCGTCTGCCTTTTGAGATTATGACACATGAAGTCGGTAAGGAGAGAGTACCATGAACCAAGCAATCCTGTTATTGCACCTGCTGCTGAAACATTTGCAAATGGTGGAGCAAACATTTATTAATGTCAAGGGAAAAGCCAGCTACCATGGCCAGCAACTTGATCATTCACTTAAACACTAATCAAAAGCTGCTAAAAGAGATAGTGCCCTCACAAGAGTGCATCAGTGGCATGGTACTGGATTCACTGTACAAAAAAGCGCTAGCTGCTTTAATTCCTTTCTGTTAGAAGGCGACCTCAGAGGAGCCCGGAGGGGGCCCTGGCTATCCTGAGACCAACCCTCGAGGTATCGTAGCCGGGCACTGGCGGGAGACTCCTCAGGGGAGGAATCTCGTATCTAGGATCGTACACTCGGCACCACACGACAAAGAGACACCACACCGGGAGTTCTTGAGCAAATCTTTATCAGATCGGAGTTGTAGGATCTTTATGATCAGCAAGGCAAATATATACAAGTGGAGCGCGGGCTCACAGAGTCTTCGAGGGCGGTAGGAGGTAGCGGGACAGTCTTTGGGGATATGGATTAAATGCAGGAGCGTACCCGGCGCACAGCTCACAATCCTCGAGCTGGGGGATACGCTGGTCGTCGTCGGGGTCCGGCGGGACCAAGAGAGTCTGTGGGAGCCGCGAGTCACTCAGCAGGGCTCAAGCACAAGTCGGAGGTCTTACGATCTTTCGGGGAGCCGCGAGTCACTCAGCAGGGCACAAGCACAAGTTCGGAGGTCTTACGATCTTCAGGGAGCCGCGAGTCACTCAGCAGGCCTCAAGCACAGGTTCGGAGGTCTTACGATCTTCAGGGAGCCGCGAGTCACTCAGCAGGGCTCAGGTGTTTCCAAAGGCGAATCTGCCGGACAGTCCCAGAGCACCCCTTGTTATAGGACGACTCCTCTTTGATGTCCGGAGTCTGTGCAGGCGGGGGTCTTGTCACCTGGGGGTCGCTTGTCGGGGTTTCCTGCCATTGTCTTTTGATCCTTTCAGGGCCGGGTCGGGAGGAGTCCCAGACACCCAGCAGGCATGGAGCCAGCCCTCGGGGAGGCCGGAGGGCCGATCGAAACCCACCTTCCCAGGGGAGCTCAGAGGTGCGATGGAAACTGCTCCTCCCTCTCTCATCCCAATGGGAGCGCGATGTCCTCCAGCTGGAGTGGCGCCTCTAGGCCAGGGTCGCGCTGGGGCCGGGCGGCCATCATGGTGCATGGAGTGGGCACGCGGGCCCGGTGTGGCCGAAGGGAGGAAGGCCACGGACGGGGAAGTCCGGGTCGGGTGTGTGTATGTTCTGGTGGGAAGGATCGGCTAGGCCGTGGGCTCGGGGGCTGCGTGAGGTGCAGGGGTCAGGTTATGTGGTGCGAGGACAGGGATGGCTATGTTACGAGGGCCGGGTCTAACACGCGTCCCCCCCAGCTGAAAGCCGGAGAGAACTACCCATCCTCTTGGGGGTTCTCTTTGCTGAGGCGGAAGAACCGGGAGAGGCCATCGGCGTTGGCGTGGTCAGTACCAGGGCGATGCTCCACGGTGAAATCCATCCCCTGGAGGGAGATTGACCACCGCAGTAGCTTGGGGTTTTCTCCTCGCATCTGCATGAGCCATCGCAAGGGGCGATGGTCGGTTTGGACCTTGAAATGGGTGCCGAATAGGTAAGGGCGTAACTTCTTGAGGGCCCAGACTACGGCGAACGCCTCGCGCTCGATGGTGCTCCATCTCTGTTCTCTGGGCAACAGCCTTCGGCTGAGGAAGGCTACGGGCTGGTCTAGGCCTTGGTCATTCACCTGGGACAGGACGGCCCCAATTCCATGCTCGGAGGCGTCCGTTTGGACCACAAACTCCTTGGATTAGTTGGGGGCCTGGAGGACGGGGGCAGTGCACATGGCCGCTTTCAGGGCATCGAACGCCTCTTGGCAGGCAGGGGTCCACTGCACTTTCTTGGGCTGTTTCTTGGACGTGAGTCCCGTGAGGGGGCCGACGAGGCTGCCGTACCCCCGGATGAATCTCCTGTAGTAGCCCCTGAGGCTCAGAAAGGCTCGGACCTCCGTTTGGGTAGTGGGGGGTTCCCAGGCTAGGATGGTGTCGATTTTGGGCTGTAGAGGGGCGACCTGGCCGCTTCCGACCTGGTGCCCCAGGTAGGTTACCGAACCTTGCCCAATCTGGCACTTGCTGGCTTTCACGGTGAGGCCTGCCTGGCGCAGGGCGGTTAGCACCCTCCGGAGGTGCTGGAGGTGCTCACTCCATTCGGAACTAAAAACTGCGATATCGTCTAGATAGGCAGCGCTGAATTTTTCCAGCCCGGCCAGGACTCTATTTACAAGTCGCTGGAAGGTGGCCGGGGCATTTTTCATCCCGAAGGGCATCACGCGAAAGCGATAGTGCCCATCCGGGGTGGAGAAGGCGGACCGCTCCTTGGCTCCTTCTGTGAGCGCAATTTGCCAGTAGCCGCAGGTTAGATCGAAGGTGCTGAGGAACCCAGCAGCCCCGAGCCGGTCAATGAGCTCGTCGGCTCGGGGAATGGGGTGGGCATCGGCTCGGGTGACTTCATTGAGTCCTCGGTAGTCCACGCAGAAGCGGAGTTCTGGGGCGACACCGGGGGCAGCTGCTTTCGGGACCAGAACCACGGGGCTGGCCCAGGGACTGTCTGAGGGTTCGATCACTCCTAAGGTCAACATCTTCGAGACCTCGGCTTGAATGCAGGACCGGACCCGATCAGGGACTCGGTAGGCTCGGTGTTTCACCGGCGGGCTGTCTCCGGTGTCCACGTCATGGACACACCAGTCGGTGACTTTGGGGACCAGGGAGAAGAGGTCGGAAAACTGCCCTAGGAGCTGGCGGCAATCCTCACGTTGCTGGGAAGTGAGGGATGGGGAGAGGTTCACTCCCTCTACGGAGCCGTCCTTCTCTTTGGTGCACAGGAGATCAGGGAGGGGATCCGACTCCTCCTCGGACCCGTCATCAGTGGCCAGCAGGAGGCTCAGCTCCGTCCGCACGAAGTGGGGCTTGAGGCGGTTCACGTGGAGGACCCGACGGGGGTCCCGTGGGGACTGGACGTCCACCAAGTACGTGACCTGGCTCTTCCGCTCAACCACTTTGAAGGGCCCGGTCCATTTATCCTGGAGGGCGCAGGGTTTCACGGGGGCCATGACCCATACCTGCTGGCCCGGCTGAAACTCGACCACAGTGGCATTCTGGTCGTACCAGCGCTTCATCTCTACCTGGCTCGCCTCCAGGTTGGCCTCGGCCATCTCTCGGAACTTCCTAGTCTGGTTTCGGAGAGTCAGGACGTATCGGAACACATCTCGGGGGTGGCCTCGGGGCGCCGCCTCCCACCCTTCCTTGACCAGGCTGAGGGGCCCCCGGACGGGGTGCCTGTAGAGTAACTCAAAGGGGCTGAACCCCAAGGATTTCTGGGGAACTTCTCGGTAGGCGAACAGGAGGCAGGGGAGCAGGACGTACCACTTACGCCGGAGGGGCTCTTCCAGGCCCGCGATCATCCCATTCAGAGTCCGGTTAAACCGCTCCACCAGGCCGTTTCCTTGGGGGTGGTACGGGGTGGTGAATTTATAGGACACTCCGCATTGTTGCCACAAGGACGTCATGTATCTGGAGATGAAGTTCGTACCGCGATCGCTCACGACCTCGCGGGGGAAAACCCATACGGGAGAAGATTCCCATCAACGCCCGGTCCACCACGGGGGCTGTGACGGTGCGCAGGGGTATGGCTTCAGGGTATCGGGTGGCATGATCCACCAGGACGAGGATAAAGCGGTGCCCTTGGGAGGTTGGGGGGTCCAGAGGCCCCACGATGCCGATCCCGACCCGCTCAAAAGGGGTACTGACGATAGGGAAGGGTTGGAGGGGAGCCTTGTGCTTTCCTCCGCTCTTCCCACTGGCCTGGCACATGGGACAGGACTTGCAGTGGGCTTCTACATCTGCTTTTATTCTGGGCCAGTAGAAGTGAGTCACGAGGCGACTGTAGGTTTTGTCCTGGCCCAAGTGGCCTGCGAGGGGAACGTCGTGGGCCAAGCCCAGGAGGAGGTCTCGGAAGCGTAGGGGTACCACCAGCACCCGGGCAGATCCCAGCTCCACCGACTTCTGCTCGCTGTACAAAAGGTCATTCTCCCAATACACCCGGTGCGTTCCAGTTTGGTCGCCCGCGGCCTGGGCCTCTGCCTGTTGCCGGGGCCCGACCAGGGAAGGACAGGTAGCCTGCTCTTGGCAGAACTCCTCTCGGGAGGGGCCCCCCACGTGGCGCCACTGGGCCAATTCGGGCAGATTGCCTAACTCGGTGACCTGTGCGGAGTCGGAAGGTGGGGGTTCGTCACTGGCGACGACCCTTCTTGTGGGGGGATGTGGGGGCCCTCGGCGGGGACCATCCTATCCTCAGTGGTCGGGGCGTCGTCAACTTCCCCCAGGGGGGTCAGTCGGGCCGCCATGGATCGGGTGGTGGCGCACACCCACTCAGGGAGACCCATCATCCCTAGGTGGGTCTTGCGCTCGACTTGTTTCCAGGGGGAACTTTCCAGGTCGTTCCCCAGGAGACAGTCGACTGGCTGGGAGGTTCTCACTGCGACTTTCAGTTTACCGACCACCCCTCCCCATTCAAAAGGCACCAGGGCTACTTTACACAGACTTTCCGTGTTGTCAGCGGAAATGACCGGGCAAAAGACGTTGGGGAGGACCTGGTCTTCGTTGACCAAATGACTGAGGACACCGGTGATGCTGGCCCCGGTGTCATGGAGGGCTTCTACTTGGTGGCCATTGATCGTTACGAGCTGCCCATATTTCTTTGAGTTGGAGGGCAGGAGGCTTCCAGGGACCATTTCTCTATCTCCTAAGGATACTAGGGCCATGGCTGCGGGTTCCCACTCTACGGTCTCCTCAACCTCCTCCCCCAGTGCTACATTGGCTATCTGTCTAGCGGGGGGTGCTGCCTGGGTGGTGTGTGGGGCCATGGGGCATTCAGGGTCGTTGGCGTAATGCCCGGGCTTCTGACAACGGAAACAAGTGATGGTCACCCAGTGCCCCCGTCTCAGGGGGGGGGCGGATACAGCTGGTGGGGGTGCCGGGAAAGGCGGAGGTTGGGTCTTCGGGGGACTGGACTGGGACTCTCTCTGCCCTCCCTGGTTCCCCCCCCCCTCTCTGGCGGGGTGGTCTCTGACTGGCTCGGGGGTACTCTCCTACAGGGCCCCGGGAGACCCGGGTGTTGGTCCAGCGATCCGCCTCGACAGCCAGCTTTCTCGGATCCGTGAGCTTGCTGTCGAGCAGATGCTGGCGCAGTTCCACAAAGCAGTTCGCAGCCAGGTGTTTCCACAACATGAGGTCGGTTAGTTCTTCTAGGGTGGTTACCTTGCTGCCCTTGATCCACCCATCGAATGCGCGGCTGAAGAAGTTTACATACTCCACCCAGGTGGTGCCCGGGATCTTCCTGCAGTCCCGGAACCGCTGGCGGTACATCTCCGGGGTGAGGCCGTACCTTGTGAGGAGGGCCTCTTTCATGTGGTCGTAGGAGGTCTGCATGGAGGTTGGTAGGTCGAGCAGGGTGTCTCTCCCTTCGCTCAGGAATCGTCCCCATAACCCTGCCCCCCAATCCTTCTGCGGGACCCGATGGGAGGTCATGGCAACCTCGTAGGCCCTGAACCACTGTTGAATGTCATAGTTTTTGTAATATTCTTTGACCACATCCTTGGGGATGTGGACCTTCTGCTCCGCCGGGGAGGCCGCCTCTCGGTTCCCCGGGGCCCGCGCTTCTTCGCTTTTTGCTTTTAGCTCCATTTCCTTCAAGCTGCGTTCGTGCTCCAGTTGAAGTCTTCTTCCTTCGTGTTCCCGTTGGAGTTTCTTCTCTTCTAGTTCTCCTTGCACCCGCATCTGTTCCACTGCTAGCTTTTTCTCGGCTAATTTCAACTCGCCCTCGATTTTGAGTTTGGCTAATTCGAGTTCGTGATGGGGACTTCTTTCTCTGTCTGCGAGTTCCTCCGGAGATAGGCCCCCGTCTGGTACGAAGCTTCGCACCTGGTTGCTGCTGCGTTCTCCTTGGGAGGGTCCAGCTTCGTCGTGGAGCTCCACCGCTCCTTCTGGGCGGGGGGCTCCAGAATCCACCCAAGCTTTTAGTGCCTTCTGCATATCTTCTTTGGTGTTGAGACCAGTGGTAGCGATTTTGAGTTCTTTGCAGAATTGCTTCAGTTCTCTGTGTGTGTACTCCTCCAGTTGTTCCGCCTGGAACACGGTACTGGTGTCGATTTCTGTGAGAACCACGGCGTTTCCTTCTGCCATCTTTGTCGGTAGTGCGTCAGCCATTCACGGTACGATCTCTAGATTATGGGCCCGAATCCCGTCGCTTGCCACCAATGTTAGAAGGCGACCTCAGAGGAGCCCGGAGGGGGCCCTGGCTATCCTGAGACCAACCCTCGAGGTATCGTAGCCGGGCACTGGCAGGAGACTCCTCAGGGGAGGAATCTCGTATCTAGGATCGTACACTCGGCACCACACGACAAAGAGACACCACACCGGGAGTTCTTAAGAGCAAATCTTTATCAGATCGGAGTTGTAGGATCTTTATGATCAGCAAGGCAAATATATACAAGTGGAGCGCGGGCTCACAGAGTCTTCGAGGGGGGTAGGAGGTAGCGGGACAGTCTTTGGGGATATGGATCAAATGCAGGAGCGTACCCGGCGCACAGCTCACAATCCTCGAGCTGGGGGATACGCTGGTCGTCGTCGGGGTCCGGCGGGACCAGGAGAGTCTGTGGGAGCCGCGAGTCACTCAGCAGGGCTCAAGCACAAGTCGGAGGTCTTACGATCTTTCGAGGAGCCGCGAGTCACTCAGCAGGGCTCAAGCACAAGTTCGGAGGTCCTAGGATCTTCAGGGAGCCGCGAGTCACTCAGCAGGGCTCAGGTGTTTCCAAAGGCGAATCTGCCGGACAGTCCCAGAGCACCCCTTGTTATAGGACGACTCCTCTTTGATGTCCGGAGTCTGTGCAGGCGGGGGTCTTGTCAGCTGGGGGTCGCTTGTCGGGGTTTCCTGCCATTGTCTTTTGATCCTTTCAGGGCCGGGTCGGGAGGAGTCCCAGACACCCAGCAGGCGTGGAGCCAGCCCTCGGGGAGGTCGGAGGGCCGATCGAAAACCCACCTACCCAGGGGAGCTCAGAGGTGCGATGGAAACTGCTCCTCCCTCTCTCATCCCAATGGGAGCGCGATGTCCTCCAGCCGGAGTGGTGCCTCTAGGCCAGGGTCGCGCTGGGGCCGGGCGGCCATCATGGTGCATGGAGTGGGCACGCGGGCCCGGTGTGGCCGAAGGGAGGAAGGCCACGGACGGGGAAGTCCGGGTCGGGTGTGTATGTGTTCTGGTGGGAAGGATCGGCTAGGCCGTGGGCTCGGGGGCTGCGTGAGGTGCAGGGGTCAGGTTATGTGGTGCGAGGACAGGGATGGCTATGTTACGAGGGCCGGGTCTAACACTTTCTCAGAATTAGACGTCTCAATTTATAATATATAAATTGTTAGGATAGTGGGTGATCTAAAAGAAGATAAACAACAAATTTGAGGCCAGGGTAGAACTGAAGTGAAGTCTTCAACTTCCAGAAAGGGTGATGCTGTTGGCGCTCAGTCTCTGCAGAAGCAATCAACACCATTTCCGGCTATCATACCCACAGCAACAACAGTCCCAAGTTCGCTGCTAACCTCTCAATGAGTTGTTTTCATATGACAGGACTTATGTTGAGTGCAGAGGTGCAGGCAATGCAGACACAGCAAGCATCAGCATCAATGATAATTGACAGGATGGTCCAAGACTATCTGGATGACTCAACAGAGGTGTACCTTGGTCAAGACCTATTGGCATGTGAAGAAGGAACAATGACCAGAAATCATCAGGCTGGTAATAAAGTATCTAGCATGTCTCGTAGTCAGTGTGTGTTCAGTGCAGTTGGGCAGATGTCACAGTCAGACATAGTCAGTGACATCACTGATGACATCTCAAATTACATCACTGATGACATCACTGATGACATCATCCACAGAACCACTCATACATAAATTCACACACCTATACAACCTCTCATACAAGCACTCCCACACAACTAGTAACAAAGCCATTCATAGACCCATACACTCACATACCCACTCACTGATTCCTAAAGCTACTCACACATTCACACACTCATACAGCCACTCATACAACCACTAACTCACCCATTCAGCCACTCATGCACCCACGCACTCACCTATATAGCCACTCCCATATCAAATAATAAAAACATACAGACACTAACACACCCACTCATAGAACTATATAGCCACTCAAACATGTATTCACTTACCCATACAGGCTCTCGCACACACACACACACACACACACACACACACACACACTCACTTACTCATACAGCCACTAACTCACCCACTCAGTCATCCATGCAGATACTCAGACAACCACTCACTCACCCAAACAGTAACTCACACAGTCACATACTCACCCAAACAGCGACTCACAAACCCACTTATTCACCCAGACAGCCACTAACTCACCCATGCACTCACTCATATAGACTCTCAACACAGCCACTGCCTCACCCATACAAACACTCACTCGCACACTGACACACCACTTGCATACCCATTCATACATCCATACAAGCACTGCCACATCTGCTCACTCATGCATACAACCATTAATATAGACACTCACTCTCCAAAAAAGCTACTGACACACTAATTCACTTAACCAAACACTGACTCAAACAGCCACTCACTCACCATGCAGCCACTTACACACCCACTCCCTCACCCATACATTCACTTACACATCCACTCACCCACCCATACAGCCACTCACACAACTACTCACTTACCCATAAAGAGCTACTGATACACCCCCTCACTCACCAATCCAACCAGTCTCACAGCTACCCGCTCACCTACACAGCTACTCACACACTCACTTATTTACCCATTAAGCCACTCACCCACCCACTCAAACACCCAGTCACCCACACACCCACTCCTACACAGATACACACATTAACACAGCCAGTCACATATTATATGTAAGAAGTAGTATCACTCATTAATAGAACATCTAGTATACAAATGGAACTTTTGTAGTACCTTACTATATATGTTTAACACTCATAAACATTTAGAAAACATTCACAATCAGTGGATGATGTCATCAGTGATGTCAAGTGAGATGTCATTAGTAGTGTCACTGTTGGAAATGGGATTTCTGGTTGGTTAGGACTTGCGCCAAAGGCAGGCAGAAACCACCACTCTAGTCAAGGCTGGGGAGTTACACGCCAAAGATAACCCCTGCTCACCCCCTTGGTAGCTTGGCACGAGCAGTCAGGCTTATCCGGGAGGCAATGTGTAAAGCGTTTGCGCGCGCACACAGCAACAACACCCAAGGCCCACCACAAAAGAAACTCCACACAAGGTATTATATAAAAATAGCCTTTGTATTATACCAAAACACATTAGATAATATTCACACAATTTACACTGTGCCAACGGGCACTGGGCAGAATTTTACAAGGGACTATTTACATGGGACAGGGCCACATGGACCACTGTCAAAATCAGCACAAATCAGCAATAGCAAATGTAGAACATATACCCATGGAAACACAAATTAGCACGGTAGAGCACAACCAGTAACTACTGGCGCAATAATGACCTCAGCGTCATCACACTAGCATCAGGTATAAAACCTATCCTGTAGACATCACAGGGGCATAAGCACATTATGCAATTTCTCATTGGTCTAACGCATTAGACCTAACCACCTAAGTATACCTACACTAGGGGTGTATATCGCACAGGGAAGTACAATCTCCCTAACATCAACCTAAACAGGTAAAACAACCTCCTAGGCAGAAATGACCACATTTAGAGGTATAAGGCACAGGGTGCGCAAAACATGCTATACACAGTACATTTCCTAGCACCCAATCACATTAGCATGAATCACAACAACACCTCAATCGCATTAGGGTCCAGGTCGCACCAGAACCTAAACGTAGCAGCTGCCCACTACTTGCTGGGCAGCTGGGGACAAGAACAGGGCCTAAACGCTGCAGCTGGCACTAAGTGCTGTGCAGCTGTGAAGGCAAATAGGCATGGGCTCTCAAGGGCCCCTGAAACAATATCCAAAACGTTGGAGCCACCTAGGCTTGAAAATAACATGTCCCCATGGAGCGCACGGGCTCCTGAAATAATTGTGCGCCAATATAGCAAAGGGGCTTGCCCCAAAGTACTGTGGAGCGCACTGGCGCTCTCTGTGCAAACAATGCTGGGTTGGAGCCTCTCTGGCTCTTAAGGAAATGAGGGGGGCCAAACGTTGGAGCCCTCTAGGCTCTTAAACAAACAATCTGCCCCCGTAACGTGGAGCCAGCTGGGGCTCTTAAAATAAACATGCCCCCATACGTTGGAGCCTTGTGGGCTCAAAACACCAATTTGCCCAGAATAACGTGGGAGCCTCGTGGGCTCAAAACCCCAAAGAAATGTCCCCGACGTTGGGGCGGCCCGCTGCTAGACGGGGCCGCCCAGGAAGTCGGCACCGGCACTGGTGCCTCTCTCTCGCCCCCCCCTTAGAGCCCTCACTCAGCAGGCCTCTGGGCGGGGACTCTGCTCCTCACTGGCGGTCATGGTGGGGCTCTCTCACCTCATGAGAGCCCCGTCCACTCGATGCGCCGGTCTTCACCCGGTCCCCCATCTCGGGACCGGGACTTTGCAGGGGGAGCCTGCGAGGCTCCGAGACCTCTGCCGGCCGGGAAATGGCCGTACTTCCGCTTCCGTCCTGTGGCCCCGCCCACAACCAGGTGGGCCGGGGACTCGGCGGCGAGGTTTGAATGTGGCTCGGGCCGCGGCGGTGATTTTTTTTGCTGGCAAAGTGCGGGGTGGGCACCCGCAATTTTAAATAAAGATGAAGCGGGGTGGGCACCCGCAGCAAGCCATCACGTGCTACAAAGATGCAGGGTGGGCACCTGCGCACCAAAGGCGACAAAATAAGCGGGGTGGGCTCCCGCAAGGCCGGCATCATGGGGGAATCCCTAGTCTCGGGATTCCCTCTCCCTCGCTCGCAGCGCGACGCTGCACAGCCCCAGCTCCTCTCTCTGGGGGAATAAAGCGCTCTCCAGGCGCTATGTTCAGGACCAAAATCCAAGGCAAAGCGCTCGCAGGCGCTAGAAGGATGCAGCAAAAAGTTCCCAGAAGTCTTCCAGGTATCCAGGGGCTGGGCAGGGCCCAGGGAGGCAAGCCTTCCCCTGGGCCCCAGCAGCAGCACGCCCCTGGTAGATTCGAGTCAGAGCAAGAACATTTTCATGGGGTCACAGCCCCTCTTTTATACACCAAATCCTTTGTCTCAAGGTGCAGGGAAGGGGCGAACCAGATACAACTGGTTCTTGAGCACTTTGTTTTGCTCAGCCCCTCTCCCTATTCAGAGAACAGGCCAGGGTCATCAGTCGCACCACAGGGGGCGGAGCCAGCATTGCGTGGGGAAAGCCCAGCCCCTTTCAGGTCCCAGGTTTACTCCTCCCACTCATCAACATGCAGCTCTCTCCACCCACCACTGGAGCAGACCCATCCTGACTCCTGGGGCCAGCCACACCAGCCAATCACACGCCAGGCAGTCACTGCACATTTATGCCAGTGTCTAGAAGTGGCACTTCTACACTAGCTATATTGAGGCCGCACACATCATCGCGCAGCATTTCATCACACGAGTCCGCACATACCAAACTCGCACCTGCACTCCCCACGCATCAGGAACTACCAGGGACACATACATTCCCCCAAGCATTCCTATGGGAGGGCAGGTCAGTCTCACCAAACCATACCCAGAGCGCCCGCGCTTTCCACTGGGACACAGTGTGAAAGTGCCTAGAGGCCTAAAACCACTAGTACAACACAGGAAAAAGGCTAGGATACTGCAAAAAGTTCTAGGGGTGAACTTGCCAGAAGGGCCAAGTCCAACACACACTGACTATGTCATGGGTGATGTAATATGTGAGGTCATAAGCAGTGTATTGTGGGGGTGTAAGTTATAGTTAGCTTGGGCAATTATAAGTGCTGAATTTCTATTGTTTTGCATGAATGAAATGTGAGACAACTATAATGTCCCTGTAACCTTAGTTTTTTTCATGTATATATACATATATTCGAGAAAGCTTCCAGCACAGCTGATCCCTCATCAGGCAGGGTCGCTGCGACATCCATTTGCCGGAGCCTGGTCGTACATAGTAGAAAAATCCTGTGTATTCATATAATCCACAAGAAAGAGTCGCACTGCAGGGTCACTTTTAAAGGTCAAAGTGTATGTTTAAAGGTAACGCGTTTCGACCAGGACGGTCTTCTTCACCGTTTCCAACCACCATTAGCAGTGCATATAGATAAACATAGAGGATGGACTGACAACGTTAGTTACAGCTATAAATATAAACAACAGACTGCATTTGCATGTTGCAGTGATTCTTTCGAAAACATTGTAATACAGGTGATATTCAGTGGTAGAGAGAGGGGGACTGTCCCACGCTCAAATATGGCTCAAGTTAATGAAAATACATGATATGTTTTTAATCTTGTAAAATGTAAAGATTATATAAACAAATAAATAATAAATGAGTTCATCAATTCATTCGATATTGGCACTCCATGATTACAACAGCTCATTGTTCATGTCGCATTACCCATATTTTCAACAAGTGTTTTCACCTAGATTTCACTAGCCAAGTGGCTAATACAAATAACTGAAACCACAGTTCCACCACATAGCTGTCCAGTGGTCCCTAGTGTCACAATGTATTTTCACCTATAGTTTGCCATTTTTAGAAACCATAAAGGAGGGCATAACCGTATTTGTCAAAATAATAGGTTCAAAACAAAGTAGTGAACACCGTGTACCCATGAATAAATAATAACCAACAGTAAAGTGTAGGGAGGGGGAACAACAAGGGAAACATAAAACGGGGTTTCTTTTAGCAAGGGTATTCTGGAATAAGGGCTTCAGTTTGATAATATCAGGGATAAAATCAAATAATATTTGCCATTGGATATCCCACGCGACCGGAGACTATCAAAAGGGGGGAGGTGGAGATGTATAGCATAAAAACTGAACTAAGCCTCCCGTGAAGTTTTTCAAAATTGATAACATTGAGTCATGGTTGAGAGCCCTCACCATGCTACAGTATACACAGGGAAAACATGGATCACTATGAAAGCAGGTCGAAAGTTATCTCATGTACTTATCCAATGTGGTCATAAAGTTCTTCATCCTCGTTAATTCCGAAAGGGCTCTTGCTATCAAGGAGGATGATATATCTCGACTCCAGGATTCTCAATTGCCTCTCCCGGTCACCCCCTCTGGGGCTTGCTGCAATCCTCTCAATGCCAAAGAAAGATAGGCTGTTAGCATCTTTGTTATAGAATTTCAACCAGTGTCTTGCTGTAGAATAGCTCAAATCCACATTTCTAATAGCTCTCATGTGATCTAGTATTCTCTTTTTCATGGGGAAAATGTTGCACGTCAGTGATTTTCTAAAGATTTTAAATGCTAATTTCTAACCATAACATCCCTAAAACCTATGTTTTTTTCAGTGAATTTCTAAGGTTTTTTAAATGCTAATTTCTAACTATAATGTAGTAGTCGCGTTTGCAGAGTGGTGCAGAAAGGAGGCTGGTACGCCGACCAGCGTTCAGGAATTCCGCTGCGTAGGACTTTCAGGAGGTACCAGGAGGGCTTTGGCCCCCAAAGTCCCTCAGGAGTAAAGTGTACTTCATCCCCCATCCCGTAGTCTGCCAGGAGGCACATTTACAGAGTGGTGGAGAAAGGGGGCATGGCCTCCAAACACATCTTAGCAATCCTACTGTGTGGGACTTACTGGAGGTAACAAGAGGGGTAGTAGGCCCCAAAGAACATCCTTGGAGGCCAACTACCCCTCCTATTACCTCAAGTAAGTACCACACAGCAGGATTGCTAAGTTCTCATAACAGGCCACGCCCCCTTGGCCCACCACTCTGCAAACGTGCTCCTTTGTGCGCTCTTGGATAGGGATTGAAGTCCCCTTCGCTGCTGGGGGTCCTTAGGGGCCAACTAGCCTACCTCTTACCTCCAGTAAGCCCTACACAGTGGGATTGCTGAGAGTTGGACACGGCCATGCCCCCTTTCTCCACCACTCTGCAAATGCGCCTCCTTCCGCGCTCTTGGTTGAGGGATGATGTACCCTTTCCTCATGAGGGTCCCTGGAGGCCAACTATTCCACCAGGTACCTACAGCAAGCCCCAAACACCTGGATTGCTGAGAGTGGTCTGAGGCCACGCCCCCTCTTTACATCACTCTGCAAACATGCCTCCTGGCACACTGCTGCTTGGGGGATAAAGTCCACTTGTGTCCTGAGGCCCTCAGGACACAAGAGGACCTCACCTTGCCATCAGCAGTGCGCCAAGAGGCTCGTTTGCAGAATGGTGTAAAAAGGGGCATGGCCTCGGACCAACTCTCATTAATCCCACTGTGTGGGGCTTACTGGAGGTACCTGGTGGGCTAGTTGGCCCCCAGGAACCCTCAGGAATGAAGGGGACTTAATCACCCAACTTAGAACTCGTCAGGGGGCGCGTTTGCAGAATGGTGCAGGGAGGGGGCGGGGCCTCAGTGATATGCCGGCTTTTTTTAAATTTTGTTTTTTGGAAGAGGGGCTGTGTGGCCTCCCCTTCCCTTTATTATTGTTGGGCCCTGGGGACACCATCCCATTTTTGTTGTTTTAAAAAAAAAAACAGGAGGGGGCACCCTGGCCCATGGCCAATTTCGGCCCCGGAGGCCCCATCCCCCAGGGCATGGACACATATTTATTCTAAAAAAAATAAATAAATAAGGAGGGGGCTGCGTGGCCCCCCTCCTGAGGCCATTATTGGCCCGGGGACCCCATCCCTGGGGTGGTGCCTCGATCTTTAATTTTTAGGTATTTTATTAAAAACTTTAATTAGGGAGGGGGGCCGTGTGGCCCCCCTCCCCTGGGCCACTGATGGCCCCGGGGACCCCATCCCCCAGGGCCGGTGCTCAGCATTGGGGGACCGTGAGGGGAGCCCCAATGCTCCTACGATCCCTGTCGGCTCCCTGCCCCCTGCGGGAGCCGGCATTGCTTTTGGGCATGGGGAGTTTCTAACATTCAGCTCCCGTTGGTCAAAAGCAATTCTGCTTTGCTTCTTGGAAGCGAGAGCAAGTTTCCTGCTCTTGCTTCCAAGAAACAAAGCAGTGTTTGATATGGCAGGGCGGGAGCCCTGCTCCCGCCCGGCCATAGCAAACGACAATATCTCGAGGGTGGGCACCCTGTGACATTTCAGGAGCCAGCCCTGTGTGCGCTTCTAAATGTGGGTGAGTTTTGGACGAATTTCTACCGGCCGGTCCGGGTCGGAGGAGCAGCACCACCGCAATGGATTTCGGGGACTGTGGGCTCAGATTCTTGAGTCCGGTACAGGAAGGCAGACTGCGAGGCTTATTATCGGCATCACGCACTGAAGGCTCCATTCGGAGTCTTTTGACTTTTAATATGCTACCAGCAGAACCCATTAGGGCTGTATATAATTTTTGACTAACAGGACTACAAGTCCCATAAGCATCATGAGCCTATTGGAGGGTGTTATAAGCTATGAGGGTCACTTGGGTAGTTGTTACTGCTGGCGCATTCCCGTGAGCAAGGAGAAGGAGCCCGAAATGCGTAGGGACACAGAGAGGAAATGTTCAGTGCGCTGCCGATATTGCGGAACAAAGGACTCTACAGTTGCTGTTGGGTTCGTCTGCCTTTGTGTGCGCTTCTAAATGTGGACCAGTTTTGGACAAAAAATATATATATATATTATATATCAAAATTAATGGACTGTGGGAAGCTTTTAAGACCGTGCTTCGGGGGGAAGCCCTCTCCCTGGTGGTGGCTGCCAAGAGTCGGAGGGATGGCGAGGTACGGCAGGTAGAGGAGGAGATCGCGGCCCTTGATGGGGCTATGGAGGAGGGGGTTACAGAGTCCTCGCTGCATGAGCTTTGCCTGAAGCAGACGGAGTATAGGGACCTGGTGACGGACGCCGCTAAGACCCTCAGTAGGGAACAACAGGGCCGCCTGTATGACGTTGATGATAAGGCAGGGAAACTCCTGGCGTGGTTGGACAGGAAAGAACGGGTCAATAGAGTGGTGCCGGAGTTGATGGGTGAGAAAGGGGAGGCGATTGTGGAACCTGAGGGGATTGTGAAGTGTTTCGCGGAGTACTTTCGTGGGGTTTATTCCTCTGTGTCGGACAGGCCGCCCGAGGACTCGGCTGATCTCCTCCGTGATATCGAATTGCCCTGCCTCTCTGACATAGATAGGGACGATTTGGATGGTGATATAACGGTCGACGAGGTGGCGGGGGCTATCCGCGCGTTACACTCGGGTAAGGCCTCTGGACCGAACGGATTGCCGATAGATCTGTATAAGCTGTTCCCGGATAGGGTCGCCCCCCACCTGCGCGCCATGTTTTTGGAGGCGCGGGGGGACGGGATCCTTCCGTTGGATCAGCGGCTGGCGTCGATCGTGGTCATACATAAAGAGGGTAAGCCTCGGGATAGGTGCGCCTCCTATCGGCCCATCTCGCTCCTCAACGCTGAGCCGAAAATTCTGGCTAAACTCCTGGCGACCCGTTTGATTAGAGTACTTGGCGACTTGGTCCACCCGGATCAATCCGGCTTCATCCCGCACCGAAACACGGCACTAAACCTTAGGCGTCTTCATGGCGTCATCGCCAGGGCGGACACGCTGCAGGAACCGGCGATTGTGGCGTCTCTTGACGCCACGATGGCCTTCGACATGGTGGAATGGGCATACCTATGGGCCGTGCTGGCCAAGTTTGGTTTTGGACGCGGTTTTGTGAGTTGGGTTAGGTTGCTGTACGAGGGGCTGCTAGCGAATGTGGTGGTGAATGGTCGGGCATCTACTCCGTTTCAGCTTGGTAGGGGTACTCGGCAGGGTTGCCCCCTGTCGCCTTTGTTGTTCGCCCTCGCCCTTGAACCGTTGGCTGCGTGGATACGTTGGCACCCGGAAATACGGGGCCTCCGGTGGTCGCCTGATCACGAGGACCGTATCTCGCTCTACGCCGATGATATCCTGTTGTATCTGGCCTCACCTAAGAAGTCGCTTATTGTGGTCTGTGACGTACTTGCATCATTCGGTAGGAACTCGGGGCTCGTAATTAATTGGGGCAAATCGTACTTGTACGTTCTTAGTGGCGAGGTCCCACCGATCCCTAGAACGTGTGCGATACAGGTCGCCCAGCAGGGTTTCGTGTACTTGGGGATCTTTATATCCATGGACCCTGCTGTGCGCTATGAGAAGAATCTGCTCCCCCCCCTGGCACGCTTGAGGCGCGATGTTGAAGGTTGGCGGAGGCTGCCGCTCTCCCTCGTTGGGCGTGCGGCCCTGTTCAAAATGATGTCTCTTCCCCGCTTCCTCTACGCCCTCCAGAACACCTTGGACTGGGTACCGGCCAAATACTTTCGGGAGGTCGAAGGCCTCCAACGGACGTTGCTGTGGGATGGGCGGCCGCGAATAGCCATTGCAAAATTGACGCTCCCATGGTATGATGGGGGCATTGCGCTCCCAGACATCCGACGGTACTACTGGGCCACGCAGCTGAGCGCGATCAACCATGGGTTTTATGGCCCCGCCCTCAGCCCTGGATATGCCATGGACAGGTGGTTGCTACGTGGTGGCAACTACTACAGGGCGTTGTATTCTCGGTCCCTGGACTCGTCCCTCACGGGGCCCACGGGTGTGGCGGTGCGTGTGTGGAAGATGGCGACTGACTCGTTGGGCTGGAAGGACAGGCTCACCCTCGCTACCCCATTGTTTGAATCGGAGAGGTTGGGGAGGCTCTGGCACACGAAGGGATTTGACAAGTGGGACCTGATAGGTATATCCAAAGTGGGAGATGTGCTGCATAAGGGGAGGGTGAAGTCCTTTGAGGAGTTGCAGACTGAGTATGAGCTGGGGCCCTCCGAGTATTTCAGGTATTTCCAGCTGCGCCACGCCCTCCGATCAGTCCTCGTGGAGGGTGAGAAGGTGCCGGAGTCCTCTCCCCTTGAGGACCGGGTCCTTGATGGTCACATGCCCGAGAGCACGATCTCGCTTATATACAAGAAATTGATTAACGTCCGGGCAGACATGCTTTCGGGGCTGAGAGAACAGTGGACTAGGGATGGCCTTGAGTTGGATAATGAGGACTGGCAGTCAGCGGTTTCTTCCCCTAAGGAGGTTGCGATCCCGTCGCGTCTGAGGCTGGTGCAGCTTAAAATACTGCACCGGGTCTATGTGACGGGGCCGCGGCTGGTCCACATGGGATTCTCGGAGGACGGCCTGTGCAGGAGGGGATGTGGTCTGGTGGGTACTTTCCTTCACATCATTTGGGAATGTGGTGTCATTGTGGAGTTCTGGAGGAGAGTCCATGCAGTTATGGGGGAGGTGACGGGCCTTGCTGTGCAGCCGGAGGCGCGGTGTTGCCTCCTGAACGTCTGGGGGCCCACTGACCTTGATGAGGCGCAGACCCAATGGGTGACCCTGGGTAACATGATCGCTAAAAGGGACATTGCGCGTCTGTGGGGCTCCTCGGGGCTCCCTACACTGACCGCGTGGAAAGAGAACATGGACTGGAGCATGTTTAGGGAGAAGACGGTCTATTGCTCCAGAGGTCGCCCCCGGAAATGGCACGCCGTCTGGGGGCGGTGGAACCAACACAGGGGGGGAATATGTCTTGCCCCTGATCTGGACCCGCCCGAGGAACAGCCTTCCCCTTGACCCTCTTTCCAGCATAGTTCGGTTTTAGGTACCGTTTTGGGCCTCTGCTGTCCCCCCTCTTCCTCCGTACATTGTCGTGTAATTAGTAGAAGAGTGGGGTCCGGCCTCCCCTGGGGGCTATCACCATGGTTTTTCAATGTTCTTGCCTTGCTGGGGTTTGTTGTGAGTTTTTCTGTGTTTATTTAAAATTGGACCTTTGCACTAATCCTTGTACTGTACTGGGGACACATCACTGTATCTGACTTTCCATGCTGCCGAACCTTCGGGCTGTCGGCTGAATAGCTGTGTCCTGATTTTTGAAATAAAGGTTTTCCAAAAAAAAAAAAAAAAATTAATGGAGCCGACTGGGAAGGGCAACATGTTTTTGGTGACAATAAATTGCATGTCATAATATCCAATAGCCCTGCTCTTATCCTTTTCCTTCCTGAGTCCCGCCCTGAGTCTAGACTGAGTGCCACACTAAACCCTTCCGCCCAGATCCCTTAAATGTACAACAGATATTTTTTTCTAGGCTATGGAACAAATAAGTGTTGGGTAAAGAAAGTTCTAATCAAACATCAAGCCTTGGGATAGTCATCTGAGATCTGAGATGTCATCAGTGATGTCATGAGTGATGTCACTGACCATGTCATGAGTGATGTAATATGTGATGTCATCAGCAGTGCATTGCGGGCGCGCAAGTTATAGTTAGCTGAACTAACTATAACGGGGGAATTTCAATGGTTTTGTACAAGTGAAAAGTCCAGCTAACTATAACACCCCTGAAACCTATGGTTTTTTCAGTGAATTTCTGAGGTTTTTTAAATGCTAATTCCTAACTATAACGTGCCTGAAACCTATGGTTTTTTCTGTGAATATATATATATATATATATATAGAAACACACCTGGTCCTTAGTGAGCTTGCAGCTTTCCTTTTCGCCGGTCCAGTCACCAAGGAATCACGAACCACGGATTTAAAGCAGCAATAAGTTTATTTCAGCTGTAGAATCCTTTGAAGACGCGTTTCGGGCGACACTCGCCCTTGTTCACATCAACGAAATAGAGGTAAAATTGCCAATTTTAAATTGTGATGCTACACCCATGTGACCACACAACGTGAATAAACATAGACAAAATACTGCACACATTTGAATGAAAGGTATATATCTCAAGGGATGTCACAGTCTTTTTACAGTAATATCATTTCATTTCAAAAACGTGCCCCTTAATTCAATAGTATTGCTATATTGAATTAATATCTTATTTAGTTCGAGTGAAAACAAAATTAACGTATGTCAACACATAATATGCAGAAAAAGTCCTTAAGAATTCATATTGAATTTCTTCTCATAATCGGGAACACCAGATCCTGAGATAAATCTCCCAATATATAGTTGTATGGACGGCACATTGCAACCACTCAATATAAATTTCATCTGTAACAAGATAGAAATATAAAATATATAAATATATTAAGAATATTAAAAACCATTCAGTAATATTATTGATAATACTATATGTGTAAAGTCGCTGTCATTTCAATCTGCTACCTATAAATAACGATCCGGTAATGCTGATATTACTTTATAAATGCAAGTTAACGGCCATGATCTAATAGCCGTGCCGATTTCTGTATTTCTTAACTCAAGATGCGGGCAACCTAACTGTTTTAATAAAAAGACCTTATCCTCAACATAACATAAAACTCCTACAATGTTAATATAATGTGCAAAGTTAGCAAAAGTGTAACTGTGTGAATTTACAATAGTGTTAAACCTGTGGTACATGTATCTCTAAAAAAACATCTCAGCCACATATAAAAATTGAATATATTACAGTTAGTTAGTATTTCACTAACCAAATACGTATGTGACAATAGTGAATATACATGCAGCATATCTAAAAAATATTTATATAGACACAAAGATAAGATACATAAGGAGAATCGGACTTAAAACAGATTTGAAAAATCAGACCTATAGGTGCTGGTTTATAAAAAATTATGCAAATCCTCTGTGTTGTTGAGGCCAGATGGGAACTTAGTGTCAAGCTCAAGAATTAATTTGGATTCTAACTGTCTTAAGGCTTTCTCTCGATCTCCACCTCGACGTAGTTTCGGGATGGCTGCTGCCACAAAATAATTTAAACAACTGAGGTCATTGTTATGTGTAGATTTAAAATGGCGAGCCACCGGGTATGCGGAGTCGTTATTCACAATAGCGCGTAGATGTTGCAATATCCTGACATGCACTTGTAACTTAGTACTGCCAACGTACTTGAGTCCACAAGTGCACGTCAGGACATATACAGCGAACTCTGTTTTACAGGTAAGGTTGCCCCTAATGGCTATTTTGTCAGGGCTGAAAGGAGAAAGATAATGTGTGGTATTGATACCAAATTTACACGCCCTGCAAGTGGTGCATTTGGTGAAACCATTTTTGGGCTGTAGCCACGTTCTGGCAGTAGTTAATTCCGGACATGCCTTACCTATTTGTGTGCGCATAGAGATGCCCTTTCTGTATGTGACAGTTGGTTGGGATGGTAATCTAGTCGATAGTACCCCATCTGTTAAGATAATCGCCCAATGACGTTTAATTATGGCACGGATTTTCCTCTCTTGCTTGTTATAAGCTGTAATCAACCTTAGAGCAGATTTGTCATCAGGTAAAATTTCCACTTTGTTAGTGAGGAGAGATGCCCTAGATCTTTCCCTAGTTTTATTTAGAGCTGTTTTTAAAATTTTCTCACTGTATCCTCTTTCTTTGAATCTGCTGTATGCTTCCTCAGTGCATCTATTAAGATCTTCATGGTTGTTACAGATTCTCTTGAGACGCAGAAATTCCCCATATGGGATGTTATCAACCATATGTTTGGGATGTGAGCTGCTGGCATGTAAAATCAAATGATATCTATATATATTTTTTTTTATTCCCTCGTAAAGGAAACACTGCACACCAAGGAAGTTGTAAATTTGAAGATTTCAAGGGATTTATTCTTAGTGCAAGTAATCACCAATATCCACCACCAACGCGTTTCAACCACAATCGGTCTTGCTCACGGTGTGTGAGTCCGTTTTCAGTGTTCTCATTTTATAGTTCTACCCATGTTGACCATTTAGGAGGAATTATGGGAGATGTAGTTTCTGTTCATTATATCGTTCTTTAGCATGTTGAGTTGTTGCATTATTTCTGGATATGATTGCGTTCTTCTCAATGGAATTAGAGTATCCTTCTGTTGTATGTATTATTGATGCAGTGTTTCTTCAATTGTATTTACAGTTGATTGGGAAGATGTCTGTTTCTTAGTTGACACTTAGTGTGTGATAGTTATGCATCATTGGAACAGTGATTTGTTCCGTATATTATTCCCAATAATTAGAGTATTTGCTTAGTGCATGTGAAGGAACACTTGTGTATTTCATTCATTTTTCAACCAATTGCGGATGTGAATTCTCATTCTATTCCCCTTGTTCTCATATCCAGTATTTGTTGTTATTGTAATGCGTCAGGATCACAAATGGGTATGTAGCTCCTCATCGCCATTGAGGCCAAAGGGGGCCTTTGTCTTGAATCGTATGATCATTTTCGACTCCAATCTTCGTAATTTCATTGTTCTGTTTCCTCCCCGCTCACTTTTAGGCACAGTTGTCAGGCCAAAGTATCTTATGTTTTGTTTCATGGTTTCTTTATGGGTTGTCAAATGTTTCGCAATTGCATAGTTGGTATCTTCATTCTGCACAGCTCGTAAGTGTTCTAGGATTCTCTTTTTTAGCGGGCAGATGGTACTGCCTATATACCAGAGTCCGCAACCGCAGACAATGACATATACTACTAGGGGTGGGCGGAATTTGCGAAATCCACTTTCGCAAATTATAGCGAAAATGTTAAAAATTATGGCAAACACGCGGAAATATCGCGAAGATGCGGAAGTTTTTTTCCCGCATGTTCGCGAGATTTTCTGCATGGTTGCGGCTCGCCAACTTACCCATGTGGTTGCTCGCGGGCGCGGCCATCTTGTTTTCAGTTGTCTTGCGGTGCATGATCGCGAGAAGAAAGACGTGATCGCGCGACGCATGACGTCACTGCGGGCGCGAACTGTCGCGAGACAGCGCAAATGGCTAAAAACAATACAACATCTCACGGAGAACGCGACCGGATCAAGAAAACTTGTTGGCGAACGCAGGGATTCAGGTAAGGCGATCGCGCACGCGCCAGAATGTATTATTTTACAGCGCGAGCAAGAACCAAATTATCGCTAAGCTGCGGAATGCGGAAATTTTGACATTTTTGCGCTTTCTGCGGAACGCGAAAATGTCAAATTATCGCAATTCCCGCGAACGGAACTAAATTTTAGCCCAGGCCTATATACTAAGTATGTAGATTCACAACTGATTCTTTCCGTGATGTTAAATGTGTTGCCCATAAAGTCAACTGTTTGTTTCATGTTCATGCCATGTTTACATGCCTTGCATGTATTGCAGCGTACGAAGCCTGTTTGTTTGGTCTCCAACCAGTTTTTCCCCTTCTGGTTTGTTGTCATATGGCTTTTTACCAATTTGTCTTTCAGGGAAGGTGCTTTTCGATATGAGATGTTGGGTTGGTTGCCAATTGTGTGTCCAATATCCGGGTCCTTCTTCAAGATATCCCAGTGTTTTCTTAGGATGTCTATAATTTGATAGTTTTCTTTGCTGTATGTTAGTACTACTCGAATTATGGCATTTTCCTCTTTATGTTCTTTCTTGTATTTCAAGGTCTGTACTCTTGGGATGGCTCTTGCTCTTTTCTGACCCTGTTTTATGTCTTTGTCATGGTATCCTCTTTGTTGGAATCTTATTTCTGTTTCTTTAAAGGTTTTTTCCATTTCTAGATCATCCGAGCAGTTGCGTCTCATTCGTAAAAATTCCCAATAGGGGATACTTTTTTTCAAGTGAGGGGGATGGAAACTTTCTCCATGTAAGATGCTGTTTGTCGCAGTTGGTTTTCTGTATAGTTTCGTCTTGATTTCGTTATTTTCTATGTATACAGTTACATCCAAGAATTGAATTTCTTGGTCGCTGATGTTATGAGTAAATTGTAGACCTACTTCATTGTTGTTCAAGATGGTCATGTATTCTTCAAATTCCTTCTGGCTGCCACTCCAGATGAGGAATAAGTCGTCGATATAACACAACCACAGTTCCGTTTTGGTGGTATGTATTTCATTATCATCTCTCCAGGCTATTAGTTTCTCCCACCAACCCATGGTAAGATTGGCGTAGCTTGGAGAGAATGAAACTCCCATTGCAGTTCCGCACTGCTGGGAGTATATCTGGCCATCAAATATGAAGATATTGTTGCGAAGACAAAGCTCTATCATTTCTAAGAGCATTCTCGTATGTTTTGATTGTTGTATGTTGCGTTGTTTCAAGAAATATCCAGCTGCTTGTAGTCCTATATCATGATCAATGGAAGTATACAATGATACTACGTCAATTGTGGCTAGATAGTAGCCTTCATGCCATCCCATGTTGGATAGGATTCTCAAGAAATCCCCTGTGTCTTTTATGTATGATGTTAAATTCATTACTAGCGGTGCCAAGAAGAAATCCACGTAGTCTGATACATTCTCATATAGTGAGTTCCAGCTCGACATTATTGGCCTGGCTGGAGGATTGATTAGGGTTTTGTGTATCTTTGGTAAGAAATACACTGTGGGCATCACAGGACTTTCATTCTTCAAAAATAGAGATTCTTCTGATGTAAGTTATCACTCTTCTTGCCACTTTTTAATCCTAAACTCCAAATTTAGGGTTAATTCATTTATTGGATTGTGAGTTAATTTTACATAATTCTTAGCATCATCCAACTGTCTAATGGCCTCTTTAATGTAGTCGGTTTTGTTTAGAATGACCACATTGCCCCCCTTGTCCACAGGTTTGATTATGATATTCTCATTGTTCATGAGGGTATCGATTGCTTGTCTTTCCATTTTGCTCAAATTTTCTTTTTTGCTGTTGGTGTTCACTTTGATCAATGTCTCCAAATCACTGACCACTAGATCATGGAAAGTATCTATTCTGTTGCCCGGACTCAAGGCGGGACAACATTTCGATTTGGGTTTGAAATTAGTGGGTTCTCTTTCATTGGTACGAATATTTAAATTGTCCATAACTTGAGATTCTGTGATGTCCTCATCATTGGTCATTAATCCATGTTATGACTAAGGCAGGTATGTCATTTATTGTGAGGTTACTTGTCTCAGATGTTTTCTTTCTTAGAATTGGTGTTTTGGGATTCGTAAATTTACTGAAAAATTTGGCGAGTTTCAACTTTCTGACAAATTTATAAATGTCTATCCTGGTATCCACATGATTGTAGTGTTGTTCAGGGCAAAAATTCAGTCCTTTATTGAGGACATTTTGTTCGTGAGAAGTCAATTTGTAGTCAGATAGGTTGATAATTAGATTCACTTTTTCTCTTTTTAATTTATTCAGTGCGTTTACTTCTTCAGTCGATTGCGTAGAGGGTAACTTTTTGTTTGTTCTGCCCCCTCTTCTCGTTTTCTCCTTCTCTTGAAGCTTGATGATAGGCTCTTCCTCTCCCTCGACTTCGTCCTCTTCCTTGACCTCTTGGATTCTTCTGATCGATGTACATCAGCTTCATTTCCTCTAAAAAAGACAGATATCCTGTTCGAGTTGTTCTTTCCTCTTCACTTAAATCCGACTCGGATTCGCTGGTTACTGGTGCATTCAAGGTTAATTTGGCATTCTTCCCCATTTGTTCTTTTAATACCTCAAATCTTCTCGCAAATGTTAAGATGGCCCCTGTTTCATAATCCATTTCGTCTCTTCTAAACTTTCTTTGTTTTCGTTGTTCCACTTCATTTTCATGTCTGTCTAAGTTCTTTTCCATTTCTTTCCTAAGTTGCTTACTTTCTTCTTCTTTGTTTAAACTCATGATCTGTGATTCAACTTCACTGATGGTAGCATGTAGTTCCTCTATATCCTTCTTTGCATATTTGATGACAATTAGCACCATGTTTTTAGAACACTGCATACTAGTTTTGCCCCATTCTTCAAGCATTTCGGGCTTTGTGTCTGGATGGTTGGGTAGCGTGAAGATTCTTAGTCCTCTCGGTATGCGATCACATTCAATGTATTTCTCTAACGTGATTACTTCCCAGCTTTTGGTTATTTCTTTTTTTAAAAGTCTTTCAAGTTGTATAAAGAGTTGTTTAAGGCTTCTGACCTGGCTTGTGTCTTGATCGCTAGTCATTTCCTTTTGTGTTCCTGCTCCTGCTCTTACGAACATAGTTTCTGCTCGTTGCATGCGTTTCGCGACTCTGGCTTCCATGCCTGTTAACGATACTGTGATCCGTTGAGACTCACACTTGGCGGTTCTCTAATTTGTGTGGTGTGCACTTCCCCCCACACAACTTCCTTAGCATTCGACCAGGTTATGCTTGCCTGATTATGCTTTCTACGACATCAGAGGTTTAACAATTTAGGAGGCACAGTGAGCCCGCCTACCTGATTGATTCTCCGTCGACCGGGGTCCTCCGACTCCGCTCAGCTGGATTCTTCAAACGGTAGGGATGCTCCAGACACCTTGTGTTACACTTCTTGCGTATCCCAGCATTGGTACTGCTGTACGCTTATGGTGTGGTGATGTGTTGTCAATTCCAAGGCAATCGATTCCGATGTGCCATCCAACTCCGTTTGGTTCAAAAACTCGGCACCGTCAGTTTTTCCGAGTCCCGTATTCCATCACTACTCCACTGCTGATTACGATGTCGAGCGCCTCTCCTTCAATTTTTCAAATCGTCAAACGGCCCAAAAGGAGAGCGCTCTTTCTCATAGCGGGTGCTAGTGCCGAGAACGGGCCAGTCCTCGTAATCAATTTTTCAACCAATTCCCTCGTGAAGGAAACACTGCACACCAAGGAAGTTGTAAATTTGAAGATTTCAAGGGATTTATTCTTAGTGCAAGTAATCACCAATATCCACCACCAACGCGTTTCAACCACAATCGGTCTTGCTCACGGTGTGTGAGTCCGTTTTCAGTGTTCTCATTTTATAGTTCTACCCATGTTGACCATTTAGGAGGAATTATGGGAGATGTAGTTTCTGTTCATTATATCGTTCTTTAGCATGTTGAGTTGTTGCATTATTTCTGGATATGATTGCGTTCTTCTCAATGGAATTAGAGTATCCTTCTGTTGTATGTATTATTGATGCAGTGTTTCTTCAATTGTATTTACAGTTGATTGGGAAGATGTCTGTTTCTTAGTTGACACTTAGTATATATATTAGCATGAACTTCGTCGGCTAACGCAAACTTCTCGGAACAACGAAGCACAGACCACGGGATAATGCAGCAACATAAACTCTTTATTCCCAAAAGACCGCTACAGCCATGACGCGTTTCAGCCCTGAAGGGCCTTGATCACATGACACCCTCTGTCAGGTGGGTAGTTTTTTTATACACTTTTTTCTCTCTTTTTTTACTTTTTTTGCATAATGCTTTAACCAGTGTTTAACGTGACAGTGCAAGAATAAATAGCCAATAAATACAGGTAAAATGAACATTTTTAAATAAATAATAAAAACATCCAAAGTTGATTTTTAAGTTGAAAAATTGCATAAATATACACAAGATATTGATTATAGCCTGTTTATATAACATTGTATTAGACATGCTTGCATTTCAAAGCGACATTTATAACATTGGTTATTTTTGGGTAATACCAATTGAGTCGTGTTCGTTTAGTTGATATACCATGTGTGTGTATGGAAGAAAAATTGACATTCATACACTAAATTGGGATTTATCAATGGAACAGGAAAACACGCTTTTTTTAAAAACCGTTTTGCTCGGCCCCTGCTTGATGGATCACCCCAAAACTTTCCATGTGCAACAAGACCTAATGTGACACTTTCTTCGAATGAATTTGTCAGGATTCGTCAACTGGTGCCAAAGTTAGAGACAAGTAAAAGAAATTGATGATTTTACCAAGTGCACCAATATATATATGGAGAAGGAGCAGACACCGCCCACTGGGGAAGCACTGACGCTGATGTTTCTGCTCCACACGGACTCGGAGCTCCGAGTTCGGGACACTCCCCTCGCTAATCTGTCATCATGTCCCAACTAATTGTATCAGGGCATGGTGCTTTAAATGTGGGTTTGGAGAGTACTGACTAGTTTGGCGGCATCTGAGGAAGTCAGTTTCATGACGAAACGCGTCATGCCGTATGCCAAATTAAATGAACATTTTTCCTGGTGACTCGTGTGGGCTCAAACTTCTTTTCACAAGGGAATCTGGTCTTGGTATTTTGGCGCGGCCACGAGCACCATTGAGCGCCCACTCCAGAAGCTGTTCGGCGGACCAGGGGCAAAACTTTTGGGAATCTAAAAACTTTTTGGAAACGCCGAACCACCACTGTATCCCGCAAACCAGCACCGCTGTTTTACAAAGGGAATCTACTTACTGAAGTGGGATCCTTGAGCCAAATCTGGGATGCAAGCGGTGGGGTGAGGGTCCCGGAGAGCTGTTCGCCACCCGCAAGGAGATCTAGGCGGGGCGTGGAGAAGGAGCAGACACCACCCACTGGGGAAGCACTGACGCTGATGTTTCTGCTCCACACGGACTCGGAGCTCCGAGTTCGGGACACTCCCCTCGCCAATCTGTCATCATGTCCCAACCAATTGTAGCGGGGCATGGTGCTTTAAATGTGGGTTTGGAGAGTACTGACTAGATTGGCGGCATCTGAGGAAGTCAGTTTCATGACGAAACGCGCCATGCCGTATGCCAAATTAAATGAACATTTTTCCTGGTGACCCGTGTGTGCTCGAACTTCTTTTCACAAGGGAGTCTGGTCTTGGTATTTTGGTGCGGCCACGAGCACCATTGAGCGCCCACCCCAGAAGCTGTTCGGCGGACCAGTGGCAAAACTTTTGGGAATCTAAAAACGTTTTGGAAACGCCGAACCACCACTGTATCCCGCAAACCAGCACCGCTGTTTTACAAAGGGAATCTACTTACTGAAGTGGGATCCTTGAGCCAAATCTGGGATGCAAGCGGTGGGGTGAGGGTCCCGGAGAGCTGTTCGCCACCCGCAAGGAGATCTAGGCGGGGCGTGGAGAAGGAGCAGACACCGCCCACTGGGGAAGCACTGACGCTGATGTTTCTGCTCCACACGGACTCAGAGCTCCGAGTTCGGGACACTCCCCTCGCTAATCTGTCATCATGTCCCAACCAATTGTAGCAGGGCATGGTGCTTTAAATGTGGGTTTGGAGAGTACTGACTAGTTTGGCGGCATCTGAGGAAGTCAGTTTCATGACGAAACGCGTCATGCCGTATGCCAAATTAAATGAACATTTTTCCTGGTGACCCTTGTGTGCTCGAACTTCTTTTTACAAGGGAGTCTGGTCTTGGTATTTTGGTGTGGCCACGAGCACCATTGAGCGCCCACCCCAGAAGCTGTTGGGCGGACCAGTGGCAAAACTTTTGGGAATCTAAAAACTTTTTGGAAACGCCGAACCACCACAGTATCCCGCAAACCAGCACCGCTGTTTTACAAAGGGAATCTACTTACTGAAGTGGGATCCTTGAGCCAAATGTGGGATGCAAGCGGTGGGGTGAGGGTCCCGGAGAGCTGTTCGCCACCCGCAAGAAGATCTAGGTGGGGCGTGGAGAAGGAGCAGACACCGCCCACTGGGGAAGCACTAACGCTGATATTTCTGCTCCACACGGACACAGAGCCCAAGTTCGGGATACTCCCCTCGCTAATCTGTCATCATGTCCCAACCAATTGTAGCGGGGCATGGTGCTTTAAATGTGGGTTTGGAGAGTACTGACTAGTTTGGCGGCATCTGAGGAAGTCAGTTCCATGCCGAAATGCGTCATGCCGTATGCCAAATTAAATGAACATTTTTCCTGGTGACCCGTGTGTGCTCGAACTTCTTTTCACAAGGGAGTCTGGTCTTGATATATATATATATTCGGCGAGTAAAAATGCACTAAGCAATTACTTTGGCACCAATAGTATGGACCACAAGACAACATACATGCCATTACGACACAGCACAATCTAAATTGGTCTCATTATTTACATGGATACAATGTAAATACTCAGATTATGCAGATGTAATCAAAACCCCGAAACAAGATATTGCAATGACATCAATATATCACAAACATGTGAAATGATATATGTGAATAGAAACTACAACTCCCATAATTCCTCCTAATGGCTAATATGGGTGTCACTATAAATAAAGAACATTGAAAAAAGAATCACATACCGTGAGCAAGACCGATTGTGGTTGAAACGCGTTGGTGGTGGAGTTGGTGATAATTTGCACGTAAAGAATAAAACCCGTAATCTTACAACTTCCTTGGTGTGCAGTGATTCCTTCTTGGAGGAAATTGGTGGAAAAAAAAAACTTAACTACTTTACTACTACTAAATTGAGAAAAATCCTAATTTATAAGACTTTCGGTATTCACAGAAGGCATTTAGGAGTCCTAAAGTTAGGAGTTCTAACTTTTCTACTACTAAACTGAGAAAAATCTAAATTTTAAGACTTTCGGTATTCACAGAAGGCCTTTAGGAGTCCTAAAGTTAGGACTCCTAACTTCTGTGAATACCGAAATGAGTAAGTGCCTTCTGTACCAAAATGAGTAAGTGCCTTCTGTGAATACCAAAATGGTAGTAAGTTTAGGATTTTGTCTTAAGTTAGTTCTGTGAATCGGGCCCCAAGAATAAAACATTTCGAATAAATGGTTATATTTTAGGATAATAATCCATCCAGTATATATACATAGTAAAAATAAATTAAGGAGATACAGCACCTTTACATTAAAATAACTCGTGCACCTCCGTACACAGTGTTGTCACCTCACTTTCCACTCTACATTAACTCTAACTCACCCCTTCCCCGTGCAGTAGCTATATCCTTGGATATTACATAAGTTATATCTTGTGAAATCATTGCAGTAACTAAAATATTTATGGCATCTGAAATTATAAAATTTGCCAGAACACAGTGCATGGTACTGTAGCGAGTTATAGTTAATGCAGTGTGACGAGTGAGATGACGACTGTACAGAGGTGCGTAAGTGAAATTAATTTAAAGGTGTTGCGTAAGTAGAAATGTGAGTTATAAGTATGACTGATAGTAATGTCAAAGTAGTGCGTAAATACTAAATTAACCAGATAAGTGTAACTTTTGAATTTGTTATGGTTGTGCAGTTTAAAGTGTGTTTGACAGAAATGGGATATAAATGAGTGTCGAAGCAGTGCAGAAATGATAAATTTAATAGATAAATATAACTTTAGAATTTCTAATGTTTGTGTAGTTTAAGTTGGGTTTGTATACCAAACATAAATAAAGTTTTCCTAAGTATAACTTATCTTTAACATTTGGCTTTTTTTGTGAGTTTCAATTGTTTTTATAATGTGAGTAACAATTTTGTAATATTCGTCCAGTTTAATCTTGTGGAGGGGAGTGTTATTAGCTGGAGTGTGGTACAATATAGTGGCTGATAGTGTTGTAAAGTATTCTGTGGTGCAGTATATCATGGTATAGTGGATAGAAGTAAAGTAGAATGAGGTATAGTGGAGTGCCATATACTGGAATGGCACACAGCGGATTGGTGTAGAGTGGAGTCGCATACAGTGAAATGATGTACGGTGAACTCAGATACAAGATTGGCGTATGTTGGAGTGGCATCGAGTGTAGTGGCATACAGTGGAGTGGTATACAGTGAGATAGCATACAGTGGAGTGCAGTAAAGTGGATGTACGTCCTGTATATATTGTAGAGTGTATCTGCGAACACTGTACTGGCATACAGTGGAGTGGGGTCAAATAAAATAGCGTACTCCGGTGTGGGTTACAGTATAGTGCCATTAGAGAAATAATGGCACCGTGAACAGACTCGGGACTGCCACGCAGCCCACAAGGACGCCACCCGCAACCACCATCAGCTCATCAGGACTGCCAAGAGGACCTCCTTCAAAGACCGCCTCGACAACAATGCACACAATAGCAAGGAGCTCTTCAACCTCGTTAAGAAACTCTCCAACCCCAGATCCAACACCAACGACATCCCGCCGTCGCAAGCCCTGTGCGACTCCCTCGCCACTTTTTTCCACCGCAAGATAGCAGACATCCACAACAGCATCAACACCCAGACAGCCCCAACAGACAGCAACACAACAGACTCTCCGCACACCACCAATCACGACCCCCTGCTAGCCTGGGCCAGCGTGAGCATTGATGACACCATCAAGACCATGAACACAATCCACTCCGGCTCCCCGTCAGACCCAGTCCTGCACCACATCTTCAACAAAGCCAGCAGCTCCATCGCACTCCACCTGCGCAACGTCATCAATCTCTCCCTCGAGACCACGACCTTCCCAGAGAGCTGAAAACACGCCGAGATCAATGCCCTACTCAAAAAACCCAAGGCAGACCCTAGAGACCTCAAGAACTTCCGGCCCATCTCTCTGCTCCCGTTCCTGGCCAAGGTCATCGAGAAGATCGTCAACAGACAGCTAACCCGATACCTCGAAGAAAACAGAATCCTGGACCCTTCCCAGTCAGGGTTCCGCAGCAACCACAGCACTGAGACCGCCCTCATCGCCACCACCGATGACATCAGCACCCTGCTGGACAACGGTGAGACCGCAGCCCTCTTCCTCCTGAACCTCTCCGCCGCCTTCGACACCGTCTGCCACCGCACACTACGCGCATGTCGCCATGCCATAGGAATCCAAGAAAAAGCCCCGGAATGGACCACCTCCTTCCTCTCCGGCAGAACCCAGAGTGTCCCCCTCCCCCCATTCCAATCCGAAGCCTCCGAGATCATCTGCGGCGTACCCCAGGGATCTTCCCTCAGCCCGACACTGTTCAACATTTACATTGCCCTGCTCGCACACGTCGCCCGACAGCACGACCTCAACATAAACTACTACGCCGACAACACTCAACTGATCCTCTCCCTTACCAAGGACCCCATCACTGCCAAAGCCAACCTCCACAAAGGAATGAAGGCCGTCGCCGACTGGATGAAGATCAGCCAACTGAAGATGAACACGAACAAAACGGAGGTCCTCATACTCGGCTCCAACCAGCAGTGGGGGCAGCCCCGACACCCACCGACCACGCACACAACCTGGGTATCATCCTCGACTCAATGCTCTCCATGACCAAGCAAGTCAACGCCGTCTTCTCCTCCTGCTTTAACACCCCCCGAATGCTCCGCAAGATCTACCGGTGGATCCCAACAGATACAAGAAGAACAGTCACCCAGGCCCTCGTCAGCAGCAGACTCGACAACGGAAACGTACTCTATGCGGGAGCCCCAAACAAGCTCATCAAACGACTGCAACGCATCCAAAACGCCTCGGCACGACTGATCCTCGATGTACCACGCCACGGCCACATCACCCCCCACCTGAGAAACCTGCACTGGCTGCCCGTCAACAAGAGGATATCCTCAAGTTCCTCATCCACGCACACAAGGCACTCCACAAGACCGGCCCAGCCTACCTCAACAGATGACTTTCCTTCTACATCCCCAACCGCCAGCTCTGCTCCGCTGACCTCACACTCGCCACCGTCCCGCGCATCTGAAGAACAACCACCGGCGGGAGATCCTTCTCCCACCTCGCCGCCAAGACCTGGAGCACCCTACCACTGAGCCTACGACAGACCCAAGACCTGCTGACCTTCAGGAGGCTACTCAAAACCTGGCTGTTCGATCAGCAGCGCCCACCCCTCCTCCCAGCACCTTGAGACCCTCACGGGTATGTAGTGCGCTCTACAAATGTTTGATTGATTGATTGATACAGTGGAGTAGAGTACAGTTGAGTTGTATACTGTGGGCTTATCTAAAGTGGAGTGTGGTACAGTGTAGTGCTGTAGAGTTACATTTTGTAAAATGGAGTGGGGCATATTGAACTGCCATACAGTGATTTCATGCAAAGTGGAATAGCGTACACTACAGTTGGGTACAGTGTAAAACGGTACAGTGCAATAGCGTATAGCGGAGCAGCATAAACTGTAGTTTGATACTGTGGAGCAACATACAATTTAGTAGTGTTTAGTGTAATAAAGTTTAATTTACTGCCGTTAAGTGTTCAAATGTACACTGGAGTGACATATAGTGGAGTAGCATACAGTAGAATGTGGTACAACGGAATAGGATTCATTATAGAAGCACACAGTCTAGTGATGTACAGTGAAGTGTGGTTTAGTGGAGTGGTGCAGAATGTAGTCTGGCAAAGTGAAATAGCATTACATGGACTGTGGTACAATTCAGTGGCATATACTGCATTCCAGTACAATAGAGTGACGTGGAGTGGAGTAGTGGACATTGGAATAATGTACACTCCAGTTGTATACCATCAACTGGGACATAGTGGAATAGCATACAGTGGAATAGCCTAAAGTGGAGTCGCGTACAGTGGAATTGCGTACAGTTGTGAGCTGTACAGTTTAGGGGCATCCAATAAACTGACATATTTGAAAGGGTAATAGAATACAGTTGGAAACAGTATATTAGAGTAGAGTATAGTGGTGTAGATTGGAGTGGTATACAGTGGAGTTGGGTGGAGTACTGCAGAGAGGATTAGCAAAGAATGTAGTGGCGTAAACTAATTGAGTTGCAAACTGCAGTAGCATACTTTAAATAGCGTACAGTGGAGTGATGTAAAGTTAACTGTTATAGAGTGGAGTGGGTAAAGTGGAGTGTGTGAATTAAATTAAACGTACCGTTAAAGTGTTATATCTCCAAAATATATTTTGTAACATGTAAATGTTGGGGGGGTTACCAAAATGTGTATTAAGCCATTGTACTTTACATACACTTTTGTAGTTTGTGTACTGCAAAAACAGTCATTCAGATTTTGTTTAAACTTGGCAGGATTACATATTATGATGTGCAGATGATTATTTTGGGTAGTGCAGGTAAGTAGTGTAACTATTTTAGGTCTTAATTTATGTAAACTTTGTGAGAGCTGTTAGAGCTGTATTCTAGGAAACTGTGGGTGTATTTCACTGTACTACCAGGGTACATAGTTATGGCAGTTCATTACCTGAGGTAGAGTATCAAACATTTTGCACTGGGTTAGCGTCACAAAACTGATGCTAGCCATCAAAAAATGTTTTTGGGGGAATTTACTTTCCAGCACAAAACTTGTTTTGTGCAGGAAAGTACCCTAAAAATAGCACAAAGCAACGTGAAGGGGGCGTTACATGGTTGGTACATGGGCGTACCCAGGCAATCACCCATGCCATTTGATGCAAAACCCTATTTTAGACAGGGTTTAACACTAAAAGTTAATGCCACTTCATAGGAGGCGCTAACAGGAAAAAGATGTTTATTTCTCCTTTCTTTTCTGACTTTGTCTAGGCATCTTATTTTGTGCATGAAAGATACCATTCCTGTACAAAACCTATGCTAGACTCGTGTACAGACCCGAGCACTATGGAGCCAAGGCGTGTGGCTGGAGCTCGGCAGCTGAAATCAGCGCCGGAGGTAGGGAGAGGGAAGGAGAGTGCCATATCTCTGAAGATATTGTGCTCTCCTGCTCTCTCCCGGTCACACAAACAGAGCACAACCTCTTTGGGTGCTTCACTTTATTGCGTGTATATTTTTAAAATCTGCCCAATAGTGTGCTATAGTGTATTTTCATTTTTTTATCTTTTTTTGTTCTTTTTTTGGCAAGTCATTAGCCAATCAGCTAATGACTTGTCATCGCTACATACCTCGGTAGTACCACCTTACTATCACGGCCACAAATCGTACTAAGTTTAAAAGATTTAAAACTTAAAACATACTTTCCCTACTTACCAGTTGTATCCCACAGAATCATCAATATATAATCCTGCAAATTTTCATAAAAATAACAGTGGCGGCTGACTTGTACTGAGGGTGGTGTGGTGGGGGCACATAGAAAAACGAAAGAAACAAATTGGCTTACCGAAGCACGATGTCCTCCTCCCTTGAGTGTCTTCAGGAAGCACCGGATGCAGGAAACTGCACTACCCAATCCAGGCACTGCACCAGGATTTGATAGAGCAGGCTCTCTCAGTGCTCCTAAGAACACTAGAGGCCTGTGCTTTCTCTAACCCAGCTGTCTAAGACAGCTAAGTAGGAGAACTTTACAACAATACGCATGTCTGGCTGGTCGCCCCAAGACAGCCGGCCAAAGAGACTTGTGCATTTTAAAGCGCACAGATCACTGCTGCTGCCACTTGGCAGTGCTGGCCCCACCTGTCCTGATTTGGGATGGCTTGCTGAAAAATAAAATGGTAGTAAATAAACTGTATTACCGTTTTATTTTTCAGCTCTAGGGCTTGTGGTGTGAGCTCTTCCGCTCAAATGGAGGAGCCGCCCCTGAAACATACTACTGACACAGGGATAACTACAAATAAAAGGTGCAAAAACGGAAATAAACACACAGGGGAAGAAACAAACTAACAGAAAGGGAAAATATAGTTGAACAAAAAGGGAGAGGTGGACCAGAAGTGGGTCGATGGAGACAAATGGGGCTAAGGGATCTGAAAACATGAGCGGTAGCTAGGCAGGAGCAGGCTGGAGTAAAACAAAATGGCAGTGCGCTTGTGCAACAGTGACTGCCGTTCTCATTATTTCTTTCATACAATATACGTCGCGGGCGTCATTTTTTTAAGTGAGACACCGGAGGTGCATTTCGTGTAACTATGCATAATTTTTTTAAATTTAACAGTTAATTTCACGTAATACGGTTAAAGGAAATTACACAAATTTTAAAATTCCTAAAGTGCATGCTTACACTTTTGTAGGGAAATATTCATGTACAGTGTATATTTCGTCAATATTTTCGAATCTAGGTTTTTTCGCAGTCTGTCTTTTTTAGTGTTTTTTAGTGTGTTTTTAATGCATAACCCCCCACCACCCCCACAACCCCCCAAAAAGGCTCTTATAGTAGGTATTGATTACTGGGTTCCTATAGGATAATAAAAAACATTAAAAGAGAAGTGTTTGGTCTCACATATCAGAAGCTTACGTTAGGACTAGACTGGAAAGATTATCATACAGATTTGGTTTGATTTCCATGCCTGGATGGTTGGCTTGCACTGGTATTAAGGTTTGGTCGTCAGTAAAAATATCAAGTATGGCAGCATAAGCTTAATTTGTACAAAAAAAAAACCAACTACACAAAGAAATAAACAAGTAAATGTAAATCACTAAATAAATAAATAAAAATAAGTGGAGCAGCCAAAATCTTTTCTTAGCAGCATGCTCCAGCAGGCTACTTGATGTCTAAGTTGTTGAACACCAGTCCTACGTAGCGTTGATCCACCTCTTGCCTCTTTTTTCCACCAGCCTACACTTCTTGTCTCTTTATCTCACTCTTGCAGGTTCTTTTTCAGACAGGATGCCTTTCTGTGTCACTGTTTTCCTGTATTTCTCTTCTGTCTTCTTTCTCCCTTCTATGCCTTTGTCTCTTAGTATAGGTCAAAGTCTGATGATGAAAAACTATTCCCAATGTTGCCAAAGAGAGTTCTGGTGTCAAGACTGTTACAAGGGAAGAGAATCCGGGGCTATTTTCTCTTGCTCCATGCATTTTAGGGCTCCGCTCTCCCGTTACAGGATGTTTTGAAATAATAAGACAGAAGGCATTACCTGTTGTTCAACATGCAGATAACGTGACAACACCACAAAGTGGCAGCAGAGAAGGAGAAGCATGGAGTATATTGCTAACGTAACTAACCTCTGTCACTTGTGATCATTGTTCACTCTTAGACCCAAGATAGTTCTTTGTGTTTTGTAGTATATTGTTAACGCCACATATTACCATTCTGAAATCACAGGGATGCACTGTATTCACAAGAAGGTGGGGCACCCCTGCGTTTCCCCTATCGCTTGCGTGGAGTTCAGATGCCTAGCCCCAACATAGGCACCCTTGCACCATAGTGCAAGGGTGTCTGCATCGGGAGAAATGATTGTTTATGTGCAGGAAGGTCTCCCTTCCTACACATAAACGATCATTCATGGCGTTTTGAAACTTCTATATGTGCTGCTTAATGCAGCACACATAGAAGTTTCAAAACGTCATTTTTTTTGTTTGTTTATGAGTAGGAAGGGTTACTTTCCTGCACAGAATCAATCAATGGCAATTTGCTGTTCCTAAATGTGCTGCACAAGGGAGCACACATAGAAACAGTAAAAACGAATAGAAATAAAGCATTTCTCCTCGTTTCGCCTGTTTAAGACCAGGTTTTCCCTGGTCTTAATTTTGGCGCTGCCTCTTATTTACACCACCCTTGTAAATAGGGGGCAGCGTCAAAATCAATGGGTGTTGCGGTGGAACGCCCACAGCAACACCCATTGCCCTCCCCTTTCACGCTAAGTACAGTGCGAAAGGGTGTCTTATTTACACGCCAGCGTTAAGCCACGTTAAGTGGCTTAACGCTACCATGTAAAGAAGGCAAAGCCCCTATCGCCACCACAACGTCACATTTAGTGACGTTGTGGTGGCGATAGGGCTTTGTAAATATGCTCCTATATGTCTTAATTATGAGCTGCTTCTAGGATCTGAAACTGAAGAAAAGCCCCCAAAAAGTTTTGACCACTGGCCCCACGAAAACGGCTGACATGGCTGGCTTGTGTCCACCACCTGCAACCACTTACACAAATTAAGCACTGGATGGACTGCAGACAGAGACTTTGGATCAATAGCAACACTGACACCAGCAAGAAGGAAACGCATCCTGTGGATAAAGAGCGTCTTAACAGGACGGATTTGTGAAACGTGTGTGTAAGGATTTGATAACTCGGGAAGTGCAGCAGATATATAGGATTTAATTCACAGGGCAGGCATCGCAAGTCTACCCGTTCCCCTCTTGAGCACCTGCCCTACGTGGTCTTCAGGTTTATTCTTCCATCCTCAGTAGTAATGCTTCCTTGTTTCTTTCCCAGACCTTCCTATCCAGTTGCTGTTCATTTCAATGCTGCTGCTGGTTGCCCCAAAAAATAACGTCTAGCCCAAGTGTCATATTTTGATCTCTGTTGCAAGAAATATGCTTCAACCGAAATATTTATCCTGTTGCACTCTTCTTTTTATTTAAATGAGAGGGTAACAAGGTCTCCAACATTTTCAACGCTTCCTCTTTTCCTCCAGTGCACATCTAAACCGCAAAGCTCTTAGAAATGTAAGCAGACCGGCCTTAGGTTACATGTTAGATATAAGGGACGGCTTGTTTCATTATATGCTTAAAATAATGCATAAATGCGTTACAGAATGTTGCGGGGGAAATGGTAATTGGCACGCAACATTTTCAAGCTTTTGGAACCCCATATTCATATTGACATGAAAAATAGTGCCATCGCCGAGCAGTTCCAACACTGGACAGCGTCTGTACGGACATCCCACAAAGTAGGGGCAAAAGTCCTATTGGACACTGATCAACATGTCATCCCACTCGCGGTAAATTCATCAGAGAGCTTTCAAGTTGGCCAGATAAGACGGTCTCTTTGTGAAAAGGGAGTTTGTGCGCTGTGGGGAACATGCCTTCCTTGTCGCTGAAGCCTGTAAATCTGTCTCTCGAAAATGGATTCAAATACCTTACCTAGTATGGATGCGACGCTCGCCGAAGTGCACTTGATACGGCCTGATCTTAGGTTTCTGTGAAACAGCAAAACCAAACTTGTGTTGATGTATCCCCTCGAGCAAATAAACCATGAAAGTATGCTTTTCCCTTCACTGGGTCATGGGAGGATTTCGGTTGAACAAATAAATCTCTACAGGCCATCAGAGAAGCTTACTGTATACTTGTATGTCCACATCGACATCATCTGTAGTCCTTACTACTCCTTTCACTGGCCAATGGCATCTAGCTCTTCAGATCAATTTGTGCAATTAAAGCTGCACTACAGTTCCCAGGATGCATTAGGTCGTGGAATAAAAGCGTGGCACTGGAACATGGAGACACACAGCCATTCTAAAAGCTCTAAGTGTAGTCTTAAGATGGCTAATTAACCCCTTCGCTGCTGGGGACATTCCGCTGCAGCGCTGGGGGGGGCAGGGGGGCAGCGCGGTGGGCCTGTGCTCATGACGGAGCCGCTCCGTCATGAGCCACAGTTGAGCTGTGCTCATGACGGAACGGTTCCGTCATGACTCCGCCCATTTGCGTTGTCGCCCCGCACAGGCGGGGAAACAGCGCCGCGCAGGCGGAGCGGCCGCCAACAGGATTGTCATGACGGAACCGTTCCTTCATGAGCACAGCGCAACCGTGGCTCATGACGGAACGGTTCCGTCATGAGCGGGGAAGGGGTTAAGTTTTACGCATAGGAGTCCATGCTTCAGTGATTCTGGGTAGAAAATCTAAAATGTAGCTGTATCTTAGATCTAAGCAACTTGTACCTACTGGGGAGGGGCACATTCCAACACATCGTTTTACTGCTAGTGTTACACTCGGGACAGGGAGCAGCTAAGTGCAAATCCATCCTGTCCTCAGTCAATAGAACATTCCAGCCCAAACAGCCAGAACAAATCCCCTACAGACAGGAAGCCAAGCAATCATAGGACACTTTTCACCTTTTGGTTCTACTGGGGGTGAGGTGAAGCTAGAGTCCATTGTCACAGTGAGCACTGAAGCCACATCTGAGCATACCTTTCTCACTAAGGGATTCTCACTGAGAAAAATAAACAAGCATTGGCATAGCCAATAGGTCTCGTCTTTGGGACCTTATGTGTTTAGCCAGAACTTTTGGCTATGTTGTAGAGCATTGTGGCTGCTGTGCATTATGTTGAAAAGTTATAATAAAAAGTCTTAAGCATTTGTGTTACCTTTATACAAAATAAGATGACATTATATACAACTAAACAACCTGATTTAAAAAAGATTTTAACATAAAAAAGTCTTCTAGTTTTTGTTGTACTTGCACTGCCGGCAACTTCTTCCTGTCTGTTCTCATGCTTGTTTTTTATAATTTTTTCTGTTATGGGTGAGTGGGACACAAATAACGGGGGAGAGAAGGTTGGAAAACTGCTTCATATTGAAAATGTTCTTTGGCATTGTAATGGCCGGGCAAGTTAAACGCTCTTGGCTGAAATCTGCTGAGCTCAGCAACAGGTCGTAGTCTACTTACTGAGGTCATGTGAGCCCTGCAAAGTCCTGGCAAATGAGGCATTGCTTGTAGAGCCAATAAAAACGGCAACTGTGCCGTATACAATACCATGTTTAAATCGTTTTGGTATTATAATTAGACCGTAACTTCATGTAGAACATAGGATGGAAGCCTCGCGTTTTGTGCCTCATTAGCAGGTCTTTAAACATAAAAGCTGGCTATTTGTGGGTGTAAGATAAAATCACGAGCAGCACTAAGGCCTTCGTGACATGGGCAGCAGCTCTTCCTGACAGCAGGCATCTCTGATGGCTGCAGCCTGGGGTGCGCTGGAGCACTGGCGTCTGACTGTATGATGTACAGTGAGGGAGCGAGAGCAACTTACCTAGTGCCGTTGTAAACAGGGATGTAAATCGCGTTATCTCGTCACAATGCTTTAGACAGCACAGGAAATGGGTGGCTGCGCAACACAATGAACTTTGGGGGGAATTCGAAGTCCCATTGAGACACTCCAATCTCACCAAAATAAAGTACGATTGTGGTTGGTATGACAGTGTACCAACTCCCTACAACCCTTCAAGAGGATGCGACTAGAGTGATGCTAAGGGGCATGGCTGGGCCACGGCTGCCTGTTGTTCTCTGAAAGCAGACCTCCTGGACTACTGCATACCAGTGAAAGGCCAGCGGGACAGAATGTGCTGTCTCCCTGGTAATTATTGTAGCCCTCTACACTTGGGATATCCTGTCTCTGAGTTATTCTGCTCAAGCACTAGTAGGCCTCTGTCATACCCTGTCTACTATGTCATGGGCACTCTGTCCTCCGAGTATTTTACCCACGGTGTCCCTGTGGCACTCTGTCCCCGTGGATGCAGTCACTAACTAAATCATGGGTCTCAGGAGGGGGGTGGTAGCAACAATGTCACACCCTAAAGAGTTAAAAGGAAAGAAAACAAAAAATGGAAAGAGATCGGTTATTAAGGAAAGACCAAAATACCGCGTTACTTATCTTATCTGGCGAAGATGGAGGACTCACACCTGTAGTGCATAACACCCGCTTTGTGCCTGCAAATGTTATTCAACTAACGATTCGTCCAAACTTTGGCCTCCAGAGTCTCCTGACTCTGGATTGGTCGATGGTACATGACGCTTTCAGCGCACACGTGACCATGCCACTCATGACTCCGCCCCCTGGCAAGCCCCCGGTAATTCTGCTTTATATACAAGCCGGTTTCCCCTCTACTTTGTCATCGGGGTCCGGTACAAGAGGGTATTTGCAGGCTCCAAGCGGGTGTTATGCACTGCAGGCGTGAGTCCTCCATCTTCGCCAGATAAGATAAGTAACGCGGTATTTTGGTCTTTCCTTAATAACCGATCTCTTTCCATTTTTTATTTTCCTTCCTTTTAACTCTTTAGGGGGTGCCATTGTTGCTACCACCCCCCTCCGAGACCCATGATGTAGTTAGTGACTGCATCTTAAGTGAGATTTCTCTTCTTTTCCTTTATAAATATCCCATGCCCAATTGCGCTATGTATAAAAGCTTTACGCATAGCGTTTCTCACACAAGTTCATGCTTATCGATTACAACTCACGATGGGCATATATATTTATTGACTCTGTTGTGAGATTCTATCACCAAATTGATTTTGGTTTACCATCTTTAGTGCACACTGTTTCTCAAAAGCAGCACGTACTGTTAAGTGTTACTGCTTATATGTGCACTGCGTAGAGCATCAGTATCTGTATGTTCAACTGTAATTTACGGAATGAATTACGGCTAAAAATCATGTTTGTCTCTTTGTTTTTATGTATGTCTGTGTATGTTACGTTCAATCAGAATAAACTCAGTTCCTCCCACGCATGAGGGATACCAGATTGCACGTGTATATTTTTACACTTTTTATCCTTTTCACACTTAGAACCTCAGGTTAGGGTGGGCCTTAGCGTGCCCATACCGCCGGGGTTTACACCTTATGGTCCTGAAGAATGCCCGTTAAAATTACAACACATAGGCAGAAACAGGCGGGGGAGGGTGTGTTGTGGCTGCATCATGTGAGAGCGGGACGGGACTGCAGGGTAGCGCAACTCCTCAGGCGGGCATTTAAAACAAGCATGCTGTCGCGAAAGTGAAAGCAACCGTGCTAGGTTAATTAGTAACCCGATATTGGAATGCAGCTAATTGATAGCAGATGGTGCTGTGTGGCAGGCTGCGCGTAACTGCAAGCCCTAGGCCGTGGGCGGCTACAATTCCAGGCAAGGTGGGACATGCACCCGCCTTGGCCCAATTGTGTGCTGTCTTTTTTAGGCAGGTAGGTAAAATTTATTATGCAGTTAATTAAAACCATTACAAACAATCTCCGTTTTTACACAGGTTCATGCTAAAAAAAGAAAGGACAACAAATTACAATAATAGTTCAACGCTAAAAGGCTATTTGATCAGAATACAAAATAAAAACTGTAGAACATGCGGTTAATAATTATTAAGCCTCAAATAAACATAAAGGCTAGCCCAGAAATTCCCCTATCAGAACCCTTTCTACTACAAGGGATGTTGGGAAGGGAATAAAGTACCATTCGTACGCATTTTTAAGAGCCTTAATAAGGCGACCAAGGGGCCGTTGGAACTATTTCATTACTCAATGCCCATATGAGGCTGTTCTGGTCTTGAGAGCAGTTAGCCAGATCTATATATGCGAGGTTGCCTTGCAGATATGTTAGAAGAAAGAAAAGAAAAAAAAGCCTGGACATGATTTAAGTTTGTGCCTAGATGCTTGCTTTACATATATTTCCGAGGTTAGTCGTCTTGGCAATCTCGGCCCTGCCTGGGCTAAGAGCTAGAGGGTAGTTAATTTCCAAATTATCCTTAAAGGGGGATGCAGTGCCTCAAAGATTGGCATTTGAAGCTTAGCTCGGAATGCGAGGTATACCTTAGTGTCGGATTTTATAGAAACAGAACTCCTTGCCAGAATAGGCCTGGCAAGGGACTAAGAAGTGAGTAGGACTTATTACAGGAAAGGGCATTGACAGTTGTTGTAGAGGTGCTACGGTTGCCCCCCCCCCCCCCCAGAGCAAATTATGCTTGCTCGACCTCCCTTTCCACCCGGCTAGTTATTAGAACCTTTGGTACAAGGGGGCGGCATGAGATAACCCACCGCATGATCTTTAGCTATCCTAGATTTGAGCCATCTAAAGTTTAAAACGTGATACCAAAAAATATTAATTAACAGAGTGATTTTAAAATTGCGACCGTCACCCCTTCAGATGTAGTGCCTTGGATCAAAAAGCTACAAATGCCAATACTGTTTTTCCTGTTTCTTCACTAGGACATTCAGGAGTTTTTCTCCAAATGGGTCATGAAAGTGTGTTCTCCTCTGCATCCGTACTCCTGTCTCCATGAGGTTCTGTTTGTTTTTTGATTCGAGCTTCGGTCGCTGCTAAGAATTTTACCATCCGGCAGCTCAATTGGATATCATCGCCGCTAAAGCATGCCAGCACCGCTGGCCTGCAAGACCGTATCCATTTTCTGTTAAAGAGCGGTCTCAGGAGGTCCCGTCGGTCTTGTAGTAGCTCCCTGCAAATGGTTATCAGATGCACTATGTTATCTTCACCTTCGCCGCAGAGACGACACTTTACTGGTGGCTGAGCCCATAACCAAGGGGGTAGATGATCTGCCAACGGTAGCAGCCCTAGGCGCAATTTTAAAAAATCTCTTTGTTTTTCTTTGAGAAGCCAGTCTGAAGGTATCCTTGAGGCAAGGGTTTAATGTAGGATTGTATTGTAAGCCAGCCATGAGCACGCTCTACCAGGGACGCTTTATCCTGCAAGAGTGATTCTTTCCTGATAGTCTTGTTTACTACTTTTTTGAAGCCTGCTGGGGCCCCTGGGAGTTCCCAAAGCTGCCGTAGCCCCTGCTGGTTGATGGCAGCCTCCAAATAAAGCCTTGCTGGGCAAGTTTCTTTGGTTTGTAGCTCCTTTCACAGGAGAGCATTTGGCAATTTCGATTCTCCCCTGCTTATTTTGTGCCAGCTTTTTATATATGATCCTTTGCGTGCCAGCTCTTCTCTTTGGAGCCCAAATTCAAGTCTCATCTGTGCGGGAGATGTGTAACTCGGCAAACCGAAGATCATACACAGTGCTCTTGCTACGGTGCCATCAACTGTAGCAGCGTCCCTCCCTCTCATAGCCTCACTGCCATAAGTGATCGCTGGAATTAGTTTTGCTTGGATCACCTTAATAAGAGGAAGGAGACTTGGACCAGTGATCTTATTTTTTAAGTTTCTTAAAGCTATCGCAGTCATTAGACCTTTCTTTTTTATGGCATCATATTGTGGCTTGAAGTTGCCCTTGTCATCTATGATGACCCCCAAATATCTGTATTCACAGACGATGTCCAGCTTCATTGATGCCAAAAACCAGTTGTTTGTTATTCTCTTTTTGTGGATGTTAATGCACATGACTTTTGATTTCTCTTGGTCAATGCTGAGCATATTTGTTACAGAATATCGTGATGTTATGTCCAACACACGCTGTTAAGCCTACCGGGGTTTGGCTAATGAGTACCAGGTCGTCTGCATAGAAAAGGTTGGACAACTGGGTACCCCCTAGCTTGCTGCGAGTTGCTTTCGTTCAGCAAAGTTGATAGCTCTCCCATAAATAGATTGAAAAGTGTTGGGGCTAGCACACAGTCTTGCTTAACCCCTGTGCTTGTTGGGATCTTCCTCGATAGATATTCACCATTACCCAGTTTAACTTGCATCCACGTGTCACTATGCAGGAGAATTAGTTGATTTAAGAGCAGTGGTGGGATGTTCAACTTTCTTAGTTTTTGCCACAAAAGGTTTCTGTTGACCCCGTCGAATGCGGAGCTGTAATCGATGTAGCACAGGTATAGGGGTTGTTTTGCTGCAAGAGCAGCGTCAATCATGAGGGATAGAGCTAGAATATTGGTAGTCGTCGCTTTGTTTTTACAGAAGCCGGTTTGATTGTATGGAATTGCGGTAGCTTCTGTTGCCCATGATTTCTTAGAAAGACGCATGCAAAGGCCAATAGGAGGAGACTTTAAAAAACACACGCGCTAGCGTGTGTTTGGAATTTGAAAGCCCTAACTAAATGTCTCGCAGGGCAGCGCATACGCGCTGGCTCAGGCGAGACCTAAGAATGATAGTAGACCGCCTGAATTATTCTCAGCCACTGGTAATTACTTGAGGCCACATTAGAGTTTATTTATTTTTTTGCCCTTGACTGCACTTTGCACAGATAATAGCCACATGCAATTCTGTCCCAGCTCCAAAAGGAACAGTTCAGCTCGACTCACTGGGCCAAGTCCCCTCTAGTCCTGAGCTTTAAATCTACAAACCAGTATGATAGGTAATTTAATACAATGGGTTTAAGTGAAGCAAGTGAAGTAAAATACCAGCAGAGCGCACAGAAAACAATAGGATGTTATATTAATCCTCTTCTCGACACAAATATTGCTTAGCACTGCTTTGTGCCACTTTGTGTTAAGGGCGCGTCACCTGGGTGTGAAATGGGGGGGATCACTATAAGCACTCATCATTTGTGATGCAAAGCCCAGTCTACTAATATAGTCAGACCGAGCTTTGCATTAAAAACTTACCCTTCTTTGAAACAGGCACTAATTAAATGTTTTAATTTCTCCAAGCATTTCATACATCACACAAAATGTAGCACGCGTCCAATGTGTGGAATGAATTACAATTTGCAAGTCAAAATATTTTGTACTGAAAGGGTATGCTTCCAATACAAATCCTATGCTAAACATCACACACACAACTCTGCACCAATGTGCAAAGGTTTTACAAGGCGTTAAGCAGACTATTTGGGTCAGCGCAAGGGAAGACAGCAGTGGCATTTTTATTAATAAATATGGCTCTGTGTTGCTTTCGTCCCTTGCACAACGCAGCCCAGCAAGCCTGGGCCAATATACAAACCGCATTTTGTTGTAATTTTGTTGTATGTAGTACCACAATTGTATTACAAATTGCTATGCACAAACTTATGTATGGAGGTTACACCTCCACCTGTCCTATTTTTTTCTGTACGGAGATCTCTGACATGACTGTGGAGTCTCAGCTCTCATAAGTGTACATTTTATTAGTAAATGTAGGAAGAACAGTCGGGAGTGGTTGGAAAATGGGGTATTTTTTTAAAATAAAGGGGAGGGCATTAGAGGGGAGTAAGAAGGGGCTTAAGGAGGTTTAGGGAAGGGTTTAGGGAGGGACAGACACCCACACACAAAAGAGTAAACCCTTTGCTTTTGATGAACTTCACTTCTAAAGTACTACTGCCAAAAAAGGACCCAAGAAGCTAACAAATTACTTCAGCTCAGAGCTGAATTAAGTCCAACACCACACATGGCCAACCACTGAAATACCCTTCCATAGCAAATAATTATGGTAGGGCCTTTTGAATAAAATCTCACCGAAAGTAATGTTAAATTGAATGAAATAGTTAAAATATAAATAAATACAATTTAATGTTAAAAATATATAAATATAAAACACATTTATTATGTAATTATAACATATTTAGTAACCTTTATGAATAAAAAAGGTAATGTAACATAAATGTTTAATATACAATACATGCATTAATTTAAATTAATTCTATACATTAGTTTTAATAATTATTAATACCCAATAAAACATGATTTTTTTAACTTTAGGTGTGTATTTAGTTTTTTAATTTAAACTTCGGAAAAATAACTTTAATTTCTTGCAATATACTTACATTTATTGAATAATTAATTAAAAGTTAAGGTATTAGTTACTGTTGCATTTTTTGTTTTGTTCTACATTTAAAATGAACATATTAAATTATTTAAAATTAATATCTACACATTTTTTGAGTTAAATAGCAGCTTCGTACACAATGTTCTACACTGTGTATGTAGATGGGCAATTTATAGTAATGTGAAGGTGGTGTGTAAATTGTAAATTAAAGTTATAACCATAACTTTAGAATTTCTAATGTTTGTTTAGTTTAAGTATGGTTTGTATGGAAAGAATAAATAAAGTTTCCCTAACTATAACATATCCATAACCTTTAGTTTTTCATGGAATTTCAATGTTTTTCATGTTTTTAATGAAAAGGTGTTTAAAATCGTAGTATTGAGTGCTATTTATTAAGGTCTCGTTAATTGGAGTGTTGTACAGTAAAATGAAGAAGATTGTCATACATCAAGTGTCGTAGAGTATTGTATAGTGGAATTGACTTCAGTGTAGTAGAATATCGTGGGGTAGAGTGGGAAACAGTGTAGTAGACTGTTGTAGAGTGGAGTTGAATATAGTACAGTAGTGTGTTGTAGGGTGGAGCTCTTTAGAGAGGATAGTTGGGCAATGGTGCAGAGAGAGGTAAAGTCTCTTATAGTGGAGTAGAGTTCGGTGGAGTTACGTAACTTAGTGAGGAATAAAATATAATACAATATATTAGGGTGTCGTAGAGTAGAGTGAGGCAGAGTGTATTACATTGTAGTTGTGTAGCGTATAGTCAAGTAAGCTCTTATAAATTGGAGTGGCGTCCTGTACAGTAGTGTGGAGGCCGGAATTGTACAGTATTGAAAAAGGTTGGTTAGTGGAATAGAGTGTTGTAAAATGGAGTGTACAGGGATATATTGGATTGTAGAGTTTAACAGTGGAGTGTACATGGATACAGTAAAGTAGAGTTGGCTACAGTGCCATAAAGTGCAATATAGTTTTATAAAGTGCAGTTCTAGAAATGGGAGCAGAGTGTCATACAGTGGAACCGCATAGAGTGCAGTGGCATACGCTGTACTGACATAAACTTGAGTGCCGTACAGTGGAGTACCAGATAGTAGAATAGCGTACAGTAGAATACCGTAAAGGCTAATAGTATACAGTGGAGTTTTGAGAGAGTGGATTGACACAAAGTCAACTAGCGCACATTAAAGTGTTGTAGAGTGGAGTGCCACTCACTAGAATAGTGTACAGTGGAGTGGAGTACAGTGGAGTGGTGTATAGTGGATCAGCACACAGTGGAGTAGCGGACAATTGAGTGCCATACAGTGGCATGGGGGAAGACTGGAGTGGCATACAGTACAGCGTGGTAAACTGGAATACCATATAGTAGAGTAGCGAAAAATGGAATAGCATAGAATGAAGTGGCGTAAAGTGGTTTAACGTACAATACAGTGGGGTACAGTGGATTGTCATACAGTGGAATAGCATAGAGTGCTGTGGAGTACAGTGGAATATCATACAGTGGATTAGCATGCATTGCAGTGCCATAGAGTGAAATAGCATAGAGTGGAGTGTTATAGAGTAAAGTGAAGTATTGTGGATTAGCGCACAGTGGTGTAGCATACAGTTGAGTGGCGTACAGAGGCGTGGCAGACTGGAGTGGCATACAGTGCCGTGCTGTAAAGTAGAATACCAGATAGTAGAGTGGCGTACAAAAAGAGTGGCGTCCAATAGAATAGCACAGAATGGAGCGTCGTAGAGTGGTTTGGAGTATATTAGAGTGGGGTGCAGTGAAGTGTCATAGAGTGGAATAGCACTGGTGCCATGGTGTACAGAGGAATAGCATATAGTTCAATAGCATACAGTGAAGTTTGGTAGAGTGAAGTGGTGTATACTGGATTGTGTCAAGTGTAGTGCTTACAGTGGAGTTGCATACAGCGATGTCACAAATACTGCTGTGGCATACAATGGAGTGGGGTAAAGTGAAAAAGCATTTAGTGGAGTGTTGCAGAGTGGAGTGGAGTCCAAGGTAATAGCGAATAATGGAATGGCTTACAGTGGAGAGGCACAAAGTGCAGAGGTGTACAGTGGAGTAATGTGAATTGGAGTGCCATACAGTGAAATAGCATAGAGTGGAGTGGCATATAGTGGAATAGCCTACAGTGGAGTGGCATAGAGTGGAATAGCATATAGTAAAGTCTCATAAAGTGGAGTTAATTACAGTGGATTAGTGTACAGTGCAGTGGCATATAGTGGAATAGCATAAAGTTGAGAGGCGTATAATGTAGTGCCATAAGTATAGTGGGGGTATGGATGTAGCAGAAATTTTGGAGGACTGTAGATTATGGCGTGCAGAGTAACGCGAGGCAGAAACTTGTGCCGTATTTCATTTCTGCACATGTACCAAGGAAAAGCAGGGTGAAGTATGGTGGCTTTGCCTAGTTTTGTAAATGTTAATAAGTACTGTGCTGCCCTTGTGACACTATGTGTAAAGCAAAGGGTGATGTCATAGAAACTCAAATTCGTCCCCTAGTGATGTATTGTGCTTCGGTATTCCACGATAAGTTAGTGGTATATTGTGGTACATTGCGATTACAAGCTAGTTTATAATTGTCAAATCTTTGCTGTAACGCTTGTCGCCCTAAGTGGGATGGGTATGCCCAGACGTGGGTCCCTTGCTCACTTTGCCACTGGATTCAAGCTAGCCTGGCTGAAGAAGACACTGATTTGCATATGGCTGGGTCCAAACTGGGATGGCGTAGTGGGCAAAGGAACGATGGATTTAACCCAGATCTTTTGACTGGGGGAGAATGTTTGCATTGTCAGCATTCCGGCCATAATTTGTTCGCTGTAACACTTTACAAATGTAAAAGGCAGCCATAATCCATTTATTTTACTTTTGTAATGTTGTGGATTAAGGGCCTTAAACGTAGGTATGTAGTAGGTTTTATTGTTGCTCCCATCCTATTACCATGTTTTTAAAGTGGAAATAGGGATGGAATTGTTTGCATAATTTTATATATATTTATTTAACCAATTTACACAATACCATACGTAGCACATGCCATGTTTTTTACCAAATTTTTATTTTTTATTTTTTTTTAAGTAACGTAGTAAATTTGAGGTATTACTGCAGTAATGAGTAGGCTTGTTTTACATATATATGTAAAATATTGTAAAGACTGTAGTACAGTATATTTGTGAAATATTCTGCATTACAGTGGTGTTTTAATTTTATACATATTTTTTTAAAGGTACCATGGTAATACCATAATAGTACCTTGGTAGTACCTCGGTACTCTGCAATATTTATTTGATATAAAATGGAACATAATTATATTTCCCTACCCATTACCACTTCAATTAAGTGGTAATCGGAAGTAAAACATATTAAACCAACTACTTACTTAATATCTTTAATACTTTTAAATGCCCTAGCTAGACCACTGAGAAAGTTGCCTTAAAACAACATGACTATCTGCAATTTTTGTAAGGAAAGTCATTATCCAATCAAATAATGACTTACCGTCGATATGTCGAAACTACCTCAAAACTAGAACAAAATGGTAATAGCTCTAAAAATACCTACCCTTTTTAGATGTAACCAGAAGAACCATCTGCAGACCAAAATCTTCAATCCTGCCAAATTTCATCACAATCCGAGTAACAGTTTTTTCGTTATGTGAAATACAAAAGTCTATGGAAAATTCATTAGATTACAAGTGTGCTTTGGGGACCCCCTTTTTTCTTTGCACCCTTTTGACCAAACGCTGCAAACCTTTTAAACTTCCACCAATCTAACAGGTGCAATAGGTCTCCAAAGTTTTGCAGATATTCGTCGCAGAGGTGCAAAGTTACTGAGGAACAAATATCTGAGGAATTCCTAACTGCGTGCTCCTAACTATTAACTATAACTAGAGTGGCTACCCCCGCTCTGGCGGTCGCCAGTGGGTAGGCATAGTTAGGATCAACGTTTCCATAGGAAAGGTGTTTTTTTGTTTTGCCGCCGCTTGACGAAACTTCACAAAAGTTTAAAAAATTGACCCTTTTTGGTTCAGCTGCTATGTTGAAAGTTTTGGGGTGATCCATCAAGCAAGGACCAAGAAAAACAAGCATTGGCATAGCCAATAGGTCTCGCCTTTGGGACCTTATAAGTATTTAGCCATGGCGCACTTTATCCTAGGTGCTTAAGCATTTACTGTTAACCTCAGACCCATTTAAGCTCACATCTTGCCAACAATCACATCTATTGTTGTCGATGGTAATGTACTCGTTAGTTGTCACAAGATGGACTATCTACTTAAGGTATTTTGTGTGTCTGGCACAAGCTCTACAGACAAGAGGTGGCAGGATGCAATTTTACCGCTGGTACAAGTAGGAGTATTTATCTGTGGCCAGAGCAGTATATGCCAATGCGCCCTGTTTGCAATTATTACTTAACGGCAATAGGGGGCGGGGTAAATGGTCATAGATGTGCAGCAATTCTCTCTTAGGTATGAAGTAAACAGAAACGTATTATGCGCGCATTTGTATCAAAATGTTTAATAATGATGGGACAAACTGTGAAAATTATTATTTTTGGTTCTTTTTAAAGTGGCTACTACATTTGTGATTTACATTATTTAATGCCCAATTGATAGGTTACTGCCCAGGTGACAAAGAACTGGAATTACGCCCTAATGAATCCAGATGGATTTATGGGTTGAGTCTCAAATATAACAAAATACCAAATAAAGCTATTTTTCTAAAGGGTCTATTTGTATTTTTAAAATAATGTAACAATGTTCGACAGAAACTGGATTTTTTTTTAATATGTTGGTTAACAAAAGTAAGAGGATTGTTTTGATCAATGGTCAAGAGAGGGAGCTCATATTACAACTTTAAATTAAATTGAACTAAAAACCTGAAAGCAATCCGTGCCGTATTTTTCTTTTGTAGATGTATATAGCGCGAACACGACTCGAAGGTATTGGAGCGCTTTAAATGAGCACCAGTTACGTTACTCACAAGGACACATTCATTTTTGCTAGGCACAGGGAGATTAAGTGATTTGCCCAGAATCACAGGCTGCTGAACCGACGCCGAGGCGCAAACTTGCTTCCCCAACTTGAAAATCGACCGCTCTTGCAGTAAGGCCAAATTCTCTCTCCATGTTACCATGCCGTTTAATAGTGCACTAACTTTGGTGTTCGATGTGCAAATGGAGAAAGATGTTATTCAATTTAACAATTAGTCTGGACTCTTTAATAATTGGACACTTTCTAAAGCATACCAACGATGACCGCTATATAGTTCTTGTGTAAAGCAGGCACTTTGAACTAGTTAAATGACAGAGAAATGCATTTATTAACCCGTTTAACCATTTGCTGCAATCTTGTGAGACCCTGATACTGGGCCAGTTGGGGTATTAAACACCAGTTGACGGGGAAAGCAATTAGCGTTTAAATAAACATTTGAAAAACACACCCTGGAAGCGTGCACAGTATTTGTAAAAGTAAAGTTAGTCTCGTCTGTCATGCTGAAACATAAAGCACTGCAGCAGTTTTGGCGGCGCCGTGTGATCAAAGAAAAGAACGCGCCTCCCAAACAAAATTAAACAAAGTTGAAATCAACATTCTAACAAGGGGAGACCAGCTCTGTAGAGTTCACACATGACCTACGTCACGACGCATGCTGGTTAATGGCAAACTCACTCGTCACCATTAAACACCTACATTTTATAATTACAGTAGTCAGTATTTATGTTGCTGGACAATAAAAGCCATTATTTTAAAAGGCTGCACACAGGACTCCTCTCCCCATCACCAATATACACACACAGTACTACATGTCGGGCCCCCACAATCCCACAACAAAGCGCCCCCTTTACTTACTCTGAGTACCAAGCTCTCCCACTGGAAAATGAAAAGGAGTCATGTTAACTGTTTGGTTCAAGGGGGAAGAAAAAACACCGCAGGCAGCCGCCGTAAATTGGGGCATTCACTAACCCATGTCCTGACGGCGGGCAGGCAAGAATAAACCTGCGAGTGGTGCGCGCGAGAGCGAGCACTGGGCAATCTGTTTTCAATTATCGCGCTCGCGTCTGGGAATGATAATTTAAAACAGATGGTGCCTGTGCGCGTAACCACAAGCCTTAGGCCGTGGGCGGCTACATTGACTGGGAAAGGCGGGACATGTGCCAACCTTTACCCAATTGCGTGCTGTCTTTTTGAAAAGACGTTTTAAAGACGCTCACAAACACCAATTAAAATAATGCTGAAAAATCCACACAGGCACAAGCTTGTGAAAAGTGGAGTTCATCTGCAAGAGGCCGAATCATTAGAGCAGCGCATGCGCGCTGCGCCAAGGCTCGACCTAAAAAGGGGGGCCCCAAAACGCGTTTTCCCCATGTTATGTATATGGGGATTTTTCCTTTTCCGAACACAACTACAGCCTGAACTGCTGAACAGAATTACACCAAATTTGGCGGAGAGCTAGATTTTGGTCTAGAAAGGGTGCTTTTGGTGTAAATCCATTCAGTAGTTTCAAAGATATTTAAGTTTAAAAATATAGCTACCTGAAAGCCCAACAGCCTACTGAGACCCTACAGATATTTGATTGCCTGCCAACACTTCAACCAGGAAGTGTTGGAAGTCCTTTTGGGACTCGGTTGAACCAAGTCCCACAAAAGAAGAGAAAAGGGGGCAGGTTGGAATACTCTGACCCCCCCAGATATGGTGGGGTGGTCCCATAGGGACCCAGAGGATAAAAGCATTTTTACATTTTTTTTAATTTTGCTGCGAACACGAGTGGATCTGCGAATCACCTGCAAAATAAAAAAAAGACATATGTGTCTTTTGAAAGAAGGCCCCGGGTGGGCCAAATCCTGGGGGCATGTTAAAAATAAAGAAGAAGGGCACATGGGGACCCAGTCCTGAAATTTAATTTAACCCTGGGTACGACCACCTCCCCAAGGGTTTTGACTTAAATTATGCTGGGTGTGCCTGAATGGCACCCCCGTGCCCTGGTGACCACCACCTCCCTGGGGCTTCTTTAATAATTAAATGGGGGGCCTCTACGACCACCCCAGTCCCAGGGACCACCAGCAACCCAAGCTTTGCTAGGGAAAATACGGGGACTGCATGGACCCCTCCACAGCCCCGGGGCTGCCACTTCCTGGGGCTTTTTGCTTTATTAATGGGAGGGTTGTGTGGACCCCCAGCCCTGATCTCTCCAAAAGCATAAACATGTCATAAATGCAGGGGGCCCAGGGACCGCCGCCTCCCCATGGATAAATAAGAAATTGATGCGGGGGCACGTGCCATCACGCAGGCCCGGGGACCACCACCACCCCGGGGCAAATGTGTAGAATTACTCCCCTGGGCTGTATGCTGTAATGGAGGGGGCGCACGACCCTCCTCCTGGAGCAAACATGGCCCTGGGGACTGCCAACTCTGAGAACCACCTCTAGCAATGTCTCAGGGTTACCACCCCCAGTACATTGCAGTTTGCTATGGCTTGGCGGGAGCACCACTCCCTCCAAGGCATAGTCAACTCTGCTCCACTTTCAACAAGTAAAAGCATTAAAATTGCCTTATGTAAGTCCCACACTGCGGTATGGCTGAGAAGTCTTCATGGCCAGCCCCCTTTCTCTACCATGCTGCATACACTCCTCCTGGTGCACTACTAGTTGGGGGATGAAATCCTCTTGACTGCTGAGGGACCTTGGGGACGAACAACCCCTCCTGTTACCTCCAGTAAGTTCCACACAGTGGGATTGCTAGGAGGTCTTTGGAGGCCAAGTCCCCTTTCTCCACCACTCAGAAAACATGACTCCTGGTGCTCTACTGGTTGGGAAATGAAGTCCTCTTGGATGGGGGTCAAGAAGCCCTCCTGGCACTACCTGTATGTCATCCACAGTGGGATTCCTGAGAGCTGGTCAATGCCCGTCCCTTTCTCCACCGCTCTGCAAACACGATTACTACTTAAAAAACCTTAGAAATTCACTGAAAAAAACCAAAGGTTACAGGGACGTTATAGTTATGCTCAGGTTTCACTCGTACAAAATAAGTGAAATTCAGCAGTTAACTCACACCCTGCGCAATACACTGCTTATGACCTCACATATTATATCACTAATGACATGGTCAATGAAATCACTGATGACATCACTGATGGCATCTCAAATGACATCACTGATAACATCATCCACAGAATCACTGACGCACCCACTCACACCCCCATAGAACCTTTCATACACCCACTCTCACACAACCATTCACAAATCCATTCACAGACCCATACCAGTACTTACACACCCACTCACTTATTCATAGATCTACACACACATCCACTCACTCGCCCATACAGCCACTCATACATCCATGCAGTCACTGATACAGCCACTGACATATCCACACATACACCCATACAGCCACTCACACACTGAGACAGGTACCCATTGAGATACTCACACACCTAGTCACTCACCCATACAGTCAATCACACAGCCACTTACTCACCCATGCAGCTACATAAAGCCTTTCATTTACTCATACAGATACTAAAAAATACTCACTCACCTATACAGTTACTGACACAAGCATGTACTCACTCATACAGCTACTCTCATATTCACTCACACACCCATATAGACACTCATATACCCCATCACTCACTGATACTGCCTTTCACATACCTAGTTACTCACCCATATACCACTAACACATACATGTATTCACCCACACAACCATACACATACTCAGTCACCCATACAGCCCATCACACATGCACTCACTAACCCATATAGCTTATGACTCACCCACTCACTCATCCAAACAAGCAGTCACACCCCCCCTAACCAACCCACAATGATGCTCAGACAATCATAGATATAATCAGACAAGCAATCACTCACCAATACAGCCACTCACATTCCCACTCACACAACCATACAGCCACTTAGACACCAACTGACAGACTGAAACAGACATTTCCACAACCAGTCACTCACCCATACATTCACTGAGACACCTAATCACTCACATATACAGTCAGTCACTTGACCACTGAATCATCCATACAGGCAGTGATACACCCACTGATTCACCAATACACCTTGGTATATATGTGCAACATTTGTAAACTTTTTTAAAACACTCACAGTTCACAGATGATGTTACGAGTGATGTAATTTGAGATGTCATCAGCGATGTGATCAGTGATGTCACTGACCATATCATGAGTGATATAATATTTTGGATCATAAGCTATGCATTGCGGGGGTGCGAGTTAAAGTTAGCTCATCTAACTATAACTGCAGAATTCACTTGTTAGTATGAGTGAAACCTAAGCCTAACCATTGTGTATATACTGGTGGTCGCCAGTAGATAGTTATAGTTAGGACCGTGTTTCCATAGGAAATCTGAAAATTCTATTTTGAATAACTGTGGCGCCGGTTGACGAATCCTCGCAAAATTTTCAAAACTAATGGGGCGCTCCGCTCAGCTCTTACCCTGAAAGTCTCGGGGTGATTCATCAAGGGGGGCCGAGAAAAAAGGGGGGTCCCAAACCGCGTTTTCCCCATGCATTTTTCCATAGGACCTTTAGTCGAAGGTACAGCCCGAACGGCTGAACAGAATTACTTGAAATTTGGCAGAGAGGTAGTCCTCAGGTCAGGGAAGTGCCTTTTGCAGGTCTGGTGTCAATCTGTTCATTATTTCCTGAGAAAATAGCATTTAAAAGCATATAAATATCTATACGCGCGCACCGTGCGCGCACGGTGCTGCACGGTGCCGTGCGCGAGCGATATTCTGATTGGTTGATAGATGTCAGTAAATATTCGAATCGGTCGAAATCAGGAAGTGTCGGCCGCCATTTTTTCTGTCGCACTGAAAAGGAAAGGTGGAAAAAAGGTGGAAAACGTGAAAAGGGGGCAGGGAAGAGAGTTCCTGACCCCCTGGCCTTTGTCAGGGGGTCACAGAAGGACCCCCAAGGGTGAAAAAAACATTGCATTATTTTTGAAAAAAATCACGGGGTGCGCGCACGGTGCACACTTGGTAAAAAACCTTGAAAAAAAAAAAATCATAAATACATAACTTAGCATTTAAAAAAACGTACAAATTCACTTAAAAAACCATAGGTTTCACACACATTATAGATAGGAATTAGCAATTAAAAAACCTTGCAAATTCACTTAAAAAACCATAGGTTTCACACAGGTTATAGTTAGGTGGACATTTCACTCGTAAAAAACCAATGAAATACCCCCGTTATAGTTAGTTCAGATAACTATAACTCATGCGACCGCCACTCTATCACAAGGATGATGTCATGAGTGATGTCATGAGTGATGCCATTGACCATGTCATGAGTGATGTAATGTGTGACGTCATGATAAGTGGATTGCGGGCGTGCGAGTTATAGTTATCTGAACTAACTATAACGGGGGAATTTCATTGGTTTTTTATGAGTGAAATGTCCACCTAACTATAACCTGTGTGAAACCTATGGTTTTTTATGTGAATATATATATATATATATATATCAAACAGGAAAGCACCCAACTTGAAGAGCCACGTACGTTGTGTCATATTTTATTCCGTAAGGCAGCCCATCAAAACAGCTTCCAAGTGCCCAGAGTACATCCAACCAACAGTTCCTTATGCGTTTCGGGCGTCCTCGCGCCCTTGCTCACAGGTGCTGGCAATGAGGACAGGCAGCATACCACTACTGATATACCCAGCATCCTTGATTCCAACTAGTGGGCGTATCAATGCACAATGCATGCTGATATATTGAGTTCATTGTATTGACAATTCAGGTTTAAAGGTAAGTGTTGCCACCATAGTCCCCATCAATATGTTACCCCAGTGGGTAACTGCAACAAATGAAGGTTGCTGGAGAACTGGAAATGTCCTAAACAGAAGACACCTTGTTCCGTGTTGCGCAGACAAATACATGCGCCCGGACCCGCACATCCGCGGGAGGGCTATCCGCGACCCGGGTTGGCCGCAATTTAATACCAAACAGGAAAGCACCCAACTTGAAGAGCCACGTACGTTGTGTCATATTTTATTCCGTAAGGCAGCCCATCAAAACAGCCTCCAAGAGCCCAGAGTACATCCCACCAACAGTTCTTTACGCGTTTCAGGTGTCCTCGTGCCCTAGCTCACAGGTGCTGGCAATGAGGACAGGCAGCATACCACTACTGATATACCCAGCATCCTTGATTCCAACTAGTGGGCATATCAATGCACAATGCATGCTGGTTTATTGAGTTCATTGTATTGACAATTCAGGTTTAAAGGTAAGTGTTGCCGCCATAGTCCCCATCAATATGTTACCCCAGTGGGTTACTGCAAAAAATGAAGGTTGCTGGAGAACGGGAAATGTCCTAAACAGATGGGGACTATGGCGGCAACACTTACCTTTAAACCTGAATTGTCATTACAATGAACTCAATATACCAGCATGCATTGTGCATTGATACGCCCACTAGTTGGATTGTAAGACACTTAATCTACCGGGTAACAAAAGAGACTTTACAATCAAAGGGAATTTCAATTGCAAAACGGAGTATTGTGTATATTGTTTGATTTGCCCATGTGCAAAATTTTACATAGGCAGTACAGTACATTAAGCAAAGAAAAGAGTCTTAGAGCATCTGCGCGCTATTAAAAAACACGACATCCAATATCCTGTAGCCCGCCATTTTTTCAACCTTCATGAGCAAAATGAAAAACTACTATCTTTTGTTGTTGTAGATGCAATTGCACGACAGTAAAGAGGTGGTGACAGAGAGCGTCAGCTAAGATGTTTGGAATCAAGGGGGCAGATTTATGTTAACTGGCGCATCCCTGCATATCAGCAGGGATGCGCCAATTATTATGCGCCACAGCTGCGCCACCATGGATGCGCCGCATTTATAATGCGGCGCACCATGGGGCAAAAACGGCACAGATGCGTGACGCATCTGTGCCGTAAAAGTGGCGCATTGCTGGAGTTGCGTCGCAAGCGCGACGCAGCTCCAGCAAGGCTCTGGGGTGCCCTATCTGTACAATGCTGCGTCAATCCTTACGCCTGCTTCAAGCAGGCGCAGGGTTTTGACGCAGCATGGGCCTAAAAGTGACTGAGTGAAATCTTGTAGATTTCACTCAGCCACTTTTAGGAGGCGTTCCTGCGCCGGAACGCCCCCACCTGCCCTGGAACGCCTACATGTGGCGCAGGGCTTTACAACGTGACGCATCTTCCAGATGCGTCACGTTGTAAATACCCCGCACCATGGCGCAGGATTTGCGCCGCTGCTGCGTCACAAAAGTGACGCAACGGCGGCGCAAAAGTGGCGCAAGTGCAACATAAATCTGCCCCAAGGTATATAATTGACTTTGATAGCATGATGCCTGAAGGACTCAATTCCAGTGAAGAGATGGCTGTACATTTGTAAAGATAACAATTGGATATGGTTTCTGTAAAACAAAAATGGTTTCGCTATAAAAGCAAAAATCTTTGTAGATGATTTTGAATGTATTAATGCTACAGCAGGAGACAATAAGCTGCTGTAACACTGTTGAATGATGTCAAGTTGCACATTTCTTTTGTTTTCCGTTATGAAGGTATTATGACTATGGGCTGTTTTAAGGTAAACGATTGTGAATACAAGCGTCATCACAACATCCGGGCAAGTGTAGACAAGACAAATGTCAGTTATGTTTTGCTCCTAGCTTTTGTGTACAATGAAACTATTGGCCCACTTGGGCGAGATTTCTTAGGACTGTTGTGCCAAAGTATCTGGTGCACAACACGCATTAAAAATATTCGAACTGCAACCCACTTGGGTTTGCGTTCTTTTATTATCTGACGGCCATCAACAAAATTATTAGTCGACTACAGTTGATTTGTATATGGCGTCAATAATGCTTTATTGCACAAAAGCACGAGGATTTGTTGGCAAACGTGATATTGACACCAATACGCAACATAGAATTGTGGAAGCAATGATGTTACATTATATAATTTGAACTGAAAAGTTTTATATTTGTCTTACTCAACAAAGTATAATTTGTTGTTTTTGTTGGAGAATATGTGTATGAATTGGTAATTGTCTATGACATTACACTACATGCTAAAATGGCGTTGACGCTTACACAGGATAGCCCACGTATTACTTGAAGTCCTTCTTCAATGGTAATGTTTGAGGCAGGATGTAAATACAGGAAAACAAAATGTCAGCCATACCGTGAGAAAGCTGTAAAGCGAAACGCGTCGATGAGGTGCTAACTTGCCCAGTAAATCTTTTCAACACACACTCTTGAGTGTCCTGGATTTCTTTTGACAAAGCAAAAGTTGGCGATTTATATGGGGTTGATGGAGCCCGTCCAGGACCGCCGCGCTTGAAGCACCGGACTTCCGTAAAGTGCTGCTTGTGTATGTATATATATATATATATATATATATATATATATATATATATATATATATATATATATATATTCCACACGCACACCTTCGTAGTTCCGAAAGAAAATCCAGGACTCTCAGGATTCGTTTAGAAAAGGATTTATTGGGCTGTGTCTCGCCTCACCAACGCGTTTCGCTTGATAGCTTTTTCACGGTATGGCGGCAGTCTCATTTTCCCTGTTTACATACTGCCTCAAAGGGCTGACATAAAAGTAGGACTGAATTGATACAATGATATTATGTTGTATATACAGGCGCCATCTTGGCATGTTGTTAACTAAAGCGGAATTAGTGCGCAAACTTAGAGAAACAACAGCATAACAAGGGTCATAAATAAAATATTCAGACCTAGTTACAAAAACAAATCAATAGCACAACATTTTATGGTCGCAATGTAAGTGGCATTGTGATTCAGTGTAACCAAAGCCCACTTGGGCACGAAATTCAAATATGTCAACAATGCTTTATTGACAATCAGTGATTGACATTGAACTCAATTTCCGAATGAACTGTGAGCATATTACATTGCGACCATAAAATGTTGTGCTATTGATTTGTTTTTGTAACTAGGTCTGAATATTTTATTTATGACCCTTGTTATGCTGTTGTTTCTCTAAGTTTGCGCACTAATTCCGCTTTAGTTAACAACATGCCAAGATGGCGCCTGTATATACAAAATAATATCATTGTATCAATTCAGTCCTACTTTTATGTCAGCCCTTTGAGGCAGTATGTAAACAGGGAAAATGAGACTGCCGCCATACCGTGAAAAAGCTATCAAGCGAAACGCGTTGGTGAGGCGAGACACAGCCCAATAAATCCTTTTCTAAACGAATCCTGAGAGTCCTGGATTTTCTTTCGGAACTACGAAGGTGTGCGTGTGGAATATATGGGAAACGGAGCCCATCCAGGACCGCCACGTGAGAAGCTCCAGACTTCCGTATATTAGCGTTCGGATATATGTATATATATATATATATATATATAGTATATATAGATATATATATATATATACATATTTGTACATTTTCATATAATTTTAAAAACATAAAAAAATTCAAAATAGTAGTTTAGTACTTGTTTGAAAGTAAATATATATATATATTTATTATGTATGTGTGCTTAACTTTTTTAATTAAGTTTATTTGTTATATGTGTTAGAATGTATATTAAATCTACTTCATTTTTTTAGAATGAATTTTATAATTTAATGAATTTAATATTTATTATTTTATTCTATATATATATATATATATATATATATATATATATATATATATATATATATATATATATATATATATATATATATATATATATATATATATATATATATATATATATCCAGTCAAGGCTCCTGGTTAGAAATCCACACGCACTCCCTGGTATGGTGCAGTTCCAATTCAATTTAATAACATCCCAAGCATGGCAAGCAGGTTTACAAAACCCAACGCGTTTCAGTCAACTTTGACCTTGTTCACGGGTAACAGTTATTTTTCACTCTTCTATTTTTATACTGATCACATGATGTTACATTTTGCTCAGCCTTATGGTCCTTGTAGTGTAGCGACCATCGTAGGATTGTTATTAACCATTTTATCAGGTGTCAATTCATGTATTTTAAACAAATTTATATCGCTAATAGAAACAATATAATTGTAGGTGCATGTACCAATACAGACATTTAGTAATCAAATCGTCATATTGACTAATATTGATAATCAACTTGTACCTTGCTCCTTCGCCCTCTAGTGGGCCATGAATGAATATATCCGCACTCTGTATCTCTCTGGTGAGTGATATACTTTTGGACAGTTTACCTTATGTTTTGAACACCTGATTGTGTGAAAATTAAAGAATAAATATATATTACCCTTTTTTCAAAGAAAAAAAGAAGGAAACTTCAGATGAAAAAGGGGGGCACGAAAATCATAATGGGGCATGTTAACCTGTGTCCCGATCATTTCATTCTTTCATAAATGTGAGTGCATCTCCTCGTCTTTATTCAAACCATACGGGGTCAGAGTCCTGAACCCTAGGATGTGGCGTGATTCTTTCTGTCTTAGTGTCTTTTCGCGGTTGCCACCTCTCACATGACACCCCACCGTTTTGACAGCATAGAAATTCAATTGTTTCCAGTCACTTGAATGATATTTTTCCATATGTTCCGCTACTGCGTAGCTGCGGTCTTTATTGATTGTTGCTCTTACGTGTTCTAAAATACGTTTTTTCAGTTCGCAGACTGTGCTTCCAATGTATTTCAGCTTGCATGAACATTCGATAATATATACCACGTATTGGCTTTTGCAGTTGATCATTTGATTGATTGTCCACTTCTTTTTATTTGCCATTCTGATTACTTTGGTGTTTTGTGCAATTTGACATACTTTACACGTCGAGCATTTATAAAACCCTTTTAGTTGTAGCCAAGTTGGTTGTTTTGTTGTTTTTACAAAGTGACTGTGTACCAATTCGTCTTTTAGATTTTTAGCTCGCCTGTATGTTATTTTTGGGTGATTTCCCACTATTTTTGCCATCGTAGGGTCCAGTGTCAGTATGTTCCAGTGTTTCCGTAGAATCTGTTCAATTTGTTTTGATTGAGTTGATAATGTGGTGATCAAACGAATGGGATTCTCTTCCTGTTTCTCACCAGCCTTTTTGTCTTTAATGATGTCTTCTCTGTTTTGTTTTTCAGTTCTTTTGAGACAGTCTGATAAGATTCTCTTGTTGTAATTACGTTTTTTAAATCTCCTTATCGATTGTTGGCTGTGTTTTTTCCATTCATTATCATCTGAGCAGATTCTACGTATTCTCAATAGTTCTCCATAGGGGATGTTCCTTATTAGGGATGGTTGATGAAAACTCTCCGCATGTAGGGTAGCATTACTGGCTGTACTTTTGCGGTGTAATGTTGTTTGTATCTTTCCCTCTTTGACATAAATCTCTGTGTCCAGAAACACAATTCTGTTGTCACTGATGTTATATGTGAAGTGCAAATCCGTATCTGTATTGTTTAAGATGTTAAAGTATGATTCAAATTCCTGTTCTGATCCATTCCAGATTATAAGGAGATCCTCAATGTATCTCATCCAAGATACTATTCGCTCCACATGATGTTCATTTTTACTATCCCAGGCTACTTTCTGCTCCCACCAGCCCATTGTGAGGCATGCGTAGCTTGGGCTAAAAGAAAAACCCATCGCGGTCCCATTCTTCTGTAGGTATATTTCTTCCCCAAACAAGAAAACATTCTTTGTCAGGCATAGTTCAATCATATCTGTTATCATGGTGTTGTGATTTGTGTAGTGGATATTCCTTTCCTTGAGAAAATATTTACATGCTGTTAATCCAATTTCGTTGTTGATATTGGTATACAACGAGATGACGTCCATGGATACCAATTTGTATGTTGGTTCCCATACCACATCTGCAAGAATTCTTAATAGGTCTTTGGTATCTCTTAAATATGATGTTAGTTCTTTAACATATGGAAAGAGAAATTTATCCACATAGTTCGCTATTGGCTCAAGTAGTGAGCCTTTAGCAGATACAATTGGTCTCCCTGGTGGTTTCGTGGGGTTTTTATGAATCTTGGGGAGAAAATAAATTGTTGCCATTATCGGATTGTCCGTGGAGAGATATTTGAATTCATCTTGGTTGATTAGCTTTTTTTCTCTCCATTCCTTTAATTTCATGTCCACTTCATTTTTGATCTGTGTGGTTGGGTTCTCTTTAAGTCTTTCGTAAAATTGTGTGTTGTTTAGTTGTACATGGGCTTCTTCTGCATAGAGATTTTTGTCTTGTATGATGATATTTCTGCCTTTATCGGCCATTTTGATCACGATGTCATCGTCTGATTTTAATTTTTGTAACGCTTTACGTTCTTCCAGTGTTATGTTGTACTTGTGTTTTTTGTTGTTTAGTTGGTATAGATCTTTTACCACAGCCTCATGGAATATTTCTATCTTATTTCCTGCTGGAAATTGTGGGTTGTATTTGGATTTGGATTTCTTTCCACTGCTGCCCTCTCCTAATTGTGGGCAGTATGTCTCTAGTTCATTCACGGGGTCCCCCGTGTCTTTGTCTAATTCCATCAAGGTGATGAAGTGATGAGCATCTCCCGCTTTCAATTCCATTGTTGGTAATTCAATTTGGTTTTCCGGTGTCTTGGGATTTTCCTCAAAGATTTTAGCAAGTTTTAATTTTCTGATATATTTATATATATCAATTCTTGTTTGTGGCACATTGATTTCATTTGTAGGGCAGAAGGAAAGACCTCTTTTTAGGATTTGGCATTCCTTCTGCCCTACAAATGAAATCAATGTGCCACAAACAAGAATTGATATATATAAATATATCAGAAAATTAAAACTTGCTAAAATGGAATTGAAAGCGGGAGATGCTCATCACTTCATCACCTTGATGGAATTAGACAAAGACACGGGGGACCCCGTGAATGAACTAGAGACATACTGCCCACAATTAGGAGAGGACAGCAGTGGAAAGAAATCCAAATCCAAATACAACCCACAATTTACAGCAGGAAATAAGATAGAAATATTCCATGAGGCTGTGGTAAAAGATCTATACCAACTAAACAACAAAAAACACAAGTACAACATAACACTGGAAGAACGTAAAGCGTTACAAAAATTAAAATCAGACGATGACATCGTGATCAAAATGGCCGATAAAGGCGGAAATATCATCATACAAGACAAAAATCTCTATGCAGAAGAAGCCCATGTACAACTAAACAACACACAATTTTACGAAAGACTTAAAGAGAACCCAACCACACAGATCAAAAATGAAGTGGACATGAAATTAAAGGAATGGAGAGAAAAAAAGCTAATCAACCAAGATGAATTCAAATATCTCTCCACGGACAATCCGATAATGGCAACAATTTATTTTCTCCCCAAGATTCATAAAAACCCCACGAAACCACCAGGGAGACCAATTGTATCTGCTAAAGGCTCACTACTTGAGCCAATAGCGAACTTTGTGGATAAATTTCTCTTTCCATATGTTAAAGAACTAACATCATATTTAAGAGATACCAAAGACCTATTAAGAATTCTTGCAGATGTGGTATGGGAACCAACATACAAATTGGTATCCATGGACGTCATCTCGTTGTATACCAATATCAACAACGAAATTGGATTAACAGCATGTAAATATTTTCTCAAGGAAAGGAATATCCACTACACAAATCACAACACCATGATAACAGATATGATTGAACTATGCCTGACAAAGAATGTTTTCTTGTTTGGGGAAGAAATCTACAGAAGAATGGGACCGCGATGGGTTTTTCTTTTAGCCCAAGCTACGCATGCCTCACAATGGGCTGGTGGGAGCAGAAAGTAGCCTGGGATAGTAAAAATGAACATCATGTGGAGCGAATAGTATCTTGGATGAGATACATTGATGATCTCCTTATAATCTGGAATGGATCAGAACAGGAATTTGAATCATACTTTAACATCTTAAACAATACAGATACGGATTTGCACTTCACATATAACATCAGTGACAACAGAATTGTGTTTCTGGACACAGAGATTTATGTCAAAGAGGGAAAGATACAAACAACATTACACCGCAAAAGTACAGCCAGTAATGCTACCCTACATGCGGAGAGTTTTCATCAACCATCCCTAATAAGGAACATCCCCTATGGAGAACTATTGAGAATACGTAGAATCTGCTCAGATGATAATGAATGGAAAAAACACAGCCAACAATCGATAAGGAGATTTAAAAAACGTAATTACAACAAGAGAATCTTATCAGACTGTCTCAAAAGAACTGAAAAACAAAACAGAGAAGACATCATTAAAGACAAAAAGGCTGGTGAGAAACAGGAAGAGAATCCCATTCGTTTGATCACCACATTATCAACTCAATCAAAACAAATTGAACAGATTCTACGGAAACACTGGAACATACTGACACTGGACCCTACGATGGCAAAAATAGTGGGAAATCACCCAAAAATAACATACAGGCGAGCTAAAAATCTAAAAGACGAATTGGTACACAGTCACTTTGTATAAACAACAAAACAACCAACTTGGCTACAACTAAAAGGGTTTTATAAATGCTCGACGTGTAAAGTATGTCAAATTGCACAAAACACCAAAGTAATCAGAATGGCAAATAAAAAGAAGTGGACAATCAATCAAATGATCAACTGCAAAAGCCAATACGTGGTATATATTATCGAATGTCCATGCAAGCTGAAATACATTGGAAGCACAGTCTGCGAACTGAAAAAACGTATTTTAGAACACGTAAGAGCAACGATCAATAAAGACCGCAGCTACGCAGTAGCGGAACATATGGAAAAATATCATTCAAGTGACTGGAAACAATTGAATTTCTATGCTGTCGAAACGGTGGGGTGTCATGTGAGAGGTGGCAACCGCGAAAAGACACTAAGACAGAAAGAATCACGCCACATCCTAGGGTTCAGGACTCTGACCCCGTATGGTTTGAATAAAGACGAGGAGATGCACTCACATTTATGAAAGAATGAAATGATCGGGACACAGGTTAACATGCCCCATTATGATTTTCGTGCCCCCCTTTTTCATCTGAAGTTTCCTTCTTTTTTTCTTTGAAAAAATGGTAATATATATTTATTCTTTAATTTTCACACAATCAGGTGTTCAAAACATAAGGTAAATTGTCCAAAAGTATATCACTCACCAGAGAGATACAGAGTGCGGATATATTCATTCATGGCCCACTAGAGGGCGAAGGAGCAAGGTACAAGTTGATTATCAATATTAGTCAATATGACGATTTGATTACTAAATGTCTGTATTGGTACATGCACCTACAATTATATTGTTTCTATTAGCGATATAAATTTGTTTAAAATACATGAATTGACACCTGATAAAATGGTTAATTACAATCCTACGATGGTCGCTACACTACAAGGACCATAAGGCTGAGCAAAATGTAACATCATGTGATCAGTATAAAAATAGAAGAGTGAAAAATAACTGTTACCCGTGAACAAGGTCAAAGTTGACTGAAACGCGTTGGGTTTTGTAAACCTGCTTGCCATGCTTGGGATGTTATTCAATTGAATTGGAACTGCACCATACCAGGGAGTGCGTGTGGATTTCTTCCTGAACCAGGAGCCTTGACTGAATCTCATAACGGCTGACTCTGCCGTCTCCACATTTCTCGCACCGCCAAGAGCGCCGAATGCCGCCAGTAACGAGTCCTCGCTGCGGAAATATATATATATATCTATATATATATATATATATATGAAATCCAAATTGCTCCTTCTGTTTTGCTCGGACCCAAGGGAGTTGGCGCACACTCCGGCGGAGCACGCCGGAAATTAATGTTCCACAACAGTTCAAGTATCGTGCGCTCTCAATGCCAAAAGAATCCACGAAAAAGCGGTGAAAGAGTGTTTATTCACAACGCGTTTCAACTTAACAAAGTCTTGATCACGTGATCAAGACTTTGTTAAGTTGAAACGCGTTGTGAATAAACACTCTTTCACCGCTTTTTCGTGGATTCTTTTGGCATTGAGAGCGCACGATACTTGAACTGTTGTGGAATATATATATATATATATATATATATATATATATATATATATATATATATATATATTCACTGAAAAAACCATAGGTTTCAGGGCCGTTATAGTTAGCTGGACATTTCCCTCGTACAAAACCCTAGAAATTCCCCTGTTATAGTTAGTTCAGCTAACTATAACTCGCGCCCCAGCAATGCACTGCTGATGACGTCACATATTGCATCACTCATGACATGGTCAGTGACATCACTGATGACATCACTGATGACATCACTGATGACATCTCAAATGACATCACTGATGACATCACTGATGACGTCATCTATGTGATAAATTAGTGCATCTTCTCACACCCTAATATAACTTTTGATACACCGACTCAAAATTTCAGACGGCCATTTTGAAAACCATAGATACTCCAATACCAATAACTACTCACCCACTCATTGACTTTTAGGTCTACATACATGTCCACTCACTCACCTCTACAGTCGCTCATACTTACAGTCACTCTGTGCATTTATACACCTATATAGACACTCACACACCGCCAATCATCCATTGAGGTACTGACACATCTAGTCAGTCATGCAAATAATTAATCACAGTCCAATTTACTCACCTATACAGTTAAACACACTCAAGTTCACTTACTCATAAAAATACTAACAAATTCTGTGTCTTCCTGCAGAAAAAACAAACAGCACATGACACAGATATCCTTGCACTATGGCGTATACAGCCACTCCCAAAATCTCACACACTCAGATATAGATAGTTATATACTCTTACACACATATACACTGCGTTTCACATATGTAGTTACTGACACATGTACAACTGAGATATACATTCAATCACTAACACACCCATACATACACTCACCCAACCATACAGTCCATCACAGATGCACTCTTAAAACCATGCACCCAGTGAATCACCCACTCACACATCTAGTCACAGAGTCACACACACCCTACCCACACAAACACTCAGGCACCCATACAGATACTCAGACAACTAATCAATAACCCATATAGACACTCATATAGCTATTTACAAAACCATGCAGCCACTTATACACCATGACACAGACACATACAGACATTCGCACAGTTTAGTCACTAGTCTGCAGTAAGATACATTTAATGACTCACTTATAGAGTCAGTTACGTACCTAGAAAATCATCCATTCACACACTTGTACACTCACTTATTCTTCAACAGGCCTTTCCCTATATATATTAAACATAATAAAACTGTTCAGAAACACATACTCAATGGATGATGTCATCAGTGATGTCATCAGTGATGTCATTTAAGATGTCATCAGTGATGTCATAAGTGATGTCACTGACCATGTCATGAGTGATGTAATATGTGACGTCATCAGCAGTGCATTGTGGGGGCGTGAGTTATAGTTAGCTGAACTAACTATAACAGGGGAATGTCTAGGGATTTGTACGAGGGAAATGTCCAGCTAACTATAACGCCCCTGAAACCTATGGTTTTTTCAGTGAATTTCTAAGGTTTTTTCAATGGCAATTCCTAACTATAACGCCCCTGAAACCTTTGGTTTTTTTCAGTGAATTTCAAAGGTTTTTTAAATGCCAATTCCTAACTATAACGTGCATGAAACCTATGGTTTTTTCAGTGAATATATATATATACATATATATTACCTACTGGCGGTCGCCAGTAGGTAGTTATAGTTAGGACCCTGTTTCCATAGGAAATCCGCAACATTCTATTTTGAATAACTTTGGCGCCGGTCGACGAATCCTCGCGAATTTTTCAAAATAGGTGGGGGGCTACGCTCCGCTCCTACCCTGAAAGTCTCGGGGGGATTCGTCAAGCGGGGGCTGAGATAAAAGGGGGTCCCAAAACGCGTTTTTCCCATGCATTTTTCCATAGGACCTTTAGACACAGCTACAGTCCGAACGGCTGAACAGAATTACTTGAAATTTGGCAGAGAGGTAGTCCTCAGGTCAAGGAAGTGCCTTCTGTAGGTTTGGTGTAAATCTGTTCAGTAGATTCTGAGAAAATAGCCTTTAAATCAATATATATATCTGTGGCAGCTTACGGTGCGCTTACGGTGCGCTTACGGTGCGCTTACCGTACGCGTACGGTGGCGTGCGCGAGCACGATTTTGATTGGCTCTTAGATCTTAGTAAACATTCGAATCGGTCGAAACCAGGAAGCGGCGGCCGCCATTTTCTCTCTCGCTCTCTGAGTTGGGCAGCAAAAACGAAGCCAAATAATGTCTAAAGAGGCAGTTTCTTGAGATCCTAACCACCCAGCATTGATATAGGGGTCCCCAAACAACCCGAAAATCACCGATTACGCTTACCGTACGCGTACGGTAAAAATTAAAAAAAAAAAAAAATTATCCACATTCTCCCCACCCCGTCTGCAAATGGTACCCGAAGGGCACCATTTGTGCATGGCATATAACAGCTATGAAATTAACAAAGAATAAATTTCACAAAGATGCGCATAATATGTCCCCCATGTGCGCACGGTGCGCGAAGCGCATCGTGCGTACATGGCCCATCCCGCATAACGTGGGCACGCGGTGCGCACAGCGCACCGCTTGACCACCGTGCGTGCACGGCACTAACTGCGTACAGTGGGCGCGCGGTGCGCAAAGCGCACCGCGTGCTCACTGTGCGCGCACGGTGCGCGAAGCTCACCGTGCGCGCACGGAACGAACTGCGTTAACTGGGCGCGCACGCCACGAATGGCGTAAAGTAACTTAGCATTTAAAAAACCGTACAAATTCACTGAAAAAACCATAGGTTTAACACACGTTATAGTTAGGAATTAGCATTTAAAAAACCTTGCAAATTCACTGAAAAAACCATAGGTTTCACACGTTATAGTTAGCTGTACATTTCACTCGTAAAAAACCAATGAAATTCCCCCGTTATAGTTAGTGCAGGCAACTATAACTCATGCGACCGCAATCTTCTGCTGATGACATATGTGTCTTTATGAAAAAAAAATATTTGCAATATATGTATAGCTAAAATTTAATGGAAGAAGACATGGGCAAATAAGTGTCTAAATACAGTATTAGCATCAGCAGAGGATTGCGGTCGCGTGAGTTATAGTTGCCTGCACTAACTATAACGGGGGAATTTCATTGGTTTTTTACGAGTGAAATGTACAGCTAACTATAACATGTGTGAAACCTATGGTTTTTTCAGTGAATATATATATATATATATATATATATATGTATATATTGAGAAGCGTGAACAAGCTGCAAGTCGAAACTCGTCGTTTTTCAGCTATTAAACTTCTTTCAGCATACTTGGGCGTCCGAGTGCTTTCTGCAGAACAGCGGAGAACTGGTGGATGAAAATTTGGGGCTTCTGGTAGCCCAACTCGGACCACCCGTGAGTCAGTCGGGCATATTCCTTTAACCGGAATTGGTGAAGTGAAAAAAAAAAAAAAATATATATATATATATATATACATTACCCAAACTTTGCCCTGCAAGCAAGTCCGCACTCCAACACAGGTAGGTTACACTACAACTTTTATTTGGATAAAGCGAGCATTTCAGTCCAGGATCCTCCCTTTTAATCTGCCTGATGCATTTCAGAGATAACAATCTCCTTTTTCAAAGGCTATATGAGGTCACACACTCTTTCTTCTACAAATCCGTCTTCACTCTGATTGATTTTCAAGCCTCCTGTGCGCTCATGCACGGCTTTCACTTCTTTAGTTTATTAAGCCCTGGTGTGTTCGTGCAAGGCATTCGGTATTTGTGGTCTTTAAAATATTTACTCCCCTCCAGTGGGTTTATGTGCAAACTTCATTATTTAAAGAACAGGAGCAGCCCTCAAGTGGGCTTTAGGACTGAAAGTCCCGCTTTCACAGTGCAACCTACCTGTGTTGGAGTGCGGACTTGTTTGCAGGGCAAAGTTTGAGTAATATATATATATATATGTATATATATATACCTACTATGTATTTATAGTTAGGACCTTGTTTCTATTCAAAAAGCGTTTTTTCTTTTGCCAATATCTTTGGCGACGTTTGAAAAATCGTCACTCGGGGGTTGCGAATAAAGGGGGTTCCCAAAACATGTTTTTTTTCCTTGCTAATTTCCATAGGAAACTTTAGACCAAGAATTACACCGAATTTGGCAAAAAGGTAGATTTTGGTTCCGAAAGCGTGTTCTTCAAATGTTGTAAATCCGTTCAATAGTTCCTGAGAAATTCAAAAATATAAAAATATGGTTATCTGGTGCCCGAGGAGGATTCGCGAACCCTCCTGACCACGAGCTTCATTCTGATTGGCTGCCAACGCTCCAAACCAAGAAGTGTTGGCAGCAATCTTGTGACTCGGCAAAACAGAGTCACAATAAAAAAGGGAATAAAAATTATTTAAAAAACAGAAAGGGGGCAGGGCAGAAACACCCATTTCCCCTAGGCCTCAAAAAGCTTTTTTTCTTTTTTAAACGGCAGGATTTGCGCTGGGTTCGCGAATCCCATGGAGAATTTTTTTTAAAAAGCACAGGTTACTGCGCTTCATTTTAATGAGCCCCCGGGTGGGCCAGGTCCTGGGAACAATGAGCATAATATATGTGGGGGCTGCATGGGCCCCCACAGCCCCGGGGACCGCCACCTCCCCGGGACTTTATTAATAATGTGTGGGAGGCACGCAACTCCCAGCAGCCCCAGGACCTGCCACCTCCCTGGGGCTTCTTTATTAATAGAGTTGCGGGGGGACTCAGGCTCCCCACACTGCCCTGGGGACCACAAATTCCCCAGGGCATTGGAAAATAATGGGGGGCCTCGCAGGCTCCCCCAAGCCCCAGGGACCACCACCTCCCTGGGACATTAATGTTTAAATGTGGGGCCTCATGGGCCCCCCAAGTCCCAGGGTCTGCCACCACCCCGGGGCTTTATTAATAATGAGCGGGGGCAATCAGCTCCCCGCAGCCCCGGGGACCGCCACCTCCCTGGGGCTTATTAATAGAGGCATGGGGGGATCCTGCCCCTCTCACTGCCCTGGGGACCACCAAGTCCTGGGGTATTGGAGGTAACAGGAGGGCTAGTTGACCCCCAGGGACCCTTAGGAGGCAAGGGGACTTCATCCCTCAACCAAGAGCGCACCAGGAGGTGCATTTTCAGAGTGGTGGACAAAGGGGGCGTGGCCTGTGTCCACCTCTCAGCAATCCCACTGTTTGGGGCTTACTGGAGGTGACAGATAGGCTAGTTGGCCCCTAACCACCCCCAGCAGTGAAGGGGTCTTTAATCACCATCGAAGACCACTCCAGGGAGCGCGTTTGGAGACTGGTGGGCAAAGGGGGCGTGGCCTGCTATGAGAACTTACCAATGCTGCTGTGTGGGACTTACTGGAGGTAATAGGAGGGTTAGTTGGCCCCAAAGTTGTCCTTGGGGGCCAACTACCCCTCATGTTACCTCCAGTAAGTCTCGCACAGTGGTATTGCTAAGATGTCTTCGGTGGCCATACCCCCCTTTCTCCACCACTCTGCAGACGCTCCTCCTGGCACACTACGGGTTGGAGGTGAAGTCCACTTTTCTCCTGAGGGACTTTGGGGGCCAAGAAGCCCTCCTGGTACCTCCTGTAAATCCAATGCAGCGGAATTCCTGAGCGGTGGTCAGAGGCCCAGCCCCCTTTCTCCACCTCTCTGCAAGCGCGACTACTAGTTAAAGAAGCATTTGGAATGTAATAGGTTTAGCATTTGTGAGAGTTAGAGCTATTGGCATTGTAAATATAAAAGTGTTTTATTAATGTTTCTTGCAGTAGAGTGGATGGAGGTTTTGTGTAGTGGAATTATGTGGTATGTTGTGCAGTGAAATTATGTGGATAGAAAGTATGTGGTATTTAGTGTATAGGAATTATGTAGAGTGGGATTATGTGTTATGGAGAGTAATTGTGTGGTATGATAGTCTGTGTTGTGGAGTGGTTACCTCAGGTTTAGTCTTCCTCGTTTCTATAGAAGCTAAACTATAAACTCAATGAGACAAAAAAAAGAAGGAACCACTGAGGAGTGCTTCTGAACCTAGTCAGAGGTATGAGCAGGGCCACTGGAATTATGCGACTGTTTGGCTGCACCGACATTTGCAGAGTTATACATTTTCCACATAATCCATCATCGTCTGCATAATCTGCAGATTTGAACAAAAAAAACATTCTTTCTAGCTCAAACGACTCAAACGTTACCAAAAATGCAGCAAAAAGTGTTACAGCATGGTGGAAGGCCCTGTAAAAACTTAGAATGGTCACCTGTTACTTATTGCTAAATGTGGGCATTAAATTGGTATTAATGGTGTGCAAATCACTCTTGCTTCTTTCTGCACCTCTCTTGCCTCTGCCTGCATTTCTGGTGTTTCTTTCTGCACCTTTCTTTCTTTTTCTGTATCCCTCTTGCCTCTTTCTGCACCATCTTCCCTCTTTGTGCAACTCTCTTTCCTCTTTCTATACCTCTCTTCCCTCTTTCTGAACCCTCTTGCCTCTTTGTGCACCTCTGCTCCTTCTTTCTGTACTTTTCTTGCCTCTTTCTGCACCCCTTTTACCTCTTTCTGCACTTCTGTTGGTTATTTTGCTCTGCTCTTGCTTCTTTCTGCACCTTTCTTGCAAATTTCTGCACACTTCTTGCCTCTTTCTGCCCCCCTCTTCCCATTTTCTGCACCTATTTTGCCTCTGTCTGCACCCCTGTTCCCTCTTTCTGTACCTCTTTTGCCTGTTTCTAGAACTTTCTTGCCTCTTTATGAAGTTCTTTTGCCTCCATCTGCACCTCTGTTGCTTCTTTCTGCACTTATTTTGCCTCTTTCTGTACCTCTCTTGCTTCTTTCTGCATCCCTGTTGTCTCTTTCTGTACTCGTCTACCCTCTTTCTGCACCTCTCTTGCTTCTTTCTGCACCTCTTGCTTCTTTCTGCACCTCTCTTGCTTCTTTCTGCTCCCTTCTTCCCTTTTTTGCATCCTTCTTGCCTCTTTCTGCAGGTCTCTTGCCATTTTCTCCACTTCTCTTGCCTCTTTCTGCACTTCTCTTGCTTGTTTCTGTGCCCTTCTTCCCTTTTTTGCACCCCTCTTGCCTCTTTCTGCACTTCTCTTGCTTCTTTCCACACCTCTGTTGCTTCTTTCAGAAATTCTCTTGCCTCCTTCTTCACTTCTCTTGCTTGCTTCTGTACCTCTGTTGCAACTTTCTGCACCTATCTTGCCTCTTTCTGCACCTCACTTGCTTCTTTCTGCACCCCTCTTGCCTCTTTTGGCACCCCTCTTCCCTCTTTCTGCACCTCTCGCCTCATTTTGCACCCCTGTTCTCTCTTTCTGCACCTTTCCTGCCTGCTTCTCCACCTCTCTTTCTGTACCTCTGTTGCTTCTTTCTGCACTTCTCTTGCCTCTTTCTGCACCCTTTGCGCCTCTTTCAGCACCTCTGTTGCTTCTTTCTACACCCCTCCTGTATCTTTCTGTACCCCTCTTGCCTCTTTGTGCACATTTCTTTCCTGTTTCTGCACCACTCTTCCATATTCCTCCACCTCTCTTGCTTTTTCTGCAATTCTCTTGCTTCTGCCTGCACTGCTCTTGCTTCTTTCTGCACCTCTCCTACAAATTTCTGCATCACTCTTCCCTCTTTCTGTACCCCTCTTCCCTCTCTCTGCACCACTCCTGCCTCTTTCTGCACTCCTTTTGATTGTTTCTGCAACTCTATTGCTTTTTTCTGAACTTCTCGTGCCTCTTTCTGTACCCCTCTTGCCTCTTTCAGCACCTCTGTTGCTTCTTTCTGTACTTTCCTTGCTTCTTTCTGAACCCCTCTTGATTCTTCCTGTACCCCTTGTGCCTCTTTGTGCAGCTCCCCTGCCTTTTTCTGCACCTCTCTTGCCATTTTCTGAAGTTCTCTTACCTCTTTCTGCACCTCTTTTGCTTCTTTCTGTACTTTTTTTGCCTCTTTATCTACCCCCCTTGTCTCTTTCTACCCCTCTGTCAGTTCTTTCTGCACTGCTCTTGCTTCTTTCTGCACCTCTGTTGCAAATTTCTGCATCCCTCTTGCCTCTTTCTGTACCCTTCTTCCCTCTTTCTGCACCTCTCTTGCTTCTGTCTGCATACCTGTTCCCTCTTTCTGCACCCCTTTTGCATGTTTCTGCAACTCTCTTGCCGCTTTCTGCAGTTCTCTTACCTCCTTCTGCACCTCACTTGCCTCTTTCTGCTCTTCTCTTGCTTCTTTCTGCACTCTTCTTCCCTTTTTCTGCACATCTCTTGCTTCCTTCTGCACCTCTCTTGCCTCTTTCTGCACATCTCTTGGTTCTTTCTGCACTGCTCTTGCCTCTTTCTGCTTCCCTCTTGCCTCTTTCTGCACCTCTTTTGCTTCTTTCTGCACTTTTCTCTCCTCTTTCTGCACTCCTCTTGCCTCTTTGTGCACTTCTCTTGCTTCTTTCTGCACTTCTCTTGCTTCTACCTTTTTGTACACAAATGTACAGAGTATTCTATTTGAAACATGTATTCAAGTATTTGTATGTTTATTTTTATGTAACGTGTCGCTAGGTAAAAGCTGAGACAGACGCATGCATACCTTCACAAACTTGGTCAGACTTACAACAGTGATATGCTTAGGATTGCTGTTTTATATTTGGTAGGCCTAACATTCTGAGCAGTCGATCAATATTGAACATTCAAGAGAAAGGTGAGGTTTAAGATATCTTGGGAGACTGATGGGAGACTGATTAGTGATTTGGCTACTTTGTATGAGTCTGTTATAAGGTACAGTCAAAGTAGGCCTCTTTCTGCACCTCTGTTGCTTCTTTTGACACTGCTTTATCGTCTTTCTGCACCTTTCTTGCCTCTTTCTGTACCCCTTTTCCCTCTTTCTGCAATTCTCTTGCCTCTGTCTGCACCCCTGTTCCCTGATTCTGCACCTCTTTTGTCTGTTTCTGCAACTCTCTTGCCTCTTTGTGCAGTTCTCTTGTCTCCTTCTGCACCTCTGTTGCATCTTTCTGTACCCCTCTTGCTTCTTTCTGCACTCCTCTTGCCTCTTTCTGCACCCCTGTTGCTTCATTCTGCATTTCTCTTGTTTCTTTCTGCACCCCTCTTGCCTCTTTCTGCACTCTTCTTCCCTCTTTGTGCATCTCTCTTGCCTCTTTCTGCACTACTCTTTCCTCTTTCTGCACACCTCTTGCCTTTTACTGCAACTCCTTCGGTTCTTTGTGCACTTCTCTTGCTTTTTTCTGCATCTCTCTTGCTTTTTTCTGCACCACTCTGCCACTTCTGCACATGTGTTGCTTCTTTCCGCACTTCTCTTGCTTCCACCTTTTTGTACACAAATTTACAGATTATGCTATTTGAAACACAGGTATGCAAGTATGTGTATGTTTATTTTTATGTAACGTTTCACTAGGTAAAAGCTGAGACACATGAATGCATACCTTCATAAACTTGGTCAGACTTACAACAGTCATATGCTTACAATTGTTTTTTTATATTTGGTAGCCCTAACATTCTGAGCAGGTGATGAATATTGAGCCTTCAAGAGAAAAGTGAGGTTTAAGACATCTTGGGAGATGGATTAGTGATTAGGCTACTATGTATGAGTCTGTTGTAAGGTACAGTCAAAGTAGACCACTTTCTGCACCTCTGTTGATTCTTTCTGCACATCTCTTGCTTCTTTCTGCACCTTTCTTACTCTTTCTGGACTTCCGTTACCTCTTTCTATATTTCTCTTGCTTCTTTCTGCACCTTTCTTCCTCTTTCTGCACCTCTCTTGCCTTTTTCTGCACCTCTCTTGCTTCTTTCTGCACCTTTCTTCCTCTTTCTGCACATGTCCTACCTATGTAGCCATAGTTAGAAATTAGCATTTAAAAAAACATAGAAATTCACTGAAAAAAACATAGGTTTCAAGGAAGTTTGGGATTAGCATTTTAAAAAATTTAGAAATTCATTGAGAAAACCACAGGTTTCAGGGGCGTTATAGTTAGAAATTTTCAGTTAAAAAAACATTTGAAATTCACTGAAAAACTATAGGTTTCAGGGAGGTTATAATTAGAAATTGTCATTTAGAAAACCTTTGAAATTCATTGAAGAAACCATATGTTTCAGGGACGCTATAGTTAGAAATTAGCATTTAAAAAATCTTTAAAATTCACTGAAAAAACCACAGGTTTCAGGGACGTTATAGTTAGTTGGACATTTCACTCATACAAAACCAGAGAAATTCGGCCGTTATAGTTAGTTGAGCTAACTATAACTCGCCCCCCCGCAATGCACTGACATCACTGGTTACATCACTGATGACATCATCCACATGATAATCTGATGCACCTCCTCATACCCTAATATAATCTTTGGTTCACCCACTCTAAAATACAGACTGCCATTCTCAAAACCACAGACATACCAATACCAGTTACTACATACCCACTCACTGGTTCCTAAGTCTACACCACTCATTAAGCCGTGCAGTCACTCATACATGCAGTCACTCATCAATACAGCACTATCATATGTGCTCACCTATACAGACACTCACATACCACCACTCACCCAGAGTTACTCTCACATAGTCAGTCATGCAGTGTTGCAAAAAATCAATCACACTCCCATTTACTCACCTACACAGTTATACACACACCACCTCACTTATTCATACAGATACTAACACATACTTACTCTCTTAAACAAACACTGACAAAAGCAAATACTCATCCATACCACCACTCTCACATATAGTCAATAATATATTGTCCAACACTCACATATACTGCCTTTAACATATGTAGTTACTCACACATGTACCACTAAGACATCCATTCACTCACCAACACACCTATAAACACACTCATCCACCCATACAGCCCTTCACAGATGCACTGTTGAACCCATACACCCAGTGAATCACCCACTCACACATCTATACACAGAGTCACACCTCCCATCCACCCACACAGACACTCAGGCACCCATACAGATATACAGACAACCAATCAATAACCCATATAGACAGTCATGTAGCTACTCACTAACCCTTGCAGCTGCTTATACACCAACAATAAACTGATACAGGCATTCACACAGTTTAGTCTCTAACCCATGCATTCAGTAAGACACGTTTAATCACTCACTTATAGTTTGTCACGCACCTATTAAATCATCCATTCAGACACTCATACACCCACTCATTCTTCAATACACCTTGGCATGCATATATATATATATATATATATATATATATATATATATATTCACTGAAAAAACCATAGGTTTCACACAAGTTATAGTTAGCTGTACATTTCACTCGTAAAAAAACAATGAAATTCCCCCGTTATAGTTAGTGCAGGCAACTATAACTCACGCGACCGCAATCCTCTGCTGATGCTAATACTGTATTTAGACACTTATTTGCCCATGTCTTCTTCCATTAAATTTTAGCTATACATATATTACAAATATTTTTTTTTCATAAAGACACATATGTCATCAGCAGAGGATTGCGGTCGCGTGAGTTATAGTTGCCTGCACTAACTATAACGGGGGAATTTCATTGGTTTTTTACGAGTGAAATGTACAGCTAACTATAACTTGTGTGAAACCTATGGTTTTTTCAGTGAATTTGCAAGGTTTTTTAAATGCTAATTCCTAACTATAACGTGTGTGAAACCTATGGTTTTTTCAGTGAATTTGTACGTTTTTTTAAATGCTAAGTTACTTTACGCCATTCGTGGCGTGCGCGCCCAGTTAACGCAGTTCGTTCCGTGCGCGCACGGTGCGCTTCGCGCACCGCGTCCATGTCGGGTTTTGATACACTCCGTAGCGAGTGAAAAAATACAGTGAATTTTCACTCGAAAAGCCAAGTGGCTTCCCAGTCCTGCTGGCAAAGGCTTGTACTTAGTCCCGGCATCTCAAAGGCGGGTTCAATAAATCCAAACTGGCAAACACCTAACGCAGCACACAACTGCGTCCTCTCTCCCCGTCTGGCATTTCAACTCAGGTGAGTGTCCTTTCCATACGGGGGGGCGCCGCGCTGTAGTTCCATACAACCCCAAAGATTAGCAAGTCCTGCGCGGAGCTCCAAACCGGGAGGGCGTGCCGGTAAGCGGTGCTTGCTATGCCGCTCTAACATCAAGTCCAATCCCCTATTTTTCAAAGAAAAACCGGGGCCGACACATGCTCAGCGTTGTCAGAAGCTTTTTATTTTCAAATTCAAGCGCTCCAGATACATAAATGAAACGCTAGGCAGACGCGTTTCAGCCTGTCGGCTTTCCTCAGTGCTAATGTCAGTGCCACATATATCATAAGCATTCCTCCGTATAGGTTTGAAAACGGTTCTCCTGAGAGATGGACACGGACCCAAAATGTAAGTGCAAAAAATCCTTTATTCCTCTCTCGTCGCCATTACGTGTTTCGGCTCGCCTGAGCCTTGATCACATGACAGTGGCTCGTGAGAGAAGTACCATATTTAAAGTGACCGTGCTAATACATTTTATATCACATGACATAAATGACCTAGCAGCTTTGAATAGACATAGACAAAAAAAATTTTTTTTTAAATGAATGCGAAGATTATGTATCCACATTAATTGTGTACAAAAGGTGATCTAATATCAAACAGTTGCAGATATGAATTACACATGTTATTGTTTGAATGGGCGTGAATCAAATAATTCAATGCTTACAGCTCTAAAGAGATGCTGACCGCCATTGTACGTGTTGCAATATGAGAGTAAAATTCTCCTTGTTGCTTTTGGTCACCTTATAAGTGGAAAGGGTAAATATCGGTAAAATACCACTTAACCTGTTTTGTTAATGGATCAATCCACGCTCTCCTGTCCTCAACTATGATTGCATCAATTCAATGGCTGGTTCCAAACTATGTCTGTAAACAAATTACCTCGGTATAACTATCAGAAAGTGCAATGTGCTGTGTGTAAAAAATACTCTGTGTAAAAATGTATAAAAGAACCGTTTTGTGCGTAAGAGCATTGCATTTTTATGGAACAGTACATGATTACTTAATTTCTTCTTTTTCTTTCTCATTATTTGTCCCTTTGTTTATTTTCATTTTCTTTATGTTTTTTATCGACCTGATCATATAGTGGACTTCCAAGTTCATAATGATATTGTAATTTGAGGTCCTACGACTATCTTACCCTTGTTTTGTGCATTATGCGTGCAATCAACTGTATATTTGTTGTAATAGATGTTGATATGGTTTGAGCAATGAGGTGTTTCACTATATAAGACGCCTTTGCTCCAAACCATTGAACCCCTTATCACTTCACTGTGAGGTGGGTCCCCCGATAAAATACCTGGTTACCCACCAATTGAATAAATTTGAATGTATACTGATTTGGAGCAAATGTATGTTAGTGCATATTAAATATGCAAACGTATGTGATAAAACAGATAAAAGGTAATATGACCTATAGGTATCTGCCCATCCAATAAATATAAAATATAAAATAAGGATAGGTGCCCAAAAATACATTCTCAAATTTAAATACAGTAAAAAATGGTTTTCTGTCTTAAAAACTCATTATAAAACCCAATAAATATCTGTAATAAATATTGTGTTTTAAAAAGAAAAGGGTTCATTGATAAAAAATATTACCGTCATAAACAATTCAACACCGCTAAAGCTCATCAAGAGAAGATATTTGGTGTTATCATCTCACAGTTGATATTAGTTGGACATTAAATCAGACATGTATATAAATCCTCCGTAGCATTCAGTCCTGCAGGTTGCTTAGAGTCTAATTGTAGGATGTACCGAGTCTCTAACTTTCTTAATTTACTTTCTCGGTCACCTCCTCTCCTGCTTGGTGGGACTGTGTCTAGGACAAAATACTTCAGGTTATGATTGTCAAATTCATGATGTTCCCTGAAGTGTCTTGCCACTGGATAGGTATTATCCTGATTAGTAATAGCTCTTAAATGTTGGAGGATACGTTTATAGACATGCAATTTGGTGCTGCCTATGTAGCGTAAGCCACATGGGCACGATAGTACATACACCGCATATTCTGTCTTACATGTCAAAAGCTTGGATATTTTGTAGCTTCGATTACTGAATGGCGTTTTGTATGTGTTGGTGTTAATACCATGAATACACGCCTTGCAAGTTTTACATCTATAAAATCCTTTATTGGTTTGCATCCAGCTGCTGTTGTCAATGACCTCTGGACTTGTCTTAACTAGTATGTCCCTCATTGAAGGAGCTTTGCTATAGGTGATGGACACCCTCTGCTGTAGCAGGGGTCCAATCACCGGGTCACTACGTGCTAGAGGCCAATTCTGCTGGATGATCTTGTTCAGTGCTTTGTGTTGTTTGCTGTACTTAATTATTAGGCGGAATTCATCATTATTTGTGTCTGATCTTTCATTGATTGCAATGTTATCTTTTCGGCTACTACTTTTTGGATTTTTATCTTTGATGGCCTCCTCCCTATATAAAACATATCTAAACTTTACAGAAACACACTGTCACTGGATTATGTCATCAGTGATGTCATTTGAGATTTACAACTACTCACTGAGCCACATGTACACTCACACACCCACTCACAGACCAACTCAGACACTGAAATACCCAATCACAGATCCACTCATGTACGCATTCACTTACCCAGTCAGACTCACACTTCCACTCACAGACCCACTCAGAAACTCATCCACCCAATCACATACCCATACAGCCACTCACACTGCCACTCACTGACCCACTCAGAAACTCACACACCCACTCACAGGCCCACTCAGACTGTCAGGATTCCTGCAACAGCTCACATCTCTTGACTTTCACAATATACCAGCATGACTCATATTATTCTTTCCAACACTTAAAAATGAACAAATGTCTTCTACCCTGACTTTGTTGGACCATATTATATGCTGTTAGTAATAGCTAGCTGTATCTGGTGTTCCCCGGTTTGTTTGAAAAGGCTTAATAGCATTTGCAAATGTTTGACCATGCATATGCAAGGTCAGGTTTCAGACGCCACAGCAACATTCAGAAAATCCACCAGAATAGGCATCAAGCAACAAGCATAGATGACCTCAACATGAACCTTCCAGAAGACAGCCTCATCGCATTAATCATCTGCACCTGTTCCTTGCTATAAGAAATTAGAGCATGACCTTCGTGAACATTCTAAGGCACCTTCTAGAACGCAGCATCATCATGTTAATTATCTCCACCTGTTCCTTTTTACAAACAATTAGAATGTGACCTTTATGAACATTCTAAAGCAGTCTTATTTAAAGACCGTCCAAACTCCTCCCTTTCACTCAGCCTCTTTGCCTGTCACTTACCCTTTTCCCGGATTCCAGGGCCCTGTCTTGCCTGTTCCCTTGATCCTCCTGCTTTGACCTCACTTCAAAGAACGTCCCACATTAGTTTCTCACCTTGATGGAAAATAGGAGCAAGAAGAAAAGGAGAGAAGCATTAAAAGACTTGATTTTAATACATGCTGAGCTCAGTCGCAATATCGTGCTGCACACAATAGTAATGAGTGTTTTTCTTCAACATACTGTTTTCTGGGCTCTGCCAGAGAGGACTTGGGTGAAGCTAACCCCATCCAAATTTGCTTGTGGATTTGATGCTGAAATCATACTCACTTCAGTTTCGTAAATTTTGATAAAGGAGCATCCTTGGACAATCTAAATGAAACCAAAACAACAACAAAAGTAAAGGTTGGTTGAGATTTAAAAAGCTTTCATGAGGGTATACCTTAAGAGATAGAGTTAATACTAGGCAAAATTCTTATTATTTATTTTTTTATAGGTACTATATCTCCTGGTACCATTTATCAGAGTGGTGTGAATGCCTGCTGCAGTATTGCTGCTGTGTATATGAGCCACAGCATCTTTGACTCTACACTCTCTCTCCACACCAACCCCCTTTTCCCTGGGATTTGAGCCACATTATCTTTGACTCTACACTCTCTCTCCACACCAACCCCCTTTTCCCTAGGATTTGCCACCAGAGCAGTTTCTCCTCCTGTAAACTGAGGGAAAGTCTTTGCAGGATTTAGGAACTAGCTTTGCTGCCCCAATTGATTAATCTGAGATCCAAGTAGGTGGCTTATGACACAGAAACTCATGCACTCACTCACTGACTGACTCACACAGTCATGCAGGCACTCACAAACCTACGCATACACTCTGACACCCACTCACAGACTGACTCAGACATTCATGCACCTACTCATACATCCACTCAGACACTCAAGCACCCACTCTAAGACCCAGTGAGAAACATATGCAGCCACTCCCAGACCCAGTCAGACTCTCACCCACCCACTCAGACATTCTCACACCCACTCAAACACCTACTGAGAAACTCATGCACTGACACACACACTGTCAAAGGTTACTGATTACAGTTGGGAAATAGAATTTAAAAACCTTAGAAATTCACTGAAAAAAACAAATGTTACATGGACGTTATAGTTAGGAAACAGAATTTTAAAAAACCTTAGAAATTCACTGAAAAATACAAAGGTTACGAGGACATTATAGTTAGTTAGGCTCACATTTCACTCGTACAAAACCAGCAAAAAATTGCAACAGTTATAATTAGCTGAGCTAACTATAACTTACACCCCCACAATGCACTGCTTATGACCTCACAGGTAAAACTCTGACTCTGCAGCCGGGCCCCAACTTTAGCTCCCCACTTCCACCCAGCCTAATAAATATTAAAAAAATAATAAGTATCCTGTTTATTTTAAAAAATATATTTATTAGGAGGGGTGGAGGCGCAGAGCGGATTTCCACTGAGTTTTTGCCCAACACCGTGGAATTCTGCATAGTGCAACTACGCCAGCTCCGCCCGGGCCTTATGTATTCTAAGGTACTACAAAAATATAATTAGCATACTTTATGTACTATTAAGTGGTTCCTTTTTTAAACATACATTACGTGAGTGTCTGTGTAACTGTGTATCGCCATGTGTGAGTGGGTGTGTGAGTGTGTCTGTGTCAGAGAGTGAGTGTGGGACTGGCTCTATGGGTGAATAAGTGGGTCTGTGAGTAGCTGTTTAAGTCAGTGAGTGGGTGGGTGTGTTGGTGGATATATGAGTAGATGAGTGGCTGTATGGGTGAATACATGACTGTGTGAGTGTAGAAAAGTGTTTGTTTTTGCATTTTGAGCCTCCACTTTTTACCTGATGTGATTTTGAACTGTTAGTGGACTGGGTCCCTTCTATCGAGGTTCCCAGTGCCAGATCTCTTTCCCAAAGCACTGTACCATGATTGGCACAACTTCAGTTACCCCTGTAAGTCCCTTGTAAGTGGTGCCCCTGGTAACTAGGGCAAGGGCACTAAAAAGGGTTCTCTGGGGATGCAGCACTTGTTGTGCAGGGATATCCGAAGAGTTGACATGGCACACAGCCCTGTGTGCCATGCCTCCCATGTACTGCAAAAGATATAGGTAAGTCACACTACTGCAGGTCTTTAGCCCCAAGGTAGGGTGCACTATATCCTATGTGTGGGCATATCAGCATGAGCAGATATGCCCCTACAATTTCCAGTCCATTCTGTAATTTTGTAAGTGAACAGGGAAGCCATAAAGAGTACGTGTGCTGGATACTTATCAACATGAGTTTCTTAGCTCCATGATAGCTTCACTGATTTCTGAGATGTTTGGTACCAAACATCTTGCCTTAATACAGCTTCACTGATGCCAGTATTGTATCTAATAATACATTCACATAGGAGATTCTTTTTAGAGTATTCCCTGAGCTTAACCAATCACTAGTGGGGTCTCTGGATGGCTTTCATCAGCCTGCCACCACCAGTCATTGGATGAGTGCCAGCACTTCCAGAGGACAGAAACAATACCTTCTTTGTGTATGGGTGTTTCACACCTCCTCCAGGTTTGGAAGGCCTTCCAAGGACGGAAGCTTTAAAGGCAATGCCGCATTTGAAATCCAACCCAGGAACCCCCAGATAGTGGGGGAGGCCAAGCCCCCTTTCCTGCTCCACTTTTATCAGGAGGAAAGGTGGGAAAAATAGTTAGATGGTGAGGAGGGTCTTCCTTAAGCCTGCACCAACCTAGGGTGGGGTAGGCAAGGTGAACCCCTGTCCTGAAATTCCAACATCTTGAGATGGTGAGAAAACCTCCAAGCAGGGCTAGGGTAGTTCCCCTTCCCACAGAAAGTGGTCAGTAAAGGGTTTAGACACTCTAAAGGTAGATGGTTCATTGGCTGTTACTTGTCTCCCCTTGTAACACCCCTAAACCTCAGCATTTGGGTGGCTCCTCAGACCTGAACCTCAGATTCATTGGACGAAAGAAGGCCAGGACAAAGAAGACCTGCTGTACGTGAACTGAAGCTGCAGAAGAAAAAGGCACCAAACCCTGCTAGCTGCTCCAAGGACTCAATAATCACTGCCTGCTGTGTTGTCCTGAACCTGCAAGGACTCCAAGAACCCTGGAGCACCTACAACCTTTGATAAATTGTCAAGAAGCTCCCTTGGAGGGAAGGTATCACACCCCTGCATACCGCAGACACCAATACTGGGAAGTCTGGCTTGTCAACTTGGTGCTCCCCAGCGGCCTCAATGCAGCACTGAAGCAAAAAGAGGTACAACAGCTCCAGAGGGTCAGACCTGCCTCTCCACCAAGTTTGGAGACGCCAGTACCTACCGGAGCCACAGCATACCAATACCTGGGGTACTGAAACCACAACTGTAAAAACTAAGAAAGAGAGTTCACTCCTGAACTCCCAAATCACCTGAAATAAGCATCCATCGAGGGACATCAAGACACCAGAGACCCATTTCCTGAGTGGCCCAGCTGTCCCTAGATTGCCTCTCCTGCTCATGACCGTGAGGATCTAAATATGCATGACACCCGGCTGCCCTGTTCGCTATGCACCCAGCCCACCAACCCCATCACCAACCAATCAGCTCTGTTCCCATGCCTCCCATGGCTCCCATGGCTCCCATGGTCCCCAGGCCCTTGCAACATCCTCCCCCCAAGGAGACCCACAAGACTTTAACTGTAAGTTCACCTGTGCAGTGCATTTTCAAGTGGCCCCCTTCGTCTTTGCGCACCAGTTTCCAAGACCCTCAGCACTGTGCTCTCACCTGATCTGAGACACACCTGAACTTCTCCTGCTGGAACTTTGGACCTGGTCCCAACATCGACCTCAACCGATCAGGAAAACTTCATGAAAGCGTTGCCTGATTTCATATGCATTTTTCCTCTTTTTCCCCATTGATTCCTATGGTGCGTAATTGCTTACAAATGTGATATATTTTCCGAAGTTTAAAAAACCATAACTCTGAAGGTTCTTACCATAGAAACTTGTTCTGGTCTCTGATTTATTCTTGAGTGTATGTCTCATTTATATAGTACAGACTACAACAAATGCTTAGCACTACCCTTTGATAAGCCGAACTGCTTACCCACACTACCACAAAAAGAGCATCTGAATTATCGGCTCTGTGCATCATTTGGCTATTCTCTGGACTCTCTGCACAGTGTACTTCTTTTTAGTATACTATATAGGTGGCCAGATTCCCACATTTGGTGGCAGCGGTGGGATAAAAGACTTTGCATTTGCTGGAACCACTTTGTCAATAATTGACCATATGAGTAAATCAAAAAATTGTCTTTATCTAGTCACATTTTTTGATTGGTCCATTTTTTTCCAAATTTCTAAAATTGCCTACTATGGCCTTGGTTAAGTCCATGAAACAAACTATTTATGAATGTAAACCTCTGTACATTAGTTAGGACAAAGCATATGGGGCCTAATTACAATGTCGGGTGGAAAGTCTCTGACCACAATCAGAGGCTTTCCGCCTGCCATGGTAGGTTTACAGTCCGACCGCCGTATTAGGATGACGGTGGTTGGAAGGAAACCTGGGGAGGGATTCTGACGTGGTTTTGATGGGCTCAAGGAGCCAGTCAGTGCATCAGACAGACCGCATAATTCCTTAATGACAGTGGCTCAGCCGTCAGGATTTTGATGTCAGTTTCCTACAGCCATTCCATGTCAGCCTTTCCATCATGGAAAGGCCGTCGGAAAGCGACATTAAGGGTCCCTAACAGGGCTCCCATCCCACCTGGCCCTCCACAATGGAGCCCGGGGGGGAGGTGCCCCAGGCCCCCCTATGCATCCCTGCACCTTGTAGCAGGCACAGTGAGGTGCATGCCACAAGGTGTGGGATGTTTGTAAATATCCATTTTTTAATGGAAGCTTGTGCTTTGGGCCTTTTCTGCCTGCAGTACAAGCTTCCATTGAGAAATCGATGTTTCCAAATACTGCGGTCGGAACCGCAGACTTGAGGTCGGACGGTTCCCAATCTGCAACGATACGTCCGACATCTTAATTAGCTCTTTAGTGTGTAGTTCTTTTTTTCACTTCATAAAAAAGTCCCAATTTTGGTAAAATAGTACCTGAAACCAATAGCCAGGAGCTCGACCTGACCCCTTACATAGGCCTAAGCCATGCTAGATGCAGGGTACTCTGTAAAGACTATGGTATCAGAACAGGCAAAAGTCCAAAAAAGAACTATCTTCAAAAACTGAGAGCTCAGTTTGAGAAAGATAACCCAGGCCTGGTAGCCCAGTCTGAGGATGATGATAATGTCAATGAAGATAATACCTAGGATGGATATGAGTCAGTCCCCTCAGATACAGCTGAAACCCCCTCAGATGAGGACCTGATTGACCAGGAGACCGAACATAGAAGATCAGCTCCTGGAAATGGAAAGACAAAGGAAAGAGATAGGCCTGGGACCTATCTCCCATGGCAGCATACAAATAAGTAGGGGGAGTGAAAGGTTTTTATGACTCAAAACACCCAAAAGGGCTTGTCCCTAAATATTTAGATGGGGATGATATCACCACTTGGTTCACTGCATTTGATAGGGCCTATACAGGAAGGAAAGTAGGCAGAAAAATTGGGCCCCTCTCTTTTGGGAACTATTCTCAAGGAAATGCAGCGATAGTATCTTGACGTTGCCTGAAAAAGATGCTGAGTCTTATGTGGGCTTTGGACGCACAATTGAAGAGTATTGAAAAAGATTCAGGGAGACTTGAAAAACCACAGAAAGTCCTAGGTGGAATTCATTGACTTTTCAGTGAAAACACTAGGGGCCTGATTACGAGTTTGGCATTGTGGGAGAGGGGCGGTATGCCACTGCCCCGCTCCCACAACCACCAAACCCGAATGCCCTCCGCCTACCAGATTACGAGGGAAATCGCGGTCTGGTGGGCTGGTGGCATAGCGGTCCTGCAGCAGTGCAGTAAAGAGGCTCAAATGTGAGCCTTAATGCTGCATCACCATGGTACTGTGAAGTCCATGCGGTGTTGGAACTTGAGCTGCATGCACACATGTTGTGCCCCCCTGCATGCACCAACATGCATGGAGTAAGGGGGCCACATAGGGCCCCCTTTGTTTCCTGACCACCAGCAGTGTCATGGAATAAGAGCCTCCATGAGACCGCTGGCGGTCAGGAAACTCAACATATTGTAAGCCCCTAACTACTGTGCCACCACCATGGATCGCGATTCCCTGGTGGTTGCAGCAGTTCAACCACCAAAGTCAAACCCTCGCAACCGCGCCACCATGAGTTTGCCTTTCCACGGATCGCCAAACTCATAATCAGGCCCCAGTTGGTTGCTTAACAGGTAAATATGTGAATGCATTTGAAGGGCTTTACAATTTAACTATGAAGGAGTGTCTTTTGAGTAATTGCTACAATAAGAAGTTACATCAGCATCTGATAGACCTAGATGCAATAGTCTACTCAGTCAAACTCAGAGACTGAAACATTGTAGTTTAGCGTTTTACTTCACTAAAGAAGTGAGTTTGACCTAGGGAGTCTGAAATCGAGATGTTCTCTTTTCACACATTCCACCAACCTTAGACAGTAATAAAGTCTTCAAATTTTATATAGTTGTATAAAGGTTACATTGTCAGGCAAAAAATACATTGCCTGGCAAATAGAACAGTGATCATGAATGTTGTACCATTTTCAGCTCATCTAGGGCCATATGTAGATAGCCTAACATTTACCACTTCATAAATACCGAATTTTACCGATTCGGTATTTATGAAGTGGTAAATGATATGTAGGTAATCCATCGGTAATATTTACCGATTCGGAATGGGTCGGTAATTTAGAATCGGTATTTACCGATTCGGTAATGGTAACTGGCTTCCCATTGATTCCTATGGGCCAGGAGGCCCATAGGAATCAATGGGAAGCCAGTTACCATTACCGAATCGGTAAATACCGATTCGGTAATGGGGGGAGCACAATCAAGGGTGGCAGGGTGTCACAGTGACACCCTGTTGCACCCCTGATTCCTGCATGTGTGCACATGTGGCACACATACATGCCCTAAGGGCATGTATGTCTGCCACATTGCACACTTCAAAGTGCAAAAAAAAAAATTTTTCCTGCTATTCGTCATTTACCACCAACTTTTAGTTGGTGGTAAATAACGAATCCCCACAACACCCACACACTCCCCCTACATATCATTTCAGGATTCGGTATTTACCGAATCGGTAAAATTACCGAATCCGTAATTTTACCGATTCGGTAAATTACCGAATCCTGAAATGTGCCCCCTACATACCAAAAGCCTGAATACCGGTCGGTAACGGGATATTTACCGAAAATCGGCCGTTACCGACCGGTATTGGGCTTCCTACATATGGCCCTTAGTCAGGGCTTCTAGTTTGTTTGCTTATTCTCTGATTGCATGTTATGTGCTGCTGTGCAGAATTAATGCTCCTTGTCAATGGATGAGAATAGCACATGGAGCATTATGCTTCCAAATATACCTTCTTTCCTGTCTGTGTTTATTTTTAAATATGGGTAAAAGCAGATATTATGTTGTTTTTGAGTGATTCTAAATGCTGTCAGTGATGACTGGCAGGCCAATTACTGCTGTATGGATCAACGGATAAGGGAGTTAAAAAAAGAAGCGAAGTTTACTAACAAGGCTTAAACTGCAGGGGATGTGGATAAGATAGACACTAAAATATGTATGTTTTTACATGATTGTTTTGGTTTATCACATATGGGTATTTATACGATTAAAATCTGTCAGACCTTAAAGTATGAGAGCATATTTACTGGTTAAATAAATGTAGAAATATACTAATTTCAGATTCATTTTTCACAAAGTCCACACTTTATATGGATAATCATGTAAAAAAATGACAAAAAATGCAGACAGGAAATGTCAATACCCTAATTAATATTTCACGAGGAACTTTTCGGGACTAACTGCAAAACCTGTGCCTTTTTAGTCCATGTATTTGTTAAACAGTGCTTTAAAATGCTCTATTTGGGAATTCTTATTAACAATGTAGTGGTTCCATTGAATTATATTGGATTGTTGTAATGTTTATCCCCCGCCTGGACATTACCTATGCATTTGATTGAAATTGCCTAATTGACACCATGCTGTTCAAAGGCGTTGCACATGTATTTTTGAATGAGATAACATTCGAGGGAAGATGTTCTTTTGCTAAAGCTATCTCGTTGTCTATGCACATGCACTTTATCGATCTCTATTGTTTGGTTAATGTAAAGGCCACATGTTGTGTGTATACTGTACAAGGATTTTACATCTTCTATAATTGTGGCAAGACTAGTGAGAAGGGGAGTTGATCTCGCCAATCAAAAAAAACCAGACTGGAATTTTATCTGGTCTCATGTAGTCCAATGGATATTTTCTGCGAGCTGTATGTAATATATTGCATTTTTATTTGCGCTTTTATGGCCTTATAGGCCGAAATAAAGATGTATGATGATGATTAACAATTTGTCCTGTATGCCCATCCAAATAACACCAACGTTGAATGGGCAGGGCCTCTCGGATTAACCGCATTTGTTTTGTTTCCTTTTCTATTGCCATGTGTTACTCTACTTTACACTGCGGCAGCCTCGGTGCACTTTGGAATGGGGACAAATCCAAGATGATGGGTTTAAATAAAGTTTGATGATCAAAATACAACCACATGATAGTCAAGTTAAAAATTAGAATCTGTTATGGGAAGCCCTCCACCTTATTTACAGATTATCAATCAAAAAGCGTTGGGGTGGATGATCCATGTGGTTCTATCATGTGGCAGGTAATGGAAGTGAGAGAAAGATCTAAGGCATCTGGCTATCAGGGCAAGGGCTGTCAGTCAACAGAAGCCTGATTACATATAAAAGGGAGGACTCGAATTATAGGCAGAGGAAACGGAAGCGCTCAGGTGTTCAGTAATGTAGATTCTCAAGCATGGTCATTTCTTCCACAAATTTCCACGTATTTACCAACATATAGTGGGTTGTTTGGATTAGCTGGCTTTAGTAGTAGGCAAGAAATATGTTTTGAATTGTATTTTGGCAAGTGCCATGCAAATCCCTGAGGGGGAGAAAACGTGTGTTGCGCTGTGATTTTTCGTGAAACAGGTGGATTTTAGTTTCAGCGTCATATACTCATGCTGTTGTAGACACCTCAAGAGAAGGGCAGCATGATTCTTGACTCTTTAGAGTTTTCATAGTAATTTTTGAGGGACCTTTATAGAAGCCATTTTGATAATGCTAGTAGGATGATACCAGTTTGTGGACTACTGAGATCTTTTGAGACAGGTAAGAGCATGGTAGGATCATCTTAGCACACACAAGTGGTGAAAATCTGACTTCAATACTGTATTTGTTTGGGTATCAAAGAGAGCTTCTATGTGAGTAGTGCACAGATTCCGAATCCTCATGAACCGCCTGCACAAAGTAAGCAGCGTGTCAGATGCACTGCGAGGTCTGAATCCAGGCTGCACATGACTTAAACGCTTTAAAGGCTACGGCAGTGGAGGTGCATGAAAATATGACGTGTAATACGCTAAGGCCTTCAAAATTCAAAGTAAGCAAGATATTTTAGATTTTCAGGATCACAGATGGGTTCATTAGAAGACGACTCTTGGTTGCATATTTTAGGGTCATGGGGCAGTTCCTCAGGTGAGGCAACTCTGGGCAATAGCTTGCTTAATCTCCACAACAGCCCCAGCAGCGCTGGGATGCCTGGCTTCACCATGGGGGTGCCCAGGAGTGGACATTTCACAGGGAAAGGCCAGGAAGGGTTCCACAGCGGTATGAGTAAAAGCGCCAGGATACCCCCGTTGGGGGTGGCAGTGCGCTATACAAGTACATACACATTTACATTTACATTTACATTTACAAAGGAGTAGATAAGGCTGTAGAGGATTGGGGTGAGTGCTATCTGTACCATATTGATGACATTAGTAGAACATAATTGTCAAGCAGGGGATTTCTTTTTTTTTAAACATAAGATTTTTTTAATGTCCATGACATTGACCATAGTGTAGTCAAAGACAGAAGAGGGACAGGTTGGATTTCTACAAAAAAGGGTCAAAGGAAACAATCTTTGTCCGTAGGAAGCCAATTTTAGAGCAGATTGAATGATTTTGATTTAATATGTGTGAAATGTGCATAATTTGTTTTCAGATAATTACAGGACATTTCATGAATATTTAAAGAAATTAAACATAGTTATGGGAAATGCAAATATGCCATTTATATCTGTATTTTTGAGCAAAATGCATGTTCATGTCTATTTTTGCCACAAGGACTCATTTCCTGCTAAAGAATAGTGTGAAAAATACAATTACCAAGATGTAAAGCCACTTGTGTTCTGGTTAGTCATGTTTGCCTGCTGCTGCCCTATAACACTATTGCTCTCGAACAGCGCTGCATTTACGTGATGTGATGTAATTGCTTCATTTCAGATGTAATGGAAATTACGCATATTACACCAGTGCAATCTAAATTTCATTTGGGCCTATTTTTAATGGAAAGATAAGACACAGCGCTCAAATATTGACTGGTTTACAACAGATATGGTCATGTAGTTAATTCCAGAGCGCAAACTTTTATTGAGATTTCTCAGACAATATCTAATGCAAGATAAGATGTATGTAATAAGTGGGTGTCTGAACTAGGGGCTGGTGAATGTGTTTTGTATTTTTTCTTGCAACCCTTGTAAAGTTCTATGAACATCTTTGCAATTTAAAGAAGGTTCCAAAGTTTTATGCTTCGTCAGATTGGCTTGAAAATTGTGTGTTTCCCAAAAACGTATGTCATGAAAGGTAAACTTGCATACAAATAATCTGCACACATTTGCCCTTACGAATAATTAACTCCTCAAAGACTAAACCTGCAGAGAAAATGTGCATACAATATCCATCTTGACAGTGTTTAAATAGAGTAAAAATGACCTTGCAATGCAGTGAAATTGATCTTGAATGTGCAGAAAAACTTTAAATCAGCAAAGTTAAAAACGAAAAAATAGAAAAGTTATCAAAGGGCAAAAATCAGGAAGCCCACAATTCTTTGAACACTTTGCCCACTCCACGTGGTAGAACACAAGAATGGAATCTCTGTATATTGGATTGTGAGCGCGTGCGGGTTCATTTTAAATGCGTCACTCATCCCGCTTAGTATTGTAAGAGATGGGAGCCCAGCCTCACCGTTTCCACTATTGAAAGATGTTGACAACTTCATGCACTGCTTTCGAGAAGGAACCGTATCTGTATGGAAGACAATGCTTGAATTGTTGAAGTGCACACATGAGGTCCTTGGTTTAGTTTCCATTCTGCTTAAGCTTGGGTTTTTTGGCAGTGTATAGGCATTACGATAGTGTGTTATTGCTTTTTAAGCAGAGAGATACAGATCTGTTTGCTTCTTTTTCATTCCTTTCTGCCTGACTGAAAATAGCTACGAAAGTCAGTAAATGAAGGCTCAGCTACCATGTGCTGTTTTGCAATGAGTGGTGGTAATACAAGATGGCCCTATGGGTACCCTAGTCACGTCAAGTCAAGTCAAGAGTACTTATATCGCGCACAAATCACTCTTACGAGTCTCATGGCGCTTGCAGACAGCTCTGAAAAATGAAACGGAACCAAAAACTAGTTTCCAAAAAGCCAGGTCTTAAGCTTTTTGCGGAATCAGCTGTGGCCTGACATGTTGCGGAAGTGGTAAGGCATTTAATTCCAAGATGCTGGGGCCAGAAAAGAAAAAGCACGGCCCCCCTGCCTTGCAGTATGAATTTTAAAGGGGGTAAGCAGAGCAGAGTCACTAGAGCGCAGAGCCCTGGAGGGTTGATACCATTGTAGCTTTGGCAACCAATATTTTGGACCGCTTCCATACATATGTTTATGAGATAAACATAAAGTTTTAAAGAGGGTTCGTTTTCTCACTGGGTGCCAGTGAAGGGTGCTTAAGCAGGATGCCGACGGGGTTCTGTATGGGCGGTCGAGGACCAGCCTGGTGGCCGTGTTCTGAAGAATCTGGAGTCTATTTAAAAGATCTAAATTAATTGATAGCAAAAGAGCGTTGCCATAGTCCATTCGATTGATAATTAGACCTTGTATTAAGGGTCTGCGGGCCTCGAAGGGCAGCCCTTTTAAAACCTTGCGAAGGCTCCGCATGACACCAAAACAGGTGCCAATAACATGATTCACATGCCCCCTCATGGACAGACAGTTGCCCATGTAGAATCCTAAGTTTCGGACCACGTTCTTATGGGGAGGACTCGGACCAAGCCTGGACGGCCACCAGTCCTGCGTCCAGTGGTCAGTCGCTTTGCCACAGAGCATAATCTCAGACTTGGTCCCATTTAACTGGAGATGGTTAGATATCATCCATTTATCCACGTGGGTCAAACAGTCTTTAAAACGTTGCTTAGTTTCACTGGGATCAGGGCCTAAAGTGACCAGAATCTGTGTATCATCAGCGTAGGATATGACATCAAAGCCATATAATCTGATCACTGCAGCTATCATGGCTGATCACAGAAAGGGAGGCAGCAGGCTGAGTAGGTGCCTGGATGGAGTTTTCTCAAGAAGGGGCCTTTTGCCCAGACTGAAGTGACCTCAAGATCCACGGACACACGGGTGGTCCATTTGATTGCACTGGACTATGAAATGGCTTAATATATTTTAGCTGAAACACTAGGAGTCTGCGCTCTAATCCATACTGATGCCTGATTAGGCAAGCAAGGAGCAGGAGACTCCAGAGCAGGAGACTCGTCCCCAACAAATGATCCTCATGGTGCCTGAATTAAAGACAAAAAATAAAGCATTGGCAGAGCCAATAGGCCCACGCTTTTTTTACTTGCATTTTTTGGGGGGTAGTTTTCCTACAAAGACAGAGTTAGAGTCCAAGACGATGTATACGTGTGGTAATATATTGAACTCATTCTTTGCAAAGTTTCTAGGTAATATATGCTTAGTAGCGGCTTCAAATATGTCTTAAAAGATGCAATTCCAATCACATGCTGCTTTTCAGCTGCACTCTTTTTATGGTACGCGGTTCACGTACTCGTTAAGAGGCAACAGCTGTTTGCACCCTCGGAGTTTACAAAAGTGCTAAAACAGCCTCCCTCTCTTTCCTCTATTGACCCCTCTCTCTTCGGGTGTTACCCTGGAAACTTTCCCCTTGCAGTCCTGGCAGAAATAGAGTTGTTTCAGTTAAGCACTTTCCCCACAGTGTTAGGTCAACAAAAAGGGAAAATTCTGAAAAACACAAGTTAGCAAAAAAAGTGCCCTTTTTAGATTTTGGCAGGATACTCTCTTAAACGTGATCGATATTTGGCAGGTTTGCGACTCAGTGTCCCATTCCCTAAACTCTAAACAGGGTTCACAGTCTTCATAGATTGCATTGTTGGCAACAATATTCAGGTCTGTTATTTTGCCCTTAATTTGCTGCAAAAGTTCCCTATCTTCACACCATTTTAATCAATCAATAACCAATAGAATCGGAAAATTCATAAGCAAAGAGTGATATTCCACACACTTCATTAGCTTGATAACATTAGTTCCCCTCTCTTGTATGTTTTACCTATCTCAGGTGCCCGTATTTATTGGATGGGATAAATAGCTCCTGTCACAAGTTTTTGGGGAATAACGTGGATTGTGGTGCTTCCTGGACCAAAATCTAATTGTTCTGGAATTTACCTCAATACTTGTTACCTGCGAAGGTTTTGTAATGGGCTGAAATATTTGCTATTTTTGCAAGGATTCAGATTTTGCACAGCCTCATAAAAATCTGTTTATCCACTGTCAGGAATCCATAATTTATTTCCTGGTTTCGCTCTAGTATAAAAATAGGCCCTTTATCCCTCTCTCAATCCTCCTAAAAATAGTACTTTCATAAAATTTCTGAAATAAGGCTGTGAAGAGTTCTTCTTCAGGGGTCAGCTCTGACTAGTAGGTTTATTTGCCTGTGTAATATCTTAAGGCATCGTGTTTGCCACTATTTTAGAATATCAGGTCTTGCTGTCACTTGACATTTGTATAGCACAAAACAATCCCTGTTGTAAACTTAAAGCACTTATGCCTTGTCAGATTCATTAAACACAAAGGGGCAGATCTACAAGGGAGTGCCGCAGCGCGACAACGCAAGCCCTTTGGCAGTGCCAGGCTGCAACACTTCCAAAGCACAGGAATGCAACATATTTACAATAATATGTCACATTCCTGTGCTCTCCTCTGCGCTGGCGCACAAACTGCTGCCATGCGTCGGCGCAGGCACCCATGCACCATGGTGCAAGGATGCCTGCATCATGGGGAGATTGTTTTTGTGCAGGAAGGGGCACCTTCCTGCACAAAAACAATCACTACAGGCATTTTCCTCTTTCAATGTGTGCTGTAAAATCCAGCATGCATTTAAAGAGGAAAAAACAAGGGGAAATGAAAACATTTCTCCTCGTTGCGCCTCGCTACGCAATTCAGACGCAATTCCAGATTTACGATTCCTCGTATATCTGGAAATGTGTCTCGTTCCATGGGTGTTGAGTGGGAGCACCCACAGCAACACCCATGGAACGCCCCTTTCACGCAAAGTGCTGCGTGTAAAGTGGCCGTATTTACAAGGTCAGGAAAAGCCACGCAGGGTGGCTTTTCCTGTCCTTGTAAATATGGAGCAGTAACATGTGCCACCAGTACGTCACAAAAAGTGACGTACTGGTGACGCAGGGGGCTTGTAAATCTGCCCCAAAGCACATATGAGTAGTTGGAAGGGTTTATGGGTGGCACAGGAATACGTTCATGTGCAATTATTGCTATCTGCGTTTTGCACCTTGGAATGTGAACAACTAAACGTGGGAAATTGTTTTTGTATGAAAGTATAACCTTGTGTAGATTGCAATCATTGGGTTGTACATTTTCCACATCGTTTACACGAACAGGAGACGGGTTGGAGAAAATGTCTTGTGGGAACTGTGAACGTGAATGTGGGCTCTAGCAATGTTAGCTGTGTGACTTAAGAAAATGAGTTGACAATACATAGTAGGTATCTTATGCAACTTGTGTTTGTGAGGGTGTACCACACGCACAATTTTCACACAAATATCGAAAGGTATTATTCATTGCAATACGTGTAATTCTTGAAAAAACTAACGTGTTACACATGGCAAAAACATTGCAATTTCATCCACCCCCCCTGTATAATGTACTAACTGCAGGTGCTTTTTCCCGTTCCAAGGAGTAAAACCTGAAATCCGACAGCTTCTGGCGGAAGCATTATCCAGGAGCGTGAAAAGTTCATAGCAACCAGCCTGGAAGGTGGTGAGCTACAGATCACAGAGTGAAAATTACATTCAATGTTTTGCTTTCCAGGGACTGGTGGCTACACATAGAGCTGGGCAGGCCAGAAAATTAATAGGGGAGCCGAGCAAAGCAAGAGTCTGACTTGGCTCTAACAGCTATAATCTGAGCCAAGCAACCATCATGTTTGGCATGCAAATCGTACAACAAACCATGCAAATCGTACAACAAACATCATGTACAAATTTGACAGAGACTATAGAAAATTCCCAAATTAATGTATTTAACACGTGGAAGCATTTCACCTTAGTATATTGTACGTGCATTGATATAGCGCTTACTACCAAGGCGTCAAAGTGCTTTTTTTAGAAAAGTAGCATGCTACTCCGGAACCCAAAAACAATTAGTGGTGAATTAGTATTGGGAAATATTACATTAATTTGAGCGGTGGACATGTCTGTCTTATTTGGATTGAAAAGGAATAGGGGAGGTATAGAAGAGGGAAGGGTCTAGAAAGTTTTTTTTTGGAGTTCATAGCAGTAGGAGGAGGTTTTGGAATAAGTTAAGGGGAGGTGAAGGGGAAGCGTCAGAGGGAAAGGTTTAGAAAAGATCGGTTGGGAGATATGAATAGTAAAAGAGGTATGAGATGATGAAAATAGGGGTAGAGGAGAGTCTAAAAAGAAACGGCACAAGTTAGAATGGCATAGAGAGGAGTGCTGCAGAGTGCAGTGGCCTAGAGTAGAGTGATGCAGAGCATTGTGGAGTGGCATACTGTGTAGTGGTATAGAATGCAGTAGTTCAGAGTAGAGTGTCATAGAGTTTAGTGGCGTAGAGTACAGTGTTGCAGAGTGTTGTGTACAGTGTTTTAGACTGTACTGGCGTAGAATGGTGTTGAGCAGTGGCGTAGAGTGCTGTTGAGTAGAATGCACAGTAGAGTGGAATAGAGTTCAGTGCCTTCGAGTACACTGATGTAGAGTAGCGTTGTGGAGTGCAGTGTGGCGTAGAGTGCATTGACAGAGCAGAGTGGTGATGTGTAGTGAGGTAGAGTGCTGCAGAGCAGAATGCAGTGGCATGGAGTAGCGTAGAGTGGACTGGTGTAGGGTATATTGGCATAGAGTGTTGCAGAGTATAGTGATGTAAACTGCAGTTACGCAGAGTGCAGTGGCATAGAATTCAGCAGTGCACAATGCAGTGTCGCAGAATGCAATGACGTACATTTAAGTGGTGCATAGCAGAGTGAAGTGTTGCTGAATGGTGTGGTGAAGAGTGAAGTGGCGTAGAGAGCAGATGTGTAGAGTGTTTGAGAGTGCAGTTGCCTAGAGTGGTGTGAAGTGGCTTAGAGCGGAGTGATGCAAAGTGCAGTGTAGAGTGCATTGGCTTTGAGTGTTGCAGAGTAGAGTGTTGTAGAGTGCAGTGGTGTAGATTGGCGAAGAGTGCAGTGGCGTAGAGTATAGTGGTGCAGCATTGAGTGCGCTGGCATAGAGTGCATTGGTTAAGAATAGACTGGTGTAGGTTGCAGTGGCATAGAGTAGACTGTTTCAGAGTAGAGTGAAATGGAGGTGAGTGGTGCAGGGTAGAGTGCGGAGGTGTAGAGTTTACTGACCTAAAATGGCATAGAGAGCAGTGGTGCATAGCAGGTTAGAGTGGCATAGAGTGGATTGGCATAGAGGGCAGGAGCGTAGTTGAATCTTACAGAGTAAAGTTGTAGGAAGCTGGCTCTGTATATACTATACAAACATGAGGAATGGTGTGCATTGTGTCGCATTTACACGAAGTGATACTTTTTCTAATCATTCATTTTGAAACATAAATTTCCAATAACCTAACCACCATGACAGTGACCTCATTTGTGAATGCTGACATAGCAAAGAATGTCAGGAGCAACCCTGCTCAGCCCTGCACATCTCTATGAAAATGGGGCAATCTGTACAATGAACAGCAATGTTTTATTCAGGTAATTTCTTTAAAAGAAGTCAAATATATTTTGCATATTTAAAGTAAGTCCAACAAATTGACAAATTAAAGGGATAATAGATTAAATGCTTAAAAACAATGAAATGGATGAGTCATACAGTACAGATATTCAAAGTGTTTATATATTTGAGGTCTTATTTATTAGAAAGAAAAAATAATGAACTTGTCATTTTTAAGGAGGACTGTGTGTTGCCAAGCTACTGGCGATACCAAAGAGGTAATGGACGGAGCGTTTGAGCAAATCAAACTAGCGACCCTGTTTGGAATTTGTTGGACACAGACGTTTGCTGTGCCCAGGGTTGGACTGGCCTACAGGGCAACCAGACTGTGACAGATGGGCTGGTTTGAGAGATCAGTGTGTGGACCATGATTTTAAGGGGCTTGTGGGTCGATTTAATTGCTAGGTGTGCCTGTTTTCTGATGTTGATTTCCTTCTTTTTACCACAAACTTTGCCTGCAGCAAACACATATTCTTTCAGACCTCCATACCTTGCAAAATACCCATACAGCGTCTTTACCAGTCCAAACTGGTCTTATTTGCAAATGTGGGCCAGTTGCTTTGGGATCCAAGAGGACATTGAGCTGACCTAGAGCCAGGAGTCAGGCTCGAGCTGGTTTGAGCTTTAAGTGGCTCGCCCACCTCTAGCTACACAACGATCAATATGTTCCCTCGCTGTACAGACTTTTCTCTGAACATTATGCAGCATAAATTATTTAAAAACGGGTACTACTGCACTTATCTCATGAGCATTAATCAGAGCAAAATATGTATCAGGGTTGCATAAAGCAAAAAGTCCGCAAACATTTTTATTTTTAAATACTATAAAAGCACTACATAGAGTGGAATTTGCAAAGTTGCAAAATTATGCATTTCCAATAACCCAACAACTACAAGGTCTGCAAAGTAAGTGGATGAAGGAAAGAGAGGTAGGCATCTGGAATCGAAAGCAAAAAGACAGACATTGGTGCTGTTTTACTGGAGTGCTGTCAAAACACACACTTCATAGCTTCGAGGTCTTGCTTCCTATAGGCTGGCAGCAACACGGAAAGTCACGTGTTCCCTTGAATCTCCCACTGGAGTTTGAATAGGTCCTGAAGCACTAGGTTGTGTGAACATGGAGCGGCTTTCAAACCGGTACATCTACATTCCTCTGATGAGCTCTTCGACACAACATTTTTGGACTTATGGTTTGCGTTCTGACTGTGCGTGTCTACATTTGGCACATTATATAATTAGTGCAATGTTTACTGTACTTTTCTCCCTAAACATATAACACAAATATTGCATAATTTGCATCCTGTGCGAATGCAGTGCGAGACAAATAATAGAGTGTTTACAAAACGAACATTGTCCCAAACTAATCATTTGATACAATTGGTGCATTGTTTTCTACTAGTGTTTGAGACTGCCTACATATAGTATACATTACTAATAATTCGGTGTTTATGTCATATCTGTTTTTCTAAACTTAACATTTAATCAAATAATGCATTGTTTGACACCTGTCTGTGAATCTAACTAGTAATCGCACAGTTACAAACAGTGCGGTAGTAGCACCCCTCTCAGAACCATGAGATGCCTTGACACATAGAGGATCCAGTAACTAGAACTTGTGTCGCCCGTGGCGGTCCCTGCGTTTCCATCCACATGTAAGAGCAGCCGCGGTCGGTAGTAGGAATAACTGCAGGGCGGTGACGTGGGGAGGGGCAGGGTGAGGGGTAGTAAACTATGGATTACGGAGGTTTACAGGTAAGTTAACATATAAATGAATAAAACGATTTTCGTTGCGTGCACTGCATCGCATTTGGGGATGCAGTGCACGCAACGAAATTCGTTAATTAATGTACTCCTACTACCGACCGCGGCTGTGTAAGAGCCGGGGGGTGCCGGCAATTCTTGCGTCGACTGCCCCGGGACAGCCGCAGGTAAGAGCGGGGGAAGGCCGCCGCCGCCATCAAAACTCGTGCTGCCCGGGGCGGACCGTGCCCCCCCTTGCTACGCCACTGAGAGGATCTCTTTTGTTTTACTCAGAGATTTTGGCTGCTGAAATTGAAACTCTAGGGCAAAATGAGGACTTAACAAAAGAATCATCCCAAGAACTAATGATTCTGCAAGTAATTCCAAACTTCTAAGGGAACCCTTCTAGTCCCACCTGCGATCCTCCAGTAACTTCATTGCACGGATTTAATGGTACCTCCACTGCGGTTAACTCCAAGACGGCGGAGTTACGGGAAAGATTTGAAAACCACTCGTTGAGAGACCAAAAGGCCCCTATTTACAAAGGAAAGGTCAGTTGTAAACATAAGTGTATGACTGAAAATACCTTATTTATGCTTGTGAAGAATCCGCAAGCTGGATTCCTGGTGGGAGTGAATGAATTTACTGATGCAAATTTCTCCACCACAAATGCAGGGAAAACCAGAGAAGTTAATGCCATCAAAGGGTGGGAATCGGGTGTTTCAAGTCCTGGTTTGCCTTGGAAGCTTGGGAACACCCACAAATATATATGTTTATGGATATTCCCAAACTGTTTCTCTCCTCTTCCTGTCCTGGAAATAGTCACACATTTACTCTAGCCAAGTGCTGGAGAAGCTGCCCTTCTAGGATAGGAAGATGTATAGATTACCCAGAGATATGCTGATGAAGTAGGGTACGAGCTTTCTCCATGGCAAAAAATGTTTTCCCGGTAGAGAACATCTTTTACATTTCCACAGGGTGCTCCATTTCCTGTTTGGAATTCACCGCTATGGAAAAAAAAGAGTCCTTGTGAATAGACACATCACATTGCTAGTACTAAGTATCAAAGCTTGTGCCAGCTGCAGCTTTTCAGCAATACAACTGGGGACGTTTGTGAATAGAAAACAAGTACATAGAGATGGAGGTCTAATTCACCACCTATAATAATTTTTTTTTTTTCTAAATATGACCCTAAGGACCCGATTTCGATGTCGGGCAGAGACCCTCCCACCAGTGGTCGGAGGCTCTCCGCCCGACATCCTGAGGTTTCTCTCTGACTGCTGTATTTTACTTACGGCAGTTAGAGCGAAAACCAGAAGGGAATCTGCTCTACTTCCGACAGGATCTGTGAGCCCATTGGAACAGGAGCAGAATAGCAATCCCTTCAATGATGGCGGTGCCAGGCTCGGCTCCACCGTCAGGATTACGATGACGGTTTCCGACAGCCAATCCATTTCGGCCATTCTGACATGGATTGGCTGTCGGAAACTGAGTTTGGATATTCCCCTCGGCCCTCCACATATGGGCCTGGGGGGCACAAAATCCCTGCACTGTGTGGCAGGCACCAGGAGGTGCCTGACACACAGTGCAGGGATGTTCACTAACTTCCATTTCTCAATGGAAGCTTGTGCCTCAGGAGGGTTTTGCCCGCGGCACAAGCTCCCATAGAGAAATGGAAGTTTCCGACCGCACTATGTACAGTCATATCGTAATCAGTTGTACGGAACCGCTGACCTATGTTCGGGCAGTTCCCTCACCTAAACGGTGTCTGTTTAAGGCAACTCCAACCGACATCGTAATGAGGGCCTTAATGGTTACCTGGCCACACTAGGCATGTGGCACAAATATAGAAAGGTTCATTTGTGAGCTGTCTACAAAGAGCACACTCTACAGAAAGTAGAATGTTTGCAGTTTCTGTCTGTAGACTCTCCAGACTCTAAGAGATAGTGAAGAGCACTGATTCATGTGCTGCTTATGTTCATTTATTGATTGTATATCTACAACTGTTGTTAATTCTTCCTCTACTGATGGGGAGGTTGTTTCTTCTTCTGAGGAGGCATAATCGGCTTAAGTTCAGTGTTAGACCTGGCATCATTGGCATAAGTCTCTCCTCCATTTTTTTCCGTTTGCCTCCTCTGTTTACGATGTTTTTGCTGGAATATTGCTTTGGGCACTGTGCCACTGCTGATCAGTGCCACAGTGCAAGTGCTCCCTATGATAAATTGTTACATTGATTGGTGTTACCATGATTGGCTTGGTTGACTTACTTTTCAGACCCTAGTCTAGTGCACTGCGTGTGCCAAGGGCGTGTAAGTTAACTGCTGCTGGTGGGCTTGCAGCACTGGTTGTGCCACCCACAGAAGCAGCGTGTAAAATGTGTCTCAGGCCTGCCATCGCAGAGCCTGTGTGCAGTCCCTGACTGCCATGTCGACTTGGCAAGGAAACCTACTTGCCAGTCTCTAAAACCTTCACTTTGCCACATTTCAGACACCTCTATGGTAGGCCCTAGGGCTGGGTGCATTGTGGGTAAAAGGTAGGTCATGCCCTGATGTGTGTGGCATGACCTAATAGTGAATTACAGCCATTTTCGTTTTTCACTATTGAAGGGCTACCTGCCTCCAATAGGCCAGACTGGGCAGACTGATTATTAACTCCATTATAATCTATCTGACTCAGGGAGCATAGTAGCAGGTCGAGTTTAGTATCCCTGAACTCAGAATTTAATAACACACCCTTTAGGATGGATGGTTTTTAAATTCTGTGTTTGAAAATAGCCCTTTTAGAAAGTGGCTATTTTCTTGTCCAACTATCCACCGGTCTCTGCTGGTTTGGTGTGTGTGTCAGGGGCTGGGTGGCTCCAGAGGTCTGAATGAGTCAGTGTGGGGTGAATGAGGCATCTACACTTAGAGTGGGGGAAGAGTAGTCCCTGATAGCTTGCCCTGCCTGACACAATGCTGGCTCCACCTCCTGCCGGGCGACTGATAGCCCTGCTCCTGCCAGTGACAATACTGGCTCCGCCTCCTGCTGGGCGGCTGAGAACCCTGCCCTGCTCAGTGAATAGGCCAGGTGCCTCTGCCTGGCGACACCCCCAACAAACCCAGGATGGGGGGAATTTCCCTGCTTGGACAAAGGGAACAAAGCAGAAAAGGGGTATAAGAGAAGGACCCCTGAACCAAGAACTGAGATCACTTCTGACAAGGAAACCTCTACCAAGGACAAGAAGCCTGCTGATCTAAGGACTTGCCTCCCCCTTCTGCCAGTGTGATGTTTGCTGGGGGGAACCTGAAGCTGCTTTTTTATTTTTGCCAAGGAACAAGGAGAGAGGAACTTGGTGTGTACTCTCAAAAGCTTGCTAGAACATCTCCAAGGGCTGGAAGAGTGCCAGCCTCCTGTTGAAGTCACAGGGCCAAAGGACTTCACCCTCTGCTAAATTGCTGGTTGCTGGAAAGTGTTATTTCCAGTGCACAGGGGAAATCTGCAGTCTCGACGCCGCCGACGCCGCTGACGCCGCCGAATCCAGCTCGACATCGTGAGTAACGGCTCCAGTGTTCCGAGTCTTCGACGCCGGCCGCCGGGCCCGATCGACGCCAGTAGCGACGCCAGGAGTAGTGAGTATCGGCTCCAGCTCCAAGTGACCCCGTCTTGACGCCGGTATCGACGCCGCTGAGTAGTGAGTATCGGCTCCAGCTCTAAGCGACCCCGTCTCGATGCCGCTGCTGATCTCACCGACTCGACGCCCTTCTCGACGCCGTGAGCGCTGCTCCGGCCCGACACCTCTCGACGCCGCTGTGGATCGACCCGAATCCGAGGCACGACCGACGCCGACCTCGACGCCGACATCTCGACGCCATGGATCATCGTTTTCTTCATTTCCAAAGGTACTGTGTTTGGGGGTTCTGTTGCGACTCCATGCTCGACGTAGCGCTCCTCGCGGTCGACGCCGAACCTTGGGAATATCGTTAACTCGACATCGTGTGACTTCTGTGGAGGTCACCTTGTTGCCAAGAACTGTGTTTTAAGAAGAATACTTACTTTTGTTGCTAAAAGAACTATTTCCTAAGAAGAAACTTCACCTGAACTATTATTTTTCCTTCCAAAGAGTATTTATTAAGATTGTGGTATATTTTTGTCGTTATTTGGTCTTGTGCTAAGCCTTATATAAAAATACTATTTTTATAATAACTCCTGTGTTGTGTCCATTTGTATTGTATTCACTTTATTACTGTATGTGGTCATAAATGCTTAACACACTGCCTCTGAGATAAGCCTGCCTGCTCTGCCAAGCTACCAAGGGGGTAGCAGGGGTTATCTGAGTATGTAATCCCCTTGCCCTGACTAGAGTTGGTGGGTCCCTATTTGTCAGAAGTGTATATCTCTGCCAACTAGAGACCGCCGGTTCTAACAGTCAGTGTGACAGACTGAGGCGCAACAAAGAGCAGCCTGCAGAGATCCATGTGTGCCCAACATTTGTCTGGGGATAATAACAATGGCACGATAACTCTGTTGCTTAATGTACTTGATGGAGAGACCTGTGATTTGCCTAGTCACAGTTTTGACTAGTGATAAAAAAACATAAAGGACTAATGTTCCTACTGAAAAGCCCAATGTGTAACATGTATACCACATATTTGTATTTAAGGTAGCTAGTTTAATGAGTTACTTCTTTTTTCACAAAGATCATTTTGCTACAGGGAGTTCATAAGTTACAATCCTACTAATAGAGCACTTTGAGCTATAAACTGACATCAAACTACTGCATGTAAATTGCTAGCATATGTTTAGAATAATTTGTTTTCCCTCAATCTTTCATTATTCTAAGATTGATAGAAAGGGTTCCTTAGCATGACAGCCTCAATCATGTTACATTACAAATCCTGAGTTTATGGGGTGGATTTACTAACACTTAGTGCCTAGATTGCATCACAAAAGTAACACAAACCTGATGTAAAGTGTTATTTTGGGATTTACTTTCGAACGCAAATCGTGAATGGCATTGCAATGTAGACTTAGAGTAACGTAAAATAGCACCATACACTACTTTGAAATAAAGGAAGTGCACAATGGTGGCAAGTAGGGGTTTCAATGGATTTTGATGCTAATCTTTAGCTAATAACTTTGATTGTAAGGGAATTGCATCAAAACTTTACACCTCCTTCAGGTTAAAAGTAAATTTGGAGAACATATTTATTTTCTCCACACCTTTCCAACTTTGCCTGTGTGCTCGGCTGTACACCACATGCTCAAAGTGTTAAAGTGTTAACTGTTGTTAAAGACCAGAATTTTGTGCTGGAAGGGTCTTTCAGCGTACAACATATACTTGACATCACACACACAACCATGCACCATAGTGCAAGGGTGTGTGCACTTGCAAAAGGCAGCCTAAGGTATGCCAGCACTAGAGGAGAGAGCAAGAGCATCATATCTTTCTAGATATGGTGCTGTTGTGCTTTCTACTTTTGACGCAGCACAGCACAGCAACTCTGGTTACTTCACTGTATGAAACCGTGGTAAATCTTGCCCTTTGTTTCTTCACACCAAGCACTGTTATCATACAATGCCTACCATTATGGATTACATGCAACTCCTACCTCTTGTAGTTCTCATTGTCTTAAGTAACATTTCCTATACAGTAATTTATGTACTTGTATGACTCATTGTATGTGAATAATATGTTGTTGTTGTTAAGTGCTCTGACACTCTACATTGGGAAGAGCAATGCAATCAAATAAATAAATGTAAGAGACACGGATGGCCACACCAGGCATCACCAAAACTATCGCTGACCCTTTGGGGGGGGCTGCTTCCTACCTTGCTGCGCCTACACTGTCCTGTCTGTAATGTAATTCTCTTTTTCCTACTTTCGGAGGAAGTAGTGTGGGGTGTCCTGGCACAAAGGGTCCTTTTATTTGTAGCAAGACTCAGTACTATCTACCCACACTATGCATGTGACACAAATAATGTGTGATGGTCTGTGAGTGTGTCAGCCTTTACTTAGCACGTGATGCATACAGCGCACTATTTACAGTGTGCGTGAATGCGTCTGGAAGAAACACTTTATATAGATTGTATGAACAAAGTCAGAATTTACTGGCTTTCTGAAAGTGGGTTACTTTTAAATTTCTATCATTTAATTAATTGAATAATCAGCCCCCTTGGATATTTCTGCCTGGGGTGGCACATCTTGAGACTAGGAAAATCAACATCTGCAACCCATAAAAACAACAATTCTGGTAAAAAATACTGTTCGGCCTGTGGTCTGTCAATGCTGACGGCTTTTACCCATCAGAGATATCTCTGATCTGGCAGAGTCTCTAGTCGGATGCTCTCTGCATCAGGAGAAAGGTGGAAAGCCGGATATGTGCAGCTAGAAAGATTGCAAATTTCACTGTGATATCCCCCCTCTCTCTGGCACCAGAGATCCTGCCTTACAGTGTTCACAAGAGGCTATGGGGACCAGAAATGAGACATGACAGAAGGGTTGAGATGGGACAGCTGGGCCTAGAGGGGTTAGCGTGGTACACTGAACAGCGAGGGAGAGGCGGTAGGTAGTGAGTAATTTGTTAAAGACTGGGGGGCATATTTACTAAAAAGTCACGCAGCTCAGCAATGTGCCTTGCTGCGCTGCTTGGCTGGGAAAGGGCAGGAATGCATTGTGTTTAAAAGAATACAGTAAATTTCTTCCTTTGTCCCTGCGCAAGCACTGTTTTGGCTGCCTAGCACCAATGCAGACACTCTTGCACCATGGTGCAAGGGTGTCTGCGTTATAAGGAGGATTGTTTTTGCGCAGGAAGGGGCACCTTCCTGCACAAAAACAATCCGATGAGAGTGCATTGTGTGGTGCAAGAGGGGCGCAACTCCTCTCAGAAATATGCCCCTATGTGCTGGTGCCTAATGCTTTAGTCAGAATCTAGCAGCACTATTAGATGTCAGGGTGTTGAATACCACGGTTGCGAAGTCTTGTTCCCACCTCTTTAATCCAACACCAGACACTCCCTTCCACTTTATCTCACTCCTGCAGGCTCCTACTTTCTCCTCTTATTACTGTTTTACCATCTTTCTCATTCTCTATCTTTTGTGCTTTTTCTTCCTTCTGCTCTGGATCAGTGTGATCAGGAAAAATAAGTGCAGGTCTGGTGGCCCCTCCAGCAACCGCTAGCACAAATTAAGTACTGGGGCCAGAAAAGAGATTTGATGCCAGAGGTGGCAGAGGACTATGTGTGGAGGTGAGACTCAGGAGACAAACCAGGCAAGTACCGCATTATATTTGTCATGGTGTCACCACACCCTGCTGGTGAGAGAAGTAGTTCACACCTCACAGAAGCACAATGCAGATACAAGGGCTGTTAGTGCCTTCCACCCTACATTTTTCAGTTTTGCCAGAGTTTTCTTTAAAAAAAAAACCTCAGGATTTTCAATTAAAAAGTGTGCATTTTGCATTTTTCTCAAACTTCAAAATGCAAGGGGTCTGATTAACAACCCATTCCTGTGCCATCTCAGAAACCGAAAGGAAAATTATGAAGCTGCCTATTTGAAGTTGGAGGATCTGTTGAAAAAATCTGATCCTCATTCACACATTAAATTGCAACTGGGTTAGAGATACTACATGTATCAGTGTATTCCATATATTACACTCTGTGCCTAACTTGAGCCAGTGTTGCAGGTGGGGCCCAACGTCATTTAGGGGTCACAGCGGAGACAGACCCCTGGCTTGCCCCTTGCGACCACCGGCACTGCCTTTGTGACCCCTGGCCTCAGAGGTGGTAAAATTAGTGCCAAGAACACCAAGGCAGCTCTGCAGTCATTTTTTCATTATACTGATTGTGAATTAATATTCTCGTAGTCACTGTTAGTGTAATAAAATGGAGCACACATAGGATCTTTGGTGGCAGCTGGGGTAAGCAAAAGTGGTTTCAAATATATGTTGTATGCGTGTTTGCAGCAGGAGAGTGTGTGTTTAGGGGAGAGTGGGTTTAAGAGGGAGATAGTGAGTGTCTGCGTGAACAAATGTGTGTGTATATGTAGACATGTGTGTTTGAGTGAGAGTCAAGTGACAGGTAGTGAGTGAGATTGTGGCCCAGGTTTTCTGTTCTTTGATGCAAGGCAATGCTCCACCAAAGTTGCTGCACTGCATCTCGTCAAAGGGATAGAGAAAAAATGCATCATGTCCAAAGAGATACAATGCATTTTTCTCTCCCCATCAGAATCGGCCCCATAGTAGCATATTTCTCTTAATGTCCTGAAGACTTTTCCCTGTTCCTTGGGGAGTACTTTATCAATTTGGATTTGGATTCTAGGGTAAAAGCTTCATTAAATAATGAACAATTTGTAATTGTGAAAAAAAAATATTAAAATAAATATAACAATACATTACTAAAAGTAACGTTTGTAAAAAAATAAAACAGAAAAAGGTGAAAAAATTATATAACATTAAATTAACTTTGAAAAGAAATAACAAAACCATATCTAACCAAATTAAACACTGAAATTTGCCAGATACATGGAACTGACATAAGTATAACTTGCATCGCCATAGATTTTAAACATCATTAGTGATGTAATACGTGAGGTCATAAGCAGTGCATCACAGCATAGCAAGTTATACTAATCTCAGTCAACTGGAGAATTTCAATGTTTTTGGGTTTCCAATGGTAGTGAATTTCTATATTTTGTTTTACATTAAGTACTATCTTATTGCAATAAGTTTGCAGGCACCACCCTTACAACAGAATGGCGAAGGGGAGGCCCTTGGTCCAAAACCCAATCCCCCGTTAGTGAGCAACCACTCACGGACCCACGGGACTCTCGAGGGAGCTATCAAAATCTCGCACAAGAGTCCCACTGGCCAGTCAAAATTTAGATTTTATATTTGGCTCAATCGGGGTCCATCTTGGACCCTGCCATGAGGGCTGGAGGGAGTCAGGCTACCCCACCCTACTCCCTACCCAATACTACCTTAATTTTTTGCTACGTTTCAGGACATGGGGACAATCCAATGACAGTGCTCGACCCCTCGGGACACAGAGGCCCAGTGGTCAACAGGTGAAAAAAGCCCTCAAGGTCAATCAAAATGCTTTATTTTTTAATTTGCAGTCCAACCATGATCAACCATGCAGATACCTCCATTTTATGAAGCTTAATTTCCCCAAATGTGTTGAATGTATTTTTACCAATCACAAAAAGCATACTTTCTGAGAAAAGATCTAGCATTCTGCTAAAACTGAATAGGTAAAAAAGTGTTTTGGGGTCCACCCCTTTTCAACTCGGCCACTGCTTGTCAAATTATCACAAAAAGGAAGGGAGTTAAAGGCAGATGAACTTTTTTTTTGCAAAGTTTATGAAGATTCGTCAAAAGGCACAAAAGTTATTAGCAAAACAAAAAAACACACTCTTCCTATGCAACTACCACTCACTTATACCTACACAGTGACTATCACCAGTGTGTGACATATATATGCTCTGCCACAATGTATTAATTTTTTACCCCCTTGTAGCCCTGGACCCTTGCAGTGATGGTGAATGTGATGGATGTGAGGAACCCAGGCCAACAACACACTTTTGTATAGGCCATATATATAGCCTAAGTGGGAAAAAGATTCTTGTCTGAAGATGAAAAAAATTGTTTTATAATTAGATGGCTGTGTATTCTTATATTTTTAATGCACCGCTCCACAGTGCAACACTCTACTCCACTGTATACAACTCCACTCTACAATACTGTACTAAACTCTACGCCACTGTATGACACTCTACTCCACTCTATGCCCATCCTCTCTATGCCACTGTACAACACTGTATGATACTCGACGACACACACTCAACTTTTCTCTATGACACAGCAATCCACTCTATGACACTCTCCTCCACTGTACTGTATGACACTCACCTTGATGATACTCCACTTAATGACACTCTACTTCACTCTACTCCACTCTAAAACACTTTACTCCACTCTATGACAGTCCACGACATCCCACTCTACTGTTTGACATGCCATTCCACTGTACACCTCGCTGCCCCAGTCTATGATACTTGACTCCACTATATGAGACACCGTTCCCCTACACTATATAACACTTTACTACACTATACAATAAGCTAGTACACTCTACTCCACACCATTCTAATCTACAATACTCCAGTCTCTGACAATGGACTTTACAATACTCTCCTCTGCTGTTCTGTACGACACTCCACATATCAACTCTCCACTTGCGACACTGGACTCTATGATTTGAAACATATTTTTATAAAACAAAATTTAAAAAACATTGAAATTCAATTGAAAAAACAAAGGTTAAAGCTTAGTTGTTGCTGGGAAAACTTACTTTCCCTATAAAAACCAAGTTTGAACTACACACATTTTAAAAATTCTAAAGTTACACTTAGAACTTTCATTTACAAGTTATCCAAAACCTTTTAAATTAATATTAATAGCAGACCTCGCTGAACACTCTTTCCTGCTCGCTAACCAGACTACACTAACTATATCTAGCCACTCTACCATGCTCCATGTTCTCACAAATAATGATACTCCACTGTACAGCACTACAATGCACGAGCCTCTCCGCCACTCTACTGCATGACACTACACTCGACAACATTGAACTATAAGACACACTACTCCACTGAACTTCACTCTCTGCCACTGCACTCTACAACACTCTGCTTCACTCAGTGCCACTCTGCGACACTCTACTCGATGTCCCTTCTCTTTACCACTCTCCATTTCATGGCACTCCAGTCGACAATACTTGTGCAACACTCAGCTCTACTGTATTGTACAACACACCACTCCACTCTATGATACTCCACTCCAAGATATGACACACCACTCCACTGCACTTTATAACACTTCACTCCATTGTATGCTACGTCACTCCACTCTACTCAGCTCCACTCTACAATACTCCATTCTACAACACTACACTCTACGGCACTCTCCTTAACTGTACTGTACTACACTTTACAACACACCAATCAATGACAATCCACACAGCAATTTGAAACACATTTGTATTAAAAATTAAAAATCACTAACATTCAATGAAAAGAACAAAAGTTTAGGAAAATTTATCGTTAGAAATATCTTATATATTTTTCTATGCAAACCCAACTTAACATACAAAAACATTACAAATAGTAAAGTTATAATTATAAATTCAATATATAAATCATGCACCAACTTCAAATTTCTACATGTCGCGGACCTCTGAACACATTCTTGCCACCTTACTCGCCACACTACATTAACTATAACTCATGCCTTTTCCATGCACTGTTCATACTAACCCTGGGCGTAGTTCGCGTAGTAGCTCTATGCGTAGTTACGCGAAGTGCACTTCGTACTACGCGAGATACACGTAGTACTACACGAACTGCGTAGTGCGCTGTTCGCGATGATTGCACAGTGCCGGATGCTTGTCCGCACTGTGCAATCATTGAAAACGGCATCTTGCACAGTGTGAGCTGTCGTTTTCTGCCGCTCGAGTAGATTTTTACTCGAGCAGCAGCTTTCTCAACGCGGACTGGTAGTTTCTCATCGCGAGCGGTCGCGAGCATAAGCGACCACTCGCAATGAGAAACTTGACCTCCCTGCGTTGAGATTCTTGCCGGGAGGTTTATTTTCCACGCTCGCGATCGGCAACTTGATGTTGCTGATCGCGAACGAGGAAAAAGTCTTGCCGGGATGTCATTTTGCTCGCTCGCGGTCGTCAACTTGACGTTGAGGACCGCGAGCGAGCAAAAAATGCCAACTGCGCTACGCTACATGATTTTGCACTGTGCTACGTGCAATTCGCGTAGCACGAAGTAGCACAAACTATACAAACTTCGTGAGCGTAGCATAGTTGTCCGCCCAGGGTTCATTTATACCCTTGCATACTGCATCACTTGTTCACTGTTCACTGTACCTTGACTGTAATATATGTATCCTCCTGCAGCCTTGAAAAAGCCCAGAGGGCGAAACGCGCGTCGGCTGCTGCTGTTCTGCATTGTTGCTTGATCATTAAAAAGTCTGCAACCGGACCTGATTGGAGAATTTCTTGTCATATGACTGTGTTTATGGACACTTGAAATACTGACTATTGTTTACTGTGCCTGTGTTGTTCTTTTTACAAACTTAGGATTATAGTTACTCTTTTTGGGTGTGCTAAGGTGTACTGTGTATATATATATATGTAGCATTTGGGTTTGTCCTAAATGCGTTGATACCCTGATGGGTGGGTATTGTTGACACCGTTGAGCACCTCTATATGTGAAATTTGAGATATACATATCGATGAACTTCAAACTATTGTTGTGGATGTGCAGATCCTAAAGCAAATACCCATGTCTTTTGTGATTATATGTTAAATTTTGCGGGTCGTGCACTCCATGAATCATATCACTGCAACTTGGGTGAAATAGTGTTCTAAACTTTTTTCAGGCAATTTGTACCATTAATGTGGTGTAAAACTTAACATTTTATGAGAGTTGTTCGACCAATCATATATTGTGATTGTTATCTATGGTCCTTTGATTCATACAAAAAAAATTTTGGGTTCTTACTGTCTTTTTGAAACATGGCGACATTTGATGATAATAGAGATGCCCTGATGGATGACCTGTTTAGTCATAATCCTGTACAAACCAATGTAACAAATAAGGATCCTGGAAAGGAAGGACTCAAACTTAAATTTGTACGACTGGAGAGGCTCAAAAAACAAGAGCTCTCCAGATGGTGGGACACTACGGTCCTGCGTAAATATATTGAAAAGCAACAGGTACCGAGGGGACTGCGTATTCTGATTTTCCCATCTTTTGAGGACCTAGATCTGGGACACCTCAAGGAATGGGAAAAACTTTTACTTAACTCATCGGTGGAAATGATGGACATACTTATCAGAGATGCAGATTTGAAACGTGACAAACTCTTGTCAGAGATCTCACTCTTAGAGAAAGAAATTCAAGACCTGAACTTACCTGAAGTCACAGGACGTAATTTGGTCATATTAAAGGAAGAAATACATAAACACCAACTTTATTTAAAAGAAAAAAAGTCACAAAAAATCAAACGGGACGAGAGAGACTATCAAAGTGGGAGGGTCTACACTTTCGCTAAAAAATTTGATAATATCAGAACAGGTGGACCACTTACAAGTACAGACAGTAGACCACAGCGAATTGAGACACCTGAAATCTCTGACACTTCCAGCGTCAGCAGTATCACCAGTGGGGAATCGGTCGGTGCCCAAGGCCCACCCATACCCAACAATGCAGATCCCTTTTTTTTAGAACTGCAGCGCTTCAGGAAGGGAAACAAACAGGCCTTCCAAAAAGAGAAAAACATACAAAAACCAGGAGGGGTAAATGTAGATCGAGATCCCAATTTAAAAGAAAGGATGGGAGTAACAACCAGATCGGGGGCCCGCACACAGCAAATGTAATTGATGATACTAATATAAGTAGTGATGATCAGATCAATGTTGTCAACTTATCGAATCACATTTTGACTGATATTGAAATAAAATTACTGAGTAAAGGATTGGGTTTCTGTCCAAGTGCTTTTCCCAACTTCACAACACTACATGTAAGCTGTTTCAAACTGACAAGGAAACTTAAATTACACAAATTCTTCTTAGATAAACACAAATGGCTGTCAGATCCCGTGACTACTGAAAATCTGGACAATATCCAAACCATTAAAGATCTAAAAGATATACAACTTCTTTTAACCTTGGAGGAACAAGAAACTCCTTTGTCAATCGATACGATTGCGAGAGAATTAAGTTTGGATACATTTTGTGATACAGACAGTGGTCTGAAAAATAAATCTAGGTTTACGCCCCACATACCTGGTCCCAATGTGATTGACACTTTCCAGGAACTGGTTTTTCAAGATCTTTATAAACTTGAGGATCGTTTTCTTTTGAAGAATGTGAAGACGAAGCAAAACATCACTAGTGATGAGAGAAAGGCATTGGAACTGCTGGCAAGCGATGCCTCCCTTGTCATTAGAGAGGCTGACAAGGGAGGCAACGTGGTGCTAATGAACAGGACCGACTATATACAAGAAATTGACAGACAACTGGCAGATTGTACCACTTATGTTAAATTGAGCAGTAACCCCATGAACATCACTATAACTAAAGTTGAGAGCAATCTTAAACATTGGAAAGAACAGGGTCTTATCTCAGACACAGAATTTAGATACTTGTTTAATTCAAAACCAACGAATCCATGTCTATATATCCTGCTAAAAATACACAAAAGTGGTGCCTTTCCACCGGGGAGACCAATCATTTCGGGTATCAATTCACCGACAGAAAGAATATCCGAATACATCGACATATATTTGCAACCCCATGTGATCAACCTACCATCTTACATAAAAGATTCACGGGACATTCTAAGTAAAATTGCCGATGTAGAATGGGTACCAGACCATCTGCTGGTCACTATGGATGTCTGCTCCTTGTATACGAGCATACCAGGAGACAAGGGTATAAATGCTGTACAACACTTCTTGGACTGTCGACCCATAAACATGTATGAGCATACTGTCATGTTGCTAGATATGATCAAACTGGTGCTAGACAACAACATCTTTACCCATAATGGTTTTTGGTTCCGCCAGTTACGGGGCGTGGCGATGGGAGCCAAATTCTCGCCATCGTTTGCAAATTTGTATATGGGTCTATTTGAACACGCTCATATTTGGAGGAACTGTCCTGGTCATCTAGTTGAGAATATCCTATATTGGGGGCGATATATAGATGATATTTTATTCTTCTGGGCTGGATCAGTTGATGCCCTGGAGGAATTCTTTTTATACATCAATGTCAATGATTACAATCTTTCATTCACCAAGAATCAGAGTACTAAACAAGTCAATTTCTTGGACTTAACCATAATGGTTGATGGCAATAGCCTTGTTAGTCTACCCTATAGGAAAGCCACAGCATGTAATGCCACTCTGCACGCCAGCAGTGCACATCCACCGTCACAAATCAACTCCATCCCGTATGGAGAAATGCTACGTATCAAACGGAATTGTAGTGATGAAACTTTACTCGACAAAGAACTAGCAACTGTAGAAAAAAGATTTGAAATGAGAGGGTATTCCAAGAACATAATCAGATCGGCAAGACTGAAGGTCAACAGGGTTAACAGAAGAAAGTTACTTTTGAATACCACCAAAAAAAAGAGAAAAACATCCACAGCCGTTAAGGGTGCCTTTATTACCCCGTATACGAGTTTGAGTTCAGATGTATACAAAATTTAAAAAAAACATTGGCACCTTCTAACACATGACATCAGTCTACAGGGGGTTATTGGGTCCAAACCTCTAATCATTCATCAACGAGGGCGCACTTTAAGACAACAACTGTGCCCGAGCTTTATACCTCCGGAACATCATGACACGTGGTTACCTTCCGCCCCAAATGGGTTCTTTAGATGTGGCTCGTGCAACATGTGTAGCTATGGATTGCACAAAATCAGTACCTTCAAGTACAATACGGAGAAAACATATACTATCAGAAGGTTCATTAACTGTAACACCAAATGGGTAGTGTACTGTATCAAATGTGTGTGTTCCAAAATTTACATTGGAAGCACAATTAGACCTCTGAAAGAGCGGATGCAAGAACATATCCGTGCCATCAGAAACAATAATTCACAGTATCCCCTAGCAGTTCATTTTAATACGGAACACACACCCAATGATCTACGTAAACTTGGCTTTCATGGTATTGACACAATAAATTGGAACACACGGGGGGGTGACATGACCTCGCAATTACGCAAATTAGAGAGCACCTGGATCATCAAATTGAGGGCTGTGGAACATGGGTTAAATTTTGATAAGGAGCTGTGTGAATTCCTATAATGTCATGTTCAGATGATCCATGTACATTCTGTCAGCTGTCTCTACTATTCTTTCACATATCTGGGACTCTCTAAACCTCCTTCTTCGAGCCGCAGACTGAATCATATCAGCCTCGTTCCACATGAAGAGAATTTGTGAATACAGACCTTCTCTCTTTCCTTTACTACTAACACTACTACTGGGTCAATACATATCGTCTTATTGTCACTCAATTTCCAATTGACTATCTTCTGTCATTCGGTATAGATAATTGGACAGGCCACTAGTACTTTTGTCTTGCTGTCGTCTTCTATTCCAAATTGATGGTTTAATTCCATCGTTCATACTATATGTGCCGCTTTCATCAAGGACATAACCTCACACTAAACCATGTCCATCAAGATACACTGAAAATGTGATACGTAGGTACATAGGAATATCATTGGATGGGTATAATACTGTCCATAAAACGACATATATGCTTAATCCTGAATAAATCAGGGGACTTTAGTAGTTTGCATAATGTTCGGTACACCTTTTTTTTAGACTCATATAATATGCAGTTCGATTAATGAAGATTTTGTATTTTAAAAATACCTTTGATATACTTTGCAAACTAAGACCGCTTCTGTGTTTTCTTTATTCCACTTTTGACGAGTGAGGTTAGTCTTTTGTCTATCTTCATTGTATTTTAGACTTTGCTTATCAAATACTTTTTCCGATTTCTTATTTTTGGATCACTAAAAGAACATCATCCTGGTTGCAAATCCATAATCTTTGATTTAATGTGGCATGACCAGCGATTGCTGCTTTTATTCTTTTAAACCACTTAAAACGAGTTACGATCGCAGCGACAGTCCGCTTTCTATAGCTATCCCCAACGCGTATTTAAACCTGTAAAATGGCAACAGCGTGTAATATACGCCGAGTTGCCATACGTTTCTCACCAGATTTTCGCCTTGAATGAGGTAAGGTTAAAGCCACCGAAAATTTGGATTCGTAGTTTGTTTCCGACTTGATTAGATGCACTTTATAGCCAGACACACGTACTTAGGTGTATTATTGACAACGGTATTAATTGCGCTCGTTGTTTCTTTTTTGTAGCACTTTGGCCGCTGCAAGTTCTACTAAGTTCACGTTACTTATATATTTTGTTTATATAGGACTTATCAAGGTCCAGTGGGTTTACCATGACGACAAACCGCTTTTGAGAACTTGTCTCGGCCGCATACATTCACATGTGATACGGAGAGTAATATAGGCGGCGGTTCTTCGGGGTAAGGAAAAGTCACATTTTTTACTTGAATCACATAACGTGGCCAGAAATATACCCTGCTTTTATATAGCTGTTTTGCCGATAATATTTAATTTTTTCTTTAGAAACTAATTTTTCAAGTTATGATATATACTCTGCGCCTCTGAACTAGCTAAGAGCCATAACCTCGACTTTCAAGGTGAGAGGAATATCTTTAACACGTAGTGTTGACCACGGTTTTCTCTGCTCTAGTGATCTGTTTAGAGCTCTTTAATTTGGCGTTAGTTTTCTCCATCATTATTGGTGGTGGCTTTCTCTTTTCTTAGTGAGGCAATCTGCTCCACTCTCAAGCTTATCACGGTGTACCTTCTTTATGGTGATTGGCCATTGGAGATTACTGTGCTGTGTTTTAAACTTGCAATCAGGTGTATGTGTTTTCTGTTCTTTACTTATATTTGTTAATTGTAGCACTAAGTGTTTTTTTGTTACAAACACAACTTTAAAAAGGGTTGAGTATTGTATCCTTAGACCTCCGGTTTCAGGTACAATCAGTTTAGGGAGGTGGGATATGCAATGGATGATATACTCGACCTATGTACATTTATGTGCATTAGAAATGTGTTATCTAGGGCACTTTAATGTGTACTTACATTGTGTGGACTCTTAATGGGTCACCACTGGGCATATCTGTTCACTGTACCTTGACTGTAATATATGTATCCTCCTGCAGCCTTGAATAAGCCCAGAGGGTGAAACGCGCGTCGGCTGCTGCTGTTCTGCGTTGTTGCTTGATCATTAAAAAATCTGCAACCGGACCTGATTGGAGAATTTCTTGTCATATGACTGTGTTTATGGACACTTGAAATACTGACTATTGTTTACTGTGCCTGTGTTGTTCTTTTTACAAACTTAGGATTATAGTTACTCTTTTTGGGTGTGCTAAGGTGTACTGTGTATATACTGCATCACTTATACCATGTAAAATCACTTACAATGTTTGTCAAAACACAGAGTATGGTAGAGCAGCAAATTATACTTAGTGTTGTCTGGTTAGCGAGCTACAAATAGTGTGTAATCAGGCCCACTACTTACAATATTTGAAGGTGAAGGTGGTGGATAAATTGAAAACGAAAGTTATAACTATAATTTTTGAATTTTTAAAGTTTATGTCGTTTAAACTTGGTCTGTATGGGGAGAATAACTTTTCCTAACTATAACTATGCCTTAACCTTTGTTTGATTGATTATATATATATATATATAAACACACACACACACATATATATATACACACACACACACACATATATATATACACACACACACACATACATATATATATATTTATTACCTTCTGGCGGTTGCCAGTAGGTAGTTATAGTTAGGACCAAGTTTCCATAGGAAGAACATTTTTTGTTTTGCTTATAACTTTGGCGTCGTTTGATGAATCTTCATGAAATGTTCCAAAATAATTCTTTGTTCATATTAGCTCCTATGTGGGAAGTTTGGGAGTGATTCATTAAGGGGGGGCCGAGAAAAAAGGAGGGTCCCAAAATGTGTTATCTCCATGTTCATTTCCATAGGAAACTTTAGACAAGGCTACAGTTTGAACGGGTGAACGGAATTGCCCCAAATTTGGCAGGGAGAAGGGTCTTGGTCTAGAAAGCACGCTTTTGTTTATTTGGTGTAAATCCGTTCAGTAGTTTTGGACAAATATTGAAATTTACAGATATCGATATTTGGGACTTCTGCCATCTGATTGGCTGAGGCGTTACGAGCACGAGCTTGCTGCTTATTGCTTGTGAGCGCTGTGAGCGGTTGCAACTAGGAAGTGTTGGCCGCCATTTTGCGATTCCATTGAAGCGAGTAAGGGGGAATAAGGGCGAAAAGAGTAGAAAACAAGAGGATAGGAGCACTGTAACCTCTGTGGGGGAGTGCGAAGCGAAGTAGTCACACCTATTGGTCTGAAAGTGCGGTGTTGCTCAGAGTGACATGGTGCTGAGATGAGATGCTGCTACAGTCGGGTATGAAACCTAGAGCCTAAACCGGGAGGTCATTGCTGTAAAGTGATGTGCTCTGGTGTTTGTAGGATACCTGTGGAAGTAGTGTTAGAAGGCATTTATACCATACAGGGAGTGGGAAGCGAACGACTGAGCTCTACCATGCGTTTATACCATACCGGAAGTGGGAAGCGAAGTTCTACGCCTACCGGTGTGAAGACTCAGGGATCAAACCGAGCTGATTGTTGTAAAATGATGGGCTGTGGGCGCTGTAGCATACTGGCCGCTGTAGTATAACTGTAAGTAGTGTTAGTATAGGTTTATACTATACAGGGAGTAGGAAGCGAACTATTCACCCCTACTGGTCTGAAGACTCTGGGATTAAACCGTGAGTTCATTGCTGTAAAGTGATGTGCTCTGTGTACTATTTCAATGTAAGTCATAGTACAATGTTAGTATGTAATGATACTATAATGTAAGTATGTAATGTTAGAGTGTAGGACTGTCATGAGGGGAATCTTGGGGAGTTTGTACATGGTGCTGGAGAAGACGGATGCCTTGGTGTCTGGTCCTGTTGGTGGCTGTTTAAGCTGTCTTCTTTTCCTGCAATAAATCTACTTATCGGATCCATTGCTGTTTTCCTGTTCACTACATAAATTTGAGGACGAGCGGGAGAAGGTGAAAAGAAGGCAGCACTCACCAAGATTTTTCGCTTCTTGCGTTGTGCTGAAGACCCGTTTTCTTGGTGAATCTGTTTCTACTCATCCCAGGGTCTTCGGCTGATTGAACTATGTGATCCTACCTCTGGTAGGATTTATATTTTTTGATTTTGGGCTTCCTCTGCCTCTTCACTACACTCTGGTTGCTGTACCACATGTGTGCAAGTAGTGTTAGTACGCGTTTATACTAATTCTGCAGTTATTCATTAAACAAAGCATCATGGTCCCATGGAGAGCCACCTCCCAGGCGCAGGTCATACAATGTCCCGGGGTGTGCAAGCGCGGGACATTTATGTTTGCTATTACAGGGCGGGAGCATTTCTTGCACCCTGTGATAGTAAATTCTTGTTTGCCTCGTTGAAGCGAGAGGAGGAAAACCTAGAATTGTTTCAATAAAGCGGAACTGGATGGTAAAAATGGAGGAAAAAAAATGAAGCGGGGTCTCACCCGTTCATTTAAATGAGCCCACTGGTGGGTAATGTTCCGGGGCCAATCCTATTATTATATTGCGGGGTCTCTGCAGCACTGGGGATCTTAATCTCACATGTAAATTAGACATGGGAGGGCACAGAGACATTTCTCAGACTAGGGGATCGACACCTCCCTGGGTATTGTTTACGAATTGTTCGGGAGGGCTTCGAGGCCAACTCAAGACCGGGGATCGGCAACCTCCGGGGCTTTATTTAAATATGCAGGGTGGGCCTCGCCAGTCCTTGAAGCCTCGGTGGCCCTAGACAGTGCCTTATTGGTTCTGAAATCACACGGGCAGTACTCATGGTGTTATAAAGTGATACACTCATAGAACTCTTGCCGTTGAACAATTACCCAGGCTCCATTTATGTATTGGTCTGTTGGTTTATATTTGGTAGGTGCACCAGAAAATAAAACAAAATTTCCCTTATAACCTACCATCAACTGCCGATTTTCACAATAAACTACAGACAAGTGTTATCAGATAAAGAAGAGCCATACACTCAGTTATTTATTGGTAAAAAAAAATAACTTTTATTAACACAACACAAATAAATGGAAATGTAACTTTATTCGAACAATAGTAAAACATGAAAGAAGTGGGTGCGACTCCTCCGGAAGCAGCGTACAAAACCTGCAAGACAAAAAAGAAACATAAGTATGTGTGTCATGTCTAAGAGAAAAAGAAAGGTAGTGAGAATGAACGGAGGAAAGTGCGAATGGGACAGAGAGCGAGTGGGTGGAAGGGAGAAGGGGAGGGAGAGTGAAAAGAGGGAGTAGGAGACAGAGTGCCGGCCTACTGCACCCAGCCCTCACTGTTCACCTCCCGTCACCCGTGTGTCTGGGATGCTGGTGTCCGCGAGAAAGAGTGCAGTCCAGCAAGTTCTTAAAATGAAACAGAGATATGATTGAGGCCAGAGATTACATTATTATCTATGGTAGCATCGCTTGCCTGCACCTGTGCACCCAGGCTGCTGCACCCCAGCCCCTTTCTCCGCACTGTGCTCAATTGCAGCTCCTGCGAGCCGAGGCTTCACTGCTCACCTGCTACGACCTATGTGTCCAACGACATGCCGGTGCAAGCTCTGACTCTGGGGTGCCTCTCAGGGTGGCACAGCAGGTTTCCGATCTAGGATGGTGTCTTGATACCACGATGGAAGGCGTCAGAAAGGCCAGAGTATCATCACCGGTTGAGCACCTGCGGCGTGCTTTTGCGTGCAACTAACTCAGTGTCTGAAAAGGGAGAAATAATATAATGGTGGAAATGTCTTGAGGTAAATCAAGGTTTCTTTCAACGTTAATAGAGAACACCAGTTGAGTGCATCCTTCCTTCTTGAAGTACGATCTTCGAACTGTTAGTGGTAATCGTGGTTCAAAGAGGAGTTGGAGTGCATGAGAATACACAAGGTTAAACAATAATATGTTATGCCAATGTTCACATACAAAGGAACAGAGCGCGTGGTAGATGCATAATGTGCGCATGTAATGCAGTGGCGCAAGCCTGTGTGCATGTACACTTAGTAATCAGCTCACTACAGTGCCCCAAAAGCCAATGCCACTTGTCTGTAGGGCAGCGCTGCCCGCTGGCTCAGGCCTACAGTACGGTCCAGCAGGTCCTTAAAATGTGACTGAATGAGGTCAGAGATCACATCGGTACGCCGAGTAACATCGGTTGTTCGCACCTTTGCACACAGGCTGATGCCCCCTTCCCCTCCCGCAGCACTGCGCTCAACACGTGTCTGTAGGGCAGCGCTACCTGCTGGCTCAGGCCTACAGTACGGTCCAGCAGGTCGTTTAAATGAGACAGACATGTGACTGAATGAGGTCAGAGAACACATTATTAAGCAGGACAATATTGCTTGTTTGTACCTGCGCACCCAGGCTGATGCACCCCACCCCTCCTGCAGCATCGTGCTCAATTTCAGCCCCTGTGCACCCAGGCCCCAATGCTCACCTGCTGTTGTTGTGTGTCCAAACACAACGGGCAGCAGTGTTCACAATTCAGGTGCAGTGTTGATTGCAATGATGGTGTACACCTTATGGATCCTTTTTTTTATTGCGCATTGTGATATGCAAGGTGTATGCGCCCATATCACCTGAGGCAGTGTAGAAGAACTGGGACATGTGGAGTCGTCGTTATCCTATTTATACGTGCGCAAAGTGGGCTGGGCTTACGCAAGCCAGGCAAGCGTAGGGGTGTGAATAATAGTTCCGGGGACCTGGGCGTTGTTCAGTTCCTGCCTGGCCAGGAAGTGTACTTATGTGTGTTTCTGTTGCAGTTTTGATGTCGTAGAATGTGCAATTTACATTAATGTAGCATGTACCGGGAGGGCTGCAGCTATCGCTAATGAGATGCTATTCGAAAACATTGAATGGCCAACATCACATGTCGTTGTCAAGGTTGTGGATATGCGCAGTCACTCATGTCAATGGCGTGCGGTATTATTGAAAGTGTTGCTATCGCGAGTCGCACACATGTGAATGTGCTTGGATGGAGGGAGGATCAGCAGTGAGGCTACGTCATAAATAGTGATAACGTTCATTATAGTCAAGCAATGCATGCCAAACGTGAATCTGAAAGTCTCACATATGACACACTACTATACTGGTAAAGCCTGACAACAGAGAATACAGCAATACAAATGTACACATTACTGTTTACTGTTTGTCACATGTGATGCCCGTGGCTGATGATACCCCTTTGGGCCAGCAATACCCAGGCCGAAAGGCAGCACAATAATGTGCACACACACACCAGGGGCATCGTGTAACACACATTTGATTTTTGATGTAATGTTTGAGATGCATGGCCATCACACGTGGAAGGCTAATGTACAGACCATGAATATTGATCAAGATGATCGTTGCATGTTGTGTGTAGTAGAAGATATGTGTACACAGCAAAAAAACTTTTCAAAAAAGCTCTCTAAGCAGAAGGGGTGTGTCTCATCAAACGCTGTAGAGAGAATAACTAAAATGGGTGGGGTCCTCCAACTGTTGCAATGAGAAATGTTATGACCTAATCAAATGCTTTTTTTTAAGGTCACATGGCAATCGCGCATCGAGGGCGCAAGGAGGCCGCACCCGACAAGATTTTGAGAAAATATATTTATCATAATATAAGTTTATTACAGTTAGAAATATATAAATGTTTAAAATATTGTAGATTATCGCTTGCTCTCATATACAGTTTAAAGTTATTTAGATATAGTTTTGAGACATTAAAAAAAAATGAGGGAATGGCGTATCCGGCGCGACATCATACACCTATGACGTAACACAGGGCATGACAGCGTGCACTCGTCGCATACACAACGTGCAGCTGGCGCGACCCCATACGTACATGACGTAAGGCGCAGCTTGGTACTGCATACCTGTTGGATACCTATGTAGCAGCTGACGCGAACTCATACGTATATGATGTTGCGCGGGACGCAGTGCCACGAATCCGTCGGATATCAAATGTGCATCCTTTACGAGTTTAGCAATATGGCGGATAGGATTCGCATGGTAATGGAGCTTGGTACACTACCGGTATGGGAGTGCAGTTTTCTCAACAACAAAAAAAAGATATACCTATTTTTGGGGGAAGATATAAAACATTACTTAATTTTTAAGGTTAAATAAAAGAAGTATAATAGAGTTCTAAAATATTACAAAAAAAATAGAAAAAATATAGGTTTTATAAACATTAAAATATGAAATTAACATTTAAAAAACCTTCGAAATTCACTGAAAAAAACATAGGTTTTACAGACGTTATAGTTAGGAATTAGCATTTAAAAAACCTTTGAAATTCACTAAAAAAACCACAGGTTTCAGGGACGTTATAGTTAGTTGGACATTTGACTCATATAAAACCAGAGAAATTCGCCTGTTATAGTTAGTTGAGCTAACTATAACTCGCGCGCCCGCAATGCACTGCTGATGATGTCACATATTACATCACTCATGACATGGTCAGTGACCACTGATGACATCACTGATGACATCTCAAATGACATCACTGATGACATCACTGATGACATCATCCATGTGATGATCTGATGAACATACTGATGCCCTAATATAAACTTTGATACACCCATTCTAAAATGCAGACTACAATTTTTGAAACTATACACACAATAATGCCATATACTACATACCACTCACTGTTTCCTAGGTCTACACACACATCCAGTCACTTATACATGTAGTTACTCATCAATACAGTAGTATAATATGCATCTATACATACAGCCACACTCCGCCGCTCATCCATAGAGTTCCTCACACACCTAGTCAGTAATGCAAAGAATCAATCACATATCCATTTACTCATGTATACAGTTATACACACCAAGTCCGTTATTTATAGACACACCATATCACTTATTTATAGAGATACTAACACATATTTACTGTCTTATACAATTACTGATACAAGCAGACACTCATTTATACACGAACTCTTCAAATAACTTACTCTCATGTATAGTCATTTATATACTCCAACACTCACATATAGTGCCTTAAAACATATGTAGTTAGTCACACATATACCACTGAGACATTCATTCACTCACCAACAAACCCATACACACAGTACCTCATCCATACAGCCCTTCTCAGATGCGCTTTTGAATCCATACAACCAGTGAATCACCCACTCAGACATCTATGCACAACCCCCCCACCCACCCATACAGACACTCAGGGATGCATACAGATACTCAGACAACAAATCAATAACCCATATAGATACTCATGTAGCTTTTCAGCAACCGATGCAGTTGCTTACACACCAACTGAGAGACTAATACAGACTTTCACAGAGTGTAGTCACTAACCCATGCATTCAGTAAGACACATTCAATCACTCACTTATACAGTCAGTCACGCACCTACTGAATAATCCCTGGGCACTTGTAAATGCATTCATTCTTCAATGCACCTTGGCATAGATATATATGAAAAATATTTAAACTTTACAGAAACACACATTCACTGGATGATGTCATCAGTGATGTCATTTGAGATGTCATCAGTGATGTCATCAGTGATGTCTCTGACCATGTCATGAGTGATGTAATATGTGACATCATCAGCAGTGCATTGCGGGCGAGTTATAGTTAGCTCAACTGACTATAACAGGCGAATTTCTCTGGTTTTATATGAGTCAAATGTCCAACTAACTATAACGTCCCTGAAACCTATGGCTTAGTGAATATATATATATATATGTATTGATATTGTCAGACAATATAATCAAATCCCTGAAGGCCTCTCGTCCAAAGTCCTGTCCGCAACGGTGTACATTCGGACAAGACAGCCCACACACGTACAACAAACACTCCTCTTTGTTAGGGTTCACAAAAGACGTGCCGCACACTGTGGCAATATGCAGAAAGGATTTATTTCACCATAGTAGCCGCCAAATTTAGCATAATGGAAGTAAACATCCCTGTTTACCACCATGTTCCAATGGTGTGTGCATGATACTAGTCAGCCTGAAAGTGCCATAGCACTTGGGAAGAAAGCAGCAACACCATATTGTTGTAGCTATGGCAGTGTTCTGTTCTATCCCTTCCATGCAACACAGCAGAGAGCAGATCAGCAACTCTAGTTGTTGTGCTGCGTTGAGTGACTTTTTAGTAAATATGCCTGCGTAGTTCTACTTTTTGCACAGGACAGCATTCACCAAGGGGGGCTTCAAGGTGCTAAATGACCATTAGAAATTCTCACTATCTGCTATTCCAGGTATTTTTAGTCATATAAGGCTTGGATTCCGATCATAAGTTGTGCAGAAATAGGGGTGGTATTTATCACAACAAGCAAATATTATGATATTTACCGGGTATGGTCAAAAAATAATTTTCTCTGTTTTGTACATTGGAATAGATAACATGCGAAGTCTGTATTTACTACACTGAAATCTGCATGTTATTCCCTTTTATACCCAGAATGTTCCATAAAAAACATGTCACATTTTTGCTGGTGAAATCTGTCATTTGACAACTACGGGGCAGAGGAGATAATTTTCACAGTGCTTGCAACTGTCATCCCTGAACCGTAATCTTACTGGTGTTTAGCTGCCTTGCCAACCAGTACCCTCTGCCACTCACCGATGCTATGTCAATTAAAGGGGCAGTGCCCACTTCTTATCCTGCCCCAAAGCAGCAACTTCTGATGAGAGGACGAGAAGGTAAATAGAGTAGAAAGCAGAGGACACTGCTCTTATGAGCCTTGTGTCCTCTGTGTGTCAAGATTTGCTCACCTTGGAGGCGAGATGCAGAGCCCAGCTTCAGAGGCAATATATGTCACAGATGCAGCCTCAGGCATCCCCGATTTGAATGCCCCATTCGCTTTTTAAAGCAAATATGACATTACAACTAGAAACAAATATCATCTATACAGGTGGATACATGTAATATATGTGGCAGGTTATTATTCTCGCAGGAATCCTCACACAGTCCGTTGATGGCCTTGTGAGCAAGGTCACACATGTTGTCCACTGGGAAGGGCGATTTTAAATAGATTCAATTGAAAATGGCTAGGATAATGGACGAAATAGATCAATGTACTCTCTGACCTCCACAGACCATGCTCCCTAGGTACAACTGCTCTAAACATTCGCATATGCAAGCAAATGGAAATCAATCACACGCCAGAAAGTATTAGAGATTAGCACAAGGTCATAACGTTGCAGTCTAATATGTTGATTGCGGCGCTGTAGTCAATGCATGCAGTCAGCTATCTATACAGAATAATCATATGCACACCAAGCAGGAGAAAGAGTGATGCTGTCTTTCAAACAGCATGAGGGAAGAAGACAAATGTTCTATAAACTGATAAATGTAATTTGGAAGTGGTGCACAAGAGACTGTTTGAAACAAGAAAAACTGGGACTTTACAGTATAGATCTTAACCCCTTGCATGCTCATGACGGAACCACTCCGTCATGAGCCACGGGCGCCGTGTGCTCATGACGGAGTGGTTCCGTCGTGCTGCGGCCGTTGGCGGCCGCTCCGCCCACGCGGCGCTGTTTCCCCGCCTGTGCGGGCGATCAGCGCAAGTGGGTGGAGTCATGACGGAACCACGCCGTCATGAGCACAGCTCGCCCGTGACTCATGACGGCGTGGTTCCGTCATGAGCGTGGCGGCGCCGCGCTCCCCCCAAACCCCCCCAGCACTGCGGCGGAATTCGCGCCGCAGCGAAGTTAAAGAACAAGTTCCAGACTTATCAAGGGCTTGCATTGCCCTTGGGCCACGCAATGCGATGCAAGAGCAACACAAGCCCTTAACTGAGATTTACATTGCTATGCAAAGACACCTTGTGTGGCACTACGTGGCTTCGTAAATCTGGAGGAGCGCAAGGCAGCGCAAGACACTGTTTTGTATTACTCTGCCCTGAGAAAGTGCTCCAGGAATGGTGCTTGAGTGTTCCTACACAACCTTACATGGTTTTTGGTGCATTCCCAGATTTACTCACATTACGCCTTCCCAGAGGCAGCAAAACGAGGAGAAATATGTTTCTTCTTTCCTCATTAAACATTCCCTCGCAAGATAGCCCAAGCATCACCATCATACCAGTAGTTCTCTCCTCCTCTGCAGCTTTTACACAGGCCCTAGAAATATCAGATGCAAAACTAGATTGCCTCTTAACTGCTCATTCAACAACACAGTGAATTGCCTTAAAAAAGAGTGCCACTTGGTCGAATCAGCCTGGCTCAAGATATCCATGCCCAATACCATCCCCGATACAACAAACACCCTCAATCACGATAGATCACAAGGATAGTTTTGCTCACGAAATGAGACTTCTTTTTGGAAAAATTCTGAAAGGCATGAATTGCCCTGACACACTTTTCAAATTTTTACAAAGATTCATTGCTTCACGATGCACTACAGCCACTAGTCCCCATTCAGTGTAAAACAATGCGACCACAAGCTCTTTTTAGATAGAAGTACAGAAAATCAAGACAGCCAAACATCCCTCTAGATCCACAGGACAACTGCTCATAACAACCCACATGAGTCTTGCAAAGCCAATAGTTTTGTCTTCAATGAAGCCAATATCACTGGAGACCCACTAATGCAACTACAGAACCTGCTGGAAAGCAGAGTAAAGATCACCTGTTCTGTCTCCTTCTCTCTGTAGTTTATTTGGGACTCTGGCTATTCCAATTCCACTCTTGAACTGATAACACAGAAATATCTCTATGTGCACAGGTCAATATGTACTTGGCAAAGAGCACTGAGGCAATAGTCTTGGATTGGCAAAAACAGCTTGAAGTTACATGAGCCAAAAACAAAGATATTTCTACTAATTCAAATCTACCTGCTCCAGCAAGACGGTCACAATCAAAACGAATGTCATGACCTTCTAAGCATCATATGAGAAGCACAGTTTAGACTCACTGCTCATGAAGACTTGGAAGTGCAATCAGATCTATCCCATGTGAAGCTTCCTCCATAAGCCTTGCTCGGCACACCTTATATAAACTTCCTCATGGGTAATGGTGAGCAAATCAATCATTTTCGATCATCAGCAACATCCTCCAGGCAAACCTGACATTAAAACACATCAAAAAGCCTTAAAAAGTACTAGATAAAGAAGTACCAGAACAAGCAAGGATGTCCTTCAAGATCCCGTGTCTCCCATACAATGACACAGAAATCTCAACCCTGTATTTACCTCCTGTAAATGTTGTTTCATGACAGCTCCCACCAACTCCATTAATACCAAGCCCACCTGCTAGTGGTTTCTACAACCAAGTGTAAGACCAGAGGACCAAGCTGCTGCCACACCCGCCCACCTCTGTGATAATCTCCCTGTGGAAGAACCACTTCCCCAACCTCTTGCTATTCAGAGGAATGGAATGGAATGGAAACCCACTTATTGTGACCGCTTACAACCACCACCCACAGTCCACGCCCCCTGCCTCTGAATGCATGCAACTCTGTCCTCTGCTGCTCAATAAAAATTGATGACTATAAATCTGGGAAACCTATGGTCGATACACTCAGACGTAGGTGCCCCAGAAATGCCAGCACCAGTGTTTAGTTTGTTAAAGAATACGTGCTAGCCCTGGGGCCGAACGCTTTGTTCAGAAGTCAGGTGCCAAAAACTAAGGCTGCATAGCCTTCATTCCACCTCATGCCTCTTTAGTGCAACACCAGACACTCCCTGTCCCTTTATCTCGCTCCTTCAGATTCTTTTTCATTGCTGTTTTCTTTCTTTACGACTGTTTTTGGGTCTTTCTCATCCTCCTCCTTTCCCCGTTTTGAGTTTTTCTCTCTCTTACTATGGGCCAAAATCTGATGAGGAAAAATGAGTACCGATCTGCAATAAATAGTGCCAGAGGGCCTCACCTTCAACCACCGTCTCAAATTAAGCACTGGCCAATGCATGATAAAGGGAAGTTTCTATCCTAACCACTTTGGCCTCCATGCTCAAATCCAAATTTGTTGCCTTTCTCAATCATGCCTTAAAGCAACTAAGGGCCTGACTACAAGTCTGGCGGTCCAAGGACTGCCAGACTCGTGGTGGCGTGGCGGTCCAGCCACCAGAAGTTGGAAAGCCCCATTATGATTTGGGCAGTGGAACTGCCTGGGACCGCCGCTGCCAGGGAACCGCTGTTCCCTGGATGTGGCGCGGCGGTCCAGAGGCCGCAATATGGTTGGCAGGACCGCCGTGTCCCACCAAGCATATTACGAGTTTCCTCTCCTCCAGGGTTTTCATGGCAGTGCCACCTCCATGAAAACCATGGCGGGGAGGTCCCACTGGGCCTCAACTGCATGTAGTTGCACACGGGGGTATAACATGTGCCCCCCTTTGTGCATGCATGTAGGTCCCATTGCGGTGCCTTTTTCAAACCACCACGCCGTCCTCCTGCCAGACTACTTAAAATTCATAATCTGGTGGGCGGTGGTGGCATTCTGAGGGGCGGCGGTGCAGCGGTTTCCATCGCTGCACAACTGCTCTGCTAAGCATAATAAGGCCCTTAACCTCTGTGCGCCTACCAAAAAAGATGAATGTGTCCTTGTGTAATATAACTGGTGCTCATGTAAAGAGCTCCATTACCTTGGGGTCGTGTTCACGCTATATAAAGTGGAAACAAAAAAATAATAATAAACATTTAGATCAGTCTGCAACCAAGCGGCTGGAAACAGTTCAGAAATTGAATTCTAGCATGCTATTGGAGTTGAAACCAGAAACAAGGCAGGAGATGTAGAAGAGGTAACTAAGTCATCCCACTTAATAAATCGATTCGTGACTTGCGTCTTACCCTCCACCCCATGCCTGGAAAAATAAACTACTCGTACATTTGCAGCATTCAGAAGCACTGGCAGTGCGACAGCTCCCCGCACAAAAGCGCCGTTCCTTACCTACACAATAACCTTTTAAGCTGAATACCTTTTGCATTGAAATGAAAAGAAACAAGAAATATTTTCCCTGCCAAGGCCTCGAGCTCCTCCGCGCCACACCGCCTCTCGGATTATGTATAACAACTTCTGACAGAAGTAAAATCATTTGCCGGGCCGCGGTGTGCCGCTCGCGCGCTGCTCCTGCCAGGCTGACAGAAGGCGCTGAATGCCAGCCGAGCTTGGCTGGCACTTGCACAAAGGCCGCTGAGACGCCGCGTTTGCTTTGTGGTGGGCGGCCGGAGGGGGCCGGGGGTGGCGGGTCTTTAGGACCGGCTTTGTCGCTGGAGGATTTGTTTTTCTCATTAACGGTAATAATGAGGGAGAACGTGGCGACCAGCAAGAAAATTGTCTGTCACTAAACAGCTCCCATATAGGTTGTGAATGTGGGGCGGCTGATACGGAGAAAAAAAGCGCGGTACACAAACTCATTCCGTTTCTTCTTTTATTCCACTTTTGTTTTCGTTTGTATTCACTGAACGGGTTATAGAGTCTTTTGGGGGAGCGCAGCAGTATCAGTAGATAGAGAGAGCAGAGCAGGGGAAAGAAACATCAAATTATAAAAGGCGGGTGCGACATCAAAGTAAATGTTTTCACGAATATTCCGATTATTCACTCGTAAAAATCGTTTTTCTTCGGGAAGTGTCTATGGGGCGAGTGCACTGGGTCTGGCAGCTTGGCGGACAAGATGTTCCTCGAAAAGACGAGGCTACCGCTCATTTTGGAAATGAGGGAGGGAGGGGGCTTGCCCTGATGCAGTTCTGGCTCTGCTGTCGTGTCACAAAAGGGTTTGATGTGTGGTCTGCTCCAACCTGCTTTTCTTGATCTTGAACCTGGTGCTATCCCTATTGCAGGCATTGAAAGGGCCAGCAAAAATGTTGATCTTGTTTTCCACCGGGGGTGACGTGTTGGAGGTCACAGCTTTGAATCTGAAGAAGTAGGCTTTGAAGATGGGATTGGCAGGGGAGCTAGTGCGGTTCTCAGAAGTTAACCAGTCAAACCTTGTCAGCCCTTTCACAAGTTATGCGTCAATGTGAAGAAGGCCCTTAAGGGGAGGAAGGTGGGAATCAGGATGCTGTCAAGCAGGTTATTGCCTATAGGCTGACCTGATGTCAGGCTGAGTGAAGTAGATGCAGCTGACACATTGTTGTCTGTGTCTTAATGTGGAGCTTGAACTGGACAGCTGTGTTAAAGTGTAAGAAGAGGGAGTTTGCGATGTATGATCTCCCTGGGGTGAAGCTTTCAAAGTATGTTGCCGGAATCCACTCCTGAAATCCACCCTTCCCTTCTCAGTCTTTGCACTGAACATGAGGGCTACAAAGAAGTACAACACCTGTCTTGCATCCTGTTACAATAACCTAGCAAGCCAGCTGTTAGAAATTGGGTTTTTGGTTGAGTAGGGGATGAGTCCCAGTGAGGCAGAAACCACAATCCTAGTCAGGGTAAGTGTAAGGCAAAACCTAAATTAATATTTGCTTACCCTCTGGTAGCTTGGCACAGAGCAGACAGGCTTAACTTAGAGGCAATGCGTAAAGTATTTGTGCAACACTTCACACAGTAAAACAGTAAAACAGCACACAAAATAACCCCCACACCAGGTTACAAAAATAGAACTTAATTTAATAAGACAAAAACGACAAAAATCCAATTAGTAGAACATGAGATATTATTTTTTAAGAAATAAACTGTAAATTACCACTTATCAATCAATCACTCAATCAATCAATCAGGTGTTTAAATAGCGCTCAACTCACCCGTGAGAGTCTCAAGGCGCTGGGGGAGGGGGTGCGGCTCCGGATCAGTCGAAGAGCCAGGTCATGAGGTCCTTCCTGAACGTGAATTTAAGCAAACAATGGTCCTCAAATTTGTTTAAGGAATGAGGGGAATGAATATAGTACAGAATCGAAACTATATTTTGGGAATGTCCAGCCGGACATCCAGTTTAATTCTTCAATGAAAAAGCTAACAATAATCAACAGAAAAACATAGGTGGGACACAGTCCTGTATCCGTTGGGGGAAGAAGACAAATACAAAACAAACAGACATTACAGGCAAGGTAAGCGGAGCTTAATTACGAAATCCAATGTTTTAAGCTTTTTTTCTTCAAACAGTGCACTTTTTTACATAATAGACTAATGTGCATACTGTATAGATTGGGGTCGACGACGTTTCGATCCTATTACAAAAATACAAGGATCATCATCAGGACGAAACAATGAACAAGCCTGGTGTTGAGAGAAATTGCCTGAGAGAAATCATGAAAGAATGAAAAGGAGGAAAAAAGGAAAGAGAATAAGGAAAATTAAAACCTGAATATGGCAGCGCGGAATATACATCCGTGATAGTGCACAGTGCACATGCCACATCTCACTTCATGCAGTTGCTGGAATGCTACCGAGTGTGCTAGTGAACTAGACAGGACGATTGGGTCTTAACGCGTAGGCAAGCATTAGTTTAGCGCCGGTAGTGGAGTTCTACAGTTAGAATGTAAGGCCGTGGGGTGGCAAGGCTCGGAGTGTGTGGCCACAATGATTACAGCTGGAAGTCAAAACAGCCGTTGTGGAAGTTTACGCTTACCAAGGACAGTCGACGTGGTCATGTACCGGAATGAAAATCGCGTCTAGAAGTGCCACAAGGTCTGGAGGTAGGCTGGCGGGTGCGGGTGAGACCGCAACGATAGCTGGGGAAGGAAGGGAGGCAATTGAAGTGGGGGAGCAAGTGAGTGGGTAGCGCCAAGGTGACGGGATGCGGACGAAGAAGGTACCTGTAAGAGTGCGGAGGCGGGCAAGAGGGATTTCTAGCTCCGGTCCGGGGTAAATGAGAACAAACCGCGAATCCGGGGTTGGCAAGCAATCATGATAAAATTGCGGGAATGAAGGATCCGTGGAAATACACTGGAAGGAAAGGTGCAGTTTAGTCAAAGGATCAATAGTGAGTGAGCTCAGACGGGATGGACGGACAAGGTGCTTACCGTGATCAATTGGCGTCCTCAGTCGGCAATGAACGAGTGACGAGGAGGGCCAGGGAAGCGTGCAGGTTTACATGCAACGTGTGCGTATGGTAAACTAGAGCGTGAAAGTGCGACGCCATGATGGATGAGGATAGTAAAAATAGAAGAAAGAGTGATCAGACGGGGAAAGTTTTAAAGTACATAATTATTATGAAGGGACATTTCCGCATGTTTAAAGGAAATTACAATAAATTACAAGGCCAACAGGGACTCATCAGCAATGCGTCAAAATTACTTGACAGAATCCAAGAAAAGCAGTGAGACAGAATGGGCAAAGCATATAGAATTAATGAAGTACGAACATCAAGAACTGTGAGGAGTGTAACAACGAGGCAATCACAATTCCGTTATGTTAGAGTTAAGTATTGTGCGATGAGAGGCATCATGTGACATTTGTTATAGCAACCGGCTTTCCGATTGAATTATCTCAGAAGACAGTCTGACAGAGAGGTGGATCAAAAGTGTGTTATTCAGATGAGATTAGTCCAGTCCTCATTCCGATTGAGACCATCCTTGATGCTATTCATACGAATGATCATTCTTAGTTCTTCTTTATTTAGAATCTTGGCGATGTCACCACCCCTTGGGGGTAGTTTGACGCTCTTGATGATTGTCCACTTAATGTCATCCTCGGTGTGTCCCATTTCAGAAAAATGTTCAACAAGAGGGGCATTGGGGGTTTTGCAGCGCAGTCTGCTCCTGTGTTGACCAATGCGTAGTTTGATCTTTTGGGTAGTTTGGCCAATATACACTTTGTTACAAGGACAGGAAATCAGATAAATGACATTATTGGTATTGCAATTGGAAAAAGAAGTCAAGGTGATAAGAACATTGTTAAATAGAAAACTTTTTCCTTCCATAGTCATGCTACATACATTACAATTTCCACATTTGGCATGGCCAATGAGGGGCGTGAGCCCCCAATGTTCATCCAAGGTAGTCATGGGACGAGTGGTTGGCAGGGAGGCCCTTACCAAGTGATCCTTGAGATTGCGGCTCTTACGGAAGGCAAACAAGGGTCGCTCTATGGAAAGATTGCCCGCATTTAACACTGGCCAGTGTTGCAGGATGGATTTTCTGATTCGATTGGAGGCGGGGGAGAAAGTGGTGACACAGACTATGCGGTCCGTATTGCTTTTGGTTTTAGGGGAAAGAAGGACTTCCCTGGGGCAATACCATGCTCGTTTTTTCGCATTGCTTACAAGTCTTTTGGGATACCCTCGGTCTCTGAGTTTGTTGCTAAGGGTAGCGGCCTCAAGGAAAAAATCTTCCTTGGAGAAGCAGTTGCGTCTAATGCGCAAAAACTGTGAGTATGGTAGAGAGTCTCTTAAGGCTCTGGGGTGATGACTCTCATAGCGAAGTAAGGTGTTTCTCTCAGTACTTTTCCTATAAAGTTTAGTGAGTAATTCGCCATTACAATGATATATGGTAAGGTCCAGGAATGGGATGTGTGATCTGTCGTGTGTATTGGTAAAATTCAAGCCTGAGCAGTTATTGTTCAACCAATGATTGAACTGACAGAGTGTTGCTTCATTATGATGCCAGATTAGAAAAATATCGTCTATGTATCGACGCCACAGGGTGATACCAGAGAGGAAAGGATTCGTGGGAGAAAGGATGGAAGACATTTCCAAGTGATCCATATACAGGATGGCCAGATTCGGCGCAAAAACTGCCCCCATCGATGTACCCTTCACTTGTTGGTAAAAATCATTCTCGAAGGAAAAGAAATTGCGGGTAAGACAAAGTTCTAATAACTGGATAATGAACAATGTGGGAACACAGTGAGGGCGTGGTCTGGAGTCTAAAACCTGTTGAATTACAAGGAGTGCTGGGATTTGTGGAATATTGGTGTAGAGGGATTCTACATCCATGGTGCATAGGAGATCATTGTTAGGATCAAACGGGTGGTGTTCAATAAGGTTAATCATGGACATGCTGTCTCTGATATAGCACTCAGTGAGGGGGACAAAGTCCTTAATGAAATGGTCTATATATTGGCCAAGAGGCTCGAGAATAGAGCCGCAACCCGAAACTATGGGACGTCCAGGTGGGTTACTCTGGTTTTTGTGCACTTTTGGGAGAGTGTAGATGACTGGGGTACGTGGAGCCTTAACATTAAGGAAGAGAAATTCCTTGGGACTAAGGAAGCCCTGTGCTTTAGCTTCAGTGGTGAGTTGGAGAATTAAGGTCTGTAATTCCTTCCTGAACGTGTGCAGGGTCGGGGAGTGTCTGATGTTCACTGGGAGCTCATTCCAGATTTTGGCTGCGATGTAGGAGAAGGCTCTCCCACCGGTTCTGTGTCTTCGGATGCAGGGGACCTCTGCCAGGGCGAGGTCGGTGAAGCGGAGGTTCCTCTTGGGTACGTGGAAGGATACTCTCTCATTGAGGTATTTGGCTCCGATGTTGTGGAGGGATTTGTAGGCGTGGGTGAGGAGTTTGAAGGTGACCCTCTTCCCGACGGGGAGCCATGGAGGCCTCGTAGGTTTTGGGTCAAGTGCTCATGGCGCGGTGTCCCGAGGACGAGTCTGGCTGCGGCGTTCTGGATGTTCTGGAGTCGGTGCAGGAGAGTTTAGTTGATTCTGGCGTAGAGGACGTTGCCGTAGTCCAGTCGGCTGGTAATGAGTACGTGGGTGATGGTCCTTCTGCTGTCGGGGGGATCCACTTGAAGGTCTTACGGAGGATGCGAAGGCAGCTGAAACTAGTGGAGGTGACGGCGTTGACCTGGCGGTTCATGGAGAGGGAGGAGTCAAGGATGATGCCGAGGTTCCGAGCGTGGTCTGTAGGGGTGGGTGGGCTCCCGAGTGCAGAGGGCCACCAGGTGTTGTCCCAGGCGGAGGTGCAGGGACCGAGGATGAGGACCTTGGTCTTCTCTGAGTTGAGCTTCAGGCAGCTGTCCTTCATCCAGGCTGCCACGTTCTTCATGCCTTCCTGGAAACAGAGTCTGGTGTCTTCGGGATTCTTCATGAGCGAGAGGATGAGCTGGGTGTCGTCGGCGTAGGATACGATGCTGAGCCCATGCTGTCTGGCGATGGCGGAGAGGGGGGCCATGTAGATATTAAAGAGCGTGGGGCTGAGTGAAGATCCCTGGGGTACTCCGCAGTTGATTTCCGTGGGTTTGGAGAGGAAGGGAGGAAGTTGGATCCTCTGGGTTCTGCCGGAGAGGAAGGATTGGATCTAGTCGAGGGCGGCTCCTTGAATTCCCGCATCGTACAGTAAGGCTGGGAGAGTGCAATGTGAAACAGTGTCAAAGGCTGCGGAGAGGTCTAAAAGGATGAGGGCTGTGGTGTGTCCCTGGTCGAGTAGCATGCAGATGTCGTCAGTGTCGGCAAGGAGAGCGGTCTCGGTGCTCTGGTTGCTGCGGAATCCTGACTGGGAGGCGTCCAGGATGGAGTTCTCTTCTATGAAGGTGCTCAGCTGGGTATTTACGAGTCTCTCTGTGACTTTGGCCGCGAATTGGAGGTGAGAGATAGGCCGGTAGTTTTTTCAGGTCCGTTGGGTCGGCTGATGGTTTCTTGAGGAGGGGTTTTAACTCCGCCCGTTTCCAGTCATCTGGGTAGATGCCTGATCTGAGGGAGGCGTTGATGGTGCGTCCTAGTTCGGGTGCGATGACGGTGTTGGCCCTGTGGAAGATGTGCGAGGGCAGGGGTCCGTACGGGCTCAGAGTGGGTTATCCTCATGGTCGCTGTGATGAGTTCGACAGTCGCAGGATCCCAGAACGTGATGGTCGGCTTAACGGCAGTGGTGGGTAGGGGGGTGGTGCTCGTCGTTGGTTCACTGAAGTTGTCGTAGAGGGCCTTTATCCTCAGATGGAAGTAGGAGCTGAGTTTGTCGCAGAGCTCCTGGGAAGGTGTAACATCAGTGGCTTCGCAGGTAGGTTTTGCGAGCTGCTGTATGACGTTGAACAGTTCCTTGGTGTTGGTCGCGTTGGTCTGGACTTTGCCCCTTATGAAGGTCCGTTTTGGTGTTTCTTATGCGCTGATGGTATTCCTTCATGGTGCTCTTGAGGTCGTTCCGTGCTTCCGTAGTTTTCAGGTTTCACCAGGATTTTTCTAGGCGTCTGTAGGAGTGTCTGGCTTCTTGAAGTTCTGTGGTGAACCAGGCGGCTTTCAGCGAGCGTTGTTTGGAGGGGTGGTGGAGGGGTGCGAGCTTGTTGGCGCAGCAGGAGATTCAGCGGTGGAATTACTTGGCTCCGGAGTTGGTGTCGGTCGTGGTGCTGTGGGGGTCTTGGAGGAGGGTGGTATTTAGGAGTTGCTTTGTGACCTTGCTCCAGTTCCTTTGTGGCAGGCGTAGGGTGGGTTTGGATGTGATTGTGGTGTTGAAGGTGATGTGCACGCAGTGGTGGTCAGTCCAGAGGGGCTAGGTAGTGTGGAAGAAGCGGATGTTTGTTCCTCCCGCGAAGATGGGGTCGTGGGTGTGGCCCGCTCTGTGGGTGGGCATGTTGACGAGATGTTTCAACCCAAGGTTGGCAAGGTTGGCGAGGAGAGCAGTGGAGTCGGGGTCGTTGCCGTTGTCGAGGTCGAAGTCCAGGTCACCGAGTAGAATGTAGTCCATGAAGGAGATGGCGTGGGGTGCAGTGAGCTCGGTGATGGTAGTCGCGTGATGGGTGCGAGGTCCTGGCGGTCTGTAGATGAGGGTGTCGCGTAGCGTTGTCCTGGGGCTTGTCTGGATCTTGAAGTGGAGGTGTTCTGTGTTGGAGTGAGGGACACTCGTGCTAGATGTGGAGAGGCAGAGAGGGGTCTTGTGTGCGATGGCGAGTCCTCCTCCTGGGCGGTGTGGATGGTCCTTTCTCTGGATCCTGCAGCTGTCATGGATGGCGGTGGCAATGTTGGGACCGGAGGTGGCGTTGGTCCAGGTTTCCGTGAAGAAGGCGAGGTCAGGCGAGAGGGTGTCGAGCAGGTCCCAGATCTCAATGGCGTGTTGGTGCAGGGAGCGCAAGTTGAGCAGGATGCAAGTCAGGATTTTGGTGGTGTGTGCATCGGATGTTCCTTCGGCGGTTGCGGGGGCTCTGTCGATGGTGAAGGATTTGCGGCAGGGTCTGCACGAGAATTGCCCGTGTGTGTTGTTCGGCGACGATTTTGTGCAGTCGGCGTGTCTTCCGGGGTTGAGTGCGTGGAGGGTGGTTGAGTTGTAGCGGTGAGGCCTCGGAGAACCAGGGGTTCTGGCGCCGGCTGCAGGCGGGTCGCGGACGGGCTTGCCTTGGGTGTGGCAGTGGTGCTACCGTGCAGCGCCGCCATAATGTAGGGGGGAGGGGCGAGTAGGGGGGAGGTGGGAGCGGGGCGGTCAGGGGGAGAGGTCACGGGTGGATGCAGCAGCGGGAACTGTAGACAAAAAACGTCGGGAAGAGGGGGGAAAGGGCAACAGTGGTGGGGCAATATACAAGATCACAGAGTAAAGCAGTGAAAAAAAGAAATTAAACACAATCAGGCAGAGTAGCCAGCGAAAATTAAACACAGTCAGGCAGAGTACCCAGTGAAAATCAAACTCAGTCAGGCAGAGGCATAGTAAAGGGTAAAACTATGAAAATTATCACAGTTCGGCAGAGTAAAGGGTAAAAACAGTGAAGTTTAAACAGAATCAGGCACAATGCAGCACAAAACTGAGAAAAGCCGAGGCCAGTATCAGGGTGGAATCGAACCCTGCAACAGAGGGGCTGGCAGGCGACACACAGGACAGCGGAGCTGATGGGGAGAGTGTGATCCTTGGACCGAAGTCGGAGGTCTCACTTAGAAGCAATAAGCACATATTTGGGATATCTGGTCATGCTGGGTGGGGAAAGGTCAAAAGTTAAGGCTAACCAAAATGGAGCAAAGGCCAGATACAGGGATCCACTTAGGCTAGCAGATCAAAAGTACCTTGATCCTTGTTGCGCCTACTAAGATGTGAATTGCAGCTGAGCGATGAGTTAGTGTTCCAAGCAAAGTTAAGGCAATGTGTCAGTTCCGAATGCGATATGCCAGTTCCGAAGGCGATGGGTTGGGTTTTTCCACTCAGTAGAGGAGATGCATCGATGTCCTCCACACAGTGGTGGCGATGCATTAGTTTCCAAGCGGCGGTTATGAAGGTGATGCACTGTTTCTGAGTGCGATGCACCGGTCCTGTTTCTGCAACAGCAGTGATGCGTTGATCCTGCTCATGTAGCAGAGGATGTGTTGGTTCCGCTGGAGCAAACACCCTAGGGACACTTCCAGGGGTCCACTACTGGGGTGGCACCATGGCAGAGTCCAGGTGGATGGAATTTTTTTATGGCCCAGAGACATCAAATCAGGAGGCAAGCCAGCAGGCCCCTGGAGTCACTCTGGTTTCAAGTATTGCAGGTCCAGTCTTTCTCACTCAGAAGTGTACTGAAGTGGTGGTGTCACAGATTCAGTACTTATATCCAGTTGAGCCTTTGAAGTGTGGGGGACTTCAAAGAAAGGTGTTTGATGTGCAAAGAGGTCCTCCCAGCCTACCCTGGCTCCAGACTCACTACATGGGGGAGTTATGCAGCCCTTTATGTAGGGACAAAACACAGTCTATTTCAGGTGTGTGTGAGGCTGCGCCAAGCTTCCCCCTCTCATCCTGCCCAAAATGGCCCATCAGGATGTAGATGACCCACCCAGTCACACCTAAACTCCCTTTGTGTGTGGCTGTCTAGAGGGATTGCACAAAGCAGAACTGCCACTCACCGCAGACATGTATTCAGAGTCAGGCAGCAGGCACAGATTGGCTAAATTAAGAAAATGCCAACTTTCTAACAGTGTCATTTTCAGAACTGCTATTTAATTGTGAAAGACACCAAACTTGAAAAGTCTATCTCTTAACAATTGGGAATTACGCTTTAAAGATGTAATAAGGTAATCCCGATGTTATCCTATGGGAGAGATGGGCTTTGAAGTTGTGATGAACACATTTGGGAGTGTTGGAGTTGGCCCTTTTTGCAGGGTTTTCCCCAAACTTTTTGCTTCTTCCATCTATTTATTCCTGACCTGTTGGCTATAGGACTTTGGGCATTTTACTACTGCTAATCAATGCTTAAGTGCATATGCTCTCTGTATAAATTGTTATCATGACTGGGTATCTATGATTGGCATATTTGATTTACTAGTAAGTCCCTAGTAAAGTGCACTGAAGTGTGCCAGGGCCTGTAAATCAAATGCTCTAGTGGGCCTACAGAACTGATTGTGCCACGCACATAAGTAGCCCTGATAAGGTAACATAGACCTGCCAATGCAGTGTCTGTGCGCTGTTGTGAACTGCCATGTCGACTTGGCAAGTGCACCCACTTGCCAGGCCCTAACCTTCCCTTTTCTTACATGTAAGGAACCCCTATGGTAGGCCCAAAGTACCCCCCTGGGCAGGGTGCGGTGTATGTGAAAGGTAGGACATGTACTGGTGTGTGTGACATGTCCTGATAGTGAAATGCTGCTAATTTCGTTTTTCACTATTGAAAGGCTTTCTTGCCCCATAGGAAAGAATAGGACTTTATTTATAACATCTTATAAATATAACTTCCCATTGAAAGAAGAAGATAGAGAAATAAGGTTTAGGCTCTCTGAACACATAATTTAATAACACATCTTTTAGTAAAGATGATTTTTAAATTGTGTGTTTGAAAATGCCACACAATTGATGGACTCAATGCAGAACAAATCAAAACATTCACCCCCAGTCAAGAGATCTGGGTTAAATCTATCATTCTTTTGCTCACCATGCCACCCCAGTTTAGCCGCTTCGCCGCGGCGGACATTCTGCCACAGTGCAGAACATAAATGACGCGTTTGCAGTTCGGACAGCCCCTGGCCGTCCGACGCACATGCCCACCGTGACGTCGGACGGCCGGGGGCCATCCGACGCATCGAAGAGGTTAAACCTGGCCATATGCAAATCAGTCTTGACCGTGTGCCTCATGGGAGTAGTCCAGCCGAAACTTCCAAGCCAGGTCTTCCCTGAACCGGAAACAAGCATCCTAGGACCGGATTCAGGGTTTCACCCATCATCAGCCAGGGTAGCTTGAATCCAGTGGCACAGTGAGCCCGGGACCCACGTCTGGGCATACCCGGCACACTTGGGCCAGAAAGCAAAAGACACACAATTGATGGACCGAATGCAAAACAAATCAAAACATTCACACCCAGTCAGGTGAAATTGGTTAAATCCATCATTCTTCTGCTCACCATGCCACCCCAGTTTAGACCTAGCCATATGTAAATCAGTCTTGACCCTGGGCCTCATGGGAACAGTCCAGCCCGAACTGCCAAGCCAGGTCCTCCCTGGACCAGAAACAAGCATCCTAGGACCAGTTTCGGGGTTTCACCCCACATCAGCCAGGATAGCTTGAATCCAGTGGCACAGTGAGCCCGGGATCCACTTCTGGGCATACCTGGGACACTTAGGGCAAGAAAGCAAAAGACACACAAATGATGGACAGAATGCAGGGTGTCTGGGGTTGGCCTGCATTTGCTGTTTCTGCCAAGGAAAGGAGAAGAACTTTGCTGTATGCTAGGTCCCCTGCTTAAGGAAAGTCTCCAAGCGCTTGAGTAGAGCTTGTTTTGAAGTCTCAGGAACACAAAGACTTCACCCCCTGCTCCACTGAACTTCCTTGCTGGGAGTTCTGACCTGCCAAGAAGTGCCTGTGACTGTGTGGGGTCTCTGGAGGTTGTTTCTGCAGCTGGGAGCTGGAAAGCAGCACAACAACAAGAAAATCGACGCATCGCTCTTCTTGCGGCAGTTTTCTAACGCAATGCTGTGGTGCGAGAAGAATCTCCAAGCATCGCTGTGCCACTGCTGAAACTGACACAGTGCCTGTCACTGCTGTAATAATCGATGCATTGATGGATCGCGGCTGAAGGAATCGATGCAGGGCCGCTCTGCACTGCCCCATCATTTGCCGACAAATCCCGGATTTCCACGCATTGTCCCTGTGCGGCAAATTTTCCCCAACGCATCACCCGTGGATCGGAGTCATCTCAGAATCGACGCAACGCTTCCCTCTACAGACCGGACCCGACGCACACACCCCTTTGCCCAGAGGAACTGTCGCATCGCATCCACGAAGGTCTTAGGAAACAACTCATCTCTTTTTTTTGGATGCTTCCCATCGCTGCGGCTGTTTGGCTTGATGAAGCTTGTTGCATGAAATCACGCATCCATAGTTTTTTATGGGCTCAGTTGCTAAAACCCTTTTGAAAGTTATTTTTCTAAACTGGTGTGGTGTCCATATGTGGAATTACTCTGCTACTGTGTATTTTGAATACAAATACTTTACACATTGCCTTTGGGAAAGCCTGTGTGCTCGTGCCAAGCTACCAAGGGGATGAGCAGGGGTTATCAAAAGTGAGAATCCCCCTTTCCCTGACTAGAAGCAAGGGTCCCTATTTTGACAAAGGTACCTCCCTCTGCCAACTAGAGACCTCCATTTGTAACAGAGTTGTTCACTACCAGGACATTTAAAACTTAAAGGTACATGTCCTGTCTTTGAAATACATTGCACCCTGCCCTCTGGGTTACCCAGGGCCTACCTTATGGATGACTTATATTTATAAAAAGGGAATGTTTAGGCTGGCAAGAGGTTTATTTTGCCAGGTCGGAATAGCAGTGATAACTGCACAGAAAGGCTCTGCAATGGAAAGACCGGGCCATGGTTAGAGGGCTACTAAAGTGGGTGGCACAATGAGTGCTGCTGGCCCACTAGTAGCAATTAATTTACAGGCCCTGGGCATGTGGAAATTTAGTTCGTATCTGAACATTATCTGCGCCATCTTGTCTTTCCCCAGCACCACAGGCAAAAACACACGGCAGCCATTTTAGGCACCATGGCCTCTCTCCCTGCTCATTGCCGATCGCCAGCGCGTCCCCCCGGCGCTGCGAGCATTCCCCCACGCGCCGGCCACCCCCGCTCTCTCATACACAGGCCATAAACCCTCTCCTTCTGCGCGACCCTGCCGTGGAACCACATCCCACGCCTGACCGACATCCCATACATGGTCATACATCTCTTTGATAACCCCCCTTCCTCTTCGCCCGATTGTCCGGGCCGATCCCAGGCCATCACCTAGCCCTGCGGATGCAGTTTATTGCCCCTACTGTAAGGGAAACACCCCACATCAAAGGGAAAGGGATTACAGTAGATCAAGGCCCCCCACCCCCTGAGACCCGATCAGTCGCACACACCCCCGGGAATTGGCGGAATGTCCAGCTGTGTGATAGCCATCTCCTACTGTGGGTGGGGTGGGGACCTCCACTGTAGATATGTGTGGGAACGAGCTTGAAGTGGGGATTCTGAGGATGTTCTTTCATGTATCAAAGCGATCTCAAGAATGTGCCATGTATGATAAACCTGCAATAAAGTCATAAACCTGTGTATAAGAGGCCAGGCCTCAGAGATGCAGTTAGAGCACCTCGTGACGATACCTTGCTGTCTGATCTGATGTGTTCTTCTCCGACGGAATAAAACTTTGTTTCCTGCCTTCCAGTCTCCGGCGCCTGTCTCTTTGTTGGTTAATTATCAGATGGTATAAGAGGCGATTATCGCCGGGCAATACTTAGAAGGTTATCGACCGCGACTGCCTCTACCTTTTAACAATTGGCGTCCCAAGCGTGGGGCCCATCAGCGAAACGTGGATCCAGTGAGAGAGGTCCCAACGACAGAGTGAACGACTGCAGCGATCGGGAGAGCTCCTGCCTGATAGACCCTCGTCTGGCAGCCGATCATCCGAACTTCACTGGTTCCGAACAGACCTCTCTCGAGTGATCTACGGTCCTGACTGGGAACCATCAGGAGTGCCGCGGAAAATACGGAGAGTAGAGGACGATCGGGCGCTGGAGACGGAAGACGAGAAATTGTCCATGCGGTCCGGGTAAGGTCGTGTAACACGACAAATTGTGAAACGATTGATTGATTGATTGAAAATACTAGTATTACTTATTTGATTGTTCTTTTTGAGATATTCGCTGCCTACAAACGGGGAAGAGTAGAAACACTCTCTCTCCCTTTGCAGATAGTGAAGGGTAGGTAACGCAGACTTTTGTCCCCATTGTAACCCGTCGTGCCTATTTTTATCTCCCCACTGATTGATTGTCCGAACATTGATTGTTTTGAAGAATAGTGCTCTTTGAGATATTCTCTGTTTGCAAATAACGTAGAATAGAAATATTCTGTCTAGTCTTTGCAAATAGTGAAGGGTAGGTAACGCAGACTTTTGTCCCCATTGTAACCCGTCGTGCCTATTTTTATCTCCCCATTGATTGATTGATTGTCCGAACACCAGTTGTTCGATATTGGTTCTTTGGAGGTATTCTCTGCTTGCAAATAACAAGGAAAAGAGATATTCTGTCTAGTCTTTGCAAGCAGTGAAAAGATAGGTAGTGCAGACTTTTGTCCCCATTGTAACCCGTCATGCCTGTCTTCTCCCCACTGATTGGTAGTTGGTTCTGCCCGGACCGCTTATTAGAGGTGAACCATCCGGCTCCACTGGAAGGCACCCCTAATAAGGACATGTTCACTAAATATGGACTAGTCGCCGTAGCTTATAGCAAGCTATGGCATAAATATACAAAGGGGGACCCCGAGAGTCAGTGGCCACTGATGGGATCCTTCGATGATCACAAACTAGAAACACTAGAAATAGCTCTACGTAGTAATAAAACAACGCCTACTATGCTTAACAGTATCGGCATGTGGCGCAAAGAAGCAACGCAACGGAAAAAGAGGGAAGAAGTAAAAGCAGAAAGGGAATTACGAAAGGCAGCTCACCTTGCCGCTAGAAAGTTAGAGGAAGAGATAAAGGAGAGAAAGGAAGCTAAACTAAAACAAGAGTCTGAAACATCAGGCCAGTGCCCTGTTAGGACCTCCTCTGCGCTCTACCCTGAGTTACCTTCCAGGCAACAAACAAATGACGAATTACTATAAGGTCCCCCGATCATCTACATGCCCCCTCCATACGCTCCCTCCCAACCTATAGTGCAGCACCCACAACCCCCAAACGCAAGTGAAAGCAGTACCAGGGCCTCGGTCCTCACGGCCTCCGCGCCAGCCGAGCCTCTTGTGCTGAACACAACGTTAGCAATAACGTCAGATGACCCTGAAATAAGAAAGAAAGATTCCGCCAGAGTGAATCGACTAACAAAGGATGAACGAGCCGGACTCGATAAGATAGTAAGGACACTAGTAGAGCGAAAGGAAAGTGAGGAGTATATAACAGACATGTATAACTCGTATGCCGACAACCACAGACGACACTTCGTCGTACGACTTTGTTATCACGCCCTGAATACATATGAGGATAGGTACCACGATAAGGGTCCAGAAGGCTTAGCGACCCTATATAGGAATGTAGACATTGGGGAAGGAGGAGAGGGCGATGTGACGGACCTCTTCACTCGTACACTCGAGGTCTCCCGGCATCTTAACGAAAACAGACAGACAACCAAAGCAGAGACCCCCATAGCGACTGAACCCCAGGCAGGAAGGGCTGATACCATGATGCCCATCAAAGAAGCCGCCCCCTACTGGGTCCCCCCACGAGGTCAGGGAACACACGACGACATCAACCACCAAGATGCGAAAGGAAGGGTTGTATATAACTGGGTCTACCAGCCATGGGACCGACAAGACATTTTCACCTTTAGAAAAACCCTACCCGACTTAAGAAAGAACCCAACTGCCTTCTGCACCGAACTAGGTACAGCCTTAGGTTCAACAATAATGACCTTAGCAGATATCGACTTGTTCTTCGGGTTATGTCTGCCGGCTGATGTGTGGAAGCAAATCCGGAAAGTCGACCACGCTGAGCCGTTCGGATATACCTGGGTACAACTCGATACCATAGATAAACAGCGAGAACCGGGACAAAAACCCCCAAAAGCCATATTGGAGCTCCCAGACAAGATCGTACAGAAATTGAAGACTCTAATCCCAGAAAGAAAGGTAGACTGGTCGATAGTGACGGCTTGTCGCCAGAAACCCCAGGAGGATGTGTCTGAATACTTCTCTCGATTCGAGACAGTGTTTTCCGATTATAGTGGCCAGGACATGACCACTGCAACCGGACACCACCTCTTTGTCCAGAATTACGTGAAGGGTCTGTCACAAGAAGTCTCCCAGAAGCTACAGACCAGCGAAAGTAGTTGGGCAGCCTCCAAACCCGCAGCTATCCTTCAGATGGCCCAATACTACGAACACCAAAAGAATGAGAGCGATAGGGCGTCCGAAAGAAAGAAAAAGGAACTGAAGGAAAGAGTAATGATAGCTCAGTTACAAGGGGTGACCATAGGAAGGGAGCCTCCCAAAGGAAATTACCAACAGACCGCTCCTAGAAAGCTACCCCCTAGAGACCATACACCTGCACCCTACGCTGGACGAAGAGACTTAGACGGGAACCAATGTGCGTTCTGTAGAGGGTTCGGACACTGGAAATCTCAGTGCCCGGTCCTTCTGGAAATGAACAGAAATAGAGACACCAGAGACATAGCATATGACCCCAGAAGTAGAGGACAGGGATGAGGGTACACGAACGACGCCACAAATGACAGGCCAGGCAGACCAAACACCTTTGACCGCCCCGACAGAACCAGTGCCAGCAGTCCGACTACGAGAACACCCATGACTTTGCATAGGACCGCCAGGGGCAAGGGAGGGATCCAGTCGAACTCCGTGTTGACCAGCAAGGTCCTTACGTCACTGCTAAGGTCTTGGGCACAAAGTCTCCATTTTTGGTAGATACTGGGGCGACACGTAGTGCGTTATCTAAACGACTGATTCCTAGGGCACCCTTGTCTGGCTCACACGTAACTTCAATAGGCTTCGATGGAACGCCCTCCACTAACCCTTTGTCAGCACCAATCTCCTTTGACTTAGAAGGTAACACCACTGATATGACATTCCTGCTCTCCTCCAACACCCCCGATGCTATCATGTGACTTGATTTGCTAAAACATTTCCGAGCTACCATCAGATGTTCCCCAGACGGAGTTCGAGTCATCCTGCACGATAACCCAGATCTGTTCAGGCCTTGTCTCACACGACGCATGTTCTCTATAATCGATGCTGACCTGTCCCTACTCGACACGTTACCCTCACACCTATGGGCTAAAACCGACTCAGATGTAGGGCGCATGGTGATCGACCCTGTACACATAACCGTCCGACCGGACGCAGTGCTCCCAAAGCTTCCACAGTATCGGATATCGCCCGAAGGCGAGAAGGCATTGGTGGAAATCATCCAGTCCCTAGTCGATGCAGGAGTGGTAGAAGAAGTAGTCAGTAATGTTTGCAACAGTCCTATCCTACCTATTGTAAAGAAGCAAGGCGAGGGAGACGAGAAAGCATACCGCTTCATTGTTGACTTGCGAGAGGCTAACAAAGTAGTCATACCCCAGTACCCCGTGGTCTCGGACATCACCACCATCCTCACCCTGATTCCGTCCACTGCCACCACCTTTACCGTTATTGATCTCAAGAACGCATTCTTTTCCATCCCCATCCACCCAGACAGCCGCTACCTGTTCGGCTTCACCCTAAAAGCCCGTTCATACAGATTCTGTAGGGCACCCCAAGGCTACACTGAGAGCCCCAGCATCTATAGCCAAGCCCTCAAGAGACAACTAGATGCAGTCCAACTACCAGATGGAGTGGTGTTAATACAGTACGTCGATGACATTCTTCTGGCAGCCGACACCACTCCACTTGCAATTACAGCCACCATTCACCTCCTCCACTTCCTTGCGGAGAACGGTCACAAGGTCTCCAGGAAGAAGTTACAATTCTGCCAACCTCAAGTGACATACCTAGGCCACCTTCTATCCAAAGACGGGAGGAAACTTGCACCTGACCGAATTCAGACCATCTTAGAAACCCCTGTCCCCAAAACTCAGAAGCAAGTGCGGTCCCTGGTTGGTCTCACCTCCTTCTGTCGACAGTGGTTGCCAAACTTCAGCCTCATTGTAAAACCTCTGCTTTCCCTGCTGGCTAAAGACGTCCCCTTCCCCCTCCCCTGGACACCCGAATGCCAGTCCTCCTTCAAAGAATTGCGAGATGCCCTTTGTTCAGCACCAGTCCTAGGAACCCCAGACTACACTAAACCTTTCTCCCTCTTCACCCACGAAAGGGAGGGATGCGCGTTGTCTGTTCTAACCCAGTCCATAGGTCCTAAACAACGCCCTTGTGCCTACTTCTCTGCCACTCTTGACCCTGTAGCCAGGGCTTTGCCCACCTGCCTTCGAGCAGTAGCCGCGGCTGCTGTCTCTATCTGGCAAAGTGAGGGGAGAGCGGTTGACACCCTCCTGAACCAGACCAAGACTCAGCACCTGACTAGTGCACGACTGACTGGTTATGAACTGACTCTGCGTGCACCCCACATCACATTGAAATGATGCACCACTCTGAATCCAGCTACTCTACTACCTCTCCCTGACACTGACCCCAATGCGTCCCCTATACATGACTGCGTGACCCTCACCGACGAACAGACCAAGAGTAGGTTTGACCTCCGAGATACTGCCTTCCCGGACCCTGACGGAGAACTGTGGGTAGATGGCTCATGCATCAAGCTCCCCGATGGCACCACCTCAGCCGCCTATGCAGTTACCATGGCCCGAACAGTTGTTGAGACAGCCCGCATCACACAGCGATCCGCACAGGCGGCTGAACTGATTGCTCTCACCCGAGCATGCATCCTAGCAGCGGGGACAACCGCAAACATTTACACTGACAGCCAGTATGCCTTCGGGGTAGTTCACCACTTTGGGCTCCTATGGAAAGAGAGAGGATTCCTGACTTCACATGGCACACCCATCTTACATGGAGATCTAGTCTCCGCTTTGACCGAGGCAGTCCTCCTCCCCACACGGCTAGCTGTGATCAAATGCCAGGCACACAAGAAGGTGACAGACATTATAGGACAGGGAAATGCTCTGGCTGACATTACTGCCCGAACCACAGCCGAAAATAGGTCCACGACCCGCATGTATGTGACCAGGTCACAAACTGAGAAGTGGAAGGATGCTAGAGAAACGATTAGGGACATCCAATTAGCCAGCTCACCACACAAATTGACTGAATGGGCACGGGTGGGATTGAAGGATGATGACGGTTGCTGGCGAACTAAAGACTCGAACAAATGGTTGCTACATGACTCATACCTGATCCCCATGCTGACCATGGCACACTCCCCTGCACACATAGGGTATGCCCCCATGATCGAACTCATCTCCAAAGTTTGGCACAATGACAAGATCCCAGACTCAGCCAAACGTCTGGTCCAACAATGCCTGGTATGCCTCCAACACAACCCTGGGAAAGGAACTGCTGTACCCCGGGGAGGGTTTGGGGTTCCTAATCACCCCTTTGAAGTCCTACAAATGGACTACATCCAATTAGAAAGATGCCAAGGTTTGAAGTACGTACTTGTCGTTGTGTGTGCCTTCAGCAAGTGGGTGGAAGCCAACCCAACCCGCAACAACACTGCTATGACTACCGCAAAAGTATTGCTGAAAGAATTCTTCCCCCGTTACGGCCTTTGTCGAATTCTGTGGAGCGACAACGGCCCCCACTTCGGAGCCGAAGTTATCCAACTCATCCTAAAGGGGTTGGGTGTAAAACAAAAGTTCCATGCGGTCTTCCACCCCCAATCTGCAGGCTTGGTTGAGCGACATAATGCCATATTGAAGCTCAAAATAGCCAAAATAGTTGCCACCACAGGACTAAAATGGCCAGACGCCCTCCCGCTAGCATTGCTATCAATGCGTTCCACTCCTACCAAACACCACTTAACCCCCTACGAGGTCGTCTTCGGGCGGCCCATGAACCTTTGGACCGCACCGAAACCGACATCCATCCACGACGTCCCGGACGTCCTCATGTCTGACTATTTGTACAACCTAACTAAAACGTTGTCTGTTATCCATCAGCAGGTGCTGCAAGCCATTCCCGATGCTTCCAGGGGCCCCGGGCACGACATCCAACCCGGTGACTTTGTCTTAGTGCGTAACTTCCAGCGCACCAAGAGTCTGGAGCCCCGCTGGACAGGCCCCCTGCAAGTCCTAATCACCACCCGAACAGCTCTTCGAGTGGAGGGGAAGCGTAATTGGCTGCACGCACACCATTGTAAGAAGATATCACCGACCCTGACGACAACCGACAACATCACCGCCCAAGAGGAACCCCTGGACAAAGACCGACCATCCCTGAGCTGCTACCCGGATACAGAGACACTTGAATTAATGAAATATCCCGATCCCACTGTGCCATCCAAGGAAGGGTATAACCTGCGACGAAAGGAGGAAACCTCGGCTAAGCAGACCACGAACTAAGTCGAAATCTCAAAACGGTAGCCTAATCACCCCAAAGGCTTCCAGAAGAGAAATTAAACAAAGTCTGTGGTTCTGCCTGCTACCGAGTCCCTTGAAGATGATGGAAGCACCCGACATGAAGATGATGGAAGCAACCGGACGTCCGAAGATCCACTACAAAAACCCAAAGACTGACAAAATACACAGCTCAAAGACTATTGCACTTTTTATTACCCTTCTCTTTTGCCTTCTCCTCATGGTCACCTTCTGGATCATGGAGGAGAGCGCACCCGCTCATAAGACATTGCTGACCACCGTTCAACCTACCACCATGAAAGAACACCATCTGATCTCACTTTCACCCCAACTCCGAGAAAGGCGTAAGGAGTTCTGGAATAACTCTTTTGTGCAGTTGCTCCACCAACACAATCTTGCCGCCAATGCCACTAATTGCTGGATCTGTGGATTGCTACCACATGCCACTGGACACTCTATCCCTTTCATCCCTTCACCTTTTTCTGTCCATGGTTCCTGCCTCGCCTGGCTAATCCTCCTGCAAGAAAGCTACAAGGACAATGCCACTTCCGGCAAAACTGTGTCACACTTCTACCATGGGTTCTGGCTGAACAAAACTGGAAAAACCTCTGCCCCCTTCTGTCCTCTGAGATCAAACACTTCCTTTCACATGGACATCCCTGCCAAAGAACGAGTTGAAATGCAGGTGTTCAACAACCCAGCCAGACCCACCATCTCTTACCTCCGGAAACGAACGGCCGCCACCCTAACAGTGGCCCTATCCGTCATCAACATCACTGGACTTGTGTGCCTCGAAGGCCTGGGGGCGCAGCTGGTGGGCCGCAGCTCCTGCCTCATCACCCGAACATTGGACTCAGTTGATCCACCCTCCTTTGTTACCTCCCCAAATATGTACTTCGTCTGTGGTACTAAGGCCTACACCTGGCTTCCGAAGGGTTGGGGAGGCACCTGCTACATCGCTTTTGTCCTTCCTCCGACATATGTGGCTCCAGCAAACCATCACCGACAGAAATGCGCCAAAGACATTGTGCAAGCCGACTCCACCGGAGCACAGTTCATGGACGCAGTAAAAGGACTTGTTCCACTTTGGGGCCCAATAGCAAACAGCCGTGCCATCCGCCACTTAACCCAGGCAGTCGAAACAACAATGAACATTACAGCCGGCATCCTCACCACCAACACCGTTGAACTTCAGGCCGTCCGCCTGGTAGCTCTTCAGAACCGCCTCGTTCTAGACGTAGTTCTGGCCGATCGTGGAGGAGCATGCAGCATCATTGGGTCCAGCTGTTGTACCTACGTACCGGATAACTCACCCTCAGTCTACAAGGCGATTGAACACCTCCACAGACTCTCCGCAGAGGTTCATCAGGAGCAAGAAGGATGGTCGCTTGGGAGTTGGTTTTGGGACACTATTAAAAGTTGGGGGTGGAGGTTGTTTACGTTTATCCTGATACCAATCGTGATACTATGTGGATGCTGCCTGGGTATTCAATGCTTGCCACCTCTGTGTTCACTTTTTACAAACTGTATCTGTCCTAAGACTCTGGACTTTGAAGCCAAACGTATGAAAGCTTTGTATGAAGTAGAAATGCGTAATATTATGGGGATAGATCCGAACTAAGCAAGCTGGCGAGATATGTTAAAAGGGAGGACTGTGGAAATTTAGTTCGTATCTGAACATTATCTGCGCCATCTTGTCTTTCCCCAGCACCACACGCAAAAACACACGGCAGCCATTTTAGGCACCATGGCCTCTCTCCCTGCTCATTGCCGATCGCCAGCGCGTCCCCCCGGCGCTGCGGGCATTCCCCCGCGCGCCGGCCACCCCCGCTCTCTCATACACGGGCCATAAACCCTCTCCTTCTGCGCGACCCTGCCGTGGAACCACATCCCACGCCTGACCGACATCCCATACATGGTCATACATCTCTTTGATAACCCCCCTTCCTCTTCACCCGATTGTCCGGGCCGATCCCAGGCCATCACCTAGCCCTGCGGATGCAGTTTATTGCCCCTACTGTAAGGGAAACACCCCACATCAAAGGGATTACAGTAGATCAAGGCCCCCCACCCCCTGAGACCCGATCAGTCGCACACACCCCCGGGAATTGGCGGAATGTCCAGCTGTGTGATAGCCATCTCCTACTGTGGGTGGGGTGGGGACCTCCACTGTAGATATGTGTGGGAACGAGCTTGAAGTGGGGATTCTGAGGATGTTCTTTCATGTATCAAAGCGATCTCAAGAATGTGCCATGTATGATAAACCTGCAATAAAGTCATAAACCTGTGTATAAGAGGCCAGGCCTCAGAGATGCAGTTAGAGCACCTCGTGACGATACCTTGCTGTCTGATCTGATGTGTTCTTCTCCGACGGAATAAAACTTTGTTTCCTGCCTTCTAGTCTCCGGCGCCTGTCTCTTTGTTGGTTAATTATCGGATGGTATAAGAGGCGATTATCGCCGGGCAATACTTAGAAGGTTATCGACCGCGACTGCCTCTACCTTTTAACAGGCACATGGACTGTACTTTACTAGTGACTTTTAAGTAAATTAAATATGGTAATTGGGGATGAACCAATATTATAATGCTTGGGGTAGACAGCATAAGCACTTTAGCACTGGTTAGCAGTGGTAATGTGCACAGTCCTAAAGCTTGCAAAAATGAGGTCAGAAAAATGGAGGATGTAGGCAAAAAGCTGGGAGGAAGACCACCTTAAGGCTATCAGGTCCAACACCAGCCATCGAAGGAGAAGTATCTCCTGCATAGAAGGCATGGTCTAGGTACTGGGATGAAGAAGGTAGACTTGGACAATAATGATCATCACTAAGGGCCTAATTACAATGGTGTTGGTCGGACTGCAAACAGCCATCGGTGGCAGTCCGACTGCCGACAGCCCTTCTATCCGATCGTCCATATTCTAATACTGGCGGTTGGACCCTAAGCTGTCAGACGCAAGACCGCTGGCTCCGCAAGGATCAAAGATTCCGATGGGGCGGCTGGCGGTGCAGCGTTCCTGATTGGCCTTGGAGCTGAGTCAGGCACCACCATCGGAATTATTATATCCCTTTATGACAGCCTTTTCATGGTGGGAATCCTGTCATGAAAAGGTTGTTGGAAAGTTATATGTGGGGGCCCCAAAGAGGGCCCCTCCCTTCGTAGGCTACTAAAAAATGGCCCTGGGTGCACAAGTAGTGCCCCCACTCACTTATCTGCACCATGTGCCATGCACGACATGGTGCATGGCACACGGTACACTAACGTGCAGGAGGTGCTGCATGGTGTCGGCATGTGCTGCAGCCCTTTACTACAGCCGCGGCATGTCCCCAACAAATTTCCAACCATCAGCAATGGAGGCGGCGGTCCAACCTACCAGCATCGTAATGATACCCTAAGTAATTAAAACATTACTCTCCATTCCCTTCCTTTTCCCAGTATTTACTTCTATTAGGATATTTTATGGCACTATGTCTTCAACTAAATCCTATACACCAATAGAACACATGAACGTCAAGTGGAGCTCAACATCCCATTGATGGGAGTGGTTTTATTTTTTATATCTGCATCTTCAAGTGTAATCATTAAATAACCCCACCACTGGTTGTATGGACCTTTATTCGTCAACAAGTAGAAGTAAGGAACAATCATCTACATCAGTGGTCCTATCCTGTAGTCCAAAGACCCCTGAGGGTCTGCGAAGCCTCCTCAGGGTGTCCGCGGAAATTAAATAATATTAACAGTCGAATAAAGTGTATATAAATAAAGAAGCTAAATGTACAATTGAAAATGTACTGTAAATGTGAAGAAAATTTAAACTGGAGGCTAAAAATATAATAAGTATCCTCAGATTGATTCGTGGGAGCAGTGCAGGTGCATCTATCAGAATATGGTATGGATGATGAGTGGCTAATTGAATTTAGAAAAGCTCCAACCTTTCTATTAAAATTACATTTTTATTATTTTCTGATTTATATGTGTTTGCGAATTAAATAAAATGTGTCATCATTTGTGTACTTGTTTGATGGATGTTTTTCTTCTGTATTTTTTGTATATTGTTTTGTGGTTCAAATCATCAACAGTGCTTAGGCTGGGGTCCCCGGTTTCCAGTAATGACTCATGGGGTGTCTTTGGATTCCAATAATGATTCTGTGGGGATCCCTGAGTTGCAGTAATGATTAGGTCGGGGTCCTCACAAGTCAAAAGGTTGGGAACCACTGATCTACATAGCAATGAATCATTAAAAACTTTTAGGTCAGTCAATAAAGAGAATTAGTGTGAGTTAAAGGGTTTTATTTCCAATTCTTTTAGTTTTCCATTATTCATCCTTTTACCTAATGTCTTAGATCTCAGCATGATAAGTTAATATAATCTATCAATCGATATTTGATTATAAAATAGACTACTTTATTAGTTATAAAACAGTTCATATTGAAATAATACAACAAACGTGTTACATAAAGGTAGATCCTTAATTCTAGACTAAATTGGAATAAATGAGAGAAAAAGGTGTAAATTCAGAAACCCAATGAAGAGCTCTGATGAGAGAATCAATGCGCAAGCATAAAGCATTCGCATCTCAGACGGAAAAATATTCACCAACATAAATTAGCTGACATAAGGGAAATGGGCTAAACAGCCTCTCTTGTAGAGAAGTCTAAGAAACTCAGTGATGAGTCTCCAGCCAGAGTGTCAAGAATGGAAAAATTAATCTATCTCTCTCAACTCTAGGAAAGCACTCACTAATATAAGCACACAAATTCTATGGTGTAACATTATGTTCTTCCATTTTCTTCATCCTGCAATAGAATTTCAGTAAACTCATTGTAAAAAACAAACTCCCCAATTTTCACATAGTCAAACCCTCCAGGATTTTGCAATTTAGAAATGTGCAAAAAAAATTGCAACGATTTTTACAAAAGCTCCTGTAAAATCTTAATAAAACCCTTTGTTTAACCTTTCTTTTATTGTCCCTGCACTGCCGTGCTGAGCCTGTAAAAGGAGGCTTGGAAGGAGAGAGGCATGTTTATGTCCCAGCCTCCTTTGGCAGTCTATGGCACCTATGCTCTCCACCTGCCCTCCCCCCCACCGTTACACTAATGTACCCTCACCACTCACTCCTTCCCCAGCCTGATGCCTCGGTGTCTGCCTCTCCCGCCCAAGCACCCATTATGCACATTTAGCAATAAATACATTGTGCTGGAAGGGAGCTGTTACTATAGCCCGCTCTGTCCTCCTCACACACTAATTTAGGGTGTGAGGAGAGTAGAGAAGGTTCAAGTAACAGCTCCCTCTAGTACTATGTATTTGATGCTGGGAAGCATGGCAGCATGGTGACAGAGAGAGAGAAGCTTAATTTGCACTCTCTCTGTCACTAAGCATTGGTCTCCCAGCTCTGCCATGTTGTGCAGTGCTGGTTTGATGGCCCCACATCTGAACCACTGTATTTTTGTGACAGGGGCATTAAGTGCCTGTCACAAAAAGACCACAACTTTTGCTTTTCTGGGTGCAAAATGTGTCACACAAGATAGCAAAATACTGGAGGGAGGCTGCATAGTGGTATAATAGACTTTCAGACATTAGACCTTGAAATGTTACATCGATGATATCATGCATTACAGACAGTTCTTGCCATGAATCATCCTTCCTGTTGCCTTCTCTCCTCCCATTGAGAACTCACTATCAGTTGTCTAAAAGAAAACCAGTGTCTATTCACTAGCTTACAGAAAGCTTCTGGAAAAACAACATTGGTAACAAAGAGAAACACATTGTGAGCAAACAATTGTTCTATGTGAAAACAGGTCTTTCTGTGATAGTGCATTATTTTTCAGTTAACATGTCATCAACAGATAGGCTAACTTAAATCAGCACTTTTATTTATTTGCAGGCCAATAACATTTAAGCATGATTACCTACTACATATTATTCATTTACCATATATTTTACTTAAATGTAAGCTTTGCACATTGTTAATAAAAGCATTTTGTTAGTCAAAACATTTGCACCAACACAGATATGACACGAATCTGAATATATGTAAACTAGTCAGAGATTTCATGAACATACTCAGACATGACGTGAGGCCTCCTTGATGATTGTTTTTTTATTTGATAGATTTTTTCATTTGTCCTTATCACTTTGAAGTTGCTTTACCCTCTTAATCAACTGCTCCTGACAGGTGCTGGTTGTAACATGTATTCACTTTCCTTTGCCCGGTCCATCCTGTTGTCAGACACTCGGATTTGGCCAACAGATTTGGCTACTCTCAGCCCTTTATGGTGGAATCATTGGACATTTTCCCTTATCATGGGGCATATATATCAAAGGATACAATTGCGATTCTCAAATAGCGATTTTTAGAGAATCGCTATTTGAGAATCGCAAAACGCTATGTATGTAGCATTTGCAAATAATTTTGAGAATCCTACATATTCCTTAATTGCGAATCACAAATTGCGATTTGCAATTAAGGAATACCTCACCATTTATTCCTATGGGCCTGGAGACCCATAGGAAAGAATGGGAAGACATTCTCAATTAAGAAATCGCACAACTTGGGTGCTTTTTACATCGCATTTAAGGAATCCCAATTTGTATTTCCTGAAATGCTTTCGCAAAATAAGGAATCACAAATTTTGCGATTCCCTATTTTGCGAGGGCCTTTTGGGATGATACATCCCAAAAGGCTTTTTCCCGTTCGCAAACGGGCCGATTCTGAGAATCGGCCAGTTTGCGAACGGGAAATGGGCTTCATACATATGCCCCCATATGACTTAATTTCCTTAACCCCTCACACAACACAAGACTGGTAACCAACATTTTGTTCTCCTTTCTTTAAAGCATGCTCTGTCAAACTTGATAGTCCTTCCAATCAACTGCAGCCACTCTTTACCAGTTGGAGGGTTTTAGTCCACCCATTTTCCACATATCAAATGCCGGGCGAACAACATAAAATAAAAGAATCGTTTTTTATGATCTCAATCTTGTTCTCCAATATCCACTGTTCTGACACCAAACAAAATAAAGCGTGGGCTTACCTTAAAGTCAAATCCTGTAATCACTCTTATTAACCTACATATGTCCTCCCAGAATGCCTTCCAAACTGAACATCAAACAAATATAAATGTAATGTCCGCGTCTGGGTCACCACACTTTCAACAGGAGTTTTCACTTGTTTTTGCCATTCTTGCCATTTTCTATGGAGGAGTCCAGAAAGCCCTTTCAAGGAAAAAAATGGTTTCTTTTTAGGGAAGGAAGACTGAGAATGGCTTATAAAAGCTCAAAGGATACTTGCCATTAGTTCTCCAGCTCTCCATCCAGCAAGCATTCGCTCCACTTCTGATCCTATTTGTTGCACAGTAGTTGGTACCATTTTGCTTTTTTATGTGCACCAGACTTGTGTAGGTCTCTTTCCAGTCCTCAATACCTCAATGTAATTAATAATTAATTAATTAATTAATATTATTAATTAATCATTAACAATAATCAACTAATCTTTAATTAATACTAATCATTTAATTGACAATTAATTATGTGAATTGTGTAATACTGATATATTTTAAGTAATATTTTATGTGTAGGTTGTTTAGTTTATAGGGGTGTAGGGTGGTACATTGAGGGGCCGATTCCGATCCTGGAAAAACGCTGTACAAATCGTGGTATGGAGCGTTTTCCCCATACAACTCGTACTTGTAAGGATTCCCCTACAACCTAGGAAGTACGATCCGTGCAAATAGACGCTCTCCATACAAATTGTAAAAAAGACCATACAACTCGTAAATACAAGCGATTCCGATTCGGATTGCCCTGCACGCGACGTTCACATGTATTCCCGGCAGCAGTTTACAACCCGTCAAGTACGATTCGTACAAACGGCACTCCGTACGGCTCTTTTTTTACAGGAGTCAAAAAGTGCCGGGAAAACATTGTACGCCCCGAAAACAGTACGAGACGGACCCCCCATGTACGCGTCGTACACCCCATGAATACAGGGGTACCGTGCGTATGTACGGTGCGTCCTGATGACACGGAAAGTGGGGTACGGTGCGTATATACACGCTGAAGGGGTACTGGTCGTGTACGTATTGTACAAGTACCGTACCCCAAAATCACTTGTGTACGCACCGTACCCCAAAATTGCGTATGTACGGTGCGGACCCCAAAATCACGTATGTACGGTGCGTAAATGCGTGAAGTTGGGGTATGCTCCATACACACGCCTTGCATGTGGGGAGACCCCTGTACGCCTCATAATCCTATACGACCCGTACCCCGGTACGAGTCGTACCCCCAGAACGAGTCATACCAGGGTACGAGGCATATAGGGGTTCGCTTCGTAGCCCGGTTCGAGTCATTCCCCGTATATAGGCCATTTTCCATACAAATCGCATGCTGACAACCCGGTACGAATCGTACTTGACGGGTTGTACAGCCTTTTTACAAATTGTATGGTCTTTTTTACAAGTCCGTGTCGTACAGCTTTTCCCGATCCGATTTGTAAGGATCGGGCCGATCTGTATGTATTTTTCCCGTCCGAATCGTACTACACGGGTTGGAAGGGACTTGTACGATTTGTATGGAAAAAAATACGGATCCGATTTGTATGTAAAATAAAAGTCCAGGATCAGAATCGGCCTCTAAGTAATAAATGAATATTAATAATTTAATTGATCATTTACAAGGTCAATTGTGTACTTATTATTTTTTAGGTGCATGCCATTGTGTTTGTGGGGGTATTATGTGAGAAGTAAATAAAGTAATAATTAATTATTAATCACTGTTTATTAAATATTAAATGTATTGATAATTAAGTGAATTAATTAATAATTATATTTTGGGTTCTTGTGTTTGTAGGGGAATAAGGTGGGAAGTTATTATATCATAATTAATTAACAAACATTCAGTTATAATTATTTCTATATGACATAATATGTTGTGTTATTTTTTTATTTGTAATTATATTTTAAATTTTGTGTAGCTACGTTTGTAGGAGTATAATGTGGAATTTTAATGGAATAATTAATTCATTACAAATTTTACATTAATTATTAAACATTTTAATAATGAATTAATCTTGTATTTGTTTTTTTTAGTTTATGTATACAATTTTTATATTATTAGTTTTATATTTTTGGTAAATTAAAAGAGATATTAAAATATGTTCTGTGCTTGACCTGGAAGAGTTTTTCTACTGTTGCACAGAATGGAGTGGGAATAGTAAATTTCACCCCCCTGGAGTCCTACGCTTTCCCTACTGTTGCACGGACTGGAGTAGGAATAGTAAGTGATAACCCTCCAGTGTCCAACACATTCCATGCTGTTGCTCCGACTGGAGTGGAATAGTAAATTTTACCCCTCCGGTGTCCAGCGCTTTCCCTACTGTTGCACAGACTGGAGTGGCAATAGCAAATCTTACCCCTGTGTTGGCCAATGCTTTCCCTAATGTTGCACAGACTGGAGTGGGAATAGTAAATTATACCCCTACATTGTCTAACGCAGGGAACCATTTACCAGGGACTTACAGGGGTGCTAAAGGTATTGCTAATTGGGGGAACAATTGTACATTTTTGGGTAAGAGGTCTGGCACTGGGGACCAGGATAGCAGGAATCCTGCGCACTTTCTGTCAAAATTGCATCAGGCAAAAATTGGGGGAGACCACATTAAAAAGGGGTACTTTCCTGCACCCGGACGCCACAGGGCAGGTAAACCTTAACTGCAGCATTACTTTGTACCTCACCCTCCTACCACCTTAAGTCCCATAGGAAAGCATTACACATAAAGACGCATTTAAGTGAAAATGTACTTACCTTTGAAATTCAATATTTTAAAAAGTACTTACTTGATAATAAAGTTCTTGGTATCAAAATATATATAAAAATACAAACTAATTTTCTAAATTGGTCTCAAATGTATTCTTTGAGTATATATCTCATTTATTGCCTCTGTGAGTACAACAAAGGCCTAGCACTACCCTCTGATGATCCTAAACTGCTCGGCCACGCTACCCCAAAAGAGAGCATTCAGTGTTATCATTTTTACATCTGTGAACCAATAAGGGTTGCCTGGAATGTCTACACAGCGTACCTGGTTTTGGTGCCCTATATAGAGAACCAACTTTCTACAATTCCCCTCACAACCAATCAGGGCTTACTGCTTTCCCCCTTCTTTTATTCTACCTATGGCTGCCCTGATTGCCTCTTCTGAGATTTTGCATACCAAATCTGCCTGCTCAAGACAGTCTAATTTTGGTAGAGACAATTAATCGAACCAAGCTTCTCGTTCCTGCTCAGTCACCTGTCTCTGTTCAGCATATTGGGGCCTATTAGGATGGCGGGCAGACCGGAGTCCTCGCGGGGCTGGCGGTCGCATTCCGCATTTTAACATTGTGGCGGGTGCTACTTACAGCAGCACCCGCTGCAATGTCAAAATCACATTCCTGGCATTTCCGTGAACCACGTGGCAGGCACCACGCAGTGCCTGCCACTTGGTGCAGGGAACTGCAGTGGGGTACCATGGGTGCCCCCCAAGTGCACCCCCCTGGGGCCCGCAACAGGCCCCCAAAGCCAATCCCTGCCATCTCTTCTGATTGATCTTCCTTAAAGTATCTCTTAGCCCATTAAGTAATGACTCCCCTTATTTATGCTTTATAAGCATTCCAACCCATAATTATAGATGCACTGCCTAAATGTAAAAATAGATGCATGAGCTATGTCCATATTTTTTGCTGTGGAAGTAAAACATATTCTCATTCCCCGCTTTCTCCCTCTATATGACTGCAAGCCCCAGATCCTCTAATATACTCTTGAGACAGGATGCCATTTTGACCGTAGTACTGTATGAATGACTAGTTGAGCAATCTAGGGCCCTGTCCAACAATGTATTAATGTCTTCGTCATAAAGAGTTGGGGTTTTGTAATTCAGTAATGTCTCTAACAGTTCCCTTAATGGCACTACATTGTCATTATTGGGGCCATAGTATCCCACATACATTACTTGCTTCCCTCCGCTGAACTGCAGCAAAGCTATTACCCATCTCCCGCCTTGATCCACCCCTGTAGCCAGGACTTGTATATTAGAATTTGCCCTAATTAAAATAGCAACTCTTTATTATGGGCTACCTGGGATGTGCATACTAAATGCTGAACCTACACTATAATACAGACACATGTGTGTCCTGCAGGACAACCAGTTCACCTGCACAGCCCCCCAGGTATTATCCTATAATTCTCCTTCTCTTCCTTACCCTCAACCCATTGACATTCAAAGTGACCAGCCTTATACCATTATCTTGCATCCTGAAGACCTGGCAAACAGATAGAACAGCCTAAGCTCCAATGATTTGAAGACAAAATATTTGATATTTTTACCTAATGCTCCCCAACCCAGGTCCTTGATGATTGCAACTAAAAATATATAAAGGTGACACCTCAGAAGTTGATCTCAAAATATCTGAAGAACTCTCCCTCTGTGTCTCTTGTTACCTTCTCCAGCTAGCTCCAGGAGGAATATTTCTACCATCACTTAAGTGCTGAAGGCCAACTCTATGACTCAATTGTTTATGGCATTTGAAGAGAATTTCTTATCAAATAAATATACTCCTAAACCACGAATACTCTGTGTTGAGTAAACTAATTTGCATCCATGCAATCTAGCCAAGGAAGACTCTAGTTATCCAAGCTTCAAAAGAGGAAACCAAAGGTGACCCATCTCTTATGTTCCTGGAAAAGGAGGCTCTGTTCTAGGAAGCATTCCTGCATCGAGAAGGAACACCAATGCCTCTGTTCAATTTGGATGAGGTCAAAACAAGCATCATGTGAACGACATTGTACAAAATGCATATTTCAGACTTTCCCTGGTCGAGGTTGGAGGCTCAGTTTCCAGCCTAATAATGGAAACATCAAAATCATTGATTTTCCCAAACTCAACAAATGGCCACATCCCAGTCCCCAAAGTAGCTGCATATTGGAGTCTCAAAAGAGCCCAAAAAAGCAACACCAAATGATTGAGCGAATGAGTTCAGTTTATCCAAACAATCCTTTATTCACTAGCCTGCTCATTTGGCAGCTTATAATAAACAAGAACAGTAGCTGACTTGTTACCTGGAATGCAATTCGGCATGCCAGCTTTGAATATTCAAACACCATTCTGATGCTCCAGGGCAGCATGATGGGAAGTTCACCAGCTGAAAAGAGAGGCGTCTCACGGCCACTGAGACAGTCCTGGTGGTAAGTGATACCATACCCCAGGTACCTTGAAGACACTAGGTATATTTCGTCCTGCTCTTACAACACTTTTCTGAATGTAACTCAAAATCATTTGGGTCTTGAATACCTAATAGGTCATCAAGGCCTTGATTCTGAATGGTGGGGTACAATCAAATCCCTGTGCAAACAGGAGTTTGGAGAGTGAGCGGACTTCTAAGTAGTGCAATATATTTTGCACACCAACAGTTTTCATTGTCAGATTTTGCAAGATTTATCATGGTAAAGTGCATAGAAAAATACAATGCACACAGAAGATGTTATGTCTCGCTTCAATAGAAAAAAATCAGAGCAGGAGGTATTTACTGAATCTGGTAAACACCCCCTTCTGGGACATTGGTACTTACGGCTTTTAGTAGGTATCACCCTATTCAGACCAATCCAGCAATCATTACCTGGATTAGCAGCTAGTAGGACTTGCACTTGGTGATAAAGAACCTCAAAGGAGAATAGTCACCAAGCCACTGCCCTGTCAGATCCCACATTGCTTGATGTGTGTAGAAAGGTAGAGTATTATGTGGTGAGGCTGGTTAGGCTCACCATGCAATACTCTCACAATACCCCAAAGATGGTCCTTGCATTCACAATAATAAATCCTTCTCTCAGTCCTGGTAGACTGTCAATGAGCAATTAGGCTTTACTAGAGGACATGTGTTAAGCATTTCAGAGTACGAACATGGACGATAAGAAATTGACACGTTTCAAAAGAAATCTGACACCAATTTATAAGAATAAAGCAGATTTTTATTTACATTTAGAAATCAGAGCAGTATAACCGGAATTATGGATTTTAGAACCAAAATTAAATCAGTGCAAAAAAGTACTGTGAAACGTTATTGTATTGAATGGTATAAGCATTACTGTCAATTGGTCACTTGCAGGTCGAGCTGCGTGGAAATCAAGAAAGGTAAAAGTGACGTGGGTGCCAGGACAAAGCCACGACAGTCAGATCGATTTCACCTGGCTTGAAAAGCCTGGGTGCAGGGTTGTCCTGGCTGATCTTGATGGTGAAAAGGGAGCTGCACAGAGAGCTGGCTTTACCCCATACACGGGCTGGTCGGGAACACCAGGGTCCAGAAAGTCGCTAACAAAGCCAGTGCTGATGTTGGATGAAGGTTTTGTGGTGTTCCCTTGAGGTGCAATTTGAGTAAAGTGGGTAGTTGCCAGACTGGCAACCAACAGGCTTTGGCAATGGTAAGCACAGCAGAAATTTAGTTTGATGTCCAGAGGTCTGGGGAAACATGCTAGCCACCTGAATCTGTGGAGGTCATTACTACGTTTCCTACAATGCACTGGACCATCTACTTCTGAGCGATCCCTTGAAGTGCCTGATAGCCAATGATTCTTTGGTTCCAGTATGTTCTTTTTACCTGGGGTTGCAAGGAACTAGTGCCACTAATTCAGGGGAGTCTGGTGATGCCTTTGGCTCTCAAAAGGTCCCTCTGTGGGGGAGAACTAAGCTTCGGTCCAGGACGAGTCGCAGTCATGCAGTCCTAGGAAGGTTGTCACAGGTGCAGAGTACTCCATGAGCCTCCTTCTTTTGTCAGTGACAGTGACAGTGATAATCTCTATTCGGTCAGAATCTGACCGTAAAAGCACATAATAAAATACACTACATGAGCCACCAGATAAAATGCATGCATTACAAGTTTCGATGGGTATAAAATCACATAATCAAAATATTTTTTTTAAAACAGCCCAAATGCTTTTAAAAATGGCAGGATAGAAGTAAATCCTGAAGAATATAGACCCGTAAAACCTTCTGAATTCATTTGGGTCCATATTAAAAATGACATAAAATCACATGAAAAAGCAGAATACGTTATACGTGAGATATGTTTATCCAGCATATTTCTCCCTCAGCTTCAAAGCAGCAACAATAAAATTTAAGACAGAGAAACAGATAAAGAGGGCAAACTTTGTAAAAAGGAAAAAACTTCTTCATTGGTCATAAGAATCTTATCTCTCAGGATGGTGTATAAAAACAAGGCCCTTTAAGGTAGGTAAAGTGTGCAAAAAAGCATAAAGTGCATAGTGGATTGGGCAGAGACAGCGTCACAGTGACAACACAGGAGTATGGTGAACCAAGAACCTGTCCTGGGAAACGCAATCGAAAAATGGACCATGCTGAGGGAAAGCCGTGTGAGATAAAATCTGTGCTCACTGTTTACAACCCTTGTTAAGCATGTCTCCATCCCTACGGAGGTAGAACTTTTCACATAACTAACAATCAAGACCATGTCAAGGGCCTTAGCTATTCTTGCATTTTCTCTGTCCACGTGAAACCTTGCTTTCATTAACATCCTCGACCTAAAATTAATACTTCTTGGGCAGTCAAAGACATTTCTTAGCTCCAGTTGAGAAAAAGTATTTTTAACATGTGCTAACCAGGGGATATCAGATATGTGACACAAATGTATGCAGTCCTCTATTATCTTACGTAAGAAGCTAGTCTCAGGGGTAGATCAGATTTTGAGGCACAATAAAAGTGGGGCCACTCTTACTTGGTCCTTCAGAAAGCCAAGGCCAAGTTCCTGTGAAATTAAACTAGGGATGGCCAGAAGTCAATACACAAATTTGTTTTCAGCTGTCTGTAGGTTGCCCAAACCAGTGTACCCCCATACACCTGCACTGTATGTACCTGATGTAAGACATTTGTTCTATAGAGTGTAACCATTTCTCTGAGGGGTTATGACCTATTTTCTTGCAAATCTGCAAATGGGTTCACATGAAACCACCATCTTCTGTGTTCTTAAATCAGTAAGCCTGTCCCAAATCAGGTTTGTTTCAAATAGGATACCTATGTAATTGAAGTTGGGCAACTTGACAAAAGGAGATGACATGATGAAACAGCTCTTGGACCTAATTTTCTTTGGGTCACAGGTCAAGATAAAGGAATTTTGGTGGTTAATCTTCAGTTTAAGATCCCCCATAAAACCACTGAAAATGTCTAAAAGGGCCTGCACCCATTATCTGTGCGTGCGATGAGGACTGCGTCATCTGCGTATAAAAGTACAGGAACCGAACGTGATGCTTTATGAGGGACATTTTTAACACGAGATGCTAGGGCGGACTCAAGAACATCAATATATAATAGAAATAGAAAAGGACCCAAGATGCAACCCTGTTTTACCCCTTTAGTGACCTTGATAGATTTTTTTACACTCACCATTACACGTGTAATGGACTTTAGTGTATGTGTCCTAATGAAGGTACCTAAGGAGATCCATTAAATGGTGATTAATGCTGGATGGGCCATTAACTCCCATCATTTCCCTCTGTCCATTAGGTCAAAGGCACAGGAGAGGTTCAAAAAAGTCATATGGCCTTGACATACTTCCCAAAAATTAAGGACAGGTTTGTTGCCTGTTCAACAGTGCCCAAACTAGGCCGGAACTGATGCTGGACTTCGGAAGAAAACAAATTTTCCTCAGCCAATTCTTCCAATATGCCCAGAATTACATTCCCTGGGATTTTTGCTGAAGAATCTAATAGTGAGATGGGACAGTAATTAACTGGAGGTTGCTGTCCCCTTTCTTAAATATAGGCACTATGATTGCTTCCCTCCGAGAATCCAGGGAACCTGACTTAAACACTGCTCTCAGTACATTAGGTAACAAAGGGGCCCAAAAAGCTGAATTTTGCTTGAACAGATCTAATGACACCCCATCAGGGGCTGGGGCCTTCCCGGCTGCAGCTTTTGTAATGGCCTTTCACACATCTGCTATGAAGATTGACTCCTCAAGACATTTATCATCAAAACATGGGGATTTACCTCACCTGACAGGGAAGGATGGTTTTCTTCCAGGGCACTCTGAAAAATGGATGTTACACTCACTCTCTGGTATATGACACTCTAAGCCTGTGACCTAGAGATCTGAAAAGAAGGGACAATTTATGATCTCCCAAAATGATCTTTTTTCCCTCATCTGTGCTGCATCCTCCAAATAATCCCAGGCTTTGTTTCTAAATTCCAGTTTTTTTATTTTACGGGTGTGCTTATAGTTCTCTCTAGCAGTCTTGATATCCCCGGGGTTATGTGGAATTGAGTTGGTAGCCTTTTTAAGGGCTTTATATGGGCTAGTGCACTCTTGGTTAGACCATGAATGAAGAGGGCCTTCTTTTAATCTCGAATTCCTAGTTAGCGTACGAGAAACTGTTCTACAAATCTCTGTTAAAATATCACAGATTTTTGTGGGAACTGCATATGGGGAAAGGCAGCAAGCAATGTAATCATAAGTGGCTTTGATCAGATCATCTTTTTTTAATGTGAATATTGTAAAGGTGGTCTAAATTTCAAAATAATTTCTGGAATGAAGAGTAAAGGAAAAACCTACACTGATTGGATTATAGTCACTAAGAAGTTGAGGAAGCACCTTGTAACTTGATAATGTGCAGGCCAGGTCATTTGAAAGTAGAATTAAGTTAATTGTGCTTCTCTCACCTCTTCCAACAAATGTATGTGGATTAACTATACCTAAATTATTAAAATCTGAGCCAAAATGCAGGTCATGAATGAGAACTATCCGGCTAAGGGCCACCCTATACATTGAGGTGACAATTACGATCCTGGAAAAAATGTCCCCAACCTAATTGAATCTGGACTTTTTTCCGTACAAATGGTAAAAGCGCCGTACAAACTGCCAATTACGATTCGTATGGGAAAAAGTCCATACAAATCGCATTGGGAAAATTCCCCCACACGTCCTCGGGTCGGGAAAAGTCTCCGACACGTCCCCGGACATTTTTACGTAAAATGGGAAAACTGAAGTCCCAATGCGCAATTACGATCCGTCCCATCCGTCCGATTGTACAACTGTATGGAAAAAAGACCGTCCGGAGCGAACTCCCACAGCAACCATGGAGATGTCCAAACAAGTGCCTGGTACGCGCCGTACCCCCCCCCACCGCCCCCCGTATGTTCGCGTCGTACCCCCAGCCCCCCCGCGGATGGGCGCGCCGTACCCCCAGCCCCCCCGTATGTACGGAGCGTACCCCCCAGCCCCCCGTATGTACAGAGCGTACCCCCGTACCCCCCAGCCCCCCGTATGTACGGAGCGTACCCCCCAGCCCCCCGTATGTACAGAGCTTCCCCCGTACCCCCCAACCCCCCGTATGTACGGAGCGTACCCCCAGCCCCCCGTATGTACAGAGCGTACCCCCGTACCCCGGGCTGGGGGGTACGCTCCGTACATACGGGGGTTGGGGGGTGCGGGGGTACGCTCCGTACATACGGGGAGCTGGGGGGTACGCTCCGTACATACGGGGCGTTGGGGGGTACGGGGGTACGCTCTGTACATACGGGGGGCTGGGGGTTACGGGGGTACGTTCTGTACATACGGGGGGCTGGGAGGTATGGGGGTACGCTCCGTACATACGGGGGGCGGGGGGGGTACGGCGCGTACCGGGCCCCCTAATCAGCTCGCATCGCTGCGTACTTAGCTTTTCCAGCACTTTTTAGGTGCCGTAAAAATGTTCCCATCCGGACTGCAGTCGGTGCGAATCGTAATTGCTGGTACGTAAAAACATGCCTAACTCCGTCCGGACGTCACGTCCGCGGTGTCCCGGATCACATTTGTATGTATTTTTCTGTCGGTTGGTCTTTTTTCCGAATCGTACGGGAATGGTGTTTCCGTACGAATCGTAATTGCATGTTTGTAAAGTTTTACAACCCGGTACGAGTCGGACGGAGAAAAAGCTCCGACCCACGGTTTGTACCAGGTTTTTCCAGGATCGTAATCGGCCCCTGAATGTACAAAGTGGGTGATGTTATCACCTTGATCATTTGAGAAACCACAGGTGTGATTACTACTAAAAGTGCATTGAGCTATGTTGAAATCCATTGCCCAAACAAATGATGTGTGGGTTCCTGCAGTGAGGATTAGTTCGGTGACAGACTTTTCTAACTCTTCAATAATTCCAATTGGATGGGCTGTAAAAAAGTTAGAATAAACGTTTGTAAGAAGATCATTAAGCGAATTGCACTGCGATATCTTTAAGATTTGGTAACCTGATTTATATGCGAAAACCTCGATTTTCAGGTTCTGATAGCTATATACCACAAGACAGCCAAACCCCCTTCCCTCTTCCTGCAGGGGATGGAATAGCGGGGGAACAATAAGCTATAAAGCCCTCAACATGGAAATGGGTCAATAGACCAGGTTTCTTGGTAGCATATTGTATTGTAACCTTGAATAAGACAAAGCCAGTCCATATTGTACAGTTTTTAACGGATCACCTGCAACGTTCCAAGATAAAAAATCTAAATTGGTTAACTTAGCCGGGATATGAGCCACATTTGGGTCTAACACTAACTTTGGGACAGGCAAACAGTCCAGGGCCAAAATTGTGCGGTCTCCAGGCGTAGACTGGGGAACTGGGCTCTAGAGCTCAACCAGGATTTTAGACACAGAAGTAACAGCGCACGTCTGGCTGAGAGTCATATGGGTGCTGCTCGCTTCTCATGAGTAGTCCAATATCTGAGCATTGGGACCACCCGGGTAATCAGCCCGGCCAACAGTATTGTGACGATGTTAAATCTTGAAGGTGCGCTTGATGTATAAGGACTCAGAAGTTTCCCCACACAGCTTGGGCATCTGAAGTTAACCAATATACAGTTCCCAGGTATGTCTTTTGTTGCTTATCCAATGCAACCGACTCTTGGGAACATAAGTATATCATTCCCATCTGGAATGTAAACATTTTGATTTGCCCTAAGCCAATCGACGACCCTATTTAGAGTTTGTTCCCGGTGCTCCGCCGTTGGTTTGACTTCAGGGGTGGCACTCCCGCCATGATCAATACATAGGCACAGCAGACGCTTGCGGTAGGTTTGGGATCTCTGAGCTGGGCTTGCTCATCTCAGCTTCAGTTCCCCCCTTTGGAGGAGCAGCATTGCTTTGTGCTGTAGGAGTGCACAAAGACGTGTGATTTCTTGTATTGAGCCCCACATGCCATGATTTCTATTATTGGAAACCGTTGCCCTGCCCGCAGGGGCATTTACCATGGGAGATGTTGGAGCGCTTGTGACCCTAAGGGGAGAAGGTGGAGATTTCTGGGAAAGTTGGGCTGTGGAAGTTGACTGAGACTTGCAGAAGTAGGCAGGAATAGCAGGGCCCTCAAGGATTTTGGCGTGCTAATTGTACTTGGAATTGGAAAAGGAATAATGGGGTGTAGGTAGAGTGACTACTTGTTTCTCAATTGTTGCCAAATGCTCCATTATTGGGCATAGCTGCTTTGTTAAAATCGTCCTAAAATTATTGCATAACTCCTCAGCACTAAAGTCACTTGATGGTACTGAGGCCGGCTCCCTATTGGAAGACGACCTTGTTGTTTGTAGTTTCATGCGGGGGGCTTTGTTACCCATGCTTTTGGGGGTGGGGAAAGAGTTGTTAGTACTGGGAGTGGCTCGGTAAATACTTGGGTTTTATCTTGTAGGCACACTCTCATAAGTCTGTAACCCCCTAGCAACTGTTACAACATCCTCTGCCAGAGTGCCATGATTTTCATTTGACACTGTGTTAAATCTCAGTGATATATCACCCATGCCACTCCCATGGCTCAGGGACAGTCTTCGTTCGATTATGGCAATCTAGACAGGTACCACCCCAATGTTTGTTTACCCATAGTGGTGATAGAACAACGTTGGTATGCTCACCATTTGACGCCGTGAGATGTAAATTTGTAGAAAGTCCCATCAGGGGAGTGGCCTAGCCTTATACAGCCACTGACAGGTGCAGGTGTGTCTGCCCTAGGCCTGGTCTTCGACCGGATGCGCCCATCTACGTCCTGTTCTGCAGGATTGCTGTATGTGCTTTTCTGCGAGTCTGTACTTGGTCCTGTCCCATCCTGGGGAACATCTGCAGGCGTGCTTTCTGGCATGCGTAAAGTTGGGCGATAGTGTCCCCTGGGAGTTTCAAGGTCCATAGGGGCTGAGGACCCCTGGATTCAGCCAAGGTTTGTCCCACGCTGATGGGTTGCTGTAGGTGCTTTTCAACGTGCTGGTACTGGACCCCGCATCCTCCTGGGGAGCCAGAGCAGGCGTGCCTCCCGCTGTGAGACAAGTTGGGGGATGGAGTCCCCTGTGAGCTTCAATGTCCGTATAGGATGAAGATCCCTGGATCCCTGGATTTAGCTATGTTTTGTCCTGGCTACCTATTCTTTTGTTCTTGTTGCAAGCCAGATCAGAACTGAGGCTCTGGTGTCAGGGGTAACCCTTAAATCCTATATTTAGGGGTATTAGCGGTTTGGGTGCAAATGGCCAAAGGGCTACTAGCCCCAGCGGCAATCCGCCTCTGAAGTGACCACATCTGGGGGTGTAGGTCACCTTTTTGACCCAGAACCATCTATTCTATCACTCTTACAAATTGTAGAAGCCTTTCTCTGCTGTACAGACCAGGTAGCCGACCCTATAGGTGTGGCTAGCCTTCTGGGATTGTACACCTACTGGATACCTTCATTTTCCCACCTGCCCAGGTCAAATATGCCTGGGGGCAGTGGAAGGGCTGTTTCCCCCTTTGAAAGGCAGACTAGTTGCATTTCATAGGTGGTGCAGCCATTGAAGCTCAGCGCCTTGATGCACCACTTCACTAGCCATCCTGTCAGGGTTGGAGATGTGACCTCCTTCTCATTCAGGCCATTGTTTCTAACTCCTGGGGGGGTTCACACTTCCTGGCAAGTGGTCATAGTCCTGTCTTGGCAAAATGGCTGGGGCAAGCAGGTGGGCAACCTCTAAGATAGCCACGTTTGTTTAAGCCACATCGTTATCAACATGAGATTTATGTTAGGGGTATGGTGGCATGTTGTTTGATACCAACCATGACATATTTAGGGGTAGCATAATGCAGAAGCTAACCGCGAGTTTGCCTGGGTGCCAACCCATGTTATCCTATTGTCTGTCTATCACTTATAGTGTCCTTTCATGGTAAAAGCCACTATAGGGACATGTAATTTTGCACTTACATGTCCACACCTTTAATATAATGAACCCTGCCTCCTGGTTTTAGGAGGCCTTCCTTAGGAGTAACTTGCACATATTAAAAATAGTGCATTCACAATCACACATGGTGAGGGCAAAGTCGAATTTGAGCAGTTTGCATTGCCCCTGCGATCTGCTATGGCAGGTCTGCTATCAGTAGTTTACTTGGGTCACGCAGGGTGGCACGAACAGTGCTTCAGGCCCTGGGGACCCCTTTAACATCTTTAACACCCATGCCCTGGGTTCCACTGGTACCATGCACTGGGGACTTATAAGGGAGTTAAAGTTACCAATTTACAAATAGTAGTTTTAGGGAGAGAGCACTGGAACTGGAACCTGGTTAGCAGGCTCAAGTGCAATGTCAGAGTCGAAAACCTGAATCTAGTAGCCCAAATGGGGGCAAAAAGTGAGGGGGGGGTCATCTGCAAAAAGGCCTGCTTTCTTACATTGAGTGGCCAGGAGGCATCTGATTGTTTAAATAGGTGTCCCACAGACATATCTTTCTACATCGCTAAGAGCACCAGAAGACCATAGGCAAAAGGGCCGTCTTCTGAATTAAATTATTGTACTCAAGAAAGCAACCTAGAAGAGACCTCTGGTGCTCAGGGACAGACTGGAAACCCAAATAAGCCCTCTCAAATATATTGAAACCAGAGCCACACTGGAGGAGGCCATGGCCAGAAAGGGGCAGTGGGGAATGGTTGGGTCATGGGAGAATCTCTTGCCTTGAGCGCAGCCTCTAGGATTTGGCCCATTGGGAAGATGCCACGCTGGCTCAATAGCCAGTGTGGCATTGGTGGTGTCACAACGTCACCAGAAGGTAGAAGTAAATTCATTAAAAAACAACAGGGACAGGATCTTCCAATTGCAGAAGGATAGGATTTACCAATGGGATTTCCTCTATCATGATGTTAGTATGGGGAAAGAAATTCCACCGTGCTGTGTTTCCCCTCAATTAGCATTTTTTTAAAGCAAATGTGTTATTTTCCATTACCATCAGCACCTAATTAGGGTAAAAGTACCATCATCCATGTCAGTAGGAAGCAAGAGCAGTTTCACCTTGCATACGCCTTATGACCCTTACTATCTCGAGGATCTTGGAAAAAGCCCAACAAGGTTAGTGTGATCAGTCAGTCCCGCCCAGAAGGTCACTTTGAAGAAAAAAATCAAATAAATCCACTAAGGATGCAACTAGATCTGTCACATTATGAGGCCCTGCAGAAAGGAGGAGGAGGGCAGGGATTTCAGACTGCTGAGTCAGCAGCACAACTGAAGGGAATAAAATACACAGCATTTATGGGAAAGGTCACCGCTATCTCTGTCCCTTCTCTGCTTGCAGTAAGCAGTTCAAAAGGTGAGTCCGGCTCCAATCTTTGCAATTTCAAATATGCCTTTTGACCCCTTCTTGTTTTTTTATGGTTAATGCCATGTTGTACTATTTTTATTCGCTACTTTTCTGTAAAGCAAAGTATGTTTTTTATAGTACATTATTTAATAGTCTTCTTAAATAAAACTGTATAGAATCCTGAAATTTCTGGTGGCTGGTATATTAAATTCTTGCATTTAAAACTCCATTTGTGCTCTGTCTGTCTCTCGGCATAGTTCAGAAACATCAATCTAGGAGCCCTAGTACATGGCTGACTATGTTCACTCTATGATGGATTTGCCACATGGACCCATGTCACCAGAAACATCATATCCCAGCCCAAGGCTTTCAGGGAACAACATAACGCATTCCAGGTGATGCAGTCTGGTCCCTTCTGCTGAACTGACTGGACCGAGGAACCATTTTGTGCCACAGAAATGGAGGCATTCTAATCCAAAAACCAAAGGTCAGACGGTGCCAGCTCTCTAGGAATACAACGTCATGATGTCAAATCATCCTTGCTCATGACGTCAGACTGTAGTGTCTGTCCAGAAATGTAAACACCTAAAATATCACAAAACGCTCCTAAGTGGCAGGAACGGTTGCCCCTACTGACATTTTGAAATAATATGAAACCAATCAATAACAAGTAATAAAATCCAATAAAACGATTTAACTAGGAATATAACTTCTAGTCTAATTTCAATGTTCCTACAACAAGCAATGACTGAAGTCTCCGACCTATGATTTTGCCACGTCTTTAGATCCCAACAAGCAGTGTGGAGTTTATGGGGCGGGGGTTGGGCGGGGGGGGGGGGGGGCAGAGAGATACCTGAGTACACAGCCTGTCGACTATAGACTTTGCAGACCATGTTTGGCTTAGTCAAATCCACATAGACGGTCAGGAGGTCATCAAAGCGAGGCCACGCGGACAAAACAGTCTGGGGCGCAGGGTGGACTCTGCCCTTCAGAGCCACTCATGCTACTCGCAGGGTCTGAATCAACAAAAACAGGGGGAGCGGCGGCGACGCGCATACCAGCCAAACTACCATCAGGAGCAGGCCTTACATTTTGGAAGTTATTCCATATTTTGAATCAATCTGAGGCTCATATCACTGAGTCGGTTGAAGTGAGAGCAGAGGCGCAACTAGAGCCAAATTTCGGGGGGGGCTGAGCAAAAATCGCGGGGGGGGCTGAACTTTAAGCAATAGGCAGAGTGGAGCTGCAGGGGCTCTTAGAAGGGGTGAAACAACAGCAAGGCCTCATTAACATGCAAATGGTCTTTTAAAGACCTGTAAAGTGCTCGGGTGCGGCTGCTTTTTTGCCCGGGAAGGTGTCTCATCCCGGGCTGCCACACACGACGGGGAGGGGGAGGGGGGGGGGGGCTGAAGCCCTTGAGTCCAATGGGTGTTGCGCGCCTGAGTGTGAGTCCACTATGATGTTTTTCACAGCCCCCCTCCGTCCCACCACATGAAGGAGACCAGGAAGAGTGCCCAGAATGCAGCCGCTGTGTGCCTGTCCCGTGAATGGACCTGCCCCATACATTCTAGCCTTTCAGGAGGACAGACCGTGGGTAAATCGTGTGATCTCTCTTCCCCTGGCAGGGACTGCTCAGGTCGGTGTGGCCTATAAGGCAATCTGGCAGTGCCAGAAGGTCTGACGGGTCAGTGTATGAGACGTTTTTTTGGCTGTTTGTGGGCCTGTTTTATTGTCCTGTGAGCGGGTTTTTACTTTTGATTTCCCTGGTATTACCACAGATATTACATGCAGCAAGCACAAATGCATGCAGTCTCTTAACCTTGCCAAACACCTAAACAGAGCGTCAAAATCCAAAACTGCCCGGTTTGCAAATGAGGTACACTTTGTTAGCTATGTGATTTGGTAATAGGGGGTCACTTTTATTTTGGGTGGCCAGGACTATCTTCTGTCCCAGTCTCACTGTGGACCTACTACTCCCTCTCTGTTGCGGGAATTCTGCACCTACACAGAACTATGCGCAGGAAAACACGACCTTGGTGTATAGGGGTGTACCAACCTACCACTTTAGTTCCCAAAATCCCAAAACCGACTAGCTATAGTGTCTCATTCGTTCTTCTCCAAAATCACGAAGCTACAAATGATTAGACAACCCAGAATACAACACTCCCAACTCTCTCAGGAATCGCGATAGCAAGACATACCCTTTCGCTCACTCACTCGTGCTTGTCCACAATAAGAATTGGCAGAGTCACTGTAATAGGTTTAAATTTTTATTTTAACTATCGTGCTCTGTAATGCAGTATACGAGCCACTACCAGCAGCAAAATACATAAACTCAGAACAATTAGCATTGTTAAAATTCCATAGAGTACAAAGGGGGATGTCATTATATAAAGACGGTGGATAAAGGACTATAAGGCCTAATCACCCTCCCCTTGACTGGAAGAAGTTTATTATAAAAACAAAGATCTCTGGGCTTTGTCAGCAGACCTCATAGCTTAAAGCCTAGATGAAGATTTACATCATAGGAACAGCATAGCTCTTCTCCATGGAAGGGTCTCTCTCCAAGTGTGTGTTAAAACAACATGCATCCCCGTAATATCAAAGCACGAGTCTCCAGCAGTGCTGCTGTGTTTAGCATGTTTTGTCTAGGTGCTAGGGACTAACCAGAGCGGAATAACAAGGGGTATTGCTTATCGACCCTGCACATCGTGTTCAGAATAAACTCCAGGAACTTAGCAGAGAACGTGAAAAGCAGACAGTCCTTATGTGAAAGGCATTATCAGAGTCATGCAAAATAAAGAGCATGTAGTAACGTGTGCAAAAGCAGTGTCATGGCAGCAAAGCTCATGCTAACTTAGCAATGTCGACAATGACCCTAACGGCCATATAACATCTCCACACGTGCCCATGACCCACTCGCCCCAGCCGCTCAATGCATACCTAATGGTCTCCTCTACACCTCTACCCACAATACCAGCGACCTCAACCAGACCCATTTGGCTCATTCAACCTGGAGCTTGAGGCTCTTCACTCACTTTCACTGGGCCATCCCACCTCTCCTCCACGTAAACCCTTCTTCCTACCAGTAGGCACTCCCACTTGCTCAATCACACTACCCCAGGCAATAATTTTTGCCCCCTTCACCAGTCCTGGGTAGAAGGTGTAGCTAGGTCAATGGGTGGAGCCTGACCCCTAACCTCCACACATGACCAAAAGAGTAACTGCTGGGAGGAAGCCTTCCATCGGGGCGGCGGCCAATGGGAAGCACATGGTTACAGCCTGAGAGTGGAGCACGCTGCTGCGGCTTCTTTGAAGGTGATGCCGGCTACTGGAGGAGCCCTGCAGCCACCCTTCAATCCTGCAGCCCAACAGGACCCACGTCAGCCCCACAGAAAGCAACTCCAACCTTTCCGACTCCCCCTCCGAATGATACTCTTACGAACCCCAGTCATTAAAATGCTCTTGATGCTGTGTTTGTATGCATAAGCGTGTTTGTATTTGCGCCTGACTGTCTGTGAGCCTACATCAGTGTGCTTGAGTGTTGTGCCCACTGCCCACCCTCATAAAATCGTTGGCATAATTTGAGCATCCTTGTTAGGATGTCCTTTGCTCACCCCAGCTAAAATTCTAGCCTCAGATAACGGTGGGATATTCTTGGCAACATGTGAGTAGCAAGATATGATGGACATCGTTACGGCTCATAAAATGCTGGCCTTCCCACAATGATGTAAATTCTTGCATATTGTGGGAGTCCATGGATATACTGGTATCTATCTCTTGCATAGTGATGGCCCTCAAAGAATGTTGATAATCTGTGGCATATTGGGCACATCCACAAAATAATGGTACCTACTGAGGAACATTGGGACTTCTAGCAACATGGTGGGCATACATTGTATTTCCAAGCACATGCTAGCAAAATGGTGACTCTTTCTGGTATAGCACAAAGTTGATTCTGGCAGTGTGGTAGCAATTATTGCAATATTTCTGGCATCCATTAAACAGTGGTGTCAATTCTTGACAACTGTGGACATCCTTGGCTTCCATACCAGTTAGTACCTGCATTACAATGGTAAATCTTGACAAATTATTGGCATGGTTGGTATGATAGAGCCAATCTTGACACATTGCTTGCCCTAGCTTAATTTGGATATTTTGTGAAATATTGTGGACAGCCATGTTGTTAGACATGACCCTTTCTGCAGAGTCATCCCAAACAATTGGCTTCCTCCTACTTTTTGTTGAATTTGTTTTTATTGGCCTTAGTACTCTGTGCAATTTACCACTGATAACAAGTGCTAAAGTGCGTGTGCTCTCTCTTTAAAACAGGATAGAAGAGTTTTATACCCAATTGGCATCTTTAATTTACTTATAAGTCCCTAGTAAACTGCACTACATGTGCCATGGGGCTGAAAATGAAATGCTACTAGTGGGCCTGCAGCACTTATTGTACCGCCCACGTAAGTAGCCCTTTAAACATGTCTCAGACCTGGTCTACAAAGACTGTGTGCAGGTTTAACCAAATAATCCTTTTTCCAGACTTAAACCATACTTTTTAATACATATAAGTCATCCCTAAGTAGGCTATAGACAGCCCCAAGGGCAGGGTGCAATGTATTTAAAAAGATGGATATGTACTTTTGAGTTTTACATGTCCTGGTAGTGAAAAACATTTAGATTTGTTGTTCACTACTGCAGGGCTTCTCTCTCCCATAGGATAACATTGATATTGCCTTATTACATTTTATGTGTCATTTCCAAATAGGAAGAAATAACTGGTTCATGTTAGGTGTATCTGGAATCCTCATTGAAAACCCTAACTTATGTTGAAGTCAGATTTTAAATTACAATTCTGAAAATGACACTTTTAGAAAGTTGGCATTTTGTTGCCTTAGTCATTTGTGCCTGCAGCCTGTTTCTTGTCACATGCCTGGGTGTAGTTGGCATTGATATTTGTGTATTCCTCCTAGACAGCCAAAGGCAGTGGGAGATTAGGTGTGACTGGATGGGCCATCACTGGCAGGATGGGAGGGAGAAGCTGGGCCCAGCCTCACTTATCCCTGAATAGGCTGTGTCCTGTTGTCACACAAAGAGCTGCATACCCCTTATAGTTAGCCTGGAACCAGTGCAGGGACAGCAGGAAATTCCATTCACTTCAAAGCCATGGTCGAGAAGCTTCTCCTACCTTCTAAAACCAAGGCACAAGTGTATAAAAACAGGGATCTCAAACACAAACTTTTCAGGGCACTTCTGGACCTGTGGATACTCTGCCAGGAAGAAGGGCTGCTTTTATGTTAAAAGGACTGTCGCTCTGCTGGACTACTACTCTGAAAGAACACCTGCCTTGCTGTCCAGACCTGTTGCCTGTTGCCCCTTTGCCTGGGGGAACAAGAACTGGACCTGCAACATCATCTTGAACCCAGGACTCCTGAGTGACACAAGGGCTAGTCAGCTGGCCTCCTGATCTGAACCTCAGGGACATAACAGGCACCCCAACAGCTCCTTTACCCATCTTCAGCGAGTTCCTGACCCCCAAGTGGTGCCTCTCAGGTCCTGGGCCCTTGGTGTGGCTCTTGAGCTTTTAACTTCAAGCTTTTGGGCTCTTCGCGACCATAAAAGTCTGCCCATCCGTGATGGTCAGACTGCTCTTCATGCCACACCGACTGCCACCCACGGCGCTCTCCTTGCTCCCGGTGACCTTCTCCAACAAGAACGTGACTCTTGGCACAAAACTTGAGAAGCTAAACTTTCAGCAGGACTAATCTGGGACTGTATCCAACCCGCGCTCCATCACAGTCTGCCTGAACTTTGGACTTTGACCCGGTCCAGTGCAACCAGATAGCTGCGACTGGCGCTTTATGCTTTTAGGTGCTATATTGCAGTTTGTTTTTTTACAAATCCATAACTCCGGTTCTACTGATTGCATATTTGTCATTTTGATCTTGTTTTGCTTAATAAATTAAGCTCTATTTCTCTAACCTGGTGTGGGATCTTTTTCTGTGGTGTTTTCAATGTTTTACTGTTTGAAGTGCTGCACAAATACTTTACATGTTGCCTCTAAGTTATGCCTGACTGCTCTGTGCCAAGCTAAGAAGGGGTTGAATCCAGTTTAATTTGGGGATTGCTTGTGCTTTAGACTGCCTAGGATTGTGATTGCTGCTTGACCAGGGCTCACATCTCAGTCTCCCAGTAACTCAATTTCTAACACGTCATGATGGCGTCAAACACTGTTTATAAAGTTCAAGCAGCCTTGGAGAAGAGCATAACCAGTGGAAGTGAACATACATAACATGTGTGCCAGTTTACAGGCATATTTTTTTTTTCTTGAAACCCAATTCATATATGTCTTTGCTAACATATGAGTTTTGGAAAGAGGCTTCTGCATTGCAAAAAAAAATAGCATTTATAAATGCTTGTTTCTTTTTGACAGCGTTTTTTTTTTTTAGAGTTTTATATAGCATGAACTAGACACGAAGATATCAGGTATCAAAGCGCTTTACATGAGCACTTGTTTCGGTACAGATGGACACATTCATTTTTATTAGGCACGGAGAGATTATGTGATTATCCCAGAATCACAGTATGTTGAGCATCGATGCTGAGACCGAGACTCAAACTTTGTTCCCCAGCTTCGAGGTTTACCGCTCTCCCCCTAGGATTGTTTTACTGCAGCAAAAATCAAAGTTCCCATTTTATCTAGCTAGCACAGTCAGAGTGAAAGAGGTGAAAGAGGTCAGGGAACACAGAGGTAACATTTAAAATCAGTGTTTGTTGGGCTTACAGGGGTAAAGAGGGTGGCCACATCTCTCCAGGTCGCTGCAGACTCAATCTCTAACCCTGGACTTTTGTGTTATTACCTATTGCATTCTGGGTGTTGTAGTCTTGCTTTCTTCCATCAAATGCAAAACAAATGTCTGAATGTATACATGTGCTTATGTCAATAAAATAAAAATAGAGTTAAAAAAAAATAATTATTTGCAGAAGAAACTTTCAAGACTGCAAAAATTGTTTGAATTGACCTGAAGGGAGGTGGTCACACTAGAGGGAAGAAAAAAGGCTTTGGACGTATAGCAGTGAAACTACGAAAAGTTCTGGGTCCCTTCACCCTGTCATCAGGCAGGTCACTCCCACCTCACCACACAGCTCCACCAGTGCAACTGTGTGCCCCGCTGCCTGTCGCCGCCGCTGCCGCAGGTTCGAGGCCGCTGTGCCTCGATAGCACGGTACTGCTGCACTTTGCTCTTTGCCTTGTATTTTGTATTCTGCCGGTGTTATTCTGTAACCCTGTTCCCCCCCTACTGTGCCCCTTGTTTTTTTTGCCTTCTGTATCACTGCCTGTGTAATTCCTTCCTTCGTTTTATTTCCTGTGCTTATTCTGTAACCTTCGTTTTTCCCCCCTTCTGTGCCTCTTGTTTTTGCCTCTGTATCCCTTGCCTGTGTAATTTCTTTCCTTCGTTTTTTATTTCCTGCCCCCTCCTTACAGCGCCCCCTGTTCCTGCCTTCTGTATCCTGCTTCGCCTGTTTTTCCCGCCACTGCGTTTCCTGCGGCCCGCCCCCCTGCTCGCCCATTCGCCGCCCCGCTCCCGCCTCCCAGCTGCACCTCCCTCCCACCTCCCCTTATATGGTGGCCGCTGCGCGGTAGGGAGAGCGACCCTTGACCCTGTCATCAGGCAGGTCGCTCCCACCTCACCGCACAGCTCCACCAGTGCAACTGTGTGGCCCCGCTGCCTGTCACCGCCGCTGCCGCAGGTTCGAGGCCCCTGTGCCTCGATAGCATGGTACTGCTGCACTTTGCTCTTTGCCTTGTTTTTTGTATTCCGCCTGTGTTATTCTGTAATCTTCGTTTTTCCCCCCTACTGTGCCCCTTGTTTTTTTTGCCTTCTGTGTCCATGCCTGTGTAATTCCTTCCTTCGTTTTATTTCCTGTGCTTTTTCTGTAACCTTCGTTTCCCCCCTCCCCTTCTGTGCCCCTTGTTTTTGCCTCGGTATCCCTTGCCTGTGTAATTTCTATCCTTCGTTTTTTATTTCCTGCTCCCTCCTTACTGCACCCCCTGTTCCTGCCTTCTGTATCCTTGCTTCGCCCATTTTTCCTGCCGCTGCGTCCCCGCCTCCCCCATTCGCTGTCCCGCTCCCGCCTCCCAGCTGATCCTCCGTCTCACCTCCCCTTATATGGTGGGTGCGCCGCTGGTGCGCCGATGGCGCGCCAAAGGCAAGCCCGTCTGCGTCCGTCCGCGCCTGGACCGCACCCAGCGCCAGAGCCCCTGGTCCCCGCGAATGCCACAAAGCCAGTCTCCGCTACGATGTCAGCACACTCCACACACTCAACGCCGGATGAACACACACCTGCTTCCTGGCCGCACCGAAGCGCACCCATGGACCTTTCACCTGCCGGAACTGCAGCTTCACCAGCATCCATTCTACCATTCCACCTCACAAGACAGGTCGCAACAACTTCAGTTGCACATTCCTGAACACCCGCTCCGCACGCAAACACACTGTCGAACTCTGAGACTTGCTCGACACATCCTCCCCGGACGTCGCCTTCCTAACTGAGACCTGGATGAACGACTCGTCGGCACCCGACATCGCCATAGCCATGCCGGACGGCTACAAGATCGCCCGCAGAGACCGCACCAATGGAGTAGGAGAGGGGATCGCCATCATCCACAAGTCCACCCTCAAGGTCTCGGCCAACGCCGATGACACCCTCAGCACCACCAAACATCTGCACTTTCAGATCCACACCGATCCCAATACCACCCTCAGAGGAACTCTGATCTACAGACCCCCCCGGACCCTGGCCACAGTTCAGCAAATCCATCGCCGACGTCAGCACGCACGCCCTCACCTCCACGGACTACATCCTCCTTGGAGACCTGAATTTTCACCTCGAGAACAACAAAAACTCCAACTCCACCACCCTGATCGACAACCTCGCCAACCTCGGACTCAGACAGCTCGTGACAACGCCAGCCCACTTCGCCGTCCCCACGCTTGACCCCGTCTTCTCCACAAGCTCCCACGTCTCCTTCAGTCACACCACCGAACTCCACTGGACCGACCACCGCTGCATCCACTTCACCTTCCGGAAACCCACCATGCACCACAGCACCCAACAGATCTCCCGCCGCAGATGAAGCAAAATCACCGAAGACCAGCTAAACGCCGCCCTCGCCAGATGCCCACCCTCTGTCGCCACCGACGCTGCCGACCTCAGATGCTGGATCAATGACTGCACCAACACCCTCGCCCGATCAAGAATCCCTCCAATAAATGCACCAATAAGAACGCCTGATGGTTCACCGCAGACCTCCAGACCTCTAAGCAAAACTGCCGAAAATTGGAGAGGAAATGGCGCTACGAACAGGCACCGGAGAACCAAACAGCCCACAAGAACGCCATGCGCCAACACCATCACCTCATCAGAGCCGCCAAAAAAAACTCATTCAAGGACCGCCTCAACAACAATGCACACAACAGCAAAGAGCTCTTCAACATTGTGAAGAAACTCTCCAACCCCAGCTCCAACACCAACGACATCCCACCATCACAAGACCTGTGCAACTCCCTTGCCTCCTTCTTCCACCGCAAGATCACAGATATCCAAGACAGCTTCGACAACCAGACCACCACGGCACCCAACGACACCACAGACCCCACAGTCACCACCCACAGCAACCCCCTGCTCGCCTGGACCAACATCAATGACGACGACACCATCAAATTCATGAGCACCATCCACTCCGGCTCCCCGTCTGACCTGTGCCCCCACCACATCTTCAACAAGGCCAGCACCACCATCGCACCCCAACATCTCCTTCGAGACCGCGACCTTCCCGGAGAGCTGGAAGCATGCCGAGATCAACACCTTGCTCAAGAAACCCAAGGCAGACCCGAGGGACCTCAACAACTTCCGGACCATCTCCCTGCTTCTGTTACCGGTGAAGGTCATTGAAAAAACCGTCAACAAATAGCTGACCCACTACCTCGAGGAGAACAACATCCTGGACCCGTCCTAGTCCGGGTTCCGCAGCAACTACAGCACCGAAACAGCCCTCATCGCCGCCACCGATGACATGAGGGCCCTGCTGGACAACGGCGAGACCGCGGCCCTCATCCTCCTGGACCTGTCAGCCGCCTTCGATACTGTCTGCCACCGCACCCTTCGCACTCGCCTCCACGACGCAGGAGTCCAAGGCAATGCTCTGGACTGGCCCACCTCCTTCCTCTCCGGCAGAACTCAGACCATCTGCCTACCGCCCTTCCGATCCGAAGCCTCCAAGATCATCTGCGGCGTACCCCAAGGATCATCCCTCAGCCCGTCATTGTTAAACATCTACATGGCCCCGCTCGCCCACATCGCCAGAGTGCACGACCTCAGCATCATCACCTATGCCGGCGACAAACAACTGATCCTCTCCCTCACCAAGGACCCTCTCACCGCCAAAACCAACCTCCACGAAGGAATGAAAGCCGTCGCCGAATGGATGAAGAACAGCCGGCTGAAGCTGAACTCAGACAAGACGGAGGTCCTCATCCTCGGCTCCACCCATTCAGCCTGGGACGACTCCTGGTGGCCGACTGCCCTGGGAACTGCACTGACACCCGCCAACCACACACGCAACCTGGGATTCATCCTCGACTCAACACTATCCATGACCAAGAAAGTCAATGCCATCTTGTCCTCCTGTTTCAACACCCTCCGCATGCTCCGAAAGATCTACAGGTGGATCCCCACCGACACAAGGAGAACGGTCACCCAGGCCCTCATCAGCAGCAGGTTGGACTACGGGAACGCCCTCTACGCGGGAGCACTGGCCCAAATGCTGAAATGACTGCAACGAATACAGAACGCCTCTGCTCGCCTGATCCTCGACATCCCTCGCCACAGCCACATCACACCTCACCTGAGAGACCTCCACTGGCTCCCCGTCAACAAGAGGATCACCTTCATGCTCCTCACCCACGCACACAAGGCACTCCTCAACACCGGACCAGCATACCTCAACAGACGACTTTCCTTCAACACCCTGAACCGCCAGCTCTGCTCCGCCGACCTCGCCCCCGCCACCGCCCCCCGCATCCGAAGAGCTACCACCGGCAGCAGATCTTTCTCCTACCTCGCCGCCAAGTCCTGGAACGCCCTCCCCATCCTCCTACGGCAGACCCAGGACCTACTTACCTTCAGAAGGCTACTCAAGACCTGGCTCTTCGAGCAGTAACAGCACCCCCTCCCCCCCAGTGCCTTGAGACCCTCTCTGGTGAGTAGCGCGCTTTACAAATGTATTGATTGATTGATTGATTGTGTGTTTAGTGATCGCTTCACATCTCTGTGTCTAACCACAGGACAAGAATTGCATTCCTAAAGTGTTGACTCAGCCTTTCACCCCTCTGTGGTCAATACGCTGTTTAACAGTTATTTGGAGAACGACACCTGCTTTTATGGCATAGGTAATTCACATTGTGCCGAGTGCTACATTAAAGATAAAATAGTATTTTTGAAATCTTGACAACCACGTTATATCATTTAGAAGACTGCAAATTTATGAAACTTCTACCTGACACATCATTAAATAATAACATGTTGAATAAAATAGCCCGGTGGCATAAGGCAATACGGTGGGGCACCACTGCATAATGTGATGAGAGGCTCCTAAGTCTCCCTAGGGGTGCAAGGGGCTACGTCACGCCCCACTAACAGCGACTCTGAAACATGTTTTAAAAGATTGCATTGGGGTTCAATTATGAGTAATACTGTAATTAATGCATGAGATGTTTATTCCAGATTACCACCTTACTGCATGTGGTAATTGCCGCACCTCCAGCATTTTTTCTTGGCAAATTTTAGCATGCCAACCTCCCGAAATGTATCGGGCAAATGCTCAGAACCAATGTAAAACATGCAGAATTTGGTAAACACCACATCCATATGTGATGTTGCTCACATAACTTCTCATATAAGCCTTGGTATTTACCACAATCTATAGACCTACCTCCCCTCTCTCCTGTGGTCCTGGTACACCCGTCCCATACCGGGCCACTCATAGTCAGGGCCCTAGAGGCAGGCGCTAGATGGCGCTCTACTAATTGTTTTGATTCCTTGTAGAACAGTAACCCTGAAAGAGTGCTAGGCATTCCTTATTAAGTTACAGGACGTCCTAAAGGAAGGTTCCATTAGAATACAACAGTAACGTCCAGAAATAGCTGCATTATACCTTTAAATATATTGTTTTTGATATTGATTGTAACATTAAAATGACCCGTTATGATTTATAGGGCAGTCCTCTTTATAGCATTACTGGGGAGGACGACTCCCAATGCCGTCATTGCTTGTCCAAAAGGTTTCTTTACATGAAACCAATGAGCTATCACTATAAACAACCTTCAGTCAGTGTAGCTGCACGCTCTACATATCGATAATATTTGTTGTATTTTATTTTTACTACTTATATAGGGGCATATCAGCAACAACCGGCGATAATTATCGCTCAGCGCTCTTAGCGTGAGGATAATTATCGCCGGGTAACGTGGATTCTTATCGCTGAGATAGCGTGCTATTAGCAACGCTTATCTCCTCAGCGATAACAATCCTCACGCTAACTGCCTAACGTGAGATTATCGCTGGAAACCCAGCGATAATCTCACGAAATGTGGCGTTAGCTTGTTGATAGGGACTCACAAACTTAGCCATGATATCCACCTTCCATAGGACATCATGGCTAAGTCAGTCCTGAAGCAGGCGTAAGGAAAGTAGCGATAACAGGGGTTATCGCTACTTTTCCTGACGCTATGCTTCATAGCGTGGGGCTTGATGATAGGAGAAATGTCGCTTAGCGACATTTCTCCTGTCATGTCAAGTCAGGAACGCCCGGAAGCTGGGCATTAGGAATTCCTACGCTAACGCAAGTTTTCACGAGTTAGCGTGAGCTTGCTAATTAGGCGATGAAATTATCGCCGCTTTTCGGCCGAAAGCGGCCGCAAAAGCGGTGATAATTCTATCGCCTCGCCTTGCTGATATGCCCCATAGTGCGCCTTGCCCTCTGGGTTGCTTTAGGTAAAGACGGTTCGACTTCAACACATTTGTTACACCAAGAGGAGGAGAGGGAATTGAAACCGAGGCAAAGTGTCTTGCTGCACTGTAATCTACCGTAAAGTTATGGTTGTGGTAGAAGAGTCAACAACTAGTATATAAATTATTTGAAGAGATATGTCTTGAGTTGACTGCGAATTTTCGATCCTGGGGTCGTAGTTCTGAGCTTGGTGGGCAGTTGTGAGCTCCAAGCTGTGGTGGCTGCACCGATGTAGGATAGTTAGGTTGAGGTTTTAGATTCAGGAATTTCAGTAGGAGTGCCTTTCAATCTCAGAGATTTCTTGAACCACCTGTTATTCAACTACCTCCAATGGATGGAGAGGAGACTTGACATGAATGTCGTCATACACATGGAAGCAGATCTCGAATTGGATTCTAGCAGGAATGGTAGTGATCTGGTCGAATTTCTTTCCTGATTAAACCATTCTAGTGCTGAGTGACGTACAGACGTTAACGGTGCACAGCTGTGGAATACAAGTCTCTAAGGGGCATATCAGCAATGCAAGGCGATAGAATTATCGCCACTTTTGCGACCGTTTTCGGCCGAAAAGCGGCGATAATTTCATCGCCTAATTAGCAAGCTCACGCTACCGCGTGAAAACTTGCGTTAGCATAGGAATTCCTAACGCTCAGCTTTGCATCTCTAATGAGATGCAAAGTGGGCGTTCCCGACCTGACATGACAGGAGAAATGTGGCTAAGCGACATTTCTCCTATCATCAAGCCCCATGCTATGAAGCATAGCGGCAAGAAAAGTAGCGATAACCCCTGTTATCGCTACTTTCCTTACGCCTGCTTCAGGACTGACTTAGCCATGATATCCTATGGAAGGTGGAAATCATGGCTAAGTTTGTGAGTCCCTATCATCAAGCTAATGCCACATTGCGTGAGATTATCACTGGGTTTCCAGCGATAATCTCACGTTAGGCAGTTAGCGTGAGGATTTTTATCGCTTTTGAGATAAGCGTTGCTAATAGCACACTATCTCAGCGATAAAAATCAGCGCTAGCCGGCGATAATTATCCTAGCGCTAAGTACGCTTAGCGATAATTATCGCCGGTTGTTGCTGATATGCCCCTATATGCCCAGTGAGTGAACAACCACGTTCTGATGATCTGGACAGATGAGTTGTCAAATATTCTTTAGGAAGTGTAGATGGATGTTTGCTGCGTTTTCAACTTGTTTTGTTCGGGGAGTGAGAACATTGCATAATTTTGTAAAACAATAAGTGTCGAGCCCAATGTTTTGCTCAGAAGCCCACATGTCAGGGTGCCGAGTGTCCAGGCTGTGTAGTCGTGATTCCACCTGATGCCTTCTTATTCCACCACCATACTTTCCCTGACGATTTATCTCACTTTTGTAGGTCTTTTTTCATCCATGCTTTATTCCTTTGTAATTTCTCTCTCTTCCTCTGGGTGAAAGTCTGAAGAGGGAAAATTAGGCCCCATCAATGAGTGCCGGTGAGCCCCACCTCTAACCAATGGCACACAATAAGCACTAGGGGCCATATTTATGACGCCCGTTGCATCACGCTTGCACCACGCAACGTGGTACATGCGCGCCACAACTGAAAAATTTGATTTATGAAGCCATGCAAGGACGCTTTGTGTGACCCTGAGTGGCTTCATAAATCTCGAGTAAAGTAAAACAGCGCAAACCGCTGCTTTGCCTTACTCTGCGCTGAGGAGGCATTCCATGGGTGTTGCGGGAGTGGTCCCACACAACTACCATGGATTTTTGAAGCATTCCCAGATTTACAGATCTGGAAAACATGGGAATGCCCCAAAAAGATACGCCTTCCCAGGAGAGGCGTAATGAGGAGAAATAGCTTTATTTTTCCTTGTTACTCTCCTCTTTGTATGTGTGCAGCAAAAGTCTAGCAGTTTGGGGTTGAATTTACACTCAGTCTGTATGTGAGATGAAATTCAGTTTTCTATGGGCTGAAAAGGAGTAGGTTCTCTTGCATCCATGTTTGAAGTAAGGATAGACAGCTTATATTGTCCCAATGTCACTGACTATCAAGGTTTTTAGGTATAAGTTGGTGTAGTCAGCACATCAACTCTGTGTTATATCAGAGTTTTCAAGAATCAAATAATAATCTCCAACGCCCCTCCCCACACACATGTTAGAACTGGGGGTCTCCAGTTGGCAATGGTATACACCTTTGACCAAATAGAGAACCTTGCTTCTAAGTCAGGGAAAGGGGATTACACTCCTGGATAACCTCTGCTCACCCCCTTGGTAGCTTGGCACGAGCAGAAAGGCTTATCTCAGAAGCAGTGTGTTAAGAATTTGTGAACACATACAGTAATACAGTGAAAACACTACAGATGGACACCAAACAGGTTTTATAAAAATAAGTATTGTTTATATAGACTTAACACAAGACCACAAATGACAAAAATCCACAATACTGTACTCAAAATAGACTTAAAGATGGTAGAAGTAATTAAGTTCAAGTTGATGATAAATGCAACAAGTTTCTCACAAAAGTACCTGGATGCGTAACACAAAACAAACAAAAGGTTCACAGGGAGGGTGATGCGTCGGTTCCTTGCTTCGGGGGAGGTGATGCGTCACTCCTCAATGCTTGCGCAGAGTAGGAGATGCATCTTGTTCCTTACCGGAGTGGAGGTGATGCATTGATTCTTGTACTGCGTTCCGGTTACGATGCGGCAATTTGGCGCCTCAATGCGATGCGACAATCCTGTGCGATGCGATAAGATGGCGCCTTGATGCGATGCGACGACGTGAAGATGATGCGTGCACGCCCGACGGCCGTGCGGCGAACTCTGTAACTTTGGAGCAGCGACAGGCCCTGCGACACGCTTCTCCGGTGATGCGACGGCGACCCTTGTGGTGAAGACACGCTTCTCCAGTGATGCAACGGCAAACAGCTGCAACGAAGACACGCTTCTCTGGTAATGCGGCGGCAGTGACACGCTTCTGCGGCGATGCGACGGCAACAGCAGCAACACGCTTCTTCTCATTGAGTCACGCTTCCAGCTCCCAGCGACATGCAGGCTTTTGCAGACCAAATTCCCAGCGAGGGGAGCTGGTGGTGAAATCTTGTAGCCCTGAGACTTCAGCAGGATGCAAGCACAAGTTCAAGCCCTTTGAGAAATATTCTGCAAGATGATGAAAGTTCCTTAAACGTTCCTTCTCCTTTCCTTGGCAATGAAGACACCACAGCAAGCCAACCCAGCAAACAGCACACTGGCAGAGAGGCAGTCCAAACTCCTGCAGCTTCCTTGTTTCTTCTCCTTGGCCAAGGTTTGTCTTGTTGTTCCAGACGTGATCTAAGGTTTTGGGGTCTGGGTCCCCATATTTATACTACTATTCTCTTTGTTCTCTGAAGGCAGAGGGTCCTTTACCTAGTCCAAACCAGTTCTGGGTGCAGTCTGACAGTGTACACCTTCTTCCTTTGTCAGTGTGGGCCAGGGTCCTCAGACACACCACAGGAGGTGGAGCCAGCATTGTGGAAGGTATGCACAGTCCTAGTCAGGCCCAGGTGCTACTTCTCCCACCACTCAACATGCAGATAGGTCTATTCAGCCCTGTGCCGACTCACCCTGTCTTCTGGAGCCCCCCAGCCCCTCTCACTCACAAAACCAGACATACAATAAACAAGAGAGCAGAGGCAGGCTGGACGGTTAGGCAAGAAAATACCTACTTTCTAAAAGTGGCATTTTCAAACACAGAATGTTAAAACCAACTTCACTAAAAGATGTATTTTATCATTCTGAGTTCAGGCATATTAAACTCGAATTTCTACCATGTTCCCTGGGTCAGTTAGGAATATTAGATATTATAATCAAACTGCCCATTCTGGCCTATGGGGACAGGTAGCCTTGCAATAGTGAAAAACAAAATAGGCTTTAATTCACTATCAGGTCATGTCACACACATCAGGGCATGACCTACCTTTTACATACAATGCACCCTGCCCTAGGGCCTACCTTAGGGGTGTCTGATATGTAGAAAAGGGAAGGTTTAAGGACTGGCAAGTGGGTGCACTTACCAAGTCGACATGGCAGTAATAGACTGCACACAGGCTCTGCAATGGCAGGCCTGAGACACACTTTACAAGCTGCTTCTGTGGGTGGCACAATCAGTGCTGCAAGCCCATCAGCAGTATATGATTTACAGGCCCTGGACACACATGGTGCACTATACTAGGGTCTAACAAGTAAATCAAATAAGCCAACCATGGAGTCACTAATCCATTACATCAATTTAACATAGGGAGTGTTGGACCTAGCGTCCTTTGGTAGCTTGGCTCAGGCCCACAGGCTTTCCTCCCAACACAGCGTCACGTGCTTGCATCACACCCAGCTCACAATTTAACGTTACTTCACTCAAAAAGGACACTACACTGATTAAATTTAAGGAATACTAGAAGTCTTTATCTTTTCCTAACAAACTTGGTTATTCGAATTCACACTTTGGAGTGAAACATTTCATTACATTACAGGTTAAACATCTCCCTTCATTTAGGAATAAAACATGGCAAAACAACTCAGAATAATTTTTCATCACATTCCAAAAATTAACACTTCGTACGTTTCAGGTAGAACATTTCACCACATTTCAAGTTAAACCATTTAATTACGTTTCCCAATAACAGTCCCTTCGGGATAACTCTAGCACAGCAGGTCTTTATACCCACTAGGTGGTCCCACCCAGCGTCTTGGCTCTGAAGGGAATACTAATTCCTCACAGACTGCGCTCTGAAGAACCCTCCCCGTTTCCACAATGCAGGGTAACCCTCAGTCTCTTGACTTATAAGAATTAGCAGGACTCCGGGAGTACAGTTGACAGACAATGGCCACCTCCAGACAGTTTACTGGTAGAATCCCATAACCCTGGGTCTACTCCGTCCCCGTTACGCCATACATCCAGGCGCTCTCTGAGGCTAGGGCTCAACCTGTTACCTTCCTCACCAGACGTGAGCCTGCCAGTTAACTAACCCTGGACACGTGCCTGGTTATGCTAGGCTGCCGGTAACTACCACGACCTCTCATGGCCTTCCCCCTCAAGCCTTGGTAAACGGTCCAACAGGCCCCAGTTCTCTCCCCTGCCCCACGCCGTGTTACCCAGCTTACTGTCTGCAAGTGATGTCCTCCTCCAGGATAGTTCTCGGTGCTGGGTGACGCGGTCTCTCACCTCTGGCGCGGAGCTCGGGGGGTAGACAGCAAGGGAGTCCTCCCTTAAGTAGGGGAACGAATCAGCATGCCCCCTCTGGCCACCTCCCCCCAAGGGGTTCCCCCGGGTGTACTCTCCCTAGTGATGACGGACGCCTCTCCGCTTCGCTGAGGCTGAATATCACCACACGGGACACTTTACCGGGAAGCTTCGTTGTCGGCAGTTGCTCCTTCCGCGGCCGATATCCGGAATTGTGCGTCCTGCGTGGGCGCGGCCTCCGCCTTCCTTCCACAACAAGAGGGCGGCGCTCAGGCCCCTCTCATGTGATTAGGGCCGCGGCTTCACTGCCTCACTTCCTGACTGGGGAGATCCTCCGTCTGACGGTCGCGTCGCTCCCCCACAGCTGACATGCACCTGGAGCCAATTCCCCACCTTCGGCCTCACGATGACAGCGTCTCCTGCCAAGGGACCCTACGTAACCTCTCGACTTCAGGAAGGGGTGGGGGGGGGAAGTGGCGGCCAGGGTTCCAAAAATGGGTCTCGTGGAGGGGAAGGGTGAAATACAAGATGCCGGATTTCACACGGGAACTGAGGCAACTAGACTCCTGGGGCTGGGGCACAACCACCTCTCCTCTTCGTCAGAGAGGGTGACACACCAGATCCGTCCAGAAATCCCCGATAACAACGGATTTGGGAGAAGATGGCCCAGGCGCTGGCTCACTCCAAGGTCCAGTGGGTCAGGGGTTCAAACTACCTGGAGACCTCCTCAGGTACAAGGATCCCAACAGTCACGGGCTGCGCTCAGGGACCGGTCACAGGGTGAGGGGTGATGTTACTAGGTTTAGGACTCTGTGAAGACCCTTGGACCTGTCCGTTCCCCTCTAAGTACAACCACCTCCTCACACAGGCGCCTTACTCCTGAACCTTCCGCAGTCCTCACCTATCCCAAAATGGCTGCCCTCCTGCCACCTCTATTTATCACCTTGGGCCTGACTTGCCAGAAGGGCCCAGAAGGTTCCGGAACCTCTCATGGCAGTCATGGCCCAGGTGCTGAAGTGACAGTTGGAACCACCATTTTGCGAATCTCACCTATTTACCTCAGTGGAGCACCTTGCGCCTCTCCCTTAGGTAGTTCGGGTGAAGCGCCCAGAACCTCTACATCAGAACCCCAAAAAGTTTGGTAGACAGAAAAAAATGAGAAGGGGGGAAGGAACAAAAATAATAAAAATGAGGAGGGAACCGCCAAAGGGCTGACAGGTCTAACAGGGAGCATTTGCACTGTGGCACTGAATAGCAGTGACACAGTGCCCAAAGCATCTAACCACCAAAAACATATCAAAAACAGAGGAGGCAGGCAGTGAAAAACGGAAGGGAGACTCATGCCAATGGTACCAGGTCTAACACGTGTCCTCTCCAGCTGAAATTGAGGAGAACTACCCTTACCCTTGGGAGTTCTCTTCACTAAGGCGGAAAAACCTGGACAGACCCTCAGCAGTGGCGTGTTCTGTACCAGGGCGGTGTTCCACCGTGAATTCCATCCCCTGTAGGGATATGGACCCCCTCAACAACTTTGGGTTCTGCATCAACCATCTGAGGGGCCTGTGGTCAGTCTGAGCCCAGAAGTGAGTCCCAAACAGGTATGGTCTCAACTTCCTCAGTGCCAAGACCACAGCAAATGCCTCATGGTCAATTGCACTCCACTTCTGTTTCCTTGGACGTAGCCTCCTACTGATGAATGCTACAGGTTGGTCTAGGCCCTCCTAATTATTCTGTGAAAGAACAGCCCCCACACCAGGCTCTGAAGCGTCTGTTTGGACAATAAATTCCTTTGAGAAGTTGGGGGCCTGAAGCACGGGTGCTGTGCACATGGTAGTCTTCAGGGCGTCAAAAGCCTTCTGACAGGTGTCAGTCCAGTTCACTTTCTTGGGCTGCTTCCTGGAAGTCAGCTCAGTCAAGGGTGCAACAATTTTTTTAATTCTATTTTATAAAGTTTTATATAGCGTGAACCAAATCCCGAGGGATATCAGAGTGCTTTACAAAAGGAAGAAAGGGAGAGTACTATTCCAGTAACGATATCAAGTAAAAATGCCAACCAGTTGTAGTCACAAAAAATCACATACAAGTGATACACAATGAGAAGAGAGGGAGAATACAGCTGCAGTAACGATATCAGATAAGAATACCAAACAATTAAAGTCACAATAATCACAGACAGATGGTGCACAGCGAGTAGTGAAATAAACAGGTCATTAACAGGCTGCTACGGGGGGCAAGCCTTACACCCGAAGGAGCAGAGAGCAGAAACACAGGATGGTAAAAAGGATGTAGAGTCAATCAACACCTGTATTGTCGATCAACAATGTTGCCATACCCCTTGACAAACCTCCTGTAGTACCCCGTGAGTCCTAAAAAGGCTCTCACCTGTGTCTGGGTCTTGGGGGCTTCCCATGCCAGGATAGTATCAATCTTGGGTTGTAGGGGCGCCACCTGGCCGCTCCCTACCTGGTGCCCCAAGTTCACCATGGAACCCTACCCGATCTGGCACTTACTCGCCTTGATCGTGAGGCCTGCCCTTCGCAGTGCCATCAACACTTCCCAGATGTGGCGCAGATGTTCTTCTCAACTGGTGCTGAACACTGCAATGTCATCCAGGTAGGCGGCACTGAAATCCTCCAGTCCAGCCAACACCTGGTTGACCAACCTTTAAAAGGTGGCAGGGGCATTCTTCATCCCAAAGGGCATAACCCGGAATTGGTAGTGCCCATCTGGTGTGAAGAATGCTGACCTCTCTTTGGCCCCATCAGTTAAGGCGATCTGCCAGTACCCAGAGGTCAAATCAAACGTACTGAGGTACCCTGCAGCCCCTAACCGATCAATGAGCTCATCAGCTCTGGGGAAGGGATGCAAATCAGTCCTGGTGACTGAATTGAGTCCTCGGTAGTCCACACAGAACCGGAGTTTGGGTGTGGCACCAGGCGCGGCAGCTTTTGGGAACAAGACCATTGGGCTGGCCCAAGGGCTATTAGAGGACTCAATAACCCCTAAGGCAAGCATCTTGGGGACCTCCTCCTTGATGTAAGCTCTGACCCTGTCAGTCACTCTGTAAGCCTTGTGCTTCACAGGAGGACTGTCCCCATTGTCCACTTCATGGACACACCACTCAGTGACACCAGGAACCAGGGAGAACAAATCAGAGAATTGTCCCAACAGTTGACGATAATCTTGCTGCTGTTCAGCGGTCAGTGTGGCAGAGAGGCTGACACCATCCACTGACCCATCTTGCTCTGTTGCAGACAGGAGGTCAGGAAGAGGCTCGGTCTCCTCCTCCATTCCATCATCTGTCGCTAGGAGCATGCCCACTTCGGACCTTTCTAAGTGGGGCTTCAGACGGTTAACATGCAGGACCCGCAAAGGGTTCCTAGGAGACCGCAAGTTCACCAGGTAGGTGACATCACTCCTGCGCTCCACCACCTCAAATGGTCCAGTCCACCTGTCCTGAAGTGCACAGGGCTCCACAGGGGCCATGAACCAAACTTTCTGACCAGGCTGAAGCTCAATCAGAGTGGCATTCTGATCGTACCACCGCTTCATCTCTTCCTGGCTGGCTTCCAGATTCGCCTGAGCGAGCTGTCTGAATCGCAGAGTCTGGTTCCTGAAGGCCAGCATGTAACTGTATACATCCTGGGAAGGTTTCCAGGGAGATTGCTCCCAGCCTTCCATGACCAGACTCAAAGGTCCTCTTACCGGGTGGCCATACAGCAGTTCAAAGGGACTGAACCCTAGGGACTTTTGTGGCACCTCACGGTAAGCAAAAAGAAGGCATGGCAAGAGGTCTTCCCACTTACGCCTCATAGGTTTATCAAGACCCATTATCATGCCTTTGAGGGTCCAGTTGAATCTCTCAACCAGCACATTACCTTGGGGTTGGTAAGGAGTGGTGAACTTGTATGTAACACCGCACTCCTGCCACAGGGACTTCAAATAATTAGATATGAAGTTTGAATCACGGTCTGACACCACCTCTCTGGGGAACCACACATGGGAGAAAATCCCCATCAGTGCACGTCCCACCACGGGGCCATCACTGTCTTTAGAGGGATGGCTTCTGGGTACTGGGTAGCATGGTCCACCAAGACCAGGATACACCTCTTGCCCATGGCTGTCTTGGGGTCCAGTGGCCCCACAATGTCAATGCACACCCATTCAAAGGGGGTACTGACTACAGGGAAAGGATGGAGAGGAGCCTTGTGCTTCCTTCCACTTTTCCCACTTGCCTGGCAAGTTTGACAAGTCCTACAATGAGTATCTGAACTGTTCCGCATCTGGGGCCAATAAAAGTGGGTGAGAAGCCTTTCAAAGGTCTTGTCCTGCCCCAGACGTCCAGCTAAAGGCACATCATGGGCCAAACCCAGTAGGAAGGCTCTGAAGCACTGGGATACCACCAGCACACAGGCGGACCCAGGCTCAGCAACCTTAGGTTCGCTAAACAGGAGGTTCTTCTCCCAGTACATCCAATGTGATCCAGACTGATCACCTGCTGCCTGGTTTGTGGCCTGTTGCCGCAAACCCACAAGAGAAGGGAACTTCTTCTGCTCCCAATGGGTCAGCTCAGGCAGGTCCCCCAGTTCGGCCACTTGTTCCCCTGCAGGTTACAGGGCATCCCCCTCAAGGTCTGCCTCCTCCTGGACTGTGGGAACTATGGGGGCGGGATTACCACGCCCCCTACCTCTTCTCTTTAAGGCAGGTACCTGGGCCATACTTTCAGGCTCCAGGACCTCTTGAACACCCTTACTGGCTGCCATAGACCGAGTGGTCACACACGCCCACTCAGGCAGACGCAACATCTCCAGATGAGACTTTCTCTCCACCTTAGCCCAAGGAGAGCTCTCTAAATCATTGCCCAACAGACAATCAACAGGCATGGCTGGCCTCACAGCTACTTGAAGAGTACCTCAGACCCCCCACTCAAAGAGAACCTGACCCACCTCACACTGGCTCTCTGAGTTGTCCGCGGAAACTACAGGGAAGAATGCATGGGGATAGCCTGCTCTTTGGACACCAGCCAGAAACTGATAGCTGTCACACTAGCCCCGGTGTCTCTTAAAGCTTCCACCCTATGGCCATTGATGGTCACCCGCTGCTTGTACTTCTTAGTGTTATCAGGAAGCTGGGTCTTAGGGACCATCTCAAAGTCTCCTAAACAGACAAGGGACACCTCTGCGGGACCCCACCCACCTTGGGAACCCACCTCCTCCTCCTCCCCCTCAGGGTTACACTTGCCATCTGACGGGGTGGTGCACGAGGTGGTGCTTTGGAATCCCTCATGGGACACTGTGCATCATACCAACAGTGGCCCACTGGACCACACGTAAAGCACTTAGAGGGGCCCCTGGGACCAGGTTTACCTGTCGGGCCTCTTGCTTTTTCCAGGGGGAGGCTCAGAACCCTTCCCTTGGTTCCATTGGGAATTACTTTGGGGCCCTTTCTGGAACTCCCTCTGTTTACCCTTGTCCCCCCACTCCTCTTCTGGGGACCCTGCCCACCTTTGGTGAAGTCCCCCACGTGACCCTTGTGGACCCGGGTACTGACCCAGCGGTCCGCCTCCTCAGCAAGCTTCCTAGGGTTAGTTAACTTGCTATCAATAAGGTGCTGGTGCAGCTCTGGAAAACAATTAGCAGACAAGTGCTCCCTTGCAAACAAATCATAGAGCGCTTCAAAAGTATCCACTTTGCTACCCTTCACCCAACCATCCATAGCTCTGCAAAAGAAAGACACATACTCCACCCAGGTAGTTGCCTCCAGTTTCTTGCAATTCCTGAACCTCTGTTGAGAACTATTGAGTTCTGGGATCGAACCATACCTTGTCATCAGGGTTTCTTTCATGTGGGCATAAGACATCCTATTCTCACTGGTTAGGTCTAACAATGTATCCCTCCCATCACTCACAAAACGGCCCCACAATCCCGCTCCCCAATCCTTCTCAAGGACCCAGTGGGCCAACATTGCTATCTCATAGGCTGCAAACCAGTGAACAATATCTTCCTGTCTATGGAATTCTTTGATGACTTCCTTGGGAATATAGACTCTACCTTCTGCAGGCACAGATTGTGAGCTGCCACCAGAGGGATTGATTTCTAAGTCTTTTGCTTTGAGCTCTATCTCCCTCAACATCCTCTCATGTTCCAATCTCATTCTCTCTCTCTCTAAGGACAACTTGCTATTCTCTAGATCCCTTTGACCCTCCAGCTTGAGCCTGGCCATCTCCAGCTTGTGCAATCTTTTTCTCTCCCTGTCCTCCAGCTCTCTTGGGGACAGATCCTTGGATGCTACTGCCAGGCGGGGATGGTACCCCTTCCCTGGCTGGAACCAATGGCCCATCCAGCTGCCCATCTGCATCCCCTACTGGCTCCACCACCAGTTCAGGGGCATTTCTTGCTTCCTCCCAGGCCCTCAGCGCCTTTTGGTATTCATCCTTTTTGGCAACGCCTGGGGTAGCAGCTTTAAACTTTTTGCAGAAGTGCTTTAGCTGTTTCACATTGTAGGTTTCCAACCTCTCTTCCTCAAAATCTAGATCCATAGATGCAACAGATGCTGGTCTGCTCATGGCAGTAAGAATTGGCAGTTTTCAGAAAAAATAACAGTCCAAGGAAAGAAAATTCTACCAAAAAGTATGTGGTTGCGTTTGGTCTGCATTCACTAGTAGTGTACACCAATTACTGTATATGAGTCACAAATGCAAGTCCAGAATCCTCACCGCTGACCACCAATGTTAGAACTAGGGGTCTCTAGTTGGCAATGGTATACACCGTTGACCGAATAGGGACCCTTGCTTCTAAGTCAGGGAAAGGGGATTACACTCCTGGATAACCCCTGCTCACCCCCTTGATAGCTTGGCACGAGCAGACAGGCTTATATCAGAGGCAGTGTGTTAAGCATTTGTGAACACATACAGTAATACAGTGAAAACACTACAGATGGACACCACACAGGTTTTATAAAAATAAGTATTCTTTACATAAACTTAACACAAGACCACAAATGACAAAAATCCACAATACTGTGCTCAAAATAGACTGAAAGATGGTAGAAGTAACTTAGTTCAAGTTGATGATAAATGCAACACATTTCTCACAAAAGTACCTGGATGCGTAGCGCAAAACAAACAAAAAGTTCGCAGGGAGGGTGATGCGTCAGTTCCTTGCTTCGGGGGAGGCGATGCGTCGCTCCTCAATGCTTGTGAAGAGTAGGGGATGCATCTTGTTCCTTACCAGAGAGGAGGTGATGTGTTGATTCTCGTACTGCGTTCCGGTTACGATGCGGCAAGATGGTGCCGCGATGCGACAATCCGATGCGATGCGATGCGATAAGATGGCGTCCTTGATGCGATGCGACGACGTGAAGACGATGGGTGCATGCCCGATGGCCGTCCGATGAACTCTGTAACTTTGGAGCCGCAACAGGCTCTGCGACACGCTTCTCCGGTGATGCGACGGCGACCCTTGCGGTGGCGACACGCTTCTCCGGCGATGCGACGCCAACAGTTGCGACGGCGACATGCTTCTTCTTGTTGAGTCGCGCTTTCAGCTCCCAGCGACACGCAGGCTTCTGCAGACTGAATTCCCAGCAAGGAAATTCAGAGGGGAGCTGGTGGTGAAGTTTTGTAGCCCTGAGACTTCAGCAGGATGCAAGCACAAGTTCAAGCCCTTTGAGAAATATTCTGCAAGATGATGAAAGTTCCTTAAACGTTCCTTCTCCTTTCCTTGGCAATAAAGACACCACAGCAGGCCAACCCAGCAAACAGCACACTGGCAGAGGGGCAGTCCAAACTCCTGCAGCTTCCTTGTTTCTTCTCCTTGGCCAAGGTTCGTCTTGTTGTTCCAGAAGTGATCTAAAGTCTTGGTGTCTGGGTCCCCATATTTATACTATTATTCTCTTTGTTCTTTGAAGGCAGAGGGTCCTGTACCTAGTCCAAACCAGTTCTGGGGGCATTCTGGCGGCAGTGCACACCTTCTTCCTTTGTCAGTGTGGGCCAGGGTCCTCAGACACACCACAGGACGTGGAGCCTGCATTGTGGAAAGTAGGCACAGTCCTATTCAGGCCCAGGTGCTACTCCTCCCACCACTCTACATGTAGATAGGTCTATTCAGCCCTGTGCTGATTCACCCTGTCTCCTGGAGCCCCCAGCCCCGGTCACTCACAAAACCAGACATACAATACACAAGCTAGCAGAGGCAGCTGGATGGTTAGGCAAGAAAATACCTACTTTCTAAAATTGGTATTTTCAAACACAGAATGTTAAAACCAACTTCACTAAAAGATGTATTTTATCATTCTGAGTTCAGGCATATTAAACTCGAATTTCTACCATGTTCCCTGGGTCAGTGAGGATTATAAGATGTTATAATCAAACTGCCCATTCTGGCCTTTGGGGAGAGGTAGCCTTGGAATAGAGAAAAACGAAATAGGCTGAAATTCACTATCAGGTCATGCCACACACATCTGGGCTTGACATACCTTTTACATACAATGCTCCCTGCCCTAGGGCCTACCTTAGTGGTGTCTGATATGTAGAAAAGGGAAGGTTTAGGGACTGGCAAGTGGGTGCACTTACCAAGTCGACATGGCAGTACTAGACTGCACACAGGCTCTAAAATGGCAGGCCTGAGACACACTTTACAAGCTGCTTCTGTGGGTGGCACAATCAGTGCTGCAAGCCCACCAGCAGTATTTGATTTACAGGCCCTGGGCACACATGGTGCACTATACTAGGGTCTGACAAGTAAATCAAATAAGTAAATCATGGAGTCACTATTCCATCACATCAATTTAACATAGGGAGCACTTGCATCGTGGCACTGAATAGCGGAGGCACAGTGCCCAAAGCATCTAACCAGCAAAAACATATCAAAAACAGAGGAGGCAATCAGTGAAAAATGGAAGGGAGACTCACGCCAATGGTACCAGGTCTAACAACACCTAAATATTAACCCCCTCCCTTTTACGCTTGTAAAGTCGACTACCGCTCCTTTAAAAACCAGCACTTCCAACAGGTCGATATATTTAAAAGTTCTATTTATTTTTCCATTTCATCAATTTCTCTTGGCTTCTGGTGCCACCTGCCCAATCTGGCTTATGCTGCTTCCAATTGCATTTCTTGCTAATGCTTTCCCCATACCTCACTATCCTTAATCTTCCCTAATTTTCCCACGTTTTATGCACCAAAGCTCTCTCTTTCCACTTGCGTCCAGCAATAATACAGGTGTCTTACAAAAAAGCACCCACAACCTGCGTCCAAAACATGACATGGTGCTCTGCACCAGGGTGGAAGGTGGGTTTCTTATTGCAGAGAGGGATAATGATCTCCTGTTTGCATGCGTGACATGTAGGCACAGTGTCCGAATGACTGCCAACGTTCAATACATCTGCACTATCCCCTTTACTTTCACACTGTCTCTGCACAGAGAGGCCAGTTCTGCAGGGCCTGCAGCAACAACTCCAATCTCTCTTGGTAAGTATGCTAAAGGCCTCTTTATTTGGAAGCAAGAGTACACAATAAGCAACCTCCGGCTTAGATGCAAGGGTGTCATTGCCGGCAGGGCCTGCTTTAGCGTTGATGGTGCCTGGTGCAGTTATCTTTTTTGCCCCCTTTTGATCTCCTCCTCCGACTCCTTCACTACCACCCTGCAAAAGTGTCCCTCATCTCTCCACTGACCGTCTCTCAAATACATTTCATTTGTTTTAAAGTGCTGGTAAAGGCTGGTTTAACTACTCCACTCAGCCATACACATAAAATACAGATCTGTTCTTGGCAGCGGACATATTAACCCTCTGTGCTACTTAATGGTGAGTCAAAACTGCCACTAGACAAAACTCCTATCTCTCTTTCTAGCAGGGACATTAATCACAAGAGTTATCTTGACATTTTTATTGCTGCCTGAAAGCTGGACCCACTAGGAACTCTGCAGCAGGTGCATTTAAATCTAAGGTTATTGTTCAACACCGCGCCCCCTCTGAGGTCAGTGCCCTCCACCCCACTCCAGGCCAGCACCCAGTGCGGCCATAGCAGTGCACTGCCCTAAATATGGCCCTGGTTGCTAGGGCAATGCACGGGCCCAGAGGTCAAAGGGGACCCTACTACAATCACCCCTTGAGCCCTGAAAGAGCATATAAATAACCATGATGGAGTTCTGAAAGTAAATCTGCATTAAAGATGACTTTATTTTTTGCTTTTATCTTGTTACATTTGTAGTTCATTCAAAAACAGAGGCCAAATGTCTGTCTAGTCCTCTGACAAACTGCTGCTTATATTTTTAACACAGAGACTGGTATTTACTTTTCTTTCCCTTACTGTAAAGTGTGAAGATTTTGTAAAGTGAAGTATGTGGAAATCTTGCTGGTAAGTGAGGAAAGACTATAGGATGTTTAAATACATGTATATGAACTACATACAAGTTTCAAAATGAATAAACAGGAAAGCACAAATGAAGAGTTTGTTTTCTAATTATAAAGTGTAATGGAAACAAAAATTTTAATGGGGTCAAAACAAGTCAAGACACTTTACTTGGAGATGGGCAAATAGCAAACATTCACTGAAGCTCTATTACCACACATTACTGCTTGTGCACTAGAGTTTTATATGTAAAATTGTATGTCTGTGTAAATGTAGTGTTAATTTCAATGACAAATGTTCTGTCCGTAAATGAGTGTGGCTACCACCCTATGCTTTTTCAATATATTTGTGACAGTCTGCTCCTAAATGCAATATCAGCTACTCAGTACACCCTTATCACACTCCTGGTGAATCGGCGTAGCTTATTTACAAATCTTGTTTTTTGCGTGATACTTGAATTTTTCAAAACTCCCTAGGAGTTCAGTGATGTAGCATTGATAGCAGCACCACCAGTCTACAAATCGTTACAGCACCAATGCCTACTAGGAACACAGGAGCTCTTAGTCTCTTGTGCTTGCAGTTAGCTCTGTCCAGGGCCAGACTGGCCGCAGATGGCACCGGGCAATTCCCCGGTGGGCTGCCCGGGTGGGGGCCGGTTTTAGACCCCTGGGAGGCCGTTTTTGTTACCGGGCCGGTTCTGCGGCCCCCTGCAACAAAAGCAATAGACAGTTTCCACTAGCAACTCCTCCCTCATTCCACCCCCCTCCATACTTGCCCTCCCCCCCCCCACCAGGGCCGGCTGAGCTCTATGCAAGGGCTGGTTCAGTTCCTAGTCCTGCCCTGGCTCCATCTGAATTCCGTAGCAGGAGTCAGACTCCAAGAAGCTGAAGCTGCAGAAGCACTTGTAGTGGACACTGCAAAACCTCATTGTTCACTCACTGAATGTCTGAGTAGTGAGCATGCTCACTTTTGAAAATAAAGAGCACGCCATTTGGACCTGACTGCCTGACGCCAGCAGAGGTCATCTGAAGGAGTAATGCCCATGCTGCTGGACAGTAGTGGCTCGTGGAAGGAGTGCTGCGGGCGGCGGGGCGGAGGAGGAGCAGGGTGGGGGTAGTAAACTACAGAATACGGCCGAACGGAGGTAAGTAAACAAATAGATAAATAAAACTAATTTCATTGCTCGCGCTGTGTTGCATTTAGCAATGCCGTATGCCGTAGTTTACTATCCCCCACCCTGCTCCTCCCCCGCCCACCGCCCGCAGCACTCCCTCCACAAGCCGCTACTGCTGCTGGATGACTTCTGAAGACATGATGTTCCCAGTAATCACTGCGTTCAGCTTGACAGGGGGAGGAAAGAGGATAGCAGTTAGTAAAAGAACATTGATTACTTAGGACAGGGATCTGGAACTGGGAAAATGAATGATTTGAGAGCTGATTGTTCCATTTTATGCTAAAAAAATGAATAGGAAGCTTAAAATAACTTCTTGGGGTCACTAATCCACAATTCTTCTTTACTAAAACCAAAAGTAGGTATAGTAAGATTTCTGAGACCCAGTGGAAACTAGCCAGAATCTTAAAAAACAGAATGTTGCTCCCCAGAGCAAGATAGAGAGAGAGAGGTAAAACTTGAGAGACTGGTATACACAGTACTGTAGGATAGCCTACCACTCAATAGGGAAAGCCGAGTTATGGGTCTGTCTAGGCTCTAAGAGCTTAGTCACAAGTTGAGTCATGGGAACACTTGCCATGGAAATCGTGTAATAAATGTTATGTAAAAATATGATAAAGTGTATTAATAATTTTTATCAATATATTTCTTTGACAAGTGCTTCACCTTGGTATATCAGATTATATCACTGCATTGAGAGGCATTTATTAAAAGTGATAGTTTTTTAACATGAACGTAGAAACATTCATGCCCCCAACCCCCACTCTGATGACAATATCATTGGTGAACTAAGAGGCAAGTCAATTGTCATGTGCACTCTATATGTGGGCTATATTCTTATTTTACACAGTCAAACACAAGATATATGTTTGTGCAGCACACATCTTCACATAATTTAAGGTTTACTAATGTGAAATAATGAAAAAATAGGAGGCACAATAAAATAGATTTTTTTCCTAGGATCACACAATTTGGTCAAGTGGCGAAGCCGGGATTGATTCCAGGTTTTCTGGTCTCATGTCGTGCAATTCATCCTCTATGTTGGTAACATTTTCTCACTCCTGTTTTACATCAAAGTGTAATGCTTTGTCTTTCATTCTTTGTGCGTGAGATTGGAGCGTGGGTAGCAGGCAGAAGCCACAATAAAGCTCAAGTCATCTTTATTATGGTAGTTTGAGTTTGTCAGAACTCTGTGATTTGGAAATTGCGATTCTCCAAAACCGATATGCATAGGGCAAAGCTTCTACATATCTGGAATCTCGTACAAGACTGGCTGAGTAATGTTTTCTGGGTGCTATCCTGACTGATAAGGTAACAAAGTAACTTTCGGGTTATGTTGAACGTTTTGATTTATTTGTAGAAAATGCAATGCTAATATAGCTTTACAAAGATTGTTAGGTGGGATATTACTGGTTGCCACCTCAGTGAAAATATAAAGCCAATGGAGTATCTTTTTATGCTGTAATTAGTGAGATCACTTTACATCTTCTATACTCTTGTGTGAACTGATTTTGCCAAAAGAGACCACAAAGTTTAATACTTTGTCTTTCATTCTTGGTGCACGAGGTTAGAGCATGGGAGGCAGGCAGAAGCCACAAGAAAGGTCAGCTCATTTGGCTCAAGGGCGAAGAAGACCTCAAGCTTGACCAGGAACAAAGCATTTGGCTCAAGCTTTCAGTGTCTCATCCACCTCTGTAGTCAACTCTGGGTATTCTATGTCAGAAATAGGCTTAGATGCTGTTGCCAGTGTCATACCTCTTTTGTATTTGAGGATATCCTAGCTTGCACTGCTGTTGACCATCTTATACCCGTGCTGTATGTGAGGGTAACCTTCACAGCTGCCAATTGCTGCACATTGTGTCCATTTAAACACAGGCTTGAAGTGCTGGTACAGATGCTGTGCATGTTCTGTGAATGTGAGGAAAGCTTGCATAGTTTTGACCAGATAGGTATGCGTTCTATGGGTATGAGGGAAGCATGTACTCCTGCCTGGTGCTGTACCTGTTTTGTGTGTGAAGATTTTGCTCTGTGCGCGAGTCAAGCTTGCACTCATACACCCCAATACACTCATACACCCCAGTCCTGTTCCTTGCACTTGTACACATTCTGAAATTTTGCTTGTTTGTTGCATCTAAGTGAGCCATTAAATGGTGCTGCCCAGTGCCACATTTATTGTATGTCTTTGAAGGAAGCTTGCATTGGCCCTGCAATACCACATGTGTTCCATGTCTTTAATGTAAGCTTGCACTGGACCTGAGGACCACACTTGTTCCACGTCTTTAAGGTAAGCTTGCACTGGACCTGAGGACCACACTTGTTCCATGTCTTTGAAGGAAGCTTGCACTGACTAGCACTGCAATACAATACGTGTTCTATGTCACTAAAGGAAACTTGCACTGATCCTGCTGTATCACATTTGTTCCATGTCTTTCAAGGAAGATTGTGATGCTCTTGATCAGTGCTGTATGTGTTAAGACCCCCTGAGATTCTGCTACCTGAGCCCTTATATATTTCCATTTGTTTTAGATCTGACCAAATGACTGTTTTCGCTTTCTCACCAGCCTCATGTTTTCTCATAAATAGTACATAATCTTGCTTAGAGAAAATGGGCTTGTTAGAAACGGGGTAGCTTAATGCGGAGCGCGTAGGCTATACTTAGGAGCAATGTGTAACGCATCTGCGCAGCACACACTCACAGGCGACACCCTAGGCACACTACAGAAGAGACTCCACACCAGGTTGTATAAAATTAATTTGTGTATTAGGTAAAACACATTGTAGAACCATCACAGGTACATATACATTGTGCCAACCGGCACCAGGTAGCAATTTATAGGGGATTATGTACAAGGCAGGGCCAATCGGGCCGCTGCCAGACCCATCACAAGGGATAAATGTAAGACCATCAGCAATAAATGTGTGACAGCCAGTACCTACTGGCCAGACCATGCGCTTAGCAACATTGCAATAAGCATTAGGCATAAACATAAGACATCGTCACATTAGTCATAAACCATAAAAAACGTAATCAGACTTGAACCAGGAACATCATAGGACAACATTAGGTCAGGCGTATAAATGCAATATGCATAATCATAGTAGCATCTTATGGGCCGAAACAACACCGTCTGCATAACTTTAGGCATAAAAACCTAATTAGCATAAATGCATTAGGCATAGAACCACTAGGCATAAAGTATAAAACATCTTCTGCATAGCCTTAGGCCTAATCATATTAGCATTGGCATAAACAGGTGAACATCGGGCATCATCATTAGCATAAATCACATTAGATTCAGCATAGGCCACTTTAGATGAGATAGAAACACCTTATGTATAAAACCAGCTACGTAGCATTAGGGGGGGAAGCATTAGGCATCATCACATTCGGCGTCCCCTTAGGCCTCATCCTGAGCATGAATACATTAGGCCGTGAAATACATTGTATATCACGTCTGCATAAGTCATATTGGGCCTAACCACATGAGCGTGAATACATTAGTACCCAACTCAGCAAGGCAGACCTTAGGTAAACACAAGATAAGTGTCCCCAATGTTGCAGATTAGCTCGCGGCGCCACTGCGCCTTGTAAGCCCCAATTCGGAGACTCTAAAAGAAAGGTTTGTCCAACGTTGCAGTAACCTGCAACTGCGGTGTCGCTGTGCAGCCCCCGGGGCACTGTGGCCCGATCTGTGGTGGAGCCCCATGGGGGCTTCAAAACAAATGTGGCTGCACGTTGCAGCTGCCCACTGCCAGGCGGGGCAGCTGGAAAAGCAAGGCCAGCACAGCACTGAACCCGGGGGAGCCAACTCCTCGAGGGCTTGGGACCACCGGGAGAAGCCACCGACAATGTGCCTCGACCAACCCCCCCTAGGCCCGAGACAAAGCCCCACTCACCAGGCTCCTCTCGCTGGCTGAAGGCGAGTCGGCACCCGTCACCGGTAGGGCCCGGTCTCGAGACCGCCTTGTCGGCTCCAGTCTCCAGACTCCTCGTCGGCTCCGGTCTCCAGGCTCCTATCACTTTGCCCCGGTCCCCCTTTCCGGGACCGGGACTTTGGAGTAGGCCCGAGGGGCTCCGGGTTTCCTCCGGCCACAGGCACTGCAACACACGGCCCGGGTGGGCCGCGCTCCAACCCCAATCAGCCCGCCATCATTCGACTCCCGTCGGGACGCTCTCCTGACTTCCTCCGGGCCACCGTCCAGCGCGGAGTGGGCTCCTGCCTGGATTCTCCTTCCGGCGCTTCTGTTGCCGGGCAACTCCCGGCACCTGCTCCAATACCAGCGCGGCTCCCCTCTGATGTCAGCGGGGGAGCTCGTGCGGAATTCTTGAGCCTCCCGGGCTGATGGCGGTGAACCTCGGCAACAGCTTCTGTTGCGCTGGGACTCGGGCCGGTGGCAGTGATTTCTGGCTGCTCTGACGGCAATGAGGGGTAGGCATCCTGTTAAATCAAGGTATCAAGCTGGGTGGGCACCCTCTAAAGTCGGCAAAGTGCAGGGTAGGCTCCCGCTATATTTTTAAAGAAGAAGCTCTTCCTGGCAGCACGCGGTGTGGGCACCCGCTGATTAACAGGCTATAAAGGCGGGGTGGCACCCGGTCCTCCGGCACCACAATGCTGGGTGGGCTCCTGCTTTCAAGCAAACAGGCAGGGGGGAATCCCACATGCCAGGATTCCCTCGTAGCGCTTTGGCAGCACAGCGCTGCAGCTGTCAGTTCCTCTTCTCCTGGGCAGGTGCTAGATGCAGCGCTCATGAGGTGCCAGGTAGCTGGCAAGGATTCAGGGTCCCACACAATAAAGTAGCACCCACGAGGCGCTAGGGGCCAGGGGGAGCAGACAGGCAATGTTGGGCAAGGTCAGCAGGCAGTGGGCCGCTCATCAGAACGAGACAGCAGTTCCTTGGAACAGTCAACCCCCATAATGTGGCCCTCCTCCTGGCACAGCAGTCTTCACTCACGCAAAGGTCTCTCACCAGTCCTGTGGACAGCAGAGGGGTACAGATAGGCACAGGGGCCAGCACACAGGCCCTTGCGGCAGTACCTCCTGGCAGAGTGTCCCCTCCAAATCAGAGTCCAAGCACACCCACATGGAGTCTCAGCTCCTCTATATATACACCCCTCACCCCACCTACCAGAAAGGGCCAGAGGCTTCTGGAAGGGTCTCTGGGGAAACCGGTCCCAGCTGGTTTTGGGGGAGGTGTAGAGCACCCTGTCTGCCAGACTTCCCTCCTCCCTTTGTAAGCTGGGGTCTGGGAGACAAACACACCCAGGGGGCGGAGCCAGCCTTCCACAAGGCAAGCACACAGCACACCGAAATGCCATGGTTTAAAAGTGACATTTCCACAATGGTGAAAATAAATCTATGCACACCATTGCACAGCATTTGATATTTCCATCTCACACATACCAAACATGGCATATATATTTTCTACCCTGGGGGAGATATCCCCTAAGGGGGGGAGGGGGTTCCTAATGTCAGCCTATGGAAGGCAGAAAGCACACGCTCTTTGCACTGCTAACCAGCGCTAAAGTCCTGAAACCACCAACCTTATGTCAGGAAAAAAAACTAGGGGGAAGGCCAAAAAGTCTCGGGATGACCCTGCAAGCAGGGCCAAGTCCAACAGGGCTTTAGGTAAGCCCACTTCAGTTATTCAACAGCCTGAGGGCCTGTTTATGATCTTGGCGGATGGAATGCTCCATCACAAACGTGACGGACATCAAGTCCCCCGTATTACAAGTTCTTTAGGATATAATGGAATCGTAATACGGCGGACAAGATATCGGTCACACTCGTGACAGACTACACCATCCGCCAAGATTGTAATCAGGTCCAGAGTGTCATTTACATATCAGTACAGCCCTTCATAACTGTATACCTAGTGGATCAACCCTCTTCAGCCATCGACTTTATTGACAATGTTTGGTTCTTCCTAGTAGACTGCCACTGCTCTTAGGATGACAGGTAGTTTGAGTAATAGTATTTTACCTGCTATCTCTGGGTAACTATGCATCCAGTAAAGTTCAACTTCAGGTGATATTTCCTTTAGTTTCATCCCCCAGCAGTTCACCTGCAAATGCAGATGAGTGCTAATTCAGAATACCAGCAGCTCTGCAAATAACCACACATTTTATGTGCCAAGTGCCAGGCATCACTGCTGGTAGCTTCAAATCCATTCTACTATCTTGAAGCACTATTCTGCATCCTGTATCATTTATGTTTTCTAAAACTTTATTCTAAAATTTGCCATTAAACAAAACCCAGAAGCAATCAAGCACCATTCATAGTCACATGAATAATAGTAAAATAAGCATCCATTGGCACAGCATTCTTATCAATGGTGTCACCCGTCCAACCACCCCTTCTCTTCCATCATTGTTTAGATATCATGCAGTGCAGATGACCGAGGGTCCAAATGTGGTCACTAGAGTTGCCCCCACCATCTACGGTTCAAGCTGAATTCCCCTGTGAATTCTCCAGTCTTTCCATACTCTACCATGCCTCTGCGGGCAGCCCCAGGCCATACAGGCTGGCCTTTCTTGGCTAAGGTGCTGGTCCAGCCCCTTTTTCCACCCCTCTGGAGATGGCACCCACTCATTTTTCCAAGCTGCTGCAATGTATTGTTTAGCTATGACCAGACCCAACCTCAGGATCTCTCTAGCATATCTATTTCTTTCCACGCCATCAGTTGTGTGCAACCAAACTATTTTGGGGTCATAGGGAACTCTCCGATCCAGTACCTCCCCCCAGTGTATTGTGTACCTGCTTCCAGAAAGGTCACAGGGCAACTCCAAAGCTTATGCAAGCAGTGCCTTGAGATTGACAACTCCCATTTCTCACAATATCATCCTAGTGAGGTATGTTCGGTGAAGGTACTTCATTTAGGTAGAGCGGAATTGGGAGGCTATGGCCGCCTCCCTAAGGGAAATCAGGGCCTCCCGCCTGTTATTCTCTGTGAGTCCAGTACTCTATAATTTTTTACTGTTCCATGATGGCAGACCAGGAAAAAGTATTACTTTTTAATATTTGCATTGAATCCCATGCCCTCCATATTTATTTGGCATATTGTTTCCTTTTTGTTTCTTTCTTTATATATTTTAGTTTATGCTTTCACTAGAAAGAAAACCACCACCTTGTTTTTTGGAAGGCAAGTGGACTTCTAATACCAAAGCTCTTCCCAGCAAAAGGCCACATGGTTCAGACTCAGATAGTCTGCAGTGCTGGTCTAAGTGTAGCTTTGAATTACATTTGTGGACAGATGTTCCAGATACTCAACTTGTATCTCCTATGCCACCATCTGTCCATAATTTGCTCCTTCCTACTGAGCAGTGTACTTGTGTGTGAGCAATGTGTTTGTGTGAGTGCAGGGTAGCTACAATGTTTTGTGAGTCCTTTGTGGGCCTGTGTGAATGCAGTTTATCATTATCTTTTGTGAGTTCAGGTTAAGTGGTCAACAGGTTGAAAGTTGTACCTGTGAGTGCAGAGGGAGGTATGTGCCTATGTGAGGTCAGCAATGTGATTGTCGGGTCCCTGTATGTTATGTATTTGTGTGCATGCACTTTACAAGGGCAAATGCTTTTGGCTTTGATAAGGGTTTTAAGGGTTATGGATATGGCTTGCAGACATGCAATGCAGGCAACAGAAATGCAATAGTGTGTGTATGAGAATGGTAGTGAGTTTTGATATGGCAGATGCAGACTCTGTCGAAGTAGGTTGAGGAGTGTCAAAGTCAGCTGACAGGCTAGGATGTCATCCTAGTGAGGGGTCCACTTACTTTTCTTGCTCTAGGGACCATGGCAACCTAGCTATGCCACTGCTTAGCTACACAGTTTACATTTCCATATCAGCTTAGTAACAATACTCTTTAAAACCCACTACCTGTCCCTAAACATTATACATCCCTTTTGACTCTAAAGATCAATTTCTCTCATTTAAAAATCAGCTCTTCCTGAATCTTTACCTCTTCTTCAGCCTGCTCACACCAAGCTCAAGCTGACTACAGTTGTATTCCTTGCTTTCCTCTTCCCCATTCCTTGTTAATCCTAACCTCCCTGCTTTCGCCACATACCACCTGAGCTCTCTTTCTATCCTTTATCCTCCCGCAATGTTTTAAAATCTCCATATTGATCAGATACAACCTGACCCCAGAAGAGACAAGTGCACTGTGTCTTGTCTAAACTAACAGAGACTAATTTACTCTATGTCCACATGACATCTCTGTTTTAAATGCTTTAAAGAAATCAGACACCTTTCTGTTCACCTCTATATGGATCCGGTTGATGCCCGCTGGCTTATGCGCTCCCCTCAATACTCTTCTCTGTTAAAACTATGTCCATAATACATAAGTTCTCTCCAGTTGTCCTATATCCTCTTCAACCCACTTTAAAAAAATAATTTTTAGCTGCTCCATCCACGTGATTTCAACCTGATTGTTTCCCCACAGATGTTCAGGATCATGGGAGCCATCGGCCGTTTCTCCAGTCACGCCCACAGAGCAGACAGCAATTGACCATAACCCATGCTCTCAAAAACGTTGCCTAAATGTAATGTCCTAACTTCATCCAAACCCTTGTGCCAGCCACAAGACTCCTTTATGATGTGCTCCCCAGCCCAATTCACAAATGAGTGTTTGCAAATCCATATCTCCTTTTTTCGTAATTCAACCAATCCCCCTTCTGTCAAAGTCAATATCTACTGGCTACCCTTTTCCCTTATTGAGGATCCAAATTGAAGAACAAATATATGGCAACATGCAATGCCCAGGGGATACTCAGGGGCAACACCTTGTGATCTACTCCCCATTTCTGTGCTAAAGCAGCCTGAGCTGTCTTCACTTATGCTAATTATGGAACTCCTCAATGCCTCCCTTCAGGAAGCAACAGTCCCGTCTGAAAGGAAGCATGCCATGGTTCTTCCACTTCTTAAGAAGGCTAATGACGATCCCTCTCAACTTTCCAATTTTTGACCAATTTCATTGCTTCCGGCCTACTCAAAAGTTCTGGAAAGGCATGTTAACTCGCAGTTGTCCCACTTAATTGAATCCCAGAACTTCCTACACCCCTCCCAATCGGGATTTAGAACAGGTTTCTCTACAGAAACAACCCTTTTAGGTGTTACTGAAATGCTTCGACACCGTTTGGATAATGGGGACATGGCGGTCCTCATTTTACTCGCTTTGAGCGCTGCATTTGGCACTATATCACACACCATGTTACTGAAAGTTTTACAATCTCTGGGCATAGACGGCCCTGCACTTAAATGGCTTCATTCCTTTTTGGTCAATCGTACGTTCCAGGTCTTTTCCACTATGGCCAGCTCCAAAACCCAATCATCTCCATACGAAGTACCCCAAGGCTCTGTCTTAAGCCCTTTATTATTTAACGTCTATGTTAGACCTCTAGCAATGATTGCTGAGGAGGCAGGATTGTCCCTATTTTCTTACGCAGATGACACCCAGATAATTTTTTCCCTCTCCACAGTGCAAGAATCTGAGTCATTTACTTTTCAATCTGGTCTTACTAAAACTCAACGGCGAAAAAATTGAAGTCTTGATTTTAGGGGAAAAAAAGATCTTTGGGGTCCCCAGCACTGGCTGTCTGGAATGGGCACATTACCCCCGCCGTCTCATGAAGTCCGCAATCTGGACTTCATCATTGATGATCAGCTGTCAATGAAACAGCAAGTCGTTAAGGTGGCCTCAACCTGTTTTACCATCCTTAAATAGCTTAAGAAAATTCTTTGCATGCTGCCTGGCCCCACTCAGAGAACCGTAGTCCAGGCCCTTGTTACATCCAGGCTGGACTACGGTAACGTGTTGTATCTGGGTCCTAATAAAGATGCGACACAAAAATTGCAGGTGGTGCAGAATGCAGCCGCCAAACTCCTTGCCAGGTTGATAGGGCTGCCTCTATCTCTGGTTTCCTACGCGATCTTCACAGGCTCAGGGTAGAGAATCGCATTAAATTCAAAGCCCTGAGCTACATGTTTAAGATTAAAACCAGCACAGCCCCTTTAAACCTTCAATCCTTAGTTCATCCTTACTTACCATCACACTCTCTCCATTCCACGTCTCAAGTAAAATTTTCTGTTCCAAGAACCAGACTGCTGCGCATGGGTGGTCAGTCTTTCGCCTACTTAGGTCCCTCCCTATTGAACTCCCTTCCCTTTTCTTTACAAAGTGAAACAGTTTATGCGAATTTTCGCAGAGGTCTTGGTTGTTTAATAAGGAATTCTCCTTCTTGTGTCTCTTTTCTGCTCAGGCTGGCGCCGGGCAACCCTTTGGGTTAGCTGCGCACCATACAAATTCAAATACTATAACATAACATGTGCATTTTTTTTAGACTGAGCACATTTTTTGGATGGGTGGTAAAGTCAGTAGCAATGTCTGATCCAATGCTTAGTTGGAGAACTTGTGACCGGCATGATAAAACAAATATCAGAAGCAAGCCTTAACTTGCTTAGGGGGTGTTTGTGAGTTATGATATGTCTGCACCAGGCATTACCAATACTGGGGGTGTGCTAATAACCAGGTGCAGTATGACTGCTTCTTTCTGAGTTTTTCTTTTTGGAATAAAAGATTTTGCATCAAAAATTATTCGATGGAGAGGAGGAGCCTAGCGCGCAACCAAGATGGCCGCGTAGGTGCGAGGCTCCCGAGGACCTCCGCAACCTCCTACGTCTATCCTGATTTCATCCTGCCTCGGTTGAGGGGACTGTGTTGGTGAACCTGAGTTGAGGTGGTACCCGTTTTCCGTTCTCAAATCGGACCTCGGGTGCCGGAGTGAGCACCGATTGAAGTTTGCGGCCTTCTCCTCGCCGGACCCCGGATTTGCGTTGGGGGCTGACCCAGTGACAAAGTGAACAACAACGGCGGGCCGGGCCTGGCGAGTCGCGTACCCCGCACTTTCGCTTTCGCTTTCGCACCGTCTCTGCAAGTGTGATCGCGGAGCTTTTTGTGTTGGTGTGGCCTCGCTGGGGGACCCTGCCTGCCTGCCGGCTGTGACCCACCCTGCCGATCTGGGGTGGCCCCCCCGTTGCTCGTGGCCCTGATTGCCTGCCCTCTACGGCGTTGCTGGTGCGATTGTGGGACCAGCGGCGATGGCCACGAAACAAGATGGAGATCGGTCAAAGGCCAAGTCGACCCGGCGTGGCACCGTCCATCAGGCCAACAGCATGGACCGCTATACCCTCCAGAGGGGATCTCCCGGCGGACCGCACAAGTCCCCCGAGGGCCCTTCTGATGCCCCGGACTTGCCCACGGATCTGACTCTCCACGACGTCATGGGCGCCATTTCCGAGATGAAGGCCTCGGTGGGCCAGCGGTTCGATACCCTGGCACAGAAGATCGACGCGGTCCTTGTGGATGTCGGCCTGGTGAGGGCCGATCTTTCCAAGACCAACGACCGAGTTGATTCTTTGGCCCAAACCGCATCGGGCCTTACGACTGAGGTGGCGGCACTGCAAACGGAGGTGCGCCGGCTTACTCAGGCGAGTGCACTTATGGATCGACGCCTTGAGGATTCCGAGAGTCGGGCCCGGAGGAACAACATCCGCATCATCGGAGTACCCGAGGGACGGGAGGAAGCGGCGGCGGATCTATTTGTGGAGGACCTGATCGCTACCCATCTCCAGCCTCGGGGACTGAGTAAATTTTTTGCCGTGGAGAGGGCCCACAGAGTTCCCGGGGGAAGGCCGAAGGTCGGAGCCCCTCCGCGACCTCTCATTGCCCGGATTTTTAACTTTCGGGACAGAGACGCGATCCTGCAAGCCTCCAGACTACAAGGGCCGGTTAAGCTGGAAAATATGGAGGTGAACTTTTACCCTGATTTCACCCAAGCGGTCCAGAAGCAGAGACTGAGCTTCCTGGGCGTCAAACGCCGACTTCGGGACCTGAACTTAAAATACGCCATGCTCTTCCCGGCCAAGCTGCGAGTGGAGGTGGATTGTCGCACGCACTTTTTTGATCGTCCCGAAGCGGCTGGGGACTGGCTGGACACTCTGTCTGGGGATCGTGATCGGGATGGCGGGGGGTGGCGGCGGGAGGAGATGGCCCACTGGATCGGGACTGAGGGGTCAATATTGGGCCTCACTCTGGACGAATACGATGCTATTTTCGATCAAGCGTCTGTCTTTGTACATTCCCCTCCCATGGAGGTTGTGTGGGGTCTAGGAGGGGTACTCTTTCCCCCTCTAGGGGGTCTAGCTAGTTTCTTCTATAGGGGCGATAGGCACACTGCAAGTTGGGGGGGCTGTCCGGGCTCATGCAGGGGTGCAGGGAGGGGGGAGTTTTGTTGGAATGGGTGGGTTGGGGTGGGTTGTTGTTTGTTTACACCACAAGGCAAACGTATCATTGTGTTATTTCTACAGTGCTCTCTGGGGGACGAGTGATGACTTCTGTTTATGATGGGGGGTAGGGGACTGAGTTTGTTGTCCTGGAATGTTAATGGACTGGGGGACAGGATAAAGCGAGGTGTGGTCCTGGAGTTCTTGAAGCGAATTTCGCCCGATATAGTTTTTCTGCAGGAGACGCACCTCATTGGCAATTCCTTTTGCGCTATGAATCGACGGGGCTACCGCCTCGTGGCCCATTCGAGCTTCACGTCTGGTTCAAGGGGTGTGGGCATTATGGTTAAAAACTCGCTCCCGTTGGCGATTGATGAGGTGCGCCATGACGATAGGGGACGTTACACGGTTTTGGTGGGCAGAATGGAGGGCAGAGTGGTCGTTTTTGTGCAGTATATGTCCCGCCGGGGCTGCAGACGACCACCTTTGCGGACCTGGGGCGCCTCCTCCTTGGCCTTCCGGAGGGGATTCTAGTGGTGGGGGGGGGATTTTAATGCTGTAGTTTCCGGAACTGTGGATCGTCACCCCCCTAGGGATCTCCCCCGGGCCCAAGCGTGGTTATCTGGCCTCTTGGATACCCTAGGGCTGGTGGATTGTTGGCGTTTAAAACATCCCACGCAGCTACAGTACACCTTCCATTCAGGGGCTCATGGTAGTCTCTCACGGCTAGATTATGTCCTGGTTCCGGCGGCACACGTTGGGAGGATAGGGGAGGTGCGCCATTTGGCACGGGGTATTTCGGACCACTCTCCACTCTTGTTGCACTTTGATATTCTTTCGAGGGGAGAGGGTAGGGTGGTCCCGATTAATCCCTGGTACCTACGTGACCCCACCATTCGCGCAGAGCTGATTAAATCCCTTAAGCGCTATTTTGACGAGAATGTGGGGTCTGTGTCATCGGCGGTCTCACTGTGGGAGGCGTTTAAGACAGTACTCCGAGGAGAGGCCCTGTCCCTTATTTCCCACTCCCGGAGGCGCGAGCGGGAGGAGGTGACCCGTGTTGAAGCTGAGATAGCCGAGTTGGAGGGTGATCTAGAATGTGGGGTGACGGATGACAAATTACATGTTCTCCAACTCAAGCAAGCGGCCTATAAGGCCCTCGTCACGGAGGCGGCCAGGGGCCTCAGTAGAGAGCAACAGGGGAGACTGTATGATGTGGGTGATAAGGCTGGTAAATTGATTGCGTGGCTGGACAAAAAGGAGAGAGCGAGTCGAGTTGTCCCGTTGATTGAGAAAACGAATGGTGTGTGTGTCACTGAACCGGAGGAAATTGTCTCCTGCTTCGCGGACTATTTCCATGGGGTGTATTCCCCGGTGTCTTCCCGCTCTGAAGAGGATTCCCATGCCCTGCTCAGAGATATCGCGCTGCCTTCCCTTTCGGAGGAGGACAGAGTGTCGTTGGACGCCGCTCCAACCTCCGAAGAAATTGCCCTCGCCATACGCTCGGTCGCTTCCGGCAAGGCCATGGGTCCTAATGGTCTTCCCATCGAGTTGTATAAACTGCGACCGGATACGCTGGCGCCGCATCTCCGTGCTATGTTCCTTGCGGCCCACTCGGTGGGTTCCCTCCCGCTGGACCAGCGTCTGGCTACCATCGTGGTTATCCACAAGGAGGGGAGGCCACGGGACCGGGTCACGTCCTATCGACCCATTTCGTTATTGAATGCGGAGCCCAAAATTCTCGCCAAGGTGTTGGCCAATCGGCTGGTCGGCGTAGTGTGTGACTTGGTCCACCAGGACCAGTCCGGCTTTATTCCCCATCGCAACACAGCGCTTAACCTGCGGCGTTTGCATGGGGTGCTCGCACGTGTCCCGTTCATATGGGAGCCGGCCATCTTGGCGTCTTTGGACGCCACTATGGCGTTTGACACACTTGAATGGCCATATATTTGGGCGACGCTCGCGAAATTTGGGTTTGGCCCAGGGTTTATTAGCTGGGTTAAATTGTTGTACTCTGGCCCACTGGCGCAGGTGGTTGTGAACGGTAGAGTGTTGGCTCCGTTTGAGTTGGGCAGGGGCACGCGGCAGGGCTGCCCGTTATCGCCGCTCCTCTTTGCGCTTGCCTTGGAGCCCCTGGCGGAGTGGCTGCGGTGGGAACCTTCTATTCGTGGTCTCCGCTGGACCCCCGAGTATGAGGACCGCGTATCTCTATACGCTGACGATATTCTCCTGTACCTGGCTTCCCCACGTAAATCACTGATAGTACTGGTTGATGTATTGCATTCATTTGGTCGTAACTCCGGCCTTGTCATCAACTGGGCTAAATCGTGCGTGTATGTTCTCTCTGGGGAGGCTCCTATCCTTCCGCGGGGCTGTTCTATCCAGATCGCCCCCCAGGGATTTAGGTACCTGGGTGTCTTCATTACCCTGGACGCGGAGGCCCGGTATGCTCGGAACTTGCTTCCCCCCCTCCAGCGTCTGAAGGAGGATGTCGTGCGTTGGCGGCGTTTGCCGCTCTCGCCGCTCGGCCGGGCGGCATTGTTTAAGATGATGTCGCTGCCGCGTTTCCTGTACGCTCTGCAGAATACAATGGACCTCGTCCCAGCGCGCTACTTCCGCGAGGTGGAGAGTTTGCAACACCGCCTGTTCTGGGACGGGAGACCGCGTATCGCCCTGGCGAAGCTGACGCTCCCGTGGTATGTCGGGGGGATTGCCCTCCCGGATATTAAACGGTATTATTGGGCCTCCCAGCTGGCTGCGATTAATCACGGCCTATACGGGCCCGCCCTAAACCCGGCCTTTGAAATGGACAAGATGCTACTGCCGGGTGGTGACTATAATCGAGCGCTCTACTCCGGCTCGATCGACGCATGTCTGACGGGCCCCACGCGTGTCATGGTACGAGTGTGGCACGCGGCTAATGTAGCGATGGGGTGGAAGGATCGTTTGACCCGGGCGTCACCACTATACGCATCTGAGCAGTTGGGCTCCCTGTGGACCTCGAAGGGCTTCGAGAAGTGGGACATGATAGGCATCAGCAGGGTGGGGGATCTCTGGATGAGGGGGGGGATTCAAAAAGTTCGAGATGCTGCAGACGGAATTCCAGTTGCAGGACAGGGAGTACTTTCGGTATATGCAGATCCGTCATGCACTATGCTCCGCCTTCCCGGACGTGGCCTCCATCCCGGAGTACTCCCCTCTGGAGGATAGAGTGCTGGATGGACATGTACCGGAGAGCACGATCTCATTGATCTATAAAAAACTGATTAATGACCGCTCGGGATTGCTGACTAATCTTCGTGAGGCTTGGGTTGCCGATGGATTGGAGCTGGACGACGAGGACTGGGTCTCTGCGGTGGCCTCCCCGAAAGAGGTGGCCATACCGGCCCGCCTTCGCTTCGTCCAGCTCAAGATACTCCTTAGGGTCTACATAACGGGGCCAAGGCTATTGCGTATGGGCTATGCTGTGGACGGGTTGTGTAAGCGTGGGTGTGGTTCTTTGGGGACCTTTCTTCATATTTTGTGGGAATGCCCAGAGGTGGAGCGATTCTGGCGTGGTGTGCATGAGGTCCTGCGGGTGGTCATGCGTGTGTCGCTGCTGCCTGAAGCGAGGAGATGTTTGTTGAACGTGTGGGAACCAACCGACTACTCGGCGCCACAGACGTGGTGGGTGACTCTGGGATATATGGTGGCCAAGCGCGATATTGCTCAACTGTGGGGTTCCCAGAGGTCCCCGACTGTTTCGGCCTGGAAGGAAAATCTGGACTGGTGCATGTTTCGGGAAAAGGTGGTGTATGTAGCGAGAGGTAAGCCTGGGACATGGGTGAAAGTATGGGGCCCCTGGAACGCATACCGCGGGGGAATCTGTACCCCGCCGTTATTGCCTGATCCATCGCCTGCCCCGTCCCCTTAGCCGGTTTAGCTCTCCGGTACCGGGCACGGAGTCCACCCAGTCCCTGTCCTGACCTTCTCCCCCCCTTGATACTCCTATGGATCGGTAGGGTCCCCCTTCTAGGGAGCACATGCTGCTGTTTTCAATTGTGGGTTGCCTTGTGGTTTGATTTTTTTGTTGTTATTTATGTTTAAAAGAAACCGTTATGTGGGGTCCGGATGGTGTGGCCATCAACGCTGCTAACTCCTGTACGTTTCCCTTTGCCGCAGCATGCGTTCTACTGTGTGTATCATATGCTCCTCTTGTTTGCTAGCGGCTGGCCTGAAGGTTGTAGGCCCATCTTTGTATATTCTTTGAACTTTGTAATAAACGGTTTAAAAAAAAAAAAAAAAAAAAAAAAGATTCTTCGATGTATGAGTTTTTCTGAAGAAATGTAATTGCACACAGGCTTGACACCTTAATTGGCATTGCAGGGAAATTCACAACAAGACTCTTAGCCATCTTGCTGGCTTTAGAAGGAGAACTGTGATTGGAAGATATGAAAAGAGAGAGACAGCAAATGGAGTATGTGATACAATGATGGCGGTCTAGGAAGAGATCACAGATGGAAACTGAATAGAAGAATATGATGTGAAGAGAGCTTGGAGAAATAAAAAAAAACTCCAGACACAACAGAGAGTCAGCATGGTGAGGACGGTAGGTGGCAGGTGCTGAAAATGTAACAAGGTGTACAATTGTGCATGTTTAGTGATCAGATCATCCGGGGAGAGGAGTTGGCCTAACGGCTAGGGCGCTCGACCTCGGACCTGGGGAACTGGGTTAGAGTCTCGGTAATGACGCTGAACATCCTGTGATTCTGGGCAAATAACTTAATCTCCCCGGTGCATGTTTAGTGATCTGATCATCAAGAATTAAGGTGCCTTTTACTTGCTGCTTGCATAGTCCATGAGATCCTTGGCATGAGACTAGTTGTGGCCTGCCTCGCTACTCTTTCTGATGCTCTGCGGGACATAGGCATCTGTAAACCTGCACCTCTTTGCTTGTATTTGTATTGGGTGCTCTACTGTCCGGAGGGACCCGTGGGTCTAGTACTGCCACTGACCTACTGAAGCTGAAAGTCTTGAGGCCCAGAATCCCTGTCACTTTGTGACGCGACTATGCTGCTCAGAGCCGGCCTTGGCTAAGATAGCGCCCTGGGTGTGGGTGGAGAGAAATGTGGTGCCCTTGCTGATGGTAGTGAATTAAATGAGGCAGCAGGGGCTCCCTTTGGTGTGCACTGGTTAGTACCTGCATGAGCAGGGGCTGGCCCCGCAACACAAACATCCCGGGACCTCCCCCAGCTCACCTAAATCACGATAGCTTAGCTGCCTCATGCAGATGATGGTTTACTTGATGTGTGTCAGCAGGGGTCAGAGAGTGAAGGGAAGGCAAGGAAGGGGGCTAAAGGGGTGATAAACACATTGCCCACTTTATGATGATAAAGGACTAAAACCACTTTAAACTGGCAAATCAGACAGAAACGAACAGACAGGATCAAGGATAAGGCTGGAGAAAGATTAGAATGGCGCTGCTGTTGTCATAACCTTAATGCGCACAGCTCAATGCGCCCCTCAGAATATTGGCCTGGGCCCAGCTCGCCCATGCTAAAGACCGGATATGATGATGCTGCTCTGTGCCCTCTCCATAGCTGCAGACGTTTAAAATTGCTATGTGTGACATTTTCATAATTTCAGTGTAATTATGAGTGTCGTTTCAACGACTATGAATGACACTTTAGTGCAGGTAAAATCAAGCAATGAAGAGGAGAGAAACATGTAAACATCAGAATTTACTTCCATTTGAGCAACGGGAAACTCTAAGAAAGTAACTGCTGCAAAGTACCAGAAATGGAAAGGCACTAAACTAGTGCCCTTATAACCTGATCGTACTGTTAATAGCTGTATTATTTCAAAGACACTCTCCGACACTGAGCAGTATAAAAATAATTAATACCACTGCGGCCAACCGCCCCGGGATCCGGCGCGCCGCCTGCTATAACCTTGGAGATGTACCAGTCATGGTTCTAGACTAACAAGCAATTTAATTTAAATTAACACACGTCACAGAAGTATTTACTTTAATTATGTTTTTAACTGCCTCACACTCTCTCTCTCTGGCACTCACTTTGTTCATGATCATTGATGACTCGTGATTGCGGCAGTTGCTGGGCCCTGCTGCCGGTGCCATTGTCCTGTGGCCTGGAGTCGGGTCCCGCTTGCAGGGTGTGATACTGCCGACTGAGTGAGTCCGAGTGCTATGCGCATGGCGAGCAGCTGAGCTTCTATAATGCTGCACTGTGATTGTTTGGTGACTCGGACTGGCCTGCCACTGGTGTAATGAAAAGTGAGGGGGCCTCCCTGCAAGGTACGGTGAGGGGCCCCCTCCGGGCTCAATCAGGAGCTCTCCGGCAAGAGTGCAGTGCCAAGGGGGACCCTTGGAGCTTGGGGCCCCCCGCACCGCGGGGGCTGCGGGGGCCTTTGTTGAGCCCCTGTGGCCTGCTGCCTCAGTGACTCATGCACTGGTGGGCAGATGACTGATGAGCAGGTCATCTGACAGAGAGAGTTAGCCACGGCTGGTGCTGCCCGGGCCGCAGTGGTGTGTGTTGCAGGAATTGATTCATTCCTCATTTCTGCTGTAGTGCGAGGTGTAGCGAGGTCAAAGGAGCTGACAACAACGAGCTTGCTCAACTTTAGGAAATGCCACCCACTCAAACCGCGGGCAGGCCAGCAGGATGGGACCACGAGACTCCTCCCAAATCTTAGCCTATTAAATTGTGTCTCTTTCACTCACTCACTACAGTCTCTGCTAAGTAGTCAAGCCATACAGCACTGACTCCTGTGAGGTCAAACAAGCGTGTATGTCAATCAATCAGGTGTTTGTTAAGCGTGACTACTCACCCATAAGGGTCTCAAGGCGCTGGGGGGTGATGGGGGTCGCAGTTTCCAGTCCATCAAGGAAGGGATCTGTCGAAGAGCCAGGTTTTGAGGTTTCTTGCAAAGATGGGGAGCGATGTCTGTCTGAGGTGGAGCGGAAGGTCGTTCCAGGCTCTGGCCATGCGGAAGGAGAAAGAGCGGCCTCCCGATCTGGTCTTTGTGGTGCAGGGGACCACAGCTTAGGAGAGCTGGGCTGATCGTAGGGTCCTTTGAGGTGCGTGGAATTTGAGTCGGCTGTTCAGGTATGCTGGTCCGGTGTCGTGGAGGGGGGTTAGCAACTTGAAGGTGACTCTAGCTTTGAAGGGGAGCCAGTGGAGTGTGCGCAGGTGCTGGGAGATGTGGCAGTGTCTTGGCAGGTTGAGGACCAGTCTAGCGGCGGCGTTTTGGATGCTCTGTAGCTTGCGGGTGACGTTTTTGTTTATTCCGGCATAGAGTGCGTTGCCGTAGTCGAGCCTGCTGGTGAACAAGGCGTGAGTGACGGTCTTTCTGTGTTCGAGGGGGATCCATTTGAAGGTCTTACATAGGAGGCGGAGGGTGTGTAAGCAGGAGGACGAGACGGAGTTGATCTGGCGGTCCATTTTGAGCTCTGAGTCCAGGGTGATTCCCAGGTTGCGTGCGTGGTCCGTGGGGGTGGGTGGGCTTCCGAGGGCACGGGGCCACCAGGTGTCGTTCCAGGTGTCGGGGTTTGGGCCCATGATGAGTACTTCCATTTTGTTGGTGTTTAGATGTAGGAAGCTGTTTTTCATCCATTTGGCGATGGCTTCCATGCCTTCTCGAAAGTTGTGTCTGGGAGTATTGGGTTCGTTGGATAGGGAGAGGATGAGTTGGGTGTTGTCTGCGTATGACACAATGTTGAGTCCGTAGGTTCTGACGATGGGGGCGAGTGGAATCATGTAGACATTGAAGAGCATAGGGCTGAGGGAGGACCCCTGGGGACTCTGCTGGTGGTAGGTGTAGGGTCTAAGAGGAATGGGGGGAGTCTGACCGGCTGCGTTCTGCCAGAGAGGAAGGAGTGGATCCAGTCGAGGGCCTTGTCTTGGATCCCTGCATCGTGGAGTCTGCGTATTAGGGTGCGGTGAGAGACTGTGTCAAACGCCGCTGAGAGATCGAGGAGGATGAGGTAAGGTACGGATATCGTCTGTTGTGGTAAGGAGGGCGGTTTCCGTACTGTGGTTTTTTCTGAAGCCGGATTGAGAGGAGTCGAGGATGTTGTGCTCTTCGATGAATGTGGTGAGTTGGCTGTTGATGGCTTTCTCGATGACTTTCACTGGAGCAAGGAGATGGGTCTGTAGTTTTTGAGGTTGGTGGGGTCCGCTGAGGGTTTCTTCAGGAGGGGGATGATCTGAGCATGTTTCCAGTCATCAGGGAACGAGGCGGTTGCCAGGGAGAGGATGATGGTGTGGCAGAGCATGGGTGCGATGGTGTCGACGGCTCTGTTGAAAATGTGGTGGGGGCAGGGGTCCATGGGGGCCCCGGAGTGGATTGACTTCATCGTCTTCAGTGTGTCTTCGGTGGTGAGGGCTGTCCAGTTGTCGATCGCTGGATTCAGGTTGTCAGGGGTGGTTGGTGAGGGTTCAGTGTGTTGGTTGTCTTCATCAAAGTTGTTCTAGATGCTCTTGATTTTGTGGTGGAAAAAGGTGCTGAGTTTATCGCAGAGGTCTTGTGAGGGAGGGATGTCGGTGGACTCGCTGGTGGGTTGGGCGAACTCCTTGATGATTTTGAAGAGGTCTTTGCTGTTGTGTGCATGAGTGGAGATTCTGTCTTCAATCGCTTTTTTTCTCGTTTTTCTGATGAGTTGGTGGTGGGCGTTGGTGGCGGCTCTGAAATTGTTGTGGGCTTCTGTGGATTTGGTGTTCCTCCAGGCCTTTTCGAGACGGCGGCAAGTGCATCTGGACTCCGAAGTTCGGTGGTGAACCATCTAGCTTTCTTGGCGTGTCAGGCCCAGGGGTGTGTCTGCAATTAACAATAGATACATTAGTAGCAAAGTACTCGAGCTGTGCGCACATCTTAAATCAACCCCCTTAGCATGCCAGGAGCAGCACGCACTGCGCTCTGCCAGACTGCAGCTCAGTCATGCATTATAGCAGCACTCAGCTTGACAGCTGAAGAAGCGCTATAATGTGTGATTTTACATTTCAGTGCATTGATGCGGACCACCAAGCAGAAATGCTTTAGACTAACGCCGGATGTGTGGTACTTACCTGGCTGCCTCTGTTCATCTGTGCCCTGTTTGCCTCAAGATCCAAGTGTCCAGACACTGTGCCCTCATTCATTACAACTGCTCCTTTCTTCACTTTATCCTAATTTTTAAGGGCATCTATTGCTCTTTTTAATAGAACCTAGCCTGCTCACTACCTGGGTACTGAGAGCAACCCACTTCTCCTACTCTGTTCAGGGTAAGCACATGCCTATGCTGCTGCAACAATCCCCAGTGCCGCCCTCTGTGGCCTACGTGTTCTCTCTTGCACCATAGGGGTTCCATTTTGTTCCTGGGGCAGCCTTACTTACTGCTGTCCGAAGCATCTCGAAAGCAGCCTCTCCCTCGCGTGCCTTTGGAACACCAACCATGCGCTGTTTCCAACTTCCCTATTGCACAGAGTATACGATCCCTTGTGCACAGGTGTTATGAAGCGAAGGCCAGATGTTGAATGGCCACAAGCATCACCAGGACCGGACTAAGAACAGCAACCAGCAATGGCAGGTTGCTGCTCGACCAGCCCTGGGAATGGTTGGGGGGATGGGTGAGTCGGTGCTAGCAAAAAGCACACTCAGGGCCGGACTGGGAACCACAACCGGCCCTGGCACAGGGCCCCCCCCCCCCTCCTCTCACCGAGCTCTTTGCCAGGACCGGTTTTCGGCTGATTTTTTCACAGGGATGATTTTGCAGCTATGCTGCAAAAACGGCCCCCAGGGGCCCAAAACCGTCCCCCACCCATGCGGCCCACTGGGGGATTGACCGGTGCCCGCTACGGCCAGACTGGCCCTGAGCACACTTCTGCTTTTCTTACAGGGGGATGATATTGCAGCACTGCTGCAAAACCGGCCCCTAGTGACAACAGCGGCCCCACAGGCCCAAAACCTGCCCCCACCCCTCCGGCACACTGGGAAAATGCCCGGTGCCCTCTACGGCCAGCCCGGCCCTGAGCATCACACGCAATCATGCCCTCCCCTCTACTAGTCCTTATCCCATGCCCATGCGCTGAGAAGGGAGTTCACCGTGCTCCGCATGGAGTCACTCTTTTGTTTTTGTTGCTCAGACTCTGGTCAGATTGGACCCAATCACTCACCAGTAAAGCACCCGAAGCATGTAAATAACTTGTGTTTTTTAACACATCTATATTTGTTCATTCTTCACCCTGCACAGAATGCAGCAATCCTGGAAAACATTTTCATGAGTCAGTTCTCCTTTCATCCCTCAGGGACGGCAGCCCGTCTCTCTCTAAAGGTTTCTTCAGTTAATGGGGGATTATCGCTGCTTAAACTAGCACAGCTCCCTTTAATTTGGAACTCTAATTAGAGGGGTTAGAGTGACAGCGCAGCCCAGGATTGTTTTCTGACCTTTTACATTGGGAAAGTTCAGCTTTTCTTCTTGTAATCGGCCTCCTCGCCGTGAGGCAGGACTCGTACGTCTGCAAGCTTTTAAAGGATAGTGCTCGTGTTATTGCTTAAACAGGTGATTTCTGGAAGCAGAATGTTCCAGTGCAGGTGACGCAGACACATTTAAGGGGTGGAAAAAGTAGGCAATTTCCAAGGGTCCCCACTTTCCAAGACGCCCCGTGCACTGTATTAGTTCCCTGACCAGGGTCGAATTGGTAAGGCGGGCACTCTGGCAATTGGCAAAGGGCCATTATCTGAGTTGCAGCTGTGGGACGCTTTTTTGACCAGCGAGGTGGCCGATATGGGCTGTGTCTGTGCGGATCAGATGCCACCAGCGGCCCATTGGGGGCCTGAGCGGCCTTTCCGGAGGCAGATGGGCAGGGCCGGACTGGAAACCAAAACCGGCCCTGGCAAAGTGCTCGCCCCCCCCCCCACTCAGGGTTGGGGGTGCCACTGAGCTCTTTGCCAGGGCCGGTTTTTCGGCCGATTTTGTTGCAGGGCTGATTTTGCAGCTATGCTGCAAAAACGGCCCTGTAACAAAAGCGGCCCCCATTCCTGTAGCCCACCGGGGGATTGCCTGGTGCCTGCTACGGCCAGTCCGGCCCTGCAGATGGGCCTCTATTACCTCCCTTTTACTAATGGGCAGTAGGTGTAATTCTCAGTCTCTCGCTGGGCTGGCCCATTAATGTATGCAGATTGAGCAGCGGCAGGGGGCCTGAGCAGAAGTGGCCTCACTTATATTCAGGTGGGTTCCCCATTGTGAACTAATCTGTAAACAAACAGTCCTGGCAACATATGCATTTAAAAAAAAAAAAATCTCAGTGAAGTTAAGAAAACATGCCTTTTATAGAACCTCCCTCCTTTTTACAACACCTATAACACTGAAGCAGTATTTTGAGAAAAGGCACAATCCGCAAATGTGGGCCACTTTTTGTTTAGGGTGCCTGGGTCAATGTTTGATCCCAATCCAACCCTGCCTCTGTCTATTCTATTTCTGTATCTAGGCCTCCCTTTCTGCCTACATCTATCTCTCACTCTCTCTCTCTTCCAGTGTCATCTTAAGGATTGTTGGGGTCCCAGGTAAGACATATTTCCACTGTTTTAGTTTAACATATAATTTAGTGCTGTTTGGCCAGAGAGGGCTTGCTTGAAGTAGCAGGAAATGGGTAACAAGATTCAAATGTGTTCCGTACAGCCCCCAAAATTTCACGCCTGGGCCCTGAAAATCCTTAAAATAACACTTGAGGGGAAAATAGTAGGGGTGTAGCATCTTGTGCAGGGGTGTAGGAAATTCTAGATATAGCCTCCAGAAACTTTTAACTCATAATTTTTTTTGTTAATGTTAGCAAACGTGCATACACACATAAACATGTACATGATCTTTCCGACAGCCCTCTTCAGCCACTGCCTTTTGTGTCATTCACATTTTGGTTATGACTACCACAGTATGCAGGATGTAGTAATGTGTCAGCCCACTTCAGCAAATGTCTATCTTCACTGTGAGTGGCAGCATTTAGCTTGTTCACACCTAAAAAGGTGTCCACTTCAGTCAGTGCCAGGGCTGGTAGGCAATCCCTGATTTCAAGTGGTGTTATTTTTCATTTGTGTTTGTGATTTGAAATTGTTTACACAGACTGCTGTGTAGGGCAATGGGTCTGCTCTCTTCAGCCATTTTGTACTGTGATTACGCCATGAGTAACATAAAGGACTCTGATCACATGTGCACATCCACCTAAAAAGTAGTGTACTACAGTGCCAAATCTGGTGGGCAATCCCTCTTTTCATTTCCATTTTTAAATTTCCTGTTTTTTTTTATTTTAATTTTATAAGGCACAGGTAATAATACTGTGGTAACTAAAAGCGGTCGCAATGTGCGCAACAACCTTTTGCAACCACTAAATTATTTTGCGAACCGATTTATGTACTAATAGGTCAGTTTGTAAAATAACATCAGTTATTGATTAGGTAGGTTGCATATTGCGACTCCCTCCTATTGGCTGCAAAGACAGAGAAGGTGGCCTGCAAGAGAAAGTTTACCACCTCACCTGTCCCTGCCTTTCAACATTGTATTTGTGTTTTTTAGAAGCAGCCAAGGCGGGCTCAATGAGGGACCTTTTGTGAGTGAGTTTCCTCCACTGGTTGGGAGTTGGTAACTTATCAGTGGTGTCTGACAGAACTCTGGTCTTAAACCACTGATCAGGGCCGGACTGGAAACCGAAACTGGCCCTGGCAAACTGCTCGGCCCCCCCTGGGGTGAAGGGGGCGGGGGGGGGGTGCAGCCAAGCAGTTTGCGACAGCCGGTTTTGGCCGATTTTGTTACAGGGGGCCGATAATGCCGACCCCCAGTAACAAAAACGGCTTCCAAGGGCCCAAGACCGGCCCCCACCCTAGCGGCCCTCCAGGGAAACGCCCGGTGCCCGCTACAGCCAGTCCGGCCCTGCCACTGATGCAAAGGGTATCGGTTTGGCATTTAGAAGAGAAGCCCAAAACACACTCATTTTGAATACGGAATTTTAGCATTTAGGAGGCAAAAAGCGTTAGTACTTCTGGTCCATGATGTCTATTGCCTATGCTGGTTAGAAGATCTTTTAAATTGCGTACTTGTCAAAGCCAGATGTATTGGAATTTCCAATGCTTTTTTTATTTTTTAACCTAACTTTTTCTGAAGATGACACCTTTAGAAACGTTTGCAAGGTTACCTGGTTTTCCCTTTTTTTCACCCAGGCGAAGTCTGTTTCTCCGATGAAAGAACATTTTCTTAATAACGGCCTCAATTACCAGTGGATCTGCGTAGGACACAATATTTATTGTACTCTTTAAAAGCTGACACTGCAAAGATTGGACATTATTGGGGATGATAAATAGCATCTATTCTGAATTTTGCCAAAATAAATGGGTCAAAACATGCACATTTTGGTGCTTACCATACCAATATCTGCATGTCCTTGTATTTACCATGCAAATTCCCCTAGTAAATTTCGGTAGGTTTGACCTGCTGAAGTTTACCCATGATGTGCACCTTTTACTGCAGCTGCGGCCATATTACCCATAATGCTCCAGGGGTGCATTGGGCATGTGGGCCCATTTTTTCTTTACCCCCGGGGCACTACAGTGAATATTACTGAAGTGGCCGCAGACGCTTATGTGGCCCCATCTACATTCCTGATAGCGCTGACACACATGCAGCCTTATCGCTATCCAGAGAGGGCGTTCCCTTATATGCATGGGGCTCTGGCCCCATGCAAATGAAGGAATTACTTTGTCTCTGAACCCTGGTCATATTACCCACACGGGAACTAAGCCAAACATGCCCTTAGGAGACGCACTGAAAACTTGCCAGTAAAAAGTGGCACACTGTAGGTGCTCCCCAAGAGGCCCATCCTCTCAAGAATTTAAGGGGGGTCTCATGGACCACTCAGACATCGCCCTGCAGGCTGATGCAGTCACTCACAGCACCCGCCTGCAGGGGGATCTCTGACCATTCTTTAAAGGCCTGCCTCTCCATCTTTTGCCTGATGCCCTCATCTAGGGCAGGTGCTTGTTCACGGCTGCCCTGTGGGCAGCACATTCATTTTATTAGGGTGCACTGCCTCGGTCTGCGCCTGGCGCACCTGATTCAAAGTGTGCCTTAAGGCAAACACAGACAGTGCACCCTGTCTGTAATATGGGCCCTGGTATTTACTGGGTGCATTAAATGTCGAACAGTAAGCAATTGAGATCTGTGTGCAAACAGGTCTTGGCATGGGGATCTTTAATATCCGGTGCGCTCATAATTGAGGCCATAGAAAGGTAGTGTTTCCTCTGATTGAACCCTGCTAACCTGGGCGATGTATAGCTTTTTCTAAACAAATCTAGCTTTTGCAGAGCCGTTCTATGCACAGTATACCCCTGTTAAGGAAAAATACTAAGGGTCTGATCGATCAGGACAGCTAATTCAAGGGTCAATTGGTGAGTATGAAAATTGCACCCGATTCCAAGCTTGACTACCAGAATGGGGAACAACAAACGAATAGCCCATTAACGTTTGTTTCCGCCATTTTTGGCAGGTTTCAATTGGCACAAATCATGTAAGCAAACACTCTCAGTTTGAAAACTTTGCAATGCAGTTTTGGGTAGTAGCAGGAGTTTGTGCCCAAATGGAATTATCGATCCACTAATGGTCGAGGCCAGTTTTCTGTGAAAAAGTATTTTAAGCAAAAACGTTCAGTTAGTGCCAAATAAGGATATGTGCATAATAAATTGTTGTAAAGGCTACAATGTTCACTGTGGTGGTGGTAGAGCAAAACACCCCATCAACATTTCTGAAGATGCAAACGTTTTATAGACTTTTACACATTTTTCAAAACAAGCCACTTTCCAAACTTTTCGCTGGGTGTACATACTGGCAAACGTGGGGCACTTGGCTATGCTTGTCTCCTCCTCTAGCGGCCCTTCACCAGCCAATCAGGTCTGAGTCAGCTCAAAAACGACATTCCTGCAAATGTACTGTACATGGACCCAATATAAGTGGGGTCTACTAAATCCTGACACAGGTCCGTAGAGGTAGGTAGTTGCCTTATTATCCTGATTCAAATGCCGGACACTTATTACTGGTCCATGCCTCATTCCTTGGACTAGATGCAAAGGACTTCGACAGGTAAAGGACCGAATTTTCTATCCTGAAGAGAATTTCCTGGTCAGTAATGGGGATTGGATGGCCAAACACGTGATTCTTTCTGTCCTTGGTATGACAAGGGCCATTTGTAAAGCACTCTCCTCAGCACATCATTCATCAGATGCCATACGTCACTGGGTGATCAATATTTAATTGGAGCAGGAGTGGGGGTAGGGTATGTTTGTCTTTAAAATCGATTCAGCCTTTCTGGCCCTTATCCAAATGAATCACTCCCTGGTAACCACCCTTTTCCAGCCCAGGCTTTGTATCCACTGAAGTCCAACTCATAATTCATAGACAATGATATCTAGAAACCAATGCAATTCAAGAAATAAAAGGAGACCGCAAAGACACATTTAAAATGTTCATATTGCCCTGGCTATTAGAGAAAGAAGAGGAAAGGTAATCACTCCGTTAATCGCTAAAATATTGACTAAGCTATTAGGTACTGAGAGAAAAAGTATGCCATTTGGAACACCATGACCCAGAGCACGTCAAAGCACTTAAAACCCCACCAAAAAAGAAAACCAAGGATTCACTGATGATGAAAATACCAGGTAAAGAGACTTGAAAAGTGTAATTTACCATATTCCACCTTTTCAATTCAATAAAAAAATCTTTATTCGGATAGAGGTGTATCCATAAAGGCATTTTATCACATCACCTTTTAAGATTTACACACCACACCCGATCCGCATTACATTTCCCAGCAAACTGTGTAACAACCAACATGTTGTCCACATCAGCGATCTATGCCGCAGTGTTTAATGCAAGTATTTTCGTCTACTAATCTTCTGCTGTGCATTAGTCTGACACCATCCCTGAAACTTAGAACCTGTATCGTTAGATACAATTACGTATTGTTATATTGTTGTGCCCTCATCTGACTATTTTCGATATACAAACTAATGTTTAAAGATGTATCTTATGTAATAAAGTTGAAAAAATCTCCCCTCGGTAATAGCTTTGTGTTGGACATCTGTGTTGTACGTAATTCCAGTTGTGGAAAAATGCGTTTCCTAAATCTTCATTGTAACTCCAGACATAAAGCACAAACAACAACAAAACAAATGTGGTTTCCAAAACCCAAATACACACAAACACCTCCTTCAATCACCAGAACGCCTACCCATGCATCTGGCAACATTGTAGTATGGGTGTGTGATATCAAAACTTCACCCACAAAGATTTGGGATATTGAACTTGGCCTACTTTGTAATACTCTGTCGAATCTTTCATCAAAAAAAAGTTTTTGCAGAAGCATTTTACTTCACATACATTTGGATTTTACTTCACCTTCCTTTGGATTTTACTTCACCTACCTTTGGATTTTACTTCACATACCTTTGGATTTTACTTCACCTACCTTTGGATTTTACTTCACATACCTTTGGATTTTACTTCACATACTTTTGGATTTTACTTCACATACCTTTTTTGCAAAACGGTTTGGATGAACAAAGTTGTTTTCTTATTTATTTTTTTCACAAAACCTACTTCCATTAAAATCTTCCTCAATGTATTTTAAATTCACAACCTTCTTGAAGTCCACAACTACTTCAAGAATTTTAAAAACGTCATACAGGTGTGGAGCTAAAGCATTCACAATTCACACAATTCATAATCCAGATGACATTTGAGGTAGCTTGAACTTTAAGAAGAAGTTGTGTTTCAAACCAAAATCACCTAACTTGTTGAAAAAGACACCCTGCTTCCCCCATCGATAACCGTGTACAGTATTTAAAAGAGTTTTGACCCATCTCTGCTTGCCGAGCCATCTGACAACTGAACCGTTTTTTCTTCCTCGCGATCCTTAAAATGGCTGTGGTCTTGTTTGGATTGTATACGAATCTAGTGCCATTGAAATTTTCCACCATAGCCAGAAGATTTTTAAAAAGGTGGAGCGGGATCACTACAGGGGTAGAACAGCTCACAGGTGGATAAATATTGTGATTGTTTGCGAAAGAAGGCATGGCTGCTCTTCTCAGGCCTTCAAAGAGCCAAATTCATTACGTCACTTAAGAACAGCTGACCAAGAAACATTTGCCTACTAAGCAAGAGACTGACATATATAGTTGGTGGTTATCTTGAAAACATGGCCTGTTTGCTCTCCTCAAAGATTAAAATTACACACCAGTTGCGGGGTCTTAAATCAAGAGAGGCACTCACATAGACCAATAGACCTTCTTTATTGTTAGTCATTAGGCCTCCATGTTTATTATTGTATTGGAATAATCCATTCATTACACAAAAGACCTTGGTAATGATAAAAAAAAGGCATGCTTTGCATACCGAAAGGGCATAGTTAAAAAGCAACCACGGCAATGAATTGATTTCGGAGGCTTTGAGGTAAATGAAACAATGTCTGCATGGCGTCAATGTTCTATAAGATGCCTCAAGTATAAAGTCCGCATAGACATGTAACATTGCATGAGAGTATCAACAACCTAGGGTCAAGATCAGAACTTAGTGCCCTATAGTTTAAGTGGAGACTCAACACCAACTGTAATAATTCCACACAATTGTAGAATTTCAGTTTTGTGCAGCAAAATTTGCAAATCAATGCGGCAATCTCTTGGGGGTCTGCTTGGTGGGTGCACTTTTGTATATCTTGTCTGCCTGCTCCATAAGGGTGAACTTATAGGAGCTGCACTAAACGTACACGTGAAGAAGGGGTAGGTGGACTATCAGGACTTCCATCACCTTGGCACGGCTCAGGTTGCCCTATACTGCCGTTTCACCTACCCAAGGTAGATTTTGATTTAAAGAAACTGCTAAAGACATCTGACTGAACACATTATCATCAAATCTGAAAGGGTGTTAGTTTGAACTTTATTCAGGAGTTATACAAGTCTGCAGGGAGCTGTACTTTCCATGTGTCTCTCACTGAAAGCTTGTCACCTGATAGCAGGTTCATGGACTTCTATTGAAATATTTCTCTTCATCATGGGAAGAGGGGTCAGTGATTAATATACCATGGTGTCCTGCCTCTCCTTATACTTTGTAATTTTTTTCTAGAATTACTTATTGTGTTTTATTGATGTATATGTGATACCCACACTTAGCTAACACAGGACACTCATTTAGCGCCTGAAATATTTAAACATAATGCATCATCATTTATTTTTAGATATAGAGAGAAGAAGATATTTATCCAGCGACTGGATGGTCCAGTGTAGGTCCAGGAAACATGGGGTTTAAATACTGGCTTCCCCACCTGACCAAATAGTCAGTGGCGGCTCCTCCGCTAAGGCAGAGTAGCGTCGCCCACTATTATTTAGCAGTTTAAGGAAAAATAAAAAGATAATAACTCAATGTTATTATCATTTTATTTGTTCCTGTTGCGGGTGAGGCAGCTATGTCAGGCGGAGTGGGGCAGAGCTGCTCTGCTGACAGAGCAGGGGAGAGGAGAAGTGTTTTTCACTCCCTAAGTGCACATGAATGTTTGGAGGGCCGTCTCGGGCCGGCCAAACATTCTAGCACACTTTTTTTTTTTAAATACATTTTTTATTGAGCAGAGCATAAGGGCATATCATACATTGTAATCACAGTAATCATCAGAAGTTAAAACAAATATTTTACGATCAAGAATTCTTATTCTTCTTTCAAATGGAATCAACATAGATTAAATACCAAGACAGAAAACAATGAATAAAGAAGGCGCAGATGTCTGGCTGAATCTTGCATTTTTTTAAATTGACCGCTCTTACTCATTAAATTTCTAAAGTGCTTGCGTGCCTGAGTACTAAAGTGACAAGAGATAGATTTACTGATATTATTCAAGGGCCTTTGCATTTACCTAATATCATCTTGAAAACCGTAATAGTTAAGCTCAGAATCACCTATTCCCCTTGATTATAGAGCACTGTTGAACAAAAACCGTATAATACCCAATCCAATATATGCAAACATTTTACCTGCAAGGAAGCTGCATTATCAAAGTTCAATCATGCCTTTCCTAAAGTGAGCACTAGAAAAAATTGCAATGTGCTTTTGTGCTCTCCAACACTTCAATACAAATATCTATAAAATGTATATTTTCATCATTATTTCACATTTTTCAAAAAACTTCCAAACGGTTTTAAAAGTTCTTGTTGCACCAACCCTCTTAGCATAAGCTTCTTCAAAACTCATAGTTCGTTTCATTTTGTTTAACCATTTAGAGTAGGAGGGTACATCTTCAGACCTCCAGTTTTGGAGAATTAAAGAACGAGCAACTAAATAGCTAATCACCGTATAGGTCTCTTCTGCTTTTGTCAAGTCAGACCTAACTCTAGAAATGACAAAGAGAGCTACCTCTGCCTCGGGGTCAAGCCTCTTCTGGATTGCCTGGCTTATAGCCGAGAAGATCTTGACCCAGAATAGCTCAAGTTTTGGGCACGTGAAGAATGTGTGGAGCCAATCTCCTTCACCTTCTGTCTGGCATCGGAAACATCTGTTTTCCACTTCATGATGTCTTTTACTAAGAGTTTTGGGGGTTTAGTATGCCAACCACCGTGAAAGAAAAGCCATCCTTTAAAATTTGGCTGCTCTTAGTGCCTTGCTTCCTAACTGAGCTTTGGACTGCCATTCCTGGCGAGAGATGAGCAATTTGTTTGCCGGTTACTTTCCCCAGGAATTCCTCTACAAGGGGGAGCTCATCACACTTTGGCTCTATAAAGAGCATTCACCTGCTTTGTTGAAGCATCACTTAATAATAGATCATACCTATTTATGAAATGTACAATCTGCAGATACTCCAAGAAGCCAGGTTTATTTTGGTTGGCATATCTATTTTGAACCTCTTGCCAGGAGATTACTTTATTATTAGTTAAAAAGTGCCCCAATTCCTCAAGACCACAGTCCTTCCATTTTTTAAGATGACTAGAGTGTACTTGGAGACCCAGAGTTGTACATTCCTCTAGCTTTAAATAGTTAAATCCTGAGGAGCCAGCTTGTTTAAAAAAGTACTGTAGTCTGGAGGAACAGTCTCGTACCGTCTTGTATCAGGTCTTTTTCGGTTATTTGGATGTTTTAAAAAATATCGGAATTTGCGAGCCTGACTCCTGAACCATTCTGTCAAAAAGAAAATTGTCTAGTAAACCATTTGATTCCAATAAGCGTGCTGTAAGATCCAAAATCACTGCCTCATAGTAAGTTTGTATTTTTGGTAGTGCTAAACATCCCTGATTAGTTTCTAGCTGCAGTATGGCTAGTTTAACCCTGGAAGCCTTCCTACTCCAGACAAATTCCTTGAACATTGACTCCAGCTCTTTGAAATAGTTGGAATTAATCTTCATGGGAACATTTATAAAGAGGTAAACTAATAGGGGAAGAATGGACATTTTTATAAGAGCTACACGGCCTATTAGATTTAGAGGTAAAAGAGACCACTTGTCGAGCAAGGCCTTAATTTTATTACGCATTGCTGAGTAGTTTAAACTGAACAACTGTTCATAGTGATTAGATACATATATGCCCAGATATCGTATTGGTTCTGCTTTTGAAGCCTGAGATTGGAAATTGGAGGATACACAATTCCAGTCAACATTCAGTGTTAGAATCTCAGTTTTATTTTGGTTAATTTTGTACCCCCCTATTTATTCGAATTGGCTAAATTCTTTTAATGCCTGGTCCAAATTCTGACTTTCGGGGCTCAAATAAAGAATAATATTGTCTGCAAAGAGTTTTAGTTTTGCCATCCCTGTTATTGGAGCATTAATTTCCGGATTTCCGCGAATTCTAATGGCCAGGGGCTCAATAAAAAAGGTGAATAATAGGGGGGACATCGGGTAACCTTGTCTTGTCCCACGATTGATATTGACTGTCCCTATTTGATTGGCATTTATCACCACCTGGGCCTGGGCACCTTGATAGATGCAATAAACACCCAAGCACACATAAAATTGTTATTGAAATTTCTTCATATGTCATAGTATCATGCAAGGTACAAAGAAACAATCCATTTCTTTCTGTTTTTTTCTTGTTTCTCCTTATATTTAATAGTTCTTCATGTTTCCAGTCAATATGCAGTTTCCAAGCCAACAGGTGTTTCGTCGCCTCAGTTGGTTGTACATGCGACTTGATCACGGCTGAAAAGAATCGGTATATTCCAAGCCACACTGGTTCGCATTTTGGAGTCCGGCGTTGAGGAGTGCGGCACGCTTATCGGCGGCTCGACCGTTCATACAATACAGATATGAAAATTCTATAAATAAGTCAAGAACACTCAATGGATAACGGCCATACAGTCCTTATTGGGTTTTCTCCTCACGCCACAGAACCAGTGTGGCTTGGAATCATCGCCTCACTTCAAATATAAATATACCGATTCTTTTCAGCCGTGATCAAGTCGCATGTACAACCAACTGAGGCGACGAAACACGTCTTGGCTTGGGAACTGCATATTGACTGGAAACATGAAGAACTATTAAATATAAGGAAAAACAAGAAAAAACAGAAAGAAATGGATTGTTTCTTTGTACCTTGCATGATACTATGACATATGAAGAAATTTCAATAACAATTTTATGTGTGCTTGGGTGTTTAATGCATATTTCTTTGTTGCTTTTGCCACAAACCTTAGAGAGGCGGGTGGTTCTCTCTAACGCTTAAGCACCAATATAAACCAATAGTTATAATTGATAATATTTGGTGAACTTACCTTTAGGCGCCTGTAACCTATCACCTATACCACCATCTCTATTGTTACCACACCTTGATAGATGTTCCTCAACATATTTGTGACTTGGACAGGGTCACCAATTTATCCAGTCCGAAAAAAAGTGCGTCCCAGTTAACCAGGTCGAACCGCTGTTCGGCGTCCACCATCATGATGAGCATTGGAATTTTGTGATTCGTAAAATAGTCGAGAGCCTGGATTAAGAACCGAGTATTGGAGGACATGGACCTCCCCGTGACAAACCCGGACTGATCACGATGAATCAGTTCCTGGGCTATGGGGGTCAAACGTATGGCACAGACTTTCATTAAAATTTTAAAATCAGCATTGAGGAGACTGATCGGTCTGTATGAGTTAACATCCTTATGATTTTTTCCCTTCTTCACAAATCTGACGATTATAGATTCTTTGAACCTTGAGGGAACACAGCCTCCCGACTTAATAATGTTGAACAGCTTCACCAAGAAGGGAGTCAATTCCTTGGAAAACGTTTTATAAAATTGGATCGGCAGCCCATCAGTTCCACAGGCCTTTGTCCCCGCAATAGATTTCACCACATTCAAAACTTCTATTTCTGATATGTCTACTTGGATTTGCTCCCCTAGCAGCGCTGACAAACTGGGAAGATTTACCCCCTCAAAATATTCCTGAATTTGGTCCAATCCTGCCTCATATCTGGTAGCATATAACTGTGAATAGTGCTCCATAAAGATTTGGGCTATGCCGTCTTTATCCATTATCGTGTTGCTGGTCTTAGGATCAATAATTTCGAAAATCAGGGCTGCCTCCTGTTTAGTTTTTGTTGCCCCGGCTAGCAATTTACCAACCATTTGGCCATCCTCGTACACTTGTTGTTGGTACGTTTTAGAGCTATTTATTTCTGCAATTAAAAAAAATTCCCTCATTGCCTGTTTCACCCTTTCAAGCTGACCTCCAGCATCCCCCAACCCCTGTGGCAGGGTATTTCTCAGGCACAAAGCACTGTCCACAGCCTGCTGAAGTTTGGCTATCTTTTTGCGCCGTTGTTTAGACTGGGCAGCTGAAAAAGCAATCATCTGCCCACGTAAGGCAACTTTAAACCCCCCCAAACAGAGAAAGCTTCTGCCATGTTTTCACTTATTCTAAAGTATTCTAGTATCAACTATTTCATATTGGCTTCCCATTGAGGATCCTGCAGGAGGAGACAATCCATCTGCCACCTGGGTCTTATCCTCCTTCCCTCTTCGATTTCCAACACGAGATTTACGAGGGAGTGATCAGAGAATTAATTTGCCCCTATTTCAATACCTATATGTTTCTGAGATCGTGATATTAAAAAAAATCAATATGGGATGCCGTATGAAATCGGCGAGAGTAGCGTGTAAATTTATCAGCAGTTGGATTAGTTGAGCACCAGGGATCTAGCAGGAGATGCTCCTGTCTTAAAACATCTAAGACTTTTTTGATTTTGGGCTTTAACTCTTTCATGTTCTTATTGGAGGTGTCTTTCTTTAAGTCTTGAATGAAATTAAAATCCCCACCCAAAAATATTTTTCCCGGTACCCCCCTGAGTAGGTCACTGATTTTAAGTAGAGCTGTGGTATCATCCACAACTGGGCCATAGTAATTTACAAAGTTTAGTATCGTACCGCTTAATTTGGCCTCAATCCAGATCCACCTTCCAGAGGGGTCTCTCCGGACTTGACCTAATTCCCACGGAAGACCACTACAGAAATAGATTGCTACCCCTCTTTTGGCCAGCCCAGCTGAAGCATAGAAAGCATGAGAAAAAACTCTTGGGAGATATATCTTTGGCGAGTTCGTTTTTAAGTGAGTTTCTTGAAGAAATAATACCTGGGGCAAAAAGGAAGCTAGCCACCTAATAAGTCCTCCATACTTTTATTTGTTTAATATCCCATTGACATTGACTGAAATAATACAACATTTATTTGTCATTTCTATAAAGTTTCAAATAGTGATCGAAAATCCCACAATCCTGATGACCTTTCCCCAATTGCCCCTGCTACTGCTCATTGTGCTGCTGTACCCTTTATTGAAGCCACCCCCCCTCCACAAACCCCCCTCGAGAAATGTGGACAACCACACTAACCACATTTCTCCCCCCAACTTTTCTTTTGGGTGTCATGGACCTACACCCGAGATGGCCCTCCTCCCCCAGCAATAGTGAACTTTAATGCATTGATGTGAACACTATCCAGCCTATCATTTCACTTTGAAAGTGAGATCTCCTTGAGAAGACCCTGGGCATCTTCTAAATTAGAGAACATATGAAATGTCCCCCTCACAAGAACACATAACTTTGATTGCTGGGATATAGATGCCTGAGCTCCTTCAGCTTTAAAGAGAAAGAGCAGTTTGATAAACTCTTTGCGCCTATGAGCAGCTGCTACTGACATGCCGTAAAATATTCGGCAATTCGAAGTCTCATTAATCGAGAATTGTCTTTGTTTTATATAGCCTTGGCCAAAATCCTTTCCTTGATTCGATAGTCAGCGAAGTTGACTAGGATGGTGCATGGACTGTTAGAGTTAGGCAGCGGATGAAATGGGACTCTGTGGGCCCTTGTGATTGTAAGGTCCTGATTATGCTCAGTCAATACCCTCTGCTTGATAAAGGATTCCACCCATTGCACCACCTGGGAGCCCTCACTCCCCTCAGGAACCCCCACAATTCGCAAGTTCAAGAGCTGCGAGTGATTTGCAAGTTTTTCGAGTTTATTCTCTAAAATATTCTTGTCTTTTGTGGCTTTGTTTACTTTTGAGAGCATGGAACTCATTTGGTCCTCTAACTGAACGATCTTTGATTCGGCTTCTTGAATTTTGACTGGAAGGCAAGCCACTGCTTCTTCTATTTTCCCGAGGCGCTGATGCAGAGAGGCTATTTCATTTTATTGAGACCATTTCATTTCTCTTATCTCCTCAAGGATCAGGTTTAGCAAGTTCTTGATATCCATCTGTTTAGTTAGGGCTGTATCCAACGAGGCATCCATGGAGGCTTCTGTAGATTCTGAAGCCATCAGTTGTCGATTCTTTGCCCCCTTTTGACCCCCCGGGGGCTGGCCCGGTGGTCCCACGTTATTACCATCAGGCAGCTGAAGCGGGATCTGTTGCTGTATCTGGACCCCTCATCGCAGTACTACTGCATCTACTGCCGGAGTCTGATTCTGCGTGAGCTGGGTATAGAGCAGTGGAGTAACCCCAGGGGAGGAAGATGTTGCCTGGGCCATGCAACTTTGGTTGGGTTCTTGTGCTGTAGAGTTGGATGGGAGAGCAGCCTGAGCTGTTGAGAGTGCAGATATAGTTGTAGAAGGGGACACGGTCTGTCGCGGGCTGTTGAGGATGTCTTCCTCAAGCAGACGTGGTAGCTGGGCATTGGATTGGGGAGGGGCCACCTGAAATGCTTTTTTCGTAAATAATGGAAAGTCTTTTGGGCTTTTTGCCTCCTCCTTGCTATTCCATGCAGCTGGGTAACCACCCATATTTTTCTCCGCAGTGTCAGTATCCTCCATCTGATGCTGGGTTACGAGAGCCCCAGCTTCCAAAATCGGCTCAAGAGGCTCCTCAACGAGCTCCTCTTCCGAGCTCTCAGATCTTGAGTTGAGTCCGGGGTGGTTGACCAAATGTCCAGCTCTAGCTGCTGAAGAAAGCGCTTTAACCTGTGCCAAGCGAGTTTTGGCCTATAGTCCTGCCGCAGAATCGACTTTAGCGACACGGTTAGTATCTTTATTGTGCTTACCCATCTTATCTTCCCCCTTAAATTGACACAGCAGATATTTTACAGTCCTTATAAAGATTTTTTTTCTTTACTTTAACCTCCTTTTTTATAGAATTAGTTTCATACTCGAACATTTAGGGGATGAGCTGAAGGAGGATGAATTGTTGTTAATTCAGCTCTGTTTTTTTTAAGCTGCAAACAAAAAATGAAAAAACCCACAATTCTCTGGGCCAGTTCACCTCACCTCCTCGAGGGCAGCGTCTCTCCCAGCAAAGCAGCTCCCACTCCTGCTCCAACCTACTCCATCCAGCTTCAGCCAGCTCGGTTCCAATCCGAGAAACCCAGCCTTGTCCTGTTCTGTTCCCCACTTCCATAGTTGTCCTCTCAGCTCCTGCTCCTGCCGGTAGTACTCGCACTTCCTCCCCGCTCAATTCAGCTCACCGCGGAATGCTGCAAAAGCATAGGGAGCATTCAAATGTGTTCAAATGATCCCGCCGCAGAAATCTCAGCTCCGTACCGAGCCGTGCTGTTCAGAGACGCCATGCGGCCATTGCAAGGGAGGGAACAGCGGTCACCTGTGGCTACGCAGAGGCGTGGTTCTCCGCGGCCATACATTCATGCACACTTAGCATATTCTCCAAACAGGCTGCATTACAGCCTGGGTGGAGAATATGCCCAGGCTAAGAACCTGGAAGTAAAAATTGACAATGAGCTTTCGCTAAAATCCCAGGTTTCTACTCTGACGGGAACATGTTTCGGGATCCTCAGAATGTTGCGTAAGTTCCTTCCCCTTCTATCTGAGGAACATCGGAGGATAACTGTCCAGGCACTTATAGGATCCAGATTGGACTACGCAAATGTGCTATATCTGGGTCTGCCAGATTATCTCCTTCAGCGTTTGCAGGTGACCCAGAACGCTGCTGCTCGAGCGATCTTTGGTCTGCATCGTCGCACTAGTGCCTCTAATCTTCTTCTATCCCTCCATTGGCTTCCTGTACGGAAGAGGATACTGTTCAAGGCCATGACCCTAGCCCATAAGGCCCTGCATGGTAATGGCGCAAAATATCTCCAGAAGAGGCTGGAATTCTACCGACCTCCACGATCCCTTAGGTCGGAAACATTAGCTCTGGCTCGGGTACCACGTATCAAAAGGGCTCGCCTTGGCGGCCGGTCCTTTAGATTCCTTGCCCCCCAGCTATGGAATTCTCTACCGGTGTCCTTGCGGACTACGTCGAACTTGCTTGCCTTCAGGAAGGACTTGAAAACTTGGCTATTCTCTGGTTAGTCCGCTTCCTCTTTTAGGCTCCTGTCTTTTTATTGTTATGTTTTTCCAGTTCTCTCTTTAGGTCTGGAGTACAAAGCGCCGGGACACTCCTTTGGAGTAGCCGTTGCGCTATATAAGTCCCATGTTAACATAACATAACATAACATAACATAACATAACAGGCTCCCAGTCCCAGTCTCAGCGCCTAATCAAAGCGCTCAGACCAATCACAACACTACATTGCAGCGTTGTGATTGGCTCAGAGGAGCCTGGGCACTTTGTGTTCCGCCCAGCTGGACGAGGACAAGAGGCGCGACAAGGAGGATGCCGTGAGGAGGTAAGTTTAATTTATTTTTTATTCAGCCCCTCGCCCCCCGCCTCCCATCTGTGCCACCCCAGATCTGTGCCGGCTGCCACTGCAAGTAGGGTGATCATTAGACTTTACAGAGCCTCATTTCCCTCAACTTCAAATATGAGAGCACTTTGAGGTAATTCAGTTCAGGATTTTTTCTGTATACAAAAGTCACTCATATGATTTCACAGACCACAGAGATGTTCCATACATCCTAACAATGCTTGCATCATGTACCTTGCACATAACAAACTAACCTGTGTCTTGGTTCTACAGTTCACTACATTCACATTTGTTGCTTTTATTTTAGCAGTACAGTGCTGTAATTTAATGTGCCAAACTAAAACACAAGCGCTAAAAAATAATCTATTTTGAGTTTTAAAGTCTTTATCATATTATGGATTACATTTGTTACTTGCTTTACATGCCAAATATGTTTATGGCTCAACTTATGGTATGGCTCTTTTTGCCAGGTGAAACAACCAGATAGAATTTCCCTATTTTATTTCAGGCTTAATACCTCTGTGAGGATGGTCAGAGGGCACATGTTGAAATAGAAATGTTTTAGCCGAATATCTTTATGCCTTGCTTATCTTAAGTTAGCATTCGCTTCACCATTTTGTATTCAGCCACCATTTTGAGCTATGATCGAAGCTACCTTCTGTCTCACTCTGTCTGCCTCAGCAGAAAGCAGCCACAATATTTTTTTTATATTTCTCCAAGGTTGAGCTTCGCTGTACTAATGAATAGACTGTTTGTCATCACATACCTTTCTCACTTGATAGGCCTGCTCCCACCCTTAGAGCGGCGGGAACGTACAGAGTAACCTTGATGTTGAGATAGCATGTACCCAGTCCTGGTATTACAACTCATCTTTCTGTATTTCCTTTGTTCACCTGCTACCAACTGGAAATTTCCAGTCTGGCCGTGTCTTCAGTGATTCTGAAATGTACATTATACATTACCTAGTTGGTAGAGGTCAGTCCCTCTGCAGCAATCTTAGGAGGCTGGTCAGACCAGACTCCACTTGAGTTTGTTACTAATAAATACTTTGGTTTGTATTCTGTACTGTCTGACCGACTCTTCATTTGTTTGGAAGGCTGAGAGGTGGGCCTGAGTGACCCGGGTGGCCATAATCGGGGCACTTCTTTCACACAGGACAGTGATCCTCAGGACCATCAGCCTGGGGGAATACGAAGTACTGCACCACAAACTCTTAGGCTAGATAGTAAATCACCCCACGTTTTCCAGCCCCAAGGGCTGTTTGGAGAATGCCAAAAGGATGATCAGTCCATCTAAATAGACTTCAAGGGAAGGGATAGTCATTATCATATCAGTATGTATATGTATTTTTTTTACGTGCTGGGACTTTGAAGTTATCAAAAGATGATGCTCAACACTTAACAAAACAAATAATAAAGACTTCTGTCCCATTCCACAATTTATGAATTTATGTGCTCGATTCATGACCCACATGTGTATATGCACTTGAACCTGTAACATAAGGAGTCACCCCTCATATAGAAGCCAAAAAAATGAGTTCACATAAAGGCAGTATATGATGAGCAAAAGGATGCCTTTCTGACAATGAATGTTAGAGAAGCTCAACCCTCTAACTTGCCTTATTAATACCATTCTTTCATCCATATTTTCTAAAGCTAGGCTTGGATTTCAAGTTTGTCCTTATAGGTTCTTTTTTTCTCTTCCCCTTTTTCTCTCTAGCACGTTACTCATTTGTGCGGTAGAGTCCAGGACATAGTTGACTGCGAGTGAGTATGTGTCCACCTAGCCTAAGATGTTGAGCCTCATCAAAAAAGAAGAGGGCCCCTGGTCAAATCCATTTAAAGTGAGGGAAAACAGGGGCACGAGGACCACAGTAGCAAACAAAACAACAACCTGCCTAATGAAATGATAGGGCGGAATATCAATATGTAGTGCTGAAGCGTCACAATCGAGCCAAGTGATTCAACAAATACCTACACAAAAACACATAATTCAGGTTGTTTTACAAAAAATATTGTACTTCATTTTTAATCCAAATTTTACATATTCGATATACAGCTTTTGAAGTACACACACAATTTGAGTATAATTAATGTTCCATAGGGTATAAACATAGAAAAAACACAATGAATATAGACAAAGACTCGCTCTGAGGATGATCATGCATTACCTCCCAACCAAACACTCATGCTCACTGGCATGCTGCATACATACCTGTCATACCACAAATATCTTTCATCCAGAAAAAGCTTTACATCGAATATGCAATTTTTGGAATAAAAATGACGTGCAATATTGTATGTAAAACAAACTGAATTATGTCTTGTTGGGGATGTATTTGTTGAATCACTTGGCTGGATTGTGATGCTTTAGCGCTCTATATTGAGGCAATATATTCCTCCCTCCCCCCCATCCTTACATTAGGCAGGTTGCTGTTTTGTTTGCCACTAAGATGTTGAGCCTGCAAGAATTAAAAATGAAGTTTTGACTAATGTTGCTGGCCCTACAAGCTTTGAAACACTTTTGTATCAGAACCTGCCCCCGTAAGGTAGCCCCTGATATATCCCAACAAAACAGCTCCTTGATACTAACCAAACACAAAAGGCTGAGGTCTGCTAACGTGGGCCGTTTTCTGATGCTTGGACGCATTTTGGGCCTGACTCCAATCCTGTCACGAGAGCTAGTCTTTGCCTGTATAATGAATTCAGGAAATGTTTGCAAGTTCCTTATTAATGAAGGAAGTAACGTGATATGGCTTTTGCGCAGCAGAGCCTGCTATTTGGAGAAGTGTTCGCCACACAACACATGAGTTGAGCAACGCGTTGCGCTGATTAAATCAAATACACGTGCAGTCACGAGGCGTGGCCTGCAGCAAAACGCGACAATATGGAAACCCTGGTTATACCACACAGTGAACTCCCTAAAACACTTCTGTCTACACAGGGATCTAAATGCAACTTAGGACGTGTTCAACACCAGCCCCATATTTCGAGCATGCGTAGCAACCTTGTATGTCCCACAACAGTAGAGTTTGGGAACAAGTTGTTCATTTTTAGGTCGAGCCAAGCAGCAGCACGTATGCACTGCTCGCTCTGCAAGGCATGCTGTGTTAGGATATGCACTAGAAACCCCGCCCACTCTCCGCCCATATTTGTAATTGGCTTGTGCCATTGTCCTTCGTAAACAATGGCTTCCAATTCATTATGAGACTTGTTAGTCCCTCCTTGGTACCGCCTTGTCGCCTTTTGTTTCCGCCCATAAGGACTGGACCTTTTAGTGGTGTTCTTACATGCTCTGCTTTATAAGTGGTGAGCACTATTTTACCGAATGCTCTTCCCCTATTCCACACACGATATCGCAGCACGCCGCATGCTTACTACTGTATTTATTTAAATTACAATGTGGTCTGCTTTAACTATAGCGGCTGCACCCATCACTTATTTAATTTACGCTACGGTCCGCCTTCAGTTTAGAGGCTGCGCTTATTTAATTATTTATTTTACAGGTAGGCACATTCACATTAGCGGCCGCGCTTATTTATTTTATTAATTAATAGCGAGTATCACTTTCACTTCAGTGGCCACGCAGAACGTTTCTTAATTATTTGTGAAAGCCCACCGTATGCGCTTTCACTTTAATATTGTCCGTGCCCCTTTGTTTAGGCGCTGCTTACTGTAACCTGAATAGAATACGGTGAGCAGCATCTAAATAAATGGGCGCGCCCAACATTAATGTGCTCTCACATTGGCGAGAGTTTGAGCTAATGCCATTAAAAATAAGAATGCCTTTTATATATGTGTTGGGTTTAAAACACATAGATAAAAAGCATTGTCATTTACAATGCCAATTGCTTTAATGCTCGCAAAGGCGAAACCTATTGCATTGAAAATGCTTGTTTTAATGTACTCACCTTGCTCATTTTATGCTACACGTTTCTACTTGTTGTGTCTAAAAAGTCATAGACTTTGGTGGCAGCTCTGAAAATAAAGTCAAGAAATGTACCAATGCTTTCGAGTCGCTTCATCAGTGGAGAGTATTATGTCTCTGCAGCAGCAAGTCTTGGATAAGGGTTCTGCTCCTTGATGCAATCAGGGCTAGATGGGTTGTGGATCAATCAGCCCATCCAGCTCTGATAAAAGCCCCCTGCCTTGAGTCCAAAGGGGACTCCCATGTCTGGCATGGCTAGCCCTGCGCTGGTAGTCCTGTGGCTTAACGTACGTGACCTGACATCACTGAACCCTTCACCTGGAAAAATATCTAACATTGGTACATCAAATTAACATGCTGATGACAAAGCCAATAGTTCTGTATTTTATATGGTGAAAAGATTTTACTAAGCTTCACCTACAGACTTAGCCCAGGAAGGTATTGTGGCAATGCAAGCTTTTCTTTGGACACATAAAAGGGACAGTACAGGCAATAGCGAAAATGCAAGGTTCCCCAATGCTCATGGATCAGTTAGAGCACAGACAGCAGCAGTGCATGGTGCCTCACACACTGAACCGTTATTGAGTGCCTGTGAGCTTCCATATTGGACTACCTCCAGATAGCTAAGTGGTATGACAGATCCACGAGTTATGCTAAAGTGATTCTGGACTGTAGTGGGACAGAATCCAGAAACTAGAGAAACAGAGTTTGTGTTACTTTTGTACAGCACACACATCACTAGTATAGGGTTCACTGATAGAATATTGATGACATAAATAAAGATGTTCAAAATATCTAGAAAAAAATATAGACTACAAAAATATCGAATCAAAAATGTTGCTGTAAAAAATATAGATGTAAAAAATATTGATTTAAATATAAATATAAAATAAAATAATACATATGGAATATATTAAATATTAATATTGATTTTAACAAAATACACTTATTATACATTTTAACAAAATATAACAAAGAAACTTACTTTAAAAAGATAAACACACAAACATAATGTATACATATATATATATTCACTTTAAAATAATTAAGAAACCATTAACTTTAATTTATTTTAAAACTTTTAAATTATATAAAGATAAAGGTGCCGATTACGATTCTGGAAAAAATTTCCCCGTACGACTCATATCCGGACTTTTTACCGTACGAATCGTACAAGTGCCGTACAAACTGCCAAGTACGATTCGCATGGGAAAAAGTCCATACGAATCGCATTGGGAATAATTCCCCACACGTCCTCGGGTCGGAAAATGTGTCCGACACGTCCCCGGACTAATTCCAGTACAAATGTGAAAAGTGAAGTCCGACCGCGGAAGTACGATCCATCCCGTGCGTCCGATGTTACAACTGGATGGAAAAAACACCGTCCGCACCGAACTCCTATAGCAACCATGGAGACATGTGCCTGCATACGCGCCCAACACCCCCCCCAGCCCCCGTATGTACGCGCCCAACCACCCCCCCAGCCCCCGTATGTACGCGCCGTACCCCCCCCAGCCCCCGTGAGTACGCGCTGAACCCCCCGTGTATGTACACCCGTGTACGTACGAGTCAAACCCCCACCCGTGTATGTACACCTGTGTACGTATGAGTCGAACCCCCACCCGTGTATGTACACCCGTGTACGTACGAGTCGAACCCCCACCCATGTATGTACACCCATGTACGTACGGCCCGTACCCCCACCCGCGTATGTATGGAGCGTACCCCCACCCCAACCGTGTATGTACGGCCCGTACCCTCACACGCGTATGTATGGAGCGTACCCCCACCCCAACCGTGTATGTATGGCTCGTACCCTCACCCGCGTATGTATGTAGCGTACCCCCACCCCAATCGTGTATGTATGGCCCGTACCCTCACCCGCGTATGTATGGAGCATACCCCCACCCCAACAGTGTATGTACGGACCGTACCCCCACCCGCGTATGTATGGAGCATACCCCCACCCCAACCGTGTATGTACGGCCCATACCCTCACACGCGTATGTATGGAGCGTACCCCCACCCCAACCATGTATGTACGGCTCGTACCCTCACCCGCATATGTATGTAGCGTACCCTCACCCCAACCGTGTATGTACGGCCCGTACCCTCACACGCATATGTATGGAGCGTACCCCCACCCCAACAGTGTATATACGGACTGTACCCCCACCCGCGTATGTATGGAGCGTACCCCCACCCCAACCGTGTATGTACAGCCCGTACCCCCACCCGCGTATGTATGGAGCGTACCCCCACCCCAACCGTGTATGTACGGCCCATACCCCCACCCGCGTATGTATTGAGCGTACCCCGACCCCAACAGTCTAAGTACGGAGCACACTCCAGGCCCCAACACCAGCCCCTTCACCCAACATCGCGCATGTACGAGTCGTACCAAGCCAGAGACAAGGACAGCACTGTACACCAAAATGGCCGATGTACACACCGTACACACGCTAAAACACACGTAAACAACAAGGACAAAGCAAAACAACACCAGAAGACTCTATTCGAATCGCACAAATCCACAAAACATGTTCAACAAACACAAATACAACACATTCACTGACCTGCAACTGCCAAACTCCCAAACAGAGGCCCAAAACACAACCACTCCTTATAACACACCCACCCAAAGTTCAAACCCAGCCACACCCACCAATGGACCAATAAAAAGGCCCAACACACACAAACCATGATCCTTTGCAACAGACCCACTGCTGCCAGACCACACCGAGAAACAACTGAACCATACTACAACCTCCACTACACCTTACACCTGCACACCTTCACACAACCACCTTCACAAACACCCCCTCATCACATTCACACACACACCTGCACAACCGCACCAAACACCCACAACCATCCACACCCACACCCCCACAACCATCCACACCCACACCCCTCACCATGCCCACTAACAAGAATCCAAAGTTCACTAGCCAAGAGTTGGAGGTCCTTGTCGACGAAATCCTCAGAGTCGAGCCACACCTCTTTGGAACATTGGTCAGACAGACCAGCATTTCCGAAAAAACAGCCATGTGGCAGACGATTGTCGATGCTGTGAATGCTGTTGCGTCCACCAGAAGGACCAGGCATGAATGCCAAGCCAGGTGGTACGATCTGCGGAGGAGGGTCCGAGCCAAAATGACCGACGACCACAACCAGGCCAACATCACTGGAGGAGGGCCGCCCCGCAGACGCGTACAATACCATCCCTGGGAGGAGAAGGTGATGGCCATACTGCCGGTGGTGGGAGTGGAGGGAGTAGAAGGACTCCGAGAGCCTGGTGAGTACACAAACAACTCACCTCACATGGGGGGAACGTCATCCACAACCAAACTCACAATCATGCACGCAACCACCCCAAGCTATCACATGACTCAACCACACTCCATAAACACGCACATGCCACTAGCGCCACCATGCCCCATGCACCCAGCTGGACAATCCCAAGTCACAGGCCACAGAAAACACCAACACAAGACACGGTAACCCGGATGGCGGGAGTGTGGGCCTCAAAAATCACATAGTGCAACTCAGAAGCAGACAACAATGCCCTCTGCCCATATGGCCTAGGTCACAGCCAGACAAACAGTGTGTGTTCATCCTTCAATGTCTGAAAATCATACTGGGTGAAAATTATTTTGAATTCAACAACGATTTCTATCAACAAACTCAGGGAGTCAGCATGGGGGCAGCCTGTGCCCCTAGTGTGGCTTGTCTATACATGGGAAAATTCGAAAGAACTAATATCTTCAACGAGATCGCCCCCTTCTTCGAAAACATCTACGCCTGGTCACGCTTCATAGATGATATTTTCTTCATCTGGAAGGGTGACCAGACCTCCCTTGATGAATTTGTTCAATGGATTAATCTAGCTGATGACAATTTGACATTCACTGTTCACTCTAGTAGTAACAGGATTGAATTCCTCGATGTGTGGGTAGAGCACAAAAACAATCATCTTCTTGTCTCCCTATACACCAAGCCCACCGCTAGGAACACGTTGCTCCAGTTTGACAGCTACCACCCTCGCTGCCAAAGAGAGGGTATTCCATTCAGCCAATTTCTCCGACTTCGGAGAAATTGTACTGAGATCAAGGTTTTCCTTTACCAGGCTGACATTCTCAAAACTAAACTTTTGAATAGGGGTTATCCCCCTAGATTGGTGAAAAACTCCTTCAAGAGAGCCAGGTACTATAACCGTGACACCATGTTCCAGCAAAAAGAGGAGAAGGTCACAGATCGATTGGTTTGTGTTACCCGGCATTCTAACATCAATCATAAAATCCGCCAGACCATCAATTCTCTCTGGTACCTCCTCAATATTGATGAGAATGACCGATTATCCAAACCTCTCTTCGCATTTAGAAGGAACAAAAACCTCAGGAACCACCTTGTTCGCGGTAAACTACCTGAACTCCCTAGTCCACTTCGCCAGATATCCATCACTGGCCTCCCTCCCGTGACGGGTAACCACCGCTGTGGATCCTGTCAAGCATGTCCCAACTCTTTGGTCAGACAAACCCTCAACATCAACAAACGAACCATCAAATTGACGGATATGACTAACTGTCGAACCGCTAATGTGGTTTATGCGATCTCCTGTCCCTGTGATCTTATTTATGTTGGAGAAACAGGCAGGGAATGCCGCCTAAGGATTGGTGAACATAAGTCTAACATCCGTCTGAAGAAAACAGGGGCTCCTCTAGTACCCCACTGGACTAGCTCAGGCCACTCAGAACTAGACCTCAAATGGGTCATTTTGGAAAAAATACATACCCCGGCGGGTAAGGACCCCACTACTCTCAGAAAGAAGAGGGAGGTTTTCTGGATATATTACCTTGATTCTGTTGCCCAGGGCCTCAACGAGATCTGCCCTTGGGAAAATGCCATTACTTGAGCCTATATTCCGGGACCTTCTACCTGCCCGGCTTTTTATTCCTGTTTACTGGAATTTATTTATATATATTCTTTTACCTTATTATTTTGCAACTGCGTTGTAGATTTATTTATTTTTTGTTGTGTTTTGCCTGGGCATTTTTATCTGAAAGAGGTTCTCCCCTTTTTGATCCCTCCCACCATCGTTTTCACCTCCCCCTTAGATATATTGTTTAATTCTTGACTTTCTACTGTATTTTGAGCGGGTGCATACAGTTTCGTTCACCCGTTTTTGATTGTCCTTCGCTTGGTTTATTGGCAGAACTAGATCTGGTCCCCAGACCCAGTTATGTCCGCTATACTGCAGTAATCTCTTCCCTTTCCAAGATGGCCGCCACTTCTATCGGCTTCCCCAGTACTGCCCCCGCGGCCCTTTGTTTATTTCTTTATTCCTGGGATTCCCGCGAGATGAATTCCTCTCCGGTAGTCAATTAGGTTGGGTTCTATTTAAACACTGGACGGTTCGGCCCAGGTCATTTGCGCCATCCGGACCTGATATTGCCGCATTCATCCTGCTGGACCTGGTCTTCGTTTGAGCACCGTATTCACCAACGGTAAGACTCTCCGTTGTCCTTATTCAGTCTGCCCCGCTGCGGTCCTGAATACTCTGGCAGTCCTTTGGACCTATTTATCCCTTCCCCGTTTTTCTGTTTGTGCTAGTCTTATTTTAGTTGGGGTTGTTTCTATTCTGACGATTTTTTTCGTCTTATAAATACACCATTTATTGACCCCCCTGAGTCTTTTGGACGCCTACTGGCACCTTATGCTTATTACCTACCAGGCACACGCTTGTATAGAAACTCTGAAACATATTGTCCGTTTCGCTTTTCAGATTATCCACCCTATTGACGAACCTGATATCTGCCGCATCTCGTTTCCCCCCCCCCCATTTGCTGAGTTTTCAAGAATCTGTTTGTGGACTATTCGCGTACCACTCGATTGGACGGCCAGCCAAAGGTGGTGACTTATGCAGTACTCTTATTCCTTAGCTTCAGGTATAATATGCACTCTGGGTTCTTAGCTGACTTCTCTCGGATTTATTGCTCTCTTGTTTTCCCCCTTAGAAATACCCTCTGGGCTGGACATACATAATTTGGGGGCCTACTACTGACAGGCCGAATGGGGTTGGCCCTTTGACTGCAGCTTTTTAACCTCCATTTGATCTAGGAACATAGTTTATCTCACCATCTTCTTGGTAAGCCTTTTTCATATTGTATTTTGTTCCCCATTTGCGACTCGGTATTTTGTATACTCTGTTTGCCTACATCGCCCCTATTGACCCTTAGGGTCGGTCTGATTATCGCATGTTTTTTGCTGATGTTCTGTTCATTCATTTCTTCTACAGAACACTTGTGTCCCCTTTGACGTTTAGCTCTTGCCTCTTCTATATCGCTTTGAAGAGCCGATTTGCATACAGTTCTGTGAAAGGTATTGCTTCCTTCTGATCATTTATATATCTCTTTCTCCGATCTTTGTCTATACATTATAATAATAATAAATTTATTTAATCTTTGTGGTTTTTTCCACTTGCATTCTCTGTCTTACTGTATTGGCTGATTTTCTTTGCACGCTTTTATTCCCGTTTCATCTCACACTTTGGGTGTATACCTATTTCTTGGTTTGTAAACTTGTTCTCATATGAATAGACCCTACCTTGCAGGGTGCACTCCGTTCTTCCTTATGTTTAAGCCTCCTATCTGTTTGATTTTTTGTTACCCTAATATCACATTAGCCTCGGGCCGTTCTTTGGACTCTAATTGTTAAAGAAAGCAATATGTATATATGTATGTTTTTGTTGTACATCAATTTACTGATTATGATGTTTAATGTTTCTTTTTAGCATAATTTTGTTAATCTTGATGATGTTTCGTTTTTTGTGTTTTTCACCTTTGTTTATGATTCCATTATAGACCCGTTCTGTGTTGTCCCACACACCGTACATCGTCGTTGCCCTGATGAAGGTGTAGTTTACACCGAAACGTGCGTTGGCTCCTGCCCTTGTGGGCCCATTGAAAGAACTTTAACTATTCCCACCAAATGGGACTGTATTAGCCCGTCTCGAATATGGATGTGATTTTTTATGTGCGGATAATAACCGTATATATAAAAAGCCTATTTGCATTTGTTTTGTCACAAATATGAATGTGTTGTTTGAATGAAAGTGTGTCTGTTTGTGTCTCCGTGTGGGACTGTGTTTTTATAGCTATTACTTACGGTTTATTATAATGCATATCTCTTTGGTTAAAACCATTATCAGATTATTGTTGTCTCAATAAAATATGTTTCTTTTATTTTCTTTGCTCTCTTGATTCCTTTGAACTTGCTCCGGCCCGAGGCCTAATTCCATCTGATTTGACCCATCCTTGGGCTTAACGATATCAGTTCAGTGTAGACAGTGGGGCCTGTTTTCTCTCTGAAGGTTTCCGTTGTTCCCTCTTCCCCTGTCTACCCATCCTACCCCTAGGGACCCCCCTTCTTATGAATAGTCCCCACACAGGAAAGACTTGCCAGCAAATGGCGGACGCCTTGCATTAAGACATGGGGTTGAAGGCACCTTTTTGCACATGACAGCAGCCAATGAACAGCCAACACTGTGAAAGAGTGGCAGCACACACCACCACAGCAGCAGCGCAGACACAGACACTACACCCAATGGGTGCCTGGAGATCAGAAACAAACTCACATGAACAAGCCAAGGGCCATTCAAAGATCTGCAAAAAGTGTGTGCCTAGGAAGCTGGGCTGAGGTGACAGAGGGTGACACACAGAGGGAGGGAGAGGGGGAGAGAGAGGGAGGGAGACACAGGGAGACGGACAGAGGGAGGAGGCTGACACAGGGAGGAAGGGAGAGGGGGACAGAGAGGGAGTGAGAAAGGGAGACACAGGGAGACCAATTCAGCCTTGGGTGGTGTGGGAATGTCTGCTCGTCAGCAGGTGGACTGCGTGCATGTAGACAAGGGTGGCAAGTGCCTGAATCCCCCTCTCTTCTCCATGGCAAAACACTGGGCCATGTCTCAACCTGTGCACGAGCACAACGACAGCTACCTGCATTATATAAGTGTGTGGAACAACTCCATGTGCCCACGTACAGTGCAACACGGAAGGCGCCAATGCATGGCTCGCCACACCTGCTCACTCCACTGCTGACTGCAGTCACAATTGACGCAGCAAGTAAGACTGTGTCACACATAGGTAAAGTCTCAAAAGCTGTGGCCAAGGGACATACCCATGCACAAGTGCACTGTGAGTGGAATGCAAGACATATTCAAATACCCAGAGGCAATGTGCCAACTTTGAAACGAATGAAACATGGATGTTGCATGGAACAAAAATAACATTGTCTCTCTCACACACAGGTCAACGTCGTGGATCACCCCCCAACACGGGGGGAAGACTCACAGGACCCGGCTCTGCGGGATGACGATCCCACCGACAGCGACGACTCTCACCACTCTGTGGACGACCCCGACCAACCTGGCCCCTCTGGTGTCAAACCACCTGCAGCACCTGCGTCAGGTACAACTGGGCCAACCACCACCCCGACTCCTGCCACATCCCAGGAGACACCCAGGATCCCTGCCCCACCACCACAACGCAGCCAGGCTGACCATGAGGGACACGGTGTACCGGGCACCCAGGAGGAGGCAGGCGACAACGCTAATGCCACCCCTCAGGGGTCCCGGAGACCCGATGTGCCCACAAGGGCAGGCCAGGTGCAAGTGGGCAGGGGTGGTGGGAGTGGAGGACGGCGGAGGCGCGAGCCTGACCAGTTGGCTACGGAACCGGCATATTCCCATGTAAGAAACATCCTGGACACATACCGGCAGGACACCACGGGCATGAGCCAGGTTGTGTCCACCCTCAACGAGATGAAGGGGACCCTCGAGGAGATCAAGACCCAGCAGGCCCAGCAACATGCGGAGCAACATGCCTGTCAACTGCGACACCAAGGGCGGATGGAGGACAGACAGGCTGAGCTCGTGACGGTGTTCACGGGAATTCACCGTACACTCCGTCGGATAGCCGACAACATGGGCAACCCTCCCTGTGCCACCAGGCGAAGAACATCACCACCCACAGGGAGGGATCAGGAGGAGGAGGAGACATCCGACGGAGCATCCCAAACATCGTCACGGCCTGCTTCTGAGGGTTCCCGCAGGAGGGCGGGTCATCCACGGAAAAGACTGTGAGGGTCGGCGCAACAGCACCATCTCCCAGGACACCTGGCCTGGCACCTGGCCCACTGGACCAACAGCAGCACATCAGCAAAAGACATTCTCTGCCACATGGACTTGCTGGTCACTGTCTGACCAATGTTGACAAAGACTGTGGCATGGACTCTGATGATTTCCAATGGCAAGGACACCAACTCCCCCAGTGAACTTTGGATTTCACACACCCGGAAAGCCCCTCTTGTCATACCCCCCCCCACAACACGTACCCCAACACAAATAAAAAGTTGCACGATAAAGAGATGATGCCTCCATTTTGCATTATTACCTTACATGTGTCTTGTAAAGTCTAGCCATGCCTGAGTTCTCATATGACTTCAACCATCCATACCCTGGGGCCTGAGTCTGGCACAGGACACACATGGGTCACAATGTATTAGGCAAGACAGACATGGAGCACCATACACACCCGTGATGGGCCCAACCAGCTGAGGGGGTGGCCGCACAACCGTGCCGACAGACATATTGAATACAGCAACAGTCATGCGCAGAGGTCAGGGATCATGTGGAGTGTCCTGGGGGGCACCCAGGTATGTGTAGACAGGTGGCAGAACCATGTCCTGCAAGCTTGAGTCAGGTGGATGCAGAGAATGGTGGCCTGGCCAACGTTGGATGCATGGGGATGGCACATGTCACAATACCCACACAGTCATGGACATCATGCACAATACAGAGTCTAATCCCACACAAACAGCTTGCATCTTGCTACTCTACACATAGACACATAGCCACTATCACGGAAAACCATGCCAGACATGCCGTATGCACCGTGGCAACACACCAGCATTGACTGAGAAGAGGCACCTTGGAGGCATAGGGACACCTTTATTAGTCATGTATTCCGGAATGCAGAGGCAACTCGGAGTACACATACACAGGTCATGTGGAGTAACATGTGGGTCCAACACTAGCACCCCCCTTCTGCAGCACAAATGCGTGATAGCCATGGAACTGGCACACAAGTGTCGGGTAACAGCTAAACATCCACTGCTGCTCACGGAGAGGCTGCCATACACCATTGATCCTCTGATGTGGAAGTCCCACACCATGTCAAGCCAATGCAAACCGTATGTGTCTGAGGGCAGTGTTACACACATTGATGCCATCATCACAATCCACTATCCCATCACAGATGACTGTCAACAAGTCTGACCATCTATTCAGGTGTATCCAGCTACATGTAATGTGTCCCATGGTGATGCGACATGTCTGCAGAGGAACCAAACATCGACAGGGGCAGTGTGCACACATCATAAACAACTGCCACACCCAATACACCCCTGATGCATCCCTTACCCTAAGGAGACTTCCAAACTTGTCCGTGCGTGTAACGCTGAGTCAGCACACGATGACGTGTCCATGAGGAATAGCAGTGCCACAACAATGCAACCAGCTGACGGCATGCGCAAGTACCTGGGGATGAGAGACACACAAGAAGTCAGCCACAAAAAGCACAGCCACTTGCATGTGCATGTACTCGACACATGTAAGGATGACAACATGCTAGGTCACAATTATGACTGTGGAAATACACTCATCACTGGCACCATCACTCAAGTGACACTTCCACACACACCTCTGACTCACGTGGCATACATGCAGATGGACACACACATGGCAACACATGCCACACGGGGACCAATGCGTGCACACTCAGACACTGGTACTCACCACTAAGCAAAGAAGTCGCGTATGAGCCGACTCCGGATGTCCTCTTGCGGAACCACATCCTCCACATCACTAGCCCCTTTGCCAAGCCCTTCGTCCTCCACGGGTGGATGGTCCTGATCATCTTGATCCAGGATGAGCGGCACAGCTTTCTCAACTGCCATGTTGTGCAGCATGCAGCAGACCATGAAGATTTTGCAGACCTTCGCCGGGGCATATGGGAGGGCGCCGCCGGTCTTGTGTAGGCACCTGAATCGGCTCTTCAGGAGGCCAAATGTACTCTCTATCACTCGCCTTGTCCGGCCAAGGGCAGTGTTGTAGCGGAGCTGGGCCGGCGTGCTGGGGTTGCGGAGAGGTGTGATCAGCCATGGCATGTTGGGATAGCCAGCGTCCCCTACATGGAAACCACATGGACATAAGTAGGACAGGAGAAGTGGTCGTGCTGGAAGTCTACGCAAAATACAGGACAGACAGAGTGTACCCACCAACAACACATGCCCGTTCGTTGCGCAGCTGCGTCATCATTTCAGGCGCCCTGCTACGCCTCATGATGTAGGCTTTGTGTGCTGATCCTGGAAAACGAGCACTGACATGTGAAATCACCATGTTGGACAGACACATCACAAGGGCATTGATGGAGTGGTAGTGTTTGCGATTCCTGTACGCTACCTCCTGTGCCTGTGGTGGTACCAAAGCCACATGTGTCCCATCTATGGACCCAATGACATGGGGCATCCCTCCCAGGGCATAGAATCCACGCTTGACCCCAGTCAACTGTTCAGGAGTTGGGAAATGGATGAACTCATCCAGGTGAAGCAACATGGCCTCTAAGAAATCATGCAGCACACGGCTGAACATGCTCTGGGACATGCCACCAACATGAGCTATGGTATATTGAAAGGTACCCGTGGCAAGAAAATGTAGGGCTGCCATTACCTTCAGCTTGGGTGTCAGTGCCGTAGGATACCTGTGCAGCGGTTGCAGGTGTGGTGCCAGCCTTGCCGTCAACTCCTCAATCAACGGTTGTGGGAAGCGGTAGCAGCGTATACAGTCATTCTCCCGCATGTCAGCCAAGTCCAGAATTGGTCGGGGAAGAGGCGGCGCTCTGCAGTAATTTGGAAGTGACAAGGAAGAGTGAGTCCACTACAACAACAATTTATATGTACTGAGCACATGTTAATCTGTCAATACACATATGCTACATAGGGAGTCAGGTATGTGCTACATGCCCTGGACACGTATGGCTGCCAGGTGACACTCCTACCAAGACCCAGCTACACACGGAGATTGTGAACCTCCACATCCCATGGCATGGGACTAGCTGTGTCCCAGTGTAAGTGAACAGCCAGACGCAACACAGGAGTGACATACATCAACATATCAGCAGAAGTAGGATGTTGATTGCAGAGACAGGTAGCGGAACACTAGAGCCACAGGTCACATGACATTACACTCGGACAGCCCACACACCTTGCCATGAAGGTGTACATGTCATGACTGACCACACATACATTGAGAGGATGCAGACAGGTCCTTGTTACGCTACTCCGTGTCCCATGCATACATACACACCTTACATCCGATACCACATGTGGCCTGGTGTGCGTAACAGTGTGCCATGGCCATCTACACACAGACACATGTTGGTTGCTGCAACAGCAGATGCTTTTGAGGGAACACCAACATCAAGCTAATGTGAACACACCACACATACATGACATAGACACATCGTGCACCGTGGGTAGTCACATGTCTGGTGTGGTAATCCCTGTAGCGGGCATCAGGGGACACTTGCGTGTGTTGTTGACTGTGCCATGCCAGTGACGCTCATCCCAAGTATGCAGTACGACATGCACACATGTCAAAGGAGTTAAGGGCATGTCTGGCACATATTGCACCGTCACACATAACATCTGTATACATCTCATCATACATCTATTGCCTTCACAACTCAGGAGTAATGTGCCACATCACAGCCTTTCACACCTGTGCCCCACACATGTAGTACTGCCCAGACAATGCCTTGATGTCCATCCATGGACAAGTATGTCAGCTCTATTCCTTCCTGTGTGCTGCCTGTCACCACTGTTATGTGTGAAAGGCACCGTACATTCGCTCTGAGGGCGTGTGTACGTTCCCTATCACTATGGGAGTGCTGCCGTAGGCCTACCCATAGTGATAGTGAGCGTACAGGCGTGTGTACGGTCCGTATCACTATGGGTACGCATACGCGAACACACCCATAGTGATAGTGAGCGTACGTGCGTGTGTACGGTCCATATCACAATGGGTACGCATACGCGAGCACACCCATAGTGATAGTGAGCGTACGCGCGTGTGTACGGTCCGTATCACTATGGGTACGCATACGCGAGCTCACCCATAGTGATACGGACCGTACACACGCGCGTACGCTCACTATCACTATGGGTGTGCTCACGTATGCGTACCCATAGTGATACGGACCGTACACACGCGCGTACGCTCACTATCACTATGGGTGTGCTCGCGTATGCGTACCCATAGTGATATGGACCGCACACACGCGCGTACGCTCACTATCACTATGGGTGTGCTCGCGTATGCGTACCCATAGTGATACGGACCGTACACACGCCTTTACGGGCCGTTGCTATGCATTTGGGGTGCCCTAGGGCCCCGGAACGCACCGTACCTGTGTGTGAATCTCCAAATTACATAGGGGACACATGAGGGACAAGTATAAAGGCCTACATGCATGCTGGTTGTCATGGAGACCAAGTTTAAAGTATGAATTTTTTTTCTGCAGGTGCACAGCAAAAGTCAGTTTGAATGAATCTACTTTGATGCAAAGTGGTTGTGGAGTTGAAATCATGCTCAAGAAAAAAAAAAAAAACACTGACTGTGCTAGGTTTAAAGGGATTGGAGGAAACATAGGATGCAAATGTGAGTGACCAATCACTCTGTACTCCTGTGCATGAAACAGGCCAGCAAGGCAGATATAAGGCAGCCAGGTCCCATGAGAGAGCACTTGCCTGCACATCTTTGGATTCTACGACACTGCTGCTGCTCGTGATTCCCTGGAACCATGTCAAGGGCTGTGGAGAGGGCCCAGCCTTTCACCCTGGAGGAGAACCTGGCATTGCTGGATGTGATCCTCCCACAGCACCCCCTGCTGTATGGGCGACCAGGGTATCAGGTGAGTGCAGAGTCCACTAGCACAGACTGTGTCCCTTTTTTGTGACTGTGACTTCTGGCATTGTGTCCAGGTGTGACACACATGCAATGTACTGTAGGGGGGGTCCCAGGGGGGGGAATGCCTGATGTCTCCCAGCCAGAGCATGCTGTGGTGCATGTCTGCCGTCCTCACTTGCATTGTGTTTACTGTGACAATCACTGCATGGTGCATGCCACATTCTGCCTGTCTTATCCTCCTGGGAATGTTGCCTCTACAGTCCTCATGTGATTATGTGGTCAGCCCAGTGTGACAGGTGACTGTACCCACAGGTGTGTGTTAGTTCTGTGTACCTGTGCTGAGAGTGTCCACATGATGTGTTCGTACCCTGGACATCGGTGTGTGTGTAAGTCCCCTGTCATGTGGGTGGGTGCATATGTGGAGTGTAGCACCCAAGCTGCATGAGGGATGGATATACCCTGCCCATCTGATGTGAGCAGGGAGCAGTGCTGTGTGTCTGACGTGCAGAGCCAGCCCCACACCTGTGAGCCCCCACCCGTCCAGTGGCACATGTGCAGAGTGAGGTTTGTAGCTGCATTTGGCAATGGCAGGTGAATGTCCTGTGCCTGTGTGTGTCTGTGTACTCTGCTGAGGTAGCGTCAGTGGCCTGTGGCATGTGACTGCTTTGAGGTGCTGCACATAATCCTGGTGTAGCTTGTGATGCACAGTGTGAGCCTGGATCATTGATTGTGTCGTTGCCCTCATTCCACCTGTGTACTTTCAATAGCACGTACTGCTTTTGCCCTTCCCCAGAGGATAATGTCCCTATGACAAATGTGCAATGCGTTGGCTGCATACTATGCCTTGTTGTAACCAGCAAATTTGTTCTAATATGTGTCTCTGTGACATGTGCCAGGTGTATTGATGTAGTGTCACTTGTTCATCCTCACAGGTAGGCGCCTCTGCCAAGAAGCAGATCTGGATGAACGCCGTGAGTGCCGTGAGGAGGACGGAGGGTCGCAAGCGGCGCCTGGCCCAGGTGAGAAAACGCTGGCAGGATATCCGGTGCTGGACGCGGAGGATCGCACGGGTCCTGCTGGGGGACTCACCTGAGACCCATAAGAACCGTGGGCGCCACCGTCTGACCCACATCCACAACCGTGTGCTGGCGGTGGTCTTTCCAGACTTGGACAGGCGCTTACGGGAGAAGCAGCAGCAGGAAGTGGGTAGGTACATGGGTGTTTGTTGTGTGTCACCAGCATTTGTAAGTGCGCAGTTGCATGGATACACTGCCAGGGTTTAAATGTGCTGTGCAGATCCTGTTACCCACAGTATAGCGTTGCTCTCCTGCCTCCCTTCCCCGCCTTGCAATGTGTTCCCTGGTCTGTGTGTTTTCACTCCTTCACAAGGTTATCTAGGCTGGCAGTTTATCCACGTGAACAATGCCTGTAGCATCATGTGTGGGGGTGGTGTGTAACAGGTTTTGGGACCTTGCCTGTGCCCTGTCCAGTTCAGTACTTGTGGGTTCCATGTCAGTTGGCACTGATGCTGAGTCCAGACATGGGAGTTAGTCTCTCAAGTGTCATGCCTTACAGCACGCATGTCCTATGTTGTGGCCTGTGACATGATGTGCATGAGTGTGCGATACGCATAGTGCAGGGATGGTGGCGTGTGTTGCAGTCATTCCCATTCAGGACCATGGAGTTGTGTGGCCACTACTGTCCCCTGGGGCATATTTTCCTAGGTGTCATGTGTGTCATCACAAAATGTGGACACTCTCAGTGTCTACAGCATAGGTTGTGCTCTGTGCCATTGTCCCCTGGCACCATGTATATTGACGTAAAATGTAGTACAAGTGTCCACTGTACAGCCTGACCTGATTTTCCTTGTTCATACTCACGGTGGCCAGTGCCTGTGTGTCTTGTTACGCCATCTGATGATGCCCATCTGTACATGATTATTTGGACAGGCGCACCTTGGGTAATTTGTGTCCAATCTTGCATTTTTCCAGCCCATGTGTATTTCACCCAGACTAAGAGATGTAAGTGCTTCCTGTGTCTCAACAAATTGTCTCATGTAGGGGGTGGTTGGTGCGGGCAAGGCCTACATGTCAAAACCTGAAATCTCCTTGCTAGGTCTGGCCAGTGTGTGATGTTTGTCTGGACATACACTCAAGGTGCAGTGAGCCAGTCATGGTGGGCATGTTTTCAGTATTACCTATGCAGCATGTGCCTCAAGTTCATGGATATGGTCCCTGCTCATCCCTATTTTCGGCAACGCTGTGTGGTGCAGATGCAGTGCTGGATTGTCCCCAGAGCCTGGCTCCTCTGTCACAATCCATTTCATGTCATTTGCAATTGTGGCATGCTCTCCATAGTTTTTCAGTGGCATGGTGGGTCAACCAACTGTGTGTTGCAGGGCCTACATATGTACCTTGTATTGTAGATGTTACTCATCTTTCTTTTCAGGCTATGCACTGTAACCTATGTAGATTGGACTCATGTGACATATGTATACAGGTGTATGATTAATTCCTGTCTCTTCACCTTGCCCACAGCATCGTCAGGGGACACGGATGGAGACATCAGCACAGACCGTGCGGAGGGACCGAGCACCAGTGCCAGCAGTGACATCTTGGCTGGCACATCGAGTGGAACTGAGGCGGAGGGGAGTGAGGCCGAGGACCTGTCCACTGCCACCACAGAATATGAAGCTGACGGGTCCGAGGCTGAGCTCTCCGAGTGGGCGGAGGCTGCACCACCAGCTGACAGCAGCACAACATCTCTCCCCGCCCCCTCCATTGCCATCAGCCGCCTCCCATGATTGCTCGTGTCCCTTCCCAGCGTGCCCGGTCACCACATGTCTCCTTCTTGCCAGGCACCGCACCCCCTGCCCCTGTCTCCACTGCTGCCGCCAATGCCGAGTCTGTGGACATCCAGCGGCAGTTGCAGGTTGGTCAGGCTGCAATGCTTAATGTCCTCCATGGCCACAGCCAAGTGCTAAACAACATGGAGGCATACTTGGAGGGCATTTTCTCATCGCAGGCTGACCAACGCAACTTGCTGAGGTCCATTGACTCGACACTGACTGCAGCAGTGGGTCTCCTGCAGCGCTTCGTCCAACCCCCTACCCCTGACCCATCCACACTTCCCACTCCCATGCCTGTCCCACGTACACCCAGACGTCAGCATGCACCCACCACAACAGACACAGGCACCACACCAGCAGGGAAGGTCAAACGCACACCTCCTGGCACGCACACACAGGGTGAAGTAGGCACACCCACTGGGTCGGAGGGCAAACGTAAGACACGCAGCCAGAGTGGGAGTCTGCATTCCACAAAATCCACTCCCTCCAAATCCCCTCCCCTCAGCTCTCCTGGCCAAGAGTCGGATACAGGGTCAGTCCTGCCCAGTCTGTCCATCAGCCCCAGTGTGGCACCACCCCGCAAGCGGTGGAGGCAGGACACCGGCAGGGGAGTTGAGGCCCCCCCCTGTCCACACCCTCCCCCAGTGGCGCTGCGACCCATCCCTCCGAACCCCCCCTCCTTGGGGCCTGTGGTTCCTTCGGGTGCAGGGGAGACGCTGGGGGACCTTGCTAAGGTGTGCAGCGCCATCCTGACCTCCACCTTTGGTGCTGCCCCACCCCCTGTGGTGGAGTCCTCCATCCCTGCACCCACGACGCCTACCCTTCACCCTCATGTCCCTGCGGTGCCTGGTCCTTCCCCCCCACATGATGACCCCCCCCTCTGGAAGACAAAGGAGTCTGACTGTGCAGGCAAGCTAGGGGACACGCGTCCCACTGTGTCCCCATTCCGGATTGGAGTCATGGACTGCCCTATGGGCCTTGTATATATTGACATTTATAAGGATTATTAGTTTGATCCTGCTGAATAAAGCATTTTTTTTATATATATATATGGAACACTACTGTTTATCTGGTATTGCTGTTGGTGGACCTGCTCCATTATTTTGGGTGGTGGTAATGTGTTGGGTGTGTGGGAATTGTAGTCTTGTGCTGGTCATAGGGTGGACCCTGGTATCTGTGTGCCATCACAAGCTGTTGGCTACATAACTTTGTTCATGTAAGCAGTTACTGCATGGTGACATCGTCCCAAGGTGTGTTCCTTCCTCTGTGTAACCTGACATCTTCCCTGCAGGGTCATTCCAATATGTGGTGCTGAGCTGTGTCTACATTGGCTGGGTGTGTTACGGACTCGTTAGACTTTGGCCATGCATGCTGAGCGATGTCTCCACCTGCATCATTCGTGGCATCCTTGGTGGTCACTGTACTTGTGTATGTAGACTGTTGACATGACTTCATGTGGACATGTTTTCTTTTCGGCGCTATGCATGTGTATACTCCCAGCCTCGCACACATGTGGTACATGTACTGCAGGGTCTTTGTGCACCTGACTGACATTTGTGGCCATTGGATCTGTGGGTACTCCACCATTTTCTTTCCAGGGGCACTGCTGTGGGTGTTAGGCGCCCACCCCTCCTGTGTCTGGGCACTGCTGGGAGGACTCTGCACCCACCCCTCCTATGTGTGGGCACTGCTGGGAGGAATCTGCACCCACCCCTCCTGTGTCTGGGCACTGCTGGGAGGACTCTGCACCCACCCCTCCTATGTGTGGGCACTGCTGGGAGGAATCTGCACCCACCCCTCCTGTGTCTGGGCACTGCTGGGAGGACTCTGCACCCACCCCTCCTATGTGTGGGCACTGCTGGGAGGACTCTGCACCCACCCCTCCTATGTGTTGGCACTGCTGGGAGGAATCTGCACCCACCCCTCCTGTGTCTGGGCACTGCTGGGAGGACTCTGCACCCACCCCTCCTATGTGTGGGCACTGCTGGGAGGAATCTGAACTCACCCCTCCTGTGTCTGGGCACTGCTGGGAGGACTCTACACCCACCCCTCCTGTGTCTGTGCACTGCTGGGAGGACTCTGCACCCACCCCTCCTATGTGTGGGCACTGCTGGGAGGAATCTGCACCCACCCCTCCTGTGTCTGGGCACTGCTGGGAGGACTCTGCACCCAACCCTCCTATATCAGGATATGTACGCTTAGAACATACACGGGTGTGGGTTCACTCCATGCATACGGGGGTGGTGTTACGGTCCATACGTACACTGTTGGGGTGGGGGGTATGCTTCATACATACGGGGGTGGTGTTACGGTCCGTACGTACACTGTTGTGGTGGGGGTACGCTCCATACATACGGGGGTGGTACGGTCCGTACATACGCTGTTGTGGTGGGGGATGGCTCCATGCATACGCAGGTGGGGGTACGGTCCGTACGTACACTGTTGGGGTGGGGGGTACGCTCCATACATACGGGGGTGGTGTTACGGTCCGTACATACACTGTTGTGGTGGGGGTTGGCTCTATGCATACGCGGGTGGGGGTACGGTCCGTATGTACACTGTTGGGGTGGGGGGTACGCTCCATACATACGGGGGTGGTGTTACGGTCCGTACGTACACTGTTGGGGTGGGGGGTACGCTCCATACATACGGGGGTGGTGTTACGGTCCGTACGTACACTGTTGTGGTGGGGGGTACGCTCCATACATATGGGGGTGGTACGGTCCGTACATACGCTGTTGTGGTGGGGGTTGGCTCCATGCATAAGCGGGTGGGGGTACGGTCCCTACGTACACTGTTGGGGTGGGGGGTACGCTCCATACATACGGGGGGTGGTGTTACGGTCCGTACGTACACTGTTGGGGTGGGGGGTACGCTCCATACATACGGGGGTGGTGTTATGGTCCGTACGTACACTGTTGGGGTGGGGGGTACGCTCCATACATAAGGGGGTGGTGTTACGGTCCATCCGTACGCTGTTGGGGTGGGGGGTACGCTCCATACATATGGGGTGGTGTTACGGTCCGTACATACACTGTTGTGGTGGGGGTACGCTCCATACATACGGGGGTGGTACGGTCCGTACATACGCTGTTGTGGTGGGGGTTGGCTCCATGCATACGCAGGTGGGGGTACGGTCCCTACGTACACTGTTGGGGTGGGGGGTACGCTCCATACATACGGGGGTGGTGTTACGGTCCGTACGTACACTTTTGGGGTGGGGGGTACGCTCCATACATACGGGGGTGGTGTTACGGTCCGTACATACGCTGTTGTGGTGGGGGTTGGCTCCATGCATACGGTGGTGGGGGTACGGTCCGTACGTACACTGTTGGGGTGGGGGGTATGCTCCATACATACGGGGGTGGTGTTACGGTCCGTACGTACACTGTTGGGGTGGGGGGTACGCTCCATACATACGGGGGTGGTGTTACGGTCCGTACATACGCTGTTGTGGTGGGGGTTGGCTCCATGCATACGCGGGTGGGGGTACGGTCCGTACGTACACTGTTGGGGTGGGGGGTACGCTCCATACATACGGGGGTGGTGCTACGATCCGTACGTACACTGTTGGGGTGGGGGGTACGCTCCATACATACGGGGGTGGTGTTACTGTCCGTACGTACACTGTTGGGGTGGGGGGTATGCTCCATACATACGGGGGTGGTGTTACGGTCCGTACATACGCTGTTGTGGTGGGGGTTGGCTCCATGCATACGCGGGTGGGGGTACGGTCCGTATGTACACTGTTGGGGTGGGGGGTACGCTCCATACATACGGGTGTGGTGTTACGGTCCGTAAGTACACTGTTGGGGTGGGGGGTACGCTCCATGCATACGCGGGTGGGGGTACGGTCCGTACATATCCGTACCCACGCTGTGGAATGCTTGTGCGGGCCGTACCCAGGCCTTTGCTACGTGGGTACGAGCCGTCCCGCCATTGTTGGGGTGATGTAGGTGTGGGCGTGGTACGACTCGTACCCACGCTCTTAAGGCGTGGGTACGGGATGTACCTGTATTGTTGTGTTACCGGTTCGCGTTGTCAACCACTTCCGTTGTGGCGGACGCTGGCTTTGCTGGACACGCCCCCACCCCCTCATAGTGACCAGGGCCTGGGGGTCAGGTATGTCCAGGGCATGTGTGCTGTGTGACTTGGGTGGGGGTTTTGTGGCCTGCCCCTGCTCCTGCCCCCCACCCCATTTTCCCCCCCCCTTTGTTGTTCTGACCTTCTGCGGCGTCTGCGTCGGAACCTGTAGAGGAGGTCGACTGCTATGAGGGCCGGGATGACACGTAGGTTCGGGTCCATGTCTGTCCGTCGCGTGCAGGTACTCCTTGTTCGCGTCGTCCTGATTTCCCGGCAGTTTTTGGCTGCCGGAAAATATTCTCCGTGCGGGATGACGTCGGTGCGAATCGTACCTCCTGGTTCGTGAAGGGCAGGCTGCGTGCGTCCCGACGTCACGTCGGCGCTTTCCCGAATCACATTTGTATGAATATTTTCGTCGGTCGGTGTTTTGTACGAATCGTACGGAAATAGTATTTCCGTGCGAATCGTACTTCCATGTTTGTATATTGTTCCGACCGGGTACGCGTCGGACGGAGAATATGCTCCGTCCGACGGTTCGTACCTGGTTTTTCCAGGATCGTAATCGGCACCAAAATATCTATATATAGCAATAATTTTAAATACCAAAATAATTCTATGATTAATTGTAACACTAAACTATTAAAAAAATATTTAAACTTAAACATTTCCCAATTCAATCAGTGCAACGGTAGTGAAAGTGTTGGATAGCAAAATAATTAAATTTACTATTCTAACTCAAGTGAGTGCAACAGTAGGTAAAGTGTTGGATAGCGGAGGGGTAAAAATTATTATTCCCACTCCAGTGAGAGCAACAGTTGGGAAGATTTTGGATTGCGGAGGGGTAAAAATGAAAATTCCCACTTCAAAGAGTGCGGAGGGGTAAATGTTGCTATTCCAACTCCAGTGAGTGCAACAGTAGGGAAAGTGTTGGATAGTGGAGAGGAGAAAATTACTATGCCCACTGCAAAGAATGCAACTGTAGGGAAAGTGTTGGATAGCGGAAAAGTCAAAATTACTATTCCCATTGCAAAAATTGCAACAGTAGGGATAATGTTGGATAGTGGAGGGGTAAAAATTTAAATTCCCACTCCAGAGTGCAACAGTAGGGAAAGTGTGTTATAGCGGAGGAGTAAAAATTACTATTCCCACTCCAGTTAGAGAAACCGTAGGGAAAGTGTTGGATAGCCGAGGGGAAACAGTAGAATAACTGTTGGATATCAGAGGAGTAAAACATTTTATACACACTCATGTGAATGCAACAGTAGGGAAAGAGTTGGATAGCGGAGAGGTAAAAATTAAAATTCACACTCCAAAGAGGGCAACAGTAGAGAAAGTGTTGGATAGCGGAGGGGTAAAAATTACTACTCCAACTCCAGTGAGTGCAACAGTAGGAAAAGTGTTGGATAGCTGAGGGGTAAAAATTACTACTCCCACTCCAGTGAGTGCAACATTAGGGAAAGTGTTGGAGAGCAAAGAGACAAAAATTACTATTCACACTCAAACAGTTAAAAACAAAAATAAAAAACATTTAAATTAATTAAAATCATAAAAATAAATAAACAATATGTATAAATAAAAAATCTAATTTATTGAATATATATAAAAAGAAAAAATATTATATTCTTTACATATAAAAATCTACAAATATTATATGATATAAAATAATAAATAAATGTATTTACAAATTCTTTTAAACTAGAAAATATTTACAAACAAATAAATGAATAAATAAATACATGTATTTATTATATTTCTTACTCTATAACACCACACCAATAACAAAACACTTCAACATTTTTAATATTTCTTTTTTCCAACTTAGCATAATTACCTCATCAATTTAAAATATATTATTAATAAAAAAACGAATGAACATTAATTGACTACACACACATTAACACTATGATATCCACAACACACACCTAAATTAAACTCTAAAACAATAAAATACAATTAAAATCCATTTATAAATTAAAAACTATTACTATTAACAACGAATAATACAGTAATAAAAATGCATTTAATACCCCACCTTTACCGCTTTAAAAGTAAAAACAACAGACAAAAAAATAAACAATTACCCAAAATACATATTAAGTACTTAAACACAAATTATTTCCCAACCTTACTTCTATAAGCATGAAAACACACACCTCAAATGTATTACACAATTACCATAATTAATTACAAATTAATTAATTATTATTAAATATCCAATTAATTCAGCAATTTAAAATAAATTACTTCCCACCCTTAACACCTATAAACAACACAACACTCACCTAAAATTAATTACACAATTACCATAATTAATTACTAATTAATTAATTAAAATAGATTAACATCCAATTATTAATTCATCAATTAAAAATAAATTACGTCCGGCCCTTAACACCTATAAACACCACAACACACACCTAAAATAATTACACAATGACCATAATTAATCAAGTAATTAATTTAAATTAATTGAAATTAATTAACAACCAATAATTGATTAATCAATTATAAATTACTTTGCACATTTAAGACTATAGCATCTCCGTTAAACAAATATGAATAAATAAAAAATAATCAATACATTTAATATAATTAAATTACCTCCCCCCCATTCCCCTATAAACCCACAGCTCACTACAGAACTAAAAACACAAAATTAAAAAAAATATATCTACTAACAATTTAACACATATTATACATAAAAAACAATTCTTATACAAAAAATACAACACATACATATAAATATATACTAAAATACATACCATTAATAAACAAACAATATTTTTAACAACTATATTTTTGTAAATGATATTAAACACTTCAATATATTTTAAATCGATTTTACTTACCTTAAGTCAATATTCTTGACCACGATATTCTTGCTGTCGATATTTCTGACCCACGATATTTGCAACTCGATATTTGTACAACTTGACATTTGTGATTCGATATTCTGTCTCTGCACCCCCTGAAATATAGCTACTACTTTTGGAGACCACCACATCTGGCAGATTGCGACCCAGCATGAAGGCCACCCTACAGTTCTGTGCTCAGCTCTAGAGGCTTTATCTAAAGTAATATATTATGATCTCAGGCCATCTTTAGTATACAGTCAGGTCCTTAAGGACTATGCTGGTGTATTGTGCCCAGTTCTGGAGGAACTACCTGGAGGGCTGTGTCCAGGTCTCTGTAGAAAATCTGGAGTGTGTTGTGAGTTGTAGAGACACAGGTTCTGATTCACAAATGTAAACTTACTCTTTGGGGTAAGTTTATGATTGTTTGCTATTCACAAAGGGTTTTACAGGTAGTATCTTTATGAGTGTGGAGTCTCTGTACATAAAAATATAGGTATTTCTCCGTACATAAAAATATAGGTATTTTATGTGTGAAGAGTCCGCACTCCAAAATATACCACTCGTAAATTCCTTTGTGAAAGCAAACAATTGTAAACGTACACAAAAGTGTACATTTACCTTTGTGAATCAGACCAACAGTGATTCACAATGATACTCATTAGCAACTAGAGTGTGAGAGTCGGATCAGGGTTGGAGTTAATGTTTCCAAGCACATAAATATAAATGCTGCAAGTAGCTTTATTTTGAATGCATATATATCCATCGGGGCTTATTTATGAAAGTCCTGCGTCACTTTCGTACCATGTAAAGTGGTACATGAGTGACGCAGGGCTCTCATAAAGATTTATAAAGCCATGCAAAGCTACCCTGTGGGGCTTTGAGTGGCCTCGTAAATCATAAGCAAGGCAACGCCTTACTCTTTCCCTGAGTAGCGTTCCATGATCATTGCAGTGGATTTTCCCATGCAACACCCATGGAATTTGACGCTGCCCCAGATTTACATAATAATGTAAATGTGGGGCAGTGTCAAAACCATATAGCCCCCGAGGTGAGGTGTAACAAGGAAGATTATGCCACTTTTTCCTAGTTTTTCCTCATTCCATGTGTGCTGCATTCTGTAGCACACATAGAAAGAGATAAATGCCTCATAGGATTGTTACCTGCCCAAAACAATCCTGCATGCAACAAAGGCTGCCATTGTGTTAGGCTGCCAAAACAGCACCAGCACAGGCAGAAAGGACTGGAATGCACCATATTGCTTAAATATGGTGCATTCCTGCCCTCTCTCTTTGTAGGTCTGTGGTATGTGTCATAGGTATATGGCGCCTCAGAGAAAATACACAACATTTATTCTAAATCGCTTATATGACGGTGCTGGAAGGTGTAGAGAAACCACACACTCTACAAATGTAAGCAAAAGCTTGACGTAACTTATTTTTAAATCCTCAGCACACGTGGATAATATAGTTTTCGTCGTCTATTTCATACATGAGAACATGAGTACATAAAAGGCAAAACCATAGGACAGAATACAATCTTCTTCATGTCTTCTTTATTAAGAAGTGTTCAGGTGAAGTATCAAGGTTACAGCCATTCACAGCCAACACGTGTTTCGTCGTATCGGGAATGTAGTCCCATGACTTCCTCAAGGCTGTGCAAACAAACAGATAAATACCAACTCATGCCGTGAAGGTCATTACAGGGGTTGAGCATCAACAGTAAACAGCATTTGCTTTTTGAATTGAAGACATTTAAGAGAAAGTGAACTATTGTGTGCTAAACAGATTTAGTTCAAAGTGACAAAAGGAAGGAACCAAAGGGAATTTTAGAATTATAGTCTTGATTAATGCACCAAACGAATGGAGAGAAAGGACGACCCGATTGTGAGTTGAACGTGATTTCTTTGTGATAATTCTAATTAAGTGAAATGATGGTAACATTAACGCCGTCGTGGGAAATAAACGCCGTACCATAATTCACCAGAAGGTGACTGACAATAAACATCAAGGCACTGAGGCCGAATATTTACCTCTCTTCGTATTTGTAGAAATTTCTGGTGTATAAAGAGAAATGAGAGTGATCTAATATCAGAAAAGACCTCGAACCGTGTGATAACAGGCAAGCCTTTCAATACTAAAATAAATCAAACCTACTTTAAATGTGGTTGTAATTCCGGCCCACATGGGGGTCTATGATCAAAGCGGGGAACAAGGGATGTCACAATCCTGTTAGAGAGGTGTTCGTGTTGGCACTGCTCTGTGAACAATGGAGGATATATGCGTCAAGTTAAAGAATATGTGAAACCGCCATAACGATATGTGAGACACTTCACATTACTTATGCAATTTCATCTCCATTGATGAGAATCTGGAGATTATCCCATTCTGCTCTGGAATTCACTCAAATCCGTAGTTGAATCAAGAGTTTACACTCCTCACCCAGTGTTCAATAATTATACCCTTGTTACTCCAAATGGTCTACCGCAACCAAAAGCTACAATCCTCACTCACTATTCAGTAATTTAATCCTCTTACTTCAAATACGTGACTCTACCCTCACACAAATTAAAGAGTATGTGAGACCGCCATAAGCTATATTTGAGCTACTTCACATTATATATACAGTTTCAGTATATTTGTTAAGACTCCGGTAATTATTCCAGGCTGACCCGGTGTCCATTCAAAGCCGTGAATGAATCCAAAATCTATGCTGCTCACCCAGTGTTCAAAATCATACCCTATTCACTTCAAATACGTGACTACAACCAAAGGCTACAATTCTCACTCGGTATTCATTAATTTCATCCTCTCGTTTCAAACCGTGACTCAATCCTTACCTAACGTGTTCTTAATACTCCTGTGCCCTCGTCCTCGTTTCTGGCTAGCAATATGAGATCGCCGGGTTCGCCGAGTGTAGCAGCCCGTGGAGCGAGTGTTCGTTCCGCGCAACGGCGGCCATGTCATAAATACATTCGGGTTATTCGTCACAGTGCGCGTCACCTCAACAGACATAGAAAGAAGACTCTATGTTGTTTAAATGCTTCCCAATCCTTCGTATATCGGATTGGAACTAGCATGTACTAGTTAAAGTTACCGCTGCAATATTTCACTATACCAAGTTACTAGACGTTGCATGTTATCATATTTAAATATATTATAAAACAGTACTTCTGAAATTAATCTGCGATCTGCAAGTGCCAAACCCGAGTGGGGGTGTTTAGTGTATACGTCCCAGTGACCCTAGACTAAAGTATTCGCCTATTTCAGCTCAACAAAGCCTAAGTTCGCCCATTTTGGATTAAAGGAGGGTCGCAACTCATTATGCAGTAAACGAGTGTGTATCTCATAATACTTTCACAGTCGATGTGTGAGTCAGATTGTGAACGTGACGTGTACGTAGATTGGCTGCATTTGTGCCGGTCGGTACATTAATTAAAAGTGAGTTTTTCGTGTCCTTCAGTCTCTCCACCAGTTAGGTCGGATAATTATCTAATTCTTAAACAAGTTACACAATAGGTCATAGTATTCTCTACCTATGACCATGGAGATTTAAACATGTTGATAGTAAAAACATTGTAGTCGCTACCATGTTCCTGCGTCTGGAAATACACAATCCGAAGACATAAACATTAGAGTCATATGTGATACATATGGGAACGTCACCCTGCGTGCCACAGTCGATATCAGACTATTCATCTAAACATACACTATTCGCCATTATGTTTAAATATATCGTTTGCAATGTATACAGTTCTAGTTGCTTAGGTATAGTTGTCAATACAGCCTATCTGCCCAAGAAGTAGTGTAGCTCATGGCCGATATTTAAACCACATTCTGTACTTCTCAATTTTAAAATCCATAGTGCCTCTTTGCGTCTCAGCGTCAGTTCCCTATTCCCACCCTGGGGGTGTCTGGGTATATGGTCAATTCCGTAGTATTCAAAACATTTCATGGTTGTTTGTTCTGTGCAGATAGATATGTGGGCAGCTATGGGGTATCTCATATCCCCATTTCTGACTGCTCTGATGTGTTCCCTGATCCTGTCCCGTAGTGGCCTGATGGTACTGCCAATGTATCTCTTCCGACATTTGCACTTTATAACATAGATCACAAATTTGGTGAGACATGTGATGTTGGTCCTGATTTTATAAATCCTGCCACCTGGACCCTGAAATTCTGTGATCCTGGCGTGTGCCCATTTACACGTTGTGCATTGTCCACAGCCAGAAAAGCCACAGGAGTGTGTGGTTAACCAGTTGTCTTTATTCTTAGGTGTGGGATAACTCGGACTCAAAATGCTCTTAAGTGAGCGATCTATCTGCCTTTAATAAGTGCCAATGTTTGTTGAGACTTCGTCCCAAGATCCCAGACCAGTCACTGTAATTTGTCACCAGTCTGATCTTGTTGTCCTCTTTAGTCGCCACCGTTCTCTCCCTCAGAGTGTCTGCCCTTGTGATCGTGTCAATTCTCCGCTCAGCCCTTTTCAAGGTCTCCTGATTATAGCCACGATTCCTAAATCTATTGAGGGTGCTTCTCTTGTGTGTTTCGAAGTCAATGTTAGTGCTGCAGTTCCGTCTTACCCTCACTAATTATCCATATGGGATGGACCGAATTTGATGTTGTGGGTGTGAGCTGGATGCATGGAGTACAGAGTTACATGCCGTTGCTTTTCTGAACAGTCTACTCTGTAAACATCTATCCTCTACATAAAATTCCACATCCAAAAAGGAAATTTTATTTTTGCTCTGCTCTGAGTTGAGGTGGATATTCTGATCATTGGAATTAAGATGTTTGATGAATTCAGTAAGTTTTATTTGGGACCCTGTCCATATCATAAAACAGTCATCAATGTACCTTCCCCAGTATAATATTGAATCATTCCATTTAGTGCCCAATGGGCCCCAGATCATCGTCGCCTCGAACCATCCCATAAAGAGATTGGCGTACATTCCTGCCCTCTCACTTTGGTGTAGGGCAGCTCAGCAAGGTGCCTTGCTGCAGTGCACTACACCAAAATGCCATAAATGAGGCCCATAATTTTTAAACTCCGCTTTCCGTTCCAACATCACACCACAAGAAACCAGTCTAAAATTCACAGTGGAGGAACTGCTGTCAAGACTCCAAGAGATGGTCTGCTGCCTTCTCCCTCTGCTGCACTTCAGGAGCTTGGCAGCCATCCCTCAACTGTGTGCTCAGAACATCACTTCTGCCTACACAAATCACAGCATAGCACATGAAAGGGAAAAGGGATTCTGCTGGAAACAAATGATTTAATTCTTTGATCGGGCATGGAGACCATCCCCTTCAAAGATGACAACGTAACATGCTCATAATGGGGATCAGTAGATCACTATTACACCGAATGGAAGCATCACCATCCATGCAAAGCAATGGGAGCAGTAGTGACTCCTCCTAGTTTTCTGGACGGTTTTTATTATATCAAGAGTGAATAATAATCTATTATTCACTCATGGTATAAAAAAAATCATCAGGACCCTGAGACAGCTTCTGACTGTCTGATGGCTGTTGCTGGTGCACAAAGGTGTCTGCACTAGCCATCAGAGATATTATCCAGGGCTGGTGAGACACCCAGCCATGGCCCCAATTGTGTCCAAGCATACCAAAGGCCTCTGCAGCAAGGTAATTAAAAAGCTTTTAAATGTTGTGTGCATTCCGGTGAGTGTGTGTGTCTATGAGAGAGTGTGTGCATGTGTCAGTTTGTCTGTGTGTGTGGTTGACAGAGATAGTCAGTGGAGGAGTTAGTCATTGTGAGTGAGAATGAATGATGAGAAGAGTGAGTATGAGTGAGAATGAATAACAGTGATTGAGGGAGAATGACTGTGAGTGTGACTTAGTGCCACTTAGGGGCCGATCCCGATCCGGGTCGGAAAGCACTCCGACCGAGCCGTATCCGGAGTGTTTTCCGACCGAGCCGGAGTCCTGCAGTCCGACCGAGCGAGTACGATGCGGCCGTATGCTGCTGGACTCGGTTCGGTCGGACTCCCATAGAAGTCAATGGGAGCCGGTCGTACGACGCGTACATGGGCTCCCATTGACTGAATGGGTACGTCACGGACAAGTGCGCCCCCTACAGTGAGTACGCATCGGTGCCATCTGCACCATACATGCCTGTGTTGGGGAGACCCATGAGTCTCCCCCTGTGTCCGAGTCGTAGGGCTGCGGGTGACAAGGGGTCCGACGCAGACCCCCAAAGGCAACCACCTGGACGATTTGCGAGCCGGACCACTCCGGCTCGCACAGGCTGTCCGACGCGTGGATCGTACTGGCTCGGTCGTGAATCGCATCCATTGCACGCCACGGTTATCTTCCGACCGAGACGTACGGAGTGGTTCGGACCCGGAAACGAGTCGGTTGGTGATTTTCATGTAACTCGCATCGTACCTGTGTCCGAGTTGTAGGGCTGCGGGTGACAGGGGGTCCGACGCAGACTCCCAAAGGCAACCACCCGGATGATTTGCGAGCCGGATACTCCGGCTCGCACAGGCTGTCCAACGTGTGGATCGTACTGGCTCGGTCGTGAATCGCATCCATTGCACGCCACGGTTAGCTTCCGACTGAGACGTACGGAGCGGTTCGGACCCGGAAACGAGTCGGTCGGTGAATTTCATGTAACTCGCATTGTACTTGCTCGCTCGTACAGCTGTACGAGTCGGGCGGAAAACACACGTACGGCGCGTAGTTTGTCCAACCGGATCGCGTCCGGTGCCCTTCCGACCCGGATCGGAATCGGCCCCAGAGTGTGAGACTAGGTGAGTTACAGTGATTCTGAGCATTCCGCAGTCTGAGAGAGTCAGAGAATGTGTGAGACAGAGTAAGTGAGAGAACGAGTGATACAGAGTGAGTCAGAGTGAAAATGAGGTGAATGAGTATGAGTGAGACTTAGTGAGTGAGAATGAGTGAAAATGAGTGCGACTAAGTGAGAATGAGTGACAGTGACTGAAGATGAGTGAGACTGAATGAGTCAGCGTGGGACGGAGTGAGTCAGAATGAGTGAATCACAGCTTGAGCGAGTCAGAGAATGAGTTAAGCAGAGTAAATCAGTGTGAGAATTGGTGAGATTGACTAAGTCTGTGTGAGTGAGATTGAGTGAGAGGAGTGAAAATGAGTGAGACTGAGTGAGTCAGAGTGAGATTGAGTGAATCAGTGAGACCAAGTGAGACAGTTTGAAACCAAGTGAGAATATATTGTATTGTATTGTAATTTCATTTATATAGTGCTTACTACCTCTGACGACAAAAGACACACAATTGATGGATGGAATGCAGAACAAATCAAAACATTCACCCCCAGTCAAGAGATCTGGGTTAAATACATCATTCTTTTGCTCACCATGCCACTCCAGTTTAGACCCGGCCATATGCAAATCAGTCTTGACCCTGTGCCTCATGGGAACAGTCCAGCCCGAACTGCCAAGCCAGGTCCTCCCTGGACCGGAATCCAGCATCCTAGCACCGGTTTCGGGGTTTCACCCCTCTTCAGGCAGGATAGCTTGATTCCAGTGGCACAGTGAGCCCAGAACCCACGTCTGGGCATACCTGTCGCACTTAGGGCGAGAAAGCAAAAGACACACAATTGATGGATGGAATGCAGAACAAATCAAAACATTCACCCCCAGTCAAGAGATCTGGGTTAAAGCCATCATTATTTTGCTCACCATGCCACCCCAGTTTAGACCTGGCCATTGCAAATCAGTCTTGACCCTGTGCCTCATGGGAACAGTCCAGCCCTAAGTGAGAATGAGTGAGACTGAGTGAGAATGAGTGACTCTGTGTGAGTCAGAGTGAGATTGAGTGAATCAGAATGAGTTGGACTGAGTGAGATTAAATGAGAATAAATAAAATCGAGAGGGTCAGAGTGAGAATGAGTGAGACTGTGGGGCATATTTACAAGGGCCATATCTCCGCTTTTTTGGCTTTTAAAGCCAAAAAAGCAGAGATAAAAATATCGTCCTATTTACAAGAGGGTGATAACATGCATTAGCGCATGTTAGCACCCTTTTACCCGACGCCTCCCTTTGCATCTCTAATGAGATGCAAGGTGAGCATCACTGGGCAGTACAACCTTGTAAATATCGCTGATGTACACATCGCGATATTTACAAGGCTGCCCACGCATTTTAGCAGACGTTAGTTTTTGGAGAAAACAGCTGTTTTCTCCAAAAACTAACGTCTGCTAAAATGCAGACTTAGCTATACTTACCATTGGGGGTGGATTATGCTGCTACGACCACAGGGTCGTATCGGCAAGGTTATCGCCGTTTTCCATGGAAAACCAGCGATGTTCCATGGAAAACGTCGCTATCGCTGGGAAATTATCGCCATTGCGCTATGAATTGTTAATGCAATGCTATCATGGCGATAATTTCCTGCGATAGCCAGTGATAACATTTTTCTCGCTAAGATCGGCCAGCGATAATTATCGCTGCCGCTTGTTAATATGCCCCTCTGTGAGTTAGTGAGACTGAGTACAACTATGTCAGAGTAAATAAAAGTGAGTGCAAGTGCAAATGAGAGTAACTGAATGAGACTGAGTGAGAATGGATGAGAGAGTACTACTGAGTGCAAGCAAGTGTGAGTAACCCTCCACTAAGAACCCTCAGGTTCTCTCCCTTGAATGTGAGCCACGGGTTAAGCTGCACCACTTTTCATGGTCCTCAGCCATCACTGAATGGAAGACCTCCTCTGATGAACTGCAGATCATGAGTTGGAATCCTAGCAAGTCTAACTTATGCCACCATCCCTTTGGGTTTGGTAAATGGAGTACCATTAAATTGGTTAGATTGAGGGAGGAAGTGCTGCACAAAAACAGATTATTATTAATTGACTCCAAAAGTATAAAGGACTTTGAATCACCGACCAGTGCATTACAAATACATTTGAAAGTGAAGTTATTGAACCTTTTTATTGGTTAAGAAAGCTATGCAATTGTGCAACAAATTAACTTGCCGAGACTGCCTGCTGTCAGATCTGTTTTTGCTGATGACAACAGCAAGAGAGCGCTCTAGGATAATACACAAATGGATGATTACAAATAGTAATTAAAATTGCACAGCAGGAAAGCTATAAACTACTGAGTCTTTTTGGCTTGCAAGATTCACTTTCATTATTTTTGTCCATTGTACAAACTTGGATTTGGGAGAGCAGCTGTACAACCATCAAACCGGAATCAACAGCCTTTACATAGTCAAGCGAGGGGGGCGGGCTGCAAAATTGGAAGTGGCATACCAATGGAAACGGGTGTATGCATGTTTTATGGTAATATGTGTGTTAAATGTGCTTCTAATTGCATGTGCAAAATCCATGCTATGTTTTAAAATGGGTTTGTTTTCGATTGTTTTTAATTTCTGTGTTCACTTCATATAACAACATGCTGTTAAGCAACCTTGCACATAAATGAATAAAAATTGTTTAAAAAAATCAATCAAATAAATTGATTTCACCACTTGTACATGAAAGAAGCGTAAAAGTGTCACTTTAATATTCATCGTCTTTCAAAATCGTGTTATTAATTAGGATTCAACTCTTCCGACATCTGAATTCTGTCCTCAAATCCTTTCTTTAATTGGTGGCATATTATCAAGCCAGGCGATAAAATTATCGCCGCTTTAGCGGCAGAAAACTGCCGCTAAAACGGTGATAATGGGCTTGATAATATGCTCTATGGAATTCCAATTGAAGCCCATGTTAGATGTGAAGGACACCTAACATGGGCTTCAATTGGAATTCCATAGATCATATTATCAAGCCCATTATCGCCGTTTTAGCGGCAGTTTTATGCCGCTAAAGCGGCGATAATTGTATCGCCTGGCTTGATAATATGCCCCTTGGTTCGTTCTGGAGCAGGTCTTATTAGACACAGTGGCTCCTTTGTCTCCACTGAGTACCAAGGGACAGCAGAACGTATTTTTCAAAGCGGAGAATGCTGGCGCCATCTTGGATGGCACCGTCTGTGTAAGCAGCCGCGGCCCGTGCAGGTAAGAGTGGTGGGGCGATGGGGCCAGGTGGGGGAAATTGCAACAGACAACGGCGAGGGAAAATGTATTATTTATTTAATTTTCCCTCGCCATCATCCGTCGAAATCCACCTCCTCCCGGCACCACCGCCCCACCGCTCTTACCTGCATGGGCTGCAGCTGTGTATGTGTGTGTGTGTGTGAGTGTGTGTGAGTGTGTGTGTGTGTGTGTGTGTGTGCACATGCACTTGTGTGTCGGTGTGTGTGTTAAATTAAGATTGTGTTGGACCCAAAGGGCAATGTAGGTGCAATGTTGCAGAGTTGGCAGTTTTAAGAATTAGCAACTGAATCTGTATTACAAACTTTTAAATGCTTCTTATCTGAGTAATTTAGGGGCACATGCATGAAAGTTTCATTTTGCGATTACCAAATAGCGATTTTTTAGAAATCGCTCTTTGGTGAGTGCAAAATGCAATGAACCAACACATACAGCAAATAGCGATTCTCTAATTGCGATTCCTTAAGAATCGTAAATGCAATCAGAGAATCGGCATTTGTACTTGCGACTCCATTCTTTATTATGGGCCTCAAGGCCCATAGGTGAGAATGGTCTTGCATTGCCTAAATTGCAATTACCTAATTTGTAATGGCAAATTAGGTGATGCAAAGACAAGGTTGCCCGGAGGCCTAAGGTGCCCCTAACAAAAAGATATGCACATGTAAGGCACACACTTGCCCCGGGCATGTGTCCACGCAACATAACAATTTGAAAAGCGCAGTTTTGTGCATTTTTCAAAGCACACACATGGTTGATGGCAATTCGAGTTTCCTAAAATGCACAGTATGCATTTAGGAAAGGCTTCTTGCATGTGTATTATAGAATCGCAAATTGCATTCACAGTTTAGGGAATCGCAAAAATTACGGTTACCTAAATTGCGAATGAAAACAACTTTCATGCATTAGGAAATGCCATTTTGCATTTGCAAACGGACGATTTTTGCAAATCGCACTGTTTGCGATCGCAAAATTGCTTGATGCATGTGCCCCTAAGTCTTTTATCGCAGAATTTATTAAAAACGTACCCAATGAATGCAAAGAAACACTGTAGTTTTGTGACACTAAATTTTCAATTCAACCATTCCTAAAACCTTACCGATAAACAGACAATCGCAAGTATATCCTATCTTGGCAGGCAGACAAATCTGTTCTTCATACTACTGACAAACAATACTTGTAAAGGAGAGCGGCAATTAAATACATTCCTGAGGCGCTGGCCCTGACATTTAGGAAGGTTACAAAAGCAATTGATGAAATGAGTTTGGAAATTTAAAATAGCCAGCTCATTTGTTAAAATAATTTCGGTTTATTCACAACCACATTTTCATTTGCAAGATCTTGGACCTGGCATTCGATTGTATCTTATAGTAGACCGTATTCATTTACAGAACTATCTGCTCTCTATGCTAAATTAGAGCATCTTTAACCTGCCTCAAATAAGGTTTAAACCTTACACAACTGTACTGCAAATCATTTTAGATTGCCCTTTGTGGTAAATAAATATATATATATATATATATTCACTGAAAAAACCATAGGTTTCAGGGGTGTTATAGTTAGCTGGACTTTTCACTTGTACAAAACCATTGAAATTCCCCCGTTATAGTTAGTTCAGCTAACTATAACTCGCGCGCCCGCAATGCACTGCTGATGACGTCACATATTACATCACTCATGACATGGTCAGTGACATCACTCATGACATCACTGATGACATCTCAAATGACATCACTGATGACATCACTGATGACATCATCCAGTGAATGTGTGCTATTCTGAAAATTAAATATGTTTTATATATGTATATCTCAAGGTCGATGGAAGAATAAATGGGTATATAAGTGTCTAAATGGATGATTTGTTTTTGAAAAATTGATTGTGTAACTGACTGATTAAGTGTATCATAGTGAATACATGGCTTAGTGAGTAATGTTTAAATATGTAAATATCTGTATCAGTCTCTCACTTTGTGTATAAGTGGCTGCATGGGTTGGTGAGTAGCTACATGGGTGTCTATATAGGTTATTAGTTGGTTTTTTGAGTATCAGTCTGAGTGTCTGCATGGTTCGGTGGGGGTATTACATAGTGCATAGGTGCATGAATGAGTGACTCACTGTTTGTATGTGTTGAACACAGTATGTGTGCAGGACTGTATGGGTGGATGAGTGTGTGTATGGGTGTGTTAGTGAGTGAATGACTGTCTCAATAGTGTCTTTATGAGTAACTACATATGTTTTAAACTAGTATATGTGACTATTGGTGTATATATGTGAGTATATGTGAGAGTGAGAGATTGAAAGAGTTCCTGTATGAATAAGTATGTGTTTCTATAAGTGATTGTTTAAAAGACTAAGTATGTGTAAGTTTCCGTAGAAGTAAGTATGGTGGTGTGTGTATAACTGTATATGCAAGTAAATGTATGTTTGATTCTTTATTAGCATGAGTGACTATGTGTGTGAGTAACTCTATGGATGAGTGGCATTGTGTAACAGGATGTATAGGTGTATGAGTACATATGATGAGTGAGTACATGTATGAGTGACTGTATTGGACTGTTGGTGAATGAGTGGATGTGTATGTGGATCTTAGAATTACTGAAGAGGTTGTTGTAACTGGTATTGGTATGTCCATTGTTTTGAAAATTTTAGTCTCTATTTTTGAATGTGTGTATCAAAGGTTATATTAGGGTGAGAGGAGGTCTGCCACTCTATCACAAGGATGATGTCATCAGTGATGTCATCAGTGATGTCATTTGAGATGTCATCAGTGATGTCATGAGTGATGTCACTGACCATGTCATGAGTGATGTAATATGTGACGTCATCAGCAGTGCATTGCGGGCGCGCGAGTTATAGTTAGCTGAACTAACTATAACGGGGGAATTTCAATGGTTTTGTACAAGTGAAAAGTCCAGCTAACTATAACACCCCTGAAACCTATGGTTTTTTCAGTGAATTTCTGAGGTTTTTTAAATGCTAATTCCTAACTATAACGTGCCTGAAACCTATGGTTTTTTCTGTTAATTTCAAAGGTTTTTTAAATGCTAATTTCTAACTATGCCTACAGAGATACGACATGTGAAGAAAGAAGAAAAAATGCACAGAAAGAAACAAAAGAAGTGCAGAAAGAAGCAACAGAAGTCCTCAAATACGAAGATAAGTGCAGGAAGAAGGATAACGTGCAGAAAGAACAAAAAGAAGAGCAGAAAGAAGCCTTGTTGCAAAATCATCCTGTACCCTCAACTTTTTCAGAAGGATACTGGTGGTAACTGAGTCTGACTAACCAGTCCTAGAGCCAGTGCTATGTTAAAAGACACTTAGAATACAGTGAAAACACCTACATACACTAGGGAACATTATGCGTTGGGGTCCCCCTGTGATTAGCCTTACCTCCTCTATAAGCCCCTAGTATATAATAGGGCATGGGGATTAAAACTACCTCTTAAAACAGGCCACAGGGCGTTTTTGCACACGTTAACTCAGGCCCCGTCCCCTCCTTTCACCATTGTGTAAACACGCCCTGTATCCGTTTTTAGTTGGGAGATTAAGTTCATTTGAGTCCTGAGGGTCCCTAGGGTCCAACTAGCCCACTAGGTACCTCCAGTAAGTGCCACAGAGCTGCGTTGCAGAGAGGTGTAAAAAGTGGCACGGCCTGGACCACCTCTCTGCAATGCAGCTCAGTGGCGCTTACTGGAAGCACTTGGTGGGCTAGTTAGCCCCCAGGGGCCCTCAGTATTGAAGGGAAATTATATCCCCAATTTAAAACGTGCCATGGTGCGTGTGTTTGCACACGTCACCTCAGGCCCCGTCCCCTCCCTTCACCACTATGTAAACGCGCCCTGTGACTGTTCTAAGTTGAGAGATTAAGTCCCCTTGAATCCTAAGGGTCCCTAGGGTCACACTAGACCACTAGGTACCTCCAGTAAGCGCCACAGAGCTGCGTTGCAGAGAGGTGTAAAAAGGGGCTTGGCCTCAGAACACCTGTCTGCAGCGCAGCTCCCTGGCGCATACTGGAGATGCCTGTTGGGGGCGCGTTTGCAGAGTGCTGCATGGAGGGGGCATGGCCTCCGGCACGATGCCAGTCTTTTATTTATTTTATTTTTTTAAGAAGGGGGGCTGTGTGGTTCCCCTTCTTATTCTAATTTATTGGCCCTGATGACCCCATCCCCCAGGGCCTGTCTCCTAATTATATTTTTTTGACCCCAATCCCCAGGGCCGGCCACTGTTTTTTATTATTTTTAAAAAATATATATTTATAGACACACCTAGGACATGCTGGACAAACCGTACGTACCTATCACCATGACGATTTGCGTGATATTCATTAAAAGGCGACTATGCATGCAATTAATCCACGTGGAATGTATTTACACCACTAGTGAAGCTCTGACATGTCTGATGCTCTACCGTGCCTAATCCCGGTAGACACCCTTGTCATTTATTTATACAAACATGGGTAGCTATTGATGGGCACATTTAATACACATGCACACCAAGCCATTCAAAGGGGATTCGACAAAAATTCGACCAAAACTATGCAAGAAACCCCCCTCACAGTTAATAAAACACACATCCACTGCCGGATGTGTAATACTTTTTATTTTACTCTCTGGAAAGGGGACGAACATCACTTGCGAGTCACAGCGCGCTCCTGACAGAGCCCAATGTTGTGTTACACCCACCATTGCCTGCCGAGTGCCACACACCTCTGTATTGTATTCCACTAGCTAGTGCATATGCTATGACACTCTCTAGCCCATGTGCACTGTAACACCACCCCGTGAAAATGTCATGCCACACTTGTCTTCGCACGGGTTATATTGCCCCATCTAACGTGCCTTCCTCGATGCCTATGTTATAACGCACAGTGCTATGCCATACATATTACAATTTGGGATCCATATCTTTGTCACAGTGCATATGCAACGTTACACTCCCCAGCACATATTTTATATTACAACTTTAGAGACTAGTTAGGTTACACAACACTGCCCTGTGCATATTACACTCCAAGGCGCATATCGCATAGCACGCGCTAGTGCCTGTGCTATCTCGCGCTCTCCAATGAATCTGTCATTGCGCACAATGTATTGCATATTATATTTCACGCCTGGTTCATCTTATATCACACTTTTTGGTGCATAGTTTATACCATACACTATATCTAGTTTTCATTTTCAATCGTGCTCTCAGGACTATGTTCTATATAACACTGTGTTCACCTACCCTTTTCACGGGCATTACATTTTGCGATAGGGGGTGGAGGGTCAGGGGGTGTTTTTGCCAAGTGAGCCCGGAGTCACAGTCACTAACGTCTTCTTCTTCCTGAATAAAAGTGAGATTATGCTGCATACTTGTTCATATTTTAAGTAGTTTGCACAGACAAAATGTTTTAAAAACAATAAAGTTTCTAATACCCGCCTTCTCTGAACAGTTAGCTTGCTGCCCCATCCCCCTCCTCCCTATCCTCTGTTGTGTGAATCCATGGACTAGCCTCCTCCCTCCTGCCATGCATGGTCTGATGTGCTGCCACTGCCCTCAATTTAGTATGATGTACCAGTCCACTCCTCCTGCCCTCCATTGCCCAATTCTATGCCCCATCATTGACCTCCTGCTTAAACTCTGTGCTTAGCTTGCTGCCCCTATTCTCCTTCCCCCTGCCCTCCGATGTCTTTGTGCATGCCCCTGCTCCATCCTTTTTGCCCACCATGTCCCATGGACCTGCCACTCCTATCTACTCTGAGTGTTCTGTTGAGCTGCCACTCCCCTCCCACCTGCCTAGCATTGTCAGATGACTGTAACCTGTCCCTGCCACCTCCACCCTGCCTGTCCACATGCCATGCCTCTATCCTCTTCCTCCTGTCCTACATGGTCCATTGTACTGCCACACCCTTCTGCCCTCCCTGGTCTGTTGTGCTGCAACTGCTCCTCCTGCCTGCCCCGTGTGGTCTGTTGTGAGGCCCCTTCCCCTGAACTTTCTTGTCTGTGCACAGGTCCTGACCCTCCCTTCTATCCTCCATCGTCCTTTGTGCATGCCCCTGCACCCTCCTTCTTGCCCATCATAGCCATTGTGCTGCCACTAACCCTCCCACTTGCCATGCATGGTCTTCTGTGCTGCCATGGCCCCTCCCACCTTCCCTGTGTGGTCAGTTAGCTGCCCCTGACCCCCTCCCACCTTCCCTCCATGGTCTGTGTGTATGCCATCACAGTCTCACTGTTGCTCTTCATGTTGTGTCTTGCTTCTAGTGCCCATCCTGCCTGACCTCCATGGCCATCTTGCTGCTCCTGCCCTGCCCCCTTGCCCCCAGCCCTCTGTTTACATGTGCAGACCCCTACTCCCTCCCTCCTGGCTTGTCTGTTCCATTGTAATGCCCCTGATCCGTCCCTCCTGCCCTTTATGGTCTGTTATGCTGCAGCCTTCTCTCCTGTCTGTCCATTATGGTCAGCTAGCTACCATTGCCTCTTGCCCCTCTGTTCTCTGTTGTCCATGTGCATGGTCCTGTCCCCTCCCTCTTGCTTTCTATGGATTGTTGTGCTGCACTCCCGTCCTGCATGCCCTGTGTGGTGTATTGTGCTGCTGCAAACCCTGATGCCTGCCCTGCAGGGTCAGTTTGGTGCACCTCTCCATGTCTCTCCTGTCCTCTGTTATCCAAGTCCATGTCCCTATCCCATTTCCTTCCATGATCCAATGTACCATACTTGCGAACATTTTGAACTTGGTAAGAGGGAGATTTTGAAAAAAAACTGGGGTATTGATTTTCCCCTTTGAGTTACATTGAAAAAGAGGATATTGTAGACAGGAGACAGATCAAATAAAGCCCATTTGAGCTTAAAAACATTGGACGTTTCCTGGCTGAATCGGGTCTGTTGGCATGTATGGTTGTACTACCATTGCCTCTTCCTTCTGCCCACAATGGTCTATTACATTGCCACAGCCTTGAAGGAGGGTAGATTTTGTATCACAGGGGGCCCCTGGCCCGTTCTGTCCACACCTGAAGTATGAGACCCTTGTCCTTGCCCTGCCAGCCGCATTTGTAGGCCGTATTAAATTGACCAGCGGGTCCTGTGTTGCTATATAATTATCCTGAGACATCCTTACCACTCAGCCAGCATAAAACCCCTGTGTAGGCCCTTCTGTTCAATATGTAGGCCTCTTTGTTAAATTGACCATAGCTCTGCAATTTTAGTGTATAGCAGTCTGAAGGCAGGTCTGCGAGGCCTTCTGCTCCAAACTAGTAGCCCCCACCCTACCCGAGTGCTCCGTGCTCGGTATCAAAGTTCAACATCCCCCTGAAGCTGTCGACATACAGTAGGCTGCATCCTGGACTGGTACTTGCTTCCTGGGCAGGTTTCCCGCTTTTAAGGAAGTGGCAACCGCAGAGCGTCAAGTTAGGAGAACTGAGGAGATTTTATACATGAATATATTGAATTCCTGTACAATACCCATTATTTTCTGCTTGCTCTATGGAACTTACGATAAGCGATTGGCCTGAGAGACTGACCTTTTCACCCAGTCCATTGTCAGCATTAAGTGGGTAAATGACGAAATGTCTGGTAAAATCTGCAGACGAAGCTTTTGGGTAGCATACGTAGGTAGATGTAGCGTGCAAAGGAGCCCACAAAATGATATAAAAAGGGAGCACCCACAGATATCGACGGACAACCTCGCCGTCTGTATGTAGGTTAACAGGCTGTGCAGGTTTTCCCCAAGAACTGGGAGCTCTTGTCTTCCTTTGCTTAAAATGTCTTGCTCTGCTTTGCTTGAAGTATCTTATTCTATTTTACCTATATGAAATGTCATGTTATGTTTAACCATTGTTCTCTTTACTTTTGCATTTAAAAGATGTTGTATTGTAATTGCAGGAATGCTTGCTCTAAGAGTAAATGTGAGTGTCCCTAGGTAACATTTTCCTTGGTGTAACTTGTTTCTCATGATGCATTTATAGATGTGTTTTCTCTCTCTCTCTGTCAGTCCATTAATTGAGATACAGAGAATATCATGACAGCTGTATGATTATCTGGATTCTGTATTTTGTACTTTATGTCTCTATTCTGCGGTTTCTTTGAAGTTGCATCTTCTCATTAAACTGCCATTGTATTCTGCCTCCAATTCCATGTCTCATATGTCTGTTTTCTTCATTTTTGGAGCAAGCGTTCCTAGGCACCCCGGCTCAAATTAAGGTGCCCCTTTTGTCCCTGACTCACTCTCCTGCTCAGTTCTGTGGTGGCTCCCGGGGCTCTGGGGACCGCCCCTAGCTTCCTTGACCCGTAATAGATCTTCCCTCCAACAGCCTCTCTTGCAAGTCCTGTATTGTTGGTTTGTTGCCCCTGCCCCCCTTTCCACTGCCCTCCATAGTCTGTTGTGCTTCCACGGCCCTTCCTGCCTGCTCAGTGTGGTTAAATTGTTGCCTTTGCACCCTCCTACCTGCCTTCAATTTTCAGAGTCTGTGCCCCTGGCCTCTGCCTCTCAACAGTATCCTAATGAACAACTAGATTGCTAACATTCTATATTTATTACAAAAGTGTGGAACGCCTGACATCATCTTGATGTAATCAAAACTGTAATACCTAGAGCATTCCTTTAGAAATTACATATATGAGAGGGTCTTATTGGCATCAAAATTATGGTTAGTGCTCTAAAAGACTAAAATAAGGACATATTTTCTGAGTTTTCAAATAGCGACAAAGCACTTTTAAATTATTTGTTATCTTTATGTTTTTTTATCTAGTTGACAACTTGATTAAATGTTGCACTTAGGGGAGAGGATGTGGTGTTACTTCCAGAACTGCAGACTTTGCAACTGGGGAACCAGGTTGAAGTTTCTGCTTCAGCTCGACATTCTGTGATTCTGGTCAAATCACTTAGTCTCCCCATGTCTACAACCAAAATGAATTTGTTCTTGTGTGATGTAACCAATGCTCATGTAAAGCACTCCAATACCTGACAAGTCTGCACTATATAACACTGCAAAAACACAAAATAATAAGTGTTTTGCACACTTCTGTCATTGGGCTATATTTGGGCTATATCTGGGTGATTTTGGGCTACATTTGGGCTCTTTTGTCTCCGGTGGCCATCTTGGGAGATTTATTTGTTATGAAGTTTCCTAATTTCCTCATGTACTGCAGTCTCCTCAGTCGGAAATGCTTTCAGTTTTTTACTTTGATTCCATCATGAAGGTATTCAGATATGTCACACATTTGCCATGAATTCTGAATGTTAGCACTCTAGTTGCTCATTAGATCACTGTAGTAAAACTACTGTTCACCATGGAAGTCTGCTCCTGGTATTAAAAGTGCATGTTTCAGTCTGCATGTCAGAATTTTTTAATGAAATAGAAGAGGATTTGAGAAGTCACTCAAAATGTGCCCTCATTTTCTTTCTTCAGCATTAATCATAATTTCTATGGCAAAATGAACCCCCTCATTGTGTTCCTTTTTAAATTAAATGTTTTAAGTGTTACCAGTTTATTCCAATCAAGATGGCTTCAGGTGTGCCATACTTTTGTCATAATGAAGACAGTAAGTGCTCTAGTTGTTTTTAAGAACATTCTTGGACATTCTGTCATTGGGCTATACTTGGGCTACATCTGGGTGATATTTGGGCTACATTTGGGCTCTTTTGTCTCTGGTGGCCATCTTGGGAGAGTTATTTGTTATGAAGTTTCCTAATTTCCTCATTTACTGCAGTCTCCTCAGTAGGAAATACTTTCAGTTTTTTACTTTGATTCCATCAAGAAGGCATTCAAATGTGTCACACATTTGCCATAAAATCAGAATGTTAGCACTCTTTTTGCTCATTAGATCACTGTAGTAAAGCTACTGCTCACCAGGGAAAACTGCTGCTGGTATTGAAAGTGCATGTTTCAGTCTGCATGCCAGGATTTGAGAAGTCACTCAAAATGTGCCCTAATTTTTCTTTCTGCAGCACTAATCATACTTTTTATGGAAAAATGAACCACCTCATTTTGTTCCTTTTTAAATTAAATGTTTTAAGAGTTACCACTTTAATCCAAGCAAGATGGCTTCAGGTGTGCCATACATTTATCATAAGTAGGACGGTTAGCTCTCTAGTAGTTCTTTGGAACACTCTGGAAAGCTGCAGTAGAACACAAAGGAATCAACTGACAGTCTCTGCCCTTGTTGGATGTACATGTTTTACTGAGAATGTCAGACTTCATTCTCACATGACTGAGAAAGATAATGTGAATTTACAGAAAATAAGCTCTCAGTTTAGCTTATAGATCACCTTCCAAACCTCTGTGGTAAAAGCATGAGAAAATATTTTTCTCTCAATCATGATATCCCAGCAGAAGGCTTTTTCACATGGTGAAATCACCTTAGAACATACCACAATTCCTAAAATGAGTATGGTACCATCAACAAATGATTTATAATGTAACTAAAGTCTTAAAATCTTCTATTAACTGCAATGCTTTTTAATGAGGTGCTATCATGTATATTGGTCCCAAGATGGCTGCCAACACTTCTTGGATGAAGTGCTGACAGCCAATCAGATCTCAGGATGAGATGTGTGGTTAGGCTCCGCCCACATATATATATATTGATTTAAATGCTATTTTCTCAGGAACTACTGAACAGATTTACACCAGACCTACAAAAGGCACTTCCTTGACCTGAGGACTACCTCTCTGCCAAATTTCAAGTAACTCTGTTCAGCCGTTCGGGCTGTAGCTGTGTCTAAAGGTCCTATGGAAAAATGCATGGGAAAAATGCGTTTTGGGACCCCCCTTTTTTCTCAGCCCCCGCTTGACGAATCCCCCCGAGACTTTCAGGGTAGGAGCGGAGCGTAGCGCCCCACCTATTTTGAAAATTTCGCGAGGATTCATCGACCGGCGCCAAAGTTATTCCAAATAGAATGTTGCGGATTTCCTATGGAAACAGGGTCCTAACTATAACTATCTACTGGCGACCGCCAGTAGATAATATATATATATATATATATATATATATATATATATATATATATATATATATATATATATATATATATATATATATATATGTTACCTATTTGATTCCGAAATGCCAGAAGTAAACATATTTAGAGTTTACCATTAAATAAAAGTCTTTTTTACCACAAAAATAAAATATGATGTATTGCACGTAGCTCTGAATTAGTTGTGCAACAAAAGCAAATCTCCCTACTCGTGCTGGAATCTGCACCAGTATATTGTAACACTAACATAAAAAATATGCATAGGCAAGGCCAATAGGACAGTCAATGCTATATTGTTTTTGGTTAGAGAAAATGCCGCAAATACGTACACATCTCTGGCGCCCATCTTGGCACCAGAATTTATTGAAATATTTCAAAGTTATTCAAAGACAGCCACTATGGATAGAGTGGTGGAAGCCAAAAAGTTTAGAAAAGCCTAAAAACCATGAACTGAGAGAGGAGTGGAAAAGTGCCATCAGGCAGGGAGCGGGGAAAGCAACAAAGGAGTCAGGATGGGAATAGTTTAAAAAACTGAGCGGGATGAAGAGTGGTGGGGAAAGAAATGAAGGAGCTGGGGCAAGGATTGGTGAACGAAAATGGAGAGCATGAGAAGGTGGGAGAAATCAAAGGGGGAAGTAGCACATAGAAGAAAGAGCAAACAACACATGCACTCCCATGGACGACTTAACAAACACATGAAAATATAATACCTTGAACGCAAGCAAGGTGAGCAGTGGAAAGATACAAGTCAACCAATCAGAATAATGTGAGATTGAAATGCTCCTGAGATGGACAAGCACACGATTATGGAAAAAAAAATCATCAAAGCAAGATGAGATAACAGCAGTGTCATGCAATGATGAGCAAGAGGCAGACCCAATGCTCACTCTAAGTATATGTTATATATTGAAAACAATATGTCTGCTTAGAGACAGCTAAAACTGTCTGGATCCTTCATAACATGAAAAGAAAAGAATGCATGCTGCATTCCAGCATTTAAATTAGAACCCATTTGTGGCTTCCATTTGAAAGCAATTGTGGTAATTGCAGATATTTTTGGAAATAGGAACACTGCAAAATGGTTTCATTTCAAATTGAAGTAAACACATCTTAATTTTAGCTTTATCACTGTTTTTAGTTACAAGTTTTATCTGGAAATCATTCTGAAAACTCACACATTCTTTTATTCCTTCCTTAAGTCTGGCATTTATGTAAATGGTACGTAACCACAATGCCGCTGCTGAATCTAATTAACATCATAAGAATTATACAAGCTACAGTCAAACTCCAAATCCAGTTTTAAACTTCTGTACAACCTCCCAGTTGTTATTTTCCCCTTTTTAACGTCAACTTTCACTTTTCTTCATTTCCTTACCCTTGTTGTCATCATTTTGTTTATTTTGTATCTATTCATCAAAAGCCACACGGTAGAAAATCTTTGACATTTTCTTGTATGTAACAGGAATGCTTTATACATTAGGGCTCATTATTGTAAGTTGAGCAGAAAGCTACAATTCTTTTTTTTTAGGTATTTTGATTTATAAACGTCATGCATACATTGTTGCACTATGCAAGGTGTAAGATAAAATCCAGATCACCCGGGATCAAATTTACGCTGCATTCTAGTTTATGGCCAGGACTTTTAGAGTGATCTCAAAATATTGTTCTATAAATGCTTCAATCTAGTTGTCACTCAAGCTGCTCACTGTTGTTGATTAGTTTTATTAAGGGATAAATTCACCTACAGATGAACAGTTATACCCAAATAATCTTGTTTTGAATATTTGCAACTTATTTTTGCCAGGTGAACTTGCTTTTTATAGGACCAAATATCTTGATTTTATTTTTCCTCACTAGGGTGCTTCATTAATGCAGCGATGTGCGAATTTGCTAAGTTTTTGCTTAAAAAACATTGATTATTTCTCCCCAAACAAATAAGAAAAATATTTTAGGATTGCAAAGCTCTACTCAATTTGGTCCTTCCTACTAAAATTAGGACTTCCGCAATGCTTCAATATTGTCTGTGACCCATTATCAGCATTCTTTTACCAACCTAATGTAATGCACCTTCCCATCACAAGTGATGTGTCACCCATAATTGGAGAGCTACAGGTGTAACACAGTGCACGGAAGTGTAGAGAAAAATGCACATCTAGTTTTAGTGCCGACTAACGTTCTTGAGAAAGAATGTATGCCTGGTAAAGGAAAAGTTAATGCAAGAAAATCTGTAAACTGCATAGGAAAGAATGATTGGGAACTTCGCAAAACTTAGCTCACATCTTAAAACTTTGCACTCCCTAATTTATAGTACAACTGTAGGCGATACACAAACCTTGTAAGCCTTACAAGAGAGGTGCCTAATTGTACGTCATCCGCTAAGTGTTATTTTAAGCAATTTTCCTCTAATATTTGATATTTGAAGAAAGCAATTAAAAGAATGTAACATCATTAAGACCAGATAGAGACAAAGTAACAGGGGTATTAGACCATTAAAATGCATTACTAGTTCTCTTCATCAGTCTTGTGGATAAAGGGAACGTGCTCCTAATGCAGTGGATTATTGCTGTTGGGAATTGACTCAGACTGGCACTCAGTGCCGAAATAGCAGATGGGTGGGCACCTGCTTTCATTTTTTTTTAAGCGTGGGATTTATTTTTTCATCGTCAGACTTTTTACCCAGAGCAAGAGCGAGAAAGGAAGACAAGGAGGTGGAAGAGAAAGATGGGAAAAGTTTGACAAAGGAAGAATGCAGTGTTGAAAAAGAAGCTGAATGGGGGAGATAAAGACACAGGGAGTGTAGGGGGTTGGAAGAGAGAGGCAATTATCTATTTATTTAATCATTTATTGTTGTGATTTTACAAAGCACAGACTCGGCCCGTGGCATGAGAGCGTTTTACAATATAGACTGCACAATCCAATAATCATTGGGTAAAACAAGGGAATATTTCTCAGAGGAGAGCGAGGGGGAAAAGTACATGTTCTTAACATGACCAAAGAGAGAAGAAGCATAGGTAGGTATAGGCATGATATGGAATCAAGACTAGACACACAAGCAGCATCAGCAGAGCCCTAAGAACAACTTTGGGCTTCTGCACTTATGTTTGTTCTGTCAAATTAAGCACTGCTGTCACATGTCACGACACACCGCCATTCTTTTATGGGAAATGTAATTTCATGGTTTTTTAGGTGTTTCTCTTCTATCAATTTGCAGCAGGCGAGAGAAAAGCCACTTATTTTGTGTCTCTGTTCGTGAGAGAATTACGACTTACCTTCAAGAGCCTCTCGAAAACTCTTCAGGGCTGTGAGCTTAACGGTGGCAGATGAAATCTTATGCATCATTACATAAAAACATCATAACTGATGCTTCACAGATGAACATATGCTACTCTCCCCTTACACCATGTAATGATCACAGCTTGTAACATGCATGTTCGGGGCAGCCCTGGTGGAGGTCCATTCCTCTTCGCCTGCTGTTTCTTCCCTGCATCTCATCATCATTTCGTGAGCGGACTATCCTTCTCCACTGTTTCCGAGGGGGAGGGTCGCCATTAATCTCCCCGCCCCGCAGCGCGGAAAGGTTAAGAGTTAATTGACCCGACTGTAATGGCGCTATTACAGAGGAGAACGGAGAGGCCTTCTCGTGCTCCTACCCGCTGCTCATTTACAATTGCCAGCAATGCTCTCCGCTCACTGAGGGGGAGCGTGGGCGGACTGACACAGGGACCGCGTGTCTCCGCGCTCGGAATGCCGGGACGTGGGGGTAAGAAGGTGCGCATGAGCGAACGAGGGTGAAGACATCCAAGGTCAAGCCAGAAGAATTGAGATATATTTAATACAAGTCCTTGTGCTCACCCTTAAACTGCCAGGGTCAGGACCAGATGAACGGCTCAAGAGCAGTTCAAACAGTTTCTTACATTCTAATTGGAACAGGGAATTGTAAACAGGGGAAACGGGGATATGGAATGTACCACATAATATTATAAACATAAATAAAGATATGAACAATAAAAGAAAGGGACAAAAGGAGAATATAGAATTACAACAGAAGGCGTTTTCTTTCATAATGCCTCCACCCCCTCTGAACACTAGAGTTGTGGGCTCACATACTTGGGAATAATGGATGCAGTCACAGTGGAGTAGTTACTGGCAACTGGCCTACGGCACCTGCACCTGGCCCCTTTTATTAGCAGGGTCACATGACCGGTGACGCCTGTGATGGGTGGATGTAGAGAGTATGTACAGCACACTCCTGGAACACTAGACCGTGTCCAGCAGGACCCTACATCCCTCCCAAACTATATCTTAAAGAAAGAACAAGTCCAACCTGTGGGAAATAACAAACAAGCAAAACTCAGCACCACTGAGTCTCTTCAGGCCATTCTCTGGGGAGCACTGGAGCTCTAAACTACATGTCCACGAGGGGTTCACCTCGGCAATGTTGTTCGGACCGGCCTGGTCTCATGGTGTTGGAGACTATTTACATAGTTCAATGTGGGGTGCATCCGGAGCAGTGGTGGAATCCACTGCAGAGATCTCTTTGAAGGTGCCCAGTCTCCATGGAGGGCAAACCTGGAAAGACTGAGGACAACATTGATGGATGGGAGTCTTCCTTGAAGGCAATGTTATGTACCAGTGCCCGCTGGTGGAGCAGCTTCAGACTTCCCCCTTATGCCAGGACTCCTATCTCCCAGGAATCTCCTTGAGGACGTTCCTGCTGGACTGCCACAGGACTGTGTGGGCCTCTAATAGACCACACAATTGCGTCACTGATGAACTGCCAACAGGTCTGCAGTTCTTTCAGCAGCAAAGCGTGGTTGTCTCAGGGTCTGTGTGTTCCAGTCATCAGGACTCAGGTATATAGGCTTCTATCAGATAGTTTTTGGGTCACCAGTCTCCATCTGTGACCTCAGTGCTTCCCAGTGTCTATCGTACAGCTCCTGCAGATGTATCTCTCTTGTTGGGATTTTCACTCACACTGGAACTCCATCAAGGCCCTTGTCCCTGGATTGCCGTGGGACTGAATGGGCTGTGCATGGCCTCATTTAAGCAATGCATTGGAGTTACGGCGGAACACCCAACAGGTCTGCAGCCAAGCCTCATGTAACCCCAAGGGTAGATGGGCCAGTGGTCGAGTACGCTCTCTACGACAGGTCTCAGGTTCATGGGGGCTCACAGAAGATTTCTGGGTGGCCAGCCTCCCATGGCCCCAGGGATGCCTTGTTAACCTCTGGTTGTTTTGCAGACATACAGCTCCACTCTGGTGGTGCAATGCTCCTTAAGTGGTTCTGGTGATGCACCTGCTAATGATGAAAATCTTACCATCTAACAACTTGGGTGACAGGGGGCGATGTCCTGCTTGGAATAAAGAAGACTGGAGGGACTTCGTACCCACCTGAAGTTCTTCTTTGCCATGTGCAGTTACTAGCAGGGATGCCATCGTTGCCAGGCTTGAACACGAGCGCCTCGCGGTACGGACGATCGCCGGAAAATAGCGGCACCAGTTTGGCCTTCAATCCGGCTGTGTTTACATAAATCGAGAATCTCTAGTGGAGTGACACCACGCATTAAGCTTTGAAATAAACTCTACCTAGTGGCGTCTCACAAATGGAGTCCAGCCACACGATGTCCACCGTTATACCTTAATTACAAGGATTAGCGGGCACTCGACAAGGCCCAGTACCTATCTAGGTTGCCCTTCAGTCCTGATGAAGATCCGCACGGCCAAGGTCCAACTTTCCTCTTTAGGCCACTAAGACGGATCGAAACGTCGACGCCCTATATCATAAAGCCTGGGATACGTTCATTTATTCACGTGCCTTATTGGAATTAGTTTCCAATTCACTTTGTAATTGTTTAATTCATCTGTTGTACAAATTGATTAACGTGACCGGGTTTTTTCATTTGGACGGTGATTGACAACCGGTCCAGTGTTCAACTCTTTTAAGTATTTTATGTCACAATCTCTTGAATACTTTCTCTTTCCTTTCACTTCTTCATATTCAAACGCTTTACTTTTTGCACGTTCCCCTTGGAGCAACCTTGATTAAAGATTTGTCAAAAGAAAATTATAAAAATAATAAATGCTATAGGAATTTTTGATGCTGTTTGGTTGCATGTCTTGTTTTTATGACAAATGTTATATTGAGTATTGAGGGCTACCCAAATTGACGCTTTATAGCCCAGAATATTTGAATGATAATACTAAGTAAGGACTTATAGCCTATATCTGAATTTAGGTCTAGGACCATTGTTTTTTGTACTATCGTTGTCAGGCAGAAGGTGACAGGTGACTGGACAGTTGCACTATGAAGCGTGGGGCCTGGACGTGGTTCGCTCTTGCTGGCGACTTATAGTTGGTCCTCCTGCGGAGCTGTCTCCAGTGATGTCTCTGCACGCCTGTGGTTGGCTTGTGTTGATGGATGCCCTCTCCGGTATAGGCACGAGTCTTCAGTCTTTTTGCTCATCTCCCTTTACTCTATGCACCTGTGGTGATTGTTGTTCATACTGTAGCATCCTGCCACTCTCTTCTCTTCAACTCCTTTGAGATTAGAGGTCATGCCACACTCCTCTCTACTATCGACCAGGTTCCTCGTAGTGATGTGGCATCATACCAAGTGTCACATGTTGACTTCACATGGACATCTAGCTGGTCACGTCTGGTTCTTAGGATTGTGTCTTTTCTTTTCTGTGGACCTGTTGCAGGTCTTTCCTGTCAGTAGGACATGACTCTTCTTTGCACGGGCCTTTCACAAGTCTGGAATTTTCCTCAGGGATCTTCCTGGTGCTCCTCCCCTTGGATAGAGGGTCATCTTATTTTTGCACCTCTTCCTTGATCAAGGACATAGTTATTTTGCCTCGAGGCTGGGCCGTTGCAGCACTTGGCCCTAACAAGGTCCTGGCATGCTGGTAGGGTCGGTGACTCCATGTGACACTCTCGATGATGGGGCAACAGTGGCCATTCAGTGCTGGTGCGGCCGTCTGGCATGGCCTATTCTGTTCAGTCTTGCTTTATCCTTTCAGCGATCTCTCTCTCATGGGCTCCTGCCCGTGCTGTCAGGTTTCCTGGGGCGGTCATCTGTGCACCTCTGACTTTGCACTCTCGCTCCTTCTTCATGGGCGCCCTCTTCTGGCACTTTGCGTGCCCATTCTCCAGGCTTGCGGTGGTGGCCGCTCACCACTAGGGCCGTGCAGTGCTGTCCTATCTCACCAGGGACTTTCCTTGTCCATGTGTGGCCTCTGCTCTCTGGCCAATGCACCTTGTACTCTCTCTGCGGAAGCCAAACTCTGGATGCACTTGTGGGGCTTAACACCCTCCTCTGCTGCTGTGCTTCTTTTCTTCTTCTTGGGTGCTGCCTACATAGGCTTTGCTGCTTTGGGCTTGGCCTCCTTTGGCTTCACTACCTTGGCTTGCATTGAACTTGCGGCAGACTTCTTATCTGAGGCAGCGTTAGGCTTCATGGGGCTTTCTTCCTCGACAGGGGTGTAATCTCTCTCCCCTCCAAAATGACCAGCAGCCAACAGCCGGCGTTGGCTGCTGATCAGTTTGGAGGGGAGATTGAACCCCTGCCGAGGAAGAGAGCCCTGTGTACCTTTCACTGGGCAGCTGCACTGCTCTTGTCCCTTCATTTTGCTGCAGGCCCTTCACCCCACACGGGCATTGTAGATGCCGGGAATCACTTGCTGGGCATTCTTGCTCCAGCCCAGTCGTGCCTCGGGTGCTGGCAGCAGGTGCGGAGGTGCCTCATAGTCTGGCTCTCCTTTCTCCTACGAGGAACAGCAAAGCACCTATTAGCAAACATGCCCACTCATCGCCATTGTAATGTAGTGGGCTCTAGGCTCATATACTAGGGAATAATGGATGCAGACACAGTGGTATAGTTACTGGCAACTGGCCTAGGGCACGTGTGCCTGGCCCCTTTTATTAGCAGGATCACCTGACCAGTGATGGTTGTGATGGGTGTGTGTAGAGTGTATGTACCTCACACTCCTGGAACACTAGACCATGTCCAGTAGAATACTACAATCGCCGCTCCACTTCTCCCCTCGTCAATTCTCATACCTCCTCCTTGTATCATCTCTTCACTCCTGTGATCCTATCCTTCGTACTCCAATCCTTTACCCCATTACAGCTCCCTCTACCTCTCCTAGGTTTCACCCCATACCCATTTTCACACTGTTTGCCACCCTCTAACTTTTCCACCCTCTCTTACTTAACAAAGAGTTGTAACTGAAGGCATCCATCTCACGGGAGGCTGGATATTTTTCCAAATCACTAACCTGAAGCAAGTCTTTGCTGTCAAATTCCTAAACCAATTAAGTTTGTGTACAGTGAGGTTTTAGCTTTACTGCCAAATGACTGAGCCTGTGAGTTCCTCGTATCACAATGCATAGCTCTGCTGTCATTAACGTTTGCCTCTTTGTACCCTTAGGACTTTAGGGAAAGCTCTTCTGTGAAATGCTGTGCCTATGTAACAAGTCTGTTGTCAGATAGCTGATACTGTGAGATATGTGCGACCTAATAGCATGGACGTCAACTGTGACCCCTGGCTTTCCCTTTGCGATCCCTGGCACTGCCCTTGAAACCTCTGAGATGCAGAGGTTGCACTGCTTAAAACAAACAAGCATTGGCATAGCCAATAGGTCTCGCCTTTGGGACCTTATAAGTATTTAATTATGCAGCACAATATCCTTGGTGCTACATCAACTGTTGCATGGCTAAAACTTATAATGTCCCAAAGGCGAGATCTATTGGCTATGCCAATGCTAGTTAGAAACAGTCAGCCACACAGTATTAGGAGTTACATATTTGTCTCCAAAGTCCCGAGCAGTCTGCTCTCTGTTACTGCAACATCTCTATTCTCTACCTAAAATATTAAACACGTGAGAAGGCTTCCCTCATGCTGTCCTCAACCCATGCATTCCACTTTATAGGGCAATTCCAAATCTCAGGGGTATCCTTGCCCCAAAGACACGGGTAAGTTCTTTGTATGCTTCACATCACTGACTGGGAAGAGGTGAAACCCCTTGGCTCATCTGTGCGCTGTGGTGTCATGGGAACTCACCTCTGATCCCGGCTTCCCCATACCAGCGCACTGTGATCCTGGGCAATCCCTTTCTCTCCGTGCGCTGCGGGGCCCAGACAAGAAGCCGCATGAATCGCTGCCTCCAGTGTGGCCATCTGTGAGTGTATGCACCTCGAAGGTACCGAGTGATGCTGCACTCACCGCAGAGCTGATGCACATCACAGGCAAGAAGGAAGTGCGGATAAAGTGCTGCATGAGGCTCGGGTACCACAGAGCTCTCAGTTCCAGCTCTCCTTGGTACTGAGAGTACCGCTCCCAGCCAAGTACTGAGAGAATCCGCCCTTCCTGCCCCACATTAGCAGAAGATCTTGTGACAGACAGAAACAAGTAGTGCACATAAAGTGCTGCACTCCGCCGGGGCAGCTGCAGGTACAGCGGGGCTCTCCCTAACAGCACTTGTTGGTACTTAGAGAGTACTTCTATCCCCTTAAATACTAAGGACACCACACTTCCTACTCAATACTCGGGGTACTTTGAACTATATATAGTATTGGGACACTCTGCACTTCATACTCCCACTTTATTACTGATCAAAATGACAGGCAGAAACAAGATGTGTTCATAAAGTGCTTCAAACAGATGGGGCAGGTGTGAGTACCCCTGGGCTACCAGTAACAGCACTTGTTGATATCTAGAGAGAGTACTCCGACCTCTTAAGTACTGAAAGAAGCCGCACCTGCTATTCCACTTTAGCGCAGATCACCATGACAGGCAGAAACAAGAGGTGTACATATAGTGCCGCACCGGCAGGCACTGCGCTCTGGCGCTAGTCGTGGAGCGCGTGTCCCTGAAGCTGCTGTCCTGCCCAGCCCAGCACCCCACAGGACAGGAGAAGGAAGGAGTAAGAGGCATGGGAGAGTTACCTGTCTCGAGCATCAATGAGGCCATGCCGGTCCCGGGGTCCGCTCTGCCGCCGCCGTGCTGCTCCGCTCACCTCAAGCTGCAATGGGCGAGTGGGACGGGTCGGCGGCTGAGGCCTCTCAGTAGAAACTTAGCAATAGAGGAGATGGAAAGTTGACAAATATTAGTGAAGAGAAAGAATCTAAGAAAATACAGAGAGTGACAGCAAGAGAGATTAGAAGAAAGACAGAGTGAGGAGAGCTGAAAGTGAAATATGAAAAACTCTCACAGCGTTTACCTTGTAGGAGTGAGCAGTGGCGCCATCTGTTTCGAAAGCGCAAGCGCGATAATTGCAAACAGATGGCGCTGCTGCTCGCTCCCACAAGGGAAACACCTTACATGCACGATTACTAATAGGAAACAGTGCAAAACATGTACGAGTTTCAACAAAAGCCCGGAGTGATACGAAGAGGTCACTCCAAAGCAGCGCTTGCGCGCTGCGTAGGTGAGACCTAAAAACAAACAGGGTTCTTTAAGAGCCATGAGCTTTCTAATGTTTGTATTCACTTAAACTGTGCAGCTGCTACATGCACGCAGGCAGGATCTTGTCCCAGTTCCTGCCAAGAAAGTTCACAATTTTATACTTTCTGTTAACAAGCTACTTTCTTTCAAGAACTGGGAAAGGCCCTTCAGAGTGTGGAGGGGGCCCTTTGCCACGGAAGCTTGGACTTGCCTGAAGAAGAGTGGGTGATTGCCATTCAGATGCTTTTCAATTAATCGGATAGGTAGAGGGATCAAAATGAAGAGTTTATTTTTTCAAATATTTTGAATGCATTTTTTATCTGCTGAATACTTTTTTTTTAAATTGTATATAGCGCGAGCATCAGAGCGCTTTACATGATCACCAGTTTCGTTATAGATGGACACATTCATTTTTGTTAGGCATGTGGAGATTAAGTGACTTGCCTAGAATCACAGGATGTTGAGCGTCCTTGCTGAGACACGAATCCTGTTAGCCAGCTTGGAGGCCGACTGCTCTAACCGTAAGGCTACATCCCCTCCCCTACTTCGTCAGAGAATGCATTTCTAATAAAAATTGGAAATATAAATTGTGTTTGGAGAATGAAACTTCAGGCTGTGCAATACTAAAAATGTATTGTGTAGTGCCCCAAGCATGTCATCCTTGTGTTGTGCAAGTTTTATGATGGGCAGACATAAATGCATAGATGTCAAGCACTTGGTGTGTGCAATGTGTAGTTCTGTAACTGGCTATTGTGTATTGCACTGTTAGTCAGCAATAATGGGGGTTATTTTGATATTAAATGTGGGCAAGATGATGGCCATACCTTCCCACTATGGGTAAACCGAATGAGAATGCCATGTTCAAGGGAAATTCTGCAGCCTTTACAGTTGGCCAAAATTGTCTGCATGTAAGAATAGACCTGCCAAAAATATAATCTGACATATCTATTGTGTCCTGAATATTGTTAAGTGAAATAATATCCCATTAGGTGTATATTGTATTTAATTACCTTCAATAGGGTGGTATTGTTGTGAATGATATTTAGAACATAATACTTTTGTCAGACTACATTTATTATATGATATGCCATACTGCATAACAATGGACTGGTCTGGGATAGATAGGCCACATGTCAAAGGTCACATAATGTCACTTCCTGGGCTGCAGTTGGTTTACTGATCATATGATGTCATTTACTGTGTTGACATCCTTAGGTCAAAGGGTATATGATATCTCTTCCGCTACCCCTGGTTTATTGGTGAATCGACATCCCTGCCTAAACGATACATTTGCTGTGCCTAAAACTGTCCAAAGCCTGGGCTTGTATGACTTTTGAAATCTGGAGGGTTCTTGTTTCGAATGAGACCTTCGCCTATAAGATCCTTTTGGTGTATTTTGATTATCAAAATTGTTTAAAGTGCAATTACCCATTAGCATGCCCTTCTACTCAGGGGTCAGGCAGCTTACTAAAAGAGGAGTGGTATGTTGTGAAAATAGCCTGGAGTTAAGCTGTTTGCAACAGGCAGGGAATGGGGAACAGCCAAAAAGAAATTAAGAAAGAGAGTTCAATTTCTTGGCCATAAAGTTGGAAAATGAATTGGCACCTTGGCACTTTTTAGGGACATTCAGGAACCTGGCCGGGAAGCAAAGTATTCGTTAAGGCCTTGAAAATGTTCTGCAGAAATGTGGGGCAAAACCTGTGGGTTTACTTGTTACAGATGGCTCTGGAACATGACTCACCAATGGAGGCTAGCCAACTGGTCAGAAATGTGGGCCATGCAAGGAACACCCAATAAGAATGGAGCTGTCGCAATTTGGTGAACTGTACATGTTTGAGAGTATAATCCGAGAGACCAAGGCAAAGGGAGTTGCAGTAATCCATGTGAAGCCAATATGGCAATACTTACTATAAAGTAACAATCCGAGTGAAGAAAATGTAAGAATCTGAGGAAAATCCCAGAATAAAAGAAGCAGATAGAGACGGTTTTGTTGATCTATGAGATGAAAGTGAGGTGGCTATTAAAAATGAAGAGGAGCGCCGAGGTATATCCGCAACCGGTTACTCCACCAAAAAGAGGGTGGACTTGCCACATCTAGACCCCCAGCCTTTTCTATCATGAGTTTAAGTGAGTTATGGTTTATTCATGCTACTACTGCTTACAGAACTGGTCTGAATATGAAAAACAAATACACTGGATTACAATGTCAGGGATAAAATGCACTGCGCTGGTCAGGGCAAGGATTCAAAGGTAACCCAGACTTTACATCTAAATAAATCTTCCTGGTGGCGACCATGGGACAGGAGTAAAATCAGTGAGGAGAGTGTCAGTATGAGACACGATGAGAGGACCAGAAATAGATTCTGACTTTGGAGCTGTAATGTCAGCCATGATGCATTAGGTTTTAGTTTGAAAGAAGTCAGCTAAAGAGAAAAAGAGAGTGACCAAAGATTGATGATAGAAATACAACATTGGGGATGAAGAAGACAGTTATATATGTGAAAGACATCTCTGTTGGAGGTGCTGGAGTTGCATGCTGAAACAACATGAGATGCAAAGCCATTGGTGCAGGCAGTGTTTAATTCTGTTTTATACGCTGTGAGTGCCAAGGAGTAGGACTTTTTCATTATGCCAAGCTTGCTTCAGGGTTCAACAAGTACATTTAGCAACAGCAAGATCAGAGTTATTCCAAGTGGCTGATGTCCAAGAGTGTGCAGATGCCCAGGTTTTACCTGGGGCATTGATTTCCAAGTATTTTGCAGGAGTCTACGTTGGCAAAAGCTGATTCCTGGTTCAATGTGAGCTGGAAATCAACAGTGGAGAATGCAGCTGGATCGTTGATGCTATTGATCGCGGACAGACACTCTCTGGTTCTAGGAATAGTAGAGATTTTGGAAGGAGGCACACTGGTCAGGAGGGCAGAAAAGAAGATAAGTGAATGATCATTCCTGAGAAGAGAGAGAGAGAATGAGGCTCTGAGATGAAGTCTGAAATGAGATCAAGAACTTGTCTGGTTGAGTCGGTGGGTTTGAGGATTTTTGACTGAAGATCAATCACAAAAATCTAGAAGAGTTTTACAGTGGATAGTTTTGAGTAGTCTGTCCATATATTGAAATTGCCTCAAACTAAGAGCTTGGGCACCTGGAGGGCTAAAACAATGTAGTCAAGTGTTGATCAGGGTTGATGGTGGGCCCAGGCAGGCAGTAGTCTAGATAAAAAGTAAACCACTAAAAAGGAGATCGAGAAATATAAGTCGAGTTATGTTCATATACAGCAAGGTTAGATCAACATTTAACATCATTTTCTTAGGGACTGATATCTCATGATTGGTTGATTTGCAAGAATTGCCTGAACACTTGTTTCCCATTTATCTATTAAAATTTGACAAAGATCATTGGACAATCCAGGTGATCCATGGGCTGTTCATTAATAGTAGATACTAATGTAAACTATAGAGATGTGAGGATAAGACAATTGTATAGACAGAAAGAACAGGTGTATCAGTGACTATATATAAAGGTTTTAGAAAGTGCCATTAGATGTTTTTTATTTCATGTTTTTGTTTCTATTTCTCTTTTTGTTTCTTCCTTTGTGTTTAAAGCATTTCATTGTGAAGCTGGCCCCTCTTTGGCCCTGAAGAAGTGTTGTATCACACGAAACGCAAGTTGGTTGCGGGATCAAGCTATGGGATCAAGATAGTATTGTAGAATAATATAGTATATTATATTTAACTGTATTTGTACCCAATGACAGAAAAAGAAACTCTCAAGAAATCCTGATTGTGTGAATGGCGGATCAGAACAGTTATCAGAATCCTTATCCAATTGATGATAGTTTGCACAGAAAGTGTTTTGAGATATATAAATGTGAACACATTAATTTTTCTATTTCTATACTTAATAAGGAATAAATTACTTTTGTACATATTAGAATTTTTCTATATGCATACTTTCATCTATTGAATTGATGTCAACCCCTAAGAAAATTATGTTAAATGTTGAACTTAGCCCTCAGGTAGATTCCTGATTCTCATAGGTTGTAGTTGCTCAGGGTCATAAACATATGCAAACATCAAACTGAATGTGTGTCAACAAGCTGAGATGTTTGAGCAACAAAAAAGGAGTATTTAACAACACCCTCTGCTTACTCTCCAGATTTTCCAGAGCATCAACATGAAAGATTTTATAAGATGTGTGATCGGAAGGTACTTTGCAGGTGTCAGTACTGTCTACAAAAACCCCACATTTATAGAAAGTTCAGCCATTGTCAGAAAGGCTAGTCTCCCTGACTTGAGTGATCATTTATCATAGAGACTGCATCGGTATGGTGACATTTCCATAAGGGTGCTTTATGGATTCCTCATAAGTGTTAGATATTCCTGCAGGAAATTTGACATTCTCTTAGAAACATTGGTTACAGTTTGGCTTCTTAGGCTAGATGCAGTTTCACCCATGGGAGGGAAAGTTACAAGAGGGGAAACTAAAGATGTATTTTCTATTGAACCTTCCACTGCTCTGTCCTAATGCAAAAACTGCTGAATGTAATTACATCAAACTGGCATGAAACTTAACTTAGAATATGACTTTTTAGTGGGTTACAGTTCATGCGTTAAGCAGATTTTTGATTTTTTAATTTAAAAAGTAGTGTTTAAGACGCTTGTAAAACTTAATCAAAAGGGGAATTTGGCACATATTGTCATTTTTCTGACAGTCTGCAAACATTGTAATTGTGATTGTATTTATACAGCACTCACTGTCCCTGACAAGGCATTGAAGTAATTTACGCTGGACAGCAGGTTACTCTGGAATTAAAAATGTACTGGTTAATCTAGTGGTCATTGGGATTAGTCTTCCACACATTTACTTTAGTTTCTTTGTGGTGATTTATATTATCAGAAGTTAGGTGTTATAATTAGTGGGTAAATGGGGTATGCAAGTTCATGCAGATGGTTGGTGGGATTAGTAGATGAGTCACATGTGATATGGTTTTCTTAAGTAACAGATATGACTTTCATAGAAGGAGAGGTTGAATTTCTATTTTTATTTTGAAACAATATGAGGTCAATTGGCAGAAATGTAATAATAAATATTAAAGCAAATATGCATGTGACTTAAAGTAGGATGTGCTCAGAAAGTACAGGGGCTCACTCGAAGACTGGAAGAGGAGACATTTTATTGCAGGCTCTTGAAAATACAGAGGAGACTTTTGAGATAACATGCAATCTGAAGATGCAACACTGTAAAAAGAAACAGTGTTATTTCAATGTGAGTTAGTAGGTATTTTGATAGGCATTAGAATAGATAAACAGCCTATTTGCAGCTCAGCTATCACGAGACCACTGCTTCAACAAGAGCAGCTTTTAAGCTCAGAGACTGAAAGCATAAGATAATGGCTGAATAGAAGTATAAGGAAATATCAAGAACTTTAGGCTGCACTTGAACGAAGCTGCAACCTCATGATCATAGCAACATGAGAGAATATACAGGGTGACTAACGCAAACACCAAAAAGGAGATTCTGCAAATGTTGGAAATAATATCCTTCGAAAATGCAACTCACTGTATGTTAGGAGGGGAAAGTGGGATCCCTTTGCATGTCCCTGATTCAGCATAGCACAAACTGGGGTTGAGGACAGCTTCCCCAGACAGTGGAGGTGCTTGTGACTGGAGGGTAGAGATCCAGGCGCTGAAATCTGATGTAAATTTTGATAGCAAGAGGCTACTGATTAGACTTCCTGAAGCACTGCCCTTTGGTATCAGTGAGGGTGGAACTGCAGATCCCGCTCCACAAGTTTAGTGGTGCCCTTTAGTTGAGGCCCAACATCTGTCTTCCTTCATCACACTTTCAGTTGGGCTGATGACAGAAGTGCAGAAACCTCACACCTCTTAGTACCTCTGTTGTGGGAGTTGCAGGCTGGAGACAATTTTGCTGCTAGGTGCATCAATACACAAATGCTGTGTCTGGAGAGTAGCCTGACAAGGTCATTTGAAAGGAGAACCACCCAAAACCGTGTCACCTATTTACTACCAAATGCCATCAAGAGTGCACTCTTGAGCAACTTATTTTAATATTAATATACTTTAGGCTGTCTCAGCTTTTCCCTTATTCATTCCATCCATCCTCCAGCAATTGCTGTCGAGCCGACCTACAGCACCACAGCAGCTACCTGAATCCCAATGGGTTTGACAGTCACCTTGCTTAGTCACCCATTTTACCCTCATCCTGGCATTTTCTTTTTTTTTTGGGTGCATGATGTCACTGCAGCGGACAAGCACATGAACAGGAACTTTACGAAGAAACACCTTTCAACACAAACCACAACTCCACAGTGCCAGCTTCCACATACAAAGGTGGTGTATAATGCTTGGATACAACAATAGAGGGGAAATACAGTGAGAGCAGGGGTGTTTTGTTCACAACTGGTGGTAAACACAGTCTAGTGGAACTACAAACATGCTGTGAAATCATAACTTGCTGTAGCCTTTGTCTGGGCTGCAAACCATGGGAAGCCATGATGCAAACATGGTGGACATTTGGCAGGAGGAATACAAAGAAACATTCAGGTCTTGTAACGTATCCTTGCATTTCCCCATCAGCCCGCGCATGCCCCTCCATGCTATACCACGTTGAGGTACTTTACCTCTGTTATTTTCTACCTTGGATGTGCAATTATCGTCAGTTACTGAATTTTTAAGTCCATGAATAGAGCGATTTGTAGCATGGATATAGCACTAGTGCTAAACAAGGACTTTAAAAGAAACTGCTTACTATGTTGCTAGCCTGAGGGACATTTTTTATGCATATTTTATCTAGACAGGCAGTCGCATATTGTACAGTCTTCATGGGTACTGTCGGAAAATTGTTAGGAAGTCACTGCCACCGACAATGTCGTCCACATGCGATAGAAGGAGAAACTGTGCTGCGAAGCTAAAGTTATTTGGGCATAGAGGAGGAACTAGAAGGATTTGATTCTGTGGGAGAGAATGTTAGATCCACTAAGGGTAACTGTGAGTCCTTGGACCCTCTAATCAATACCGTGGCATCCTAGCCATTCGACCATCAAGGGTGGTAGATGGTAGATCAATACTGATTCCAGATCTCACCACCAAGAGCCCCTGCACTTGTATGAATGTAGCTGTACCCATGACAAAAGGATGGAGGGGCGTGCAAAAAAATGTATTACCTATACAGGTGGTAGTGGAGGAAGAGAAGGCAGTGGGGTCGCTGGACTTATGTGGGGGTTTGTTGTGAAGAACCATTAAATAAAACAGTGGCCAGTGCTCACTCACCTGCTTGTGTGGTCTTAGCTCGCCTCCCTGCAGAGGATTGAAGAATGCACATTTTTTAAAGTAATCAAATGCGATTGGATCAAGGAGATGGTTTTCCTTGTACACAATGGGGATTTGTTGATCCACGGATGATGTGAAGATCTTGGCAATCTGATTGGCTGGCTGCAAGGTATTTTTTGCAGCAGCAGCAATGGGATGCCAAGCACCAGAAACTCCGTCTTGAAAAGAAGTGTTAAATGGGTGTATGTGGATAGAGCATCTACTGACTGCAGGCCATATGGGCTGATAATAGCCCCACACATTAAAAAGATGCATTGTGGAGCTCACAAATTCAGAAGCAAGTTGGTGGTGGATCCATGAATCTGTGGTGGATCTGCATAATTGTACGTTTTTTTTAATTGCTAATATTATTTCGATTATTATTTTTGTTATGCCGGAAAAAAAATTACAGAGCAGATATGCGTGGTTAAAGCCCTTGTGCAGTGGAAACTTCTTCACAGACGTCGTGACAGAGGCCATGAGCTGTGCATTGAGAGGAGAGTTATGGTCGAGTAGCAAATCATAACTGGTGAATCGTAGTGCTTTTTGAAAATTCAAAGTGTGGCCATAAAATTGTTTTTACTTTGAGGGATTTACTTTCTGACTTTTTTTAAACATACTTTAATGTATTATGAGAAAAAGAAACGGTAACTTACCTATTACAAAGATTTTTCAACGAAATGTGTTTTTCATGAAGGTTCACTGCTAACATCACCCTTGTTTGTATAATAGTACACTGTGCCCAACATCCCTGTGTCCAGGACTTGCTGCCAACCAAATATCTGGCCAAATTCCAATGCATTCCTTGAGCAATGTACAGCAGGGTTGGCCACCACAGGTCCTTGTCTGTCACTAGGCTCTGTGCCCATTACACTCCGTGGCTACCCAAGCTATGAGCTGGGCTATTTCTTTGTGCATCAAGATTTGAGGCTAGACTTTTGGCCAGGGCCTGGTCTCAACCTCTCATGCAGGGGGCCTGCACCCAAACTTCTGTGTGGCCAACTCTGCCCTTCAGCCATTCACAGAGGGAGTTGGCTACAGGGCCATGACTGGCTGGCTAAATCTTCCATGCTAGGGCCCTTTACCAAGCCACTATGTAGCCAGCCCCCACTGTGTTCTTTAATCATGCACAGCAATGCTTGGCCACAGAGTAAGGTCTGTTGCCATTCCATGCATCTAATCCAAGTGCATTCAACACCTCACAGGACTGTGGCCCTGTTCACCAACATCTGATGCGCAAAGTCTTTGACACTGCAAAGAGGGGGATTGGCTGGAGACACTGCACCCAATCCACTGCGTGGCCAAGCCCTACTGAGTATTTGCACAATTTGAGGTTGCACAGTTTAAAAAAAAAAAATGCTGGGGTTTGTGGACCCGGGGATCCAACAGAGGACCGTGGACCCTGTGTTCATTTTGTTATTTATGTATCAAGCACTAACGTTCATGGACCCCGTAGCGACCACTGAATTTTTTTAATGTTTAGGACATTATATATCCATTTGGGCACTACTTGTTATCTTTAAGGTTATGTGATGAAACAAGTGCCCCACTTATTCACCTCTGAATTATTTGACATAGGTCCAGAGCCCAAATTTGCGTAAAAATGTACACAACATAATTTATTTTTTCTATTACTGACAGTCAAGCTGATTGCGTGGGTCTACAGACCCGTCCAAATCTGGCCAACCCACAGAATACATTGGGATAAAATGCTACATCATGCAATGATTTCATTTATTTTTCACATTTTTGTTCTGCTGTCCCTCCGCAGGCCAAAACATCTCTCTAATGTAACCCTTGGGTGCCCCCATCACATTTCTCTATATCAAATATCTCAAAAACTACTGAATGGATTTACACCAAAGCATGAAAAGGCACTGTACTGAGTATATGTCTAGTTTCATGCAAGCACTTCCTTCTTTTACACCCCCATTACCATGTTACTCTGGGTTGTTCTGCACACAACTTATATATATGTGGCACACAGCCCCATGCCTGATATTTGACCACGTGCTTCAGGCTCTAGCAATAAGCTCTGAGAAAACATCTGGGCACAACCCCCAACCCCAGGCAACTTAAATCAGCTACACATTTCCTTCCTCTGGGCACAACATTTTTTTTAAGAACAAGACTTGGCCTTTGGTCAGGTCCAGGATCCATATTCTGTCCTATCCAAGTTAGCCCTTCTTGACCTTCATCTGTAGACAGTAAGCTTGGGGCATGTGCATGACCTTCATCCATGAACAGTCAACTAAGAGTGCAGGGAGCAGGAATAAGATGCAGGTCCTGCGGTATTTAGACAGAATATCTAAAACACAAATATCGTGGGATAAAATATTGTGTCAAAAACGTCGAGGACAAGAATATTGTGAAGGTAAGTTACTATAGGTAACTGAGGTTTTACTATATACCTCCGCATAGATTGACCTTGACGATATATATCTTTGTGCTACGTAGATGTGGAGTTAAGAATAGTAAATCTATACTTACCTATTGGCACTTACCTTTTTGATATTTTGGTCCTCGATATATTTGAGACAATATTCTGTCCACGCGGTATTAGTTTTTTCGATATTGTATCAGTGATCCAGTCCTGCACCCATCCCTTAGATATAAATCTACCAGCTGGTCTCGGCCTTCAGCAGTATGCAGTGTGGGCTGGGTGCAGGCCTTTGGCCAGGCCTGTGGCTAGCCTACATGCCCGGCAATGCTGGGTACTGGGCCTGGCCAAAGGCCTGGCATTTCACCTAGCTTCTACCATGTGCAGCAGAAGATGCGCAAAGGGCCTGTATTTTTATGAATCCTGGGCTGCCACTGTTCACAAACTGGTGCATGATTTTTAGCAATGGCAGCCAGGATGGGTTGCAGGGACTGAGCTTCATTTAGCCTCTTCCCCTTATGAACCCAACCTTTCAGTGAGGGTAGAACTTCAATTTGTAGACTTCTCGAAATGGAGAACACTAGCCTGATTAAACCAGGCTTACAAAACTAAAGTTTGAAAAACACTAATTTCTGTGAAAATCACACGATTTTCTTGGGGAAAAAATAAACCCAGCACAGGCACCTGAACGAGACCTGCTGTTCCAAATACCTACATCTGATTGTGAAAAAAACATTTTGTAAAAAAGCTTGCCAGGAAGAGGATTGATGCTGCTGGTAGAAATCACAGTCCGCCCGCACCTCTTCTCCCTCAGGAAATACTGAGGAGAGTGTAGATGTTTCCCACTGGAACAGCCACGGCTGAACTATCCCTTTGTGTGGAGATACGAAGCCTCTAGTGCTGCAGTGCATGCTGGGAGCTGGACCATCCTGCTCCCTACATGAAATGGGAAAGCCTGCTCTCATCAGAGTAGGAGCTATTTCAAACTTGCAATAGAAATCCCTGGAAAGGCACTGTAAGTGTTTACCGTTGTTCTATATTGTTGGGTCTGAAATTTGCCAGTTCTTTCTAGGTGTCACTTTAGTTATTTTTTAGTAGTTTCAAGGGATTGATTTAGGTAGGTCTCGTGAGGTGGAAGATGAATAGTTTGTTCTCTTGTTTTTCAGGGTGATTGACTTGAATATGATAACATTTACTTGAATAAGATGGAGAGGGGGACAGTTCTCCCAGGTGGAGGTGGTGTGGTCATCTTACTTCTGACTTTTGGTCACATGTTGTGCTAGAAGGAAGAAGTCTTGATGGGGCCAGAGGGTGATGAGGAGTCCGGTAAGCAGGGCATTTTCCTCATGGTATTTGCTATTTGGAAGAGACTTTTGCAATAATGCAAGGTCCTATGGGTGTTAGGCAGCTAGTCATGAAGTGGTTGAAGCAGTCCAGGTTCATTGCTGAGAGCCATGATTGGTCCTATGTCTTCAGGGAGACACTGATTAGGAGAGCACGTTCCGTTTTGGTGAGCTTTACCTTTAAAACATGAAAGTTGAAGCCATGTTTTATTAGCCTGAGGATTGTTTTTAATCTCTAAGTATCATCGACCGATACCACTGTGTCTCTTCAGTCAGCTGGTGAATGGTGTGTTTCTGGGTTGCTACAGAAGTCCAGTTGTTCCATTGACTTATTTTCATCATGAGACTTTGGCCTATGACAAGAGAGAGAAAAGCAGAAAAGAGAGATGGGAGGGAACGAGAAAGACTGTAAATGTCTGGCAAAATGATAAACCAGGGATGAAAAAGAATCTCCAAAAGCGGGTCACAGGGTCAGGGGGAGGAGGGATTGAAATTTAAAAAAAATTAAATATGCACTTACCTGTCTGCCCCCCATCGTCGTTTTCTCTCTGTCCTCTTCCCCGCTTCCAGGGTAGGAAGCAGGATGTACCCGGCTCCCAGCCTCCTGATAGCCAATCACAACACTGCAATGCAGCGGTGTGATTTATCTGAGTGCTGTGGATTGGCGCTCAGCCAGAGAATAGGAGGCAGGGCAGGTTCTCCATGCAAGCTGTAATGCAGCCTGCATGGATAACATGAAAAGTGTGCATGAATCTTTGTCCTGCCCCAGAGGGCCCTCCAGACATTCATGCACACTTTAGGGAGTGAAAACCACTCCTCCCCCCTGCTCTGTCAGCAGAGCAGCCCCGCCATGTCTGTCCCGCCCACAAACCAGTCGCAACAAGGAAAAAATCAAATGATAATAACGCTGAGTAATTATCATTTTATTTTTCCAATAGTGACACTGCTTAAAAGCAGTGAGACGATGCTCCTCCGCCTTAGTGGAGGAGCCGCCACTGCATGCAATGCAAATCTTTATTCATTAATTTGAGGAGGCATGATCTCTCTTAAAAACGAGGCGCCCTAGCATTCGCAATGCAGGCAGCGAGCTCCTAAAAAAAACTTAGGCTTGCTGCCTTTTTTCAGTCAGTCAGTCAAAAGGTCTTTATTTCGATTTACATCATAAAAGACATGCTATAAATATAAAACACAATCCATAATAAATTTTCCTTGTATAGTCCATAAAATCCATAAATAATTACATACTAAAAACAAAATAAAAAGTTATTAAATACAATACAAGGACTCACGACTGATACAATCAATAGCCGCTAAAAAAAAATAAAAAAATAAGAACACATTTCATAATATAATGAACAATAATAATGAACAATATGCTAAACCACCTGCAACATTATGTGTACTACTGAATTATAGACTCAAATTCCGGGTCCGAATTGACCAAGCCCAACTAACAAATTTAGATACCCCTATGACAATATACTTAGTGGTGTCAGATTTTAGGATTCGACTGGCAACCTGTGCTGATCTTGTTCCCAGTGAACGGCATACAGGCTTTAGCCATACACATCTAGGTTGAGTGTACATTGGACAACAAAAAAGGAAGTGATCAGCAGTTTCTACCTCCTCCACACAAAAGGGACAGTTATCACTGCCACATAGATTCCATGAACTCGTTACCCCACGAAGAGGGAGGGAGCCAACTCTTAACTGATTATACAATTTGCGATCAGATGGCTTTGTTATGATGTCCCAATATTCATCATAAGTGGGGACATCCTTGATGACAAGGAATAATACTGTCATGGGGCCACCCAGAGCAGCTGCTAATCTCTTTTCCTTAATCTTACACCAATAGATTTCTTTCAAAAGCTTCTTTGAGGGGAAAACAGCAGTAACAGGATCAACCCATAAGGACCCTAACCCCATATCAATCAGGGAAGCTTTTACTGCTGATAACCAAGGAATCCCCGACGAACCCCGTAGCCCTTTTACTTCCAAGAGGGCCTCGGCATACATAGACAGTTTCAGTGTCGTCCACAGGCGCCGCCAAAACGCAAGTGGTCTATACCGTACCATGTCCTCCACCAGGTTACAGCCTAGGTCATACAATAGGAGAATACGAGGAGTTGATTGCGGTAACCCTATTGCTGACCTAAGGAATTTGTTCTGGGCAACCTTAAGTTTGGACATATCACTAAAGCCCCACAACTCCGCCCCATACATAATGGCTGGAAGAATTTTGGAACCATAGATTTTAATCAGTGGAGCCAAGGTTTTGTTAGCGAGTTTCTATGTTCCTTCAACAGGGCTCCGCCAAGTTGGGCGTGCTTAAGGGTAAGGACATCTATCTGGGGTTTCCAACTCAAATTTTCACTAAATAAGTAAAAACAGCTGTCTGGTCAAGGATAACCCCACCCATTTTAACCCTTGATTTAACTGATCTTGGACCACGAAGGACCATAAATTTGGTCTTCCCTACGTTTACTTCCAGCTCATGGTCGCGGCAGAAAAGCTCAAAGTGAGACAGAGCAAGCTGTAACCCCTGTCTCGTCTTAGAAATTAAGAGCGTATCCTATGCGAACATTAGCAAGGGGACTTTCTTGCCAGCAAGGGAAGGTGCATCAGTGGGGAAGTTAGTAAAGTAGTTCATAACCCCGTTAATGAACAGGAAAAACAGGGTGGGAGCCAAAACACACCCTTGTCTAACCGCTTTAGAAACCTCAAACCTATCCGTCACCTCCCCGGGTTTACCCCATCGAACTTTAGCATACGTATGTTTATGCAATTTAATAAGAAGAGCCACCAGCTCTTTGGGCATGCCATCCCCAATAAAACATCCCACAACTTAATCCTTGGAACAAGATCAAATGCAGACCTTAGGTCCACAAATGCCGCAAAAAGCATGCCACCACCAAGGATAACCTCTTTCCAATACAGGAGCATAACCCTGAACGCTTGGTCTAGGGTTCCATTATGCGACCGAAAACCCGCCTGGAGTGGTGTTAATATATCAAAATCGGCTATCCAGCCCTGTATACGACCCAAAAGTAGGCAGGCAACAATCTTTTGTACCGCGTCTATAAGGCTAATTGGACGATAATTGGCCGGGGCAGAGCGATCGCCCTTCTTATAGATTGGCAATATCTCTGCCCCTATCCAAGAATCAGGAACTGAAGCTCCATTAGCAAGGGCATTGGCTAGCATGGTCAAATATGGGACCCATAGGTCTTGCTCATGTTTAAATAGGTCTGCGGGGGTACAATCGGGCCCCGGTGCTTTGCCACTCGGGATGGCCTTTAAAATAGACTTCACCTCACAGGGGACAAATACCAAGGGTTCCTCACACATAAGAGACGGTGTTGCAGCTGTAGTCCTACTCTTAAGTTTGAACTGGTTTTCAAAATACAAAACCCACTGCTGTGGCCCCACGTGGGCGGTAGATACCATATCTTGTGGGTGGTTACCCCACTTAAGGAGATACCAAAATTCAGTCATATTCCGCCCATCGCACGCCTGTAGTAACCCATTCCAGCGATCCTCGTCCCAATTCCTTTTAGCTGATAATTGGGCACATTTATAAATAGCACTACAGCTACGAATAACATCTGGTAATCTAGATTTAATGGCAACAAGCAAGGCTCTTTGAGCCTGTCTACAACCATTGTCGTACCAGGATCGGGATCTCAACTCTTTGTTTTTGGAGTTATGGGGTAAACTCTTAACAAAGAAGGATTTAAGCTCCGAGAATAACCCAATATGAATACCGGGAAATTTTCCATTAATCTCAACCTGGGACTCAGAACAATTGAGTTTGTCTAATGTATTAATAAGCAAAATCCTAATCATGGTCATAAAACCCTCATTAATAACTATTTTAGGCCAGCGTACCATTCTTTCATCATTAGTTAAGAATACTTTTGCCTGAACAGTAGGGACATCATCCATAACAATATCAATAAAACTGTTATCAAGCATGGACAAAACTAGGGGGTTATGGTCGCTTTCTGGTCTACATACAACCACCATATCATCCATCATCGAACACAACTCCACATTAACCAGTATATAATCAATAAGGGACCCAGATCTTCCATTGTCAAAGGTCACTACCCCAGATCTATCAGACTTCGATCTACCATTAACAGCCCGCATACCCTTTTCGAGACACAAGCCCTTAATAAATAAAGCCGCTTGCGTCCATTTTTTAATGGGTATCAGCTCCAACTGAGGTATGCCCCACATAGAGTCTTCAGCATCTGTAAGCTTCCCATCATCCACTCCAAGAGGCTCAAAACAGGTGTTGAAGTCCCCAACAACAACCCTGTTAACTTTTTTAGTTATGGTTCCTAAGAAATCCTCTAATATAAGGGCTGTTGGAGAACATCTACCACCTGGGAGCCCCCTTAAATAAATATTAATAATAATGATGTTAAGCCCCTTAGTGGAGCAGACCCTAATAGCCATAATGTCTGGGCTATCTATCGGAATCTCCACCACTTACACACCCTCTCGTTGGCGTACCCAGATCGACAAACCGCCCACCGGTCTACCCCTAGTACCCTTAGCTGCTGGTTTAAAATTTCAAGTAGCCTGAGCGAAAAAGTGGAGCTATTGCCCAAGTTTCCTGAAAGGACCAGATATCAGTCTTATCAATAAAACTAGCCCAGTCTGGTAGATGTAATTTGGATTCCAGTCCCGCAATATCCCATGACGCTACTTTCGCAGAAGGAGTAACGGGGCTAGAAGTAGCCGCCTGACTATCCACCATATTACGAGAGGCAGTACTCCCCATCACGACATTATTGAAGATAGGAGGAGAGAATTGGAGCGAGAGGGAGTCATGAAGCGGAGATACTGAACTACAACCATTTACCACAGAGGTTTGAAACTAGCACCCATATAGCGATAACCTATCCAGATCCTTTCCATCCCCATGTCAATCATTTTCCTCAAGGGTGTACAAGGGGGCAAATTGGTTATAGGTAGAAATAGGGTGATTAAATAAGGTACCAAAATGGTGGGCCCGAGGGAGGTGACTCTCTACCCTAAAAGCAAGATTAGAATGTCTATCGGGTGTTTCAAACCTATTCCATGTAAGCAGAGGGGTACCTGAAGTTGATCGAGGATAAAAGTGACTTAGAGTAAGCGTTTGGATCCCACCCCCTCCTCTAGAGACCCTCCCTTCACAGATAAACCTTACTGCTCTGGGATCTCTAAAATTTACAATAATACAATCCCCTACCTTGTCCTTACATCTACTGCCCAACCAGCTCACCCTCCTTACATGAAGTATTTCACCATTAATGTGGCCAGGGAGAGGTCTATTGTTACTAAGCCAAAAAATGACTTTATTTTTCAGCTCCCTGTGATTTTCCAGTTTCTCCTCTTCGATCTCTGGTACCCCTGCCAATATCACAGTGTACGGCACTGAATCGGGGGGGGGGGGAGATCGATACAGGGATGTTTCCTTTTCCTGACAACAGTTCCTACAACCTCCTTCTCCTTATGGATAACCTCTACTGCCAGTTTGGCATGTTCAGACTCCTTCCTACCCTCCCACCCTGGCACATCAACTCTCGTACTATTGTGGTGACTATTCTTGATTACCCCTGTAGTGTCCCTACTATCATGATGTCTTGGATGCATGGGGTTTTGGGGTGGGATATTATTGGAGCTGACAGCAAGAAAACCATCCAACTCCGACGCTGGTCCTCCTTCTGCTACACAATTAGGGACTATAGTGCAACCCACAACCTTTTCTAATGCAATAGTATTCGCCATAACTATTTTTCCCAATTTCCCCAAATTTTCAAGAATGAGTTTAATTCTTTCGAATAGGGGGAGCATTAACAACTTCATCAAATCCTTTATCTGGTCAAAGAAGCTATCAGTATACTGTGCTTTCAAAGGCCAGCGCTTAGGCAGCTCAGTAGACTGTTTCCCCAAAACTTCAGGATTGGGCAGAGTATTCTCAATTACCAAATGAGGCGCTATGACTGAGGCCCCTCCAGATTTACTGGTTTTAATTATTTTGGGACACCTGCCCTTATGAGCCCCACCCCCTCTCTTCCTTTTCCCGCATTTGGAAGGTAAAACAGTAGCTTTTATGGAGCTGTCCCCTGGTAATGAATTCGAGATCATAGGAGCTACTGAAGAACAAGCGTCAGATACATCAGTAGCCTCCAAATCTCTGCTAATAACCTGCCTGGTATCATCGTGGGGTGAATCGGTGACCAACTGCTCTGGGGTAACAGCATCCCTAATAGTACCCAGTGAGGAGCGCTTGGAGAAGATAGGATCTAACGACAGTCTCTTCTCAGTTAGCGCTATCTATCGTTCCAGCACGACCGCAACCCTTGTAAAAAACTGGTCCACAGTCCTTGAAATAGACCCTTTAGTGCTACTAGTCGCGCTTTTTTTCTCTTTCACTTTCCCTTTCCCCATAGTAGGCGACAAACCTCAGGTGGGCCAGGAGATACAACAAAATTTGCAGTAGGTCAGTACAGGTCAGTACAGTAAAACAACCAGAACAATGAACAGCCAGAACAAATATAACTACAAATGTATTTAACGAACCTAGAGTCCCGAAGATAACAAAGTCCACTGTTCAATTAACCCGGCGCCGCCCGCGACGCAAGGGAGGCGCCGGTATTTTGTGCGCCTCCGGGCGTGGAAGTGGGCGCAAGTGAGTGGGGATGTCCTGCAATGGCTTCTGGGGGCTGTAGTCCCCCCGCACAGCGGCCGCAAAATAGCACAGAAAGCAGCAGCGGAGGGGACCAGCCAACAGGAATCTCCTCGCGCTCCAAGCAACAGAGCAACAGGACAAATAACAAATAACTGAGGGCAAATTTTACGAGCGGCTCCTCTTATCGCTCTTGGAGTAAACAGCCGGCAAACTCTCCTCTCCCTGTCCGGCGTATCTTCTTGATCGGGCGTTACAGCCCCAGTACGACCTTCCCAGCTTTTGGCGCCGCCAAGCAATTCCACTAGCGTTGAGCCGGGCAGGCGTTGCAGGGGCACCTCTCCTTCCCCTTCCTCTCTGGGACCTCCCTTTCCTCTCCGGGACCTCCTTCCGGCTCTTTGCAAATGTGCGCTCATCAAAGCTGTCACCTTGCATGCTGGATACCCATCAAGTGTTGAATGGGGTCAATTGGTGGGGGCTGTAATGTAGGATTGGCATGCACCAATTACCGTTGTGGGCTATGATTGGCCCTGGGCGGTTTATGCTTTCATATTACAGTGTGCCAGATCCCTGGTAAAATTCCCCGCTATAATTTGTAGTGAGATGCATTGGTTCTCTAACTACCCATAGAAGGAGGCAGTAAATACTTGCTTGTAACAATGTCATGGGTTTTAAATGTAGGGTGACATGACAAGTGATGATGACATCGTCATTTGTGGTGCACTGAAGATATTTGGCCAGTCAATGGAAGTTGTCTGGAGATAATGAAGGGAACAGAGTCTATTTGTATCTATTTTAACACATTAATGGTCTGCCATTTGTGAATTGAGACTTTCGGGCAAATTTACTATTTTTTCATGCAATTTAGCGCAGCACCATGGTTGCTCTGCAACGTTGCGTGAAAGGCAGGGAGCAAGCCAGCGCCATATCTGCAAAGCTATGGCACTGCTTCGCTCTTCCCAAGCGCTGCTGCACTTTCCTGGTTGCCTTGCGCTTTGCAAATGCCTTTGCACAAGCATGCAAAGGTGTTTGCATGAGTCTAGCATAGGTTTTTTTTAATTATAGGCTACACTGCCAGTAGAAAATGTTATGCCTACACTTATTTTTAAACTTTTCCAACATTTTTTGTATGCTGTACCTAACAGCACACATGCAAAGATAGAAAAGTTCTGAGGAAAGAAAACCTTACTTCTTTTTTAGGGCTGCCTCAAAGACGCATACTTTTTTGCAGCAAACCCTGTCCTTAATTCTCAGCATATAAAGCTTTGTGTCAAAAACTAAATGCGGCTGGATGGGAACCCCCATGCACTACGCCAGGAGCAGCCCCTTAACACAAAGTAGAGTAATGTCGCACAAAATGCTACTTTGCACTACTTTACACTACTTGCCCACACAAAAAAGTTTTGCCCTGGAATGAAATTCCGAGTTTCAACACTCTGCTTTGGCTTGGTTCACTTTGGGCGACATGGCACCTGTTCATAAATTTGGCTCCAAGTCTTAAATGGGATGAAAAAACTGAGGGAAGGGTGCTCTCGAAAGGGCGTGGCCGATGTAATTAAGGGCATGGCTTAAAAACCCCTAAGCTAAAAATCTTTGCTTAGCATAGTGTGCCACCCGTCTGGTATTTTGCTGCTTCTATCATTGCAAACAGATATATAATACAAGTAACATTACACCTACAACAAGCCAGGACTATTGGCTTTGCCAATGGTTGTTAGTTCCATAAAATAAATGGGCAACAACTATGGCTTCGTTATATATAATATTTAAAATGCTTCATTTCTGAAATGATGAGATTGTGAAAGAGCTACAACGAGTCTTTTTGAAGTTATTTCAAAGGCATTGAAGAGCGATACTGCTGCATAGTTAAGATTTTTTTTCACCCTAAGGGTGAGGGCAAATATGGAGAGCCGGATAGAGACCCGTCTCAGCACCTGCAATTTAGAACTCACAGTGTTGAGCACCGGCAGGACCCAGCCCACTTTAAGCCCTGCCTCTACCTTCATATGCATTTTCACAAATAAAACTACAGAGGCAGAAGGAATAAAAGAAATGAAAAAGCAGCCTTTTGTGGATCAGGGTGGCACCTGAGAGGCCAGAGTTGGAAGGAGAAGGGTTAAGCAGGGCCTGCCTGTGTTCAGCAGACCAATATCAAAGCGCACCTGCCTGCACTCCCCGGGGTGCGCCCCGCCAGCCCGAGGGGTGTTCCCACACGCCTTGTTTCTCCTGGGCCCTGATTTCATGCTCTAGATTGCCTCTGGCGTATGACAGCTGTTTCATATAATTGGATGTTTCCAGGATTAACTGAGCGTTTACTTTTATTTATTTATTTTTTTGCTCTTTTGCTTATGTGGGTGAGATTATATAGAAGAGGCATTCCTGCCATTTTAAAATGTAAATTATTGCCATTAGCTCACATTAATTGACTATCCTTAATCCATTTCTCGTGCCCTTTGCCAAAATAAAAACCCTAATTTGCGTGTGCTTAACAAGGGTGTCCCCTGCTTAGAAGTTTCACGATTGAAGTCTTAGAAAGCAGTACCTTAGGTGAGTCATACGGAGAGAAGGCAAGCTCGCGCACATTAGCTTAAAATATAGCTCTGAAGGCTGTGTGCCTGCTGCTGATCTGCGCGCCGGCTATGTGGCGGGCGTGCGCGTGCCCACAGTTGATCATTATTTCAACAAAGGAGGTGGAGGGGGGCACTCAGGTATAAAATGTTCTTTAGATGCTAAAAATGAATAAAAATGACGAGGTTACCCACAACAACGCTACATAAATATCATGTGCTGGAAAACGGGTGCCTTTAAAATGACATTCACGTGACTGCGCCCTCCCATCTATCACTTCTTGCCTCCCTTTACAAAACCCCATTGTTCCAGCATGTCAGAGGACTGTATTTCCCAACTGTGCAATATAAGTATTTTTATAGATACAGAAGAATAATTACTTAAAATAGTCTCGTATATGGCACAGAACAGAAACCTCATCATTTCTTGGCGACAGGTGTTAATTTATCTTCCTGAATGAAAGCTTGTGGTACCACCGCAGGGATTCGAACTTGTGTTGTAATTTTTTAGTTGCTGGTCTCTGCAGCGTGGGTGTAGCCTACGCTTCTTTCTTACCAGGAATGGAACGTGATCTGCAGGTCACACCTGAATATCAGCAGTAAATAGGCAAAGCCAGCTATCATTCTGACAAGGTTCTGGCATACAATTTTGGCAACCACTGTTTACACACAAAGCACTACATCCGATACACCAAGCACCTTATTCAGACCCAACGGTATTGAAAGCTCAGACCTGAGACCTTCTCTGTAGCAGCTACCATAGTCCACTGTTTTTTTGACCACGTGATTTATTTGGTGAGCAAATGAATTAAAACCCCTTTTTGACTATAACGATTTATATTACAGTTGTTCTGCTTTTGAACACTGCAAATATCAGGCGAGTTTATTATCCAATATCATGGTTCTGTAGTTGCCAACCAACTAATGTTGATCTGACCTTACCAGAATTCGAACCCCTGACCTACAGCTCATAGAAGATGTCCTAGCACTGATACATCAAACTGGCCAAAGACATAGGGTATGATTCATAAATACAGTTAGCAATCTGCTTCTGGCTAAACGCTAGGCCTCTCACCCTACCCCACTGCGGTTGTGTATATAGATGATGAAACAAGAACCTGTAGAGGCTTGCTCCCTCAGCCTATTTTTTATCAAACTGGTTTCATCACAGGTCTTCACCAGGTTGACAAAATCAACCTGGTCAATGACCATCTCAGATAAAATTCAGAAATTCAGTTTGTTTTTCTCCTTTGGTATCCTTCCTTTTTGCAGCCCCTCCTAAACCCACTTTTCCCTTTCTCCAAGTGAGTTGTTCCCCTGCATCGCTTAGTGCCTGCACCCCTTCCCTTCCTGTGTAGTGCATTCCTAATGTTTACACAAACCTACTATCTTGCATTACGAACTGGCTTATTACTTGCATTAAGGAGTGTGTTATACTTGCATTACGAACTGCCTGATTACGTGCATTGAGGATTGAATTATTCTCACATTACGAACTGCCTTATTACTTGCATTAAGGAGTGCGTTATACCTGCATTACGAACTGCCTGATTACGTGCATTGAGGATTGCATTATTCATGCATTACGAACTGCTTGATTACTTGCATTGAGGATTGCATTATTCTTGTATTACAAACTGCCTGATTACTTGCATTGAGGATTGCATTTTTCTTGCATTACGAACTGCATTAGTCTGACAATACGAACTGCATTACGAACTGCATAGCATTGCATTAGGACTGCATTTGAACATCGTAAACTGCTCATTAATACCGCAAGAACCTACAAGTGTTTGTTGGCCTAATAACCGGTAAAGTAAAATATTACGAATGCGCATATGTTGGATATTTATCTTTTGGTCTTACTGTATTTTTCTTCTTGATGAAGATACCGCTATTTTCATACATCAGTGTGGTGTCCATTTGTGGTGTTATCACTGTGTCACTGGGAATGCGGTTGCAAATCCTTTACACATTGCCTTGAAGATAAGCCTGGCTGCTCGTGCCAAGCTACCAGGGGGTGAGCAGGGGTTATCAAAGAGGGTGTCCCTCCTTTCCCTGACTAGAAGCAAGGGTCCCTATTTGGACTAAGGTAACTGCCTCAGCCAACTAGAGACCCCCATTTCTAACAACACTCAAACTCCACCCATCCCTAATCCTTAAAACACATTCATTGCTTTTAAACATCACCCATCCATGACCCATAAAAACTCCTCACCACTCCAAAACACTGCCCTTCGCTAAACCCTAAAAACCCCTTTCTACATCTAAACTCATCCCTGAATCCTTAGAAGCTCTCACCACTCTAAACTCCACCTATTCCGGAACCCTAAAAACTCTTCTCTGCTGCTAACTTCTGCCCACAACCAAACCCTAGAAACCCTCACTAGCCCTAAATTCCACCCATCCATGAACTCTAAAACCTCTCCACACCCCTAGAATCCACCCATCCCAAAACTCTAAGAACATTTCACACCCCTACACTCCACTCATCCATGAACCCTAAAAACCCATCTATACCGCTAAACTTCACCCATTCCAGATACCTAAAAAAGCCCACCACCTCTAAATGCCACCCATTGCTGTACCCTAAAACTCCCTTCCTATGCTTGATCTCCACCCATGCCTGACCCTAAAACCTGTCTTCACCCCTAAACATTACCCATCCCTTACCCCTATAACCCCTCACTCTTCTTAAACTCCACCCAGGTTTAGTGTAATGTTGGCTGTTTCCTTCAATTGACCTATCCTTTAAAATGTTTCCTTTAAATTTGGATTTTTTTGTATTTCCTCAAAAATATCTCCTTAAAATTGTTTTCCCATGATTTGGTATCCTCCAATGTGGTTTCTCAGTTTTCAGTTTTTCATGAATTAACATACATCAGTAAACATCAGACAAACAAAAGCTAATACAGCACACCCTCAAAAAGTGAAAACAGGTCCCACTCAATAACCAGTAATGAGGACCGAAATGTAGTCAAAATCAAAAAGACAATCTAACAATTAATGAACTCATATATGGCAGTCCAGAATCCAGTCAGACAAGATGAACAGTCCACATAGTTTTAGATGGACAATGTTCTTTTTATTATTTTTCCTGAACACAGCCAGGAAGTGTTTCGTCAGTACTTATCAGTACACAGACTTTCTCAAGGCTGTAAATATAAACATTTGCGTCATCTGAACAAACCATATGTAAAAAGCGATTCCACATACACCACGGTGCAGAGAGGACGTTCGGCCTTTAGTAACTAGAAATTAGTATATACCCAAGTCTAGAAATTAGTACACCAACTCAAGTCAAATGTAAAATTATCAGAATGATATAGAATCAAAAGAAAGGAATAAAGAAATGTAAAGTACTGGTTAAGGAAGACAGAGCACTCAGATGTTGGGAATGCATGCTTACGTTAACCCATGTAAAGAAGAATAAGCCACAGATGTGACCAAATCAATACGACAAGTAGAAGATTCCAATACACCCAATAGGAATTTCATGCCTCGCCAAAGATGAGAACAAGTACTAGAGGCTGAGCCAAAAAGTAGCTCATGACGTACAACCAAAGGGCCTACCTATTAAAAAGTTTTATAAGCTCCAGAATATAGATACACCTGGAACGCCAGTGCACGTTGGATGAAAAATCCACATCCTATATTAAACAAAAAATACGATAATTCTGCTGCAAAAGGAGAAAGGAAATATAAAAAAAAAACAATCTAGAACAGACCATGCCACCAATGTGAAACTACAAAGGCCTAATTAATGTTGGACAATAGAAATAAGTGTGTGCACCATGTCACATTGTCAATTAAAAACAATTCTACTGTGCAGCACCAAAAACAAGTAATACATATATACAAAGCAAAAAATGGCAGTACGTTATAAAATTAAAGAAACAAGTAAAACGAAAAACCAGATCATGATTGGCATACAAGTGAAATACACTAATCCCAATACGCAAAATGGTGCATAGGACGTGCTCACCACACATGGCCAGACATTGAAATGAGTAATCAAATAAAAGTCATTTTTACAAGATTGAAGCTGCATCATGACCATAATTTAAACAACACAACGGCAAGCGACATCAGTGTACTGTTAGGAGAACACTATCTTAGAAAGAAAAAATGCATTACTGTTACTAACAAGTATCACCACTCAAGAATTACACCAGTCACCCTCCTCCTGTTCCCTGACCACCAGAAGCCAAACCCAAAAGGATACATCAAAACGCAAAAGGCCAATAAAGAGCTATCCCCAATGAGCGTATATAATGCTCTAATAGTCATATTGCCACTTGTCATGAACGATAATACTCACCTACGAAACCAATATAATATAGACAAGGAATAATAATCACCATGCAACCATCACGATCATGATGTCTCGAGCCCTAGAGAAATCAACAATAGCGATATTCAGTAGAGGAACTACACCTCACTAATCATATACAAATAAGACAGCGACCAGAGTGGTCACCTTATGTGTAGCAAACGAAGTACAAAAGACGTAAACGCGCGTGATAACGCTCGCCCATAAGCCATAGTCGGTGAAAAGACGCCATCTTTTAAATACAAAAGAGAGATCACGTAAGTCACGTGATCACAGTGCACATGTGATCTACGTAATGACCACTAGAGACGGACTAGTCTCACCAAGGAAGCGCCATCTAATAGAAGAAAATAACGGTGCAAAGTACCCTGAGTACAAGTACAAAGCAATAATAGCTGCTTATAATACAAAATGCTCCGAATAAAAAAGCAATAAGGATAATCTAAAAGACTCTCAGAATATCAAATGGGTCCTAATACAGAACCATCAATTCAAAAAATAAAAAAAATACAATAAGCGCAGTAACACCACAGATCCCTATCCGATCACCCAAACTTGTACTGGCGGTCCGTAGTGCACGCTAGTTAGTGTCCGCCGTCTTGAGTAGGAAATAAGTAGCTCAAATGACAATGGTGTAGTCTAAAGAGTGCAAAGCCAATAACAGTGTAAAGAATGAGCCACAATGATAAGCCCATGTATAGAATACAATTTCCTGTAAACTGGTTAGTAGAAGAGTAAGAGGTGAGCAAGTAGCAAAGGTTAGATGATGTTTGGAATTGAAGAGCCAAAGAGTATCAAGTGAAAAAATCTGCCAGTATAAAAGTTATTGTACATAGTTGATAAATAGAAACATTGTACAAGGCTATCAACATATTATCCCAAAACATTTCTTTTTATGTTTTTGAAAATTACAATACAATACGAAATCATCACTTTCACGGGTTCATAATTATCAAAATCTTTGTCATGATCACACCAGAATGAAGACCAGTACAAGCAATGTGTTGACTAACACCACTGATGGCCCAAAGAAAATGAGACAAGTACAGTCAATATACAAGTCAGAGAATAAGGGGAATAAATAAACCTTCACATTCCTATAACTTCATACATATAGAAGCAATACAACATTTGTACAGAGGACAGATCTCAGCCGATAGCAATATTGCAAAAATTAATCAAGCCATATCACAGCAGATGGAAAAGGTATCATTGACAGTAAATCAGTGCTCAACATTCAATCACGTAAAAATACATGTAGTTCTCTATCTGTGTTAAGCCCATGGTCCACTGATCTCAATTTAATGAGCCATTTGGCTTCCAGTTTTCTAAGAGCCGAGGTTTTGTCTCCACCCCGGGGATCATCCTCAACTACGGCTATGCCATGAAATGAGAGACCCAATAGTTCAGTCGACTTATGTTCAGTGTTGTAATGTACTGCTAATGGGTAATTCATATTATTGTTGCGAATAGCTCTAATATGTTCCTGAATCCGGTCCTTAAGTGGTCTTATCGTACTTCCCACATAGATAAGCTTGCACTGGCAGACAATACAGTAAACAACATATTTCGTGTTACAGTTGATAAAGTCCATTATGTTATGTGTCTGACCAGTGTTATAGCTAAAACTGGTCATCTTATTGTGCGCAAATTGGCACACATTACACATTGAACATTTAAAAAAGCCTTTCGGCTTGGCAGGCAACCAAGTACGTGGTGATTCATTCCTGGTATAACCACCTTTGGTGAAATTCAGGAAGTTACTAAGTGTCCTACCCCTTACATAAGTAATTTGAGGTTTATTCTTAAGGTAAGAATCCAAATGTTGTTATGTTATGTTATATGACTTTTGTATAATGCAAATCACCACAGGTCTCTAAGCGCTTCTAGATAAAAGTGAGCCAGTCACTGGTGCAGAAGTAGAATAGCAGCGGCAGAGGCAGATGATTACGTGGTGGTTGACATCTCTTTAAATAGGAAAGTTTTTAAATGCTTAACTAAAGGTGAGTAGATCCGGTTCCCTGTGAAGATGTTCCGGCAGATCATTCCAGATCTGCGGGAGAAGATCAGAGAATGCTCTGCCCCCCTTTGATTAAGAGATGTACCCTAGGGGGAGCTAACCTGCATGCCTCAGAAGATCATAGAGTCCGGCCGGGTACGTATTTCTTCAAGTGATCTTTTATGTACTTAGGTGCCCGGCCGTAGATTGCTTTGTGGGCAACGCATAGACCCTTGAACTGCGCTCTCTGTTTCATAGGAAGCCAATGTAGTTTATGTAGCAGAGGGGTAGCATGTGTCTTTCTAGGAAGTCCAAAAATAAGCCTGGCCGCATCGTTCTGAACCACCTGCAGTCTCCCAATAAGCTTCTGAGGAAGGCCAGTGTAAATGGCATTCCCGTAATCCAACCTAGAGATGACAGTGGTGGAGACAATTGATTGTAGTGACGATGTTGACAGGAGAAGGGCAAGTTTCCGCAGTTGCCTGAGTAGGCCAGTGCAGGTTCCTACAACCATGCTGACCTGGCAAGACATGGATAGGTCAGAGTCAATTTTCAGGCCAAGGCTCTTTTTGACCGGGACAGGTACCGGGGCTACACCTAGTACTGGGGGCCAGAAAAGATCACACCAGGGGCTGTTCCTTGTTGAAATGATAAGCACTTCGGTCTTATCCGGATTTATTTTTAAAGAATTGGCCGTCATCCAGTTTAAAGTAAACCTGAGCAACTTTTTGGCCAACTCCTGAGCACGGTGGGAATTGTTAAGCCGAATAAGAAGTTGAGTGTCATCGGCGTAATTAAAAATCTGACAGTCCATATGAGTCAGGGTCTCCACCAGGGGTTGCAGATAGATATTAAAAAGAAGTGGAGATAATGCAGAGTCCTGGGGTACCCCACAGGTCAGAGATCCCAGTGCAGATAACTGTTCACCCAGTTGGACTCACTGGGTGCGGTCAGACAGAAATGACTTTAGCCATTCACGATCCAACTTGAGTAAGTGCCACTGTTTATGAAAGGTACGATATACCTCATTGCTATAAGAGTGGAACTGTGTAATAATAGCCACTTGCTTTCTGTCTGATTTATTCTTAGCAATAGAATTAGATTTGAAAAGCTCTGTTTTTTTCTGTTGATTCTAGTGTGCGCTCTCTCAAGTGTGTCCCGATCATATCCTCTAATGGAAAATCTTTTCTTAAGACCCATCATTTCTTGCTGAAAATCCTGTTCTGTGCTGCAATTCCTCCTCAAGCGTGTCATTTCACCAAAAGGAATTGCCCTAATCTGCGAGGCAGGATGTGCACTGGTCGCATGCAACACAGAATTGCAGGCGGTGCTTTTACGAAAAAGTTTAGATTCTAGTTTACCATTGTCAAAAAAGAGTGTAACATCCAAAAAATCAATCTGTTTGGTGCTGAAACTATATGTGAAGCCAAGATTAAAATCATTGGTATTAAGATAGGTGATGAAATCGTCCAAGTTTTTAGTGTCGCCCCCCCAAATTATTAAAATGTCGTCAATAAAACGACCCCAATATACAATTTGGTTTGTCCAGTCAGATGGACATGCTCTCCACAGGTGTTGTTGTCCTTAAAAGCCCATATAGATATTGGCAAACGAAGGAGAGAACTTAGCACCCATGGCCACCACTGCATGTTGTCTGTACCAAGTGTCTTGATATCTAAAATAGTTGTTATCTAGGGTTAATTTAGTGAGCTCAATCAGCATCCTGGTATGGTCATATAATGTAGCATCCCTTTTGGAAAGAAAATACGTCAGGGCTTCCATACCCTTGTCAAGTGGAATGCTTGTATATAGTGAATTCACATCAAGTGTAACCAGGGTGGGATCGTCCGTCCAGGCAAAGTTCTCTAATTTATTGAGCAGGTCTTTAGTGTCCTCAATGAAAGCTGGTAATTGACGCACAATAGGTTGTAAAAAAATGTCAATATATTCTGATATGCGCTCAGTGGGACCTCCTATACCTGAAATAATTGGTCTACCTGGCGGTGCTTGAAGATTTTTATGAATTTTAGGTAAAGTGTAGATATACGCTATTTTTGGTGTAGGGTTAAACATGTATTTGAATTCAATGTCAGACAAGAGTCCTGCATTGTGCCAATACCGTAATGACCTCTCAATGGATTTACTGACTTCTTGCATGGGATTGTGAGCGATCTGAATATAGGATTTGTCATCTGACAATTGTCTTTTAATTTCCCAGAAATAGTCTACATTGTCCATAAGGACAATATTGCCGCCTTTATCAGACTCTTTAATTGTTAGTCCAGTATATTTTGTCAATTGAAAAAGGGCGTTTCTTTCATCTTTTGTCAGATTATCCCTGAACCTACCAGGAGACAGTTGTAGTTTATCCTCTAATTTAAAGAGGTCAGAGGTGACTGCTTTATAAAAGCAATCAATCATGTTATCAGCAGCCAGCATGGGAATAAATGCGGATTTGGTTTTAAGACCACTATCAGGTTGTAGATTGGTGACTATATCTAAATCTTCAAGAATATCTTCCATGCTAGGAACAGTATCAAGACTTTCATCCAAAGATAACAACATATGGATGTTGTTAATATCCTGTATAGTTTGTCCACTCACTGCAGATGTATATATAGTTACCGGACACAATTTATGCTGATTGTCAAAGAACTTTTTAAATTTAAGTTTAGGAACAAATTTGAAGAGATCTATATGAATTCGAGTGAAATTCGGTCTGGACATAGGACAAAAGTTAAGCCCCTTTTTCAAAACATTGATCTCAGATATATTCAGAGGTAATTTCGACAGGTTAACTATAGACACATCATCTTCCACATTAATTTCAGGTCTAATTACAGAAGGCGGCATGCCCCCATTTACTAGCCTGGTATCCACACTCAATTCTTCTGTATGCGTGACACAGACCTTGTGACTCTTTTGATGTCTTCTAAGTCTGTTCTTGCACCCCCCTCGCCTGGTTCTTTACTTTCCATTTGTTTTTTGTTGTTGTAACCCAAGCTGGTGCCCTTCCTGTACCTCTCCAACTCTGATAAATAAGAGGAGGTACCTGTGACATTTGTTTAGTTTTGCAGTGATAGAGATGTAGTTTCACTCCTGACCTCGCTATTATCACTAGCAATACTCGAGAGATCAGACTCACTTATTGTCATATGGGTATCAGATCTCTTGGTATCTAAATCTTTAATTCCAGCTCTGGGTTTAAATTCATCGAATTTCTTTGCAAATGTAAAGATGTGACCATTTTTATAGTCGTTCTCGTCCCTTATAAGTTTATGGATCTTTTTGTCCCGAATATATGTCTGCTGAGCATTCAGAATCTCTTTAAGAATTTTGTATTTTTTTTCTGTGGCTTCAACGAAATTTTATTTCTTGATTTCATCCTCAGCCTGTTCAATGTCTTCAAATAATTTCGCTCTCTTTCTTTCAGCATGGCGGATAAGCAAGTCCATCATGCCAAATGATGACGACGATATAAGGTTTTCCCACTCTTGAAGAAGATCTGGATCTAGATCTTCGAAGGTTGGGAAACTAATCACTCTCAATCCTCTTGGAACCTGTTTGATTTCAATATATTTTTTAAGATTATTGAGGTCCCACCATCTGGAAAGTTCGGATTTCCGTAATCTCTCCAGTTTGATAAACAATTGTTTCAATCGTTGAGGTTTAGTCTCTACTGTAGAGGGTTGTTTGGACTGAATCACCTGTCCTGAAAGATATCATTGAACATTCTATCCCTTTCGTCATCAAATGCTGCCATAATGTAAAGTACTGAAGCTGCCTAATTATTTCTGATATAAATATTAATCAGATCACGCCTACAGAAAATTGAGTGCTGAGAACCACTAAATAAAGAGTTTAGCCACAAGGGTAGTAGTGTTCCCTAATAGTGAAAAATCTGCACATCAATATAGGGAATGTTTATGTAAATAGAGTCAATGGCATGCAATAGTGAATAACAATTTTATAGGTACCGCGGGGTGCTTATCTAGCTTTAAGCACACACTATCCAAGAGTGCTTAATACACACGTTAGAAAACCTGCATATATAAATATCAGACAAACAAAAGCTAATACAGCACACCCTTAAAAAGTGAAAACAGGTCCCACTCAATAACCAGTAATGAGGATCGAAATGTAGTCAAAATCAAAAAGACAATCTAACAATTAATGAACTCATATATGGCAGTCCAGAATCCAGTCAGACAAGATGAACAGTCCACGTAGTTTTTGATAGACGACGTTCTTTTTATTATTTTTCCTGAACACAGCCAGGACGTGTTTCGTCAGTACTTATCAGTACACACACTTTCTCAAGGCTGTAAATATAAACATTTACGTCATCAGAACAAACCATATGTAAAAAGCGATCCCACATACACCAGAGTGCAGAGAGGACGTATGGCCTGTAGTAACTAGAAATGAGTATATACCCATGTCTAGAAATTAGTACACCAACTCGTGTCAAATGTAAAATTATCAGACTTATATAGAATCAAAAGAAAGGAATAAAGAAAGGTAAAGTACTGGTTAAGGAAGACAGAGCACTCAGATGTTGAGAATGCATGCTTACGTTAAACCCATGTAAAGAAGAATAAGCCACAGATGTGACCAAATCGATACGGACAAGAAGAAGATTCCAATACACCCAATAGGAATTTCATGCCTCGCCAAAGATGAGAACAAGTACTAGAGGCTGAGCCAAAAAGTAGTTCATGAGGTACAACCAAAGGACCCACCTATTAAAAAGTTTTATAAGCTCCAGAATATAGATAAACCTGGAACGTCAGTGCACGTTGGATGAAAAATCCATATCCTATAATAAACAGAAAATATGATAATTCTGCTGCAAAAGGAGAAAGGAAACATAAAAAAAACACTCTAGAACAGACCATGATGTTCTGCTAACAATAAGTGATCTGAAAACCTTAAATAAAATAAGAATGCTGCCAGTCCTTTTCTCAGGTCATGGAGCTATATGGACCACCTAGCACCAGAAAATGTAAAGACTAAGGGGCATATTGTTTAAAGAGTTTCATCCCGCTTGTGTCACGCAATAGGGCGCAAGAGCAACACAATTCCTAAGTTGGATTTATCAAGCCATGCAAGGCCACCTTGCGTGACCCTGCATCTAGAGTAGCACAACGCAGCGTAAATCGATGCATTGCATTACTCTGCCCCAGCGAGGCGTTCCATGGGTGAAGCGTGGGTGTTCCCACACACCATCCATGGATTATGGCACATTCCCTGATTTAACATTACTTGTAGACCCAGGAAAGTGTCAAAATAGCTTTCATTTCTCATTTTTATCCTCTTTCTTTGTGTGCTACATTCTGCAGCATGCACACAGAGAAGACAACACCTCAGGGGATTGTTTTTGTATCCCTTTCTGCACAAAAACAATCCTGCTTACATCGCAGGCACCGTTGCACCATGGTGTAAGAGTGCTTGTGTTGGTGTTAGGCAGCACATTGTGTGCCAGAGCTGGTAAATGACAGGAATGCACCGTATTATGTCAAATACTGCGCATTACTGCCCTTTCCCAATCACTCAACACAGCAAGGTGGCTTACTACTTTGCAAGCTTTTTTTAATAAATATGGCCCTAAATGTGGTGCCTACTGACCACAAAACGTGGTATTCTAGTTCAGATTAGTTGCTGGCCTGCCCACTCTGAATTTTGATGAGAGTGCTTCCATGCCAACAAGGTCAGCAATTGGGGTGGGCTAGCCAGGATTCAGCACAGCATCATCTGGCAAGGTCTTGTCTTCTTTCATTTTCCACACATCTTGGTACTGTAGCCCAACTTTCTATCCCTGCCTATCTCTCACTTTCTTTCTCTCTTCCTCTCTCCTGTCACAGTTCTTGATTGAAAAGTAATAACCCGTAATAGTGGATTAAATATGTAAAATAACGGTAGTGATCTCAACCCCCTACCATAACAGGATTTTTCAGGAATATTTTCTTGAAAAATATATTTTTTGAGTTTTCCAGCTTGCGTAATTTCAGACATTTATTACAATATGAGTGTATAGGTTAGATATTCATATGCTACAGGTTCTCTTACAGATGTGAATTCAAAATATATTATTGCTGTTAACTCTGTTGAGAAAATGACAAGTGTTGGAAATGACCATCCTTTGTGTGGTATTCCCCCGGATATTCCCTCCATTACACTTTTTTTATGAAGCTGATTTTTGTTGGGCATGGGACTCTGCACATTTTATTCCTGCTAACCAGTGGTAAAGTGCTTGTGTTCTCCTTTCCATACATGGTAAAATCAATATATATCTAAATGGTATATTTAATTTACTTAAAAGTCCCTAATAGATGATACTACATGTACCCAGGGCCCCTACATTATTGCTACTTGTGTGCTGCAGCACTCATTGTGCCACACACTAAAGTAGCACAGCAAAACGTGTATCAGGACTGCCATTGCAGCTTATAGTTCAGTTTTAAACTTCCACGTGACATGGCAAAAGAAACCTTTTGCTAGGCCTAATCCTTCCTTTTGAACACTTTTAAGTCCTCCCTAATGTAGACTGATAGGGCAATGTGCATGGTAGTTAAAGGGACACGTGTATTTTTTACATTTCCTAGCAGTGAAAACCGCCGTAAGTCGTTTTTCTCTGTGGTAAGGCTAGCTTCCCATAGACTAACAATGGTTTACCTTATTACATTTAGTAAGTGCTAAATTCAGTATGGCAGAAGTTACAAAAATACTCCTCGACTCATTTTATTTGCAATTTTAAATCCCCCTTTTTTTAACAAGAGTTTTATATAGCGCGAACTTGACCCGAATCGGGTATGAGAGTGCGCTTTACATTGCACCAGTTGCATTACATAAGGACACATTTATTTATTTGTCAGGCACAGGGAGATTAAGTGATTTTCCCAGAATCACAGGATGTTCAGCATCATTGCTGATACTCGAACACAGTTCCCCAGATTCGAGGTACATGATTTTAGGTACACCGCCCTAGCCGTTAGGCTAACTCCTCTCCCCTTTAATGGTAAAGTCAGATTTTACATTACTATTTTGAAAATGTCACTTATTGAAATTTGCCATTTTCCTGTCTTAACCAAATGTACCTTTCTGCCAGTGTCCAAGTTCATATGACTGCTAAAGGCTCTCCTGTGGTGTGAAGTGCCTTCCAGACAGAGGACAAAGGACCTGGATGTGGAGAAGAATGTTCCTCTCCTGAGCACAATGTCCTGGCGGTTTGTACCTGGCCCCCTCCTGACTTCCGAAGATGCCTACCTTGTCACTGGAAAGACCTGCTCACTCCTGGACGTGCCTGTCCTTTGTTATACTAGACAGACTGGAGCCCCACCCAGAGAAAAGGAAAGGACTGACAAGAAACAGTTTTAGCATTTGACAAAGAAATATACCACACACGCAGACTGGCACTGGGTATAAAAATTTCACCCTCGGAAAGTAGCATATGATTACTCCTGGACCTTGGAACATTCAGAAGAGGGAGTCCTCTTCTGTCTAAAGAAGGAAGACTGGACTTGCTTGCCTTGAACCTAGCACTCCAGAAGTGAATCCAAGGGTCAGTTGGATGTATTCTTGTTTGAGCTACAGGGACACAGCAAGCTTTCAGAGTCCCTTTCTACTTTCCAGTGGACAAATCCCAACAGGTCCTGACCTGGTTCCCTCTACTGGCCTCTGTGGGAGTGAGTGCTGGCACACCCAAAAGCAGTCCTCAAGGTCCTGGACCTTTGTCTGAAGGCAGAGTTTACTCTTCCCTGCTCAGCCGAAGGTTTCACTGGATCTGATGCAGCGTGGCGCAGAGCAACGCAAAGCCTTGCATCGCAGCACCTCGCAGCTCCTGATTGGCTGATTCACCAGAACCGACCCAGGGTGACACGGAGTATCATGTTGCAACACCTCAGACCTCATGGTGGACAGCTTTACCGGATTCGTTTGCAGAGCAGTGTAGGATGGTACAGGGCCTCTCATTGTAGCACTGCGCTGATCAGCAGCTTTATTGGCCCAGACTCAGAGCAATGCAAATTCTCAAATCCTCGTTGGGTGGCTCCAGACTTGATGCAGCACAACTGGGCAGTGCAGCAATGTGCAGCTCCTCATGGCGACTTCATAGGCTCTAACGCAAAATGGTGTATTGCGATGCAGGGACTTGCATCTCAGTAACATGCGGCTCTTAATCGATGGCTTCATGGAATCTGAAAAGAAGCAATGCAGAGCCACATATCACAGCACAGCACACCACCTGATCCATGACTCACTGGTTTCAAAGCAGAGCGTGGGAGAGCCACTCATTGCAGCACCGCACCGCTCCTAATAAGTGTCTCAATAGAGACGATGCAGCTCAAAGCAGAGCCTCGCATTACCGCACCGCACAGCTCCTAATTGGCAGCTTCACTGGATCCGACACAGAATGGTGCAGGATGACACAGCACCACACAGTTCCTGTTCAATGTCATCTCTGAATCTGAAGCAATGCGATACTGAGCCTTGCATTGCAGTAACATGCAGCTCTTGATCAGTGGCTTCACTGTATCCAATACAGAGCAACGCAGAACCTCACAACGCAGAAATGCTCTGCTCCTGATCGCTGGCTTGACAAACTCAATACAGCATGACGCAAGGCCTCAAATTGCATCACTCCGCAGCCCCACATCAAGGACAAAAGCTACAACTCAAAGCAGGCTGAACCTGGTTCTGTACCTGACCCGTGCTCTATCGCAGTCAGCCTGAACTTTTACTTTGCCCGAGTCTGGCACAAGCAGACCCTTGTAGTTAGCGCTTCATGGCTTTTTGGCGCTATTTTCACTTTAAATTTTAAAAATTCATAACTCTGATTTTACTGATTGGATTGTTGTTGTTTTAGTGTCATTGCATTTATTAAAATATTCTCTATTTTTCTAAATTGGTTTGGGGTTCTCCTTGTGTTATGTTTTCACTTTATTACTATTTGAGCGTTTCATAAATACATTATACATTGCCTCCAAGTTAAGCCTGACTGCTTTTGTGCCAAGCTTCCAGAGGGTTAAGCACAAGTTTATTTAGGGACTTTTGTGGTTCAGCCTGACAAAGATTGTGATTATGTTTTGAGGTGGGACCCCCCCCCCCCAACTAGTACTCTAATTTCTTACAATAAGAAGTGTGTAACCATGGGCCTGATTTACAGTTCAGCAGATAGGATACTCCATCACAGACTTGATGGATATCCTGTCCGCCGTATTGCAAGTGCATTATATCCTATGGCTCTTGTTATACCGCTGTAGGGATATCCTTCAAGTTTGTGATACAGTAGGGGCGTGGCCAAGCCGCCGACCAAGATGGCCCTGCGGCAGAGAAGCTCTGCCAGATGATTCTGGCAAAACAACGCTATCCCCCTTTAATATGCCAATAATCGATGCCTGCACTACATCTACAGACATCGGAATGAGTGGAGAAACAGGAGACTCCTTCCCCGACGGCCGAGTCAACCAAACTTGCTCGCTACCCGTTGCTCGTAAGCCATGTCCTTGGATGAGCGGTCTGCCCGTAAACCTGCTCCACGACAATTCAACCTGTACCCGGGGGCAACTGTGAGATATCGGGTGAGTGCGCCGGGTGCGTTTCATCGCTTGTGCCCTCCCCTTAAATTGCAGTAGAACCGAAGCGGTGCAGATGAGATAAAAAACGCCCACGTGCTGAGCCACTACGCCACCGCACCTTTCCCGGAGGCCCCATGGGGGACAGGGCCCGCAGATGAGCCAGGGAAGCGGCCACCCGGCAGTTAAAAGTGGCATTACAGGGAAGGAGAGTTGAGGTATTAGGCGCAGTACGCACCCAGTAGCCCACCGTATGTGGATCCGGCGCACCCTCCGCTGCATTGCCTGGTGAAATGATTGCTATCCTTAGGTGAACACAGCCCTGAATCCTGCATAACCCTGCAGAGGACATCTGACAACACTTTCTGGCCTATCAACCCTGTCACAGATCCTTTGGTGCATCCCGGGTCTCCCATCCTAACCGATGTGCCCTCACTGCATTAGCAGATCATCCCCAGCTTGCTTTTAGCGATCATTGGGACACATGCGTAGCTGGATACTCTCTTGCGCAGATTGTATGGGGTACTGTCTGCCACCATTTTGCTACGCCTGTAAGCCCTGCCAGTCGCCTTAGCGTACCCCGCTGCCTCCAGCTACCTGCGTTGCTTATCTTCCTGATTGCCTCTTTGCGCATTGGTTCATCAGCCGCTGGGCCCCCTCATAATCAGCTGCAAAAACAGACTCCGGCAAGCCTAATACGCCGTGCTCCCTTCCACGACTGGTTTGGCGGCATGGGCCACAAAGATCCTAAACAATAGACCCTGTCGTTTGAAAGGTTGGCGATAAGGCACATGACGAAACTTCAGAAAAGGCGGACGGGGGTCAAATCGCCGACCAAAGCAGAGACGCTGTGGCCCAGTCCACATCCTTATTGCAAGAAATTAAAGTGGGCCTTCAGGCCCTAGAAGGCCGTTTTGATGCTCTAGAGAAGCAGCTAGAAAGCCTTGGAACCAAGATTCATGTTCATGACCGTGGCCTGGACACGGCTGAGGTGAGGATTTCTGACATTGAGGACGGCAGGGTCCAATCTCTCAAACGACTGGACCGCGTTGAGCGTATCCTTAAGGAGGTGGCAATGAAAAATGAAGATCTTGAAGTGTGCAGCCAGCGCAATAATATACGCATTTTAGGTGTACCGCAGTCCATCAACACGGGGCGCATAGATATCTTTGTGGAGTCGGTCCTCAGTGATTTATTTGGAAGAGAATCCTTCACTTCTGGGTTTGTGGTAGAGCGAGCGCATCGTACACTCGGTCCCAGGCCCAATCCAGGTTGCCCGCCTAGACCTATAAACGCTAGAATCATGAACTACCATGACAGAGACACAGCCCTTCGTCTCGCCAGAGAGCTGGGCGACACCCAGTGGCAGGGCTCCAAGCTGGCGCTCTACCCGGACTTAACGCCAATGGTGCAAGATGCCCGCCGGAAATATAATGGTGTTAAGGCTACACTCAGAAACTTGGGCTTAAACTACGGTATGCTTTATATTGCAAGGTTGAATGTTGACATCAATGGCAGCGCCCGTATATTTGACTCGCCCACCGAAGTACAGAAATTTTGCCACTCATACAAGCAGAACAATATCCAGACTAAAATAGGAGCTGGGATGTCCTCTCCCCCCAGCAGTGGATCCAATGCAAGTGTTGAACTGTTCTCTAGCAGCGGTCCTGGTTAGGCATGGTTGCCTTATACTATGCAAATGTAGATGAAGTGCTCAATATTGAGATTATACATTTGATAATTTCCCTTTTTTTCAGGATGCTGGCTATCTGCCGTGGCGTTGCCACACCCCTAGGTGTATACAATTGGGATATTACTTTTGAATCGGATGCATGGTCATGTTGATTTTCTTCGTTGTTTGTTGGGGCTTGCTCCTCGCGATGGGACACAGGAGGCTGGGTGGCGGGGGGAATATGTTGGGGACACATATGTTATGGCTCAGTTTGTATTATGCTCTCGGTTCAGCTACACTCCTTTTTTCAGATCATAATTATCATTTTGACATTTAATTTACACAGATGGCTAGGATAGGCGCTATTACGGGCCTGTCAGACCTGGCCCTAATGTCTTGGAATGTCAGAGGTCTCAACGAAACACAGGAAGCGGAAACATGTTCTACGCTACCTGCAGCGACATAATATAGACATCACATTTCTTCAAGAAATGCACTTACCCAAGGTAGAGACCACACGATTTGCTGTAAGCTGGGGGCAGCACAGCTATTTTTCTAACTTCAGTAATTTCGCCAGGGGAACGGCGATCCTCATACACAAAAGGGTCCCCTTTCATTTCTATTCTGTCATTTGTGACAGAGAAGGCCGCTACACTATTGCTACTGGGAAATTGATGAGACACACTCTGACATTGCTATGCATTTACACACCTAACACTGACTGCCCCAACTTTTTCCATGAGCTACAGTCGCAGATTGTCTGACTAGACGCAAATAACTTGATAATTGGCGGTGATCTGATATTGAACCCCACCTTGGACTGCTCGTCTGCCTCCACTGCCGCTAAACCACGCGCACGAAGGGAATTCCTCGAAATTTGTGACTCCCTGACTTTAATCGATATTTGGCGACAGCGAAACACTTCCACCGCTGCTTACACACACTATGCGGCCCAATATAATACGTGGACTAGGATTGGCTATTGGTTACTTACACCAGGTGTCTGCCAGTGGTACAAATCCCTCACCACACTCCCTAGAACCTATTCCGATCACTCCCCTGTCTTGCTTCAGTTTCAAGTTTACAGACCCGACGGCTATAAATGTCAATGGCGATTCCCAAGCTGGGCCCTGCAGGAAGACTTGTTCCTATCTAAAGTGGGGGAGGCGATAGAGGATTATTTCACTATAAATACAGGCTTGGTGGATACATGGGCGGTGCTATGGGAGGCCTTTAAGGCCTACATTAGGGGGGTTTGTATTGCAAAACATGCCGGAGTGTTGAGAGACTTGCGATCTACTTTGTCCCGTATTGAGCAGCAGCTTGCAGAACTAGATAGGGAGTGCTTGACCAATCCGAGCCCTGACAAGACGAAACATCGGATCACATTATTAACTGACTTCAGGGACTCGGCAGAGCGAGAACCCATTTTTTAAGCAAATATGTGATTGCCTGTAGATATGGAGAGAGAGAGCGCCCTGGCCGCACGCTGGTGCACATGTTGGGGCCCGCATACAACAAAGCTTATATCACTGAACTGAGGTCCACCTAAGGTCAGCTCCTCAACTCCACTACTGAGATCCGTGATGAATTTTGAGACTATTACACTACTCTATACAGCTCCAAGGCTGCACAGGACTCTACCGCACAAGAGGACTATCTGTCTGATATAGCCCTGGTGTATTTGCAGAAATACATGCAGAACTTCCTGGCGGAACCCTTCTCAAAAGAGGAAGTCATTAGTGCAATAGAGGCTTTAAATGGCTCCATGACCCCTGGCCTGGATGTCTTTACGGGCATTTTTTATAAGCCCTATAAGGATTTTCTGGCCCCAAAGTTAATAGAAGTGTACGCCGAATCATTTTAGCGGAACATGCTGCCACCTACGCTCAGAAAAGCAGTCATTATACTTCTCCCTAAGCCAGGCAAAGATCCCCTACATTGTGCTTCATATCGGCCGCTATCCCTATTGAATCTTGACTACAAAATACTCGCAAAAATGATTGCACTCCGCCTCGCCCTTTTGATGGACAAGATCATTGCCCTGGCGCAATAAGGATTTGTTCCTCAAAAGTCTACCTCGCTTAATCTCCGCACCCTGTTTGCGGTCCTGCATAGAAGAAACCCGGTGGTCCCCGCAGCGGCCATTCTTTTAGACACGGAGAAAGCTTTCGACTCCTTGGAATGGCCCTTTTTTGTGTCCATGATGCTATGTATGGGTATGCCCAAGGGATTCGTTGCCAACACGGCGATGCTCTACAGCAGTCCTACTGCGAGATTGAGACTAAAAGGTTCAAGCTGAGAACAGTTGTGGACAACGGCGTACACGGTGACCGCACTCCCCTGCTGTGTTCCCTTCGGAATTATGTCAACACTATGTCCAGATGAGTGTGCACATGCAACTCCAGCACATGCCATCGTTGGGTGCCAGCTGCTAGGCTGAGGAAGAACAGACCCAAAATTGGAGTGGTGCACTACTCCGAAGCAAAAGTTGTCTTTCAATAAGTCATTTAGTCTTGTTATATTGTCTCAGTAAATCCTTTATATTCATAAGCATCCAACAGCAAAAGATACCAGCCAACACGTTTTGTTCATATTCAATAAACTTCTTGAGGGCATTGACTGATTCCTTATCTACAACCCGAGGCGGACTTGGTTCTCCCGGATGCCTTACGTGTTGTGTTACCCAAGGGCCTGGCCAGGGACCCCAAGGACATCCAAACTGTTTTCACCACTAGCTGGGCTTGGGACAGACTGCGACGCACTACCGGCGACCCCCTCTTGTATTCCTCAGCACTGCCCATCCCTAATAACCGCTGGATACCGATCATGGGGGAGAAATTGGTGCAGCGCACTATTTAGCCAAATTCGACATTACTAAGTTTGGAGACCTGTTCCCAGGAGGGCATGCCTTCCAGGTGACAGAAGAGGAGCGTTTTCACTCCGCCACCTTCATGGACATATTTGTCATGGACCGGGTACGCTTGGCTCTTAGGGCGACTTTACCCAGTTTCTTTCTTGAACCAGATTCGTTCACCCCACTCACGATGACGATGGAGACTGTCATGGGCGCGCACTTAATTTCTAAGCTATACCACGAATGCTTGTCCACAATCCCTGTCGCAGATGATAAACTCTGTAGGGCCTGGGAGGAGGACCTGGGGCACCCCATTCTCGATGACCAGTGGGTCAAATGTTGTTCCATGACAAAAACGGTCTCCAGCCACCAGAAGCTCATTCATTTTAAATTCCTTTGCAGGATATATGTGACCCAAGCGACAACCCACAGATTAGACCCGACCAGACCACACACCTACTTACAATGAGGGGCTCAGCAGGCAGACTTTGATCACCTCACTGGGACATGCAACAAGATACGAGCTTATTGGGAAGAGGTATATTAGGCACTTGGGTACATGATAGAATTAGATGTGGTGCCCACACCAGAGGTGGCACTACTGGGTTATGTGGCCAACTTTCCAAAGCTCGTCCGGAATTTTGTCACCCTCAGCTTATTGCTGGTGAAAAGAGAGATTGCCCTACACTGAGGGTGTAAAGCTGCTCCTACATTTAAGAATTGGCTGAGCAGCTCAACATATTGCAACACAAATAGCGACTTATACGCCACTACTTTGCCACGCTCCTTGTGGCCTAAAGACATTTGGGGTCCACTCACGAACTATGGGGCCATGGAGAGACTACTTCCATCTACACCACTTGAACAGGGTAGAGTTGCCACCGGGGTGGGTTAATGACATCGATGGGCCGGATGAGACATCTTTTTTCCCCACTAGACATGGAATTGTAAAGCTATACTCAGGTGTCATGAGGTATACGCTGCAAGACATTGCAGGGACTGGGGGAATGCTGGGACGATTGCAAGTAGCCTTCTGGGACTGTGTTTGATACTCTTTTGTGATGACTGTTTATTTCATTATTTTTAAGTTGACAAATTGTTCCAGTGAGCTACATGGTTTTATTTTCTGATGCCGTATGATACAAAATGATAAATAAGGTTTTTAAAAAAAAGTTTGTGATGCAGTAACCCATCCGCCAAACTCTAAACCACACCCTGTGACTATAATATATAGAATGAAACAACCCTAAATAATTCAGTTTGGTCTTCCCTTATTTCAGCTCTGGTGTGTGTGCAGTGGAATATTATGCCAGGTAATATGTTGATGAATGGCTGATTAATTAATAATTCCTGGGTTTCAAATGGCAGGTGAAAGATTGCCGTCATCAATGTAAGACTAAATAATAGGTCAGAGTTTGTCTGACCTATGTATCCATATCAGTGAATTTGGTCAAAATGTTCATCAATTGGTCATCTATACGTTTTGCACAGTGGCTACGACATTCCTCGTTTTGCAGAGTTGAACCCTTGGCTATCGCCCATTTCTCAAAGTCCTTCTTCCATCCATTAAGAGGTGGGCCCTCTGGAGAGTATCAATGCATTGCTATAGCTCCTCCAGCAAATACCACAATCAGATCTAAGAATCTACTACTATTTTTTCCAGGTTTATATTGAGCATACAACCTTAAGAGACAAATATTCGCACTGCGCAAATCCACTTTTATGAGTGTCCTTTCTAGGTCAGCTGTCACCTTTGCCCAGAAATTAGCAATCCCAGACCATGTGAGCGACCTCCGCATCTAGTAGGTTGCACTGTTGTTGACTCATGTCATTTGTCCCGGCAATTAAGTTTAGCCTAAGAGGTGTGAGGTAAGTAGTGTGTATAAAATTGAATTGTTTGTATCTGAAGCATGTGTTTTTATGGACCTTATGTGACTGTTCAAGGACACCCTCCTATTCTTTATCTTTGAATGGCCTGCCCACTGTACTATCCCAATGAGCTTCCAATGCCGGCATTGGCCAGTGATCATCAATAAGTATGTCTTGTAGATCTAAGATATAAGTTCATGTCCCATCCTGAAGGTAAGTAGGACACGCAAGACTTCATGCATTTGTGGTTCAACAAGCATGCCCTCCAAATGTGCTGCAATGACCAAACCAGTGCATCCTAAACTAGGAGCTATGACTCGGCTAAGCCATTCTTTCCCACCATGGATGCCAGACTCCAAAACTCTCCATCCTCGTAACACTCACCAATAGTCTTGATCCATGCACCTGGCCTTGCTCTCAGCCTGTGGTACCCAGATTGGAAGGTTTGCAAAGTACTGTATTACTAGTCGGAGCATCACCATTTTGGGCAGTGCAACCCTTGCCATGAAGGGTAGTTGCAGGGTACTCCAAAAGCTCACCCCACCTCACAAAACTCGTAAGGCACTGCCCATATCTCACTCTTTTCCATATCCTTATCTGTCTGGTATATTTGGACTAATAAATACTTAAATACGTGAGGCTCCTAAAGAATACCTAGCTGAGTCGCCACCTAAGGATTTTAAAAAAAATATTGCTGTAGGGCTTAGGGCCCTGTTCTGCTACTTATACACAAATCGCATGAGAGTTGTTCAAGCAAGAAGCAGAAACCCCTCACTTTTCCTCCTGAATATGCAATGTTACATCGTATGCGCTACAACGTTTCTACGACTTCCTGTACTTAGGAATATTATAATTTACTAGTCGAACTCCAGCGTGTGCAACACTAGGGAAGGTGTTGGAATAGTAAATTATACTATTCCTTAGTTTTGCACGCCCCCTACAGCAAATCGTAGAAACGACTTGCGATGTAATGGCTTGCGTTGTAACAACGCGGTCGTTGTAACAACCGCGTTGTAATTGCATGTGTTGTAGTGCATGCGATGTAAACCCTGTTTCCCGTTCCTGCTCCATGCTTGGACAACTCTCATTAGAAAATAATGGGCCAATGCTGTCCTGTGTAATCTAAGGAGCATGAATAGATCTGCAATTGTCCAGAGCGCTGAAAGCCTTTCTGACTGAGGTTTATAGAGAGGCTCCTGGAATAAGGGTATGAACCACACAGCTATCAACGTTTGATGAGAATGAGACTCCTGTGGGGCTAATTACTGAGGGTCTCGTAGAGCTTGTAAAGCTGTTTTCAGGGAAATAAGCCAAAGCCAAAAAAGTTTAATGGAGGCAGTTTCAAAGCATAATACGAGTCGTTATTTCAATTTACTACTAGAATATATTTTCGTCCCCTGGAAGTTATGTGCTTCCCAGTACCAGTTAATTTGGGGTCAAGGGTCACCGTAGACTACTGGAACACTTGTCTCATGACACACAAATCGTGCCTGAGAATTTCCAGCTCACCGAGGCTTCTGTGATACTGAACTGGTCTGCCAAGAGGGTCTGATGGTCACAAATATAATAAGCATTGGCAAAGCTATCAGGTCTGACTTTAATGAACGAATTGAATGCACATAGTATTTGTTTATGTCTGTATTTGCCAAAGTCAGACCTATTGGCTTTGGTGGTGGAAGTGATGTTGGTCGTAGTAATAATGGTGGTGATAATGTTTGTGGTAATAGTGGTGGTGGTAATGGTGGATTGTGATAGTGGTGATGATGGTGGTGGTGATATCATAGTGGTGGAAATGGTGCCAATGTTGATGCTGGTGGTGGTAATTGCTGTGCTGATGTTGGAATTTGTAGTAGGGGTGGCAAAGGCAGTTTTGATAATGGTGGAGATAGTAATGACGTTTTGATGGTAATGGTGGGTGTAAAAATGGCAATGGTACATTTACCCTGCGCAAGGGAACCAGACAGGGGTGTCCCATTTTCCACTTCAGTTCGCACTAGTGCTTAAACCCTTAGCCGAATGGGTCTGGAGAGATCCCATAATATTGGGACTCCCAGGGGGTGATCATTGGGAGGACAGGATATTGTTGTATGCTGATGATGTCCTCCTATATGCGACAAGACCACGGTTTACGATCAACAGGTTACTACAAATGTTTAAACTGTTTGAGGGATACTCAGGGTACCAGATAATAGGGAGAAATTCCTTCTTTATATGCTGACGGATGGGCCGCCACCAAACTTGGGAACTGACTCTAGACTCCAGATTAGGACCAGTTTTAAGTACTTAGGGATACAGATTGAAAAGACAGATAGCGCATTTGTGACAGGGAATCTCAAACCACAGCTAGACCAACTGAAGAGAGACGAAACCCATTGGAGGAAACTGCCAATCTCATTGATGGGACGGGCAATGCTCATCAAAATGATGACTCTGCCACGGGTGTCAAACGTACTACAAAATACTCCCTACCCAGTACCAGATACTTTTTTTTAGAGACATAGACAGCGAACTTCGAACGTTGGTGTGGGATGGGGGGAGCCCACGGATCGCACTTGCTAAAATACAGACAGGAATATACGAGGGGGGGCTGGCAGTCCCAGATATCCAAAAATACTATTGGGCATCACAACTTATGATCATTAATGACTGCGCTTTCGCGGACCGTAATGACCCAGCGTATAGCGTTGATCATTGGGCTATGGGGTAGGATGGCTACTTGAGTATTTTGTACGGATCGAGGAAACAGGACGGACTGCTCATGCATACACGTTTAGTGCAGATGGCTTGGACTAAGGCTACTCGTTTTCTGGGATGGGCAGGACGGTTGACGGAACAGACCCCCCTGTGGTCTAGCACAATTCTTCGAGAGGTCGGCTGCCTGGAAGGCTTCTTGAAATGGAAACTAATAGATATAGCCTGTTTGGGAGATGTGAGACAGAAGCAGTCTATACTATCGTTCTCAGAACTACAAAAAGAATATCAATTAGACCCTATGGAACACTACAAATAGCAGGCGCAGAGCCGACAGTGTCCAAAGTAAGAAGGTGGTGCATCTACCCTTACAGCTGTGGAAGAATAGACCAGGGGTGCAATTATCGGAGTTCCCACTTACCTGCGGTCCTGCTGGCCATTCTTTTGGTGTTCTTGCCGCTCCTGGGTCCCTGACGCTGCGGGTCCCCCCTGACGCCGCTTCTTCACACCGCGGTCGTGACAGGGGGACTACAGCTCCCAGGCTGCATAGCGGCCAACTTCCTGCCGGATTCGCGCCCGGAGGCGCTCAAAAGGCTGAAGCTCCCTCGGAGGAGCGGGTGCAATTATCGGAGTTCCCACTTACCTGCGGTCCTGCTGGCCATTCTTTTGGTGTTCTTGCCACTCCTGGGTCCCTGACGCTGCGGGTCCCCCCTGACGCCGCTTCTTCACACCGCGGTCGTGACAGGGGGACTACAGCTCCCAGGCTGCATAGCGGCCAACTTCCTGCCGGATTCGCGCCCGGAGGCACTCAAAAGGCTGAAGCTTCCTCCGCGTCGCGGGATGCGCGCGGGCGGCGCCGGGCTAAGCCCGGGCAAAGGGCGGGCCTGTTTAAGCCCGTTAAAGACCGGGTAAGACTGGACTGGGCCCCCCCTCTTACATTCAGTTTACGGACTGCCGTATAAATGTATGATCTACATTGTACTATTGATGTTTAATTGATATTATTGCTATCCATCATTTGGAGGTCCATATAGCAATTGTTATGGTATGATGACTAGAGGCAGCAAGAGTAAAATCGTACAAGGGGCAGTGCACACAATTGGCCCAATTGACCAATTTATCACCAGGGCTAATGAGGCAATAAACCAAGGTATGTCTCTTTTGGAGCGTAGGGTTTCTCAGGACTTGGCTTTAGCCAGGCGATCCTCTATAGGCCCCTTGGCATTAGCTAAAACACCTACAATCCAAAGTGAGATTAGGCCCCTAGTTGAAGTACCAGTGGAAACTCATAGCGTGCCAAATATGGTTGATTTGTCGGTATCTCTGGCTCTTTCGGATACACAATTAAGTGAGGTCCTCGAGAAGACGCCCAAACTTGTCGTGAGCCCGAGGCAGGAGGCCATTAATATCGATCACTCAAGGGGGAAGAGGGAGGGTGCTGTCTCAAAACGGAAGAAGCCCAAGGCAGCGAATAAATGTAAATCTATTAAAAAACCTCCCATTATTCATATGCCATGCAAAAATGCACTCCCCCAGAGCGATTCTATCAATATAATAGCAGATAGGACATCCCGCTCTCTGAACCCAATAAATCTTAGTGAGTCTGGTAGATCGGGCGAGGGATGTAAAGTTTGCGAGGCAAATAACCAACTATTACATACACTGGGAGAACTTATTAAAATCCACTTGCAACCCTTAGAAATATCTCTTTCTAACATTGAAAGACAGATAGCCTCCTTGAATGCATCTATTAACATCCAGACGGGCCCTGGGATGGCCAAATCAGGGCAGCCCAAAGCAAATAACACAAATTTAATGGTAGGATCGAAAGTGACAAAAGAAACTTCTAATGGGCCTAACATAAATATAAAGCCACCTCCAACTGCTTTGAAGAAGGGTATAGAGCTATCTGAATCCCCTGCCCCTTCTAATAATATGGAAGCTTTACCATCTAACCCACCAGGCACACCGCTTTTCAATGATAAGAATAGGGCTGAGAGCAGGCACCTTATCCACTTACCACCAGAAGCAGGCCCATATGTTGTAATTATGACCGGTGTTCCTGTGCTAAATACAAACACAGGGGAACCGACAGGGTCTTTAAAAAACAAGGTTCTACATTGGTTGTCCATCAATAGACCTCTTCCATCCCACTGTGGTAGCAAGATCCTAATGGTGCGTAGGGTGCCCTGGTTAGGAAATGAGATGAAATTGATTCGGGGGGATTGCGTCATAGTAAATTTTGACGACCCCCGTACAGCTGACTACATCTGTCGCAGGGGTTTGTGGGAAAAGAATGATGGAATAGATACGAAAAGGCTCTCTTTCTTCTACCCTCCTAAAAATCGATGCATTGATAACCCGGTTAGAAGTTGGCCACAAGCAAATAATCGAGACAGAAGAAGAGAGTGGGATTTTTGGTATGATCATGTAGATAGAGACATATCTCCTTCTACAAGCTGGAGAGGTGTACCAGTTGCTAACAGGTTCAGTTGTTTAGAAGCAGTGGATTGACCACCATTGTGCTCAGGACATGGTCCTGAGGCCATTGAACATAATAGTTTCAAAGTTTTACAAACTCTGGTTAGCCCTATGATTAATAAAAATACTGATATTAGCTATACAACTCCGGTTTTGCAGACAATTAACCAAGAAACTCTGCAGGCCATAGCCCATGCCCTCCCCTTACTTTCGAATTAGGGCATAATACTGCCCAGTCTACCCTCCCTATAGACCATATGTCTCCTGTTGTACCTCTGCCCGCTACTGAATACTTAGGTCTTCACAATAGTGTTGCTTGTGACCCCATGGGCATTTTGAAGATCCTAAGTTGGAATCTAGCAGGTATTCAAAGGAAATTGTGCCTACCAGAGTGGAATGCCTTAGTGGAGATGCATAAGATTTGTTTGTTTCAAGAGACTTTGAGTTTGGATCCTTTACATCGAGTTGGATATGTTACATACTCTGTCCCTGCAGTACCCCCCAGAAATGGGAAGGGTCGCCCTTCTGGAGGCCTTCTCATTTGGGTACACATTGATTTAAATTGCAGCATAAAAATTAAGCAAATCAATAGTCCTGACATTCTAGGCATCTCTTTAAGAGGCCCTTGTAGGGGACTAGCTCTCAATTTGTACAATATATATGTCAGAGGTACTAAACACGGGTCTATGTCTCCGATTGTGTTTATTTTAGAAACAGAGCTTAGAGAAAATTTAGTTGGTGCTCAAGTTCTGGTTGCGGGTGACTTTAATTGCACCTACGAGCCTCTTTTGACTGATGATATTTTAGATCCGGGCGAGGAGGATGCTAGATGGGGTATCCCAGCCCTAACCATCCCCCTGATTAAAAAATGGTCTCAATGTGCGATCCAGCTTAATGCTCTAGCGTTGGAGTTTGGCCTAAGAGCCGCTAATGGTCGTACAAACTCAGACCCCATGGGTGCTGTTACATTTAACAGAGTCAATCACACTTCGAGGATTGACTATATATTACTCGATCTTACACTTTGGGGTCTGGTACAGGACATGGTAGTATTACTTACTGATGAAAGTGACCATAACTCACTTTCCCTATCTCTTAAAGATCCTTGGATGAATAAATTAACCTAAGCCTCTTCTAAACAAACTTGTAATATTTCCGTCTCCTCATGCGGTAGACGCTTGAAATGGAATATAGTTGCAGCCGATCAAATGAAACTTAACACTATCAATGATGTCCTAACAGCCTCACAAATGAAGCTGGATAACTTTGATTTGGCTTTGTCGACTCCTGGAGAGGTCACATCTACTTTTGAAGGAACACTTATAGCAATTGGGAATGTATTTTTGAAAAAGGAGTGTCCGGGTAAGAATATGGCAACCCGGAAACCAAGGGGTAAAAATGAATGGTACACATCGGCATGCAGGCATGCAAAAACCCTCCTGATTGGGGCCATTAAAAGCAAATCCCAAGTAGCTATACAGGGAGCTAGGTTCAACTATAAGCAAACATTGACACGTGCAAGAAAGGAATGGGGAGAAGACTATTGGTGCTCCTTAAAAGAGGCAAGTCATGGGAAAGATTCAAGGCGCTTCTGGGATACAATTAGAGCCAAAAAAAGACCAGATAGCGACCTTATAACATGCAATATTACCAGTCAAGTGTGGGTTAACCATTTTGCCAAATTGTATACTCGCCCTTCTGGTAATATCACTATTGCAATCTCCAAGGACGAACAGGGCCGGGAGGTGGCTTCAGCAAATCTTGACCTCCCAATAAGAAGTGTAGAGCATGTTACCGGTACAATTGGCACTATTATACTACAAAAGGATTGGGAGGTAGCCTTGGCAGATCCCGATTTCTCCTTAAAAGAAATAGAGTATGCCATCAGTACCATCATGCCCCAAAAGGCGGCCGGGCCAGATGGTATCCCTGGGGATCTGTTACGCTCAGATGTTTCGAATTGGGGGAAACTTATTTACTGCTTGCTTACTGCAATCTGTAGGGGTGCACCGATCCCCTCATCCTGGAAAGGGGCGGAGGTTGTCCCCATTTTTAAAAAAGGGGCTAGGGACGACCCAGCAAATTATAGACCCATAAGCCTGCTGGATTTAACTCAAAAGGTGGTCGGCAAAGTGCTGTTGGTCAGAAAATCACAATGGATCAGTGAAAACAACATCCTTTCTGACTACCAGGCTGGCTTCAGAGCAGGCACTGGCACAATTGAGCAAGCCTTTAGATTGTTGCTAGTATATTGGAAGGTGGTGATTATAGGCAAAGGCAGTCTCTATCTCGCGTTCATCGATCTAAAGACTGCCTTTGACCTCGTACCCAGGGAAACACTTTGGAGAGTCCTTGCTGACATGGGGTTACCGCATTACATCTTGCTGTTAATTGTAAGGCTCCACGAAAACACCTTTGCTCAGATTAGATGGGGAACGGATGGCAAGAAGACCAGTAGAATCCCGGTAGAGAGAGGGGTTCGCCAGGGATGTGTTCTAGCTCCTACCCTTTTTTCCCTGTATATTAACGGTGTGGTTGAGCATCTGCTGAAAGATCCTTCAGTTGAACCATCCCTGGCGGGGGAGCGTATCCCCACCCTCCTCTTTGCGAATGACACGCTCTTATTGTCCAAATCCCCGATGGGCCTCCAAAAATTACTCAACAACTTCCAGCACTTTTGTGTGGAACGGGGCCTGGTAATCAACACTGACAAAACGAAGTATCTCGTGCTGAACCCCCCAAAAACATCTGTGCGTCCCCCAAAGTTGAACGCTGTACCCTTGGGGAGGGTGGACGTTTTTGATTACTTAGGCATTCGTTTGTCCCACAATATGCAGTGGGCACCCCATTTATGTAAAATGTTGTTAGCACACAAGAGGGTAACAGGGGCTCTTTTGAAGGAGCAGCGCACCTGTACATTTAGACCTATAGCCCCTGTTATTGAAATGTATGCTGCTAGGGGAGTCAGTTCCGCTCTTTACGGGGCAGAGCTGTGGGGCTCATACAACATTAGTGAATTAACAAGATCTGAGAGGAAGTTTTATAGAGCGATTATGTCACTTCCCCAAGGTACTCCAATGATCCCATTAATGCTGGACTTAGGCTGTCGTCCCATTAGCGAGCTAGCAAAGCTTCGCCCCTTACTTTTATGGGCTAGGCTGTGGCGAGTCCCGGAGCTAACAAAATATGCAAAGGGCCTCTCTGAAGTAATGTCACTTCCCGGGTGGCATAGGATTAAATGGCTGAGAGACATGAAAGCCCTCCTATGCAATCTGGGTCTAAGTGAAGCCTGGGAAAATAGGTCTTCCCCTCCAAAAGCATCACTTAAGAATTTATACTGGAACTGGATTGCGACCCAACGGAATACTAACTGCGACTTGGGCAGCCTCACGGAGGACTTTTTGAAATTCAAGGACTCGCCAGCCTGGGAATTATATCTAGACATCATTGAGAGACCCTTTGATAGGACCCTTTATTTTAAATTTAGAACCGGGACTCTTCCACTTCGTGTTTTTACATCTCGGTGGAAACCTCCAGCACAGACCACAGAATTCTGCCCCTTTTGCACATTTAGAGTAGAGTCTGTGGCACATTTTTTGTTTGAATGCCAGGAGTATGTTCACCCTAGAAGTAGATGGCTTAAGCAATTGTGTCGTTCGTTAGGAACCAGGAACCACACTGAGGCACTACGCATTTTAATGTCAGATCCTCGCCCTTTGTATGTTTGTGTACTATCAAAATTTCTATCATGGGCTTGGTGCATCAGAAGCAAAAGTCTAAAAGAAAATGTTTAATCTGTTTTAAAAAAATATTTATGATGTATTTTTTTTTTTACTGAAAAAGTATGGGGCAGATTTATGACGACTGGCGCAACCCTGCATATCAGCAGGGATGCGCCAGTTATTGTGCGCCACAGCTCCGCCACCATGGATGCGCCGCATTTACAATGCGGCGCACCATGGGGCAAAAACGGCACAGATGCGTGACGCATCTGTGCCGTAAAAGTGGCGCATTGCTGGAGTTGCGTCGCAAGCGCGACGCAGCTCCAGCAATGGTCTGGGGGGCCCTATGGTTACAATGCTGTGTCAATCCTTACGCCTGCTTCAAGCAGGCGCAGGGTTTTGACGCAGCATGGGCTCAAAAGTGACTGAGTGAAATCTTGTAGATTTCACTCAGCCACTTTTAGGAGGCGTTCCTGCGCCGGAACGCCCCCCCCTGTGCAGGTACGCCCACATGTGGCGCAAGCTTTACAACGTGACGCATCTCCCTAGATGCGTCACGTTGTAAATGGGGCGCAACATGGTGCAGGGTTTACGCCGCCGCTGCGTCACAAAAGTGACGCAACGGCGGCGTAAAAGTGGCGCAAGTCCGATATAAATCTGCCCCTATGTTTTTAAGGGAAATTGCAATTGAATTTCTTTGTAACTGTGAAGCTTTTATGATAAATGTTTATCGAAATAAAGCCTTTTTGACTTGACTTGACTTGACACTACAAATATATACAGTTAAAACATTCCCTGAGTAGGTACATCAAAGACGGGGAGCGGATCCCACAATACAGTCCACTAGAGGATAGGCTACTATTAGATCCCATACCGGAAAAATCACTATCTGCCACATACAAGAAAATTGTGAACAACTCCCCAGACTTAATGGCCAAGATAAGAGAGGCATGGGAATCTGACGTGAGAATATTGGAAGACGACGACTGGGCTGAAGCTGTACAGAGCCCGAGAGAAGTGGCAATCAGGGCTAGATTCAGACTAATACAATTACGAATACTGCACAGATCCTACTATACCAGCACACTGCTATTTTGACTAGGGCAAATTACGACCGAGGGGTGTCAAAGGGGATGTACCGGAAAAAAGGGACCTTTTTTCATATCTTGTGGGACTGTCTGACCATACAAAGGTACTGGAGCAAAATAGTATGCATTATGTCTGAAGTGCTCGAACAACAGATCCCCCTAGATGCCAGATAGCATATATTATGTGTGACTGGGGACCTGAACTGGACCAAATATTCCAAAATCTGGATGCAAGTGGCGCCTATGGTTGCAAAAAGAAATATAGCAAGGACATGGGGCGCGGCCCAGCCACCTCTGGTCTCCCAATGGAAAAAAGTCATGGATTGGTGTAGGGCGGGAAAAGAACAATTTATGACAGCCAAGGCTGCCCCAAGAAATGAGATAAAATATGCCAGCGGTGGGATGTCTATAGAGGTTTCGGGGGTGGGTTGGAAACTTAAGAAGAGATAGAACGAGAATTGAGAGCTCCTGATCATCAACACTTAGAATGCGAGGTTGTATGAGATGGTAAATGTTACTCAATGTATACAATCAATGTTGAATGTGTGATCATGACTGTACAAACTTGACTTTGGTTTAATAAAAAGAATTACAAAATGCTAAAAAAAAAAATGGCAATGGTAGTAATGGTGTCACTATTTATAAAATACTCTTGCAATAACTTTCTTTTTACCTCTTGACTCTTTGGTGATATTGGATCTCACTCGTGGCTCTCTGGTGTTTTTGGTGTCCATTTTCTATAACTACCACACGGTTTGTATAAAACGTTTTGAACTATAACAGACATAAACCATGTTGCATGTAGGTGGACTATGATGTAATATGGTCACAAAATGCATATATAAAAGGTGGATACTACTATAGGTTTTCATAATTTAATAAGAAACATATGTCTGATTTCGCTTTTCAAGGTATCTAATCTAAAATAATTTGTTGTTTTTTCTTTTTTTATGTTGTATGTGTAAAACATCTGTCTGTTATGTCTTGTTTAAAATCGATTTTGATGTTTTAAGTTTCTAACTTGTATGTTTGTTTTTGGTCATTATGAAAATGAATGTATCATTGTGTACTAAAATGCTTCCATGTTATGGATTATACCAGCCTTGAAAAAGCCACAGATGTTCCGCCACAAGGGGTGAAATATGTGTTGGCTGTATATGTAAAATCATGCATATACCCTGATGTTTCACATAAAATACTGAATCTAACAAAAAGATTCTCGGACATTTATGTTCAATTTCTATTTTGGAATTAAATAGTCATATTCAGGGGCACAACTTATTTTCTAACATATCCTCATCACATTGTGGATGTCAGGGGTTAATCCACTCAGTAGGTTGTCCCACCTCGACCACAAAATGTGGGTCCTGTCTCAGTTGGTGTGAACCCCTGGAATCACACCCCAATGTCCTAAAGATTAGTAATGGTGGTGGTGGTAACAGTATTGGGGGTGATATTGTTGGAGGTAATTTTGCTGGTAATGTAGTGGTTGTACAGATGGTGACAATGATAATTGTGATGGTGATAATGATGGCAGTAGGAATGTTGATAGTAATGATGCTGACTGTAATTGTGTTGGTGATCAAGCAGTACTGGTAATGGATGTGGAGGCGGTAATGTAGTATTGGTGGCAGTAATGTTGACTGTAATGGTAGTAGTGGAGTGAGAATACTGATTGTGGTAAGAGTGGAGGTAGTGGCGGTGGGTGGGGAACTTATGGTTTTAGTTGTAGTGATGTTAATGGTGGTGTGGTTCTAATGGTGGTGGTGCTACTGACAGTTGTAATGACAAAGAAAGCATGATACTTGTGTGGAAAAAAGAAAGTAGATGCCCATCTAATGGTCATGCATCCACTTCAGAACTGACAAAACCACTTTAGAAAGCCTATTGCAGCCAGAATATACACAAATAATTGTTTTCTATAAACAATGCATATATTAGATTTCATAGAGTGCTCATTCACCCGAATGCACAATGGCACTTAGAAGAAAAAAAACATGGTGAGAGCGAAGCAGATGTATTTATGAATTGAATTGAAAAAATTGAATGCAGGACGGTTGACCCTTTTTTCAGATGTGAAATCGTCCCTTATGCATTGCAATGCAAACACGCCATAGAAGGCAGAATGATACACAACACAAATAATAACATGTGTTGAAAGGTTAATACTCCTGTGGGTGAAGCCGAAGCCCGCACTATGTATAGTTTAAAGTACTGGTAACAAATCATCTCTTGACAGATACACTGTCAAGCAAGACCTAAAATGGCTATATCCTTTATTTTATATTTTATTTATTTAAGTTTTATATACCGTTCATTTATCTGAACAAATATGTGAGTGCTTTGCTACAATATCAGCATAGTAACTGAACTCTGAGCAAGAGACATTGTAACTATAGAATGACGAGAGAAGACATCCTAGGTCAAAACAGTGAAATTCTAATGTTGTAGCTATCAGTGGCAGTTTATAGCAGAACAATTTTTCAGGCACGGCCCATGCAGGTAAGAGCGGTGGGGTGGGGTGGTGGGGCATCAAAAGACGACAGAGAGAAAAACTTAGATAGAAAATATAAAAACCACTTACCTTGAGCTCGCCGAGCTCAAGGTAAGTGGTTTTCATTTTTTAAATTGAAGTTTCCCTCGTCGCCATCTGTCGACTCCCCCCACCCCGCCCCATCGCTCTTACGGGCTGCACCTGAAAACAAGTTCTGCTATGAAATGCCACTGATAGTTATAACAATAAAATGTCACTGTTTTTGACCCAGGATGTCTTCCCTCGTCATTCTATAGTTACAAGGTCTCTTCCTCAGCGTTCAGTTTCTATGCTAATATTGTAGCAAAGCACTCACATACTTGCACAGATGAATGAACGGTATATAGAACTGTTAAATAAATAAAATATAAAATAAAGGCAGCTGGAGTTGAAACGACTCTCCGGAACACTGCACCGGAGGACCAGCTTTAATTCACAGTTTTGTGGTACTCATGGCTAATTAGGCTAGTTGCAGAATTCTGATATTTAGGGCAGTCAGTCAGGCTAACACCATCTTTGTAGGCATTCTCCCTCTGTCGAAGATTTAAGTGTGGAGTGCAAAGCCACAAGCCAGACACTCCAAACTGGTTCCTGGTGTTCTGGATGTGGCTTGGTTTGCTCTGCTATCAGCATAACTGTCCAGACTGGGAATCAAAACCGGCCCTGACCAAGTGCTTGGCCGGCCCTCTGGGGTCTTGGGGGTTTCGGCCGAGCTGTTTGCCATGTCCGATATTGCAACTATGCTGCAAAAATGGTCCTGTAACAAGAACGGCCTCCCAGGGGCCCAAAACCGGCCCCCCGGGGAATCGCCCAGTGCCCGCTACGGCCAGTCCGACCCTGGCTACCATAATTAGGGGTGGGCAACATTGCAAATTTGCAATGACAACAGTTCTATGCCATGTACACTGTAACTGAAATCTATTGTGGTTAGAACTGATTAATCTGCGAGTCAACGATTTCCTGTGTCCGAATAGGATTATTTGTCCTGTGCTTTCTGTCCCAATTTTGTGTCGTATATGTAGATGTTATGTGATTTAATTTTATGTGTAATTGCTCTTCAAAGGAAGTTTTATTCTTTGTTTTAAAATCTGGTAAACAGTTTACCTTTTTATGTATATGTATAACATTTTGATGTAATGTGATAATTCTTGATTAATTTGTAATAAATTTGCTTTTAAGTAATTGGTTTGCTTCGTTGATGCCATTTCTCATCCTGTTGGTGTGTAACCTGTATGTTTGAAAGACTGGTGATATTCTAAGTCCCAAGGGAGATCTTTCTTTTTGACCACGGAATTCTGCAGAGTTACATGAAAACTGCAAGATTCCACTAAGATCTGCAAATGGTAGGAAATAGGCATACCCCGCTGTTTGTGCTGATTTTTAGGACCGGCAGCTCGTTCCGTGCTGAAAAATCGGTGCGAATGGCACAATGTGGTGCGCCAGTGAGCGCTGCTTCTCGAGTTGATTTTACTGCCACTCGAGTAGAGTTTCTACTTGAATGGCAACTTTCTAATCGTGAATTGTCAAGAATGCCCGCGTTGGGGAAATCTCACTGGGTGTCCTCCTAGGGACTGAAAATCATTCTAAGGGATGCCAAATTTTGCACATGCTCGCTAACTTACTGTTGGTGACCTATGCACAAGAAAAATTCCTCCACTCTCTACTTGCGGAATCCGCCGGCAGACCAGAATTCATCACCCACCCCTACCCATAATGCAAGGTAGAGCAACATCTACAATCCGCTACCTCGTGGTGGCACCAAATTCCCACAAAAGGCTTCCAAAATTGCCTTTTGTCTATGAAATAAGGATAAGCCAACAGGCAAAGTTCCATTTTGCGTGGAACGCTGAATCTTTGATCCGTTGCCGGCTCCCAGCATTCCAAGGGGCTGACTGATTCACGTTCGCTGGGCGTGTTTGAAAGTCTCCCCAAACAATTTTATAGCTGGCCAGCCTTGATAGAAAATGTTCGTGTGTTCGCCCCAGACCGAGGAGCAGGAAGAAGGAGTCGAAAGCCGCCCAGACTGGTTATAATGATGTGATGGCATTCACCCAAACATCCTTGTTGAACAAGCAGTCCTGTTTTAAAGGTCACACGCACGTAATGTGCACAGAACCGCCACACATCAGAAGTGAGAGGGAAACGGGTCCCATTTCGAGGGAGTCCACGTTCAAATCCATAGGGTAAAGCCATTCGAGGCCCCCACCCCCTAAAAAAAAAATATTAATCGAACGCCACTGACAAGTAACTTTCTAATTTACGGGAAGAGACGATTGTCAGGCTTGATTTACTTCTGAATTTCCAGAATGAAGACACACTTGTTCACAGATAAACTGTTTGAAAATCGGTCACTTTGTAATTAAATGAAGGTAAAGTTACTAGCTTCATGACCTTCACCTAGTTTTTTTTTTAAAACGGTGAAAAATATGGAAGGTTAACGGCATTCTATGAAAGTTTTGCTTTGAAGTGAAATGTTGGCAATGCTTTAATTTTGCATACTCCCCTTTTCATATTCTGAATAAATGAGATTTGAAGGGCCGTTCCCTCGTGACCGTTGAGCCCCTGGCGCACGAGCTACAACAGTTCGAGTTACTGAAATAACTGAGTTTCACAGTACTGCACCGAAAAGGGCAATCTATATTATCAATAACTAACATCCCTAAGTGCCTAAGACACACATCATACATGAAGGGAAAGTGCAAAACTCCGCAAACTACAGAAAGCCGAAAATAGGAAACTATGCAAAACTATGCCCATGTAATAAAAACTTCGGACACGCTTACATGAGATCTCCAGCATGCTTAAAACTGAACGTTTGTGATCCTGGCTACAGTGCACTGGTATTTATTTCAATGACCTCAGTTAATGACGTAGCAAGCCCCTCCCCCTCCCCTCGGCACGTTTTGGGGGCGGCGAAACCCCCACCTGCGACCGTCGCAGGAGGTAAACCCAGCCTACCAAGGGACCATAGATCCGCCCCACCTCTTACCTGCGGCCGTCGCCGGACGCCAAACCCAAGGCTGCCCCCCACCCCTTCCGCCCACCCTCCACTCACCTGCGACCCTCGCGGGGCTGCAAACGCCCCGACCGCCAAAGGCAGCAAAAGGTCTAGCTACGCCACTGACCTCAGGTGGATAAAAGTCCGACTGTCACTGGGCCCTTCTAAAAATAGCACGAGTGACCTTCAGATATATGCCGCTCTGCCACAATCGCATTTACCAACTGAGATAACTTGCCAGCCTTGTCTGTTTGATTATCACGCAATCCCCCCGGCGCTGCTGTGTCAGACTTGCACAAACGTGTTTATGTGTTTTTTTGTCTGTAATTCAAACTCTGCATTTTGCTATTTGGAATCTTGCCTCACTTAAACCGACGTGAAAGAAACAACACCCCTTGCCCCAAGGCAGAGATGTCGTGTAGATACTTTAATTTTTTCTGACATGGCTCGATCGTTTATAGGAGGGCCAGTAAAAATGCATCATCAGTCAGAAGGCTGTCATTATAGCTTTTAAAGAAATGTCCTATTACAAGAAGAAATCTCGCTGATTGGCTTCGTGTTTTCAGAAGGGGTGTGGGAATAGGGGAACATTTAGTCCGTGACATCTGATGAATGGCTCATTTGTCGACGATATAACGTGGGGTTTAGGTCGGGTCTAGGGTGAAATGGAAGATGGGATTTGTAACCCTTTTTGCTCTCAATAAAAATGGGTCAGTGGGGCAATATCAGTCACTGATGAGTGTTTTCATAAATGGCACGATTAATATTGCAAACTAAGTGAAGCCCAGCTGCTGTGCTTTTGACCCCAATCTATTTGTTTCCAGGCTGGCTTGAATGAGGCTGCAACCCATATGTGCCCCAGCTGGTATAACTGAAGCTTCACCCATTATGTGCCCTGGCTGGGGGAGTAAGGTTTCAATCAGTATGAGGGAGCGGATGTGGCTAAACGACTAGAGCAGCCGAGCTTGAAGCTGGGGAACCAGTTTCGAGTCTGGCAGGAAACTCAAACATCCTGTGATTCTGGGCAAATCACTTAATCTCCCCGTGCCTAAAAATGAATGTGTCTGTCTGTAATGCCACTGGGGCTCAAGTAAAGTACTTTTGGATCGAGTTAGCTCTATATAAAACTGCAAAAACATATATATGTTTCCTGGCTGGTAAAGTAGAGACCGAACTCTAGATTACTCTCGTTTGCTTTCAATGTAACCTGTAGGCCTGACTCAGAGGACAGTGGTAACCAGGACTGAGGGCCTCTCAAAGGGGCGTGGCCTATGGAATTAAGGGCGTGGCTTAAAACACCTAAACTGAAACTCTGTGCTTAGTATAGTGTGCAGCTAGACTGGTATTTTGCTGCTTCTGTCACTGAATCCAGACATATAATACAACCAGTAACATTACCCCTACAACAAGCCAGGGCTTTTAGCTTTGTCAATGGTTGTTAGTTGCATAAGATAAATAAGCAACAACTATGGCTTTGGTGCATAGAATATCGAAAAAGCTTCAATTCTGAAACGATGAGACTGAAAGAACTAGAAAGAGTCTCTTTGAAGTGCCATCAAAGGCAGTGAAGGGTGGTACTGCTGCAGTTAATATTTATTTTTTTCACCGAGGGTGAGGGCGAAAATGGAGAGCCTGATAGGGTCCCCTCTTGGCAACTGCTTTATAGAACTGCAGGTGCTCAGCACCAGCGGGACCCGGCCCACTTAAAGCCCTGCTGATAACCCGACAAAAAGTCTGATTCTCTTTCCACTCGTCTTGTTGTAAAGCGACTCTGTTGTGTCTCAGATTGAGGAAGTGCCACCAGCTCTCCAAGGGGCTCTGGCATGGACGCAAACTTAAATGGTGGCGATTCTCCACCCGTTCTGTGACGTAGTTAACACCATGAAAGACCGCCATGAAAACCAGGGTGGACTCTTCTGTAAGTTGAGTATGGAGGCCCGGACATGGCCTAGGGGCAGCCTCCAGAATCCTCAGGAGATTGGATATGAGCCTGAGGGCACTGAAATGTGAACACTGGTGGAAGATGCATTCATTTTGCTGATAAAAAACCTGCTGCCTTCGCAGAAAGCTCCAACACCCGCTCCTTGGCAGATGTCAGAATCTGCCACAAGCAAGTCTGCCGTGCAAACTTTAAATCTGGACTTTTATATATCCTGTTGGCATGACTGAGAATGCAATCTTTAGATATTGTGGCTGATATGGATGCCACCCCAACATAAATGTTTCTTGGCTGGTATGATTGCACCCGCTGTCTACAAACATCTAGGTTGGCATAGTTTAAAAGGAATCTAGATGTCCCTCACTGGTTTGAATAAGGCAATACTCAATATTTTGAAGGAATTCCTAGTAATAGCCTTAGCGACGAAATGTCCATCCATCCCTTTTTTTGTTTTCTCACTTATGACATGGAAAGATATCAGCTGAGCCAATCAAAAGTGCAGTTTGCAGGTACATGTTCTCAACCAGAACCTCCCTGTAAGTCAGTAGTGTCCATCACAGGCCAAGGACTGACTAATCCGTCTGAGAGTTTCATGATAGCCACAGAAAGCTAATTTAGTTACGAATCATTCTAAAGACAATGTGTTCACAAATTCAGTGGTTATCCTGAAAATCTGGCACTGATCCGGTCTTTCTGTGCTAGTTATGAATGATCCTGGTTTCAGAGGGCAGCCATGCTTGCCCTTACTGGTGTGAGGAGGCGGCCAGGCTTGCAGCACATGTACTGCATAGTGAGGCCTTGCATGCATGCTGAAGCAGTGGGTGCATGCCCACAACTTTACTGTGAATTCGCCCCGTAAGCCATGTGTGCATGAGTAGAAATGGGGGAAGGGGGGCAGCGTGTTGGGGGGAGGGGTACAGCCACTTCCTCCGCCACGGGGATGGTGAATGGCCCAGGATAGCATTCCACCCTGGGGCAGATTTGCAAGCCCCTTACGCCACTTTTGCGTAATTTTTAACATGAGAAAAGTGACGCAAAGTGGCGCAAGGGGCTTGTAAATCTGCCCCAGTGGCGTAACGAAACTTGAGGGGGTCCCCCTGCAGGATACGTGGAAGGGGCCCTATGGTTGACCTCTTCATGTAGGACTTCCACAGGGTACATATCTTGGGGGGGGGAGGGGGGGTAGGCAAAAGGTCTGCCTACTCCACTGTCCGCAGGTCTGCTTCCAAGGCTGTCGGTGCTTCTTCAAGGGTTGTGGTCTCTGGGTTCACATGACAGATTATGCCCTTCGAGTCTCTCTCCATAACTTCCTCTCTATCACTGACTCTCCTGACCCGCTCAGAAGAGGTCGCTCCCTACGCTCCCAAGGCTCCGTGGTATCGTAGCGCTTTCTGTACCTGTAGCGCTGTCTCAGTTGTGACAATTTTAAGCACCGCTCGCTCTGCTGCCATTATCTGTACCTGCAGCGTTATCTCAGTTGTGATTGTGCGCCATTGCCTGCTCTGTAACTGTAGCGTTCGCATTGCTCTGCTCGCATTAATTGTATTGCTGAAGTGATCCTTACCCGATTGTGCATCTGCCCATACAGTCCGCTTAGTTGGTGCCCCAGTCTCGCCCTGTTTCGCTTTCTTTTTGGTGCCGCCATTTTGTTGTTGTTGTTGCCTCACAGCCCTTCTCTCCACCCCGCTACCGCCTCCCAGCTGCTCCTCCCACGCCCCACCCCCCTCCACCATCCACTTATGACAGATGCTTTTGCGCGCAGCGTTCACGCGCAGCGATCGCGCCCCATGCGCGCCGAAGGTGCGCCAAAGGTAAGCCCGTCTACGCCCGTCCGCGCCTGGACCACGCCCAGCGCCAGACCCCCTGGTCCCCGCAGAACTCACTCCTCCCGCATAACGTATGACGCCGTTACCCTCTCTGCCCTTAACCCCGGACGCACACCACAATGCTGCGAAGCTGCCCCAGGACACACCCATGGTCCATTCGCCTGCCTCTCCTGCAAGTTCGCCTGCACCAAGACCCACACCAAATCCACTACCTCCAAACACAGCTCCAACTCCAAACACCTGAAATGCATCCTGCTGAACACCCGCTCGGTCCACAGACACGCCACTGAACTCTGGAACCTACTCGACACTGCATCGCCGGACGTCGCCTTCCTTACAGAAACCTGGATGAACGCTTCATCAGCGCCCGACATCGCCATAGCCATCCCGGACGCTTACAAGATCATCCGAAAAGACCCCACCAACCAAACAGGAGGAGGCATCGCCATCGTCCATAAGAACACCATCCGAGTCACGACCAGCTCCGACGACAACCTCGCGACCGCCGAACACCTTCATTTCCAGATCCACACCGACCCCAGGACCACACTCAGAGGCACCCTTATCTACAGACCACCAGGAACCCGCACACAATTCAACGAAGACATCACCGACTTCATCAGCCCACATGCCCTCACCTCCGAAAACTACATTCTACTGGGAGACCTCAACTTCCACCTGGAAAAGAAAAACGACAGCAACACCACCACCCTTCTGGACAACCTGGCCAATCTCGGACTCAAACAACTTGTTAACACCCCCACCCACCTTGCCGGACACACGCTCGACCCTATCTTCACCTCCAGCAAACACATCTCCTTCGATCACACCACAGCTCTCCTTTGGACGGACCACAACTGCGTTCACTTCAGTTACGAAAAGACCACAACACACAACCCCCCACAACCTATTCCTCGTAGAAACTGGAACAAAATTACCACCGACCAACTCTTCACATCGCTTAACCAAAACCCCCCTGCCATATCATCGGACCCAAACCAAGCTGCCACCAAACTGACACAATGGATCACCCACAGCGCGAACGTATTAGCACCCTTGAAAAACCATCAGATCAAACATGGTAGCAAAAAGGCCCCATGGTTCAACGATGACCTTAAGAAATCCAAGAAATTATGTTGCATCCTCGAGAAAGCCTGGAGAAAAAACCCAACATCTGACAATCTGAACACCTTCAAGGACGCCACCCGCAAACACCACCAATTGATCCGATCCACCAAGAAATCAGCATTCAAGGATCGACTCGACAACAACGCCCACAACAGCAAGGAACTATTCAACATTGTCAAAGAATTTACCAACCCCACCGCCGGCACTAACGACATCACTCCCTCCCAAGACCTCTGCGACTCTTTATCCTCTTTCTTCCACAACAAAATCGTCGACATACATAACAGCTTTGAAAACCAGCCCGATGAACAGCCCACTCCACCCACATCCGAACTAAAACAACTCTCTCACAACCCTCTCGCCTGGAACACAATCACCACTGAAGACACCATCCGCCTGATGAACTCCATTCACTCAGGATCGCCAACCGACCCATGTCCCCACCACATCTTCAACAAAGCAGACTCCATCATCGCACCCCATCTCCGCGATGTCATCAACTGTTCCTTCAACTCCGCTACCTTCCCGGAGAGCTGGAAACATGCCGAACTCAGCGCCCTTCTGAAGAAACCCACAGCAGACCCCTCTGAACTTAAGAACTACCGCCCCATCTCACTCCTCCCATTCCCTGCCAAAGTCATTGAGAAAGCCGTCAATAGTCAGCTCGCCGCCTTCCTTGAATCCAACAATTCCCTCGATCCTTCACAATCCGGCTTCCGAGCCAAACACAGCACCGAAACGGCCCTCATCGCAGCCACAGACGACATTCGAACGCTACTGGACAACGGAGAAACAGTTGCCCTCATCCTACTCGACCTCTCCGCCGCCTTCGACACAGTATGTCATAGCACACTCATAAAACGCCTCAACAACGTCGGAATACAAGGAAAAGCATTGGATTGGATCATCTCGTTCCTCGCCGGAAGAACCCAGAGAGTCCGCCTCCCCCCATTCAAATCAGAGGCCACCGAAGTCATCTGTGGTGTACCACAAGGATCTTCTCTCAGCCCCACCCTCTTCAACGTATACATGAGTCCCCTCGCACCCATCGCGCGCCAACACAACCTCAACATCATCTCCTACGCAGACGACACCCAGCTGATCCTCTCCCTCACCAAAAACCCAAACTGTCGTGACTGTTAGGTCAAGTGTAACATGAAAAGACCACTAACCTGCAACAAGGGCGGCCAGCAGGGACGATGTCGTGTAGATAATCCCGATTATTCCCCTGGAAACAACCCTCACCTAGATCCAGATAAACTCCAGGCGTGAAGATGCAACCGGGGGGACAACCGGGAGGAGATAACGGAAACTGGGGAAGTGTAGAGGGATGGGGAACGGCTGCCGTGATGCAGTGAGGCACGGTCCCGTATGTGGTAGGCTACAGAGGGAAACAAATAACAGAAGCAAATGGGTCAGATGGTGTTTAGGGGTATGACTGTGAAGATACCATCCACCCCCTCTTCCCTTACGTCTCACCTTACTGTAGTTTTAAGAAGTCTCCAGGGATCCCTCGGTACACACTACAGGAAGTTAAACAGGATGTGAATGTTGCACAAGCCCTCTGACGAGGGTACCCTGGTAGGCGTGTTATACGTCACAACGCCCCCATGGGCTGAGTAGGCTTGTGCCACCAAGGAAAACAATGAAATGCAAATTGGTTCTGGCGACGTAGGACAGTTTCACAGAGGCCAAGAACCCAAGATACTGCGGGCCCCAACAAACGATGGAGAAATGGGGAAACACAACCAAAGGAACGCAGGCAGAGTGGGAGAAGCTTCCACTCCCTGCGCGGACCTAAATACCTGAAACAATCTCCACGGATTGTAAAGAGTCTCGGTCCTCAGGGGCCAAAGATGCCTCGAATCCAACTCGGGGCTTGAATGGGTAGCGCGCAAAAGAATCCGCGGGGAATACCATCCGCAACGCGCTACTCTCCGAAACAGGGAACTCCAGATAACGGATTGTTTGTCAAGCCCCGCTTCCTGGAAGAGGCGGGGCTTTTGTAATGCGCGGTAACGTAGCGCGCGGCTCTTCCCGCCCGCCTCTGCCCCATGGCCTTCTGGGCCTTGTAGTCTGTCTTGCGCCGGACTCGGCCTGCTGCTCTAGGATCGCGACAGAACCCCCTCTCAAGAATCGCCGTCTCGGCGGTTGACCTGGCTTGCCGGGGTGTGTGCGATGGAACCTGTTCACCAGCCGAGGGCAGTGTAGATTGGTGGCAGGTTCCCATGTTCTTTCCTCCACTCCGTAGCCTTTCCAATCAATTAAGTACTGCAAGCGTCCTCTCACACGTCGGGAATCTAGCACCTCTTTCACCTCGTATTCCTCTTGTCCATCCATACTTAGTGGGACAGGGACTGGAACCACTCTTGTGCTGTTGGGACAGGCTTTTAGTAAGGACACATGGAAAACGGGGTGGATTTTCCATGCTGGGGGCAGGGACAGCTTCATGGCCACAGGGTTAATGACTTGCTGAATACAGTAGGGTCCCACAAACTTGGAATTAGCTTACCCCCTTTTTTAACCTGCAAGTTTTTTGTGGATAACCACACCTTGTCCCCTACTATGTATGGGGGTTCTGGGGTTCTCTTCTTGTCTGCCTGTTGTTTCTGTGCCCTTTGTGCTTTTTCTAACTGACCCTTCACCTCTGCAAGCACTGTTCGTAAATGGGTGTGGTGCTCGTGTATGGTGGGATGATGTGATTCTATAGGTCCTTCAAAGGGTAGGAAATACGGATGGAAACCATAAAGACAGAAAAAAGGGGAACACCCTAATGTGGTATGTTGTGCGTTATTGTAAGCAAATTCGGCAGTCCAAAGTAATGAATGCCAATCTGGAGTATTTTGGAGGGTAAAACATCGTAGATATTGTTCTAGGGTTTGGTTTAACCTCTCCGTCTGTGGAAATTTAGCGTGCAAACTGAACATTATCTGCGCCATCTTGCCTCTCCCCAGCGCCACGCATAGCAAATGCACGGCCGCCATTTTAGGCACCCCACTCTCTCTCCCCGCTCACTCTCGATCGTCAGCGCTTCCCCCCGGCGCTGCGAGCATCCCCCGCGCGCCGGCCACCCCCGCTCTCTCATACAGGCCATAAACCCTCTCCTTCTGCGCGACCCTGCTACAGAACCACTTCCGACCGACAACCCATACATGGTCATGCCTCTCCTTTGATAACCCCCCTTCCCCTGCGCCCCATTGTCTGAACTGGTCCCAGGCCATCACCTAGCCCTGCGGATGCAGTTTATTGCCCCTACTGTAAGGGAAACACCCCACATCAAAGGGATTACAGTAGAATCAAAGCCCCTACCCCCTGAGACCCGGCCGGTTGCACACACCCCCGGGAATTAGCGGAATTCCCTGCTGCGCGATAGCCATCTCCCACTGCGGGTAGGGTGGGAACCTCTACTGTAACCATGTGTGGGATCGGATCTGAGCCGGGGCTTCAGGGGATATTTCCCCGCACATCAAGGGAATCTCAAGAATGTACTATGTATAATAAAGCAATAAACCAGTGTATAAGAGACCAGGTCTCAGAGATGCAGTTAGAGCACCTCGTGACGATACCTTGCTGTCTGATCTGATGTGTTCTGCTCCGACGGAATAAAACCTTGTTTCCTGCCTTCCAGTCTCCAGCGCCTGCCTCTTTTATTGGTAAATTATCGAGTGGTAAGAGAGGCGATTACCGCCGGGCAAATACTTGAAAGGATACCGACTGAAACTGCCGCTACCATTTAACAATTGGCGTCCCAAACGTGGGGCCCATCAGCGACACGTGGATCCAGTGGGAGAGGTCCCGACGACAGAGTGAACGACTGCAACGATCGGGAGAGCTCCTGCCCAATAGACCCTCGTCTGGCAGCCGATCATCCGAACTTCACTGGTTCCGAGCAGACCTCTCTCGAGTGATCTACGGTCCTGACTGGGAACCATCAGGAGTGCCGCGGCAAATACGGAGAGTAGAGGACGATCGGGCGCTGGAGGCGGAAGACGAGAAACTGTCCACGCGGTCCGGGTAAGGTCGTGATACACGACAAATTGAGAAATAATTGATTGATTGTTTAATGCTCTGGAAATACTAGTATTGCTCATTGATTGTGCTCATTGATTGTTCTCTTTGAGATATTCGCTGTCTACAAACGGGGAGGAGTAGAAATACTCTCTCTCTCTCCCTTTGCAGATAGTGAAGGGTAGGTAACGCAGACTTTTGTCCCCGTTGAAACCCGTCGTGCCTATCTTTATCTCCCCATTGATTGATTGTCCGAACATTGATTGTTTTGAAGAATAGTGCTTTTTGAGATATTCTCTGTTTGCAAATAACGTAGAATAGGAATATTCTGTCTAGTCTTTGCAAATAGTGAAGGGTAGGTAACGCAGACTTTTGTCCCCGTTGAAACCCGTCGTGCCTATCTTTATCTCCCCATTGATTGATTGATTGATTGTCTGAACACTAGTTGTTCGATATTGGTTCTTTGGAGGTATTCTCTGCTTACAAATAACGAAGAATAGAGATATTCTGTCTAGTCTTTGCAAGCAGTGAAAAGATAGGTAGTGCTGACTTTTGTCCCCGTTGAAACCCGTCATGCCTATCTTCTCCCCACTGATTGGTAGTTGGTTCTGCCCGGACCGCTTATTAGAGGTGAACCATCCGGCTCCACTGGAAGGCACCCCTAATAAGGACATGTTCACTAAATATGGACTAGTCGCCGTAGCCTATAGCAAGCTGTGGCATAAATATACCAAGAAGGACCCCGAAAGTCAGTGGCCACTGATGGGATCCTTCGACGACCATAAGATAGAAGCGCTAGAAATAGCTCTGCGTAGCAATAAGACGACGCCTACTATGCTTGACAGTATCGGCATGTGGCGCAAAGAAGCAACGCAACGGAAAAAGAGGGAAGAAGTAAAAGCAGAAAAGGAATTACGAAAGGCAGCTCACCTTGCCGCTAGAAAGTTAGAAGAAGACATAAAAGAGAGAAGGGAAACTAAACTAAGACAGGAACCCGAAACCTCAGGCCAGTACGCTGTTAGGACCCCTACTTTGCTCTACCCTGAGTTGTCCTCCAAGCAGCGAACGAATGACGAGTTACTGTTAGGTCCTCCGATCATTTACATGCCCCCTCCGTATGCACCCTCCCAATCAATAGTACAACACCCACAACCCCCGAACACGAGCGAAAGCAGTACAAGGGCCTCGGCCCTCACGGCCTCCGCGCCGGCTGAGCCTCTTGTGCCGAACCCAACGTCAACCACAACGCCAGTCGACCATGAGATAGGAAAGAGAGAGTCCACCAGAATGAATCGACTAACTAAGGATGAACGAGCAGGAATTGACAAGATAGTAGGGACGCTGGTGGAACGAAAAGAAAGTGAGGAGTATATAACAGACGTGTATAACTCGTATGCCGACAGCCGCAGACGACACTTCGTCGTACGGCTCTGTTATCACGCCCTGAATGCATATGAGGATAGGTACCACGATAAAGGTCCCGAGGGCTTAGCGGCCCTATATAGGAAGGTAGACATTGGGGAAGAAAGAGAGGGCGATGTAACGAACCTCTTCACTCGTACACTCGAGGTCTACCGACACCTTAAAGAACATGGACAGACCACCACAACAGAAACCCCCATAGCAACTAAGCCCCAGGGAGGAAGGGCCGATGCCATGATGCCCATTAAAGAAGCTGCCCCCTACTGGGTCCCCCCACGGGGTCAGGGAACACACGACGACATCAACCACCAAGATGCGAAGGGAAGGGTTGTATATAACTGGGTCTACCAGCCGTGGGACCGGCAAGATATTTGACCTTTAGAAAGACTCTACCCGACTTGAGAAAGAACCCGACTGCCTTCTACACTGAATTGGGTACAGCCTTAGGCTCAACGATAATGACGTTAGCAGATATCGACTTGTTCTTTGGGCTATGCCTGCCGGCTGATGTGTGGAAACAAATCCGGAAAGTTGACCACGCTGAGCCGTTCGGATATACCTGGATACAACTCGATACCATAGATAAACAGCGAGAACCAGGACAGAAACCCCCGAAAGCCATCTTAGAGCTCCCAGACAAGATTGTACAAAAGCTGAAGACTCTAATCCCAGAAAGAAAGGTAGACTGGTCGATAGTGACGGCTTGCCGCCAGAAACCCCAGGAAGATGTGTCTGAATACTTCTCCCGATTCGAGACTGTGTTTTCCGATTACAGTGGCCAAGACATGACCACCGCAACCGGACACCACCTCTTTGTCCAGAATTATGTAAAGGGTCTGTCACAGGAAGTTTCCCAGAAGCTACAGACCAGCGAGAGTAGTTGGGCAGCCTCCAAACCCGCAGCGATTCTCCAGATGGCCCAATACTACGAAAATCAGAAAAACGAGAACGATAGGGCATCAGAGAAGAAGAAAAAGGAACTGAAGGAGAGAATAATGATAGCACAGTTGCAAGGGGTGACCATAGGAAGGGAACCCCCGAAAGAGAATTACCAACCAACCGCCCCTAGAAAGCTACCCCCTAGAGACCATACACCTGCACCCTACAACGGACGGAGAGACTTAGATGGAAATCAATGTGCGTTCTGTAGAGGGTTCGGACACTGGAAATCCCAGTGCCCGGTCCTTCTGGAAATGAACAAGAATAGGGACCCCAGAGACACAGCATATGACCCCAGAAATAGAGGACAGGGACGAGGGCACACGAACAACACCATCAACGACAGGCCAGGCAGACCAAACACCTTTGATCGCCCCCGCCAAAACCAGTGTCAGCAGTCCGACTATGAGAGCACTCATGACTTCGCATAGGACCGCCAGGGGCAAGGGAGGGATCCAGTCGAACTCCGTGTTGACCATCAAGGTCCTTACGTCACCGCTAAGGTCTTGGGCACAAAATCTCCATTCCTGGTAGATACTGGGGCGACACGTAGTGCGTTATCTAAACGACTGATTCCTAGGGCACCCTTGTCTGGCTCACACGTAACCTCAATAGGCTTTGACGGAACGCCCTCCACTAACCCCTTATCAACACCAATCTCCTTTGACTTAGAAGACAACACCACTGACACGACCTTTCTGCTCTCCTCCAACACCCCCGATGCTATTATGGGACTTGATTTGCTAAAGCATTTTCGAGCCACCATCAGATGCTCCCCAGACGGAGTTCGAGTCATCCTACACGATAACCCAGATCTGTCCAGACCCTGTCACACACGGCGTATGCTCTCTATAACCGATGCTGATATGTCCCTACTCGACACATTACCTTCACATCTATGGGCTAAAACCGACTCAGATGTAGGGCGCATGGTGATCGACCCGGTACACATAACCGTCCGACCGGACGCAGTGCTCCCAAAGCTTCCACAGTATCGGATATCACCCGAAGGCGAGAAGGCATTGGTGGAAATCATCGAGTCCCTGGTCGAGGCAGGAGTGGTAGAAGAAGTAGTCAGTAATGTTTGCAACAGCCCTATCCTACCCATTGTAAAGAAGCAAGGCGAGGGGGATGAGAAAGCCTACCGTTTCATTGTTGACTTGCGAGAGGTTAACAAAGTAGTCATACCCCAGTACCCCGTAGTCTCAGACATCACCACCATCCTCACCCTGATTCCATCCACTGCCACCATCTTTACTGTTATTGACCTCAAGAACGCATTCTTTTCCATCCCCATCCACCCAGACAGCCGCTACCTGTTCGGCTTCACTTTAAAAGCCCGTTCGTACAGATTCTGCAGGGCACCCCAAGGCTACACTGAGAGTCCCAGTATTTACAGCCAAGCCCTCAAGAGGCAACTGGATGCAGTCCAACTACCCGATGGAGTGGTGTTGATACAGTACGTTGATGACATTCTTTTGGCGGCCGACACCACTCGTCTCGCCGTCACAGCCACCATTCACCTCCTCCGCTTCCTTGCGGAGAACGGTCACAAGGTCTCCAGAAAGAAATTGCAATTCTGCCAGCCCCAGGTAACTTATCTAGGCCACCTACTATCCAAAGACGGGAGGAAACTTACCCCTGACCGAATTCAAACCATCCTAGAAACCCCTGTTCCCAAAACTCAGAAGCAAGTACGATCCCTAGTGGGCCTCACCTCCTTTTGTCGACAGTGGTTGCCAAACTTCAGTCTTACCATAAAGCCTCTGCTTTCCCTGCTGGCTAAGGATGTCCCCTTCCCCCTCCCCTGGACACCTGAATGTCAATCCTCCTTCAAAGAATTACGAGACGCCCTCTGCTCGGCCCCAGTCCTAGGAACCCCAGACTACACTAAACCTTTCTCCCTCTACACCCACGAAAGGGAGGGATGTGCGTTGTCTGTCCTAACCCAGTCCATAGGCCCTAAGCAACGCCCTTGTGCCTACTTCTCTGCCACTCTTGACCCCGTAGCCAGAGCTTTGCCCGCCTGCCTTCGAGCAGTAGCCGCCGCTGCTGTCTCTATCCGGCAAAGTGAGGGGATCGTGCTCTCGAACCCCCTCACAGTATTGGTACCCCATGCTGTTGATACCCTCCTGAACCAAACCAAGACTCAACACCTGACTAGCGCACGACTGACTGGGTATGAACTGACTCTGCTTGCGCCCCATATCACATTGAAACGATGCACCACTCTGAATCCAGCTACTCTACTACCTCTCCCTGACGCTGACCCCAATGCATCCCCTATACATGATTGCGTGACCCTCACCGACGAACAAACCAAGAGTAGGGTTGACCTCCGGGATACTGCCTTCCCGGACCCTGACGGAGAACTGTGGGTGGATGGCTCATGCATCAAGCTCCCTGATGGCACCACCTCAGCTGCCTATGCAGTCACCACAGCTCGAACAGTTGTTGAGACAGCCCGCATCACACAGCGATCCGCACAGGCGGCTGAACTAATTGCCCTCACACGAGCCTGCATCCTGGCAGCAGAGACAACCGCAAACATTTACACAGACAGTCAGTATGCCTTTGGGGTAGTTCACCACTTCGGGCTCTTATGGAAAGAGAGGGGATTCTTGACTTCTCATGGCACACCCATCCTGCATGGAGATCTAGTCTCTGCCCTGACCGAAGCAGCCCTCCTCCCCACACGGATAGCTGTGATCAAATGCCAGGCACACAAGAAGGTGACAGACATTATAGGTCAGGGAAATGCACTAGCTGACATTACTGCCCGAACCACAGCCGAGAATAGGTCCACGACCCGCATGTACGTGACCAGGTCACAAACTGAGAAATGGAAGGATGCTAGGGAAACGATTAGGGATATCCAACTAGCCAGCACACCACACGAATTAACTGAATGGGCCCGGGTGGGATTGAAGGACGATGACGGTTGTTGGCGAACTAAAGACTCGAACAAATGGTTACTACCCGACTCATACTTGATCCCCATGCTGACCATGGCACACTCCCCCGCACACATAGGGTCTGCCCCCATGATCGAACTCATCTCCAAAGTCTGGCACAACGACAGAATATCAGACTCAGCCAAACGTCTGGTCCAACAATGCCTAGTATGCCTCCAACACAACCCTGGGAAAGGAACTGCTGTACCCCGGGGAGGGTTTGGGGTCCCCAATCACCCCTTTGAAGTCCTACAAATGGACTATGTCCAGCTAGAAAGGTGCCAAGGTTTAAAGTATGTGCTTGTCGTTGTGTGTGCCTTCAGCAAGTGGGTGGAAGCCTACCCGACCCATGACAACACCGCTATGACTACTGCAAAAGTACTGCTGAAGGAATTCTTCCCCCGATACGGCCTTTGTCGAATTTTGTGGAGCGACAATGGCCCCCACTTCGTAGCCGAAGTTATCCAACTCATCTTAAAAGGGTTGGGTGTAAAACAGAAGTTCCATGCGGTCTTCCATCCCCAATCTGCAGGCCTGGTTGAGCGACACAATGCCACATTGAAGCTTAAGATAGCAAAAATAGTCGCCACCACAGGACTAAGATGGCCAGACGCTCTCCCACTAGCATTGCTATCAATGCGTTCCACCCCCACCAAACACCACTTAACCCCCTACGAGGTCGTCTTCGGGCGGCCCATGAACCTTTGGACTGCACCAAAACCGACATCCATCCACGACGTCCCGGACGTCCTCATGTCTGATTATCTGTACAATCTAACTAAAACGTTGTCTGTTATCCATCAGCAGGTGCTGCACGCCATTCCCGATGTTTCCAGGGGCCCGGGACACGACATCCAACCCGGTGACTTCGTCTTAGTGCGTAACTTCCAGCGCACCAAGAGTTTGGAGCCCCGGTGGACGGGCCCCCTGCAAGTCCTGATCACCACCCGAACAGCTCTTCGAGTGGAGGGGAAACGCAATTGGCTGCACGCACACCACTGCAAGCAACCACGGACAACATCACCGCCCAAGAGGAACTTCTGGACAAAGACCGACCATCCCTGAGCCGCTGCCCGGATACAGAGACACTTGAGTTGATTGAATATCCCGATCCCACTGTGCCATCCAAAGAAGGGTATAACTTGCGACGAAAGGAGAGAACTTCGGCTAAGCAGACCACAGGCTAAGTGGAAATCTCAGAACGGTAGCCTAGGCACCTCAAAGGCCACCAGGAGAGAAACTAAAACAAAGTCTGTGGTTCTGCCCGCTACCGAGTCTCTTGAAGGTGATGGAAGCGCCCGACATGAAGATGATGGAAGCAACCGGACGTCCGAAGATCCACTTCAAAAACTCAAAGACTGACCGAATGCACAGCTTTAAGACAATAGCACTTTTCATTTCCCTTCTCTTTTGCCTTCTCCTCGTGGTCACCTTCTGGATCATGGAGGAGAGCACACCCGCTCATAAGACATTGCTGACTACCGTTCAAACTACCACCACGAAAGAACACCATCTGATCTCACTTTCACCCCAACTCAGAGAAAGGCGTAAGGAGTTCTGGAATAACTCTTTTGTGCAGTTACTCCACCAACACAATCTTGCCACCAACGCCACTAACTGCTGGATCTGTGGATTGCTGCCCCATGCCACTGGGCACTCAATCCCCTTCATCCCTTCACCTTTTTCCGTCCATGGTTCCTGCCTCGCCTGGCTGATCCTCCTGCAAGAGAGCTACAAGGACAATGGCACTTCCGGCAGAACCATGTCACACTTCTACCATGGGTTCTGGCTGAACAAAACTGGTAGAACCTCCGCCCTCTTCTGCCCTCTGAGATCGAACACTTCCTTTCACATGGACATCCCCGCCAAAGAACGAATTGAAATGCAAGTGTTCAACAATCCAGCCAGACCCACCTTCTCTTACCTCCGAAAACGGACAGCCGCCACCCTAACAGTGGCCCTGTCCGTCATCAACATCACTGGATCTGTATGCCTCGAAGGCCTGGGGGCACAGCTGGTGGGCCACAGCTCCTGCCTCATCACCCGAACATTGGACTCAGTTGACCCACCTTCCTTTGTTGCCTCCCCGAATATGTACTTCGTGTGTGGTACTAAGGCCTACACCTGGCTCCCGAAAGGTTGGGGAGGCACCTGCTACATCGCCTTTGTCCTTCCTCCGACGTATGTGGCTCCAGCAAACCATCACCGACAGAAACGTGCCAAAGACATTGTACAAACCGACTCCACCAGAGCACAGTTCATGGACGCAGTAAAGGGTCTTGTTCCGCTCTGGGGTCCGATGGCAAACAGCTGTGCCATCCGCCACTTAACCCAGGCGGTCGAAACAGCAATGAACATTACAGCTGGCGCCCTCGCCAACAACACCGCTGAGCTTCAGGCCGTCCGCCTGGTGGCTCTCCAGAACCGCCTTGTTCTAGATGTGGTTCTGGCTGACCGCGGAGGAGCATGCCGCATCATTGGGTCCAGCTGTTGTACCTACATACCGGATAACTCACCCTCAGTCTACAAAGCAATTGAACACCTCCACAGACTGTCCACAGAGGTCCATCAAGAACAAGAAGAATGGTCGCTGGGGAGTTGGTTTTGGGACGCTATTAAAGGTTGGGGATGGAGGCTGTTTTCATTTATCCTCATACCAATCATGATACTATGTGGATGTTGCTTGGGGATTCAGTGTCTGCCACCTTTATGTTCGTTTTTTATGAACTGCATCTGCCCTAAGACTTTGGACTTTGAAACTGAGCGGATGAAAGCTCTGAATGAGGTGGAGGTACGGGGTATTATGGGGATAGATCCAAACTAGGCAAGCTGGCGAGACATGTTAAAAGGGAGGACTGTGGAAATTTAGCGTGCAAACTGAACATTATCTGCGCCATCTTGCCTCTCCCCAGCGCCACGCATAGCAAATGCACGGCCGCCATTTTAGGCACCCCACTCTCTCTCCCCGCTCACTCTCGATCGCCAGCGCTTCCCCCCGGCGCTGCGAGCATCCCCCGCGCGCCGGCCACCCCCGCTCTCTCATACAGGCCATAAACCCTCTCCTTCTGCGCGACCCTGCTACAGAACCACTTCCGACCGACAACCCATACATGGTCATGCCTCTCCTTTGATAACCCCCCTTCCCCTGCGCCCCATTGTCTGAACTGGTCCCAGGCCATCACCTAGCCCTGCGGATGCAGTTTATTGCCCCTACTGTAAGGGAAACACCCCACATCAAAGGGATTACAGTAGAATCAAAGCCCCTACCCCCTGAGACCCGGCCGGTTGCACACACCCCCGGGAATTAGCGGAATTCCCTGCTGCGCGATAGCCATCTCCCACTGCGGGTAGGGTGGGAACCTCTACTGTAACCATGTGTGGGATCGGATCTGAGCCGGGGCTTCAGGGGATATTTCCCCGCACATCAAGGGAATCTCAAGAATGTACTATGTATAATAAAGCAATAAACCAGTGTATAAGAGACCAGGTCTCAGAGATGCAGTTAGAGCACCTCGTGACGATACCTTGCTGTCTGATCTGATGTGTTCTGCTCCGACGGAATAAAACCTTGTTTCCTGCCTTCCAGTCTCCAGCGCCTGCCTCTTTTATTGGTAAATTATCGAGTGGTATGAGAGGCGATTACCGCCGGGCAAATACTTGAAAGGATACCGACTGAAACTGCCGCTACCATTTAACACGTCTTTCCGTCTGTTTGTGGGTGGTAACTGGTAGACAAACGTACCTCCACTCCCATGATGGCGCATAACGACCTCCAGAATCGTGAGATAAATTGGGATCCCCTGTCGGTAATGAGAACTCGAGGTAGTCCGTGGGCGCGTACTACATGCTGAAGGACGATGGCAGCAAGTTCAACGGAAGTAGGTAGTTTCTTGAGGGGGATAAAATGGCCCATTTTGGACAAGTGATCAACCACCACTAGGATGGTGGTGTAATCATCACATGGCGGCATTTCCACAATAAAGTCCATTGATATGGTGTGCCAGGGGAACGGAGGCACCGGGATCGGGTGTAGTAATCCAGCAGGTTTGGAATGACTTGCCTTGCTTTGGGCGCAGATAGCGCAATTCTTGATGTATTCTTTGGTGTCAGACCGTAGGGAAGGCCACCAAAACGTTCTCTCGAGGAGAGAGATGGTCTTTGTATTTCCAAGGTGCCCTCCTAATGGGGAATCATGAGCCCAGGCTACCATCTGTTGTTGTTGAATGGATCGGGGGAGGTATAGGGCTTCTTGATGAAACAGTAAACGATGTTTTGTGGTTCGGTTATCAGGGTCCTCTTGTATCCAGGAATCGCTTTCGAGTGGATCCCAGGACGCCTTCAGGTCCTCCAGAAAATCCGGGGTTGTGAGAGCTGCGATGCTGTCAGATGGAAAGGAGTTTTCGGCGAGAACGCTAGGAGGTTTGGGGTGTTCTTCCGTTTCCGGGTGTGAGGGGTCCTCTAGCCGTGATAAGGCGTCAGCTTTTCCGTTCTGTGTTCCTGGTCTATAGCGGATGATAAAATCAAAATCGGAAAAGAAAAGCGACCACCTTAGTTGACGGGGTGTGAGGGCTTTAGCTGTTTTTAGGAAAAGGAGATTTCGATGATCGGTGTAGATCTCGATGGTGTGGACAGCCCCTAAGAGGTAGTGCCTCCATTCTTCACAGGCCCTTTTGATGGCCAGTAGTTCTTTATCCGTGATGGAATAGTTTATTTCACTAGGGGAAATCTTTTTGGAATAATATGCCACTGGATGTATCTGCCCTGTTTCTGGATGTCTTTGTGATAGCACCCCACCAATGGCATATTGTGACGCGTCTGTTTCCAACAGGTATGGTAGAGTCGGGTTTGGATGACGCAGGATGGGTGCTTGGACAAAACGGTTCTTTAAGTCTTGAAATGCTGCGTGGGCCTCTTGATCCCAGGAAAAGGTGGTGTTTTTTCTCAGCAGCCGAGAGATCGGGTGTATGATTTTCGAGAAATCTTTGATAAAGCGCCTGTAATAATTGGCAAAGCCAAGAAAACTCTGGACGGCCTTGACGTGCTGAGGCGCCTTCCACTGGGTAACCGCTTCGACCTTGCTCTTGTCCATTTGGAAACCTTGGGCATTGATCACATATCCCAAAAAGGCTATCTCGTTGACATGGAACTGGCATTTTTCCAGTTTCGCGTACAATGAGTGCAGTCGTAGTCCTTCCAGCACCTTCTTCACGTGAATGATATGTTCCTGAAGGGTAGCTGAGTAGATCAGGATATCATCAATATAGACGATACAGAAAAGGTCTAGCAAGCCCCTCAGCACTTCATCCATGAAATACTGGAATGCCGCCGGGGCATTGCATAACCCGAATGGCATGACCTGATACTCGTATAACCCGAACTTGGGCCTGAATGCAGTCTTCCATTCATCTCCGGTCTTTACGCGAACCAAGTGGTAGGCCCCTCGAAGGTCCAGTTTGGTAAATATCCGGGCTCCCTTGAGTTGATCCAACAGGACCGGTATTAAGGGCAGGGGATACCGGTTTTTGATGGTTAGTCTGTTGATAGCCCTATAATCTATGCAGGTCCTTAATTCATCGCAGTCTTTTTTCCCGATGAAGAAGAGTGGAGATGATGCGGGTGAGGAAGAAGGTCGAATGAAGCCTGAGGCTAGATTTTCTTCCAAGTATGTTTTCAGGTAACGAGTCTCTGGTTCCGTTAGTGCATATACTCGACTACAGGGAATGACTGCTCCAGGGACTAGGTCGATCCGACAGTCGTACGGACGGTGTGGGGGCAGTCGAGTAGCTTCCTGTTTGTTGAAAACGGACAGGTAATCCTGGTAAACCTCTGGAAGCTTCATAATGCTACAACAACTGCGTTCTTCACTTCCGTCTTGAAGGAACCCTGCTTGTGTTTTTGCATCCTTGTCTACGAGGGCGTGATGAAGAAGGCATTGCTCCCTGCAGTAAAGGGAGGTTAAGGAAACTGTGCGGTCCGCCCATCGAATCACGGGATCATGCAGGGTTAACCACGGCATACCTAGAATGATACGGAAATGTGGAGCGTCGATGAGGTCAAACTGAATCCGTTCCTGATGTAATTCTCCTATCAGCATCCGTAATGGGTACGTATGGTGTCTCACTGGTCCTGATGTTAAGGCCTTCCCATCCACGGCTTTTACAACTTCCGTTTTTTTCTTGGTTTCATATGGGATTCCAAGTTCTCGGGCATATTGCTGATCCATAAAATTCCCAGTGGCTCCGCAATCCAAAAGAGCTGACACTGTTATGGTATGTACTTGCGATACCCATAACGTCACGCTTACGTTAATGTGAGCCACTGACGGTTGCATAGTGTTAGGTATTCGTAGCGAGACCGTTTTCTTTTCTAGTCCCAAGTCAGGGGTCCCTGACTGGCTTGGGTGTTGAAGTTTTCCGACGGTTGCGGGGATGCGGCGGCCTGAGACTTGGAAGTAGGGGTTCGTTCTGGGAGTCTGGTTCTGGCTCGGCATTCTTTAATGAAGTGCCCGCTTTTTCCACAATAGAGGCATAACTGCTGTTGTCTTCTCTTCTCTCTTTCTTCCGCGGACAGCGGACCTCGGAGTCCTCCGATTTGCATAGGTTCTGGTCCCTCCACCGTTCGTGGGGTTTCTTCGTGGGCCGGTTTGAATCGAGCTGGCAGAAGACGGGTTTCGCTTTTGCCTCGGTCTCCCTTTCTCTCTAGCAACCGATGATCTAGTTGGACGGTGAGGTCGATTAGTTCTTCACAGGTGCCGGGTAGCTGTACCACTTGAGCTAAGACGTCCTTGAGTTCACCTCGTAGGCCTTGATAAAAGAGGGTAGTTCTCTTCTCTGGCGGCCAGTCCATCTCTACCACTAGCCGATTGAAGGTAGTTATATAGGACAATAAATCCTGAGACCCCTGTCGTAAGGTAAGCAGTTCACGATCCAGGGACATTATGTGGGCCTTGCGATCGAACAGTTTTCTCATTTCGAGACAAAATCCCTGAAAATTCTGTAGAACCGGATCGTTCCTTTCCAGTAAAGGGATGGTCCAGCTTGCGGCATTTCCTCCCATGTAGGACATCATAAATGAGGTTTTGGCCACCTCCTCCTGAAACACTTGTGGTTTACACAAGAAGTGAAGTCTGCATTGATGAAGAAAGGTTTCGAACTTCCTGGCATCCCCATAGAAGCGTTCAGGTGGTGCCAAAGGAATCCCTTGACTCTGAACAATATGCACAGTGGGTAGTGACCTATCAGGAGGGGCAGTGTCCGATGTAGTGGCGGGAAACCCTGTGTCAAAAGTACCCCCTCCTTGGCCGCGGGACGTGATGGGAGGTGGAAGCGTCCAGTCTCTGATGTAAGATTCTTTTCCCGTGCTCTTGCGAGAAATTCCTGCTACCTCTCTACGCAATGTGTTCATGTCTTTCTTGATTTCTTGATTCTCTACTCGAGAGGTATGTACTTCCTGCTGGAGGGCCGTAATGCTCTCCACCAGGGAAGCCAGCACCGTATTGGTGTCCATCGTCCGGGCTGGATAGTTACCGTAGGCTTGACAATCTGTCGTGACTGTTAGGCCAAGTGTAACATGAAAAGACCACTAACCTGCAACAAGGGCGGCCAGCAGGGACGATGTCGTGTAGATAATCCCGATTATTCCCCTGGAAACAACCCCCACCTAGATCCAGATGAACTCCAGGCGTGAAGATGCAACCGGGGGGACAACCGGGAGGAGATAACGGAAACTGGGGAAGTGTAGAGGGATGGGAAACGGCTGCCGTGATGCAGTGAGGCACGGTCCCGTATGTGGTAGGCTACAGAGGGAAACAAATAACAGAAGCAAATGGGTCAGATGGTGTTTAGGGGTATGACTGTGAAGATACCATCCACCCCCTCTTCCCTTACGTCTCACCTTACTGTAGTTTTAAGAAGTCTCCAGGGATCCCTCGGTACACACTACAGGAAGTTAAACAGGATGTGAATGTTGCACAAGCCCTCCGACGAGGGTACCCTGGTAGGCGTGTTATACGTCACAACGCCCCCATGGGCTGAGTAGGCTTGTGCCACCAAGGAAAACAATGAAATGCAAATTGGTTCTGGCGACGTAGGACAGTTTCACAGAGGCCAAGAACCCAAGATACTGCGGGCCCCAACAAACGATGGAGAAACGGGGAAACACAACCAAAGGAACGCAGGCAGAGTGGGAGAAGCTTCCACTCCCTGCGCGGACCTAAATACCTGAAACAATCTCCACGGATTGTAAAGAGTCTCGGTCCTCAGGGGCCAAAGATGCCTCGAATCCAACTTGGGGCTTGAATGGGTAGCGCGCAAAAGAATCCGCGGGGAATACCATCCGCAACGCGCTACTCTCCGAAACAGGGAACTCCAGATAACGGATTGTTTGTCAAGCCCCGCTTCCTGGAAGAGGCGGGGCTTTTGTAATGCGCGGTAACGTAGCGCGCGGCTCTTCCCGCCCGCCTCTGCCCCATGGCCTTCTGGGCCTTGTAGTCTGTCTTGCGCCGGACTCGGCCTGCTGCTCTAGGATCGCGACACAAACACCGCCAAAACCAATCTTCACGAAGGAATGAAAGAAGTAGCCGAATGGATGAAGAACAGCCGTTTAAATCTTAACTCGGACAAAACGGAAGTCCTCATCTTAGGATCTTCCCCCTCTGCATGGGACGACTCATGGTGGCCACCGGCCCTGGGTACAGCACCCATACCTACAGATCACGCACATAACCTGGGCTTCATCCTAGACGCCTCCCTCTCGATGACCAGACAAGTCAACTCTGTCTCATCTTCATGCTTCAACATCCTACGCATGCTCAAAAAAATCTTTCGCTGGATCCCCACCGAAACAAGAAAGATAGTCACCCACGCACTGGTCACCAGCCGACTGGATTATGGAAACACCCTTTATGCCGGAACCACAGCCAAACTACAGAAAAAACTACAACACATCCAAAACGCCTCAGCCAGACTCATACTGGACATTCCCCATCATGCTCACATCTCCGGTCACCTGAGGGATCTCCACTGGCTCCCCGTCAACAAGAGAATAACGTTCCGTCTCCTCACCCACGCACACAAGGCCCTCTACGACCTAGGACCCGAATGCCTCAACACACGACTGTCCTTCTACACACCCACCCGCCAACTACGATCATCCAATCAAGCCCTCGCCGTAATTCCACGCATCCACAGATCCACCATGGGAGGAAGATCCTTTTCCTACTTAGCGGCCAAAACTTGGAATTCGCTCCCCACTCACCTCCGACTTACACAGAACCACCTCTCCTTCAGAAAGCAACTAAAAACCTGGCTATTCGATAAGTAATGCACCCACCCTCCCTCAAGCGCCTTGAGACCCTCTGGGTGAGTAGTGCGCTATACAAATCCCCGAACTTGAACTTGAACTTGAACTCTTCTGTTTGTGTCTCCATCACACAGTATCCTGTCTCTCTTCATCACTCATTCTCTATCACTCACTCTCCTCTGTGTGCGTCTCAATTATATATATATTGTTGTTGTCTCTATTCATCACTCCCTCTCTCCCCTGCGTCTCAATCATATAATATCCTCTTTGTCTACCTCATCACTCATTCTCTATCACTCACTCTCCTCCCTGTGTGTCTCAACCACACAATAACCTGTCTCTCTCCCTCCTTCACTCTGTTGCTCTATCACTCACTCTCCTCCCTGCGTGTCTCCATCAGACATTCTCATCTGTGTGTATCTCCAACTCTTCCTCTCTATCACTCACTCTCTTCACTCACCTCCCTGTGTCTTCATCATATAATATCCACTTTGTATCTCTCATCACTCATTCTCTATCACTCACTCTCCTCCCTGGGTGTCTCCATCATACAATATCCTCGTGGTCTCTCTCTCTCCATCGCTCTCTATCACTCACTCTCCTTCCTGTGTGTCTCCATCAGATTATCTTCTTCAAGTCTCTCTCCATCTCTTCCTCTCTATCACTCACTCTCTGTGTGTCTCCATCACACAATATTGTCATTGTCTCTCTATTCATCACTCCCTCTCGTTACTCAGTCTCCTCCCTGCGTGTCTCCAAATATTCTCCTCTGTGTCTGTCTCCATCACTACCTCTCTATCACTCACTCTCCTCCCTGTGTCTCCATCATATAATATCCTCTGTGTCTTGCTCATCACTTATTCTCTATCACTCACTCTCCTCTGTGTGTCTCCATCACACAATATCCTCACTGTCTCCATCACTCATTCTTTATCACTCACTCTCCGTTGTCTGTTTCGCCATCATATAATATTGCCCTTATCTCTATTCACCACTCCCTCTCTTCACTTAGTCTCTACCCTGTGTCTCCATCATATAATATCCTCTTTGTCTCCCTCATCACTTATTTTCTATCACTCACACTCCTCCCTGTATGTCTCCATCATACAAGAGCCACATTGTCTCTCTCTCTCTCCCTCCATCACTCTGTTGTTCTATCACTCACTCTCCTCCCTGCGTGACACCATCAGACAATCTCCTCTGTGTCTGTCTCCATCACTTCCTCTCTATCACTCACTCTCTTCACTCTCTCTCCTCCCTGTATCTCCATCATATAATATCCTCTTTGTCTCTCTCATCACTCATTCTCTATCACTCACTCTCCTCTCTATGAGTCTCCATTAGATGATGCCCTTCGAGTCTCTCCATCACTTCCTCTCTATCACTCACTCTCCTGTGTGTCTCCATCACAAAATATCCTCGCTGTCTCTCTCCATCAATCATTATCTATCACTCACTCTCCTCTGTGCGTGTCTCCATCAGACAAGATTGTCATTGTCTCTCTTTATTACTCTCCTCCATTTGTGTCTCCATCATCTATTATCCTCTTTGTCTCTCTCATCGATCACTCTTTATCACTCACTCTCCTCCCTGTGTGCCTCCATCAGATCATCTCCTTCGAGTCTCTCCATCACTTCTTTTTTATCACTCACTCACTCTCTTCCCTGTTTCTTGCTTTGTCTTTTACTTCCCCTTTTATCTTTATCTCTTGCACTCTTTCCTTCTGTTCTCGACCACACAAAGGTCTCTTTTCCATCACTTATGTCCACTCCTGTCCCCATCACTCTCTTTCTCTGTTGCTGCCTCTCTCTGTTCATCACTCCCTCTAGTCCGTCTCCTCCACCCACCCTGTACTCACTCGTCTTTTTCTCGATCACTTCCTCTCACACTCCCTGTTTGTCTCCATCCATCCCTCTCTGTCTCTCTTTCTGAGTCCCTCACTTCTCCTTGTTCTCTCCCCATCCCAATTCTTCGGTGTCCTCACTCCTGCAGCCTTTTATGTCATTCCCTCTATCTGTAGTCTTATTCCCCCATCTCTTTCTTCGTCCTGTACACTCTCTCATCAGTGCCATCTCTTCTATCTGTTTCTCCTTTATCCGCTCTCGGGTGTCGACCTTTATTTCTCTCTCTGTCCTTTCTACAACACTCTCTTCACTTTCTCTGCACATCTTTCCTAAGTATCTATTTTTATTCTCTCTCTTCCGATCACCTTCTTCGGTGCCTCGTCAGGGGTAGTAAGCGCTATATAAATATAATTACAGTGAGTTCTGTAATGGGCGGCCGCTCCCTCTCTCTCTCTGCGTTGCTGTCTCCTCTCCACCTCCCTCTCCTCGCCTCTCTTTCCCTTCTCGTTCTACGTCAATCAACTCCTTCATGCTCTTCGGGACCTCTCTTACCTGCCTTCTGTTCACTGATCACCCTCCCAGTCTGTCTCTTTCACCATCACCTCCTCTCCCCTCTCACACTTTCCCATCCTTTTCTCCCCTTCCAAGGCTTCACCCCAATCTGTGTCTGCCTCTCGTCCTCTCCACCCGGCTCATTTCAGGACGTGTCCACCCGCTCTACCCTCCTCGAAGCCCCCCGCTCGAGCTCTCGGACGAGAGTACTGTGCAGAGGGGGCCCCCTGTACCGCGGGGGCTGCAGGGGCCTGTGTTACGCCCCTGATCTGCCCCCCTAAACCCTAGGGAAAGAGGCGCACAAAGAAGCCAACACACACACAATGATCAGAGGTGGGGACCCCGGAAGATGCTGGAGAGGGATGAAGTTGCAACGGTAAGGACCAAGAGAGGCACCCCATTGGCATTTGAAATAGCCAATGAGGATGGCCTCATTCAAAGTTAAAAGGAGCACCAAGTGGCCAAAGCGTCAGTTGCTGCAACAAAGCAGTTACCCATCAACCCACATCACTGTAGGAAGGGAAAATAAGCCCTATGTCACTGGCGGTGTAGGTGTTAACTACAGATGTTTCAAGTTTCAAGTTTATTTATTTGCATAATTACAGATGTGTGAAATCCATGATATTTGCTTTCGTGTAATTTTGCCAAATTACACATAATTATGTGAAATGCAAATCTGTCATTATATGGTATATTTTAGCACAACATACAATATACAATACGAACTTCTTAAGTATATGGCTTCTCAAACAGAGTTTCCCAGCGCTAAACATAAAAGACGGGACAGGACAAAAAGCTATAACAGACCGTTTTTCAGCTGTTTTTGAAACTCCACAAATGACAAGCAGTTATGCGCATGACCGAGGCCCCCGCTGGGGGCCACTAGAGAGGGCAGCAATCTAGTGTCACCTGGGCACCCCCACACCCCTCATCAGGGGCAGGGACTTTGAGAGGAGTCCCCCCAGCCTGGTCACGGTGCGCTAGGGGCGACACTTCCTGGGCGCAGCACTTGGGGAGGGTATATATGCCTCCCCCACCATTTTAGCACCCTCTTTTGCGTGCCCGACATGCCGTCGGTTGGACGTGTCCATGAGACGTGTGCCACCGAGATCTCCAGGAGCAGTGTGCGCGGTGAGTTGACCCCTCTCCCCATCCCCCCATTATTGGGCAGTCCCCAGGCTGAGGGCCTTACTCGACCATTGCCGTGGTTGTTGTCCGCCTGAGGGCGAGGTGGGGTTTGGGCTGCGCCCGGCTCGCACAGACCATTAGTTTGGCCTGGGGCAACTCAGGCTTGTCGGGCGGCCCTGGGCATGACCCGGCTTCGTGCCGGCCCGGGGTGCGCCGTGGCGAACGAGGGCTAGGCTCCTGATTTTGTGGGGCGGGGGATACAGGAACGGTGGCTAGAGCACAACAGTCGCTGTGCCTCCCCCGCCTCTGGTAGCTTGCCAGTAGGGCCCCCTTTCATTCTGCTCCCACGGTGGCCAGTCCACAAGCTGCGAGCAGCCCTTGCGGCCCGGCGCGATCGGAAAGGCCTGGGCAGCGCGTGGGGGCATCCACATGGTGTCAGCAGCGGCCCTAATGGAGGCTGGGGGGCCCCAAAGCGGCAGCACGCAGCCCAATATGTTTGGGGTTCCAGGCCGGCTGGGCCCCAGTCTCGTGGGACGCCTTGCGGGCTGTGGGGGTGCAAGCGAGAGCCGCATGGTTGCTAGGGCCTGACTACCCCCCGTCCCAGGATTATGTTGATTGAGCATGACCACAGGCCCAGCCAATGCTGGTCGGACTTGGTATGTGCAATGCGGGCTGCCGTGGTGCAAGGGGGAGCCCGGGGTGGCGCGTCATGGCTAGGCAGGTACCGATAATGGACGCGGCCGTACTTGTATGGGGTGGGATGGGGGCCTCAGCGCTGCGTGTGACATCCCTCTGCCCCCCCACTAGCATCGATCTGGTTGGGCCTCCAGCGCGATTTAGGTGGTGGTTGGCAGGCCCCACGGTGCGAGGGGTAAAGCACGCGGAAGGTGTGATCCTGACCTCTCCTAGGCGCAGCCAGCACCTGGGGCCTGCTGTGGCTGCTCTGCACGAGCCGTCTCTCGCAGGCTGCCCCCTGTCCCCGGTACCTAGTTACCCTGGGGGCTGGGGGTCCGGCTCCATAATGAAATACAGGTAAATCTCGGCTCACAGGTACTGAGAAGAGCGGCTCCTCCCTGAGGGGCACTGAGTCATTGCAATTAACTCGTTGTGCCTTTTAACCTCGTTGCTCATTTTGTCAGAGCTCTGCAACTTCCGGTCCTGGCCCGGGGGTATGGTGTATGTAATGATGCCTGTTTTATTTTTCAGGAGGTATGCAGGCCTCATGGGGGCGCAAGCTCACCCGACCATGGAGTCAGCGGGGACCCGCATCGTCCGTATCCCCCGCATGAGCAACTTACCAAAGCCAAACCCCCCCAACCACCTACAATCCAATAATGGGTGGTTCATGTGTTGAGCCAGCAGTCCACGGGAACATCCTAAAATGTATTCTTGTTTTCCTGCCAGGTTAACCCGGACGTTCAGCGCTGTAATCGCAGGAATAACTTCTGGTACACACAAGCACGCAGCAGGTACTGGGGGGCGCAGGAGACTGCCGTGGGCACAAGCAGCAATGTATTACAAAGCCTTGTAGGCAATGGGATGGTACAGGCATGTACTTCTGGTTGGGAAGGAGCAAGTTAACGTATGGCGGGGTCTGGGCCTTGGTGGGCCGGGTGGCTTGGCACAATGGGCCCAGATCTTGCAGAACCTGCTAGAGGGTCACAGGATGGCATTGGGTCATGCACCATGAGGAATGTGGCAGGGGGCGCTGGGCAGGAGTGTAATGATGTGTATATTAATTTCAGAGTTAACTCAGCTTGCCATTGTAGTTAAGTCGGAGATCCCCACGCCAAAGGGGGAGTGAGGTCGGACGACGCTCGCAAATCTGCAACAAGTACTGGGGCTCGGGCGATCCCTTGAGGCATACCGCAGCATAAGCAATGCCTAACCGGTTGAGGGACGGGACAGCCCTCTCCTTCCCTGTAGGGGCACATAGCATAGGGGTGTGTAGCCATAACATGGCGGGCGTGGGGGCTGTGAGTGCACGATGCAAGGGAGGTACGTGGGGGGCTTTCGTAATATTCTTCCATCTTCGCACGCAGGGTCCAGTGGAGCGGCATCCAATCGTCGGCAACTTAGCTCGATAATTCAAGGACAAGAAAGTAAGTACCAAACGTGGGGCGGGATGATGCGGAGGTTGCACCTAGACGGATGACGGTTGTGCCTTGATCATTTGCCAGGCTGGAGTAGCTTACAGTTTAAGTTTTCTTCCAGATTGAGACGGCAAACGCAGGAGACAGGATGGATAGTCAGGGATTCCCCCTTCTATTCTCGCAGCGGTCCCAAGTCAATGAAACCCAGCCAGGCACCTCCCAAGATGCGCAGGTTGCCGCCTTTCTCGAATTGGCTAAAACCAAGGGATTGGCTTGGGCCACCAAACTCTTGAAAGCTAATAATCCGGAGGACTCCGGATTCGCCAGTGCGGCCCCGACTACAGAGCAGGAGCACGCCGAAGAAGTAGGCCCTACTAGGTCCAAAAGAATACGCAGGCCCACAGTCAAAGACTTCCTGGCAGACCCGCTGTCAACCAAGAGTCGGGCCATGACCACCCCTCGTATTACCGCCGCACCGTTGTCCGTGCACCTGCCCCCGGCACCGGGACTTGTAACACCCCCGGCCGGCGACTCGCAACCAGTGGGCTACGCAACATCAGAGGACTTGGGTAAGCTCACAGACACTTTGAGGAGCGTCATGGCTGAAGTCAGAGCTGGCTTTGCTGGGGCCAGCCCGCTTGCCAAGGACACCAGTGGTAACAGTGGGGGTGGAGGTTGTGTGTCAGCTCTGCCTGGGGGTGTGCCTGAGGTCCCGTCCATTACGCAGGTTTGGGGAGGGGGGGATAGCACAGTAAGCGCTCTCTACCAGGGTAGTGATGTTCCCAGGGGCAGCCTCCCAGAACTGGGTGGGCAGCATCTGGCGGGGGTGGCCAATCCGTCTCCCGTAAGTGTTCCCATCCCCGTGGTTCCGGTACCGGTGGTGACCCCGCCCACCACAACCCTGGTAGTCAGTACTCCCACTAGTTCTGCAGCAGTGACTATGGCAGCCGTTGCATCAAAGCCACTCGTCACATTGGCACCAATGGTTTCAGGACATTGGTCCTTGGCGTCGGAGGTTCCTTTAGCGGCCAAGGAGGCGATTTGGAGAAGAGAGTTTATCGTCATTTTCACGCTACTCATGCACGGCGCAGAGGGGGTTGACATAAGAAAAATGGGGGGTAAGGAAGACGACAAGATAGTGCGCTTTCAAGCTTGGCCGGAGAAAAATATTGCAACATAGGGACAAGCTTTTGCCATCCTGGCCTCAGTGATAATGGAAAAATACCCGGAACAAGGGCCGGGGTTGCTTCAGTATGCCAGCATTATCACCAATGAGGCTGAGACAAACGGGGGGATGGGATGGTACCGCTATGATTGCGACTGCAGAAAAAAGATGGCCATGTGTCCCGAACTTGAGTGGGACCAAATGGAAGTGAGGCTATGGGTTTAGCATATGGGGAAGCGCTCAGTTGTAGCGAAGGACAAGACAAGCACAAGCAGCAATGGGGGTGACAAGCCTAAGGGTCAGAAGCAGGAGAAGAAGGGTCAGTTCAACAAGTCCTTTCGTGGTGGTCGAGGGGAGGTCACAAGCAGGGAGCGAGAATAGTTTACAATGGGACTTGCAGGTTGTACAATGCAGGGTCCTGCTCCTGGGGCAAATCCTGCAGGTTCTCCCATACTTGTAGCAAGTGCGGGTCCACACACCCAGCCACTTCCTGTAACAAGCAAGATAGTTCCTCCCCGCTGCCTGGGCGGCAAGAGAAGTAGACCGGTGTCATTGTTCGGTCCCCCAAATACCCCCCAGTCACCTACACTTCCACCCACCAGTGTTATCCCCAGTTCACCCCCCCCGGGGCGGGCCCTCCCTGATGCCCATGACGAAGGGTCCGTCTCCCATTATCGTGTCTAACCTCCTCCCCCTCATCCGCAAATATCCGAACCACAAGGACAGACTGCTCCTGGCTGAGGGGTTCGTGGAATTATTCCAAATACCTTACCGGGGCCCCTTAATTTGCAGGGACTCAGAGAACCTAAGATCGGCAAGGGAACTTCCAGAAGTTGTGCTGACAAAGATTAACAAGGAAGTGGCCCTGGGGAGGGTGGCTGGCCCCTTCAAGCATCCCCCCCTTGAGAATTTGGTTATCTCCCCGATTGGGATGATGCCCAAGAAAGAGCCAGGTGCCTTTAGGCTGATACAGCACCTTTCTTACACCGAGGGCAATTCAGTGAACTACTGGTTGGAGGAGGGTACCTGCTCGGTGTCTTATTGTTCCCTGGACATGGCAGTGGATATGGTCAGAAGGGCGGGCGAGGGAGCATGGTTGGCAAAGGCAGACATTGAGTCTGCATTCCGCCTGCTGCAGGTCCACCCTGATAGCCAGCATTTACTGGGTTTCAAGTGGGAGGGTGAATTCTTCTTTGATAAAAGCATGCCAATGGGGTGCGCAGTGTCTTGTGCCAATATTGAGGCTTTCAGCTCTTTCCTGCAGTGGGTGCTCTCAATGAAGTATAGGGTAGAGGGTGTAAACCACTACCTGGACGACATTTTGTTCATTGGGGGTGCAGGTACACAGGAGTATAGCAGAGGCTTGCAGGGTTTCCATGACATGGCCAGGCACCTAGGGGTTCCATTAGCACCTGGTAAGACCGAAGGTCCGGCGCAAGTCTTGACTTTTTTAGGCATCAAACTGGACACGAATAAGGGCGAGTCCAGACTCCCTGCCGACAAGGTAGAGACACTGCATCAGGACATTCTGGCATTGCTGGGAAAGGACAAAGCCCCCCTGGGTGCCATCCAATGCCTCTTGGGTAAGCTTGACTTTGCAGCCAAGGTAATCCCGGCTGGGAGGGTGTTTGCCAGGAGGCTAGCGAGGGCAACAGCAAAGTTTAAGAAGAAGCACCACTGGGTCCGGTTGGGGACAGGCTTGAAGAAAGACCTCACTATGTGGTGCGAGTTCCTCACGCAGTTCAATGGGACGGTGATCTGGAGGGCACCTTGGGCTGACAGTCCGGAGCTCTGCCTCTTCACTGATGCATCAGGTAGAGAGGGTTTGGGGCAATTCTGGGTGCCGAATGGTGTGCTCAGGAGTGGCCCAATGCCTGGTGCAGGCGCAACATCACGGCAAACATCACTGTCCTGGAGTTGTTCCCAATTGTCAGACAGAAAGGTCCTATTCTGGTCTGATAACATGGCGGTAGTGCAGGCCATCAATGGGCAGACAGCCAAATGCCCGTTGGTTCTCTGCCTGCTCAGATAGTTGGTCAGGGCTTGCCTGCACTGTAATGTTGAATTCAGGGCGAGGCATATTGAGGTGGTCAAGACTGTGGCAGCTGATGCTCTTTCTCGTTTTCAGCGGCTCCGCGTCTGGGAGGCCTGGCCGCGAGCAAGAGCAGAGATGACCCCCTTCCCGGCACACCTCTGGAGGATCTTGCAGTGGAGCAATGACTGAGAGCAATGGGAGAACTCTCGCTGGCCCCAGCTACTAGGAAACGTTATAGGGCACACCTGGCCACCTTCATGACAGTGTCGCAATCCCTGGGACTTTCTTCTCTACCAATTGAGGGCAGAGTGCAGGCATTCATAGTATGGGCAAGGAACAGGGTAGGAGCCACTCCTGGGTATGTGGCCACCTGGCGGCGGTGAGCCACGACGCCAAGCTGTTGGGGGGGCACGACCCAAGGAAATCATTCATCATTAGGGCGGCCCTCAAGGGTTGGGCCAGAGAGGAGCCCAGGGCCCCAGACAGCAGGGCCCCCATTGATTTTGACATTCTCAAGGGTATGCTGAACGTGATAGATGGTGTCACCTATTCGCATTTTGAGGCGACACTTTTTGCGGCAGCCTTCTGCTTGGCGTTTTTTGGCGCTTTTCGCATTAGTGAATTGGTGGCAATGTCCAAGACTGACAGGTCGGGTGAGGCCTTAAGCATTCAAGATGTTGCACTAGTGGACACCCTGTCCATCCACCTCAGGAAGTCCAAAACAGATCAGGCAGGACGGCGTGTTGATGTGGTGCTAAGGCCGCTCGGTGATCACAGATATTGCCCTGTCACCAAGGTCAAGGAGTACCTTGTGTGTCATCCCAACGCCCCCGGCTACCTATTGATACATGCTGACCAGGACCCCTTGACTAGGTACCTGATGGAAGGATTGATGAGGGCGATAATGTTGTATTATTAGTGTGCAGTGAATTGCAGTGTACTTCATGCCATATTATGCGTGTTATAAATGATCATTAAAAGAGTAGAGTGTGAAAATCGTGTCTCTTACTTTACTAGGGCTCCAGGTATGGGTGATCGGGCATTCATTCATCTCCAGGGTGACTCAGTGGGCAGCGCAGCAGAACTGGATGCAGGGATTTCCAAAGACACAGTTTGAGTGGATGGGTTTCCCTGGAATGAGATGGAGCAGCCTCAGGAACAGATTGGATCAGAGACTGGCGGCACAGGAGGCTCCCCCCAAAATTCTAGTGATACACTTGGGGGGCAACAACCTCATTGCCATGGGGAGAAGGTTACCCTTACAGGCCATGAAAAGCGATTTAGGTGAAATCAGCAAGCGCATGGGGCAATGTGAGGTTTGCTCGCCAGAGATGATTGCACGTAGAATGTGGCAAGGAGCAAAATCTGGTGAGGCAGTTGAGCATTCCCGGAAGCGCGTTAACGGGGCAATGCGCAAGTTTACTGACCGGAGGGGTCTGGGATTCATCAGACATGAGATGATTCAAGAGAAGGTGAAAGGATACTTTGAGGCTGATGGGGTTCACTTATTGCAAGTAGGCATGGACCTTTTTCTCTTAGACTTAAGCGAGGTGCTAGAGATGAGAGGTTGCAGGTAAGACCATAGCTGTGGTGGGGCCTCTGGCGGCGACGGTGGCCACCTCCAGAGCTGTTGCGGAGTTTCAGGGCGATCTGGAAGCAGAGCGTTACAGAAGGGTACCTCTGTGTGGCACCATAGGGGGTGCCAGAGCCAAATCCTAGGAGCCTCATGGGAGGTGCCTGGAAAACCATGTTGGTGCCCCGTTAGTCCTTCGGGCTGCTGTGGGCCTGAACAACCGGGGGTTTGCTATGTTATGCTCCGCCTTGAAAGGGGCGTGAGTAATAAGGGACCAAGTGTCACATGATCCAGGAAGAGGATCACCAGTAAGGGCAGCACAGGTGGGGTTCGCCCCAGTGCTGCCTGGATCATCAGGCGGGCAGGCGGCCCAGTTTGTTGCCTGCCCTTGGATCGCCCGTAAGATAACCCACCTATTACATAACGGTGTATGTAATAAACATGCAGCAACTTTACCCCAAAAAAACAAATGTGTCATGTGTATTTATTTGCATGTATGTTATGTTGGAGGGGTGGGAAGGAATGCCAATGGTGATACTATGCATTTTCCATGAAAGACAATTCCATAGACTTGGACCCAGAACAGAAAAAGACCTGCCACCCTGTCTGATATGTTGATAGCAGGGAACATAAAGCATAGTGTTTTAAAGTGTATGCGCTTCTCTACTGTCAGCCAATGTAGAGACTGAAGGTGAGAGGAGATCAACGACTGCCGTGGCACTTGGCAAAGCAAATGGGCTGCAGAATGAAGCGCCAGCTGAAACCTTTTAAAAGTTTTTTAGGGGCGCCCAAATAAAGCACATTACCATGGCCAGGTCTAGATATTATTGTTTTTTTGTGCCTGCAGTGAAAGGAGCCAGAGACTTTTCTTAAGGCAATTAAGAAGCCAGAAACAGGGGTGGGTAATGGACCCAGGTTAGCCGGCCACCACTAAGAACCCCAAAGCTGTGGCTGATTGTCAACTATTAAAACCTCGGTTTTGTCTCCATTTAACTAAAGAGAATTTCGCCTCATCCACCCGGCTACCTCGGAAAAACAAAGCTGAAGATTGGTGGAACCATCTCCTTTGATGTTACTGAGAATGAAAAAGTGCACCCTCTAACCAATTTTCAGAATTAGGGTGCATGTAATCTAAAGGACTGCGAACAAATGCGGTTCTTGCCCTGTTGTTCCTGTGCACTCATCAAAAATTGGTTCAGTGAATTGCACCATTCACAGTAATGTTTTACCATGAATGGCATGTAATTACATGAGGTGGCATAAAGAGATAGTTTCCAGAACTTGGTTAACAAGCTTAACGTGAAATTCCCGAAATCATGCAAATTATATGGCGTTGTCAAAATTTTGCTCAGGGCTTGTGGTAACAAAAGCAGTCTGCTTTAACGAGGGCAAGGACAAGGTCACAACAATGGGCAAAACAATGGTAGGGTCTACTTGTATCTGGGTGTCTTGGGATGCCGAATAGAATGGTCACCTGGAGGAAAACTACAGATACAGGAAACAGGAGGGGGTGTTACGGGCATGGCACTTGTAGTTTGCAAGGGCTTCTGGGTAAAGTTACCTAGTGGGACCCGTGCAAGTCGTACACCCCTAAACTCCACTGGTGTTCTTGTTTTCAAAAATGTCCAGATTTGCTAGGTTTCCCTAGGTGCCGAATGAGCTAGGGCCCAAAATCAAGAGCTAGCCACTTTGCTTTAAAGGGGTCAGTTTGAGGGAAAAAATGTAATGCATCCATGTTGTGTTTTTGGCCCTTTCCTGTAGGCCTACTCACACACGTGAAGTGCTATTTCTATCAGGAGACTTGGGGGATGCTGGGTGGAAGGAGGTTTGTGGCTCCCTGCATATCCCAGAACTTGCCATCATAGAAATACAAGGAGAGTGTATTTTTTTGGTCAAAGTATCATGTTTGCAAGGGATTCAGGGTAAAAGCACTCCATGAGAGCCATGCAACTAACCCCATCCTGGATATTCCCAGGTGCTTAGTTGTAAAATGTACAGGTTTGCTCAGTTTCCCTATGGCCGAAAAATCCACTCCTACCCACTTTGCAAAAAAAGCTCAGTTTTGAGAGGAAAAATGTGATGAATCCATGTTGTGTTTCACCCCTTCCCTATCACGGGCACTAAGCCTACCCACACAAATGAGGTACTATTTTTATCAGGAGACTTGGGGCACTGCTGGGTGGAAGGAGATTTCCCACAGATTCTGGAACATTCTGTCACAGAAATATGAGGAAAATGTGCTTTTTTAGTCAAGGTTTGAGGTTTGCAAGGCTTTCTGGGTAAAAACCATTGGCAAGAGACACTCAAGTGAACTACCCTGGATTCTCCCCGGTGTCTAGTTTTTAAAAATGTGCAGGTTTTCTAGTCTTCTCTAGGTGCTGGCTGAGCTAGGGCCCAAAACCCACAAGTACCCACTTTAAAAGAAAGAGTCAGTTTTTAGTGGAAAAATTAGATTTATACATGCTGCATTTTACATCCTTTCCTGTTCTTGTTACTAGGGCTACTCCCAAAAGTGAGGTACTATTTCTATAAGAAGACTTGGGGGTATGCTGAGTGGAAGAAAGTTTGTGGCTCCCCACAGATTCCAGAACTTTCCATCTCAGAAAGGTAGAGAAAATTTGTTTTTTTAGTAAAAGTTTGTGGTTTGCAAGGGATTCTGAGTTAAAAAAGGCAGGTGGGAACCATGCAAGTCACCCCACAATATATTTCCCCATGTGTACAGTTTTCAAAATGATACAGTTTTGCTAGGTCTGGGTAGGTGCTCCCTGCGCTAAGGCCCTACATCCACAGCTACACAAATTGGGATATTGAGTCACTTTTTGGGGGAAAAAATGTGGTGTCCATGTTGCATTTTGGCCCCTGTTTCTGTCCTGGATACTAGGCCTACCCACACAAGTGAGGTACCATTTTTATCGGCAGACATGTAGAAACATAGAGTAGTAGAACATTTGTTATTACCAATTGGATTTCGCTCTATTTGCGCCTTCTAAATAAAAAACAGTGTGTAAGAACGAAGACATTTTGAAAAATACCCTCTGAATCACATGCTAGTATGGTTGACCACAAATTCAGAGATGTACAAATAACCACTGCTTCTAAACTCCATATCTGGTGCCCATTTCAGAAATATATATCAATCAATCAATCAAGGAATTTGTATCGCGCACTACTCACCCGGAAGGGTCTCAAGGCGCTTGGGGGAGGGGGTCTGCTACTGCTCAAACAGCCAGGTCTTGAGCTGTTTCCTGAAGGCGAGGTGGTCCTGGGTCAGCCGCAGGTGGGCAGGCAGGGAGTTCCATGTCTTAGCCGCCAGGTAGGAGAAGGATCTTCCTCCGGCGGTGGCTCTCTGGATGCGAGGGATGACGGCGAGGGCGAGGTTCGCGGATCGTAGCTGTCGGGTGGGCGTGTAGAAGGTCAGGCAGTCGTTGAGGTACCTTGGGCCCAGGTCGTGGAGGGATTTGTGTGCATGGGTGAGGAGTCTGAACATGATCCTCTTGTTGACAGGGAGCCAGTGCAGGTCTCTCAGGTGGCTCGAGATGTGGCTGCGTCGGGGGGCGTCCAGGATGAGACGGGCGGAGGCGTTCTGGATACGCTGAAGTCTTTTCTGAAGCTTGGCTGTTGTACCGGCGTAGAGGGTGTTTCCGTAGTCTAGTCTGCTGGTGACGAGGGCCTGGGTGACAGTCTTCCTGGTCTCGGTCGGGATCCATCTGAAGATCTTGCGGAGCATGCGGAGGTTGTGGAAGCAAGATGAGGAGACGGCGTTGACTTGTCTGGTCATCGATAGGGAGGAGTCCAGGATGACGCCCAAGTTGCGTGCGTGGTCCGTTGGCTTGGGTGCGGTGCCCAGGGCCGGGGGCCACCAGGAGTCATCCCATGCGGAGGGCGACGGTCCCAGGATGAGGACTTCTGTCTTGTCCGTGTTCAACTTCAGGCGGCTGATGGTCATCCATTCGGCGACATCTTTCATCCCTTCGTGTAGGTCGGCTTTGGCGGTGTCGGGGTCTCTGGTGAGGGAGAGAATCAGCTGGGTGTCATCGGCGTAGGAAATGATGTTGAGATTGTGTTGGCGTGCGATGGCAGCGAGGGGTTTCATGTAGATGTTGAAGAGAGTGGGGCTGAGCGATGATCCTTGCGGGATGCCGCAGATGACTTCGGTGGCCTCAGAGCGGAACGGAGGGAGGCGTACTCTCTGTGTTCTGCCGTAGAGGTATGAGATGATCCATTCCAGAGCAATCCCCTGGATGCCGGTGTCGTTGAGGCGTTGGACTAGGGTGCGGTGGCAGACAGTGTCAAATGCTGCGGAGAGGTCAAGGAGGATGAGTGCCGCTGTTTCACCTTTGTCGAGCAGGGCTCGGATGTCGTCAGTGGCTGCGATGAGGGCTGTCTCGGTGCTGTGGTTGGCTCTGAATCCGGATTGCGATGGGTCAAGGGATCCGTTTGTCTCGAGGAAGGCGGCCAGCTGCTTGTTGACGACCTTCTCGATGACTTTGGCAGGGAATGGAAGGAGCGAGATAGGGCGGAAGTTCTTGAGGTCGGTCGGGTCCGCAGTTGGTTTCTTCAGTAGTGCGCTGAGCTCGGCGTGCTTCCAGCTCTCCGGGAAGGTGGCTGTGTCGAAGGAGGCGTTGATGATGTCTCGGAGGTGGGGTGCGATGGTAGAGGCGGCCTTGTTGAAGACATGGTGGGGGCATGGGTCGGTCGGAGATCCGGAGTGGATGGTGTTCATCATGCGTGTCGTGTCTTCGAGGGTCACTTTGGTCCATGTCTGGAGGATAGCGGCGGGGTGCGTAGGTTCGGTCGATGGGTGCGGGGGTGGAGCGCCGAAACTGTTGTGGATGTCGGCGATCTTGCGGTGGAAGTACGAGGCGAGGGAGTCGCAGAGGTCCTGCGAGGGAGTGATGTCGTTGTTGCCGGTGCTGGGGTTGGAGAACTCCTTGACGATGTTGAAGAGCTCCTTGCTGTCATGGGCGTTCTTGTCCAGTCGTTCCTTCAAAGATTTCTTCTTGGTGGTGCGGATGAGCTGGTGATGTCTGCGGGTGGCGAGTTTGAGGGCGGTCATGTTGTCGGTGGTCTTGTCGAGGAGCCAGGCCTTCTCGAGGGTGCGGCAGGCCTTCTTGGAGTCCTTGAGTTCGTCGGTGAACCAGGGGGCCTTCTTGCTTCTGGGCCTGGTGAGTGGGTTCTTCAGTGGGGCGAGGTCGTTGGCACAGGAGGTCAGCCATTGCGTGAGGTCGAGGGCTGCTGTGTTAGGGTCCGTTGTCCTGACCGGTGGGTTCTGGCTGAGGGAGGTGGTGAGCTGGTCGACGGTGATCTTGCTCCAGTTTCTGTGGGGAACCTGCTTCGGGTGGTGCTGGACCGTGTTCTTCTTGAAGCTGAAGTGGACGCAGCTGTGGTCAGTCCAGTGGAGTCCGGTGCAGTGGCTGAAGGTGATGTGCTTGCTGGATGAGAAGAGGGTGTCGAGCGTGTGGCCGGCGTAGTGGGTGGGGGTGTTGACCAGTTGCTGGAGTCCGAGGTTGGCGAGGTTGTCCAGCAGGGTGGTCGTGTTGCGGTCGTTGTTGTTCTCCAGGTGGAAGTTGAGGTCTCCGAGGAGGATGTAGTCGGTGGAGGGGAGGGCGTGAGGGCTGATGAAGTCCGTGACGTCTTCGCAGAACTGTGCGCGTGGTCCCGGGGGTCTGTAGATGAGGGTGCCTCTGAGGGTAGTCTTGGGGTCGGTGTGGATCTGGAAGTGCAGGTATTCGGCGGTGTTGAATGCGTCGGTGGAGTCAGTCGAGATGCGAATGGTGCTTTTGTGAGCGATGGCGATGCCCCCTCCGGTCTGGTTGTTGCGATCCCTCCTGATGATCTTGTAGCCGTCCGGGATGGCTATGGCGATGTCGGGGGCTGAGGAGTCGTTCATCCAGGTTTCCGTGAGGAAGGCGACGTCTGGAGATGCGGTGTCGAGGAGGTTCCAGAGTTCCACGGCGTGTCTGTGGATGGAGCGGGTGTTGATCAGGATGCACTTGAGGTGGTTGCTGTTGTCCGTCTTGGTGGGCGTGGTGCTTGTTCGGAGGCAGGAGAAGTTGCAGGATCGGCAGACGAAGGGTCCATGGGTGCGTCGCGGGGACGCTTGGTAGCATCCGGGGGCTCGGGCGGTTTTGAGTGCGATGAGCGTAGCGAAGTCGTAGGTCCTGCGGGGGGGCTGGCGGGCGCGGGGGCCAGGGGGTCTGGCGCTGGGCGCGGTCCAGGCACGGACGGGCGCAGACGGGCTTACCTTTGGCGCACCTTCGGCGCACATAAGGTGCGCCCGCTGCGCGCGTCCGCTGCGCGGTCACGGAGGGGGTGACATAAATAAGGAGCCGGGAGGGAGGGTCAGCGGGAGGCGGGAGCGGGGTGGCCAATGGGCTGGGAGGGGGGGCGGGCCGGAGGTGGAGGCGGGAGTGGGAGGAGGTGCCTGGGGCAGCGGCGGCGGGAAAAACGGCGGGAAGCGGCGGAGCAGGCAGGAAGACACCCGGTGCCCAGCGGAGGTCAGCAGGTAGGAGGAGTGAAGGCAGCGGCGTGAGGTTTCCTTGACACCTATTTTTCCCTCTACATATTTCACTATAAGAATTGGTCTATACTCGGTACACAATGGAAAACCATCAAACGTTGCAGCTCCGTTGTTGGTTCTGGGTTCCTCAGGTACTTGGAGAACCTACACACCCTATACATCCTCAGAACCAGAAGTGTATAACAGATGTAATGGGGTTTTTTTAGGTCGAGCCTAGCGCAGCGTGCATGCGCTGCCCTATGGGAGGCTTCTTGTAAGCACTCTAAACTTCTCTGTGTGGGTCTGACTCCTCCCACACATTGCATTGGCCTTTGCATGTGTCTATCAATAATGAAAGCACGGAAATGGCCAAAGGCGGGTGCATGCCCCACCTCCTTTCCAATGTTCACTCCCACGACGTTTTGCTCTCAGGAGCGAGCAGCGGCACGCAGGGTGGCAGCTGCATTCATGGTTACATGCAACGCACCGTGCTTTTGCTTGTTTTATTTCTGTCGCTCCACTTTGCGCTCAATTGGCCCACAGCATTTGTCCCTCTTACCTCCTCACATGTTGCAGGATGTCCCCCCACCTGCCCCCCAGCCGTTCTTTTTTTCAATAAGAGTATTTGCAGTTAAAAGTTACTGTTCCGGTTTGCACTACCCTTTCAGGGTAGAACAGTTGGTATGCCCCTCCCACACTACGTTCAGCTGCCCGCACTCCGCTTGTCTTCACTGTGTTCACAGTGGCGAAAGGGGCAGCGGCGCAAGCCAAGAAGCGATGGTTGAAGTAGCAGCAGCATTGGCTCCTGCAGGTAGTCCTTTGTACTTTTCAGCGCTTCCCCTCCCATGAAGCCCCCAGGCACGAGGGATCCCCCAGCCAGCCCAAGCATCAGATGAAGCAATGCATGTGAAAGTGGCCTTCATGCCCCTTTCCCGGGAAGGAGCGCAGGGATAGCAGCTGCTGTGTGGCGCAGCCCACGGCTGGCGTATGGCCCTTTTCCTGAACCGCGATCTCTGTGTGGGCTCTAAATTGCTTCAGAACCGTCAGACATGGTGTGGTTGTTCTAATCTTGCGTGTTTGCGAGGATTCATTGTTAAATGTACATGAGGGGCCGATGGAGAAGATCGGTTTAATATTGCTCATTTTTGCACATTTTATATATTTTTAGTGCATGGAAGCTGACTCTCCACCACATAATCACCCCCTCCTTCTGCAGAATAAATGTAAAGAGAAATAACACTGACAACAAATAAACAGCAGTACACTGTCATTATTGCATTGCACTGCCAATGGCGCACTGCATCTAATATGTGGCACCCCACCTCCCCTAGGGCATAGCCCTGCACCCTAGCCACCCCGTTTTATACACTGCATACCCACCCTTTCCCAGAAACTTCTCTCCACCCGTGCCTAAGTTTGCAAAGGCCAGTGGCGGGGTAGGGTGCCTTCACCCTCTTCTCATTCATCAGACTGGTCATTTTGTCATGTTCATTGCGGCAGTGAGCCCATTTCAGTTCCTGAGATATACACAAAAAAGATCAAAAATGCCTACCTTGTAAAGTCTAATACGCATTTATATAACATGCTGTGGTGTTGGATGGCCTCTAGCTCTAAGAAATAACAAGGGTTAAATTCATACAGCGAGATACAATCTCCTTAGGCAAACATAAAGGTGGGCGTGTTATTACAGACCCTTAGCATGATCGCCAAGGAGGAGTGCATACATTGAGTATGTGCTTTTAAAACACACTTCTCTTTTGCGATCTAGGAGCGCCTTGTCATATCGTTGATGGATTTGCATGCATGTTTTGGTCTTGTTCCTGCATTGTGCGGTGTGTCTGTAATGTAAATCTGGTATCTCTTTTCCAGCCCCACAATGTGCCTACAAATTTGTGTGATATGTCAGTTAGTGGCCATGAATTATTTGATGGCTGATCACAATAGCCGTCCTGGCATCAGCGCCGCCGCCAGATCGGATGCAGAAAATTGTAGTCTCTGGGCCTTTTAAGGTCCAGTGGCCCGGTAGGCAGCAGCGGTCTGTGGAGGGAGTTCCGTGGGGCGGAAAGGCGGGGCGGGGGAGGGGCAGGGTAGGGGGTACTAAACACCGGAACATGGATAATTGGAGGTAAGTAAACAATTAAATAAATAAAACGAATTTCGAAGCGCGCCCTGCATCACAAAATGCGGTGCAGCGCGCGCTACGAAAATCGTTTTATTTATTTAATTGTTTACTTACCTCCAATTATCCATGTTCCGGTGTTTAGTACCCCCCACCCTGCCCTTCCACCGCCCCTTTCCGCCCCACGGAACTCCCTCCACGGACCGCTGCTGCCAGTAGGTGCTTGTATTTTCAACGCCAACTGCAGCATGCTGGGGGTCCTTACACAGCAAATTAAAGACCCGTCATTAGTGAAAAGCACATTTTTTTCTGTGATTGTACAACATTCACTCGTGAAATGCAGCGTTTACCATAACATTCCTTGTTGAACAAGCTCCAAGCACCAGTAATGCGGGGTTAAAATTACACGTAGCACTGACTAATGTTTACTGTCTGTTCTGCTGTACAATGCACCATTACAAGGGTTGGCTGGGTGAGCGCCCAAAGGCACCTGGTAAAGTGATATTTAAATGATGCCCAACTCTGACATAAGTTGCCGGCCGAATGTGCTTTAATGTACCATAATGTTTTCCAGTGACTCCTTCAGGAAAACGTGCTGGCCACAATAATTGCCATGTAGCCACCTGTCATGTGTGACACCATTGCAAATATTTTTTTTAAATGCAGCAGCACATAATGGTCTAGGACTTAATAGTTTTATTATCTCATTACAAGAAATCCTGTTCATTTCTGACCAATATTACCAGTTTGGAACTACTGAAAATGCAGCATTTATCTTAAGATTTCACAGAGCATAACAAGGATGTACTCCATGCTCCCACTTAAAGAAGCCTTTAAAATAGCTCGCTCTGGCTCATAAGTTTTAAATGTACTATTTACCAGAATATTTACCCAAAATTAATTGTAACAGATAACTAAAGCAGCCTTTGAATCATACCGACTTTCGACCAATGTTTTTAACTCAATGAACTTTGAAATGTACCAAAAACGAGTCTACATTTCCTTGGGCGGAGATCCCCATAATCCTCCTGTGAACTAATCTTACTTCTGCAATATGTACTTCTTACCCAAGTTTATAGAAATGCACCATTTATCAGAACAGTTCCCTAAAAATCCCTCTGGGTAGATGCTTGCAAAGAGGCATTAATAGTCGTATGACCATTGCTACTGCACCTCTAGTTTAGAAGGCATAAATTAATAAAAAATAAAATAAACAACTCCTTTGGGGGGATGCGGGGGGAGGAGGAGGGGTAGTGGATAGGGGATCTCCTTGGGCGGAGATCCCCATAATCCTCCTGTGAACTAATCTTACTTCTGCAATATGTACTTCTTACCCAAGTTTATAGAAATGCACCATTTATCAGAACAGTTCCCTAAAAATCCCTCTGGGTAGATGCTTGCAAAGAGGCATTAATAGTCGTATGACCATTGCTACTGCACCTCTAGTTTAGAAGGCATAAATTAATAAAAAATAAAATAAACAACTCCTTTGGGGGGATGCGGGGGGAGGAGGAGGGGTAGTGGATAGGCTGGTTCCATTGTGACCCACTAAAGCTTACTGTAAACCTTACCCAGTTCTGGTTAGTGCTACCTTGTACAAGGTGGTTTAAAATGCAATACCCTGCTCTGCACTACCCAAATATTCCTTTCCACTAAACCGCATAACATCTTATAAAGTGTTTGGAATTGCACAAAAACTGTTTTGAAAACACAGCAATTGCAAACGTCCTATCTGTTAATCTACTCGCATTTTGATTTTCTTATTGTACCCGTGTTATACATAGCTTGTTCTGTCACTTTTGATGCTTCCAGCCTCACTCTCGTGCTTGCCATTGGTAAGCAAGGATTCACAAAAGTCCTTTTCAAGTCTCGCCTTGACAGCACGTGGGCTGTTGGTTGGCGTCCACATCTTTCAATTCCTATGTTCTCAGTGGTCAGTACCTCCAGCTTCCTGGTTTCTTACAGTTTATTTTGGGTTCCGTGGAGCTTGGACAGAGTACACTTTCCTGTTTGTGGCCAGTGTCCTTCCACTGACTGCGTGCTTGCAGAGGTAATTTTCTTAAATTATTTTCTTGCAGGCTTTATTGTTTTGCAGGACGTCTCTACCTGTCCACTCTATCCCACACACATTAAATGGTTTCTTACCTTCTGTAAAAAGAAAAGTGTGTAGTAATTGTATAGCTCTTCAATCCCTGGCAGCAGAGGGCCCAGGATAATGTGCTGCATGGCTTAAACACTTATAAGGTCCAAAAGGTGAGGGCTATCCCAATGCTTGTTTAAATCGGTGATCATGACAAAAAGTTTTTTTTTTCATTTAAAAAAAAAAAAAAGTTTTTATTGAGCAGAGCATTAGGTACATGGAATACATAATATACTTAAGATCATTATTAAAAACCATTTGTTCAAAACTGATACGACAGCGTCTTACTTCATAACGAAATTTTTAAACAAACTACGACTGTAGCAGCTACAAATATCATCATTCGAAAATAGCAATGTGCAAATTGTCTAAAAAAGTGCAACAAGAGAAAAAGTTGCTAGTGCATCTACAGTGCAATACCAAATAAAGTGCTAGTGCTTTATTATCACCAATGGCAGCCATAACTACAACATCAAAGTCGATTTCAAAGAGAGATATGGCTGTAGCGGCTGATAACATCGTTGACCAATAATAATGAACACGTCATCTTATAAAGTGCAACAGCAAGAAAAGTGCTAGTGCTTCTAAAGTGCAATATCAAAGAAAGTGCTAGTGCCTTGTAATAAGAGCTGCTACATCAATTTATAAAACGAGTGTTAAAGTCCCTCTTTTAACTTTTCTAAATCATTAAAAAACTTCAAATTGTTTTCAAATTTGCTAGTGGCCCCCACCAGTTTAGCATAAGCTTCTTTGAAATTTCGAGTCCTTTTTCTTTTTATTAAACCATTTCAAATGAGAGGGCGCTTCACTGGATTTCCAATTCTGAAGAATTAGAGAACAGGCTACAGTACAGGAAATAAATAAAAAAGCTTTTTTACCAAACAGAGCAGCCTCGGCCTCGAGAAAAACACTCTTCCCGATTGCCTGCTCGATAGCAGAAAAAATTGCCTCCCAAAAAGGCCTCAACCGTGGACATGCATAGAAAATATGGTGCCATCTGCCTTCCCCATCTATCTGACAGCGAAAGCACTTATTCTCAACTCCCGGAAACCTTTATTTTAGGGCGGCCGGAGTTAAATAGGAAAGCCAACGCGATAGGAAGGCCATCCTTTTAAAATTCGCAGCACGCAGGGATTTACTTCCTAGATGGCAGATGGCCTCCCAATCATTCAAAGAAAGAATACATCCTGTCTCACGAGCTATTTTACCCAAATGGCTCTCAATCACATGAGCTTGACCCTGTTGATGTAACAACTGATACCAGTTTCCTACACCATTAACTTTGGCCCCATAGAGAGCTACCACGAGTTGATTTGTGGCATCCAATATGCCACTGGTATTTTTTTTAAAGTGAACAACTTGTAAATATTCAAAAAAGGCCGGTTTCCGGTGGCTCTCCGCCCTTGCCATTATCTCTTGCCAGGAAATCGCCCTATTTTGAATTTATAAAATGTTTTAGCTCGGATAGTCCACAACCTTCCCAGTTATTAATATGCCTTGATTGCAGCTGGAAGCCGAGACTGATACATTCTCTCAATTTTAAATATCGAGGCCCGAAGAGCCCGTCTTTTTAAAAAAGGACTGAAGGCTGAAAAAGTAATCTTTTAAAGTCTTGTATCTTGTTTTCTTGGGGAGTTTGGAAGTTTTTAAAAACACTGGAGTTTGTGAACCAATTTCTTGCGTCATTTTATCTATAAAGAAGCTGTCTCTGGTACATTTAGATCCCATCAAACCAGACACTAAATCTAAAAAAGCAGCCTCATAATAAGTTCTTAAATTAGGCAGAGCTAAGCCCCCTTGTGCAATAGGTAATTGCACCACTGTCAATTTAACCCTTGGAACTTTCTTACCCCAAACAAATTCCCTAAATAAGGTTTCTATTTCTCTGATAAAGGACAGATTTATCTTAATCGGGACATTAGTGAACAGAAATATAAGCAACTGGAGTATGGACATTTTAATTAACGAAACTCTACCCACTATTGATAGGGGGAGTAATATCCATTGTTTCAATAGTTTCTTAATTTTCTCCTTCATTCTTAGATAGTTCAATTCGTATAGCTGTTGGTACTGGCTAGACACAAATATCCCAAGATATCTCATAGGATCTGACTTGGTTGCTTGTATCTTCAAGCAAGTTGGAAAAGAATTCAAATGACAAAAAGTTAATGATGAAAACGTTGCCACAAATTGATCCTTTTTTTCTACTCAATTTCAATATATTTATTGTTTTTCATTGAGGGATCTACACATATGAACCCTTGCTGAATTTAGAATTTTATATGCTTTTCACCTATGGGTTTCATATTGGTTTCCATCACAAACTGGAAGTGGACTGAAAGCACAAAAAAATCAGATGAATGGGCTACCTCTTTGAAAAATGCCAGAATTATGGTAAAAAATTTATTTTTTTGATACAGCTCACATTGTTCCTGAAAGATGGGAAGATGGTGACTTTACCACAGCAAATCATTCGTTATTCTCATTTTTAGGGAAAACAAACAGAAACTTTTATCCTGAGCTCTGTTTTTCTTATTTTCACCCAAAAACTCAAAATGTAGCTATATATTTTGCCTATTTTCTCTGTACTCTCCAGAGCAATCCACAAACTCTGGGTACTTTGAGAATCTACAGGATACTGGAAAAAAGGACACACATTTGGCATGAATACTTTATGTGAGAAAAAAGTTATAGAAGCTAAATGCGAAATACCCCAAATAGCTGAAACAAGGGTCAGCATGGGCTGTAGTTAAGAGGTTCAGAACAGTGGAAAGTTCATTCACAGCTTTCTATTCATAACCTTCAAAAAGCAATACATCAGCTAGACTTTGTTCTGCAGAACCTGTGAGGAGAGAGAATGCGCAGGGGGACAGGATGGGAGCGGGCGAACACAGGAGTGAATAACAGAAACGGCACCCATTTTATACATGATGGCATTTTCATACAAATGTATCAAAGCTAAATTGCATTAATAAACAGATTTCTGTAACTCATATTAAATTCGGTTCAACTTCAGCCGTATCATTTACGGATTGGATCCAAAATAAAAATCATTATTCGTTAATATTACTTATTGCACAGAAATATAGATTTGGAAAACGCTTCTCCAACAGCCAGTGCCGGATGAGGGAAAAATTCCAAGGTAGCAAGTGAAGGCAAAGCATCGCAAATCCTCAATCCCTGCCCACCACTGAACAGCCGCGGCCCGTGGAGGGAGTTCCGTGGGGCGGTAAGGCGGGGCGGGGGAGGGGCAGGGTGGGGGGTTTTAAAAACCGGAATATGGATAATTACAGGTAAGTAAACAATTAAATAAATAACGAAATTCGTTTTATTTATTTAATTGTTTACTTACCTGTAATTATCCATGTTCCGTTTTTTACAACCCGCCACCCTGCTCCTCCCCCGCCCCGCCTTACCACCCCACGGAACTCCCTCCGCGGGCCGTGGCTGCCACTGAAGGGTAAAAAAGACCAACAGAATGAGTTACCATTACATTTATAGAACGTAGAAACAGTTCAGAATTACCAAATAGGCAAAGTAGGCACCGACTTATGGGCCCCACTCTTTTAGGGGCCCCACAACAACGGATAAAAATATTACTGATTTGATCTTGAAATTGTTCTTCAATGACACAAGAACGACTGAACTCACTTGCCATTATGGCCACAGAATACGACGTCTTGCAAAAGATATTCTGAAAGATTTCACCACAAACAAATTGAGGAAAGTGAATATTTAAAGTTTTGTTAGTTTATTTACATGTAAAAAAAGATTTTTCTGTTTAATAACATTAATAATTGTTAATTTTTAGCTTTGTGTAATAAAATTGGTTTATTAAAATTGTTGGTTGGCAAAATTATAAACGTAATAGAAGATAATTTGCGAGGAGGGGCCTGAAATTCCGACTGCCTAGGAGCCTCCATAGGGTTTAATCCGGCAGTGTATAAAAATGTTAATAAAGTGCTGTCTTACAACCCCAAAGAGACACTTCACAATTGATCAATGCTGAAAAGGAACTTTAGAGGGGAATGGCTCCAGGGAGAGGGTTGCTTCCTATCAATGCTTTTCTTGGACATATATTGGAAATCGCTATCATATATATATCTGTCATTATATCTGATCAATATTAAAACCACAATATTGTGACGAACAACTGTGTAGGGGCGGGGGCAGGAACCTGCTGATATCCGCACTCTTCCTGTCCCCCAGCCATATAATGGTTCAAGAAGGACTTTAGGCTCTCTGCAAAGACTCGTCAGCATATACCTTCCTTACCCAAGTTAAGGGATGGGCATGAATAGCTGAACACCAGTGCTCGTGCCTTCCAGAGGCAGGCACACAAGGCAGGTAAGTGACATGCTTGTAAATGTCTGGGTTGTGTCATTCCATCTGTGAGGTCAGCAGACAGACTCCTGAAAGGGGAGGAAGGAGTGCTAAGGGTGAGCACAGTGTCTGGCACACTCCTATGTGGCTGAAATATGCGGCTGGCTTATATGACCTTTGGCACCCCTCTCACAGCACGAACTGCAGATGTGACACGGGGCCGATCTCTGTGCCCAGAGGCTTCCTCGGGGACACGCACTTCAATTAGTGCTTGGAAAAAATAATACAGTCATTCTGCCCTTTCCTTGTCAGCTGGAAAACAATTTGTGTGAATCCTGTCCTTAATATTTGCATAACACTAATTGTTTACCTCATTAATGGCTTGTCTGGAATGTTCAGTGGGTACTAAAGAAATACTGCAATACAATCCGAGTGGGCAGGGAGAAGGTAAGGACAAGAGACTGCTAAGCATCAAAAGGGCTCTTAGACAACCCTTTCATTCCTGCTCGGTGTCTGCCTTATGGAGTCGAAGAGATTTGGGGTGGCAAGAGCGATATCCAGAGGTGCCAAAGGGCGAGCCTCGGGAAGCAACTACTACCCCTGGCTGCCATTATTTGACATCTACGCTCAGGAGGATGAAAGGCTGAGTTGGCCATTCCCAAAACTCAACCTGTGACCATCAATGTACAAATAGCTCTTCACAGCAGGCACTCAACCTTCTCAGATATCATAAGGCCTACTCTAAAACACAAGTGAGATGGACGATGTGTGTGATTTGTTTGAGGCATCATCTTCTTTTAGGCAAAAAGTAGCTCTCACCTTCTTTTTTGACAAAATGTGACCATTCTAGTTGAATGATACTGCGTTTTTTGCGCTTCGTCCCAGCTGATTTAATGCATTTTTAGACCTGTTCCCTGCAAACCATTGCTCCTACTGTGCATAAATATAGCTGTACAATGGGTTGGTCTTGAAGTTACAGGAACTTAGGGGATCCAGAAAACCGAAGTTGTTCTACCTGATTTTTAATCATAAAGCAATGTGCTCGGAAAACACCATTTCCACACTTCCTTGTCTTAAAGGACTTGAGAAACGAGTCTGGCACGCAGATTTCTGCACATTCTTGTGCCCTGCTGTGTCTGCAGACTTGAAGACGGTTGAGTCATTGGACACAGTGAAATTAGCAAAGGTAGCAGTGTCAGTGAGGAAAGCAAGCACACCTCGGTCTAGACAAGAAGTGTCTTGGCAAAAAGGTCCAAAGGTGCCCCAAAGGGCAGGAGCCAGTCATAATGTGCTTCCTGCTGGACACCAGGCTGTTACACCACACCACGTAATTACATGATGTTCGTGTAAAATAAATACTGCAAATGCGCTGTTCACAATGAATATTTACCTAAAATGAACTGGAACAATGTGAATGACAGAGCGCAACCAGCTGTTCGCAGTGCCTTTGTTTCTTTGCACTATTTTTTAGCGCAACATGCATCCGCGAGTTTACAGTGGGCGGGAGGACACATTTCGTGCGAGTACCAAATGCCAGTTTTGCATTTCATGTAATTACGTGTAATTGGGCTTAAATTTGGCACCATTGCACAAATGAAAACAGCACAAATTCCCCACACTCATAATAGTCACTCACAAATGGGGCCTACTTTGGCCTTGGTGATGTTTTTCACGCATGAGTCGTCCACTGATTCTTGGGCATCAAAGCCCCACATTTCAAGCCTAGGAATTCAAAACTTTGGATTTTGGTACTTTTATCAATTAAAGCGAATAATTATAACAAATCGCATAATTACTGATTAGCACAGACGGGGTGCGATGCTTAGTCGTCCTTCTGGATGAAAATAGAGGGAACAGGACCACAAGGATAGTTCACGCCTAAAAGTAATTCATAATGAAAGTTTTTAAGAGCATAGAGCCAAAACCCTTTGCATTTTGTAGTGCCAAAGCATCAGCCAATCTATGTGAAAGGGATGAAATAGGGCAGGAGAAGTGTAAACAGGCGTAGGATGTCATGCAAAGCTGGATCGACTGAGGTTGTGTGATCTGGCTCTGAATGGAATCCTAGCACCAAAAGGACAAGAGCAAACAACAGGCAAGCTTAACATCGAGGGATAGTTCAACACACAACATATGTAAATTCAGAGAGATTGCACATTTCACCTGGCTTACAGTTGACCGATTGTTTGCAAATAGAAGCATGAGTCTCTGGGACACATTTCATGCTAAAATATAGCGCTAAATGCCAGATTTGCTTATTGTTTCAAAGATTGTGTGTAAATATGCTATAGGGAGATTATGGAAAATGTATACACCTCTAGAAAACTGCCAATAAGTGCAAACACTCAATCAATCAAATGGGATTTATAAAATGCTGCTAGTCACCCGCTTGGGTATCCAGGAGCTGAGCGCCAAGCTGCCTGGGCGGAATCAATTGCCTAAGCAGGTCTTGAGTTTCCCTTTGAATTCCTGAAGATAAGGTGAGGTCCAAAGGAGGAGGCTGTTCCAGCATTTTGTGGGGCGGTAGGAGAAGGAGCGTCCTCCACTGTAGCTTCGGCTGATGCGGGGGGTGGGAGGGAGAGGGAGGCGGAGCACAGGTGTCTGGAGGGTTGGTGAAAGCTCAGGTGATGGTTGAGGCTTGCTGGTCCTCGATTGCGAAGGGCTTTGTAGGTGTGGGATAGCATCTTGATTCGGCATCTCTTATGGACAGGGACCCCGTGGAGTTTCATTAGGGAAGTGGTGATGTGGGTCTGTTTGAGGAGGTCGAGAATGAGTGTGGCCTCTGAGTTCTGTGTGGTCTGCAGTCTCTTCAGGAGGTGTGTGGTGATTCCTATTTAGAGGCCAAGCGGCTGGTGATGAGGGCTTGAGTGATTGTGCGTCTGGTGGTGAATACACTGATTCTACTACAATAACTGTCAGTGATGACATAAATAGAGCGCCGGCTTTATGCATGAGCATTGGGTTTTCTCCTCAGCCTTCCGAATGGTTGTCAAGTTCCGTAAATAACGTAGATTTCCCATGCACAGCTAGAAGGGATGTAAATTCTTATGTGTATGTTATGCACTGGCCACGTGCTATTTGTCCTTGGCAGCCATTATGGTCATACACAGGTGGACATTTCAGAAGCAGAAATGGGCTATGTTCCCTATCTTCTCTCTATAGAGGGAACTGAATTGGGGACGCGCATTTAAAAGGTCCTTACCGGATACCTTGCCACTCTGCTCTTGTTACTGCCGTGAGGGGAACGGCTACTGTGGGGGAGAATCGAGCTCTGTTACAGCCCAGATAACGCCGTGAGGGAAACGGCTAAGAACTACAATACCCAGAAGCCTTGTTGCTGGGCGCCTGGCTGTGACGACATCAGCCCGCGCCCAGCACATTTAAAAGATCCTCAGGCTCAACGCAGCGCGGGACGCGCATTTAAAAGGTCCTTACCGGATACCTTGCCACTCTGCTCTTGTTACCGCCGTGAGGGGAACGGCTACTGTGGGGGAGAATCGAGCTCTGTTACAGCCCAGATAACGCCGTGAGGGAAACGGCTAAGAACTACAATACCCAGAAGCCTTGTTGCTGGGCGCCTGGCTGTGACGACATCAGCCCGCGCCCAGCACATTCAAAAGATCCTCTGGCTCAACGCAGCGCGGGACGCGCATTTAAAAGGTCCTTACCGGATACCTTGCCACTCTGCTCTTGTTACCGCCGTGAGGGGAACGGCTACTGTGGGGGAGAATCGAGCTCTGTTACAGCCCAGATAACGCCATGAGGGAAACGGCTAAGAACTACAATACCCAGAAGCCTTGTTGCTGGGCGCCTGGCTGTGACGACATCAGCCCGCGCCCAGCACATTCAAAAGATCCTCTGGCTCAACGCAGCGCGGGACGCGCATTTAAAAGGTCCTTACCGGATACCTTGCCACTCTGCTCTTGTTACCGCCGTGAGGGGAACGGCTACTGTGGGGGAGAATCGAGCTCTGTTACAGCCCAGATAACGCCGTGAGGGAAACGGCTAAGAACTACAATACCCAGAAGCCTTGTTGCTGGGCGCCTGGCTGTGACGACATCAGCCCGCGCCCAGCACATTTAAAAGATCCTCAGGCTCAACGCAGCGCGGGACGCGCGCGGGCGGCGCCCGGGCGAAGCCCGGGCCAAGGGCGGGCCCGTCCTTGCCCGTCAAGGACCGACCAAGGCCGGGCAGGGCAATCCCTCTGATATCTGCTACAGAACTGTAAGTGTCCCAGCTCCCGTCTGTGTTCCACTTACTCTGCTGGAGATAACGGATGTATCTAGACTGATTGTGTGTTTGGCATATTCTGATAGGACATATTTTCTGACCCCTTGCCGTCTAACCCCCTTGGAAGCTGGGTTTGTTGCGGTGACTGGTTGCTGAACTATTAAAACTATGGCTGGGAGCCAAGTAAATTTATTTCCCGGGAAGATTGGGGGTTTGGCTAAGGGCACTCTGGACCATTATTTTAGTAAGTCTAGCACGGATCGAGAAAGGGAGGACTTACTAGCGGAGCGCAGGGTTGAGCGCCGCAAGTCGATTGAGTACCTAAAAAATAGTCGACCAATTGATTTGTCACAACAAGCTACCCTGCCAGCCGGAAATCCTTCTGGTGACGAACTGATCTCCCTAGATGGTGTCCCTGCACTTCTTCGCGAGCTATCCCCTGAACCTTTTGTACCCAATTCGCTGGACCCTATACACTCAATCACAATCTCTAGCTCATTTGATTCCTTGCCTGACCCAAAAGTGATACCAATTCCTCCATTGATAAACAAAGAGATCTCCAAAAGAAGGGCTAGAAACCTACCGTTGCATAAGATTCCTGGTCCACCACCTAAAAAAAGGAGAAAGAAGGGGGGAGAGGTACGCAGACCTAGGATAAATCATACTGCTTCGGGGAAAAGTAATAAGACCACCAACCAAAATGCTTCTATACATAAATCACCAGTGGTAATTTCTAAGGCTGTTTCTAATATTGTATTAAATCCACCGGAAGCTGGCATTCCCCATCCTAGCCCACCTAAGAAAGTTCATTTAACTGATCCCCTGGAAAGTATGGAACATCTCATAAGGTCTTTCATACTACCAATAATTGAGAGACTAAAAAGGGTTGAAGAAAGGTTGGAGAATATGGAGATGGATGTTAGTAATAAACTTGGCCAAATTAGAGATAAAGTGTTGATGGACGGTCCTCCTGCTAAAACACAAGAACCTTCTTGTTATGTTGTCAAGGATGGCCCAGCCATAATGAGTAAGACGACTGCTGCCATTACAGAGATGACCACTGGCCCTAAAAATCTGGATATACCAACCCCTAGACCTGTAAGACCTGTAAGATTGGCTCCAAATGGAACCCGGAGGAGTGGGGACAAACAAGATGGAAAAAACATAGACAACAATGAGTGTAAGAGCCCTAATACTACTAGGGGTTCTAGCGGTTGGGAACCACGGGTTGAATTACCCCCGGAAGCAGTTCCCTATGTGGTAGTGCTGGCAAGAGTACCTAGATTGCCAGACGGTAAGAGAGAGGGTTTTTTCAGCTTAAAAATAAGATCGTTCACTGGCTGAGTCAAAACCGCCCACTTCCCCATTACATCAATGGCGAAATACTCCATGTTCGCCGACTTGATTGGCTGGGTAGTAGAGAGAAGGATATCAATGGGGACTTAGTTGTTGTTAACTTCAGGGATCCAATAGCAGTAAGGTACATCCTTAACTATCCTGTGGAGACCCCAGGAACTGCTATTACTCCCCTGGAACTAACCTTTTTCTACCCTAGAACCCACGTGAGTAGAGACCGACATTTTGGGGCTTCCCTCTTTCCCCTGTCCTTGACTAACTTCCGTGCATCCCGCACGTATGAGCATAATATGCCCAAAACTAACTCTCAACAAACGAATGCTGATAAATTCCAAAGGCTGGATACAGTACTCCCACAGAAATATGGAAACTGTAGTAGGAGGCTGGAAGATTTTGTCCCTTTTACACCATTGGATGTCTCAAATAGATACCAGGCTCTCTCTAATCTTGATGGCTGTGATTGACAGATGAGGCAAAAGCCCCTATTGCCCCCTGACAAAATACAGCCTGGCCCATTGGCGATTCTTGAGCTACCTCATAATGATACATCCAACTTAACGAAAGGACCAAGTCCAATGAAGGGGACTTTGAGCCCAGATTTAATTACCCCCGCCTCTACTTTATTCACTCTCCTTAATTGTGTACCCAACCTAGAGGTGGTAGCTGGTCCTCCCGAACTGAGTAGCTGTGCTGGCTTACCAGACTACCGAATCCCTAACCAATCACTTAATGTTAGTGGTATTAAAATTATCTCATGGAATGTGGCCGGCCTTAAAAATAAATCCTCTAACCCGGAGTGGAGCTCATTTATTACCTCATTTGATATCTGCATGCTCCAAGAGACCTGGTTGCTTAAAAAGATTGTGGCTCCGGGCTTTGCAATATTTGATATTTTGGCATGCAAGAGTAGCAGGGGAAGGCCCTCGGGAGGGTTGTCCATATGGGTTGGCTCCCACCTGGGTGTAAAAGCAAAGGCTATTTCAATCCACTCACGGGATGTACAATTTGTTCTCCTGGAAGTGGAAAAAGTCCTGGATATTGCCCTGATAAATGTATATTCAAGACCGACTAAGAGGGGCCTTGAATCAGAGGCCATTACTGTATTGTCTAACCTACTGCAGTCGCTTGACTCCTCTACTGTGATAATTCTGGGCGGGGATTTCAACTGCCATTTTGAGCCTTTACTGGACTCAAGTATGGGAGACCGCGATGATGTGGATATATTATGGAATATCCCTGATCCACTTACTCCACCGGTAAAAGCATGGACTCCCCTTGTCTTGCAAATGCAGTCTTTCTCTTTAGCTGCATCATTGCGAGCATGTAATGGTAGGGTAATGCCAGATAGACCTGGGAAAAAGACCTTTAACAAAGCTAGCTACACCTCAATAATTGATTATATCTTTATTGAAGCTAAGTATTGGGATAGACTCTATGATTTTATGGTCATGGAGAGGTTGGACAGCGATCACAACGCTCTAGTCCTGACACTTAAACCAGGAAGCTTCGGGCTTAAAAACTCGACCCCGGTTGAAAATCCTGTACCCGAACCACTAATAATTAGAAACTGTAGAAGAAGAGTAAAGTGGCCATTATTTCAAATCTCTAGCAGTAAATTAGCGGAACTGTATGGTATAATAATTCCATTTATTGAAAAGATGGGGGCCGTCGGACCCTTGGTCAGCCCTACCGACATCCATGGGAAATTGGTCATTGCATTACGGGATATTCTGTATCCAGTAAAAAGGGCCATATATCCTAGGACTGAAACGGCTAGATGGTTTAATAAAACGTGCTGCCTAGCTAAAAAGGACCTGCTGTTTGTAATAAAAATAAAAGATAGAGAAGCAATTAAAATTAATCGTTCTCTATATAAAAAGGCTATTGTTGAAGCAAAGAAAGCAGGGGAAGTTGTACTGTGGGAACAGTTGGGCCATGCGCTCTGTTGTAAGGACACTAAATCATTTTGGTCCATTGTTGCAACTGGAGTAAATGGGTATTCTTCTGCACCTGCCCCAAATATAGCTGCCTCAATTTGGGAAAAACATTTTTGTGACTTGTATGGAACACATGACCTTGATAGAACTTCTGCAGATACCTTTGATTTCTCTCTTGTCCAAGTGGATCTTGCCTCTATTGAATTTTTTACTTTGGCCGAGGTGGAATCTGCAATTGGGAAAATGCTCTCAAATAAAGCACCAGGTCTTGACAAATTGCCCGGAGATCTATTTAAGTTCCAACCAAAGATCTGGGCACCCTACCTGGTTGTCTTATTTAATAGCATTCTACAGGGGGGTGAAGTGCCCTATACTTGGCTTGGGGCAGAAATTGTACCTGTTTTTAAAAAGGGTTGCCCATTGACTCCCTCCAACTATAGGCCTATTAGTTTAATAGACACCTCTCAAAAACTAATGGGGAGAGTCCTTTTGGACAGGGTCCTTGGCTGGATTGAGGAGAATGAAATCCTGACCACCTTTCAGGGAGGCTTCAGGGCTGGTACTTCCACCTTAGACCAGATCTTTCGCCTGCAGGTCCTGTACTGGAAAACTGCCTTGGTTGAGGGTTGCAGCCTCTACCTGGTGTTTGTGGACCTGCGTGCTGCGTTTGATCTGGTCCCTCGTGTCAAATTATGGCAAGTCTTGGCAGACCTGGGCCTTCCATCTTACCTATTGGCTGTCTTAGTTAGGCTTCATGCCAATAATTATGCCCAAGTAAGATGTGGTAAATATGGTGAACTCACTGATCGCTTTCCTGTTTCAAAAGGAGTTCGCCAAGGGTGTGTCCTGGCCCACACACTGTTCAGCCTTTATATCAATGGCCTCATTGACCATTTAAATTCTATAAAAAATACTGACACTCCCAGACTAGCTTCAGGACGTGTGCCCGCATTGATGTTCGCGGACGATACTTTGTTATTATCTAGAACGTCGACGGGCATACAAAACACGCTGAATGGTTTCGCCAAATTCTGTGAAATAAGAGGACTCGAAATAAATTTGGAAAAAACCAAATATATGATCTTTAACCCCCCTGTGCGGGTGCGTCCCAACCCAGTTTTATTTGGTATTCCCCTCGAGAGAGTTAAAACCTTCATATATTTGGGTGTGACTTTAACTGAGAAATTTTCTTGGAACTCCCAGATTGTTAAGTCAACACTCAAGCTCGCTCAACTGACAGGGGGCTTGAATAAAGTTTTTAAAAGATCGAGTTTTAAGCCAGTCTCTCCCGCCCTTGAAATTTTTTGTAGACAGGCTAGAGTGGCCGCAATATACGGGGCCGAACTTTGGGGACGCAAGCAGTCAGTGTCTCTTTCAAGGGCTGAGCAATCCTTTTTAAGATCTCTCTTGGGGCTTCCTTCCAGTACACCGTTGATCCCTCTTAGGCTTGATCTTGGGTTGGTCCCCATAGAGGAGATCATCAGTGCAAAACCTATCCTCTACTGGAAAAGGCTTTGGTCTGTGCCCGAACTGACCTCATTCAAATTAGAGTTTGCTGAGATTTGGCCTGCACTTAAACCAAAAAAGATCCCTTGGCTTTTGTATATTAATAAAGCTTGTACTTCATTAGGACTTCTGGAAATGTAGGCGAATCCGGAGGAAAGTTGCCCTGCGATATCAAAGAACGAAATTCTTTCTTTGGTGTCCTTGGAAAACTCTTCTTCACACCAGAGTTCTTCAACTACGGGTAGGCTGACCTTGGAATTCCTCCTGGTTAAACAAGACTCCAAACTCGAGGAATTCATGGACCAAATAGAACCCCCACTTGCACGCAAATTGTACATCCAGCTAAGGTATGGTACCTTACCGGTTAGGTCTTTTACCTCTAAGTGGCAGGCACAAAACTTGGTAAGCTGTCCTGCTTGTAACCATAAATCTGAGTCTGTTTTACACGCTCTGCTATTTTGCCCCGCGTATCACTTAATCAGGAAAAGTTGGCTGATCCCCATTTGTAGGAACCTGGGTTTTCGCCATTTTAAGCAAGCCTACAGGATTCTAGTTTATGACACCGACCCAAAAATTGTTTTCGCTGTATCCCGCTATCTCTACAGCATGTGGCGAAGGAGACTAACGTTCTTAACCTAACTATTTTCATATTGATGACTTTAAGTTTAATCTCTTTTTTTTAAAAAAAAAACAGGATTTTTAACTTTGAAATGTTATTTATTGTTTTATTGTGTATATGTATTTGAGGATGTATGTTTGTACGCTTTTATGGTCTTCTGACCGAAACGATGTTATCAAATGAATGAAATGAATGATTTACATCTCGACAGCTGACAAGTGATCTTGTGCCACATGTGACACCCCCACCAGGATTGACTTTCGAGGCAACTGCACTTTCCACTCTGGGAATTTGAGGCCCAAACTGATAATAATGAAAGCAATGCTGACAGTCCTAAAATGCAAAGGGCTGTTCGTTAAACTATCATGACTGGCCAAAGGTATTTTACATGACATGGAGGTACTTAATAATTCTTTAGCTTGAAGACAATAGAGAAGAGGTGACAGGAACCTTCCAGAATCTTCTAAACACCATTCATTGACCCCCTTCTCCACCCCCACTTCTAGTCAGCAAACTGGAGAAAGACGAGGTAGAGTCCTAAATGGAAGTGACCACATAAGATACCTCAACTGAGCCCTGGTGATCTCCCATCTTGGATAAGCCGACTTCTGGGTATCTGATGTGTCACCTTGACATCTTTTTGGGCAATGCCAATCAGGAATTCAAAGCTGAGGGACTGACGTGCGACTTTGAAAGGGGAAGGTGATAGATAACACAATTTCTCCATGTTGACTAACGCATTCTGGGAGCTGTAGTCTAGGGCCAATCGAAATGAGAATCCTGCACAAAAGTAAAATATTTATGTTGTTTTAAAAAGGGAAACCCAGCAGTTGATTTAGGAGGGCCTTTTAATGCGAAGGAGCCACGTGATCACGGCAGGTCCTGTAGGCACAATCCTACGGTGTTCTTGACGTCCATTTACTTGTTTCAACAAACCTCCTAATGCACTCTGTGAATACTTGCTCCCTTACAGCTCGTTCCAAGATTCTTTGCACAATTAATGAGGCCTCTGTCCTGACCTTTGACCCACACAGCCCCTTGGGCCCCGTCCCCAGTCCTCCCTTTCCTGCTTGTCATTTGAGATTGAGTAATGTGCCAATGCAGAATGCGCGTAACGCTGCTGCAGCCTGCCATCCAGTCTCGTGAAGCTATAACCCCCTCTCTGGCAGCTGCCCCGCCCCCCCCCCCCAACTCCACCACAGCGGAACTTTGCTATTGGAGTGGACGCGTGCTGCAGCTTTCTTTAAGTAAGGCGAAGATCACAGTGGAGGATCATACGTCGAAGAACACAGCGGAGTCTCGAAGTCCCGCAGAACTGGCTCAGACTTTCATCCTTCAGGGGACAGTGGCGCGAGTACTATCAGGTTGGCCAGTGAACGCAACGCACAGCTGCTAAAGTGCCCGTTGTCGCGCAGAAGTAAAGTGGCACCATTTATTGAGGGTTACAGTCAGTTATTTTTCTATAGCCAGGAACACTAACCGTGCTTTGACCTGTAGGCTCATATTTACAATTGTATTGCATTGTAATTGCATTTATATAGCGCTTACTACCCCGACAAGCCGTCAAAGCGCTTTTTCAACGAGTAGCACGCTACTTCGGAACCCATACAGGATTAGTGTTGAATTAGTATTGTGAAATATGAAAGTAGTTTGAGTGGTGGATCGGTTAGTCATTTAGTTGGATTCGGGAGGATAGCGGAAAGATAGAAGAGGGAAAAAAGGTTTGTATTTATATAGCGCTTGTTACCCCTGATGGGGTGTTGACGCGCTTTTCTGGCGAGTAGCACGCTACTCTGGAACCCTTAAAGGATTAGTGGTGAATTAGTATAGTGAAATATAACAGAAATTTGAGTGATGAATATTAGTCAGTTATTTGGATTGAGAAGGATAGTGAAGGGATTGAAGAGGGGAAAAGGTTCGCATTTATATAGCGCTTGTTAACCCTGATGGGGTGTTGAAGCTCTTTTTCGATGAGTAGCACGCTACTTCGGAACCCATAAAGGATTATTATTGAATTAGTATAGTGAAATATGAAAGTCATTTGAGTGGTGGATATGTTAGTCAGTATTTGGATTGAGAAGGGTAAGGGAGGGATAGAAGATGGAAAAAGGTTTGCATTTATATAGTGCTTGTTACTCCTGATAGGGTGTTGAAGCACTTTTTTGTCCAGTAGCACGCTACTCCTGAACCCATAAAGGATTAGTGGTGAATTAGTACAGTGAAATATGAAAATAATTTGAGTGGTGGATATTAGTCAGTTATTTGGATTGAGAAGGATAGTGGAGGGATAGAAGAATGAAGGATTTAGACTTTTTTTGTTTGTTTTGGAGGCCGTAGCAGTAGGAGGACGCTTGGGATGAGAAAAAAAGGGATGTGGAGGGGAAGAGTCAGAGGGAGGAGTTTAGAAAGGCTTGTTTTGGGGATCATAGTAGTGGTATGGGGTTTGGAATAAATGAGAGGGTTGATGTAGAGGATGTATTGATAGAGGTATAGGGTGAGAAATAGGGTAGTGCTTTGGTTATGCTGAATTAGAAGAAAGTAATAAATATATAGATCCATAAGTACATGGAAAGTATATAGATGCATAAAGGAGGTAAGTATGTGTAGATTAAAGATATTGATAGAGATATAGGATGAGAAATAGGGTACTGCATTGAATATGTTTTTTTGGGAGAAAATCAATAAATATATAGATCCAAGTACATGTTAGGTGTATAGATGTATAAAGGAAGTAAGTATATCTAGATTAACAATGCATTAGATAAACTCTGGTTTTAAAGTGTTGTACTTACAATTTTTTTTAAACATAACTCTGTCAAGCAAATGGCCCCTAAAGGAAATCAGGTTGGTTCTTCAGGTGCTCCCTTTGGCAGGGGGGTGGCACCCACAACTAGGTACAGTGAAGCCCCACTCACCGGGGCTGTCGTGGCACTCTGTGGAGGCTCGCTTCTTTTCTGGGGCCGCCTCTCGGCATCTGCGGGGCTCTCCTCCTCTCGCGGCTGCATGCGGCATAAAAAAAGAGCCCCCGCTCCCATCACAGAGCCCCCGCTTCCATTACAGAGCCCCCACGTACCAGGACTCTGTCGGGACTCTGTTCCTGGGAGCTGGTGGCATGCATCAGGGGGCTCTCTTTTTGTCTCGGGCACTGCACAAGGGGCTTCCCTCAGCTCACGGGAGCCCTGCCTGCTCTCAAGCTCTTCCTGGGCCATTCCTCCGGCCGGCCGCGCTGCGATTGGAGGCCCCAGCGGCCTCTTCCTGTTTTGGGCCCCGCCCAGAGTCAGGCAAGGCCGCCTGGCTTCCTAGTCGGGCCGGCGGCTCGGTTTCTCGGCCGCAATGCGGGGTGGGCACCCGCTTGGAAAATAAAAAGGTAAAGCGGGGTGGGCACCCGCTCAAAAGGCACCATAATGCGGGGTGGGCACCCGCTATTTTAATTATACATAAAGCGGGGTAGGGTCCTGCTCGGCTGGGCAAAACGCGGGGTGGGCACCCACTTCACAACGCAGTACGGGGGAATCCATATGACAGGGATTCCCTCTGAAACATGAGCAGCTCAGTGCTGTGAAGCCCACGCGCTCCTCGTATGGGGCAAATTAATATATAGCGCTCACAAGGCGCTAGGAGACTGGGCTTCCAATGGAAAAAGGTCCAAAAGCAAAGTTTCTAGGGGCACGGCTGGGCCCAGGGAGGCCAGCACACAGGTCCCTCCAGCAGGGAAGCAAGCCCTTGTGGCGGTTCCTCCTGGGCCCCCAGCAGCAGCAAGCCCCCAGCAAGTCCAGGAACAGCAAACGATCCATGGGGTCACAGCCCCTATATTTATATTGCCTTTTCCTTGGTCTGCACTACAGGGCTTTGGGGGAACCAGATGCAACTGGTTCAAGAGGGAATTGGAGCACTTTGTTTTCAAGGCTCCTCTTCCCATTTGTCAGGTGGGGGCTCGGTGATCAGACACACCACAGGGGGTGAAGCCAGCATTGTACAGGCTAGGAATAGACCTATTCAGGGTCAGGGGATTACTCCTCCCACTACTCCCAATGCAGATGTCCCATTCAGCCTAGTGCTGACTCACCCTGCCCCTCCTGGAGCCACACACACCTCCCATCCCCTGTCACTCAAAAGCCAGACATGTAATTTACATCAGGCAGGCAGACACATAGCACACAGAAATGCCAACTTCTAAAAGTGGCATTTCTAAAATAGTTATAATAAATCTGCGCACACCATTGCGCAGCATTTATTATTATCATTCCAAATATACCAAACTTGACCACGCTGCTCCTCTCATATCAGGAATTACCTCTGAAACACTTATCAGGGAATCCCCAATGCATTCCAATGGGAGGGCAGCCCCACAGTAGTGAGATACCAAAATGGCTGTTTGTCACTACCAGGACATGTCACACACTTAAGGTCCATGTCCTATCTTTTACCTACAATGCACCCTGCCCATAGGGCTAGCTAGGGCCTACCTTAGGGGTGACTGACATGCAGAAAAAGGGGGGGTCACAGACATGGCACACACTTTAGGTGCCATGTCACAGTGGCAGTAACACTGCGCGCACAGGCCCTGCAATGGCAGAGGCCTGAGATAGGCTTGCAAGGCTACTTTGGTGGGTGGCGCAATCAGCGCTGCAAGCCCACCAGTAGCATTTAATTTAACAGCACTGGGTATATGAGATACCACTTTACAAGGGACTGACAGGTAAATTAAATATGCCAAACAGGTGTAGACCAATCTTACCAGATGTAACACAGAGAGCACACACACTTTACACTGGACAGAAGTGCTAAAGTGCCCAGAGGCCTAAAACCACCAATACCATGTCAGAGAAAAGGCTAGGAGAAAGGCAAAACGTTTAAGGATGACCCTGCAAAAAGGGCCAAGTCCAACAGTCACACTTTCAGCCAGCCTTGCCATTATAGCCAGGGCTGCCATTGATTCTGGGATGCGTAGTTTCGAGATTCTCTTTAGAGGTGTGGGCATTGCAGTCCCAGCAAACACATTTTTTCAGACTAAAATGCAGTAGACTATATGTGTCAAAATGACATTGTACACTTGACACCTATGTTGATAAGACATTACAGTTTATGGGGGGTTCTGTGCAAATGTCATATCAGAAAGGCAAGTGTCCCAGCCACGGGCAAAGATGAGTCAAGTTTAAAGCATATTAGTGAGCCAATGGCTGGTTTTGTTTAGAGCATAATGCTACTGGAATCACTTCTAGGCACTGTATATTTCACCAAGAAATGTATGTGTCCATGAGGAACTTTTGGGTTTTTAAGAATAATCAGGCTTCATTTCGCATACTGTGCACTGGGTGAAAAAAATGTGAAAGATATTTGATACGGTAAGGGTGCAGCTATCATTGATACAGCAGGCGCAGTGGCACCAGGGCCCTAGGCTCCGAGGTGCCACCATCGGGCTGCTTGAGCCTCCACGTCTGCTCATATTTTGTCTGATTTTTTATTCATGATCCCTACTCTTTTCCTTGCATAGCCAATAGCATAACTACTCTTTCTGCGCCTGACCTTTGGAGATTCATTTAGTATTTCCTCCATCCCAGGAAGGATATAGTGGGAACTAGCGTAACAAGCACTGGCAGAGTCAATAAGTTGGACTTCTGTACTGTGCATGCACAGCAAGGCATACAACATGCACATATGCAAACAGAACAATTAGACTGTAGAACTGAGTTCAAATTCAGCTCAACATTCATACCGGCATCTATCTACAAACATAAAAAACACATGTAAACACACACACACAGAGCAATCATTTAAGCATACATGAACACAAACAGTGCACAGAGTCAGTGGCGGCCCCTCCGTTAAGTGTCACCCCACTGCTTTTTTGCAGTGACATAAAGGGAAAATAAAAGGATCATAACTCACGTTATTATCATTTTTATTTTCTCCTACTTCCACCCACTTTGCTTTAGGGGGCGGGGAAGGGGAGGAGTAATAGCATCCTCCTAAGGTGCACAGTAACTGCTTCTAGGGCCCCTCTAGGGCCGCTCAAAACAGTCTTGCACACTTCGCATTTTCTCCATGCAGGCTGAATTACAGCCTATAAAGAGAACATGCCCAGGACCCCAGACAGTGTCTGAGTTCTGAAACACGGCACTCAGACCAATCACAATGCTGCTAAGGTAACGTTGTGATTGGCTTACTGGTCGCCTGGGTGTGCTTCCGGTAAGGCAGAGTGAGGGAGGATTATGGAGGTGAGGAAGCGTCGTGAAGGTAAGTTTTAAAAAGAAAATTATTCCTGCTTCCCCTGCTTCCTCCCCCTTTCTGCTCTCACTCCCCTACCTCCCGCATCTTCCCCCTCTGACCCCCTACCTCCGATCACTGCCGACCGTCCGCAACTGCGCGGAGTGCTAGCAGGTGAATGGCTTTTGTCAATAGGACAACTTGGGTCTGATTCACAATGGTAAATACTTTTGCTATAGGTTTACTATTTTTTGCTATTCACAAAATACAAGGGTAGTTTTATGCGTACAATATTTAAAACTGCAGAGACTGTCCTGTCTTTTTATGTGCAGAGTTCTCTGCGATCGTAAATATACTACATGTAAAACTACACGCGGAGTTTGTGAATATACATATAAATTGTAAATTGTAAAAGTGCACGTTTACCTTCTTGAATAAGGCACTTCGTTTCCAGCTCTGGATTTTTAGTAAACAAATAAGTGCATTCTGCGAGTTGAAGTTTGGTTTCGTTCAGTGCTCTATAAATTCCTTCTATCTTTTTTAAAGTGCCCTGCCATCCTGGTGGGCCTGCTTCGCACTTTATAAAACTGCAAATAAATAAATAACGCCTAACAACAATGACCTGATGATATCAGCACCCTCAACAGAACCTACTGAAAGCCCAAACTGGTTAACTCAAAACCATCTCAAACTTAATGCTCTGGAAACTGAACTTCTTTTAATCACTCCACCCAACCATTCTCCTGTCATCTGTGACTGGATGAATCGGCTAACAGCTTTTAACTGCATACCACACATCATTGACTCCATGAGTTCCTTGGGCATAATGCTCGACAAGAGCCTAAACATGCAGAAGCATATTGCGGCCCTCACCAAGGGAGCACATTTCGAAATGAGCATCCCAAGGAGAATTAAACCTTTTCTCCCCCCCAACGACTTTAAATCTGCGGTGAAATCTTTGGTGATCTCCAAGTTGGAGCATGGTAGTGCAACCCTCAGTGGACTCCAGAGATCGAAGATGGCGCCACTCAGGGCCTATCTTAATTCTGCTGCTAGACTCATCACCGGTTCAAAAAGATACCACCATATTACACCAGAGCTTAAAACCCTAAATTGTCTCCTTATGAAGCAAGGTTACAACAAAAAATTGCTTGCATGACTCATAAAGCCTTACACTACAACACCCCATTATACCTCACATAAAAACGTGTACTATCGAGTGGCTCCAGGTCCTCCAGGAGTACCAGCACCCTTCTGCTGAAGCTGCAGAAATTCTGTATATCAAAAACTTATGATCGAGCCTTCTCAGGTATCGCTCAGAGAATTTGGAACTCCCTGCCTCTGGAAATCAGGACAATCCCTTCTACTATTAACTTCACAAAGGATAAACACATTTTTGCCTTGAATCCCCGTGCCTTATACACACTCAAAGACTTTGTCCCTTCTTTGGTTTTACTAACCCTGGGCGGACAACTACGCTACGCTCGCGTAGTTTGCGTAGTTTGTGCTACTTCGCGCTACGCGAATTGCACGTAGCACAGTGCTCGCTTGCGGTCCTCAACGTCAAGTTGGCGACCGCGAGCGAGCAAAATGACATCCCGGTGAGACTTTTTCCTCGTTCACGATCAGCAACATCAAGTTGCCGATCGCGAGCATGGAAAATAAACCTCCCGGCGAGATTCTCAATGTGGGGAGGTCAGGTTTCTCATTGCGTGTGGTCTTGTATGCTCGCGACTGTTTGCCATGAGAAACTACCAGTCCGCGCTGAGAAAGCTGTCGCTCGAGTAAAAATCTACTCGAGCGGCAGACAACGACTGCTCGCACTGTTCAAGATGTCGTTTTCAATGATTGCCCAGTGTGGACAAGCATCCGGGACTGTGCAATCATGTCGAACAGCGCATTACGCAGATCGCGTAGTGCTACACGTACCTCACAGAGCACTTCGCGTAGCTATGCATAGCGCTACTACGCGAATTACGCCCAGGGTTAGGTTTTACCTGTCTATACTTTTATTGTACTTTTATTGTATTGTTTGATGCACTTTTGAACTCATTTTATGCTCCGTTTTCCCCCAGCCACTCCTTCAGGACCTTGTAACATGCTTCGTTTAGGCTTGTTCCGTTATTCTCCATGCCTTAGACTGTTTATGTTTATGTATGCCTTGCCGACATAGAGTTTTCCTCCCCTCGTACTACTGACCACCCTGTTGTTTGATTGGTAGCTCTCCTTTCTTTTTCGCTGCCCTGTAAAGCGCTCTGAAACTTTTTAAATAAATTGAAATAATGGCTCATTAACGTAAAGCACCGGACTGCTTTATGCCCCATGTCCCAGTGACATGGATTGATCTGATAACCCTACATATTAGAGTGCTCATGCATAACATGACATAACATGTGTATTTGTAAAGGCCATGTTCACACAAGGGTATCTTGGCGCAGAATAAAATATGTTTATTGTTACTCAACTCAATGGTACTCATTTCAGAGCCCATACATACAGAAAACGCAAATACTAGCCCTATGTACACCAGCTAAAAAACAGGAGCAAACGTATTAATGCACAAGCACGCAAGAAGAAGTTTTTAGAATAAACCTTCGGAGGATTGTGGGGTTTGCGAATCGCACGTTGCATGTCTATATCTGTAATGGAATATAAAAAATTCCAAGTCACTGAATCTAACTTTCTGCTGCCTAAAAGCATAGAACTGACGCAAAATATGGGCAAACCTGTCAGCAGAAGGGGGCACACGAGTGGGCAAACGAAAAACGGTGCTTTTGTTCTTTTGATAGCGACATTTTGACTTGTTTTTGCTTTGCTGTTTACAAAGAAATATGTGTGTTCTGGCATTTTTCTGCATACCTTTTGAACTGTTTCAATGTGCTGGGTTATAACACGTTTTGAAAGCCTGCGCTTGTTTACATTTAACAGGAGGCAGTGGGACCTATGCAATACATCTTTATAATGGGATATGAGGTATCTGTGATATTGTTCAGGCATTGCAGTTCCCTGAATCACAAACGAAAACTACTTAAACTACATGGCAGTGCTCAACCTTTATTCCCTTAGGCCCAACATGAAGCACCTTTTGCTTGTAGCTGCCCACACAACTTACAAACCCACAATTAGAGATTGCCATTATTAAGGCCAAATTGCTGGAATTGCCTAGGTGCAATTTAAAGGTAGAACCAGTAATTTCAGAATACATAAAATGGGCCATCACCTGTGAATTTTGAACCGACGGATAAGCCCAAAAGAAGCAACTGCATCTATTAACCAGTGCAGAAACAGCATGTTGTCCTGGTAAGTCATTCCAAATGTCGATGTAGACGCCAATGTAAATTGCACCTTCGCAATAAATGCAATCTGACTATGTTGGTGCAAATTGAAATCCAGCCTTTGGAATTACATGCTCAGTTCTACTTCTGTCACTCTTGGACTTAAAGGGCAATTTGGTGAGGTGTTCAATGCATGGAGGTGGAGGTTGGTTGATTCACCACTGTAGTGCACAGCAACCGCTGGGAGGGCTCAAGAGCAATGCTAGGCGCTATGTCAAGTTTTCCGGAGCATGTAGCTAATCTCTGGATTTTACACTCTTTATGTGCACAATCATTATATTAATTATCTTCCAGTTATTTAAGCCATACAACTTACTATTCTGATCCTTGAACATCTGCTCCACTTGCCCCCTTCTCTAGCCAAGGTTTCCCACATCCCTAAAGTATTGCTGTCTTCGTGTGCAATTGATCAGCAATGGCTGCACAGATTAAAGAAATCATAAAAGTTAAAAAATGAATTTAGTGATGGGTAACCTCATTTTTATGAGTTTGGACCTTATTGTCACTCAAGGCAAACTGCTGCAATACATTTTACTAGCTGAACGTATTACGTTTACTACTTTGGCGAAGGCAGGCTTCACATTGGCTGCTGCAGGAATCAATGTGGACTACATTATTTGTCTTAATGAAGCCCGAAGAAATCTTTTCATTGTACACACGCCAAGGTGATAATCATAGCTTAGGGTTTTTTTTATTGGTGTTTTAACTACTTATGCCATTTGTAAGTGCTATATATAGCAGATGTAGGAAAGTGCCTTTTTTAACATGGTCACCCCCACTTATTCGGCTGGTACTTGATATGGTTTAGACTGTAAGCACACTGGGTTCCTGCTAACCAGGTCCCCAGTGCCAGATCTCTTTCCCAAAATTGTGCAATTGTTTTCCCCAATTGGCAATACCTTTAGTACCCTCTGTAAGTCCCTAGTCCATGGTGCCCCGAGTACCTAGGGCCTGAGGTACTAAAGAGGGTTCCTACGGGCTGAAGCATGAATTCTGCCAACCCAAGGGACCACTCACCAAACTCATGCAAGGCTGCCATAGTAGGCTGCGTGTTTTGGTGCAGACCCAAAAATGAAAATACGACATGACACACATCCCTGTGTGCCATGACCCCTAACACTGCATGTAATATTTGTACTCCACAAGGCAGGGTGCCTTATACTATATGTGAAGGCATCATTGCATGAATAGATATGCCCGTGTTCTGGTCAGTTCCATTACTGCCAGTACACGTGAACAGGGAAGCCACTTTAAGACATGTGCTGGACACTTGTGAAAGCGAGTTCCCAAGCTATATGATAGCTTCACTGAAAAGAGAGATGTTTGTTATCAAACATCTTTCATAATAATAAACCCACACTCATGCCAGTGTCAGATTTAGTAATGCATGCACACAGAGGACACCTTAGAGGTGCCCCCTGAAAGCCTACCAGCCCCTGGTGCTAACTGGCTTTTGCCAACCCACCACCAGAGACAAGTGTCTGACCCGCACAGGAGAGGGCCCTTCCTCTCCTGGGAGCCATAAATCAAGCCTGGTCATGTCAAGGGTGCTTTGTGTCCCCGCCCACGGGATGACCTGTAGATTAACATACCAAGGCAGGGAAGCTTCAAAGTGCCTATCGCCTTTGGTATGTGAATCTGGTTTCTCTCACAGGAGAAGAAGCCGACTCCCCTAACGCCCCTAAATTCAGTATTTAGGGAAGCCACTGGCACCATAGAATCAGATCCTGAAGACTTATGGAGAAGAAGGACACTGAAGAGCCGCAAAAGCAGAAGACTGAAGAAGAGCGACTGACTTGGCACCAGCCCCGCAGGCTTATCTGCTGTTCCCTATCAAAACTGCACGTCTCTGCCTGAAGCTGCTGTGGCTACAAAGCCTGGGAGGACTGCCTGCCTTCAGTAAAGACTCAAGAACTCCTGTGGAGCAGTGGAGCTCCTTCATGCATCTCAAAGGCACTCAAAGAGACCTGAGAGGACTCTGATTGCCAAAACCTGACACCGGAAAGCACCACTGCACCCGTGCCGCCTAGCCCAAGCTGAAGTGAGCCAATGGTGCCAGCGCGGTCCCCCGGCCCTCCAGAGACAAAGCCCACCCTGGACTTACCCACTTTGGAATTTAGTGCTGGTGGCGCCGGTTGCGACAATCTTTTTTGACGCCTCCCCTATTAGACTTCCTCCTCAGATTCCCTCACCACCACCCGGCAAAAGTCCACCTCATCTCTAAGTCTAGGCGAGGAACTCCGCTCCGCTTGCAGAGTTTACAGAGTTTTCTGCACTCTGTGTTACGCGGAGCTCGCGGAGTCACGAAGCAGAGTTTTTTTCCTCGCTCATCATCATCAAGTTGATGAGCGCAAGCTAGGAAAATCCACCTCCCGGCGAGATTCTTTTTATTCCTGCTCGTCAATGTCAAGTTGGCGAGTGCAAGCGAGGGAATCAACCTCCCAGTGAGATTTCTCAACGCAGCTGGTCAGATTTCTCAATGTGGGTGGCCCCATATGCTCGCGACCACTCGCATTGATATACCGTTCGTTTATGTTGAGAAAGCTGTCGCTCTAGTAGAAAATCTACTTGAGCGGCAGAAAGAAAGCAGCACCTGCTTGCGCCCACTTGCGCGGTGCATGATGCTGTTCGCAATAATTTCACAGTGCGGACAATCACCCGACTTTGAAAATTACAGTGAAAGGCATTTTTCAAACAGACTTCGCCACTTGCGAAGCTCCGTGTAGCGCGTTGGAGTTTTTTTGCATTTAGTGGAACTCTGCAAACTCCACCCAGGCTTACTTATCTCTCCATTGAGTCTCTCTCAAATACATTTATTTTGCTTTAAAGTGCTGATTAAGACTGGCTTTACTAATCCACTCAGCTATCCGCAAAAAGTACAGATCTGTTCTTTGCAGCAGGCATATTAACCCTCAGCGCTACTTTATGACAAGTCAAAACTGCTGCTAGACAAAGCTCTGATCTCTCTCTCTCTCTAGCAGGAATATTAATCACAAGTCATCTTTTATTGCTGCCTGAAAGCTGGAAGCAGAAGCAACTCTGCAGCAGCTGCTTTTCAATGGTACGTTATTGCTAAACACAGTGCCCCCCTAGGTCAGTGTCCACCTGAGGTCACTGCCCTCCTCCTGGTCAGCACCCAGTGCAGCCGCACCAGTTGCACCGCCCTAAAGTCGCCTCTGCCTGCATCACCTGTTTTCAGGCCACTCTACCGCGACTGCTCCCGGTGATGAAAATCCGACACCTACAGACACCTCTGAACCCGCGTGACCCTGGCCTGTGGAGAAGAAGACCAAAGGTGTCACCTTGTCTCCTAGCATCGAGAGAGATGAGCCTACCTGCTGGTTCAGCACGACTGGTTTCCCAGTCCAAAACTGCAGCCCCGTTTCGACCGGACCGATCCACACAGAATAACATTGGGCCCCCAAAGCTGAAAAGCACCTCTGCACCCATCCGCCCCAGTGCCGCCCGAGGTGACCCATTGGTGCTGCTTCGGACCTTGTCCCATACTCACCTTAAGTCCAGGAGATCATTCCCATAAGTCGATGTGCAGTACCCGAATGCAGTACTTGTTTTACACCCATAGGATCCTTGGGCACAGCACAGAGAGCGCCCTTCTGGTGGTGGTGGAAGATGCAGAAAAGAGATTGGATCTAAAGGCTGATGTGGCTATCATTCTCCTGGATCTCAGTGTGGCCTTTGATGCTGTGGACTACTCTATACTTCTGGATAGGGTTGGTAAGGCTGATGTAACAGGAAAAGCCCTGGACTGGGCCGGAAAGGGGTGTACATTTCAGGTTATTGACAAGGGCTGTCATCAAATCCCTTGTCTGTCACCTGTGGGGTCCCGCAGTAGTCCTCACTCAGGCCTACGTTATTAAGATCTACCTGCAACCATTGGTGGACATTGTAGATCCTTTTGGGATGTATAGTCTCCTAAACGGATGACATCCAGCTGGGGTTCTCACGTACGCCTGGGGTTTATACATCCTTAGTTATTCTTGAACTCTGCTGGGAGCAGATAGCCTGCTGGATGAATCAATCCTGTCTTAAGCTCAATGGAGCTAAAACTGAATTAATGATTCTCTGGAATACCTACCCCACACAATACTTCTCGCATGGGCCCCCGTGAATAAGTCAATTATAAAAAGTTTGGGGATATGTATTGATGACTCCCTGTCAATGGTAGCCCAAGCGACTAAAATATAAGCTAGCTGTTTTCATCTCCTAAGGATGCTGCGCAAGATTCTGCCGCTCCTTCCCAGACCTCGGGGCAAGTGGTAGTTCAGGCTTTAATTCTTTTCTTCCTGGACTACGGCAACTCTTCCTGAGATCATCCAAGGCCCCCATTCAGACACTTCAAGCTGTACAACATGTGACTGCACACATGCTCCTGGGCATTCCCAGGTCCTTATCAGCCCGGCAGGGGCTGAGGGAGCTCCATTGGCTCCCCGTTGCTAAAAGAATGAAATATAAGTCTCTGTGCATTGCCCATTGAGTCTTTCATGGGAACGGCCCTCCCATCCTTCAGCAGATTGTCACCCTTTATGTTCCTAACAGAGCACTCCGCTGCGCTAACCTGCACTTGGTCACCGTCCCCACAGTTATAAGAACTAGAAAAGGAGGATGTGCCTTTATCTTTAACGTCACAAAGCTCTGGAATTATCTCCCCCTCACCATTAGGTGTCTGGATTCTGAGCTACGTTTTTGCAAATCCATTAAAACCTGTCTCTTCTAGCCTCGACCTTTTAGATGCCTGAACTGACCCGATCACTGTTTTGCTGTGCATAATTCTCCTCTTATCACTGCGATGCCTTCGGATCACCATGTGCTCTACAAATCTTTTAGCAAAGCATAACATAGGATAACATTGTGCATCTGAAACTAAATTGCACCTCTGCACCTGGCTGCCCCAGTGCTGCCATGTGTGACCTCTTGGTGCCCCCTTGGACCCTTCCCTACAGACAGCTTAAGCCCAGAAGATTGGTCCCGTTAGTCATTGATAAGGGACTGTATTCAGCATATGTTTTCTTCCTAGGTTAACATTGCCACAAAGTGCTTTGATTATGATATAAAGTATCAAAAACCTGGTTACTACAAACCTGCTATTTTAAAAAGTACTTATCGGATTTTGGTGATCTGGATGCCTAAAGTTATATAAAGATACGTGCTATTATTATGAATTGGTGTGGATCTCCTTATTGGGTGGTATGCATCATCTGACGTCTAACTCGCCTCTCTGGTAAGCCTAACGCTGCTTGATCACACTACCCGTAGAAGAGCACCTTGGGCTTGCCAGAGCGAGCCCTGTCTACCGATAAGGGAACACCTGGACTTTTTGCACTGTATACCTCTATTTGGCAGGCGCGCAACGCCCATTGGGCTCAAAGGGTTTCAGCCCCCGTCGTTTGTGGCTGCCCGGGCTGAGAGCCTGAGACAGCTTCCCAGGCACACACACAGCCGCACCAGAGTACTTCACAGGTCTTTAAAAGACCATTTGCTTGTTAATGAGGCTTTGTTGTTTTTTCACCCCTTCTTAGACCCCTGCATCTCCACTCTGCCTATTGCTGGAAGAATTAGCCCCCCCCACCGAAATATTTTCCAAGCCCCCCCACCCCCCGAAATTTGGCTCTAGTTGCGCCTCTGCATTTTGGTATACCATATAAAGAGCCAGCTTCCTACAACAGATGCTAATACTATTTAATTTAATGGCATTGATTTACCAAAATTGAAAAATGGAAAGCTGAGTTGCCCCAGAGACTGGATTGTCAGTCGTAGTATCAAGTACCTCAAACGCAGGCGTTTTGGGTACAGACTTAGTTGTTGCTAGATAAGGGTTTGCAGGTGACAGAGGGACACTGCCCCCTGGTTGCAGCCTAGATGTTGAACAACCAACAACTCTCATGTTGCATTGACTCCAACAGAAAACAAGAAATGACTAAAACGGGTGCATCGGCTTTAAAAACGCATTTCTAATTTTTGGTCTAAAAGTGTTTGAAATCCAGTGGATTCTAAAAAAAAAAATGCAAAGGTGGTAGCTTTTAATTGAGAATGCATTTATTGTGAAAATCTCACGCAAGCAAATGGAGTGAACTGCAATAAGTGTAGTCTGGTGACTAGGATGCTTAATTTGTAGATTTCTGGGTTGATTCTAGTCGCGGCTCTGACAGTAGACTGTAAAGCGTGAGTTCCTGTGCAAATTACTCAATGTCCTTGTACTCATCCATACTATTCATAATTATTAATAAATATGAAAAATGCAAGGCGACCTTGAAATACAAGTAAATGCTTACATCACCCCTTGACACATGTTATCCTGTTTTCCCTCCCATAATCGCCACCCCCCCTCACTCCACCAGCTCAAACCCTTCTGGGGAACAAGGGAGGGGTTCCATGCTCCCCAGATAGGTTTGTGCTATACAAATAGTAACACATCTATAAAGTAAAAAAAAAAAGTTACAAACAGGCTGCCACTGGTAACCAGCAATACTCGTCTGACTCTTTCTTTATAATATACTGTCATTAAAAATATTTTATAGTCCATACCCACGTGTAATGATATACAGAATTATAGATTGATTACTCTGAATAATGTGAATGATGGTCACCAAGGGAAATTAAAAGGACAAGAAGAGCAACACTCAGGTTGTTTATGAAGTCTCGTGGACTCCAAGGCGGGAAACATCCACTTCTGTCAAAGTAACACATCCAGAATGTCACGTTATGGGTGCCTCCCACATCCGCTTCACCTGCTCAGACAAGGAGCACAAGGGTACAGGAGGGATGTGGATCCGTAGCTTCCCTCATCTTTCTACTCCTTACAAAAATAACGCTGCCTGGCATCTGCACACCTTCCCACGCCACCCTCTACACTCATCAGTGAGGCATGTCCTTTCCTTGTCAGCTCGGATCTGTAGAGGAGGGAATGTGGTGCTGGGTGGAGGAAGAGTGTTGCCGGTGTTCTGTCTCCCTTGGGACTAAGGAGACCCAAAAGGGGTAGAAGAAGGCAAGTGAGACCACCGCAACAATATTACTACTTTAATTCTCTTCCCTACAGACCCAGGTAAACAGCAGTGGTGGCTCCTCAGCTAAGGCGGAGGTGCATCGCCCTACTGCTCTGTGAGCAGTTCAAATAGGAAAAATAAAATGATAATAGAGCATCAATATTATCGTTTTATTTTTCTGTACACAGCCCAGTTCTAGGAGTGAGGCGGGGCAGGGCTGGGCTGGGCTGTCCAGAGCAGTGGGAGGAGTGGAGGGCATACTCTTAAGTGCATATAACGGTTTGGCTGTCCATCTTGGGCTGGCCAAAATGTTATGCGCACTTAGCATATTCTCCATCAGGCTGTATTGCTCAGTCTGGGTGGAGAACATGCACAGGCACCCAGTCCCTGTTTGAGCACCGAAACACGTTGCTCAGACCAATCAGGACACTGCTGTCATGCTGGTGACTGCAGCGTCATGATTGACTAGGGGAGTCTGGGAGCCTATGTCCTTCATGCTTCTGGAGTCAGTCGACCAAAGAGGACAGAGAGGCGACGGTCAGCCTGCAGGTAAGTGATTTAAAAATAAAATGTTTTTCATCTCTCCGCCACCCCCGTTTAGTAGCAGCCTCCACTGGGGAGAAAACATGGGAAGTGAGTGTCTCCCCTTATGACATATCTATTTATTATTTATTTATTTATCGGTTTCATATAGCACTTGCTAGACCCAAAGGTATTGGAGTGCTTTACAAAATCGTGAATGGAAAATACAGTAAATCAGGCATGTAAATACAAAAGAGGCGAGAATTTAACATGCAAAATAGTAAACATCAACGAAAATAAAAGCAGTACCAAAAACAAGAGAAGCAATTCGAGAGGATCTAATAGACAGCATAAAACAAATGAACAGCCTATGATCGTAGGGACTAGATCTGTACACGCAATAATTGAACAAAGGTCAATACTCTAGGATTTAAGTATTTGTTGAGGAGGAGTTGTTTCAGGTTACTTTTGAAGTTAAGGAAGGAGGGGTATCGAAGGTCACAAGGTAAAGAGTTCCATATGCTTGGAGCATTTCCAGAAACAGAGCGAGACTTGGTTGCTGATTTCTTTAGATTGAGAGGTATGAGTAAAAGAGCGTTGGAGCTTCTCAAAGATCTGGTCGACCCAGCTTTCATTAGTTTGTTTTCTAGGTAGTTAGGAGTGTGAGAGTGAAGTGCTTTGTGGATGATGCAGGCAGTCTTGTAGGTATATCTTCCTTCGCTGGGAAGCCAGTTTAGGCTCTTGAGGGCAGGAGTGATGTGTTCAAACCGTTTGACGTCTGAAATGAGCTAGGCTGCCAAGTTAAAAACTGATCTAAGGGGGGGTGAGGTGAGATTTCGACATCCTCGTGAGAATGGCATTACCATAGCCTAGTTTGGTAAGGACCAAAGATTGCACTGCAATCTTGAATTCATCGACGGGAAAGAAAGGTTGAATTTTCTTAATGTTTTTTAGTGAGTACAGCGCTCCTTTTGCTGAATTTTCGATGGGTTCTTAAATTGACAGGTTTTTGTCCAGCAAGAAGCCAAGGGACTTTGCGGGGTTGGATAGAGTTAGAGAGCAATTTAAGGCGTTCAGGCTGTTGAGCCATTTGTGGATTGGAAGGTGGTTGCTTTTAGGGAAGAATAGAACTACTTCAGTTTTGATGGGGTTTAGCTTAAGGTGATTAAAGCAAAACCAGGATTGTAACTTGATCAGTGTGGCGTTAAGATATCGAATGTCACGGGGTGATTTGATTTTGTAGTAAAGTTGCCTGTCATCAGCATATAGGTGATATTTGATCCCTGCCTGCTTCTATATGACCGTAAGGGGATCCATGAAGAGATTGAAAAGGGAGGGGGGTAGAATTGAGCCCTGCGGCACTCCAAGATTGACCCGTGTGGGTTTAGATAGACATGAGTTGATTTTGATTTGTTGCAAACGGTGTTGTAGGTAAGATGTGAACCATTTAAAGACGGTGCCATTGATGCCGAAGCGAAACTTCAGAGATTCAAGTAGGGCTGGATGATTAACAGTATTGAACGTGGCCAATAGATCAAGAAGGATAAGTACGCAAGCATCTCCCTCGTCAAGGGATCTGTGAATGTCATCAAATATATTGAGCATGGTCATTTCAGTACTGAAGTCTTTTCTGAAACCGGATTGGAAAGTGTCCAGAAGGGTGAATTTTCGTGTATGATGATTAAGTTACTGTAAGACACATCTCTCCAAAGTCTTGGCTAGGAACGTGAGGTTTGAGATAGGCCTGAGGTTGTTTAGATTGTTAGGGTCAGCCTGGGATTTTCTGGGAATGGGTGTGATTTGTCCTTGTTAGAGAGAGATCGGTACACACCCCTTGGTGAGAGATGTGTTGATGATTAGAGCCCAAAACGGGGCGATGATGTGGTTGAGGTTTTCACCATCGCGGTTAGGAGGGGGTCATTTGTGTGGACCGATGGCTTTAGATTCCTGATTATATTGAAGACTTCCTTTTCCGTCAAGGGATTGAAGTCAGACCAGTTGTTTTTCATTTTGAAGTGATTAAGGTAGCCGTTAGTACCTTTAGGGGTCGTTTGGTCAGCAATAAGAAGAAGAGGGGCTGTCGTGAGGGGAGGTGGGTCGGAGAGGGAGGTAAGGACGGAGAACAGTGAGGAGACTTGTAAAAAGGATTGCTCAATTTTGGTGACTTTGTTAGAGAAAAAGCAAGCAATTTCTTCACATTGTTCAGTAGTGGCGATTAAAGCAAGAGGGGGGTCAGACACGGTTTGTCTTTTCACAATGTTAAAGTGTCCCCTGGGCCTATTTTTGTCACGCTCCAGTTGGTTGTGGAAGAAGGAGGCTTTTTCTCTAAAGATGTGTTTTTTGTATGATAGCCTTGTAGTTCTAAGTAGAGCTAGGTGAGTAGTCGAGTGGTTTTGTCTCCAAGACCTTTCTGCTTGTCTGAGCTTTCTTCTTTCATTGTTGAGATCTGAATTAAACCATGATTTTGATTTAGTAGCTCTCAGTTGTTTTAGTTTGAGCAGGGCCACTTGATCGAGAACAACCGAGATCGATGAGTCGTAGTGTGAAGTAAGCGCTTCAGCAGTGTACGAGGGTGGAGGAAGCTGTAGTTGTTCAAGAATCTTGGAATTAAGTTCAAGAATTGTGACACGTTTGATATTTCTGGTTAATTGCTTGGGTTTCTTAGTAACATCGGGGAGGGGTCTGACTGTGGTATTGATATTGAAATAATTAGATGGTGGTCTGACCAATCTATAGGAGATATGGAGCTGATGGAGATCAGATCATGTTTAGAGATAATCGCATCTAGGGTGGAGCCTTTGATGTGTGTTGGTTCATTGCAGAGTTGATTTTCGTCGTTAAGATCCAGCAGGTTCGTCAGTAATTACACTTAGGTGTCTTCTCTGTTGTTCCAATAAATGTTGAAATCGTCCAGGTACCCACCCTCACGTCAGTTAAGGCGAACCAAGTAATAAGGTCTGAGAACTCTTCTGCCAAGAGGACTCGGTCACCAGGAGGATAGTTGATGGTGTGGAATTTGATAGGATGCGAGCCTTTGGTTATAAGTTCCGCCCCAATGTATTCAAAGGTCGAGTATTTTGCCTTATTTAATGGGAAGAGTTGTATTTCTGTTTCATCAGTGGGAAAACAATTTTTTGACACTGTTGTTGTTTCATAGAACTGAATAGCCATGTTCATAATGTGGTATTCACACAAATAGCTTGCTTTGAGAGCCCTAGGTAACAATTTCCACCCCGCACAAAATCTGGCTCATTAGTGCTATACTTGAGAAATGCACTAAACGTTTTACGTGCTACTGAGTATTAGGTGAAAACAATATCATTATACAAACAGCTAAATAAAGTTTTCAAACAATTTTGTATTTTCCATACGTTTCCAAAATACGTAACATTTCTGGATCAGAAAGCATACCTCCTTGTCATTATAAAAACCTTGCCTTTTTGTTCAAAATACTTGAAAAATCGTCATTTTACAGACAAACCAAGGGTGAATTATTTGCATATTTGACGATTACCACTCACATGCAAGCAAACAAGTTAATAAGGCTTAAAACAAAGGGCCAAAAAGTTGATTGATTTGACCTGGATTTTAAGATATTTTGCTAACTCGTCTCTAGCGTAAATGTTGTAGATGCTGAATGCGTCTTAAACTTACAACATCTAAACTCATTTTTGCCGCACTTTCGTTTCCGACTTGTTTTAAACAGATGAAGTCATTGTATGCAAGGGCTTAACAAAAGAAATTGACAACTGACTTACAGCTGCTGGCTTGAACACCTCTGTTTTTTTGTTCAGATTCTTGCATACATAAGAATACGTCCAGATTAAGCTGATTAATTAAATTGTGAAGAAAAGTATTCATATACAAGAAGCTAATTATTTAAGCCCATAAGAAGTAGAACCCCAGGGGAGAACCTCCTGCTGACAATATCAACATTTCTATCATCTGAGGGGTATCTTCACAAGAACGTGTGATAACTACCACAAGAGAAGCGTAACGCAACTTCCAATATTGCAACCCATCGCGGGAAAATAACCTGTGTCAACGTGGAATTCACAACAAGGCGGTACCATGCGATAGTCCACCGACACCGCGGACAATGTCCGCGATACAACCTCCACGACGGAGATAAAACCATAAACCACAACACCAAAAAACACGAGATGGGCCAAAGCGCGATGAGGACATCAGCGATAAGCAGCGCCAGGCCTGCAACTCACACCTGGCAGGCTGAACAAATCACCATAAAAGTAGAAAAAACACCCACACACAAACTGACCTACAACCAAGCACCATGGAGGCAGCCGGAGCAGGCGCAGAGGACGAGCACAACTTCACAAGCACCCCAGACGACCAGCCCGGAACATCGGGGACAGGGAAGGGCAAGGACAAGAAGACGAGGAAGACGAAGTTCAGTCCGCAGGCAAACAGGATCATAGTCACGGAGGTGATGGAACACCATCAACAACTCTTCGTCTCCTCCAACGTGTCATTGGGCACCAAAACATGGAATATGGCGGGACATCGTTGACAAGTTGAATGCCGTAGGAGAGCACAAGCGGACAATGGACGAGGTCAAGAGGCGATGGAATGACATCAATCGGAAGACCAAAGAGAAACTCTCCGCCAACCAGAAGGCAGCAATGCAGACCGGAGGTGGGGGCCCAGCGCCACAGCTCGTGCTGGATGACATGGAGGAGCCGGTTTCGACAGTCATCAGTGTGGAGACTGTCGCCGGAGTCGGGGGTCCGGACACTGCTCGACAGGACACAACACAACCGCAACAGGGTGAGTGACCACCAGGTACTGGGGGGACGGGTGGAAATGGCCACAATGGCATACAAGCACAATCAAGCAGGGCACAGTACACACCCACAATGTACATGCTGTCAGAATGTAAACCTGTACCATGCGGCTACATACATGTGGAAACATTGTAATACACCATCTCCCCTTCACATCGCAGGGGCTTCCTCAACACCTCCTGCAGAGCAGTCCCAGCCACTCTTCACTGATGACGAGGAGGACAACACTAGCATCGACGCACAAGCCCTCCTAGACATCATTGACCTCATCCGTGACTCACCTCCAGGATCAGGGCAGCCCAGCTACATCGAGGAGACCCCACCCACCACCCAAACCACCCAGCAGGAGGCACCCACAGCCCCGGCACCCTCCCAAGTCCCCCAGGAACAACAAATGGCCTTCCAACGCCATGTGCTGGAGGACCAGAGGGAGACAGCTGAGCAGGTGTGGGTGGGGTTCGAACTCATGGCTGCAAAACTGGACGCCATCCTTGGGTGTCTATGTCCGCCCCATTGTCTCCAATGAGCCCTGACTGACATCGCTGGAGTCACGACGCGGAGAGTAGAACAGCGGTCCGCTCAGAGTGGCTGCAGCGATACCAGCCGTGAGCTGGCAAACATGTGGAGGCTTATGGAGGACATGGTGCGTATGGGGGTGAAAAGGATGGCAGCCACTGCTGCACATCATCGGAATGAAGCTGGGATCTATCATGCCCTGCAGACCTCCATCATGGCATTGCCGCCACAAGGCGTGGTGCTGATGAATGCTGCTGCCCCCACACCATCCACATCCCCGCACCCTGGTGTGTGAGTGCCTCACAGTGCGGCAGACGTATCCACTCAGGCCCCTGATGTGTCAGTGGCACACAGTGCCGCAGCGGGTACTGCAACACCCACAGGGGGGGCAGGGCACACATCCGGGGAAGAGGATGTGGATGGGTTTGTGATCAGGAGGCACTAGCATTCATTTACGCCACCTGGCCTGTTTCTGCTTGGTGCCGCACATAGCCTCATGACCTTTCACTGACCCCCGATACACTCCTATGCACCCACCTTGGACAGCGACATGGACTGCCACATCCTGTTCGACGACCAATGACACGGCGGACAGACTGCGGACTGCACTCTTCCACTTCCGCAGTACATGTCATCCCCGGATGGACTCTGGCTGGCCCTCCACGTGCCCATAATGTGTAGTATGCTCGGCATTGCCCTGTACTGCTCAAGCTGCAGAACTGCACTGGGTGTGCAAATAAACATCCCGTGACTCACTGCTAACCATGTCTTTCATCATTCATGTATGAATGTGTGGATGAATTTAGGGACAGTGATTTCCCTTGCGTCTATGATGCTCATCCTGTGGGATGCCAGTCAGAGGTTGCCACATTGCATATTGTGTACCGGGTCCCGTGAACACAAAAACAGGGACACATGCATCAGTCACTTTCTTGTCCGGATATGGACTGGACCACGCCCCGAGCCCACGAGTCATTGTGGCAAGCCCTGCGCTGGTCCGGCATACGTAAGGCCAGACCACTCCGATGGCACACCGAGGTGGGGCCATCATTGCTACCCGTCGCTGGCGTACTCGCTGGTGGTGTGCAGGTCACTGGTCTAGTCGTCAGCATGTCACAGCCACATTTCCCGAGGGCAGGTTTGCACACACACCACACCCATCCGGCACAGGCATCACTGGCCATGTGACTTTGCCAACATAAGGGGCCAACGATGTCACATTCCCCTCTTCCGGTGGCGACTGTATGACCGCTTCTCAGTCATAAAGGGCCCATGAGTTGTTGTGCACAGGGTTGGTGGCATCCGAGGCCTGGCGCACGACATGGGCCTTCCGCCACGTGGCGCTGACTGGGCTTGTTCAGGGTTAGTGGCACCCGAAGCCTTGAGACCGGCACGGGTCCGCCACCATGTGGCGCTGACTGGGGTTGCATAGGGTTAGTGGCACTCGGAGCATTGCAGCCGGCACAGGCACCCCGCCACGGGACGGTGACTTTGGGTGCACTGAGTCAGTGGCACCTTCATCTGCTGAGCAGGTGTGCAGCCTGCGACGATGCCCCGTCCCGGCGGTCTGGACAGCTCAGGTTTAATGTGCCCTTCTGGACCGCAATGTAGGCCAGAGCCAGTGGGCAGCGCGGGCCTACCACCACATTGCGTCGCTTTCGGGATCCCAGAGTTAGTGGCACCCATTGGGCTGAGCGGATGTGCAGCCTGCGATGGTGCCGGGTGCACTGGTATGTCCTCTGCCATGGAGTAATCAAGACCCAGCACCAAACGTGAGACCTGTTGGCCTGCGGAGCGTGGCTGCATTGTGTTGAGGGTGCCATGTCCGTGGGACCTCCCGTCTACACGCTGGTGGCAGAAGGTGAGCAGTGAGGCCTGGGTGTGCATGGGCGGGCAGGCGATGTTGTCTTGTGCAGGTGTGTGTACTGTGCCAGTCATGTATCTGGACTCTGTTTCAGCTGACGGCTCTGACTCAGATGTGTGACCTGGTGAACTGCGATACATACCGGCACGTGGTTGGAGACACACTGGTGGCAGCAGGTGAGCAGTGTGGCCTGGGTGCGCAGGGGCGGCACCCTCTCTCTCTCCCCCTCTCTTCTTCTCTCTCTCTCTCTCTCTCTCTCTCTCTCTCTCTCTCTCTCTCTCCTTCTCTTCTTCTCTCTCGCCCCTTCTCTTCTTCTCTCTCTCTCTCTCCTCTCTTCTTCTCTCTCTCCCCCTCTCTTCTTCTCTCTCTCCCCCTCTCTTCTTCTCTCTCTCTCTCCTATCTTCTTCTCTCTCTCCCCCTCTTTTCTTCTCTCTCTATCTCTCCCCCTCTCTTTTTCTCTCTCTCTCACGCTCTCGTTCCCCCCTCTCTTGTTCTCTCTCTCCTCCTCTCTTCTTCTCTCTCTCTCTCTCCCCCTCTCTTCTTCTCTCTCTCTCTCTCCCCTCTCTTCTCCTCTCTCTCCCCCTCCCTTCTTCTCTCTCTCCCATTCTCTTTTTCTCTCCCTCTCTCGCTCTCTCTCTCTCTATCCCTCTCTTCTCTTCTCCTCTCTCTCTCTCTCTCTCTCTCTCTCCCCCTCTCTTCTTCTCTCTCTCCCCCTCTCTTCTTCTCTCTCTCTCCCCCCTCTCTTCCTCTCTCTCCCCTTCGCTCTCTCTCTGTCCTTTGATGTTAGGAGGACACAACTTCTCATCATGTTTTTTGTCTTGCAGGCTGGGACCTACGGATTGTCCAGAGGGGAGCGGCCATGTGTCTTCATATCATTTCAGTGTTCATTTTAATAAAGTTTCATTTGTTGCTTCGCAAGTGAATGTGTGCTGCTCATTTCTGTGTCGACACATGCATGCCACCAGTTGTGATTGTGTGACGTCAGGCGGATTATTTTGTGCATGTTTCGGTGTAGCTGATGTGGCATGTCTTTGGTCGGGGTGCCAGGGAGGGGTGGTCCTGGGGTTGGTGTCGGTGGGTGTTGTGGCCTTCTTGGGTGTCCCAGACGCATGATGGGTGGCTCCATGGCATCTGTTGCCCTTCTGATGTGGCCCTGGGCTGTGCTCCCTTTTGTTGTGCGGGCTGCCATCCAACTTTACACCAGATCAGAGCAGGTGTAGATTTCCTGGTGCTAATGCGCCTTATCGCCTGTTTTGTGTTTTTATCGCAGCTCTGTCTGGTCGTTGTGAATGTTGAGGTGTGATGTTGTGACGGCTTTTGGCATCTTATTAGCGATAGTTGCGGGGAGCCTCTGTGGTGATGTTTTTTGCGGCTGGTATCGAGGGTATACTGGTGCTGTGGGCTGTGGGCTGTTAACACCAGCTTGTGAATGGAGTGATAGATTTATCGCAACTTTGGCTGCGATAAAGTGCCGTTGACTTGGCGATAGTTTCTTGTGAATATGCCCCTGAGACATTTCTAAATAACACCGAATAATACACTATCCTCTGCCAAGTCATCTGTCTGAGAGAAAAAACCCATTATGTGGCCATTTCAGAAAAAACAATAACATCTTGTCAACTTCCCATGGAGCAATATTTCTCGTTTTTGGTATCTCTTAATCTAATAAATGATACACAGAAGGACCTCTTCGCCTCATATTTTATGACCTCTAACTATTGCTGATTTACACAAATAATATATAACACTTTCCAGTCTGGAATAGTTCAGATACAAATTAATCACTGACATAATATTCCCTGGTAACTAGAAGATGGAGTGGAGTTATTTTTCTTTCTTTTTCCACAAGCCATGATTCTCTAACAAATAAAGAAGTGTGCTCTGAAAGTTGCTATGGACTTTCCAGGAGTGGGAGGATGGGGGGCGGGAAACAATAGGTAGCCGGCAAGGGAAGAGAAAAGCAACCCTCAAAGGAGAAGGACACTGTTGATAAAGCAACGCTGGGAGAGGCACGGGTGGGTGAGTGCAACACGGAGAGATCTGGGGAGCAGCACATGGGTGAGAGAGAGCAACACGGAGAGTAGCAGAGTGGAGGAAGAGAAGTGCACAAGGGAGACAGATGAAAAACACACGCACTCTCAAGGTGAGCTTAACCAAAAAGAAATATGTAGTTCCTGAAATGCAAACCAAGGAAGGACACAAGTAAAGAGGGAATGCACCAGTAGAGGAACAAACACAGAAGAAGGAGGCAAGTCCACAAAAGACAATGAATAAAAAGCAAGCTAATGAGAGTGAAAGCAAAGCAAACCATTCTTAATCAATGGGCGGGCTCTAAGCACACTGCAAGTGACAAATATATCTTTGACATACAGCTGGTAGGCTAGACCTAATTAAAGACATTGTAGACACTAGGAGTCAAATAATAAACGTTTCAGAAATAGACTCACATATTTCTGACATGCCAGCCAGTCTTTTACAGCAGAGATATGTTCGACAGAAGGCAAACGTGACTGGGGCATGTCAGGCCAGGCTGTTATAGCAAAGGCATGCCAGAGACTGGATGGCACTGCAGATATAGTGGATGTCACAGCAGACACCTGTTACAGAGGTATTGTAGCAGCCCAGACATGTCAGATTGAGCCTGTCACAAGAGAGAATGTGAGAATGTAAGACGCAGGCAGCCTCAATGCATGGAGACAGAGCATGGCATAGCAGAGAAGTGCTAGACATGGGCTGTCACACAGGAGAATTCAGACTGGCCAACTCGGGTGAGACTTGTTAGAATGGTTCTGCCAAGTCAGATGCAGTTCACATAAAGGCTGTCACACCAGAACCAGTCATGCTGCAGCTGTCGCAGTAGAACTGATGCAGTCGGGGCTTGCACAGTACAAACACGCGAGGCTGAGCCTGGCATAACGCAGACATGTTAAAATATAGCCTCGACAGCGGCGCTGTTTGCAACCCTTTCAACTCGTCCTAACTTCTTATTTATTTATTTATTTATAAAGTTTTGTATAGCGAGAACAAGATCCCGAGGGATATCAGAGCGCTTTACAATAGGATGGAAGGAAGGACATAAATACAATATCGACATCAGGTAAGAACAGGAAACAAGGATGATCACATAATTACACGACAATTGAATCAAGGAGAGTAGTACATAAACCAGGTATATAGCGGACGACGAAGGGAGACGTGGTAGAGGAGAGCAGTATCAAATGATGGTACAACAACCAACAGGACTTTGCATACTGGTTGATTTTATAAGCAAAATGTCATACTTCAAAATGCACCATGCTATTTGTTGACTTGGATACAGGGACTGGCTGGCGATGTCTCTCATGCATGAATAGTGTGAGCAGTGTGAAGAGCTTGCGGCCCAGTCATGGACAGTGGGATTTGTCTCGCTCCTCGGCTAGGCAGTGTAATGAGCATTGGACTCATGGACTGTTATTGTAAGGACTCAACAAGAAGGTGGTAGCCAGGCTAACAGAGGGCACTCACCAGATATCCGGTACAAGTAATAAACTAGTAATCTAATGGTGCCCCAGGGCAAAGGTGGACTACCAAATAACCTCAAAAAATATAAACCACTGTGAGTAGATGTTCTCATTAAACAGAGTAGGAGAGTCCTGAGCACTCAAATTGTCAATCATTGGGTATCCAAAATGTCCAAGATTCAAATTCTCTTTATTCCATTTTTATCTTGTGCCTCAATTACATTGATACATGAACAGGCAGCCAACACGTGTTTCGTCATATGATGAATATGCCTTCGACTTCCTAATATAGGAAGTACTTCCGGCATGGGGTTTTTCTTGGATTGGATATTTAATTGAAGACTGGGAATGATACATATACCATCTTTCTATTATTTTACAACTGCGCACACCGAGGATCTTGCCAAAATGGATTTATGATGAGGATTCCTAATTTGGTTTAGCCGTGTTCCGTAGCATCAGCAAGATGCTTTGCAGGTGGGCGAAAATAGAAATGAAAATGGAGAAAGGCACAATGAAGCCGGCATTACAGGCCTGGTTTATATCTACTCTACGAAGTTTGCTTTACCCTGTGGAAGTCGAAGGCATATTCGCCATAGGACGAAACATGTGTTGGCTGTTTATTCTTGGCTGCCTGTTTATGTATCAGCATCATCGATGCAGGAGATGAAAATGGAATAAAGAGAGTTTGAACCTTGGACATTTTGGATATCCAATGATTGACAATTTGAGTGCTCAGGGCTCCCCTGTTCTCGTTATTGTAAGGAGCTTGGGGTTATCAGTCACACAATGTGAGGAGGTAGGGGCTCGTGGACTGGCATTCAGAGGAGTTTGGACATGGACATCAATGTTGGAACATTTTTGAGTATTAAACTTCAGTATCCTCCTGGACTCATGTGTCAAGAAGTCAGTGGCAGGGACAGAAAATGAATGGAGACTTTGGTGCCCAGTTCAATTTCAGCAGTTTTCACTCTGTGTCTTTCCTTTGGCTTTTGAGAGCCTAAGTAGGAGACAAGTGGTCAACCATGTAATGGTACTAGCAGGCAAACGATGCCCGATGTCACTTACACTACATATGCCATCCCATGGATGGGAGGTGTGTGCTTTGGTACCATGTACTCAAATTCCAAGGATATAGGGCTGCATGGACCCACAGTGTGTGAAGTGTGGGGTGCATGGACCCTCAACCACCTATGTATAACTTACAACATACCTTTTGTTCTGTGAAGAAAGGACAACATCACAGACATTCTTTAATGTATTCCACAGTGATAGCTTTCTTTCTTTGAAAATTCTTCACAGTGGCACTATCACACAAAACATAGTTCACAGTCATAGAAAATATAGTAAACGAGGAGTCTCATCCACCCTGCAAACTAAATGGGGCTCCTGTGGTTGTTCGGTGCTCTCATTCTACCTAGAATCGTACTCTACCGATGTCTATGCATGCACTGCATTGCACAACACGCCAATAAGACACAGTTTTCTTGCATGGTACACAACCTCCACTCAGACTCTTAATTGAAAGTTTTCCACTGACTGAATGCGACCATTAAGTGATGCTGTTTACGAAACTGTTTACTGAGGAACAAGTATTTGTTGCTCTACCATCGGCCAAAAGCCAGGCACGCGCCAAAGTGATGCTGCGTGAGCAAGCGGGCAAATGAAAGAGGCCCCCACCCCACCTCCTGCACCACCTGAATTCAAGGCCCGGATGTAGGCCATAAGGGCAGGGTCCAAGAGGTTACAGGGGCACTCTGCCAACTCCTTTGTGGCTGTAGGGTGGGGGTGCTTTAAAGGGTGGATGGGCTGTCTTGATGCAGTCCCAACAGTGCTTAGCTAATATGTTTGAAAACTGTACTTACATTTAAACTGCTTGGACCCATTTGTTTCTAAAAAAATAGAAATATGTTTAAAGGAGAACACCCCTGCACATGAAACATAGAGAGACCGACTTGCTCAATACACTCAGGTGCATGATACACTTGCTGTGGACCCCTCCCTCCCCTGGACCTGCGCTTTGGATGACGGCGTCTCACAGCTGCCTCTGGTGTTGAATACCAACCGTCAGGAAGGTGATGAGGTTAAGGCAATAAGAGCTCGCTGTGAAGTAAGAGATTTAATTTTGTACATGTTACTACTTGAAATTTGGCGTGCTCAACATGCGTCGTGTACGCTTCCTACTGTAACAGTATCACCCCCACCCCCCACTGCGAGAGGCGCATGCCACAGTGACAGACAGAAGTTGCAAGTCTAGGAAAAGCGAGCGCTGGGAGATAAGAGCGGGCACTTCTAAGCACAGGGCCCTCTCCCTGACCTTCCAGCTGCGTCACCGGCACTGACTGAACCCCCGAGTGCCCGTGCACGCGCGGACGCATGCCGTCAGTGCCCACAGTCTGGCTTCCATTGATCTTTGCAAAGACTATTGGCTCCAGCGACCTGCTTCCAATTCATCGACCTGTCCTCAGACGAGCGTCTATTTACAGGCACTGCTTCCAGAGCGGTCCCTTGGGTAGCAGCTGGTGTAATCCGTCTAACAAGACGCCCAAGGCACGCAAGCGTCAGTCAGAAGGAGACACTGATCACATGATGGATGCTGCGCTCTCATGTGTCTCGTGTCCTAGCATGCTGGGCTGCTTTGGAAACAAGCATGACGAGGCAGGGATGGAATTTTAAACTTAATTGGAAGAACCATTAATGCAATTTAGAAAATTGTGATTCCTTGTTTGTGCTTTTCTGGTACTCTTCTTTGACCAATTACAAGAAAGGCAGACAAATACAGCATCAACTACATTCATAGAAGGAAATATGGGCAGGTTTAGAGTTTAGCAGACAGGGTACTATATCACAAACGCAAAAGAGTCAACAGATCCCCCACTGGCTCAATCAACAAATTACTTTCTCCTGTGGCCCGACGGAGTAGGGGCTGTCGATTGAAGGATATTACACTACGCACCACATTTAGGGGTACATTTACAAGCCCCTTACGACACTTATGCGCTGCATTTTCCATGTTGGAAAGCCTTGTAGAAGTGACGCTGTAAAAGATTTCACTGCACCAGTTGTAGGACTACACTGCATCACTCCTTACGCCTGCTCCAAGCAGGCGTAGGATTTTGACGCAGTGGCGGGAATAGGCCTCAACCAGTACTTAATTTGTGCCGGTGCTTTCCGGTGCTTAGCACCGGCACTTATTTTTCAGGGCCAGTTCTATTAAAGTTTGCTCCCCTGGGGCCAGTAATTATTAAAAATAAATGCACGCGTACCCGTCCTGTTCGTCCTGTTCTCCTTCGGTTCAGATTCCTGCCTGGTATGTCTCCAGAGAACGGCCCACCCACGTCCAGGCATGATGACTGCATCACGTTAGTGATGTCAGCAGTTGACGCATGCCTTTCACCAAAAGGTGTCCTTCTGCTCATTGCATTTGAATAATTGCGGGCGACTGAGGGCGGGCTCATGGGTGAGGTGGGGGGCAGGCCAGGCTGGGAAAGTTCGAGACATGCTGCTGAGGCCCGTTGGACGGGGATCTACGACTTTTGGGCAGCTGTCCAGAGGCCTGCATTGAGGAGGAATTTAAATGCTGCAGTTAGAACATTTTAAAAATGAAAGCATCAAATCCCTGATGCTGCACAGATTATTAATTCCTTATCCAGGAATTGAATACGAGGAGCTGCAGGCACAAAAGGTGAGTCTCCCTCCTTTCCTGCGCCTGCCTTTTTAGGTCGCGCCTGGCGAAAAGCAGCGCATGCACTGCTCTCGTCAGAGAGACCTTTTGAAATCGATTCTCGCCGTGGGCTCATGCACGCACCTGCATTGACAAAGATGCCTGCTCTCGCCATCTGTCCATAGCAGACAGCATGCGCGAGTCCGTGGGACAGTGGACAGTCCCACACATTTTGTTGTCATAGCTCGGGTCTTCCTGTCGCACACGTGCGTGCGCATGGCGGCGTGCTTTTAAATAGCGTGGCCTTAGCGCGATCGCTTTCACATTCACACGGCTGTGCTTGTTAGTTTAACGTATCCTTTGTATTTAACATACATAGTGTAGTTTTACTGTTTCAAATGTTTTTGATGGACTTATATTTTTTGTGACTTACGCCTGACCCCGCCACCCCCTCCAATACATGGGTGCTCTGCTTCTTTTGGTTTTCTTCATCTTTATTACTGTGCAAAGTTTAGTTTAATAAAAGGCTAGCTTTACGAAATCACAGTTTTGTTCCCCAAGTCACTTAATAGAGAAACACAAGTTTACAAATTGTATTCATAAATTATATATGCTGCGAAAGTATATTACAGAGCGTTTGTTAATGCAGGTGATACTATTTCACAGCATTTGCTATATATAGCCTAACAGTTTCATGCCTTTTAACCAGTAAAACAGGATGAAAGACAGAGTCACTTGTACCGGGATACAAACTGGTGACCTAGTATTTACAAAGGAATCTCTGCAACAGACGCTTAACCGACTTAGCTGCCGCAATTACATGCATCCCTTGGGTAATACACCTGTTGGTTGCAACCACTGTTTTTCTACGCTTCCTAAATTAAACACACTTAATTGAAGGAAACACATGCACGCATTGACACAGACCTGCAGTAAAGAACACAGCACAATTGAATTTTATCTTTAAATGTCTTTAGAAATACCGAAATCTGTGGTGCGTTTTTAATTGCTCTCAGAAGGATAAAGGGCAAAAGACAGCCTTGCCCATCAAACCGATGATGTGAAGCCTCCACCATTATCTTTGTAGCAGGCGCACAAATCTACTGAGCTGTCCTGTTGCAGGTTTTTAAAAAAACATCTGGGACACGCACTCAGTCAGCAACAGGATTCCTCGAAAAACTGGAGCTGCGGCTCTTCCAGGGGACGCCTCTCGTCTCAGTGGGCACAGACCTACAATGGAAATATAAGTGAATAAAAAACAAAAACACGGCTGAACCCCCTGTTTCTCGGCAGTGGTGGAAGGGGCTGGCATCGCAACCTGCGTGAGCGGGTGTGTGTCATACTGTGTGTGGGCGAGCCCAATGCGGCACAGGGGAATCTTACACCAAGGCTGCTCTGCTAACGGGCTGGCCTTGGTGACAACTTTGAGTGGCAGCTTTTGTAGGAGCGGCACAGAGAGGAGCCTGTCATTTACGCGCGTGTGTGCCACTGATGTTATCCCTGAAAGGCAGCCGGCCTTCAGAATAAAAGCCTATCTCTGTCACGTGCGGGCTGTTGATAGCAGGGAGGGTGCTTGTTCTGGCAGTCAGACTTGAAAGGAAGGCTCATAATTAGGAAATTGCCTAGTTATCTTGAGTTTGTGTCATCCTATGCTGTTGAGTGCCTTCTTACCCCCTATGGAATAGTTATCATCATCATCATCATATCAGCTTTATTTCGGTCACAAAGACCATAAAAGAGTGGAATAATACAAACATACAATAAAAAGTGCATATTAGTCACAGCATATTAGAATACACCAGATAAAAATTGCGATATAGCTATGGGGAAGCGTGTTCAAGCACAATGTTTGATTTTATACAACGATTGCGACTAATCCACATAGCTGTTAAAAACTTCGCAACTGCGAATACTGTAGGTGCTGATAAATCAGTTTTTAAAATTCTATAAGCTGAAGTGTGCTGCCTAGAGCCCAGGTTTTTTAGGAGTGGGAGGAGCCAGTGTCTCCTTGATCTTTGGTACGCTTGGCAGAAAAATAAAATGTGCAAGTCGCACTCAGAAGGATGGCCACAAGCTGGGCATTGTGTTGCTGATTGTGATTGTGACCAACTAGCGGTATAAGCTCCTAGGGGAAGAGTACCATAACGCCATTGTAAGTAGAGTTTTCTGGTTAGCGTTGGTTCAATAGCATCTAAGACTATTTCTCGATTGTACGTATCTTTGAATCCCAGGAAGTGCTCAGTTAAAGAGCCAGCCCTAGCCTTCATACATAGAGCATGTAAATTGTGCTCATAGTAGGCCAGTGAGATGGTTTTACGAGAAGTCGTGCAGCATGCATTGGCTGGGTCGGACCACAAATCGGATCTACCTATTAACTCACAGGATTGTGTGACATACAATAGCCATGGTATTTGGTCAGCTCTTACAAGGCGCAAAATCTCTAGTAACTCCAATCTATAATTCTCAAGCTCTGGGGTGCACCAAAGCTTGCGCCAGAAAATTAAAGGTTTGAGGCCAAGCTCCACTACAATGGGTCTTAGTCCCATATCAAGTCTTAAAGGTAATAATGGTGTGCTAGATGGTAGGGCTGTAAGCTGCCTCAAAAAATTATTCTCAATGATCTGTAATTTCTGATTGGATGTGTGTCCCCAGATTTCGCCCCATATAGCCCGGCCGCCCTAGCCTGTGTTTTATAAATGTGGAGACGAGGGCCTAGTGGTTTGTAATTCAGCCCACTCAACATCCTGGAGATAGCGCCCGTCATCTGCGTTAGCTTCAAATTTACTTTTGTCTGGTGTGAGTCCCACTTCATTGATTGGTTAAAAATGACCCCCAAGTATTCGAAGGTATATACCCTCTCAAGGCTGAAAGCCCCTATCCGAGGGCTCGGTCGGGTTGAAGCGGGCGGGTTGAAGATCATATATTTAGTTTTTGTAGTATTGATCTCCAAACCGTGCGACTTACAGAAGTCGACAAATCCATCGAGAACCCTTTGTATGCCCATAGGAGATTTGGAGAGCAGCAGGGTATCATCTGCAAACATTATTGCTGGTACCCTGCTGCCCGCCAACCTAGGGGCATCAATGTTATTTAGCTCGTTTAGGTGGCCAAAAACCCCGTTGACAAAGAGGCAGAAAAGGGTCGGTGCAAGCACACAACCCTGTCTACCCCCCTGTCAACGGGAAAGCCCTCCGAGAGGGTTCCTCCTCTGCCACACCTTACCCTAGCAAAGTTACCCTGGTGCAATTTTTTCAAGATTATAAGAAGATCAGCGGGGGCCCCTAAGGCCGCCAAGACGGCCCATAGTTTGTCCCTAGGGACTAAATCAAATGCCGCTCGGAGGTCTACGAATATCGTGTATAGGCTGCCCCCCTCTATTGTTACTGTCTTCCAATATAGAAGGTTCAAACGGAAAATTTGATCCACCGTTGATACACCCCTCCTGAAGCCCGCTTGGAAGGGGCTCAGTATGTTGTGGTCATCAATCCAGACCTGGAGTCGGTTCAGAATCAGTCTGCCAAAGATTTTTTGTGGGACGTCTATGAGACTGATAGGTCTGTAGTTGGTTGGGAGCAGAGGTGAACCCTTTTTATAAATAGGGACGATCTCTGCGCCCAGCCAAGTATCAGGAACCTCCATACCGTCCAAGATGGAATTAAATAATAGGGCTAGGTAAGGTGTCCAGACGTCCGGCTCCTGCTTGAAAAGATCACCCGGGAGGCCATCCAGGCCATGGGCCTTACCAGATGCCAATCCAACGATAGCCGCTCTAACCTCCTTAATTGTAAACAAGGGCATTTCTATGGTGTCATCAGCCAATGGTAAGGGAGGAGCAGGCAATTCCCCATCCGGTAGTTGGTATAACGATTGGAAATGGTCTGACCATACCCTGGCTGAAATGTTCGGCTCCAGTGCTGTGGCCAATTCCATTGAACCGGTGTTCACAGTTCGCCAGAGTTTACGTGAGTCGCCCCTGGCAAGTGATGCAGAGAGCGTTTCCCATTTTTGGTGTTCCCATTCTTTTTTTGCATTGCTGGTTAGAGTTTTGTAGGCAGATCTCTTAGCCCTAATTACCTCGCTTCCCAAACCCGCCTTAATGGAAATCAATAGGCTTGTTTTAGCGTTGCGGCAGGTCTTATTGTACCAAATTGGTCCGACAGCGCGATCATAGGCCCTCTTTGGTACGCGGGTGAGGATTACGGATACTGACTCAGAGAGAACTCTGTGAAGCTGCCCTAGTTGTTATTGTTCACTCTGGGTAGTGTCACAGGCCGCGAGAACCTGGACCTTTTCAAGTATGGGAACTACCCTCGCATAAAGCATGGGTATCTTCTCTGGATTAGAGATTAATGTCTCCCACCTTACTCTGCGTCTTTTTTGTGTGAGGCCAAGCCCTTCCTCCAAAGGCGCCCACTGTCTCGACTTAGGGTCTAGGCCAGGATGGTCGTATTCCAATTCCAGCGCATTGTGGTCACTGTCTTCCCTAGGTGACACCCGAAAGTCAATGACGCGCGGCCACAGTGCTAAGGGAACAAGTATGTAATCCAATCTTGACTCCCTACCCTTACTATTAAAGGTATGGCTAGCTGGTTTATCCGAGATTGCCCTGCCGTTGCATGCCCGCAGACCATATTTCATGGTTAAAGCGGTGATTTGCGTGGCAAGAGGGGTCCAAGCTCTAGGGGCCGATGCATACAGGGGAGGTATAGACCACTCTGTGTCCTTCTCCTCGGCCAGGTCCACCAATAGGCCCGGGAGGGGCTCATAATGGGAGTTGAGGTCTCCCCCAATCAAGGTGGGAATACCCTGAGGGATGTCATCTAAAACAGCTGCCAACTCCTCTATCGTGTGGGATATCTGCGAGATCTTAGTTGGTCTGGAATATACGTTGATCAGCAGGAGATTGTTTGCGTTCGGCCATTCAAGCCGAACCACAAGTACGTCCTCCGACTTTTGTGGATGAACAACAGCCCTGCATCCCAGGTCGCTAGATACCCAAGTAGCCAAGCCTCCCGAGGGGCGTCCTTTGCCAGCCCATTTTGCTTGGACATCAAATGTGGCAAACCCCGCGTGAGGAAGATGTTCTCTCGCCCAGGTTTCTTGAAAAAGGCAGATGTCTTGGGCCTGAAGGTATGCGCACCAGTCCGCACAATTTGCTTTGTTAGCCAGACCCGCCACATTCCAGGATAAGATCTTAAGACGGGGGCAATTGGGTCTCACTCTAGCTAAAGTTGCAGATACAGCCTCCCCCAAATCCTGCCCTGTAGATGGAACATCCCACATACTAGCCACTTGAGGTGCAGATTCATCAGATGAACTAAGCATTGAATGGGAGATTCCGGGATCTATCTCAGAGACTTGTTGTTCCCTGTTGATTTTAATCTTTTCAGGTGGTGCAACTAGCCTAGCTTGAGTGTTATTAGACCGTTTAGGTTCTAGGGTTCCCTCCCCCACTATCTTTGTTGGTCAATCCACCATGTCAAGGCTACTGTATCTGTTGTAAGTAGAAAAATAGTCGAGACATAGTTGCCTGTAGTGGGGGATTGCACTTTGTACTCCGGGAACCTGATTTCTTACCCTTCTAGGCACTAGTTCCCATCGATCCTCTCCCAATTCATGGTTAGCAGTTGGATAAAAAAAAGACAGAGGAAGAGGGTGTATTGATGACCCTTGTACCTGATGTGGCCAGCTACATATATGAGATACGGTGAGGGGATCTCTGAAGTTAATCAAGGCACAGTCACCTTGGATTGACTTCCTAGTATTTCCTATCCAAGGGATTCGCCTCACCATCAACACCTCACTGTGTATTCCTTCTGGTAATGGCCTATTTGTAGTGAGCCAGTGAATTACCTTGTTCTTCAAGGCCCCCGCTGATTCTCTAGTGGAAGGATTTAATTCTGGGATGCCAGCTAGGATTACGGTGTATAGTATTGCTTCTGGTGGCAAGTCAATGGTTCTATAGTTTAAATCTTTGCCATTGGTGGCCGTAGGGCGTGCTACTATCTTCTCTTGATGGCTTGAGCCATTAGCCTTCTTTGTAAAATTGGTATTTAAAAAGTTAGTATTTGGAGGCTCTGGAAGGGTGGTGGGTGGCTGTTGTGATTGTGTGGCTTGCAAGGTCGGGCAGCCAGCCTTAACTGAGATCTCTGGTATGGGGGTGTTGATAGTACCAAGTGGTTTATTACACGGTATCTGAATGGCTGTGTTGTGGCCCTCAGCTATTTGTGTAGTATCCTTCTGGCGATGCACTAGAGCGTTTTCTATCTTTACTAAACAACTTATAATGGGATTGAGTAAATCCCTCAGCAGTGCACCAATATTTAGTAGTGTAAGGCCCTCCTCACTAGGTGCGACATTTGAGCTCGGTTGTTCTTGAGTCGAGATGTTAGGGGGTAAAAACCCTTGGTTTTGGGATCTACTCTTGGCTTTTTTAGCCGTACCAGCTGGGTTGTTCTCCCGGATGGGGGTGCGTTTAGTAATCTTAGCTTTAGACCCTCCTGTAGTTTGTGCCCCTCTTTTTATTTTTGGAATTGCTCCATCCCTAGCATGTTCAGATGTTGAATCATACTGAGCGGTAAGAGTGGTAATTGACTCTCTATTAAATATACTAGGTTCAGCGTTAGTGGCTGGTATAGATACAATGGGTGCAGTGGGTGAAGGGAGGGGTAATAAGCTAGAATCAGTGCGAGCAGAGAAATCACATTCAGTTGATAAAATACTAGAATTACCAAGTACCAAATGCTCAGAAGTTCTACGCAATGTTGCCTCTGCCCCCTCCCTTTCCATCGTAATGCCATTAGGTGGAGGGGTAGGGGATATGACATGTTGAATGGGGCCCAAGGATGATCTTCTAACCCATTCCAGCTCTTGGGAGATGCGCCTTTCTAGTATGGAAATTTCGTCTATGAGAAGGGACCCTGCTTTGACAAAGTATGTGTCCAATGTGCCTTTGGGGGCCCCCAGGGCCGACGTTGTTTTGCTCCTTGTTGTCCTTGCAGACATCTTGCCTGGTCAGACTCACGGTTAATGCTGGTGGTCCTGAATAGGTGGTAATCCTCCTCCTTCCTCGTCCGCCCTCGAACGGCCCGGTCTTTGCCTGGTCATTGCCCGGTCTTCGCCCCGGGCTACGACCCGCGCGCATCCCGCTGGCGCGTGAGGGCGGGGCCTTGTTAATAAGGGGGGAGGGGGCAAGAGTAGGGGAGGAGTCGGGAAGAGGTCCAGGTGCAGATGGTGAGTGATGCGCACAGCACCCTGGTCCTCGCAGTCCCGAATGCGGGGCAATCCGGCTTCCAGCAGCAGCCTTCCCCCAAAGCAGAGCGTGGTGTCCTTCACAGCAAGGAGGCAGAACCAAAATGAGACCCCAACCGATGTGCAGCAAAGTCTGAGCCTACGAGCGGCATAGTTATCGATTATGGAGCGCTGTTCTGCAGCAATCATAACAGTAATAACGTATGTTTTGTGTGCTGCTGGTTTGCACAAAACATTGTTGTAATTTTTTATATAAATTATGTGAACAATTGCATTATTGTTACTGGGTTCTGTTGAAAGGCGGAGCTGGCTGACTTGGGATTTGAACTACTTGATAATTGCTTATAGAAAGGTGCTATTTCATTAATCTCGCTTCAATGGCAGAGCTCCCATTGGCCAGAATCGGGGCGTGTGAAGCAGTGCTTAATTTGTGCCGGTGGTTTCCGGTGCTTGGCACTGGCACTTAATTGTCCACTCTGGGATTTATGGCAGTCTGCCAAATGGTGGCACTGTTTGTCAGATTTAGAGATGAGCACAACAACAACGGTTGTTTATTACTTCAAAATACATTAAAAATTCCAAATACATGCCGCCCAAGGCATTCTTATAGCTTTGGGCCCTGGAATAGTCTGAAATGTCACACTTATAGGAATGTGATATTTAGTAGTTGTGTTGGTACTGTCGTTGGCAGCACTGGCAGGGGCAATGGGTAGTGCGATCTGCGGTAGCCTCCTAACGAGGGCCCTGGCACTTATTGTTTTACAAACTAAGCACTGGTGTGAATGGGGAGTCAATGGGGGATGTGAGGTGGTCGCCAAAGGATAACTAACCAATATGGGCAATGCTAGAAGTATAGTTGAGCTGCAACTCATTGTCAAAGCGTGTCAGTTTAATTAGTTCAATGAAAACAAAGACTCCAACAACCAGAATGCATCTGGGGCCTAACACAGGGCCCGGCAACCCTTGGTGAGCCTGGGTGCCCCAACCCATCATGGGGTCCCCATTCACTCCAAAGCCTATGAGTATGTGTGAGATATTGATGACTCAGAGGCCTCTTATCGCAATTTGCAGGGCGGCCACATAAAGTTGCGTTATGCCACTGGAATACATAAGGCTGACACACAAAAGCCAATGCCTTTTATTTATATGTTTTGAAAAGCTGCAAGCGTGCGTAAAAACACACTTTGTACTTCTAGTCCTTGTTTACGAGACGCAAGGCTGGCAGTAAAATATGCGCAGTTATTGCCAGCCTTGCCTCTGGTAAGCAAGGACTATAAGTACAAAGTGCGCCCTCGAGAAACAGTAATAAAATGCATTGTCATTTGCAAAGCCAATAGCTCAAACTCCGCAAATGCGAGACCTATTGCATTGCAAATGCTTTTTTTTTCATGGTGTACTACAGAGCAGTTATTGAAGCGTACTAGTGTCTGCCACTGCGCGTCCCAAAAACTGAAGTTTTAATCCAATTGGTTATGGAAGTCGCAACAGTTAAGAACTGGTGCGCCGCAAGCATGAGTATTTCTAAATATGAGTGCGCCAAAGCGAATTTCTTTACCCATACACTTCGCTTGAATACGCAAGCCCTGCCTCATTGAATTTCCAGGAAAAACATATGAAAACTGGTACCTTTGCTCACAGCCTTACCTGTAAATCAGCTGTTTAGACCGTCATGTCCTCCCAGCAAAGATATCAACTGCCCAATAGTAAACTAGCGCTGCTTTTTCCAAGAGCTATCAATAGGACCCTCCTGCTGTGTGTCCTCAAAATACGCTTTCTTGAGAAGGTGAGGGCCGCCAGAGTGCAGAAAAGACACCCTTCGATTTCGAGATGTATTCAAACCTATTTGTGCTACAGTAATCCAATCACAAAACATAGTCACAAATAAAGCAGATCTTTTATATGTTTCAAAGAAGTAATGCATGAGGAAATGAGAAGCAATTTCGAAAAAAGCCCAAAGCCTACCTTGGTAATGCATCAACCCCCACCCCCTCAAAAAACAGCATTAATGACTGTCAAGTGTGTTTCTGAGCTAGTATGGCCGCATGACCATTTCTGCTCTAAGTTGCAATGTGGGCCATGAATTCACATTCTGTATGTCATCTGCTATATCTCAAGTGCTTTGAGTCCCAAACATGTTAACCCAAATTCTGATCCCAAAGCATTAGAATCATTATAGTCACAGTCTACTAATGCCTATTCTGCAGGAAACCTCTACTTAGTGGAGTGACACCAGAGGAGTGAACATTTTTATTTATTTATTTATTTGAAATCTACACGAGGGTCTAGGGAAGATTTAGCAACTTTACAATGGTTGCAACGTTTTACCTTTTTCTACATTTGCATAGAAATTATGCATACATTTGCCACTGTGCAAAAAAAATCTTGGAAAAACTTAAACCTTCAGAGATAAAGTCTCCATATATTTTGTATCTTGGATGGGTTCGATTAGTGTGGCAGTTATATCACAGTGTGGTGAAAATTAGTTTGCAGTGCACAAAAAAATCTGCTCATCTGCAAAGGCATTGTTAAACCAGGAACATTTCGAAACTTCACTAAGGAATAAAAGTCCAAAGCAATGCTTAAAAATATCTTTAAACATCCCTAAATCCCACCAGCCAATAGACGAATCCATAATGTTTGTCCAAAATGCACACCTTAAGTGTGCTGCAGCCAAACGCTTATTCATGTGTTAGCAAACCAATAACTACAATGACCATATATATGTTGTTTGTTGATGCTTTGAGAGTATTCCCACAGTTCTCAGCTATTTTGCATCTAAGGTATTTCTTTTTTCCCTATGTATACATGCTTCCGTTCCCAGCAAAGGTCATCGAGAAGATAGTTAACACCCAGCTCACCCGTCACCTCGAAGACAACAACATCCTGGACCCATCCCAGTTGGGATTCCACAGCAAGCACAGCACCGAGACCGCCCTCATCGCCGCCACAGACGACATCAGGATCCTGCTAGACAATGGTGAGATGTCAGCCCTCATCCTCCTGGACCTCTCTGCCGCCTTCGACACCGTCTGCCACCACACACTATGCACGCGCCTCCATGACGCAGGGATCCGAGACAAGGCCCTGGACTGGACCACCTCCTTCCTCTCCGGCAGAACTCAGAGAGTCCGCCTCCCCCCGTTCCGATCCGCTAATTCCGAGATCATCTGCGGCGTCCCTCAAGGATCCTCCCTCAGCCCAACGCTGTTCAACGTCTACGTGGCACCACTAGCACGCATCGCCCGACAGCACGACCTCAACATAATCTCCTATGCCGACGACACTCAACTGATCCTCTCCCTCACCAAGGACCCCCTCACCGCCAAATCCAACCTCCACCAGGGAATGAAGGCCCTTGGATGGAGGACAGCCGCCTCAAACTGAACACAGACAACACGGAAATCCTCATCCTCGGGTCCAACCCCTCCGCATGGGACGACTCCTGGTGGCCCACGTCACTGGGGTCCCACCCGGCCCCCACCGACCACGCATGCAACCTGGGAGTCATCCTCGACTCAAAACTCTCCATGACCAAACAAGTCAACGCAGTCTCCTCCACCTGTTTCAACACCCTCCGCATGCTCCGCAAGATCTACAGATGGATCCCGACAAACACGAGAAAAACAGTCACCCAGGCCCTTGTCAGCAGCAGACTCGACTACGGAAACGCCCTCTACGCCGGAGCCTCGTCCAAGCTCATCAACAGACTACAGAGAATCTAGAAGACCTCTGCACGCCTGATCCTCGACGTCCCACGCCGCGACCACATCACCCCCCACCTGAGGAACCTACACTGGCTCCCCGTCGACAAAAGAATCTCCTTCAAGCTCCTGATCCACGCACACAAGGCACTCCACAAAACCGGCCCAGCCTATCTCAACAGTCGACTCTCCTTCTACGTACCCAACAGGAAACTCCGCTCCGCTGAGCACGCCCTGGCCACGGTCCTACGCATCCGGTGAACTACTTCCGGAGGCAGATCCTTCTCCCATCGCGCCGCCAGGACCTGGAACACCCTCCCCCTCCACCTGCGACAAACCGAAGACCTGCTGACCTTCAGGAGACAACTCAAGACCTGGCTCTTCGACCAATAGCAGCATCACCCCTCCCCCCCAGCACCTTAAAACCCTCCCGGGTATGTAGTGCGCTCTACAAATTATGTGATTGATTGATTGATTCTGTCCCTTTCCAAGAATCCATTGTCGCCAGGAAATAAGGTGAAGAGCTTGAGTAAGGGATTACAACAATGTTCTCTTTATAAGTGGTAGTTCTTGTGCTCCTGATCGGCTGTTCAAAAGTGTTAGCCAAAATTAATCTTTTTCAGTTTCTTCATATATCTTTTTTTTTAAAGGTGGTGGCATTTCTTCTGTACTACCCACAAACTGTATAATAACATTATGAATGTTGGCCCTACAGATTCACACCCTTCAATCTAGTGATTGTGTGCCTTTAGATTTTTAATAGGTTTGTTGTGTCCACAGATGTTAAGGTGGAAGGAATGTAGAAGGGCAAAATTAAAAGCATTGTGAAAAACATGGTAGTTTGATACTCTTCTCATATCGTAATAGCTATCAGATCCTGGAATAAAGGGAAATTGAGCAACAACCCTATTTGGGGCAACTGTCAACACACATTGCTTTTATTTTTCAGTGCAGTATTATGCAAGCAGGGATAGTACTCATGATTAAGATTTCAACTGGTTTGGAGCACTCAATCTTTAAACCATAGCAGAACAGTGGGCCACTTTTACTATAATGCAGCAGAAATGCTAGTTTGGTTCTTTTGCAACTTAATCACAGGGATGGGTCCCTGGGCTACAGCATAGCATATGTGAAAAATTCGGTTGTTGTTTGAGAGTTTGAGTGAAACCCTGCCCTAGAAACAGCCACAATCTTTGTTAGAGTGAACCACAAAAAGTTGTTAAACTGACCTGTAAATGTTGTTTCTAGTCACTCACACATACTTTAGATGATGAATGCATAAGGTATGTGTAAGGGACTGCAGGTGGTATTTGTGCACAGTGTGGGTGTTTAGATTTATAGACAGAATGTGGTGGGGGGTCTATGAAACTTCAAATGATCATTTTCATTCCAGGTGTTTGTAACTGGCACAAAAAATAAAAATATAATTCTACTCCTTAATGGCCTTGTGGTTGTTATAGATGATTTCTACTGTTTCAATGTTGTGCTGAGGGCTCTGACTCAATCTAGTGGGTATCAGGAATTTTCTTCCATCTCTGATGACTGGCATGTGTTCTCCGAGGTCTTTGAATAGATTTGTATACCTATTGCTTTTGAAAGTACATTTCAAGATTGGTGGGTCCCTCAATCTCTTTTCTACTCCTATTGAGAAGGAAGGTCTTCTCGTTCAGAAGAGAGCTGTCAAAGGTGGTTGGGTAGTAAACTTGGGGAAGGGTAGTGGTGGAAGAGGGCCTTTGTCTGATATCAGGGCCCCATCCTGCAAGTTTTGCAGCACACAGATCACTGCTTTCCCCAATAGCTCTCGATCAGGAAATGTGAGTCACAGTTGGAAAGAAAGATCTTTCTTCTTGTAGAGAGTAGCACACTGAAATTCAGATTGGTTATTTCATCTGGTTTTCAGTAGTGCTAGTTGTGGATGTGAGTGGGGCCAATAGAGGACGTGGGCGGGGCTAGTAGAGGAAGTGGGTGGAACCAAGTAAGTGGGTGTGGCCTCCCCCCAAAAAGTTGAGCACCTGCACATAACATTTTACAAATTAAGCATTGGCCTCAACATGCATTGCTGGAGTTGCGTCGTACATGCAACACGACTCCAGCAATGTGTGACTTTTGTGCCAACAGATGCGTCAGAATTTCTGATGCATCTACCCAATCCTTGAGCCATGGTGCGCCTTATTGTAAATACAACACATCCTTGGTGGCTCAGGGAAACTGACGCATCACTACAGATGCGCCAGTTTCTTGTAAATAAGCCCCTTAGGGTGGATGGTGTAATGTCTTTTTTCCTGTCCGTGGCCTCCAGGAAAAATCTTGCTGGCGAGGGACAAAAAGCAAATGATCTTCATAAACTGGGAGAAAATTGACAAGGTATGGGGATCATTTGTTTTTCATTTTTCAAACATGGAAAAGCGCAGTCTGCTTCAGGAGGCGATGAGCCACACAGATCAGCAATTTCACCTCCACCAGCTCAAATACAAGAGCAGTGTCAGAAGTAGGTGCAGTCTGTTGGTACTGCCACAGTACACAGACGTGAGTGTATAATGAGCAGACTGCCAGTATTCAAGAGCACCTTCTCGCTTCTATAAAACAAGGGCTGCCTTCCGGAAGCAGAACTCATGCACCTGAGAAGTCGAGAGTCCCACATCTGAATTGTACTAAGATATGACACCTGGAACCTCAAGGGATCCTCCATTGCGTGTAGTCCACAAGAACTTGCCAGGTACTGAAATGGAATTAGAAACATATTCAAATGACGAGGGAGCCGAAACTAAATGAGGCTGCCCTAATGTTATTCCTAGAATGCTTTTGATCATATTCAGAATTGTGTAGGTACATGCAAAGTTGAACTGTTATTTTATTAAATTCTTTGCGGGCCAATAGTGGTCAGTGTGGGGATTGTGTAAGGGAATGACCTTCACTAGCTAGCTGTATAGCTATATACACAGACTGGGGCAGTGGGTTCCCATATTACCCTGTGGCGGTCGCCATTGGGTATCTATAGTTAGGAGTGTGTTTCCATAGGAAATTTATTTTTCGTATGCTTATAAGTTTGGCGTCGTTTGACAAATCCTCATAAAACTTTCCCAAAATATTTTTTCCACCTTAGCTTCTTCCAGGAAAGTTTTGGGGTGATCCGTCAAGGGGAAGTGGAAAAAGTGAGGGTCCAAAAACACGTTTTCCCCATTCATTTTTCCATAGGAACTTTAGACACAGCTACAGCTCAAACTACTGATTAGATGTACATAAAATTTGGCAGAAAGTTAGATCTTCATCTAGAAACAGTGCTGTTTGTGATTTGGTGTAAAACATTTAAGTAGTTTTTGATCAATGAATGCTCAAAAACTTTGCATTTGTCACACCATGGAGGATCCTCTGACCCAACAGATCTCTTGGAGAGATCTGATTTGATGCTACCACATCAATAAAGTGTTGAAGAAAAGCTATGGGGCAGAATAGGGCTACCCTGACCCCTTAGGCCTGTGACGAGGTTCCTAGGGCCAAAAGTGATTTCCACAGGTAAATTACAAACAAAAAACACGGGCTCCTGCCTGGTAAAAAAAATATCCATGTGGTGGGCCAGTGCTTCGGTGGGTGCATACCTCGTTATGGGGGACGGGCTGCATGGCCCTCCTGCTCAAGCCTCCAAGCAGCTCTGGGGGCCCCATTCCCTTGGGCCAATATTTAAATGAAGGAGAGGGGGTCAGCATGGCCAGCTCCCCAAGCCTCAAAAAGGCCCTGGGAACACCATTCCCAGGGCCAAAAAATGTTTTAAATGGGTAGGCCATGCGGTTCACCTGCCTGAGTCTTTCCAGGCCCCAGGGTGAAAATCCCCTGGGGCTGGCTCATAGTCTGTGTCCTGGGAGCCCACCTGTAGTTTCCCTGCATGCAGCACTGAAGGCAGGGAAACATATATTTGCTTCCACCTGGTGGGAGCATTTTTGAATCTCCCACTGCGTGGGAGCAAATATGCCTTATCTGACTGCAGCAGCATGGGCAGGAAAGGCATTTCTGCTCCAATGTCTACTTTAAAAAGCTCCCGCCGGGTGGGAGCAGACTTCTTTTTCCCCGCATGCATTCCTGCGGGCATGGAAACACAGACTGCTCCCACCTGGTGGGAGTACTCAGAAACAGCTGCTCCACCCGGAGGTAGTAATGCCAGCTCTCTTGCGTACGGGGAGCCAGCTGGGGCTGTGATGGCCATGGTGGCCTTGGGGCTCCCCGGGCAGCCCCAACTTGCTGCCTAGTGTGTGCCCCAGTTGTACACCCACCTACAATTTGGATAGTCCCTAGGGAATGGGGTCCCTGGGTCCCCAATAGACCCAGGGATGCAGGGCATACTCACTCTCCCTTCTTTATGATGATGAGATTCAAGAGATGTGGTTCCTGGAACCTATTAAGACTCGGAGGGCAAGGGCCCCCCTTAGTTTATTATGACATTCAGCTGCTGGAGGGTGGGACCCCTGGGGCCTATTAAGGTTTGGGGTGGAGAGTTGTGTGCCCCCCTCCCTTATATTTAAGTATTGGCCCCAGGGTTCACAAGGTCATTGTTCGCTTGGGAAGGAGGAAATGTGCCCCCCTTCTCTTAGAGGGCCCCACCGGTTGGGATCCCCATGGCACTTTGTGTCTCGGGGAGGAGAGGCATGCATCCCCCCTCCCATTTACAAATCTGGTTTGCCCCTGGTGTTGGGTGCTTGTGGGGAATGGCTGCAGGCTCTGTGGCTAACCACCACTGTACCTGGGCAAAGGCAGAGTACGCCGGGGGTTGGATTAACGTAAGGAAATTAAATATTACTTAATGTTGAAAAAAATAGAAATTGACTGAAAAGAACAAAGGTTACAGGGATGTTACAGTTAGGAAACAATATTTAAAAAAATCTTTGAAATTCATTAAAAAAAAAACCAGAGGTTTAGGGAATGTTATAGTTAGGTTCAGATTTGACGTGCACAAAACCATAGAAACTTAACAGTTGTAGTTATAGTAATCACAAGCAACTACAGCTCATGCCCTAAGGTAACAATAACTCGTGCCCTCGCTATGCACTGCTACTAACCACACATGTTACATCAGTAATGACATTTTGAATGACATCATTCATAATATAACTGCAACATTTGCAATACAAAATAGTGAAGTTAAAATGATGAATGGTGGGGAGCAAATTACAGTTACCTTAGGGCACGATCAGGTCCCACCCCCCCTTCAAAAACAAATATTTGCCCTAAAAATGGTTCCCCAGAGCCCTTTATAGGCTTGCAGAGGGGATATTCATTTGCCACCCCCCAGAAACAAAAATTGACATTGGGGGTGAGGTCTCTGGGGCCCTGAAGTAGCTTGGAGAGGGGGGTGGGACGCCCCACCAAGATAACAATCAGCCCCAGGAACGGATACCCAGGGAGGGGGGCCTGCATGCCCCACTACCAAACAAATAAATGATCTTCTGGTTGATGGGGTACCTTGGGCCCTTTCGTGGCTCTGGGAGAGTGTCCATACTTCTCCACCTCATTAAAAAAAAAGTGATGGCACCCTTTACATTGTTTCTTTACATATTCAGATGTGCACACCCACTGGGGGATGGGCTAGGCCCTACTCCCAAACACAAACTGCTCACAATTGAAAGGCATGCGGAGCGGAGTGTAAGGTGCCTGCGGTCAGGCCCTGCACCCAATCCCATGTCGCATACAGTGATGGACATCTTACTTTATATTTAAAAAAAATATAGAAACTCACTGAACAAACTAAGGGTTAAAGTGATGCTACAGATAGGAATCGTAATAATGTTTGACTGTATATTAAAAAATCCTTAGAAATTCAATGAAATTCACCAGTTTTAGTTATCTCATGTAGCAATAGCTCGTGCCCATGTGTAACTATAACTTGCTCCCTCTCTATGCACTGCTAATTACCTGCTATATTACATCACTCATGACGTGTTGTATAATATCATTGATAACATCACTGTAACATCTGAAGTGACATCATTGATGACAACACTGTTCATGTCAGAGGGCTCTCTCCTCAGTTACCTCTGGGTATCCTTCAGAAAAGAATCTCTGGTGGCTTAACAGTGCCTCTAGTTTGTAGCTCCTTTGTCACACTTGGATAGGTCTTGTGACACCATATAATACTCCTTGGTGGTTTAATAGTACCTGCAATGGGTTGCACTTAGTTTGTCTCTGTTAATCCTGAGTGGTCTCCATATAATACTTGTAAATGTTTTAACTTTACTGTAGGAGAGTAGGGTCTGCAATCCTATGATCACCCAGATTTTTTTTGCTTTTGCTTCATTGGTTTATGACTTTCCCCGGCTGCGGGCCTGCCAATCAGACCCACAGCCTAGCTGTTCTCACTCGAAATTAACACACATGTACATTAGGTGCATCCACTAATTGGAACTGGGCCGCCTTATCAGTCCCTGTATCAGCATACCACAGGTATCCAGGGCATCGGTGTACCCAGGGCCTACCAGGGGCTGCAGCATGTATTATGCCACCCCTGGATGGCCGCCCAAATCTGACACAACTGGCTGCACGACAGCTGGGGCAAGGTGGTGTAATCACCCGTTGCTGTAGGTGTAGTATTCCTATACCTAACCCTAAAATGGACGCATGGATTCCTGTCAGTCACTCCTATGGCAGGCCTTATCAATCCTGAAGGCAGAGTGCTGGGAATCATGTGAGATGGTGCTCTGGCGCGAGCTGAGCCCGTCGACGGCTTGCGGAACCAAATCCTAATAGCCGTTCCATGGTGACGCGGGCCAACTACCTTAAAGGGCATTATAATCCGCGCGTTTATTTGCTAACCTTGGCATCGCATCACCCAAACATGTCGAGTAAGGTGTCATACGAATTGGAATACGAACCCCTCGCCAGTTCTGGCGACGGGGTTAGCATTCCACCCTTCTAGAGGGACACGACATGGAAGTAACCTTGAACCCCGGTTAAAGTTGACTCAAGCCTCAGCATCACAAAATGGATGCTGCCACCAGACACAAGTCTGACCTCCTGCTGCTGGGAGACCTTCCAGCGAGGGGAGCTTGGACAAAGGGTTTCCTGTCGAGGGCGGTGTTAGCACCATCCCAGACAGGGTTTGTGTATCCCAGGTAGGCAGGGCTGAAAGGAAGGTGATTGCAAGTGGCACCCCGGTGCTCACTGTGCATAGCCCGGCTCAAACCAGTTTCGGGGGCAACCCTGCCCCTGGGCTGGGGCGAAGCCGGACAAAGGATAGGGGTGTAACCACCCCCCTCCTGGTCCCACCCATAGGTAGGACCTAGTCACGGGCCAGCCCCTTTTTCCTAGAATAAAGGTGGGAGCGGGTCCCCTTCCCAAATTGGATAATTCTGAATCTTGAACTACTTTCCACGAAAGGAACTCTTGACTATTTCTGAAGACTCTCCCTTGTGGCTAAGGAGTAGCCACCCTGCACCAGCAGGTACCACCTAAGCGCTTGCGGTTTGCTGGACGTCTCTCCCACGGATCAAGACTGCCCAGCTCGACGAGACCCGGGTTCCCTGCCATCTCTGACCTCTACCTACATCATCAGCCTAGCTGAGATTCGTAGGTGTGACGAGACCTGCGGGACCGGCCATCTTCAGAACCTGCACAACGCTTATCTAGCACGCCCACCGAGGGACCCTTGAGTGAGTGCACCTAGGGTTTGAGAAGCCCTAACCCTGAGCGGCTCCAGCACCGAAGTCTGCCTCCCCAGCATCCACGAGATTTGCGTGGGGGCCCTTCTGCTCCTTGCTGCTCACCGCGTTGTCCGGCCACTCGCCGACCGGCTTGTGGCCCTCTTCACGACGCACCACGACAGACTTTCATCACTGGTCTGGTTGCTCCAGACTGGCTCTTGCTCCCCTTCAACAGAGGAGTACCTCGGACCCTACTGGTCCACTCCCGACGCCATCTTGACTCCACCGCGTGGGTTTGCCACTGCCAAGACCTGCTGCCCCATTCCTGGGCCCAGCATCATCGACAGCAGACACCTTCGTGGGACAGCTCGCCCTCCATCCTGGTCGCCGCCGCGCCTCCTGGTCCGAGGAACAGCCGAGTCCGACGTCATCCACTCACCTGGTCGAGGTGACTTCAGCCGATACCTTCCTGGTACCCACACGATCGCTGGCTAGCGGTTGAGAACTGAGTCCCCTCTGCTTTCAGGTTTCCTTCATCACCGATCCAGGCTTGGATCTCTCTGAACATCAACACTGGTCGCCTGCCAGCAACTTCTTCTTTCAGGCTCCCGAGACTACCACGAGGACTCCCGACATCTTGCTGAACCCCACGCAGCCGCAGCCTCTGGGCTAGGTAACTCGAGCATCTCGGTGCTCCATCGTAGGTTCACTCTACAAGTGTCCAGTTCCTTTTTCGTTTAGTCCCACTGATCGGATTCCTCCGGAATCAGTAACTTTAAACTATCTAACCCTTCCCATTCCACTTGCAGTGTATATGGTTTCGTGCCCTTCAGGCATTTGTGTAAATTGTGCAACCAGAAGTATTTTCATAAGAGTTTTGTAGTGTGCTTAGCTCCCTGACTCATAAAGAGCCAGGGTAGTCTTGTTATAAATAAATATCCTTTATTTTCATAACAACTTGTGTGGTGTCCTTTCACTTGGTGTTCATGGGGTATATGTGATGGTAAACAGCTGGCTTAACACGCCCTCTAGAGTTTAGCCTGTAGACTGCTCTTGTCCACGCTACTAGGATAGCTGGTCTATAAGGTTGACTTACAACCAATCATCAATAAGGGTCGTTTGGAATGATACACAGTGATCACTAGAATAGTGAGCACTACATATCAGGCCAACTTCTCACATTGGTGAGCAGCGGTTGGGATTTGAGCTTGCTGTTGTTTTACCACACACGTATCCTAAGAATATCAAGTTGAAAGATCACATAAGTACCCAGGTACATATAACTTAACTTAGAATACTCTGAGTCTACTGAACCAGCTGTTATAGTGAAACAGGGACTAGCACACCCTGACTATAACTCCTAGCAAGGGATCAGTAGAGAAACACATAGTGTAGGTAGGTGCATCACTTACACCTCACTAGAAAGCATGTCGTTCCACGGAGAGTCCGCAGAGACTCCCTTAGTGGGCATCGACCCTCCACAGGTCGTGTCACGATATGCAGCTCTTAGCTTCAAGGAGATGAGACAACTGTGTGCCTCCAGGAAGCTAAACCAGGGTTCTAACCCTACCATCGCATTTCTGATAGGTCTCTTAGAGACGTACGATGCTAGGAGGTCCTCTAACACAGGTCCCCCCAATGCTGATGGGAACATGCCTCCCTTAGAGGGAACCCTTGGTGACCCAGACCTCGACCTACATACACAGGAGGAAGACGAGGAGGAGTTATCAGGAGACGATTCAAACAAAGGTCCAGTGGTAGTCGGCAGGCTTACGAGGACCAACTTAAGCAGGCATGAGAATGGAACTGGGGGAGCCCCGGGCCCACGCTCAAGCAGGCCTAACATTGGGAACGGACGAGCTAGGTCTCTCTCCAGAGGCTCTAACAGATCTGTTCGTACACATGTCTCTCAGGCATCTTCTCAGAGAGGGATGACGTCCCCTCAGAGAAGGGAGCATGAAGCGAAGATGAGGGAAGTCAATCTGAGGATCGAGCGGGAAGAACTTGCCCTCGCCAAAGAAAGACTTGCCTTGGCCCGAGAGCAGAAATTGAGTGGGTTAGATCCCACTGGTGGCAGCATTCTCATTAGAGAGAAAGACAGGGGTATAGACACTAGACACCTGAGTAAAATAGTGCCCCCCTTTAAGCAAGGGGACGACATCCACAAGTGGAAAACTGCCTTGGAGAGGGCTTGCACTGTCCAGTGCGTCCCCCCAAGTCAGTGGGCAGCTATACTGTGGCTCTCCTTTGAAGGTAAAGGACGAGACAAGCTCCTCACTACGAGAGCTGAGGATGCTAACAACTACCAAGTCCTGAAGAATACACTGATTGATGGGTTCGGCTTAACCACCGAGCAGTACCGGGTGCTGTTCAGGGACACCCAGAAAATTCAGTCTCAGGATTGGGCTGACTTTGTCGATTGTGCCACTAAGGCTTTAGAAGGTTGGTTGCTGGGTAGCAAGGTTACTGATTACACAGGATTGTACAATCTTATCATGAGAGAACAGATTTTAAACAACTGTCAGAACCAATTGTTGCATCAGCACCTTGTCGACTCGGAGCTGACCTCTCCCCAAGAATTGGGAAAGAAGGCAGACAGATGGGTCAGAACAAGGGTCAAGCAGAACCAGACTCAGAACCAGGGTGGTCAGAAGAAAGCAGACCAAAAGGGTAGTAACAAGAACGAACAAAATGACCAGAAGTCTTCGACAGGCCCCCAACAAACCAAAGAGGGTGGGGGTCAGGCTTCACAGCAGAAAAAGAAGACTCCAGAAGGCCAGTCAAAAAGGTGGTGCCAATACTGTAAAAGTAAGACTCACTGGTTTAGTGAGTGCACCAAGAAAGGAGGGCAAACTCCTGCCACTGCAGCCCCTAAGGCACCTGCACCCCCTAGTACAGTCAGCAGTGGTAGTGCGCCTCCCAAGGCATTAGTTGGGTTAACCTTGGGAACTGAGGGGAGTGACGACTTAGTTGGCACGCTCACTCAGGCCGTCCTTGTCTGTACAGGGGATATGGATATGTCCCCTGATGCCAGTCCCAATACTTTGGGCAAATACAGGCAGACGCCTTTGATCAATGGAAAAGTGGCTCAGGCCTACAGGGACACTTGTGCCAGTGTCACCATGGTGACGCCTAACTTTGTGGACCCTGGACAGATCATGCTAGGTACCGATTACCTAGTGACCAATGCCAGCAATGTCACTACCAATCACAGTATGGCAGTTTTTGATTTCTCCTGGGGAGGGGTAAGTGGCCCGAAGAAAGTTGTGGTTAGTTCAGACCTCCCCGTAGAATGTCTGTTGGGCAATGATTTGGAAACGTCACAATGGTCAGAAGTGGAGCAGAGGACTCACATGGAAATGTTAGGCTTGCCAGCACATGTCCTTGCTGTGACCAGGTCACAGGCCAAAAGATGCCCCACTGAACAGGTGCTGGATCCTGGAAGAACGGACCAGACACCATCCAAGAAAAGGAGCAGTACGGGTAAGGCCTCGCCTTCCCCCTTGCCCCAGGTCGTGGATCAAGTCTCTGAGGAGGCTGACCTTAAGGAACTGAGGGAAACTGAGCCACAAGAGCTTGAACCTGGTCAGGTTGAGTTTCTGGGCTCAGGGGGACCCTCTAGGGAAGACCTGGGGAAGGCACAGTTAGACTGCCCCTCACTTGAACCCCTCAGACAGCAGGCTGCTGCTGAGGCTGCAGGGAACGCCACAGGTACCCACAAAGTGTACTGGGACGATGGACTCCTGTACTCCGAGGCAAGAGACCCCAAACCTGGCGCGACCAGGAGGCTGGTCATCCCCTTGTCTCTGAGAGGTTTCCTTCTTACCTTGGCCCACGAGATTCCCCTTGCAGGTCACTTAGGCCAGAATAAGACTTGGGACAGAATTGTTCCACACTTTCACTGGCCCCACATGTCCGAAGATACGAAGGAGTTTTGCCGCTCCTGTGTCACTTGCCAAGCCAGTGGTAAGTCAGGTGGCACGGCAAAGGCCCCCCTCATACCACTGCCGGTGGTGGGGGTACCCTTTGAACGACTGGGGATCGACATTGTCGGACCAATGGAAGCCCAGACAGCATCAGGGCACAAGTTTATACTGGTGGTGGTGGACCACGCCACCAGGTATCCTGAAGCTATTCCCCTTAGGACCACTACAGCACCTGTTGTGGCACGAGCCCTAGTTGGAGTGTTCTCCAGAGTGGGCTTCCCTAAGGAGGTCGTCTCCGACAGAGGTGCAAACTTCATGTCGGGATATCTGACTGCTATGTGGAAGGAGTGCGGTGTCAACTACTAATTCACCACACCCTATCACCCACAATGCAATGGGCTTGTTGAGAGATTCAACAGGACCCTAAAAGGGATGATTCATGGACTACCTGAAAAGCTTCGGCGGAGATGGGATGTCCTGATACCCTGCCTCTTGTTCGCCTACAGAGAGGTCCCGCAGAAGGGGGTTGGCTACAGCCCTTTTGAACTTCTGTTCGGACATCCTGTAAGGGGACCCCTTTGTTTGGTAAAGGAAGGATGGGAGAGACCTCTCAAAAAGCCGGCATCAAACATTGTGGACTATGTGCTCGGTCTCCGCTCACGGATGGCTGAGTACATGGAAAAGGCATCTAAAAACCTTGAGGCGAGCCAAGAGTTACAAAAAGCTTGGCACGACCAAAAGGCTGTCCTGACTGTGTATCGGCCTGGGCAGAAGGTGTGGGTGCTGGAGCCAGTGGCCCCAGCAGCACTCAAAGACAAATGTTCTGGCCCCACACGATCATTGAGCAAAAGGGAGAGGTCACCTACTTGGTAGACCTGGGAACTCCCCGGAGCCCCCACCGGGTGCTCCATGTAAACAGGCTCAAGGCATATGTCGACAGGGAGGGCATGGGCTTGCTCATGGCCACAGATGAGGGACAGGAGGAGGAGAGTGACCCTCTCCCAGACCTGCTCTCTCAGAACCCTGACGATGGGTCAGTAGATGGTGTTGTCTTTTGTGGCAGCCTCTCTGGACATCAACAACAGGATTGTAAACAGGTTCTTCAATCCTTCCGACATATGTTCTCTCTGACACCCAGTCAGACCAATTGGTGTACCCATGAGGTCGACACTGGGGACAGTCTGCCCGTAAAGAGTAAAATCTATCGACAGCCTGATCATGTCAGAGACTGCATCAAGACTGAGGTGCAGAAAATGTTGGAGCTGGGAGTCATTGAGCCCTCGGACAGCCCCTGGGCTAGTCCAGTAGTTCTCGTGCCAAAACCTCACACCCAGGGCGGTAAGAAAGAGATGAGGTTTTGCGTGGACTACCGAGGCCTCAATGCAGTCACTAAGACTGACGCCCACCCGATACCAAGAGCAGATGAACTTATAGACCGGTTGGCTTCGGCCAACTACTTAAGTACATTTGACCTGACAGCTGGGTATTGGCAAATCAGGTTAGCTGAGGAGGCCAAGCCCAAAACAGCATTTTCTACCCCGGGTGGGCATTATCAGTTCGTGGTAATGCCCTTTGGTTTGAAAAATGCACCTGCCACCTTCCAAAGGCTGGTGAATCAAGTTCTCACTGGGTTGGACGACTTCTGTGCGGCGTATCTGGACGATATCGCTGTCTTTAGCTCCACCTGGGAGGATCACCTGGTCCACCTGAGGAAAGTGTTAGAGGCTCTGCAGAAGGCAGGCCTCACTATCAAGGCCACTTAGTGCCAGATAGGGCAGACACAGGTTGTATACCTGGGCCAACTTGTAGGTGGAGGCCAGGTTCAGCCATTGGAGAGCAAAATACAGGCCATCCAGGACTGGGCTCCTCCAACCACCCAGACTCAGGTTCGAGCTTTCTTGGGCCTGACTGGTTATTACCGGAAATTTGTCAGAAATTATGGATCCATTGTGACCCCGCTAAACGATCTGACAAGTAAAAAGATGCCAAAAAAAGTTCAGTGGACAGCGAGCTGTCAAAAGGCATTCGATGACCTAAAGCAGGCCGTGTGCACAGCACCCATCCTAAAGAGTCCAGACTACTCCAAAACATTCATTGTCCAAACAGACGCTTCGGAGTTGGGTGTGGGAGCTGTTCTATCTCAGCTGAATTTTGATGGTCATGACCAGCCCATAGCTTTTATTAGCAGGAGGCTGACCCCCAGAGAGAAGAATTGGTCAGCTATTGAGAGGGAGGCCTTTGCTGTGGTTTGGGCCCTGAAGAAGTTGAGGCCATACTTGTTTGGCACTCACTTCAAGATTCAGACCGACCATAAGCCCCTCTTGTGGCTAAATCAAATGAAGGGTGAAAACCCCAAACTACTTAGGTGGTCCATTTCCCAACAGGGGATGGACTTCACAGTGGAGCATAGACCTGGCACTGATCATGGCAATGCAGATGGGCTCTCCAGGTATTTCCACTTAGAGCAAGAAGACTCACCTGGTCAAGGTTAGCTTATTGTCCCAAAGTTTGGGGGGGGGGGGTCATGTAGGAGAGTAGGGTCTGCAATCCTATGATCACCCAGATTTTTTTTGCTTTGCTTTTGCTTCATTGGTTTACGACTTTCCCCGGCTGCGGGCCTGCCAATCAGACCCACAGCCTAGCTGTTCTCTCTCGAAATTAACACACATGTACATTAGGTGCATCCACTAATTGGAACTGGGCCGCCTTATCAGTCCCTGTATCAGCATACCACAGGTATCCAGGGCATCGGTGTACCCAGGGCCTACCAGGGGCTGCAGCATGTATTATGCCACCCCTGGATGGCCGCCCAAATCTGACACAACTGGCTGCACGACAGCTGGGGCAAGGTGGTGTAATCACCCGTTGCTGTAGGTGTAGTATTCCTATACCTAACCCTAAAATGGACGCATGGATTCCTGTCAGTCACTCCTATGGCAGGCCTTATCTATCCTGAAGGCAGAGTGCTGGGAATCATGTGAGATGGCGCTCTGGCGCGAGCTGAGCCCGTCGACGGCTTGCGGAACCAAATCCTAATAGCCGTTCCATGGTGACGCGGGCCAACTACCTTAAAGGGCATTATAATCCTCGCGGTTATTTGCTAACCTTGGCATCGCATCACCCAAACATGTCGAGTAAGGTGTCATACGAATTGGAATACGAACCCCTCGCCAGTTCTGGCGACGGGGTTAACATTCCACCATTCTAGAGGGACACGACATGGAAGTAACCTTGAACCCCGGTTAAAGTTGACTCAAGCCTCAGCATCACAAAATGGATGCTGACACCAGACACAAGTCTGACCTCCTGCTGCTGGGAGACCTTCCAGCGAGGGGAGCTTGGACAAAGGGTTTCCTGTCGAGGGCGGTGTTAGCACCATCCCAGACAGGGTTTGTGTATCCCAGGTAGGCAGGGCTGAAAGGAAGGTGATTGCAAGTGGCACCCCTGTGCTCACTGTGCATAGCCCGGCTCAAACCAGTTTCGGGGGCAACCCTGCCCCTGGGCTGGGGCGAAGCCGAACAAAGGATATGGGTGTAACCACCCCCCTCCTGGTCCCACCCATAGGTAGGACCTAGTCACGGGCCAGCCCCTTTTTCCTAGAATAAAGGTGGGAGCGGGTCCCCTTCCCAAATTGGATAATTCTGAATCTTGAACTACTTTCCACGAAAGGAACTCTTGACTATTTCTGAAGACTCTCCCTTGTGGCTAAGGAGTAACCACCCTGCACCAGCAGGCACCACCTAAGCGCTTGCGGTTTGCTGGACGTCTCTCCCACGGATCAAGACTGCCCAGCTCGACGAGACCCGGGTTCCCTGCCATCTCTGACCTCTACCTACATCATCAGCCTAGCTGAGATTCGTAGGTGTGACGAGACCTGCGGGACCGGCCATCTTCAGAACCTGCACGACGCTTATCTAGCACGCCCACCGAGGGACCCTCGAGTGAGTGCACCTAGGGTTTGAGAAGCCCTAACCCTGAGCGGCTCCAGCACCGAAGTCTGCCTCCCCAGCATCCACGAGATCTGCGTGGGGGCCCTTCTGCTCCTTGCTGCTCACCGCGTTGTCCGGCCACTCGCCGACCGGCTTGTGGCCCTCTTCACGACGCACCACGACAGACTTTCATCACTGGTCTGGTTGCTCCAGACTGGCTCTTGCTCCCCTTCAACAGAGGAGTACCTCGGACCCTCCTGGTCTACTCCCGACACCATCTTGACTCCACCGCGTGGGTTTGCCACTGCCAAGACCTGCTGCCCCATTCCTGGGCCCAGCATCATCGACAGCAGACACCTTCGTGGGACAGCTCGCCCTCCATCCTGGTCGCCGCCGCGCCTCCTGGTCCGAGGAACAGCCGAGTCCGACGTCATCCACTCACCTGGTCGAGGTGACTTCAGCCGGTACCTTCCTGGTACCCACACGATCGCTGGCTAGCGGTTGAGAACTGAGTCCCCTCTGCTTTCAGGTTTCCTCCATCACCGATCCAGGCTTGGATCTCTCTGAACATCAACACTGGTCGCCTGCCAGCAACTTCTTCTTTCAGGCTCCCGAGACTACCACGAGGACTCCCGATATCTTGCTGAACCCCACGCAGCTGCAGCCTCTGGGCTAGGTAACTCGAGCTCCATCGTAGGTTCACTCTACAAGTGTCCAGTTCCTTTTTCGTTTAGTCCCACTGATCGGATTCCTACGGAATCAGTAACTTTAAACTATCTAACCCTTCCCATTCCACTTGCAGTGTATATGGTTTCGTGCCCTTCGGGCATTTGTGTAAATTGTGCAACCAGAAGTATTTTCATAAGAGTTTTGTAGTGTGCTTAGCTCCCTGACTCATAAAGAGCCAGGGTAGTCTTGTTATAAATAAATATCCTTTATTTTCATAACAACTTGTGTGGTGTCCTTTCACTTGGTGTTCAAGGGGTATATGTGATGGTAAACAGCTGGCTTAACACGCCCTCTAGAGTTTAGCCTGTAGACTGCTCTTGTCCACGCTACTAGGATAGCTGGTCTATAAGGTTGACTTACAACCAATCATCAATAAGGGTCGTTTGGAATGATACACAGTGATCACTAGAATAGTGAGCACTACATATCAGGCCAACTTCTCACATTTACCTCCAAAGGTTTGTTCCTTGTTCATTCTGGGTGTATGAATTATAATATCCCATACTTGTTTAACAGTGCTTCTGGTGTTGTAAATGAGTGACGTCTCTATAATACATCATGGTGGTTTAACAGTGCCTCCAATGGGTTGCTCTTCTGTCATTCCTGGGTTGGCTACATATAGTCCTCCCTGTGATTTAACCGTACCTAAAATAGTGTGGATCCTCGGATTCTATTATGTGGATGTCATATTCCATCCCTGATGGAATAACAGTGACTCCAGTGAGTTGCTTCTAAGTTTTTCCTAGGTAGCTTCTCTGTCACTTTTGGGTAATCTTCGTTCAATACTCTTGGATGTTTAATAATACCTCAAATGGGTTGCTCTTCTTTCTTCTGGAGCTTCTGGCTAGAAACATTATAAAGATACTTGGTGATTTAACAGTTCCTCCAAATGCTTGGTCCCTCAGATGACAGGAGGCGTGCTCTGATGCACATATGATATCGTCAACCCCAAAAGATGGTAAGTATCCGCATGCTCGGCTGTCTATTCTAACACTCTCTGGAGCACCCATGCTTAAATCTGTTAATTTGTTATTAGTCTATTTTCTGGTCAGTTCACTTTGTACATGTTTTCTCCATTCCTGTGGATATAGCAACCTCAATTCATAATTCATGAAAATACATCCCTTGAATACAAACAAAAGGGTTCAACAAACATGTCTCCAACATGTCCACCTACCCTTCTCAGTTGATGTTTATGCAAATGATTGCTAAAGAACTTTGAACAATTCTACCAGAAAGCATTGAAAATGTTTTCTCAGAAAATCCACTTCAAGCATTCTGAGAACATAACAGTTTGAGGCAATTGTTTAAAGCAGGTGCACAGACCAAACAACAGATCATTGAACACACCAATGCCAACAGGAACAATGTAAAACCTGTTTGCACATCATAGCAACAGACAAAATCAACAACAAAGCAAGTAAAGACGTTGCTTTGTCATTGCAATGGCACATCTACTACTGCAATATAGCAAACTGTGTACAGAAAATGCCTGACATTGAACCCACTGGTGGAAAAATGGTTCAGGCTCTCTACTATCACACACCACTAGTGCATTAATGAAAGGAATAAAGACAATTGCATTGGGGAAAAGTCAGAGACAATATATTAATGGCATGAGTGTAAGAATCCTGAATGGAAACATCAGAATTCAGAGAGAAGAGAGACCACATGAATTCAAAATCACAGAAATAATTAACCACTGGAATAAAAAAGAAACATGTTCCCCAAAGGTGAATATTAAACATCATCTCACCAACTCTCCACAATGTTCAAACGGTCTGCAAGAAAATAAGGGACAATCAGAAATTATTTGCTCACCACGCCCTCTCCCCCCGCACCCACAAAGAATCCTAAAACTAGGTATACAAGCTCCAGAATTCTACTTAAGTAAGTCTTCCCTATTATGTCAAAAGCTGATTTTGCAAGATACTTCACAATTTATTTATTTTGTTTTCTGTAGTGCAGACTCGATTCCACAGGACACCCTCAGGATGTATGGAATGTATCAATGCAGGTAACAAGTTACATTTCGCATGTCTGATTTATGAGGGCTTGGAATTCCAGATCTGTGTAGCAAAGCATGAAAATTGCTTCTGGAAGCAGTGAGGTCCCCGTTAAATGGTTAATTTGGGTTTCAAATTTCTCTGTCCCCCTCATATCATAAGATTAGATGAATGGAAAATTTGGGGGTTGATGTTTTAAAGCCTTGTGTCAGGGACTGTCCGGGACTATGTCAGGAACACAGTCAGGGACTTGGGCAAGAACTGGGAACTTGGTAGAAAACGTACAGTGCACAGAAAGAGTAGTACAGCGCTGCCCAGGATCACACAGGGAGTCCAAGGAGAAAAAGGGACCCAAAGGGGAAGGCTGTACAAGTGAACAAGATGGGTAAGACTCAGAAAGGAAGGGCACTCACGAGGCAATTTAGCATTCAGAATAACTACACCCAGGACGAATGTGCAAGACATATATATGAAACAACATTAACAATAAAGGGGAGAGTAGGGTAAAGCACTCAGGAGCTCCACACGGTAAGACTAAAGCTCGGTAAGTTTCTCACCCACAATTGCTGTAACAGATACTGACTAGAAATATCCACATAGAGGATATGCATGCAAAGTCAGGGTCTGTGGAGCTTATACCTATGGTAATGTTATAAATGTAACTCAAAGACAATACTCACAGTGAACAAGAAACACCACCTAGGTAGTTAGCTGTGCCCACGGATCTCGGCAATCAAACAGGAACACGCAAGGCAGTAATAGTAAGGGGGTAGAACTAAACACAAGCACAATAGACAAGGAGCTAGCAAGGAGGAGTTCTTAACAGGAAAGGAAGGAAATCACAGGGCACAATTGGCAGAAAGCAGGTAACAAACATACAAGGCAACAGAAGCAAGACAGCAGAATAGAAAGACAGCAAACTAGGAACTAGAACCAAGGAAATGGGAAGAAAGGCAGGGACTGGAAAATGAAAAACAGAAAGGGAGGCTACAAGGGTATACTAGAATAGTTCAGGTTAAGGAATCAAGAAAACAAAGTAGCATAGAAGGCAGTGCTGGGGCAGGAACAAGAACTGAGCTAAGGCTCAGGAGTCATGGTAGCACTGCAGGCAGTGATAGTTCAGGAACAGGGAATTACTAAAGCTTCAGGAGTCAAGGTAGCACTGCAGGCAGTGCTGGTTCAAGGAAACAGGCAATAGCTACAGCTCAGGAAACAAGGAGTCAAGAGAGCACTGCAAGCAGTAAAAATCAGGAACAAGAAATGGCTGAAGCCCAGGGACACGTACAAATAATAACTATAGCTCAGGAACTCAGGAAACAAGGTAGCACTGCAGGTAGTGCTAATTCAGGTACAAGGAATAGCTATATGTCAGGAACTCAGGAAACAAGGTAGGACTGCAGGCAGTGCTATTTCAGGTACAAGGATTAGCTATAGCTCATGAATCAAGGAACAAGGATTAACTATAGCTCAGGAATCAAGGAATAGCAACAGCTCAGGAACAAGGACTGATCTCACTGGAAAACAGCTACAATGACCAACACTGGGCTGAAGGGAGCTGGGGCTTAAAAGAGCTCACAGTACTCATGCGCATCAGGTGTGAGCAGGCTAGCAGCAGCCAGCCACAGGTGAGCTAAATTCCTTCACCCATCCTTGGCCTGCAGGGGTGGAGACAAAGCAGTGAGCAGGGGATTGTAAGTAATGGAGTTTCCAGCATGAGTAGACTGGCTTCCACAAAATCCGGCATGGATTGGGAATGGATGTCAATTCCTAAATGATGTCCAAATACCTGGAAGTCAGGATATGCATACAGGGGAGTGTCTGGAAGCATATTAGAATATAGGAAAACCCCACAATTCGGCCCCCTGGTGGTGGGAACGAGAGCACAGGGAGTGAATCGCGACACCTTGTTTGAAATGCAGGCAGGTTTGAAGATATTCCTGGCACAGAGGTGCAGCTAATGGCGCGCTATTAGGACTGGGGTGATGTGTTCATTCTTCTTCTCATTTGAAACCTGCCAAGCAGCTGCATTTAGTATGGCTTTTAGGGGATCTAGGCATCTGACTAGAAGACAGTTGTGAGGGGAAATCCAGTTTTGCAGACATGACATGACTAGACATTGCACATCTTGTTTAAATTGTACATTGGTGATTTTGAGGTTGGAGGCAATATGGAGGATCATATGCAGGTTTGGTATTAGTTTCGTTTGTGTTATTCAGTTTTAGATGATATCCGGGCATTGTTTAAAATAAGCACCTGGTTCTGTAGTCTTAATTAGTAGATAAATTTGTGTAATTAGCATGTTAGAATATACTGGGGATATCGGATGTTTATGAATAACACTGGTGCCAGAATGGAGCCGTGTGGTACACCAAATGGTGTGGGCAGAGATTGGGAGGTAGTGCCATTGATTTTGATCATTTGAGTGTGTTCAGTGAGGTTGTATTTGAATCATTAAATAATTTTTTCAACAATGCCGAGGTTTTCTTCAAGGAAGTTTTACTGTATTGTCACGTGGTTTTAGGCCACTCCCTATTTACAGTGCTAAGTTAGCTCAATCACGTTAGCTGTTGGAAAAACATCTTGTTGCTTTTGCTGCCTTTGCACCCGACACTGTTGTTACATGTTATTCATTTGAGAAATGCAGACTCGCTCTTGTCTCAAGTGAATGTTATTTATACATCCTTAACAGTTGCTAGTGCCCTTGGTCTGTACATCGAGTAAAGAACTGTTCTAGGACACTAGACGGTGCCGGCTGATTATGTTCAGGGTGATCGTACCACTGTTTAGTCACAACATGCACGCAGCTGCAAATACTAGAATGTCGTGGGCTTTAATATCACAGCGCAGCATATTGTTAGGGCATTCGATAGAAGAGCTGTTGCAGAGAACACTGAGCTGATCCTGTGATGTGATACACCAAAGCTGATCTATACGGTATGGGGTCCCCTATGCAAGCCTATGAGACCTTCTAATAGTCTAATAATATTTTATTAGTTGCTAGAGAAAGGAGGGTGGTTGTTTTCCACTGTCATTAGTAATATGATCGCTCCTTTCATTTTCTATGGTATTGTAACAATGCTAATGGTAATGATCTTAACCATTTGTCTACTTATGTTAGCCAAAGTACTGTATAACAGGACTCGAGGTTTATGAATAAATTCTTTAAACTTTACTGTGTCTTAGTTATTCTGTTGTGGACTAATATATATGTGCAAACGGGTATTTCGGGTTCCCACCATTCCTGAGAATAACTAAGTCGCATGTTCTGGGTTGTCTATACATTGGGACCGCCGAGCTAAATCTCGGATAACGAATGTGACACTAAGCTAGTCGGATAAGGGGTTCTTAGTTCTGAGGGGAGTTTCTGGTACACCACAATTCTCTAAGGTTCTGGTTTCCTGCGCATAGTTCTGTGCATACGCAGAATCCCTACAACATGGCGCACCTAACGTTTGGTCTTAATATCTGAGATGCCTTAGTAGTGCTTTTTATTAGTCCACAACGCCCTCACTCTGGTTTCCGGATAACGGGAGTGACGGTTTAACCTACCTAGGTTTTAGGCTATAGGTTCTTTCAAGCTTGATAATAAAAAAGGTTACACTAATCTAAGCCCAAGTGCTACTGAAGATCTCGTTGTATCTTCTTTTTAATCCTAATGGCGGTAGATATTCCCGCTCATAGTAGGGTGTCTCTGCGTGCTCATTTGAGGACGTATGGGGTGCCTGATGACGGGATGGCAGTGGTGTTTGTCGTAAGTGCAAGTGCCACTTACCCTTATGAGTTGTTTTACTCTTGGGTTACCTTTGAGGCTGTGGAAGATACAGATAAAACTTTCCACAAATACACTGCTACGCAGGTGCCTCTTCATTATACCCCATATATGGCTTTAGAAATTCCTATTTCAACCTGGCAGCACACTATTTGGTTTAATGGCGCCCTCCCCCACACGGTCACCCCGGCGAGACTGGGTCCTTTGTCAATTGAAGGAGCTACTTGGCCGGTGCTGGCCGGACATACGCCTCATCCACGCTACCTGACGGTAGGAGTGGATAGCTTACGTATACTACACACGACCTTGATTACGGTCCATAGGGCGTTAGTGCAGTATGTGTCGCGCACTGTACAGGTGGGGGCACCTGCAGTTGCGGGACACGGGGCTGATCGCCATCATGCAGTTGTGATCAGTCCTGTAATGGTAAACGCGGTTGTTGGCAAGCGCCCCCAGAATAAGGATGAGTATCCTTATTGGCTTGCAGAGAAATTCGATCAACTGGAAGCCGTGTTTCCTAACACTAGTCCTGTGGATAAACACAGGATACTCACTATTACTTTGCCGAAAGAACTAGTCCCGGACATTGTCGATTGTGACAATTGGGGCAAAGTCTTTGCCGCGACCTATTCGAAGTGCTTCGGCACTACGTCTATGTCGGTACTACCTTCCGTTATCAAGAAAGTCCAGGAGGACCATGGGGCGGAAGCAGCTATTGAATTGGGAATGCGGCTTATCGACAGCTTCGATATAGTATGTTCCATGATTATGGGAAATCTCAAAGGAGATGCCATGCAGTTTCAAGTGGGAAACATGATGGCACTTATTGCGGATGACGATAAGCCGAGGGAGTTTGCAAAAGTTATTGCGAAAGCCTATAGGATGGTTGGACGTAGTGCCCTAGGCGTGAAACCCGTCATCAAAATTCCTGATGTAGTACAGCACACTAAAGTGAGTTCGTCTACAAAAGACGATAAACCCAACTTTCCAAAACAAAATTGGCGAGCTAAAAAACAAGATAAACAGCAACAGAAACAGGAGACTCATCCAGCGTCCCCAGTTCAGGCATATGTTGAACGCACTTATGATTTGCGTGATCGTTCTCGTATTAAGTCACCTGATAGGTTTCAGGTTCCTGACCAGCGCTCTCCTCGTTCTTCACAGGAAACGGCGGCTTCACACTTTGGTGGAGGAGACCGTGGGAGAGGCCGGGATGCTCAAGGTCGAGACCAGCCCCGACAGGCGGACGGAAAAGGCAAGCAGGAGGATTCTGCACGTCCACGTCCTCCGTTTCAGAAAAAGAAGGTTGCTGCAATCTCAGCGAAGTATGCCTCAGATGGTGCGGACACAGCTTCTGAACATGAAATGGGCGCTGACGCTGCTAGACAGCGCGGCGGAGGTAACAGTAGTGCGGGGAGCACTGCGTCCATTTCTGGAGGCGACAGCAACTAAAATCTATGTAACAGTAGAAACTGCTGATACTCGCGTAGCCCCCCCTGAGAGATTATTTGACGTAGTCCTCAATATTGAGGGTGACATACAACGAAAAATTAACGCGGTATTTTGGGATAATCTAACGACCACCTATGATATACTATTGGCGGAGAAAGATTGGCCCCCGGCTTTCGTTCTAAACGCTCCAAGGGGGGAAGAAGTCATTCTTCCTTCTTTTGGACACGTAGTGCCCAAGGAGGAGTCTAAGAAGTTGGCCGAGGAGTGGGCGCGGGTGCTTGCACCTGCGTTGTATCGTAATCAGGTGGGGTGGGATAAAAGTTCTACCCTCCACGAATTTCCATTGCGGTCCGACCCCCAGCCTCAGCCCCAATACCCTATGCGTCGTGAGGCTAGGTCTCACGTCGCGGCTATCCTTGAACAATTGGAATATCAGGGAGTAATTGAAACGTGTGTGTCATCCATGAATAATCCTTTATTCACTGTAACGAAGCCTGACGGATCGTACCGCCTAGTTTTGGATTACAGGCACTTAAACTCGCACTGCCGGAATTGTGCGGTGCAAAATACCCATAGTTCAGCTCTCGTCGATAGTCTTGTGAGAAAAAGGTTCAAAACCACACTCGACTTGTCCAATGGTTTTTATTGCCATAACATATCCCCTCATAGTTATGAGTGGACCGCTTTTACTTCGGGTGGTAAACAAAAAGTGTTCAAAAGGCTACCAATGGGCTATAATAATAGTCCTGGGGTATTTGCTGCCCGTGTGGTCTCTCTCTTAGAGATGGTAGACCCGGAGGCGTACTCGTACGTTGATGACATCTACTTAACAGACGACGAGTTGCTTCCACACCTTGCTCGCGTGGACAACATAATTACTATGTTTGCGGACTTTGGTTACAAGTTTAACTTTAAGAAGTCCCACATTGCCGAGTACACAGTTTTATTCTTGGGGTACGAACTCAACAATGAGGGCCGAGGCTTGGCTCCGCAGTTCCTTGAGAAATGCGCACGCCTTCGTATCCCTACGACACTGAAACAACTACAATCATTGCTGGGCTTTCTGAATTTCGGTCGTACCTACATTCCTGAATATGCCCAGCGTATCAAGACACTATATGCCTTGGTGCAACCTACTTTTACCAAATCTTGCTGGCTGCCAGAACATTCGGCTGTATTACACTCTTTGCAGTCTGACCTTCTTACTGCGAAATATTTACAAACTCGTGATAACCACACAAACCTGGTCATAAGAATTGTACCGGGTGTGGAGGGGTTCACGTACTTAACATACAATGAAGGAGACACTGTCCCCATTGCTTACAAATCTCATTTATATACTTCGGCTGAAATGCGTTTCTCCACTGTCGAAAAAGTTTTGACAGCAGTTCAGATGGCAATCCTGAAAGAACGAGCGCTATCACAGGGGAAGCGCATGATGGTGGTAACACCATTTCCTGCCTTAGAGGCAGTCACTAAAGCAAGTGTGCCGAATTCTAAAGCTTTGCATCCAAGGTGGATACAATGGGCGACCTCCTTAGCCTCGCCTGATGTTGAATACATCTTTGACGCAGGACTTCAGACTCAGGAGAGTTTGGAGTATGAATTAGTTCATCCAGCTCCACTTACATTGCGCCCGTTGGAGGAGTTCCATTGTGTCATATACACTGATGGGTCCGCGCAGCCCGCAACTGGATCAAGGCACGCTTATTCAGCGGCTTGCGCAATTGTTGTTGGTACTTTCGTGAATGGAGAATTCATACAGGATGCGGTGCATACGCAGACTTTGGGTGATTGTACCGCACAATTGGCGGAGCTTAGAGCTCTGGTGCTTGCACTGGAGTTTGCTGATTACAGAGTCACAACTCTTATAGTGAGTGATTCTTACTATTGTGTACAATCTTACAACGACAATCTGATGTTTTGGATCGCGAATGGATTTCGTGATTCAAAAGGTAGCACAGTGAAGCATAAAACGGTTTGGGCTAGGGTGGCTGAACTAAAATGCAGTCGACCCCTTGTGAATGTTATTCACACTCTTGGTCACCAACGAGTTGGCGTCCATGCTGTCTGTAACAGTTTGGCTGACGAGGCAGATAAAACAGCAGTGGCAACATACTTAGTAGCAGCAGTTACAAGATCCAAAAGTAAGATCGATGATGACATCTTGGCAGCTATTGCTGCATCAGAGACTGGGACAAACTTCCCTAGAGGTTTCCCTTCTCGATACCATTATCACTTAAGTCCTGATAACGTCCCGTTAGTGAGGATTAATGATGTTGGGGATAGGGTTATTCCCAATTCGGACTGCAGGCCTGCATTGGTACAAGCTGCGCACGAGGGTGTTGCGTCTGCGCACGCCGGAGTGTCCGCAACTGTGTCACTGTTGCAACAGCGTTATTGGTGGTACGGTTTGTACAAACATACACGGACTTATGTCCTCAATTGTGGGATTTGCCAACAAATAAAGCCATCTACGGTGGCGCGTCCACCACAAACGCAGCTGCATATATCTAATCAACCACTAGCGTGTGTTTATTTAGATCACTGCGGTCCTTTTTCCTCGGACACTGCGTACAAGTATATCTTGGTTGCAGTAGATTCGTGCACACGTTTTCTTTGGGTGTGGCCACACAGGAGTGCTGATGCCAGGACTGTCATCAAAGCATTGCGTGTCTTTATAGGGAGTTTTGCATGTGGCACCCTTCACTCTGATCAGGGCCCTGCGTTCGCCTCTAAGGCTTACAAAGAAGCTATGAGAAGTTTGGGGGTCCAAGTCAAATTTTCGTCTCCATACCGGCCTGAGGGCAATAGTGTTGTGGAACGAATGAACCGTGACCTAAAGCAATCATTGACAGCCAGGGTGTTAGGTACTGGAAAAAACTGGCTAGCCCATTTGTATGACGTCCAACGTGCACTTAATAATCTCCCTAGAAGGTCTCTGGGTGGGAGGACCCCGTACATGATGCTCTTCGGAGTTCGAATGTTTGTCCCTGACCTTGAGGGTCTCGACATGGCGGCGGCAGCCGCGCCTTTTGACTTAGATGACCACTGTACTGTCTTACAGAATCTTCAAGAAACAAGAGACACTCTAGCAAAAGAGCACATATCCTCTGCGACCGAAGCTGGACTTCAGATTCCGGTAGTCGGCTGGCTACCCAGAGTTTGTGATCTGGTCCGTGAGAAGGTGGAGAAGAAGAAGGAGTTTGGCCCCTCTTATCGTGCACCAGTGCCGGTGCTTGGAGTTGAGGGTACCCGCACAATTGTTTTGCCTCCACTTCCTGGTCACAGAGACAACAGGTACATTTCAGTTGACAATGTCAAGCTACACAGGGTGGCCGATACTCCATAGTCTGACACCTTCAGTTTCTTGCCCTTCGATGATGCGCAGTTCTGTTGTGGTTCCACCATCTGACATCGTGCCTAAGGTTGCCATTGAAATACAAGTACTTTCTGATTCTGCTGTTTCACCTGCGGATGGTGCTTTGCCTGATGATGCTGAGTATTCTTATCCTGCTGATGTCCCTTTGTCCCTTTTGCATTCAACTGACATTGTCCAGTCTAATTCTTCCTTTGGAACTGAATCATTGACTTCCACTGCCCCTTCCAAATTTTCAAAAAATTTTGCCTGGTTCAAGAGACAATTTTTGGTTCCCCCCTGGATTTACATTTGGCTGGTGCTCATTTGCATTTTTTTGTTCATGTCGATTGGTTTTGTGGTAGTGTTTTTTAGGCTGATAAATGGACACTACCTGAATGAACGTTCTACAATTAGATTAATTAATGGAACTTTGGCCCCACATTCATCGTCACACATCATGAAGAGGGACCAGACTTTTGTAAATATCACCGCCTGGCCTGTCCGTGATGGAATAGCATGGGATGCAGTTAAATTTCAAATTCATGGGCCCACGGAAGTGATTAATGTGCCATCTGTATATCGTGTTTCTATGGGTGATGTGGTGAAGCAAGATATTCGATCTGATGATTGGGATGTTAAAACTATAGAGACACTGTTTTCTGATTTGAAATACTATGCCGCATTTGATGCTGAGGATTTGTATTTGAATAATGAAAACTATGCAGAACAGTTTTGTTATCAACATTATGGCACACATTTTCTTCATAGGGCGAACACATTTCGTAGTTTAGTCAACTTTACGCAGTGGGAACATTGCCCAGCCCCGAAGATTGGTAGTTCAAAAACATTGATCGAAAATTTTTCATATTTTTCGGATTTCAGTGTATCCAATAATGCATCTTTTTATTTTAAGCTTAGAGACGAACCTATTTCAAAGGTGCGTTTGACCCACACTAAATTGTTGTTTTCTAAGTCCTTCATGGACGATTTGGCAATTGGAGGGTATGACGTTTGGAAACATACTATTGATCTCAAATCGGTTTGGGGAACTAAATCTTGGCAAGTACAAGGTACAGAAGCTTTACATCGTGCTTGCCTCATCCCAAACCACATGTTATTTTTAAATTCTACAATTTTTCAGACAACCTGTTTTGGATTAGCTCTTTCTAAAAAATTAAATTCCCCCTCGATCCTGGATCTGAGAGCTTATCCTGGTTGGGAGAATCACACAGATCTGTCCCTTACTATGTTGCAGTCTTTTATATCCAATTCCACCTTCAATATTAGTGCATTAGACCCTAAAGGTTGGTTGGTATGGCAGAAATGTTCGGATGCCTGTCAACGTAGATTTTTGGGTTTAATTCCCGGGTACATACAGGATAGAGTAGACCCACGTTTTCTGTCCGCACACACTGTCACTACCTACTCAGTAGGTAAATTGTGCCAGGCATGGTTGCAACATTCCACATTAGATTCTGTTAAAATGCACTTGTCACGTTTGCATGACAAAATTGATTTCAATGATTTTGTTAAAGGTCCTGCATTGGGGAGATCCAAAAGATGGGTGTATGCTGTTTACAACGAGGTATGGAAGTTGTCGCAGATTGAGGCTGCTTCCAGACTCCGTGCTATTGACCAAGCCAATATGGAAAAAGTATTGGCAGTAATAGATAATAGTATTAATACCTTATCTTCAAGAATATATACATTGGATAACATTGTTTCATCTGTTGTAGATATTGTCCAGGACGATGTGTCTGTGTTGTATCATGGTCAAAATCAATTGCGTTCGATAATGCAATTTGCTTGGACTTTGCAGATGTTAAAGGCGGGGAAAGTGCCGTGGGATTACATGAATATTTCTTCTTTATTCCGCCCATTTAATCTGACAGCAAAGCAGCAATTCATGTCCATGAAAGATGCTACGTATTCACTACTGCATATAGAAAAGTTAGAACCTTTGCCTTTTTCTGTTGCTGAGTCGGATTATGCTGTGTGGCTTATCCATGGGATGGTCACTCTACCGATTTCTATGTATAGGTTTAGTTCGTGCATGAAACATTATGCCTTAGGCAGATACGAAAAACTTGGTTCTGCATTCTTGCATGAGGTCTGGTCTCTCCCATTTACATATCGATGTGAGAGAGACGGCAAAGAAGTTTATTTGAAAGGTGAGGAGCGTACGTCTGCTCCTGATCATTCTGTAGTATGTAGACATATCCAATTACATGGATCATGTAATATGAATGCCCCTAATTTAGCTTGCGTATTGAAGGGCATTCCTGTGCCAGTTATAACGCCGTCATTTACGCTGCTTGCTAATGGTAGTTATTTGCTTTTAAATAGTGAGGCTTGCTGTGGGATGTTAGCTGGAATTCCCTATATTGTTTCAGTTTCACGGAGAGTAATTTGCTGTAATAACGTGCTTTTCCCACCCCCGCAAGGCCGACTGGATATATCCATCTGGCCGACGATTCCAACCTTGAAAGCAGAGTTCAATAGGATGAGCAGAATAAGGGCTCTTTTGTCTCAAAAGGAGGTTGCGTTGACTTCGTCGCGTGAAACATTTCTCCTTCAGGTGGCGAACACTCGCACGGAAGTTCAAGCGCTTTTGAATACTGACCTCCCCCCACATTTTGGCACACTAATACACACTATCTTCAATGCTTCTTCTACGACTGGTCTGGTCCATTTTTTTTAAATTGTAGGCTCTGGCCTTGTGACGTCTTTCCAGTCTATCTTTGGTATAATACCAGCTATTTTTCATTCTATTTTTTCTGGGGTTTTCGGAGGGTTTCCTCTGATACTCGCATTAATTGCTGGCATACTCCTGTTGGTCTGCGCACTACGCTATGGCTGCACGACTTGCGCTACTCGACCACGGATTCAGCCTGTTCCATCTGCGTAGCCAGATGTGGGAATCTTATGGGACTTTACCACTGGCTACCTTGAGTGTCGCTTACGGATTATCCTTCCGGTTCCCGTTTTTCACTTGTGTACAGCCTGTTTTTCACTGTCTCGAATGTCCATTCCAATGGGCTCTGGATATGTGTCTGTCAAACTTGGTGTCACCTGACCTGGATTTTGATCGACTGATGTATCCCTTAGTGGTTCATGAGTTTGACTGTTCTGGAGTCGGGTTTATGGCCTTGGGTGCGGCGCATGGAGTCCTTGGATTATGGGATATCGAGAAAGCAGCAGTTGACTTCCTGGCACGAAGTTACATCGAGATGCCTGCTTCTTGTCCACGTGGAGTGCTTGATGCTCATTTCCCTGTGGAACACGTATGTTCTTTTTCTTTGCTGAATTGGATGACAGCCAATTTTGCGGATGACTCCAATGATTTTCTACTGGAAGCTGCAGCTGCATATGCTGCTTATACTTTCCTAAATTGACTGCCGGATGGCGAGTTCAATGGAGTGAATTTTTTTCTATCTTCTCTCAAACGATCGTTGGCCTCTATGGACGATGGATTGTGTTTTTACATTTTTTTTCTCTCTCTCTCTCTCTCTTCTTCGAAATTTTTTCTTCCTCTCATTTTCTGAACTCACATTTCAAGTTCTTTAGTCTGCATCGTTGATCTTGAACTCTGCGTTCTGTTGGAATATTCACCCCTGGTTGTACAGTGGTTCGATCAAAGGGGGATGTCACGTGGTTTTAGGCCACTCCCTATTTACAGTGCTAAGTTAGCTCAATCACGTTAGCTGTTGGAAAAACATCTTGTTGCTTTTGCTGCCTTTGCACCCGACACTGTTGTTACATGTTATTCATTTGAGAAATGCAGACTCGCTCTTGTCTCAAGTGAATGTTATTTATACATCCTTAACAGTTGCTAGTGCCCTTGGTCTGTACATCGAGTAAAGAACTGTTCTAGGACACTAGACGGTGCCGGCTGATTATGTTCAGGGTGATCGTACCACTGTTTAGTCACAACATGCACGCAGCTGCAAATACCAGAATGTCGTGGGCTTTAATATCACAGCGCAGCATATTGTTAGGGCATTCGATAGAAGAGCTGTTGCAGAGAACACTGAGCTGATCCTGTGATGTGATACACCAAAGCTGATCTATACGGTATGGGGTCCCCTATGCAAGCCTATGAGACCTTCTAATAGTCTAATAATATTTTATTAGTTGCTAGAGAAAGGAGGATGGTTGTTTTCCACTGTCATTAGTAATATGATCGCTCCTTTCATTTTCTATGGTATTGTAACAATGCTAATGGTAATGATCTTAACCATTTGTCTACTTATGTTAGCCAAAGTACTGTATAACAGGACTCGAGGTTTATGAATACATTCTTTAAACTTTACTGTGTCTTAGTTATTCTGTTGTGGACTAATATATATGTGCAAACGGGTATTTCGGGTTCCCACCATTCCTGAGAATAACTAAGTCGCATGTTCTGGGTTGTCTATACATTGGGACCGCCGAGCTAAATCTCGGATAACGAATGTGACACTAAGCTAGTCGGATAAGGGGTTCTTAGTTCTGAGGGGAGATTCTGGTACACCACAATTCTCTAAGGTTCTGGTTTCCTGCGCATAGTTCTGTGCATACGCAGAATCCCTACAACAGTATGTCACGGTTGGTTCTGTCAAATGCTAGAGCAACAGAATATAATTGTCTCTCTCGCACATCATTATTTAACTTGAAGAACATTTAGGTGGTGTGTATCTCAAATTGTTTCCTTAGTAAGTTTTTTAGTTTGCTCAATTGGGAATTGAAGAACAGGGTTTTGGATTTAGAAACATTAGCTTTAATGACTTTCGATAGGATCTGTTGAGAGATTTCAGGGAAGGAGTGGTGTTTTTCTCAGCGGCAGTCCACAGACTGGAGAGATTTTGTCTCAGAATGAGGTTCATTAGAGTATAAGAGCTGTGGAAGTTTTTGGGCTTTCCCTTTTTTTTGAAGGTGGCAAGTTTATTTGCAAGTTCTGTTAAGGTGGTGGTGCAGTATTCCACTAAGGCTGAGGTGTCATCTGTGTTGACATTATTAAAAGATGAGAGCTGAGTTCATAGTAGAGCAAACTGTACCTGGTGAAATATTGGTGTCTCTAGAACCTATTTATGAAGGTTTGCTTGAGGGTTGAAGTTGGGAGATCGAGGAGAAGGAGGAGGAAAGGAAATTGGTAATGGTCATACTAAGCAGTGGCTATAAGGTCCTTCGCTTAAAGGAGATTAGGAGGGATTAGAATGCGATCATGCATGGATCCTTTGCTGTGCGATTTTTACGTGCACTGTCGCTTGAGGGCATTTTCATGTAGGAAAGATTCAGCATAGCTATCACTAGCTCCAGGTATGTATTCCAAAGTGGATTCAAGTTGACTAAAAATAGAAGTTCTAAAGTAGATTTAAGTCACCAAAATGAAGAAGGTTGCTTGTGGTGAGTAGCAGGTTTGTGGAGAATTCAATGAGATCTGCACACAAAATAAAATTATCATAAGTTGAGGTGGTAAACTAAGCTGATAGTTAGGTTCCTCCCCCTCCAGGTATTGCAAATTATTGCAAGGATTAAAAGAACATGACTATATCAGTTGAGATGACTCCGATTTCTCACAGTTCATTGAATCCCTGAAGATGATTGGGATTGCTTAATTTCTGATGTTTTCCTGAGCCTGTCAGATAATTTTGACTCCTTGGGGTAGTAGTATGTCTATCAAGGGGAGAAAGGAATGGATTTGAAACCAGGCATCAGTCAGAATTAGAAGATCAGGTTCTTGGTTCATGAGAACTGGTGAAAAGTTAATGGAATTAGAGATTGCAGATCAAGAATCGAGCAGCATGGGGCACGGCTTTGGTGCCGGACGGAATGGCCGCTTAAGTGCAGGGAGGCATGGTTTCGGTGCCGGACGGAATGGCCGCTTAAGGGCAGGGCTCCGCCACACCAGGACGCTATCTAAGCCGCTGGCGCATCTCCAGTGCCGGTTTTTCCTGGACATTGACAGCCTCATACGTCGGAACATGGGAGGTTTCCAGTGAGACCATTTTCAGCACCAAGCGCATCGTTCATTTCGCGCTTACCTCACCTTTTCCTGCGGCTTTCTTCTGCCTTGGAGCGCCTGCCATTTTGGGAAGCGCGCGTCTCCTCAGAAAATGCACTGCGTAGCGGCAGAAACCCAGCTGACACTCTGGAGCCTCTGTTAACCCCCTAATAGCTTTCTGAAGGTCTCTTAAAGTGACATACACGCATTTTCTTTAACTCTGATACCATTGTTTCTGCTGTATGTTTATCCTGGACTCTGGCCTTGGGGTTTTTTCTCCCTCATACGCTTCCTCTCATGAGGCCTTCTCAGCCCACTCTCTCAAGGGATTGATCACTGTACATCTCAAGAAATATCTGCTCTTATGCGATATATATTATGGCTGCATCTCTTCATTATCGCCACAAGCTCCACATTTTAACTTGACTTTTCTCACAGAGTTTTACCATCTTTATCCAATGCGCTATTCCTTCCCTTGGTGCAGCTGTTGCCTGATTTAATATGCCTCATTAATTACTTTGCACTTATATAACCAGGTCAATCCTTCAAATGTCAATCTACTGAATGTTTCATAACTACCTGGTTATTATATGACATGACTGGAGTCTTTCTTTTCGCCTTCTTCTTTGCATAATACAGAGTCACTTCAGATTTTCTACCAAATGCTCAACATGTTACCTTTTTCACGGTCTGTGACTTTATAATTTGTTGGCATTTATGCTCCAATGTGCTTCTTCTCTTCTTAAATCACGGCTGGTCAAACCATTTGTTGTTTCTTCTGGAGAATTTTATAATCACGGTTCTCTTGAGACCTGTGCATCGCTTATTCTACTCACTGGTAGATAGCTCTTTATGGGGAAAATTGCGCAAACCGAAATTTGTTTTTGTTCCATCACGACAAAGACTATTGGTAACTCCTCCACCTCTGTCAACACCAAACTCTTCTTCTACTACATTGCAGATGGCTGGAGTAACTCCTAATCGTAGCTCCTCATCATCACTGGCCGCCTCAAGCACATCATCTCCTTCTACCTCCACATCTAAACGCTTGAAACACGATCCCCCATCTCTTGACAAATCTTCATCCTCCATATCTATGGAGCTACTTTTGGAGGAGATACGTGCTTTGCGTCCGTTTGTGGAGGAAACCAACAAGAAGAAGCAATTATTAGAGGAAAAAATGGTCTACAATGGAAAACAGAGTGACTTCATTGGTACTCCAAATACCACAGATACAGGATAATTCCCAACTAATCTCTTCTTTAGAGAAAACAGTCCACAGCCTTCAACAACACACTGAAGATTTAGAAAATAGAAATAGGAGGAACAACCTTCGTATTGATGGCTTGCCTGAGTCTCTGGAAGGCAACGACCCTGTATCTTTCTTCTCCTCCTTTCTGCCGAAGCTCCTGGATAAGCCTTATACTACGTCACTTAGCATTCAAAGAGCTCATAGGCTTGGCCCTCGTCCACCCCTCTCAACAGCTCCAGTTAAACCACGTGTTGTTATTATCCTCTTTTTGAAGTTCACTGATCTGCTCTCAGTTCTCTCTGCAGCTAGATCTAAAAAACAAGTTACCTGGCTTGGTCAGAAGGTGTTTTTGTCTCAAAATGTTTCCAACGCCACAGCTTCCAGAAGGCAAGAATTCCTGAATCTACGTCCTCCTCTACGAGCTATTGGCGCTAGATACGGTTTGTTTCATCCCTGTATCTTCAAAGTCACATTCCAAAACCAAACGTGGACTTTTCAAGATCCTGCAGAACTTAAGAACTTTATTCATATTCACACCACCAATGTTATGGATACTACTAATTCTTCAAATGGTTCTTCAATTGGTTGAATATTTAATTTATCTTGCAGAGTTTCTGTGGATGTCTCTTCATTGGCTCTGTTTATTTCTTGATATCTCTTCATTGGCTCTGTTAGTTAAGTAGTTGCTTTGTTCTCCGATGTTTTTCTCTTCTCTTTCTCTTCATGTTTACCATATTTCCAGTTATACGCTAACTAGTTATTTATATCTCTATAGATTCTATCAACGTTAATTGTTTCTTTGTTTTATTCATACAGATTTGTTTATGTCTCTTCATCCCGTATAGTCCCTCTCCTATTTTCCTCAAGTCCTGATGCGGCTGGACTCCCCAGGTTGGGGGGTTCATTTTGTCGTGCGTTGTCCCTTCCCCACTGTCTGTTCTTTTCTCCCCTCAGGTATGTTATTTTCAGTCATCCTTTTTGGATTTATGCTGTCTCCCCTTTTATCTTTTCTCTCTTTCCTTTTCCCTTTTTTCTTCCCTCTTGTTTCTCCTCTAATTGTTCTACTCTCCTTTCTTCTCCCCATGCTCGATTCCCCTTATTCTATGTATGATTCCATCACCTGTTTCTTTGCATATTCCTTCTCTCTTCTTCCTTTTTCCCCCTTCCTTCATTATCCATTTTTTCTTATATCCATTGTTATTCTCTATGATGTTCCTAGTACTGTAAATTTTGTTCTTCCCAAATTTTTAATGGTTTTGCATTCAGAGTTATCTCCTGGAATGTAAAGGGTTTTATCAATCCTATTAAAAGACAGAGAATTCCCACCTTGCTTCTTATAATCCTGATCTAGTCCTCTTGCAGGAGACCCACCTTACAGAAACTGAATAACTTAAGTTAAAAAGAAGCTGGGTGAGTACGGTCTTATTCTCTCCATCTACTAATAAAAAAAATGGGGTTGTCATTCTATGTCATAAGAAATTAAAATGTAAAGTTTTATCGCGAGAAAATGATACTGATGGTAGATGGATTTTAGCTAAATTGTCAATTAATTCTGTTCCTTTAACTGTTTTTAATATTTATGGTCCTACTCATCCTGATTGCTCTTTTTGGCCTTTGATTACTCAAAAATGTATTCAATTTCGAGATGATTTGTTTATTCTGGGTGGAGACTGCAACCAAATAGTAGATCCTTTTTTGGATCGTAAATCTACACCTCGTTTTATTCCAAACAAGACTCACAAGCACTTCCTTGACACTATTTCTTAATCACATCTCATTGATTCTTGGCGACTTTCTCATCCTGACACTCTTGACTACTCCTTTTTCTCTCCCCCTCATTGATCCCTTTCTCGTCTAGACTACATCTTTCTGTCTCAATCTTTGTCTCAAAATTTACTGTCTTCATCTATTGAACCTATAGTTATCTCGGACCACGCTCTAATTGTAACAGACCTTGACTTATCCCCTCCACATCCAAAATCTTCCCGATGGCGTTTTAATAATTCCCTTCTAACTGATCCTCTATGAATTCTTTCTCCTAAATTGTGATCTAGTACTTCCCCCCATATTATCTGGGACGCTTTTAAAGCTACTGCACGTGGTTTCATTATAGACTTTGTTTCTAAGAAAAAGAAACGCTTTCTTCAGAAACGGAAAACTGTATTACCTCAAATTATACTTTTGGAACATGAATTTTACACATCTTCACAAACTTCCATCTCACCAGAATTGATACGGGCTAAGCTGGAGTTTAACAAAACTTCTACTGACAATGCTTCTTCAATACTCCTTCGCAGTAGCGCTCGCTTTTATGGTGGTCAAAACAAAGCAGGGAAACTTCTAGTAAATTGCCTTAAAACACGCAAAGAGCGTACTTTTATTGATTCGATTTATTCCTCTGATAATTTCCTTCTGCATAAAGATCAAGAAATACTTGATGAATTTAAACTTTTTTATCAAAATCTCTACACACCAGAATCTCCCCCCACTCCTTCTCTCTTTCAGACTTATCTTGAAAAACTCCCTTCTCCTTCATCTTCCCATCTTAATCTTCTTGATCTTGAAAATTACCTTTCCCTTAATGAACTTTCCAAAGCTTTAATTACCCTCACTAAAGGTAAATCACCTGGTCCAGATGGTTTCTCAGTTGAATGTTATTTGCACTTTTATGACTTGTTATTCCCTAAACTTTTAGTACTTTTTAATTCATTTTACTCAACTGGGAAGACAGAAGGCACTTTTCAAGAGGCAACCATCTGCCTCATTCCTAAAGATGGTCGAGACCCTAAATTTTGCAAAAAGTATCACCCGATTTCTTTAGTTAATGTTGATTACAAATTATTTGCTAAACTGCTTGCTTTACGTTTAGATCCTATCATGCCCCATCTTATTGGAAAATAGCAATGTGGTTTTGTTAATGGTAGACTAACATCCGACAATTCTCGTCTTTTTCTCAATGTTTTAAATAAAGTCTCTTCTCTCTCTATTCCCCTAGCTGCTATCTCTGTTGACGCAGAGAAAGCTTTCGATAGAGTCAATTGGTCCTTTTTGTTTGCGTCTTTACGCTGGCACGGTTTTGGTCCTAAATTTATATCACTATGTCACTTATTTCCTTATTATACTCTGCTCCCAAAGCCTCAGTTCTAGTTAATGGTCGCGTTTCATCTTCCTTTCCTCTCCAACGTGGCGTTCGTCAAGGCTGTCCCTTATCCCCTCTTCTCTTCGTTTTAGCTCTTGAACCCTTTTTGACTTCTATCCGTAACAACGATTCAGAATCGCACTATCTTCTCTTCGGAAATCAAAATCTAATGGTGGTGTGAATTTCCCAGATTTTCGTCTTTATCATAAATCTTTCTCTTTGCGACAGGCCTCACGATGGCTCACATTGGACCCTTCCTTCTTTTCTCCTCTTTGGCGCTGCATTGAACAAACCTTATTATTACCCTTTTCCTTCAAAGAAGTTATACGTTTTTCTGCTAAAAACTCTCATACTTCCCTCCCCTTGTTTCGACATACTTGTCTCCTCCTGATTATCTCTGGGTGTATCGGAAGTAGGTAAAATCGAAATCTGTAAATAGCTTCCCTGTCTTACAGATAAATGCTATAGCTAAGATGAGACATCACTAAATATTCACCATGCTCCTTCTTTCCTTTTTCACAAAACCTAAGTTGTCTTGACACATTTTAAAGAGAGTGAAAGCAACAAACAGAAATGAATGTATGGTAAACACTTCCCCCCTTTTTAGCAAACATGTTTTCTATTTTGTTCTTTGTAAAAATAAATTATGAAATTACCTATTTCTGTTGAATAATAAGTGCCTAAAGAATGGACCTCTCTGGTCAGAAAGCCTGCAACCAAAATAGGAGTAGGCCAAATGAAAGTATCTTGTCTACCACATACAAACTACAGTTGGATAAATGTTTTGGCCCAGGTCTATGAGAAAAATGTGTTTGTTTCTGTTAGTGTTGCAAGAATGACCTGCAAGCTTTCGTAGATTCTTAGTATTATAGAGCCAGAAACCAGGGGTGGGTAAAGTTGCATAATTTTGTTTCATGAAATTTCACAAAATTCAGTAGAAATTTCTTGAAATTGCGACCAAATATGAAATATGATTTGGAGTATCTTCTGTCTTTTTTCACATGAACGCTCACTTTGTGCAAACAACAAAAAAATCTTCCGAGATGCTGGTAGGAGACTGATTCAAGAAGAAAAGTCTCTCAGTAAGAAGTTTGTTTTCTGCACAAATGAGTTCCCTGAATGAAAAATCCTGCAGTCGTGCATAACGCTACATTTTGTGACATTTCATACATTTCCTGTAAATCGAAATTTGTTAATTATTTACATTGGTTCCGAGCAATTACATTTTGGTAGGTCAATAGATAGCCCAGCCATTCAGTCCTGTCTGAGTGCAGTTAAGCTGAAGCAGGAGTTAAGAATTGTTCACTCAGAGTCAATTGTGTGCCCCAGGGACTCTCTTTGCTGATCTGATTATAGTGGTTTCCCCCACTCACCCTTTTGCATGTAAAGTGACCATTCACAGTGGTCCACCATTGTCCCATTCTTTTTCCCCGTGGTTTCAGTGACTATTCTTCTATGGTTTTGTAGTCTTAGGGGACAACACTGCTTTTTTTGAGGACTGGTCGGTTTTTCAAGGATCATGATTATGTTTCTCGTATGCTTTAACTGTTAGATGAACTGTTTCATATTTCTTTGTGAAGTGCGTTGACTTTCAATGGTTATTGTTTCTTTGCTCTTCCAAGGAATTGCTTCTTTATTTTAGCCTCCCTACTATCTTCAAAGGAGGAGCACGGCCCATGACCTCTTACCAATCAGGGGCACCTTACTAAAGGCGTTGTTTACTTTTTAGTCGGTCTCTTCAGCTTCATTTGGTATTTTTGAGCCTTAACTGACCACCAAATCAAGAACCTCACACAGATCCTACTGTTTTATGAAATATTGCTGCTTATACAGAGGAATCTTGAGTTGTAACCTAGGCAGCAGAGGCGGTGTGACCATTTCATGGATTCGTAGGGTAGGAAGGTAAAAACAAGCATTGGCAAAGCCAGTAGGTCTCCCCTATTCAAGAGCAATTGGCTTTGGCAATGTGGTTTTGTAATGTTGTACACCAGTGTGGCTGCTGTTCAACATGGCTAAAAGTTAGTAGTGTGGAATGTCATATAGTGGAGTGGGGAAGTAGAGTGTTGTAGAGTGGATTGGGGAGTAGAGTGAAGTGAGGGAGTAGAGTGTCGAAGAGTGGAGTAGGGGGAGAAGAGTGAAGTAGAGTTAAGTAGAGGGGAGTTGAGTTAGATGGTTCAGTGGCAGAGAGGGTCATAGAGCATAGTGACGTAAAGTGGCATGGCATGGGTTGAAATCAGGTGTAGTGGGTTGGAGTGGGTCGCGGAAGTGGGGTGGATTGAGTGAAGTGGGGTGGATTAGATTGAATTGAGGGTGGTGCATTGGATTGAAGTGGTAGGACTTGCTGGGGTAGATTGGGGTGGGGTGGATTGGATAGGAGTGGGGTTGTTTGGAGTGGAGTGAATTAGAGTGGGTGGTGTGTAATGGGGTGGATTAGATAGTACTGCAGTGGGTGAATTGGATTGGACTGCAGTGGGGTGGATTGAATTGAACTGGACGGGGGTATATTGGATTGGAGTGGGGTGTATTGGAGTGAGGCGGGCTGGATGTATTGGAGTTGTATGCCTGAACTAGGATGGGGTGGACTGAACTGGAGTGGGGTGGGGTGGGTTGGAATAGAGTGGGATGGATAGGAGTGGGGTGGATTGGAGTAGGGTGGATTGGAGTGGGTGGATTGGGGTTGGCTGGATTGGATTGGAGTGGGGTGGAATGAAATGTGGTGGATTGGATAGGGGTGGGATGAACTG